>NW_025814878.1:362500-1562500 GCF_022079265.1 Lynx rufus
AGAGTTGAGTCTCCTTAGAGATTGCTAACCATTTTTTAAAAGTGCAGACATTGGGATGGATGGTTATATAATTGGAAGCTGTTTACAACACAGTCTTACCTTGGTTGCTCTGCGGGAGTTGACTATGGCTTGTTAAAATTGTGAAATAGTGTGGCTGTTCAGTGGGGGTGTAATAACCCAATGGATAAGGGTGGAAATGAAATGTGTTTATGTGTAATAACTGCCGTCCTTTAGAGTAGTTGTACTTGTATTTTCAGAATTCATTTTTTCCCCTCAACATTCAAAGACTCAAAATTATACTAAGTCCTATATAACAAATTTTTGAGCATCCTTTTTTTTTTTTGTTTTACTTCTGTTTATAGTCATCATTTTTGTGATCTTAAAGATGATATTCATGTTGTTGATTTCAACTATGATATGCCAATATTTTAAAGGATACGTGGGTAGTCCACTAAGCTCGGCTGGTGGCAAGATGTTCTAAATATTTTGCAATCACGGCTACATTCTGTTTTAGCTGGATCTTGTTCTCACACTACCCTACCTGCTACAGCTTTTATATCATTTAGCGGTACGGAGAGAATTTAATAACTTAGCAAATATGGGAGAACTTAATAACCTAGCAAATACTGAGTGTTTACTAAGCTTGAGTCCACTAAGCTAGTGGACTGGCACTAGATATTCGGAACATACGGAACAGAGTGCAGTGTGACATAAAGGGAGGCTGTAACAAAAATAAATAAATAAATAAATAAATAAATAAATAAATTTAAAAAAAAAAGGGAGGCTGTAACGATAGGGGAGGTAGAACCGGTGTGTGACAAATGGGAGACAGAATTATTTTCTTCAGTAGTTTGCTTAGGCAAGTGGACACGTTCCTCATCTTTTCCTGGGTCCAAAGCAAGGTGTCATGCAGAAGAGATGATTCTGGGAGTCCACAATGAATGGATTTCATGTGAAACTGCTTTAGACTAACGCAATATACGTTATTTAAACTACAAGTCGGGGTGCTGGGAGACTCAGTCCGTTAAGTGCCTGACTTCAGCTCAGGTCATGATCTCATAGTTTGCGCGTTCGAGCCCCGCGTCGGGCTCTGTACTGACAGCTCGGAGCCTGGAGCCTGCTTCGGATTCTGTCTCCCTTTCTCTCTCGGCCCCTCCCCTGCTCATACTCTGTCTCTGTCTCTGTCTCTCTCTCAAAAAATAAAGAAACATTAAAAAATGAAACTAGAAGTGATAGATAGTTTCAGGTCAACATAAGGAAAAATGGGTTGTGCAAAGCTGAGCCAAGCACCTTCAGAGATGGTGCTGATTTTGTGCCTTTGGTATAGATTTGTTGTGCACCTGGCTCATGAGGCATATATGTCAGCAAATGTGGTTTGGTTCAGGCTGAAGGACCACTGCCCAGAAATAAAATAGCAAAAATTCCTGAAAACATTGGAGGAGAAGATTCTCTGTGGCCTAGCTCCCTGTCACAGGATCAAGGTTGCAGGTTCAGAAATTCTGGCCATATGTCTCTTCCACAGTGGGCGTGTAGGAGTCAAACAAAACTGAGGTTGCCTCCTAGGTGACAAGGAGAGAGAGTAAACTGAGGGAATCAGGCAGGTTGTAGGTGATCAGTAGAGCTAATGGTGCAGACATTATCCTTGGTGTTTACATAACAGGAAATGAAGCTATAGCAGGGAGGAGGCAGCAGCTGGAAATGGTAAGTGCCAGGCTGGACACCATGGAAACAGTCAGAGGAAGACTTGGAAGGATGCCTCAGCCAGGGACTCCACCTTATCAGATGCTGGTCCTGTCGTGGTGGGATGAGTCATGTGTTTAAAGTTGGTAAAACTAAGTTGGATACTTTCATACTCCCAGATGTAATTATCTGGGGAGATGTCTTATGCTTATGGGGAAACCAAAGGAAGAATTCTTTTTTTTTATTTAAAAAAATTTTTATTAATGTTTATTTATTTCTGAGACAGAGAGAGACAGAGCGTGAGAGGGGGGAGGGGCAGAGAGAGAGGGAGACACAGAATCCGAAGCAGGCTCGAGGCTCTGAGCTGTCAGCACAGAGCCCGACGCGGGGCTTGAACTCACAGACTGTGAGATCATGACCTGAGCCAAAGTCGGTCACACAACCGACTGAGCCACCCAGGCGCCCCCTCCCAAAGGAAGAATTCTTAAAGGAAGTGCCATTCCAGCTGGACCCTGAAGGTATGGAGTAAAGATGGTGATGGCCATGGAGATGGGACAGTCACTGTCCAGCCACACATTAAGACTCGTTCTGCTTGGTGTAGGGGATGCGGCATGTGCCAGGGAGAAATGGGCAAGAAGCTCCCTTCTGCCTCTGACGAGCAAGGCCCCAAGGTCTGCCCTGTGGTGCTGCAAGCTCGCAGGATCCCCTTTTCCCCTCTTACCAGCCAATGTGGTTTTCGTTTCAGCACACTTAACAGCAGCCTATTCTACTTGTCACTATGACGGAAGAACCCCTGAGTTTTGTTATCTGCATGCCTGATGAGGGAAGGAGAGAGGGGACCAGGCCCATCCTTGTTATTTATTCTCCCCTGCTGTGCTATCTGATGTGATGACTTCCTCAGTCCTCCCTCGCTCCCTTTGAGGTCCTCAGTAGGCAAACGCTGGCTACCTTGTGCGAGAGTACGGATGTAGGACATTTCCCTGGTCATAGAAAGTTCCCCTGGGTACCCTGTTCTACTTAATATTTTAATATGATCATCTGTGATAAATGTAGTAAATCAATTATATACAGGCGGTTTTATAGTGTATTGATACTGAACATTATTTTACTGTGGTATCGAATATGTTACTCTCACTGTTTCCTGCCCTGGTAAACAAATTATCCAAGCAATTAAACTCCTGATTCTCTGTGACAGCCAGCGGTGGAAACTTCTGAGGTCAATGAAAAGTTTTCATGAGAATCAGCATGAGTTTTCTTAAGTAGTCATTAATCTTATTAAAACAACTTCGTTAGGCCGTAAGCCCACTAAAACACATTTAAACAAATGGGAAGTATGCACATTATGCGGGTTTCTCGGAAAGTCAAAGCAAATAATATATGTCATCTTTAAAAAGGGGTTTTAGGGGCGCCTGGGTGGC
Organism: Lynx rufus; assembly: GCF_022079265.1. Classification (NCBI taxonomy): domain Eukaryota; kingdom Metazoa; phylum Chordata; class Mammalia; order Carnivora; family Felidae; genus Lynx; species Lynx rufus. Next base: position 365,599 of record NW_025814878.1, read on the forward strand.
GCAGTCGGTTAAGCGTCCGACTTCAGCCAGGTCACGATCTCGCGGTCCGGGAGTTCGAGCCCCGCATCGGGCTCTGGGCTGATGGCTCAGAGCCTGGAGCCTGTTTCCGATTCTGTGTCTCCCTCTCTCTCTGCCCCTCCCCCGTTCATGCTCTGTCTCTCTCTGTCCCAAAAATAAATAAACGTTGAAAAAAAAAATTAAAAAAAAAAATAAAAAGGGGTTTTACTCGATATGTTGCAAATCTTGTTAACGATTTCTGCAATTTCTTGGATGAAGCAGGGAGGACAAAGGAAGAGTGGAGACTTGCCTGAGGATTATGTTAACTCTACAAAATGAGAGAGAGAAACTAAAGATAAGGACAAAAAGGATAATGCTAAGGAAACCCTAAGGGCACTTTAAATGGGCACAGTGACTCACACTTTGAAAAGGGCCCTGAACGCTGGCTGTGCTTTTTAACTTCTGTCCAGAAAAATAAATAAATAAATAAATAAATAAATAAATAAATAAATAAATAAACAAACTTATGAACGAAAGGAATGTACTTTACTTGTAAAATCATTACATCAGTAGACTCACCCTCGGGGCTTATGATAAAATAATCATCGTCAAGCAAAAATAAAAAATGTATTGATAGTTGGGGTAGGGGGAAGACCTTAATTGTCTAGATGCTGTTCAGGAACATCTGATAAGGTCAGGTTCAGAGACTTGAGGGGTGTGGCTCATGTCTCTACACTAAGCCCTAGGCAGTAAGTTGAATCCTTCCTCCGGATTTTTTTTTTCCTCCAATTTTTTTTTTTTTTTTTTGAGGAACAGTTTCACAAAATGCCCCACAAAAGGCGTGCTTCTGAGGTCAGGTAAAGTCTGGGATGTGCTGTGCTCTCTACTTCTGTTACAGAGTCACAGAACTCTCTGAGAGTCCCACAGTGAGGTTTGCTCACCTTGGCTTAATTTAGCCTCCCTGAAAATGGTTTGGCGAAGGAATCCCAGGTATTTGGGCTTCACACCATGTCGCAGCCTGCAAACCATGATGGTGTTCTGTAAGGTGTCCCGAATCCCTCAAGGAGCCCTATGGTTTTGTATGAGAAAAGTCCGTGGTTTTAGGATGTTGAAGGATTCAGGAGTGAGTAGCATGATGTCTGCAACTTAATTACAAATGATTCAGCCAAAAATATATACATGGGTAGTATATGTGTATGTATGTATATGTGTACACACACACACACACACACACACACGGAGGAGTGAGCTGAAAACATGGCAAAATGTTCACAACTGGTGAATGATAGCAAAGGATATATTTCTAATACTTTTGAAGTATTTCTCTAGTTTTGAAATTTTATTCTGTAGAAAGAGGGGAACGTTATAAACACCATCACAAGCTGTACTGGTTATTTTAAGGAGCGAAGGGGTCGCCATATGGAGAGTTGATTAAGCAAGAGAAAGGATTTTAAGAGCCAGACAGAAGTGAAAGGGGAAGGATTCATATCGTTGACTAGAGACAGGGACTCGGCTGGGGAAAAGCTTTCCAGGGCATTCTTCACACTGCCTTGCCATTCCTTGAGAAGTTGTGGTTCCATCTTCCAAAGTCTGTGCCTCAGACCCTTAGTCAGGCCAATGGGAACATTGCCCAGAAAAACACATCATGGTGTTGCTTGTTCTTACTCCTGTCCTGTGCACTGCAGACCTCGGTGTGACACAGAGAAGTCTGCCAACTTTAAATAGTGTGATGCAGCCAGACTAGCGATGAAGCCACCCTGAAAAGGGGATCTCAGGATTTACCTGAAAGCCCCAACTTCTGGACCACGTAAAACCAACAGCTTGAAATTTGCCGTAGCCAGGGCTGGCCTGACCTTGATCTTCCTGGGACTGACTATTAATCCCCAGCTCGCAGCTGGCTCAGGGAAGCACGTGTAATAGATTGCACGTCACCTTATATGCTTCCAGGGCACAGACGTGGGCACGCAGTATTTTCTGACTAACTTCTCAAGGACTTTGGTGAAGGTTGCAGCACAGAAAGCTGGAAGAGTTACGTCCCCAGTCTTCGGTTGCCGGTTGCCCCTGCCTTTATCATTTGCTGAAACAATATTGCAAACGTTGCTGTTGCCCTGAGGGAGAAGGAAGAGCCATTTAGTTTCATGGATGCATCATTTACTGTTGCAAAGCTGTTGCTAATATGCTCTTTCAGACAATGCTAGGGTCTTTGCCAACCTGGCTCCCCTTCCTAAGCTCCTTCTCCCATTCCTGTTCCTCCTCCTCTTTTTTCTTATTGTTTAACCTTTACAGTAGGTTATAAAAATTGTAAAATTGGATGTGTTCATATTTCTGTTGAAGGTTTTAACAATAAGGGCTCCTACCTCCCTCGCTAAGCTCTTCTTGGAACACAGTGAAACCGTCAGACAGAAATGGTCTTCTGATGTTCTGTCAGTTATTACGGTGTTTCTATAACTTTACGGTCCTACCCATTGCATGTATTGAACTGCATAAACCTCATGAATCTATCTTATGTAATTATTATAGTTGCTAAAAACAATGCGATATCTACAGACTTGAGTATCTTGTACGTTAAGGCACCAAGCTACAAAGAGGCGTCAAAAAGACAATTTCTTATCAATACAAACATATATTTATACTTTACCTTCCCTTCACACTGGAGGCTAAATATTAGGCTACATATTAATTTCCGGAGAGTAATATTTATAAAACATATTGCTAATAAATGCTAACATTATAAAGTTTGACATTTTTATTGTGCTTTACATGTTACAAAGTGTTGTCACTTACAATATCGGTAAAGATGACTGAACAAATGACAATTCAATATGTCTACAGATGTTGTTTTATAAACAAGTAAAAATACATGGGGCTGCATAAGACTTAGGATCTCTTTTTGTTTCTCATTATTCTTGTACTAATTGTTTTTAATAAACCATATGCACTTGGGAGGCTGAAGGTTTTTTCTCATAATGATAAAAATATTCTTTATTATTTCTAGATGATCTTGATGAAAATAGTAAAATTTTAAACAAAGTTTTTATGCCACTACATTTTATGTAATTCCTATCCAACAAGAAGTAAGGTATAAAGGTTCAAAGAACTATTTAATGTTATAAATTTTAAAAAGACAGTTATTTTACTAGTGAATGCTTCTAAATAAAGTGAGTTCTTTGCAGAAATGGCATCGTGACACTATTTGGAAAGGTTCCCCTAACGGACAGAATAGCACTACGTGTGTATGGTAACATTTGAGAGAAGTGATCAGAGATGTTTAGTTATTGATTTTTTTTTTTTTTTGTGCAGCTTTTACTCTTGTGTTATTTGAAAGGCATTTGTCAAGGTAGATCCAGACAGAAGTGTGAAACACAAGGCGCCCATTTCTGCACACGGCGGCCGGGTTCCTTAAGCCCCTCAGGACTCTCGTCTTACTTTATGTGTGCCTGTGCATTGGAACGTCTTCACTGGAAACCCAGGAAGCTGTGATCAGGCCACTCATATCATGAGAAATGGGCTGGTGTGTCCCTGTAGATAAGATTTTAAGAGGAAAAAATCTAGAGCCTTCAAAACTGTGTAAGAAGCATGAAATAGAATTCAGGAGCAGTGGTCTTTAAATTTCCAATAGTCCCTATATTTCCTGTGCTTTTAAAAAACCTCAGCGGCACAGAATGCATCTAACTTCCCCGCGTGGCAAATACTCTTGGCTGGCTCTCTTGGCAGCAGGTTGCTAACTTTGCTGAGTAAGTCACAGGGCTGTTGGCAGGAAGAAGAAAAGATTTTCACTCTTTTGAGCATAAAGCTAGATTTTCTAAATTAAATTGTTGTATCCTCGTTGGAATATTTATCCCGCTAATGTTTCAAAATGCTCCCGAGGAGTTCGTTTAAAAATTTGTCTCAATTTGGATTCAACGCTGATTGGCTACTTCCTCTGCTTTTTTTTTCCTACCCCCCCCCCCCCAGCAGGTAGACCACCTTACAACAGCTTTTACGTTTATTGCAAAGGCCCCTGCCAAAGAATACAGCCAGGAAAACTCAGGGTGCGGTGTGGTACCTGCCGACAGGCGACGCTCACCTTGGCCCAGGTAAGGAGCTACAGCATTGGCAGAAACTGCCCAGAAACATGAGTGTGTGTTTCCGGAGATGGCTTTCAGTGTTTTGAATCCAATAAGACCCATGGCTCAACAAAAGAGACATTCTTCTATGCGGTCGTGATGGTTAATGGTATCTGAAGTTTCATTTAAAAACATTACTCTGTCAAACGTTAGGTAGTGCCGAACCGTTGTTTCCCTATCTTTAATCCAGGCCTACCGAGAGGAAGTACAGAGACGCTTTTATAGCGAAAAGGTGTTGGGCTTTGGCGGGGGCGTCTTTTAGAAGAGGCCAGGAACTGGAAATGTTTCATGTCTTGTTCCGTGCGACAGTAACATGGTTGTGTACGTGTGTCAAAATCCACTGGACGGTTCACTGAAAACGGGTGCACTCGGGGCCGCTAAACCTAAGTTATGCCTCACGGAGGAAGCAGAAAGGGAAGTCATGGATCGACAACCGTGTGCACGCGGGTTGGGCCAGCCGCCACCTGCCGTGGCCTCCACTAGTGTGGCACAGCTCACTGGCTAAGAAGGATTTTACATTTTTAGGTGGCCAGGAAATATCAAGAGAATGCTGTGTGGCCCACGGACGTTATATGAACTTTAATCTCCAACCTCCATGATACAATTGTACCCGAAGGCCACTCATTTCCTTACGTGTTGTCTGTGCCGCCTCTGTGCCCACGGTGGGGTTGAGCAGTCACCGCACGGACTGGTTGCCCTGCGGAGCCTGGCGTATCTACCTCTGGCCCCCTAGAGAAAACCCTGATATAAAACATGTGCACAGCTAGGCCATGGCTCCCCCGTGATGGTTGTGTAGGATTTGGCCACAGTTGATGCGGATGTGAATGTGCGCAGGCACAGAGGGCATTCTGGTTGGTGCAGCTATGGGGGCTCAGCCAAGGAGGCATTAAAAAGGTCAAAGGTCTTCAGGCAACCAGGGCTGAATTGGGGACAAGTACTCCCTGACCACAGCGCCCCCCCGCCACCCATGGCTACCACATTTAGATTTTATTCCACAGACAATGGGGAGCCAAGGCAAAATGTTAAAAATAAAGGTGATTTATAAAATGACGTTTTAGAACCCTTTATTAGTGGTGTAATGGTTTGTCATTGGCACTGGTGTTGGTGACAGATTGAAGGCAAAGAGGCTTAATTAATAGACTCCTCATATGGTTGGTGGGCAGTGGGGCACTGGCCTGGGTCAGGGTGGTGGCCCATGGCATGGGTCTAACGGAGCAGCATGGTAGAAAATGAAGGATATACCCAGCAAAGGAGAAACCATGTATCCCTGCCTCAGGCCTGGGAAGACGGTGGCATCACTCAAAAGTCCAGTACAGTATTTCATCATCATACAACCTGTCAGCTCCACAGGGGAATCCTGTGAACTCCACTTAGGAAGACAAATCCTAAGTTTGTTCTGACTCTCTGGACTGGACCGTTTTCTGGGGGCATCACTAGGCAGCGCTTCTGTCTGTGAAATGGGTTCTCTTAAATACCACAGAAGTTTCTCTTCCACCAGAATCTCTCCTCTGCCACTAGCCTTTTCCAGTGCGTTAAGTAGCCTCTTCTTTTTTTGATCTATGCTTCAGTCTTGATTGCCTCTGATGGTGGATGTGACCTAAATATACCAACTTCCAATTGTTCTTAGTAAAAACAGCAATAACAAATTATTATTGAAATCCATGCTTCATTATTTTCCTGCATTATGTAATTGAATTATTTCATAACACTCTTAAGTACCATCAGTGACCTTATTTTAGATGCGAGAAACCTGAAGCTTGAAGAGATTAAGGAAACAAGAGTTCATGAGACCAGGGGCTTGAACCGGGCTGTGTGATCTAAACTTGTAAACTCTACAGTCTCCCCGTTTTTACTGCACAGATATATTCACACTAAATGTCATGTGCTCAGATATCCCCAGTGATCAGACAGGTGATTTAAGAATGGGTGAGAAGTGGGCATCGGGGGTGGTGAGGACCACGGTGAATGAAGAGGCCAAGAAGCCACTCCTGCCACTTGTTAAGAAGTGATTGGCTTAATGGGGGCAATGTTTTAATTAAGAGAAACTGTAAATGGGGATTTTTATGTGAAATTTCTCATATTAACAATAGGCTCCATGGGGGGGGGGATCGAAAACAAAAAGGAAAAACAGCCTGCGGTGTCTGTGTAAATGCATGAACCAAAGTTGTATCGTATGGGCTAAATGGTACATCAACGTTGGGTGCTTAGAGGGCCTGGTGAGCGGTAAGCACTTATTTAGAGGGAGTAATTGTTGAGAGGCAGTATGGTGGGATCCTGAGAAGATGAGTCTGCAGACTCTTTGTACTACATGGGTTAGAATTCATATTTCATTATTTCCCATTTATGTCAACGTGGGGACATCTGTCCACCGGGATAATGGTATCTACTTCTTATTTCTTGGGAAGATTAATTAATCTATGAAGAGTATTTAGAACAGTAACTGGAACATAAATAATTAGAAATCTTAAATGCTTTCTTATTGTTACTTTTTTACTATTATACTTAACACAGACACACATACACACACACACCCACACACACACACACACCCACACACACACACACACACACTTCTATGTAATTCACCATGAAATCAATCCATACTTTGGCTAACTCCTTTCAAAGAAATGAAAGCATCCCCTTCCCACCCTGCTCATCAAGAAGCTCTGTGTATTTCCCTCACCCGCTCACCTGGACCAGCATGTCCTTGGAGGGATGATCTCATGCACCCAGTGGTCTGGGTTCTGCCCCATCTCAGATGCCCACTCCCATGACCACCCCAGACTTTGCCAGTGCCTAGAACTGCTCCACATTTGATTACTAAATTCAGACTTTTATTCTCCCTACATTGTTTTTACTCTGTACATTGTTAACCCCTCTCTTAAATTTTTCTAGAGCTGTCTCGTGCCTTTTCTTTCATCATTTCCTCCACTGACAGGCTCAAGCTTCAACCCCATTATTACAGATAACATTAAGTTTCTGTTCCACATTCTATGCAATTGTCCAGTTGTCAATATTCCTAGTGTCCCTAAGCCTCTTGTATCAGATAACTTGTCAGTTGGCATCCCTGGTGAATTTCAGCCCTCCGCACAGTATCTTGCCCATGGTGGGGCACAAAGCTGGCAATGCTAAGTGAATGGCATCTATATTTGAACTTTTACACATTGACAAGATAGACCCATGTACTTTAGAAATTCTATGTGACATTTTGTAATCATAGTAATAATGATTGTTTTGCTACCATTTATTGATTTCCTTCATTACATTTATATTCTGGTACTTCTTTTTTTTTCTAATTCTCATGACAGAACTGCACTGTAAATATTATTGTCTACTGTTTTTAATAAGGAGACTCCATGAAGTTAAGTTATGAGCCCAAAGTTAAACAATTAACAAATGTTGATGCCAGGGATTAAAAGTCTTCTGTGGGTCTATAAAGCCTTTTCTAGGATAGATTGCTCACTATACAAACCTGGTAATCAATGTCCTATTACCCAACTGCTTCCCTGTACTTAAAATACCATTCAAAAAAAAAAAAAAAACTACTTAAAGATTTAGGAAAAATGGAAAAGATTTAAAGATTACTTATTTAATCTAAAACATTAGTATTGTTACTAGCTGTAACATGCCTGGAACCCAGTAAATGAGGACTTTGATTTTTTGTTAATAACAAAAATCCACACTCAGTCGTACCTTCAGAAGATATCTCTGGAGCAGCTGAGTAGTCACACTAGTCTGCAAGTTAAGTCTTGCCAGCGGGTGGGGCAGGTGCTGAACTTTGTGGAGAGGAAGCATTTCTATGAAGAGAATAGGCAACTCTTAGGGTTCATTTTTTCAAACTTTATCAAGATCTATAACGTACAGAATTCTCTGTAGTCAAGAGAGAAAAAACAAAAAGGAAAGGACTTTGTGTGGCTGACAATTTACAGTAGAACAGGGGGTGGTTTATCTGAGCTCTTGCAAGGAACTTGTTATATGCAAGGAGAAAAACCAGAACCTACTTAGCCACCTGGGTTATATTTTGTAACATAGTTTTATTTTTTCTGGTCTGGAAAAAAAATGAGTCTACAATAGGCCCTTTGCCTTTCATGGGTCTTAATAGTAATCTCCTAATTAATTTTTGTTGTTGTGGGGGACTTACTCCTAATGCCAACATTTCCTCGACACTATTTAAATTTTGCATGCAAGATAATGAGCTGCCTCTCATACCTAATGCTCTAAGGTTTAAGTGTTTACATGTTTCATATTTAATACGATGCTCTTAATGAGTTGGCAAGGAAGATAGGACGGCCATTTCTGCTGTGATGTTAAGAATGGGAAACTGATGTCTGAAGTTTGGGCCTGACCTTGAGGGTAAATTGAAAATCAGCTGGGATGCCAGGTTTTCTTCTGTCTTTAAATGAAATTACCTTCTTTATTTCATGGTGACCTTGGCCAGGGTTTCCACTAACCAAAATATCCTTGAGAAACGTGAATGCTCACTGGAAAATAGTGAACAGCGGCTGATTTGAACAAAAAACATGGCAGGCCTCCAATTTTCATTTGCCTTTGCAAAGACAGTCCACTTAGGTCCACCCAGAAATGACACAGGGCTGAGCTCAGAAGGAAGGTTGCTTTGTACTTGCATGTATGCTTCTGACTGTGTTCTTGAACAATAAAATGGGTAACCTAAAATTACCTGTGTCATCATTGTTTCCCTCATTGGTGTGAAAAATCAAATGAGACTAAGTCAAAGCCTCAGAGACTTTCTTCTTTTTTTATTTAATACAAAAAATAAATGTGGACAGAAAAAGTAAGGTTTTCCAAGGTATGTAGAGAATACACCGCTTTTAGAAATAACTAGAAATTAAAGAAGGAGTTTATACTGGAAAAAGAAGCAGCACCGAGAGGCTTAAAGATGCTTGTCTTCTTCTCTCCCCGTGGGTGCCGCTACCAAACTCAAGGTTAGAGGGTCCGCAGCCGTGGTCCTTCCAGTCCATCTTATTGTTAGACTGCGAGTTTGGTGGTGGGGAGAGAGCCCTCTGGCAGGGGAGCAAGGTCTGCCGTCAGGCGTGCCTCTTAGCTGCTGTCAAAGATTTCCCAGGACCGATTCATAAGAACAGAAGAGGCTGTGTGACTAATTAAAACATGTGCCTGGGGTTGACGAAGTTTAGTTAGAACATGATGCTGATGACGAGGAGGGAGTCCCCAGGGGTCACGCTAAGAGGGCAAATCCTCCTTAGCCCTGTGGGCTTCTGCTCCCTGAGACCTAACAGTGCCGTCTCCTGCATTCCGGGTCCCTTTCTGCCACCACAGTCCGGCCATCACCCACATTCCGAGTGGACTCAGCCTCCTGAGGAAGACAGAGCTTCCGGGACAGGGAAAAATGGACTCGTTTCTCTCCCAGGACACAGGCTTAAAGTACAGTAAGAGTATTTATGAGTGAAACAGTTCATTGAGTAACAATAACCGGACGCTAGGACAGACGTGGAAGTGAGGGAGAGAGCACACCGCACGGGCGCAGTCTGTCCTAAAATACTGGACTCGGGGCTGTCTGGGAGCTGAGAGCCAGAGACAAAGGCTTCCTGCACTCCTTTTCCCGTCAGATGTTCTAGATTCGAATTCTGCTGCTTAGTAGCTGCAGGACGTTGGACAAGTTACTTAAATTCTTGGTCTCAGTTTTCTTGTCGGATTGGAAGTATTGGAAGTAAATTGGAAGTAAAATTTTTCATCAAAGTTATCGCGGATTCAATGATTCCATTCTTTAAAGTACGAAGCATAGTGAAAACAAATATAAATAAAGTACTGAGCACAGTGGCACATAATTCACATTCAGAAACTATTGCTCTTACTGTCATTTGTTCAGGTGACGAGTTTTCTGCCAAAAAAGCATCAGAGCAACTGTGGAACTCTCCTTGTACCCCGATACCTGCAGGGCGCTTTAGTTGTGATCAAGGTTACACCCTGTTCATCTCTCCAGCACAAACTCTAGGTAGCCCGAGTTACCTACCATCAGCATCTTTTTGTTTGCGACTCAGTTTATTAGTTTTCCAGTGAATCAGAAGCCAGGAGACCAGTGCAGCCAAGAGCTGCAGAGAATCCCCCCCCCCACCCCACAATCACTATAATTACTTTATCTCAAAAAGAACTTTATCTTTGCCACTCTAATGAGATAGCCTGCCACGGAATAGCATTAAAGCTAAAAGGTTTCTGATGAGGAATGGGGCAATAAATAGAGTAAGATGTAAACCGCCTGGCGTGATGGATTTTATTTAAAATTGGTTTATAGATTAGAAACAATTTATGTGAGGATATTTATTAAGAAATATTGTCTAAATGCATAATCATTCCTGAACTTAATATTTGTTGCAGATTAATTGTTAGTAAGGAGTCCACTTCTTCTCTTCATATCAAAAGCTATATAATAAAGCCTTGGACTATATCTAAGCTTGTTTAGAAATAAGTATGTGTAATCCCACTTTTTACTTATTCAATTCTTAGGCATTTCTGAGTCGTTGAAAATTATTTTGTTATCTAAATATTTTTTAAAAATTGTAAAGCCCATTTTGGATGTCCAAAATGTGTAACCTGGCCCTGAAGTCTGTTTTGATTTGTGTTATGATGTTAAACCTGCGAAGAAGCTAGTTTTTGTGGTGGATTGATCTCACATCAGGGATTTAGGACAGAGAGGGAGCAGAAGACAGGTCTTGCCTCTGTAGGTGCTGGGGCACCCGTCCGTTCCCTTCTGCCCCTGTCGGTTCTGCCCACGAGATTTTTCTTGGCCGTAGGGACTCTCCTTCCTCCATCTTTCTGAAGCCCACCTTCTTTGTGTTATGTTCTCTTCGGTTCCACTGTGGACTCCGGCCCCCTCCCAGCCACACACTCTTGACGTCCTCACACTGGTCAAGTATCCCGTCAAGAGTAACTGACAAAAGATTCAGAGATTAGAAGATTTTTCCTCTTTTTCTCTTTTACCAAAACCAGTATCTGGAAAAGAGCCAGTCTCAGGTAAAAACAAGCAAATAATAATCATAACTCAAACTGCAAATTAGTATCAGAAAGAATTTTAAGTTTTAATGATTTCTTTTATATTAAAGCATGATTTGGGGTAGTTTACACATATATCAAACACTGCAAAGTCTAAATGTGAAATGATCTACTTAAATTGGGTTGATCCAGACCATTTCAGAATATCATTGTCAGCCAATATAAATGATTTAAAATTGTAAGTAAATGCTGCTAGTGTCATTTTCCTAAAACTCATAGTAGTTTTGGATAACTCATGCCTAGAGTACAGACTTAAAAATACTCTTTCCCATCAACCTCTATCTCCGCTGACTACAGATTAATTTGCTAGCCTCTTTTACTGATTTTACCAAATTTACTAATTTACCAAAAAAACTATCAGGGATAATATCATTCTGGAACATTCTTCTGGAATTTTTATTTATATGGTGATTGCATTACTCATTTGATTATTATAAATATATTCAATGATATATTTTCTGAGCAGATTTTAAGAAATGCTCGGTTTATTGAAAGCTAAAGATCACAGGTGAATTCATCCTATGAAAGTTTTCTTCTTGACTGTATTTCTGAATATATTCCTATGAATATAATCAAACCTCTGACATTTTATGTAGGAACTTTTGGGTTATACAAGATTTCTTTCTAATATTTATTTCAGTTATTTTTTCCAGATTTTTTCCTACCATTTTCTCTACTAAGTATTTATCAATTTACCAAAAACTTCTTTTAAGCAATTATAAAGTCTGTAGCATCTTATATAGAATCGGAATGTTGTAATGGCTTTCAAAGACATCTCAAGTCTCAGCTGAACAATTTTATCTTCCTAAGAGCATTTGAGATGTTATATTTGTTTAAACACTAGATATTTTCTGCTGCAGCTAGAGGCCATCGAGACAGATAGAAGGAAAGAGGACATTGAACACACAGCACTCTGGGAGCAGGGGAGGGATCTGAAGAGCTCAGAGCCCCGAAGACTGGGGGACACAGTTTATAAATAATCCAGTAAATTATTATATTAGCTAAGTCAACTTTTTTGCGTACTTGGTAAGTCAACTTCTGGTGGATCAACTTTCAGCTGACTTCCCTAGGAGCCCCTCCTACAAATGGCCACAGAACGTACACACATAGAACACAGTAGTTTTATCTGTTTAAAGATAGTACATTTTCAGAAAAGCTCTGGATCATTTTAAAGGTTCTGGATCATTTTAAAGACTTCTCCAATGTTTTAGCTGGGGTTCTGGTGGGAGAGGAGCCATAGGCAAGAGAAGAGGAAGGTGGAGGGAACAGAACGGCCTCTTGGACTTGCCTTGAGCCTCCTGGTTTAGAGGCGAATGGCAGCAGAGAGTCGTTTTCCATCAGAGTCTGGAGGAGAACCTGGGCAAAAGTCAGAGTTAGGCACACTCAGAGTTGTGGAAAAAGGAGCCCAACATTGCTCGGAGAACCAGGGGGATCCCAGACTTGACTAACAGGATTAGCACACAAACATGCAGGTATTCAACTACATTTCATTTCAGACAAACAAGGAAGTCTTTGTTGGTGTACTTATAAATACCTTACCTGGAACATACCTACACTAAATGGTTTCTATCTGAAACTCAAATAGTCATCTCTACTTCACCTGGCAACACCACTTCTGGGATCGTGTCTTCCCTCTTGGCCAGGACATCGGTGTAACAGTCGCTGGCACTGACACCAATGAGGGAGCCCTCAGTGGGCTTTTGGTCAAGCTGCATAGGTAAGCAGGTGCTGGAGCAGGAGGTGAACAGCAAGACTGACAAACACGGTGTGTGGAGAAGAGCCACAGGGGGCAGTCTAGAAACAACAGGATTCCTGAGGAGTAATCCCAGCATCCTTGTGTGAGAGTATTCAGCCAACAGCCACCTAAGCCACACGCAGACCTTTGCTAGATTCAAGTGTTCGTTTCTGGAGATAAATAAATGAAAAATAAATACAAAGAGAACTATTTATTGGAACTACACAGAATATTTTGACAAAATCACAACTTTAATGTATTTATAAAACATAAAGAAAAGATAAGGGTTTTCACAGAAAGTTTTCAGTATACTTTATTCTCTCATTTAAAGCTGCAGTTGGTCCACCTTCGGCTCAGGTCATGATCTCACAGTTCCTGAGTTCGAGCCCCGCATCGGGCTCTGTGCTGCCAGCTCAGAGCCTGGAGCGTGCTTTGGATTCTGTGTCTCCCTCTCTCTGCCCCTTCCCCACTCATGCTCTGTCTCTCTCTGTCTCTCAAAAATGAAAACAATGTTAAAAAAAATTTAAAACTGAAGTTGAATGTATCATATTTTAAAAATGTGTTGTTTTGTTTATTGGTTTACAGTGCTGTCCACCAGCATTGATAGAATGAACACTCACCTAACACAGGCTTAACCCATGAGGATATCAGTGTTGTTCTGAGCACCGACTGGGTTGTTTGTACCTTTACTATGCACTGTCCATGGCACAGCACTGGGCATCATGGCATCAGGTCTGCAGGGAGTGCAGGATGATAGGGAACAGCCTGCACATCTTGTTTATTCTAAAAAGGAAATAGTAACTTTGAAAATATTTTTAACGTTTATCGTTTTTGAGAGACAGAGAGAGCAGGGAAGGGGCAGAGAGAGGGAGACACAGAATCGGAAGCAGGCTCCAGGCTCCGAGCTGTCAGCACAGAGCCCGACACGGGGCTCGAACTCAGGAACCGCAAGATCATGACCTGAGCCTAAGTCAGACACTCAACCGACTGAGCCACCTAGGTGCCCCAGAATTAGTAACTTTTGGAAGCCTGCTTGAATGCTTCTCCTTACATCTCATTGTTTTAACTTGGTCATATGGCCACTGGTAATTACAAAGGAAGCTTGAAAAACAAGTATTTTCCAAAGGTGAATAGGATATCCCTGATTGGCTTAGACCAATCTAATTTATCCACTGAGTTGAGTCCATTGCTTCTCCAGTCAAAATCGACATTCTGTTAATAAGGAGAGAGAACGAGATGGACGTTTGGCGGGCAGTTACTAATGGCTGCCATATTTGTAAATGAATAATTACTTTAGATAACTTTCATGAACTCATCAGTTTCATTATTGAGTCTACATTATATACTCTGTTTGTATCACCATAGCTACACTGGGAATTTGGTCAGTCTTGAACTTCTTTTTGTGTGTGAAATGCCACTGTTGTTGCAACAGTTGTTTCTCTGCATAAGTGTGGTTCCCTGGTTGTCTACAGAATGATATTGATAGATTATCCATTTGACCTCTTAGAAGCTTTATCTAGAATTGGGTAAAGAAGAAAATGGATATTTATGGCAGTGGGTTAATTTATTTGTTCTTTGCTTAAGAAGTGAATAGTCCAAAAACCTCCCTGGGGAAAGACAACTAGAATTTAGTGGCCCTCTCTTACTCCATACTAATAAAATGTGGAGGGTGGAAGAGGCACATTGAATGACACTACTACAGAATTAGGCGAGACGGTAGAGATCGGGACTGTAGTCATTTTACAGAAGCATCGATACTTATGCATGCGTGCCATCTTCCATCTGGGAATATCAAGCTACCTGGATAAATGCATCAGGGAAGCCAGATGAGAAATGGAGAGGGTAACTGACTTCACATGGGTCCACTGTGAGAAAGGAGCCAAACTGATAATTAAATCTGAGAACCCAAGTTCAGATTCTTATTCAAGGTACCCATATTGAGTGCATTCATTGTCTGACTAGAACTGAGGGAACCTAGAGCCTTGTTCTGCAGCTTTTTCCTGGAAAAAAAAAGTCAAATTTACTAGACTACATTTCTTAAAGGGGGCATGGAAATTCAGAGACTGAATAAAAATCAAACATGGATGTTTTCCTTTAGCGAGGAGGCAATATATGAGTGCTCGTGTACTTGGAACATAGCAAGCTGCAGACATTAAAGGGGCTTTAATTGGATGGTGACTGCTTTCTGAGGGGCTAGTTAGGTCTACTGGTTTGTTGGAGGGCATACTGCTAATAAAGCTAGGAGCCGGGGGCGCCTGGGTGGCTCAGTCGGTTAAGCAGCCGACTTCGGCTCAGGTCATGATCTCGCGGTCCGTGAGTTTGAGCCCCGCGTCGGGCTCTGTGCTGACAGCTCAGAGCCTGGAGCCTGTTTCAGATTCTGTGTCTCGATCTCTCTGACCCTCCCCCGTTCATGCTCTGTCTCTCTCTGTCTCAAAATAAATAAATGTTAAAAAAATTAAAAAAAAAATAATAAAGCTAGGAGCCATGGTGTGAGCCTTGCAAGAGCCACTTGCCTTTCTGAATATGAGTATAACCCTACAATTACTTGTTAAGATGATTAAACTAGGGATTCTCCCAGCTAGTTTCAGAGAATTACATTTCTGTCAGGTGTCATGATGACCCTGAATTTTATGTCTTTTATATCTTCAGTTGCACATTGGGAATTTCGTATTCATTGAGAAAGCCATACTAATTAGCATACACTGACCTACTGCTTAGGAAATGACCTGCAATTAAAATGATCAGATATGGCCATCATGTAAAGCTGGCAGCACCATCTCATGGACAAATGGAACTTTCCTCACCATAATGTGTTAAAAGTAAATGAAAAATCATGTTTCTCTTTCTTACCGAATAAAATATCCTATTTAAAGTAGTTAAGGTAGAGAGTCAGTGAAAACAAATGTCATATAATCTGTAAGTTGTGTCATGTTGCCATAAGGCTAAGATTTCAGCTTTTCATAAACATATATAGGAAAGGTGATTCTGTTTACATATGTAGATAGATACATGTATACATCTAAATGTATATCTATGTATATCCATATATATCCATATATACATCTATCTATGTATATACATATATACACATACATATATACATGTATACATCTGTATCAGATCTATATACATCTATATGCATATCTATCTATCAATATCTCTACAAAATAAATGGAGCGTGTCCAAAAAATGAAGGACTCTGTGACTTGGGTATCCCTCTACTCTAGTCTATTACTAGACTCAGTGCCTTGAGTCAAAGACTAAACCTTTTCCATCTTTGTGCTTTGTTTTTTTAAGTTTATTTTATTATTACTATTTTTAATGTTCATTTATTTTTGAGAGACACAGAGACAGCGTGAGCAGGGGAGGGGCAGAGAGAGAGGGAGACACAGAATCCGAAGCAGGTTCCAGGCTCCGAGCCATCAGCACAGAGCCTGATGCAGGCCCCAAACCAATTAACCATGAGATCATGACCTGAGCCAAAGTCGGACTCTTAACGGACTGAGCCACCAGGTGCCCCTCCATCTTTGGGCTTTAGAATAGTGCTGGATGTAGTGGAGATGATTAGATGTGTTTTTTTGGAGTAAATGAATAATTGAACTGAGGGCATCATGGTTATTCTATGTCTTGGCCTACCCATAATCTTACAATAGAAATGGAGCATGTAGTCATGCAATCTACATTCCCTCCTGATACAAAAATTGCTCTTACAACATATGCTCAGCAGTGTCACTTGTCTTCTGCTTCGGCAGAAGCATTTAGCAATGGAGGAATGGAGGAACAGAGGAATTGTTGCTTTCCAAGTTAACTGTTGTCATTGTACAGAACTTTAATTGATGGAGAGTTATTGCCCTGAAATCTGTCTTACCCATAACTTATAGTTCTGATCTGTGAAAATAGAACAAAATGCAAGGAATCTTCCATTAGGCTGGTCTTCATATGTTTAAAGCAGCTAAAATTATTTACTTCCTGTGTTTCCTTTTGCTTACTAAACTTATGACTTTCAAATGTAAGAAAGGCTGAAAGTATCACCTTGCCTCAAAGAAATTCATTTTTCTGTGAATAGCTTCAGGTCAGGAAAGGTATGGCAAGCATGTGAGAGAAAGATCGTTGTTGGGGGTTCCTGGCTGGCTCAGTTGGTTGAGCATCTGACTCTTGATTTCAGCTCAGGTCATGATCCCAGGTTATGGGATCGAGCCTCATGTTGGGCTCTGTGTTGAGCGTGGAGCCTGCTTAAGATATTCTCTCTCTCTCTCTCTCTCTCTCTCTCTCTCTCTCTCTTTCTCTTTCCCCCCTCCCTGTGCCCCCCTCCCCCGCTTGCACTTTCTCTGAAGGAAAGAAGAAGGAAGGAAGGAAGGAAGGAAGGAAGGAAGGAAGGAAGGAAGGAAGGAAGGAGAAAGGAAAGAAAGAAAGAAAGGAAGGAAGAAAGAAAGAAAGAAAGAAAAGGGAAGAAAGGAGGAAAGGGTCATTGTTAGATAGGGATGCACTGGGAGGCAGGGCCAGCGAATGACCACTTGAACTTGGATAAGGCTTGTGTGGACAGACTGGGGTTGATCCAGAGCATTCTTGAACAGAAGTCTGAATTGCAGAAAGGTAAAAAGGTAACATACATATGTGCCTTCTTTGTGGAATAGTGATGGTATGAAAGTTGAGGAACCAAGAAGTGTGGTTAGAAATGACAATTCAGAGAGTTGTGTTCTCAGGAGCTGAGAATACAGGATTGTATGTGATGGGGTTTGTGGAGCCACGTGCACCTTGACGCCTGGTAGTGACTCTTATAAGGCAGCTCCAGGAAGTTCCAGCACCAAAACTGCACAATCTGCCAGGCTGTTTCTGAGCATCGGTGGTTCCTTTCGCTTGGAATGCCTTTGTGTCTTTCACTAAAGGCACTGCTCTAGTGTTCTAGCGGGTGGCAGTTTCTACCAGGGCCAAATGGATAACTCAGTTTCAAATACAGTTTCAGTGCAGTACGTAAGTGTCCAGTCTAATGAAAAATAGTCAAGCAACCACGTAAAAGGCTTTCCCATACCCCTGTCAGGGCCTGTGTTAGACTGAGCACTTGCTGGAGAAACTGGGGGTGTGGGGCCTCCTTCTTTCTCCCCAACTTGGGCTTCCAGCCCCGCTCTACCATTGTGCTCTATGCAGTTTCTGATGTCTCAGTGTCGAAGCCGGATGAGACAACTAAGGAAAATCAAGAGGGAAAGTTCTTACCTGACCTGATAACAGCTGTCCTTGGGATACTTGAACTGTCAGGAGCTGGAAACTGTGAAATGCAGACTCTATGTCATGGCTTCTGTACAGGCCATTTAGAGGCCACCATGAGGAATTCTAGCCTCCCCTGCAGTGATGTGCTGACACATATCCTACAGTCATGACCCTACCTCAGCTCCTGGATTCTCACCGCTTCTTGCCCAGATTTTCTCTGTTTGAAACTCCTCAGCTTTCCAGGAAGAAGGTAGAATAGCATTTGTGGATCTCTTTCTCATTTTCCAAGGAAACTACTCAGACATGTTTGGTCTTAACAAAATCTGGGATCATAAGCAGAGCCCAACATGACCTCACCAATCTAGCTTAGAGATTTATCCAGTGGAGCTCAGCCCCCAACTGGCTGCTTCCTACTGACTCCACAAGGGCCTTATGAAGCTCTCTGAGTTACTCCAGTGAAACCCTTCTTTTCTAATTTAAGATGAAGAGAGGTATTCCATTATGTTGGGATGTTGACATAATGCAGTTTTCAACAAAGAAATCATCTTCACAAATTATCACTACCCAGTCCCTAATGAACCAACTTTTGCACACACATTGTTGGTGAGAGATTCCAGTAAATGTGTTGCATGTTGGACAGGGGGTAAATGGAAACTTTGCACATTCCATTCAGTTTTGCTGTGAGCCCAAGACCGCTCTAAACTGATAATTTTTAAAATTCTGTCCTTGGGTTTTAGATTTATAAATTTGCATATGGAATCCGTACCTCTCTTGGTTTATAATCTCTCTTGTAGCTGTGCTGAATACAATACAATGTTCCATTATAATGCAATGTTCTGTTATGTATTATTCTGAATAATATAATGTCCTATTACGTAAGTTGACTCTGTAGAGACTGTAACCATTTAGAAAGTATTTCCATGTACGTTGCCTTGATTCATATGGCAACTACATAAATTGGGAAAGGTAGGCATCCCTTTTGCTATTTATAGCTGAGAAAACTCCACGAGGTTCGAAGAGAATGAGAGAATTACCAAGGAAACAGCATGAGGTGGGGTTCTAATTTGAACCCACATGGTCTGAAAACAATCTAAAGATTTTCTGGTTCTACTACATTCCTCCCCTCTTAGCAGAGAGCTAAATATCTTTGGTTGGTACATCATTATTTTGACATCACTTGCTCATACACTCCCTGAGGCATTCAAAATATTTAAGTGTGCGTGATCACTGCCATGCTTTTCTTCTGAGATGTTCTTGTATTTTCTTTGATTTATATTTTGGAGGCACCATCTTTGTGGAGGCCACAGATGCCGCTGACACGTTCTTTGCTAAATGTCATGTTATAGATGTTGCAGCCATCTATTAAGTCCCATCTCATGGTCTCAAGATAATAAGAACTGAAACTTAGCTGAAATGTGGGCTCTTCATACCACAGAGCTGCTGTCATTTAGACTAAGCCGTTACCCACTAGTCTTTCCTGGAGAGAAAAGGATTTTCAAATCGTTTATAACGAAGGGCACAGTGAACAATGGATTTTGACACTTTTAACCTGAAATCCTGCCCTTCCTAGTGTTTTCTTAGGCAACATGACTAAGAAATGACTCTTCAGAAGAACCTAAATTACTTTCGTTTTAATTTGGAACAGTATGTTCACGTGATGAATTTCAGTGTCCTTTATTCGGAAAGCTGCGATTTTAAAGAGAGATGAATAGGAGAGTAAGTCGGTGGAAACATTAGCTTTTATATTTGATTCTGGTCTACCATTTGCTGGGGAAAAAAACATTGCATATTTACCTGTTGCAGCTTGAAGTTTAGTGAATATTTGCTTGCAGATGGCTATGTATTATATTGAACTTGGGAAATTCCAATGAGTTTAGAAAAAAAATCCATAATATTGGAAAATGTGCTGTGGTATATAATTTAGGTGAAATATGTACTGAATAACATCACAAATCTAGGGAAACGTCAATTTTTAAGTTTGGAAAGGCTGCGCTCAATACAAATTGCATAGCAATGTCAATTTTGCCGTATTAGAGGAGGCTTTATTTAGGTTTGCCAAAACAGAAGACCAAGGTGGACAGGAGTATCGTTTTGTTTTGTTTTGTTAAGATTACAGTTTTATGTATAAGAGTTTTGAGATGAATGTCTCATTTAGGAGACTGAAATTGGTACTGTTAGAAAGTGAAGAAAATTGGTTTGCTCTCTGTCCCTCGAAGGCCTACAGGCAAGTGCATCTCAGTGCTCCCCATTCTGTTCCAAACAGGCACATGACTGAAATTGAAAGCCCATGGGAAATGTGCATCTGTAATTTCACTGGGGGATCAGGATGGAAGGAAAAGCAGAGAAGGGGGGCAAGCTCGAAGAAGGAACTTTTGGAAACGCAGCCAAGAGAAAGAGATGACAGTGTGTGTTCTTCACCTTCTTACCTGATAAATCAGAGCATTCCTGTCATCGCAGAATTCCATCAGGTGGCACTAGTTTAGGGAATTCTGGTTAGGTCAGTAAGAAGCACCTGTTTGGATTTTTTTAAATTCAAGTGCATTTTCCTAAAATTTAGAAGAAAGAGGAGAGAGAGAGAGAGGAAAAACTAAGAAGAGAATGCAGTGGCTACTTGGCTGTTGCTGACATGGGGGCTGGTGGGGTCAGAGGAAGTCAAACTAGAGGGATTTAAACCTTAGGAACATCTTACGGTCAGTGAGCCAGAGGCCTAGAAATGCAATGAGGCCTGCCTTGATCACAGCCAGTAGTGACAAATGTGTGGCTAGGACCAAGGTCGCTTGCTTCACGGTTTTGTTTTGTCACCATGTTGAATTTCTTCCCATATGTAGACTTTGGCATGGGAACATATGGAACCAGAAATCTTTGGTTGTTCTAAGACAGCAAGGCTTACAGTCTCTCCTATCCCATGCTGAGGCAGGAAAGGAAGTTGATTTCTTTCAGAGGGCAACCCACTTCACAGGCAGTCATCTCCAGGGTTCAGGGACATCCCGGATGGTTCAGCAAGGACACTGGGTCAGGAGATTATCTGGCCACTTGAGCTAACTGCAGGCCTGTGAGGGTTAGGTGTCCATAGGAACTATATCTCAGGCCACTGTTGGCTCTAGACCAGGTTCTTTGGTAGAAAACCCCCAAAGTCACACCTTTCTTCTTAGGATCCTATTACTTCTCTGTCTCCTTACATTTTTCCCATCTGGAGAGTGGCCACCTTCCTCGTGTGTCTAATTCCCAATGTGAGCAAATACCATTCTCCCCATGTTTAGAAGCCAAATGTAGTGCTGTTGCTAGGCAGGAAATCTGGTCTACTGGAGACCACAGGGTTGTAGAAAATACAATTTTGTCAATGAAACAAAGATGTATATTAACCCCGTACTCGTGCATTTATAGAAATCCTTTTTTATAATAATTTTTTCAAATCAGCAGAAAAGTGACAATAATAACTTGTCAGATATGTTATAAACGTTGGCAGAAATGACCGAATAATAGTGGGCTTTGGCAGTTGGTGAAAAGCAGTTTTCACGGGCCCTTCCTTTGAGTGTTTGAAACAATGCAGCAATTACTCAATTGTCAATTAAATTTCAGGCACAAACAAAAACATTTTAAAATACATGTTATTGAAGTTCTCATTCAGGAACAATGGCTGAGATTCACCATGATCAAAGCAGTCACATTGTATGGGATCCTGTAAGAGAGGTCTGAGCAGTTTTCCTCTCTGAAGGCTCCCAGTAGCGCTGAGAGACCAGTCACATCAGAGAAGCCGCAGAAGCAGAGCAGGGAGGGTCCTCCACGGACAGACTTCCTCGCAGCTGCCCTGGGAGGAGGCGGCTGGGACCCTTACACCTCACACGTCAAGAGGCCGGGGGGGGGGGGGGGGACGACATCGGAGATCTCAAAGAGCCATGGCCTCTTACCATCTCCCGCAGGTGACGACCTCTCTTGGCGGGCAGGGATGTGGAGAAGTTTAGTGAGTAGATCTAGGGGAACAGGAAGAAGATGTCCGGCACATGTGTGCACTACAGACTGCAGATTTAATTAGACAGCGATTCCAAACCATAGCAGATACAAAATGGCTCCCTAGGGCTGTCGTGGAGACTTCGCTTTGGCCCATGGTTGTATGCAGAGCCTGCCAGGTTTGAGAACATGGTCCACGCCTTGCTGGCTGGAGGGAGGGGCTGGTGAAGCCCTCCCGACAGAAGAAGCATCTCAAGCAGTGGCTGGGAGCAAGAAAGGCATGTGTGTTACAGAAGCTAAGAGAGGGGCTGCAGGGAAGGGTGGGGAGGAGAAAGAGATAGAATGGTGATACAAGTACGGGTTTGAAATAGAAATTATGAAGGTGGCAGAGATGGTTTGGGAAACCAGATTGATGCCATTCATTAAAGACTGGAACACTGAGAAATCAATACATTTGGGTATTGACTATGGTTTTTCAACCCTTGCATTTCAGCTGCCTTTCGGACATCCAGGTGGAGAGGCAAAGTAAGCAGTTGGATATTCAGATCTGGTGCCTTCTTTGGCATGTGGCCCAGCATTCACTCTTACTTTTTTGCAATGTTTATTTATTTCTGAGACAGAGAGAGACAGAGCACGAGTGGGGGAGGGGCAGAGAGAGAGGGAGACACAATGTGAAGCAGGCTCCAGGCTCCGAGCTGTCACCCCAGGGTCCGACAGAGGGCTCGAACTCCTGGATCGTGAGACCATGACTTGAGCCAAAGTCGGACGCTCAACCAACGGAGCCACCCAGGAGCCCCATGGCATGCACTCTTATAAGCCTTAAATACACATTTTAGTGAGGAAAGAGAAAGTCCTCTGATACTGCTTGCAGATGCTTGCTAGAATGCCACTGTGAACCCCTGGCAGCTGACCGAAGGGTCATGACTTCCCGTGCCATCTTTCCAACGCAGGTGTTACATTTGGCTCAGGCTTGGGGGCCAGAATGCCATCTTCACTTACGAGGATGTGTTTCCCAGATGACCCTTCACTCTCGCGGGTAGACCTCTGCAAAATTGACCCCTCCAGTATTCTAGACAGGCTCCGTCAGCCTGACTGAAACTACGGCACGTGCCGCTTCTCCTCAGGCTGAGAGCCCTGCTACGTGTAAAATAACATTTCAGTTCTATTGTAGAAGTTTCTGTTGGACACCTCCCATTAAGTTGACTCCCATTCTAACTGTAAGTGAAAATGGAATCATGATGTTAAGCATCATCTTTGAACTCCATGTTTAATGGCTGCAGTTTAGCGTATCGGCAGCGAGCAGAGAGAGTACTGGTATACCACAAGCATAGCAAATAACAACACTGCCCACCATGCTTCTCCAAGGTGGAGGCTGGTGGATGCAGCGTACATTTACAAAGCTAACTTATTTTGTGTATAATTCCTTCCTCCTACACCCATTATTTGTGAGATTTGGGGAAATAAGAGGAGGTAAGCCGGGAACTCAGACTACTGATACTCTGGGTATGCATATTCTGGGATTAATGTCTCACTACTATCTGACTCGTTGCCAAAGTAAAAATTTATTTTCTGTTTTTGGTAGCAGCGTCACCAAATGTCTTTCTTTCCCTAGATGGGTGGTATTTGGCAAGACCCTTAACCATTTTGAGCCTCTTTTCTCACCTTTAAAATGAAGGCCTTTGGCTACATTATTTTAGCTTCTCTTGTATGTCATGTGTCTGTGTGCCTCTCTTCTGGACTGGGATAGTTGGAGGTTGACAAATAATGCTGGAATAAGCACTAAAATGCACATGAGGCAGTTTGGTCTGGGCCTGATACTGATTGATCAGTGATTCTTGGTTTCCTCCCCTCCTCTTCCCATGTTTCTCTTAGACTTAGTATTAGCATTAGCATTGGCATTAGTATTAAGTATTTTGTTTCTCAGGTGTATCAGATAGGCTTCTGTGGTTCATTCACAACACTCTGTCAACATTGGTCCGAGCTTGACCCTCTACTGAGTTATTTTTCTTCTTTTTCCTTCTTTTTCTTCTTTTTTCCATTTTATGCATAATTTCCCTTGCTCTATTTAATTCAAGAAACACTTACAACGTGTTATGTGTGAAAACATATTGTCTGTGGTAGAGCCGCGCATGATTCATAGATGACGTGACCATTATACTCACCAACTCACCTGGAGCTCTTGCTCCACTCACTATGAAACATCCACTTGTTAGGATTTATGAGAATTCTTCTTTAGTTTCAATATCAGAAATAGCAATAAAGCAAGTAAACTGTTTTTGTGTTTTATGAAGCTAATCTCATTTTTCCCTCTGCTCTACTTGCTTGAAGGCTCAGACACAAATGAGCACCCTACCCCTAGCACACATATAAAAGTTGGCAACTTGACCTGGGATAGGAATATCACCACCAGCTCTTATCAGAAATGTTCCTCTTCTCTGTCCCTCAGTCAGCTTCCCGCCCCTATAGAGAGCTTCACTTAAGTGTGTTGTTATAGGCTATTTTATACTTCTTCTTGAATCAAACAGGATCTAAATAAATAAACATACTTCCAGATAGTTGAAGGGATTAATTTGTTAAAATTTATATTTTCATCTGAGAACAAGGCCTATCCAGTCTAAGCTAGAATTAATTTACTTTTGATTTACCAAGTTACCTAATGTCCTCATTGTCCTCTGCCTCCTCTGCTTTTGTTTTTTAAAAAAGTTAACATTTATTTATTTTTGAGAGAGAGAGACAGAGAGTGAGTGATGGAGGGGCAGAGAGAGAGGGAGACACAGAATCCGAAGCAGGTGCCAGGCTTTGAGCTGTCAGCACAGAGCCCGATGCGGGGCTCGAACCCACAAAGCACAAGATCATGACCTGAGACTAAGTTGGACTCTCACCCCACTGAGCCACCCAGGCTCCTCTAGTCTCCTCTGCTTTTGTTAAGGACAGTGTGCACTCCCTATGGATTTCATGTATGTGGGATGAATTAATGAATTGACTCAATGCAATATGGGAGAGGGAAGGAGTCTAGCATCTTTAGTTGCATAAGTCACTTGCTTTTGTACCCCGTAAAGCTACCATAAAGTTAGTTAGGTTATAAATATGTTGGTTAAGTTGGTTTCCTGCTATGAGTTTTTGAAAACTAGTTGATCAGAATAAGTGAAGAAGATCACGTATCATTCGGCCAATATGGGGAAGAAGAAAAGAAGAAAAAGGAGGACAGAACATTCATTTCGGACTGTCAGATTATTGTAGTGCACAGCTTTTTTTCTTAGGCCTATTTTGGGGCTGATTATTCTATTTGGCAAGATTTCAACAAAGTTCGTGGAATAAGGGACTATATGTTTATAGTTTTCAAGACTTCCAATAGCCTTTCAACAAAGTGAAAATATTTATTTTGGGAGAACATGATGATCATAGTAACAATCTTTTTCTCCTTGTCACTTTCTCAGTATAGCTCCAAATTCACAGAGAATCACAATAGAGAAAAATCACTTCAAATATGCCTCTGCAATGAATTTCACATGTACCACAAAGGCTTCCAGCTGCGGCTTCCAATATACATTTCTAGGAAATAGGCTTTGCTAAACACACACGCACACACACGCACACACACACACACACACACACACACAGAGTAATATGACAAAGAAAACTGTCTCCTTATTGAAATTATCCTGCCAAAGCAAAGGGAGGGGAGCAAGAAATGAATGCAAATCCTTCAGTCCCACTAGTTTGGGGATTTATCTATTTACTACTTTGACATCGTTTACAGTGTTCAAGAACTCTGAAGGAGAATGAGCTCTCTCCTTCACACACACATCAAATGAGTAAATTGAGTCAATGGCCACCCTAGAGATGAGCCAGATGGGAAATAATGATAGACTTTGGCATATGATACTCCCCTTGGTTGCTATTTACATACAGTAAGAGGCATAAATCTTAAGTGTACAGCATCATGACATTTTTACTTATACACTGGTATAATTCCCATCTACACTGAGTTTTAGACATTTTCCAGAAAGTTCCCTTGTGCCCCCTCCTACTAAATTACCACACCCCCTAAGATATACCCTTCTGACTTCTATCACCAAGATTGTTTTTGTCTGACAAGAACACTTCTACAGTGTGATGGAGGGGATGATCCTTGGGCTGGAGTTCAAGGAAATGCAGCAGCCACAGGTCAGGAGAGCCACCAGACCAAACTGTGGTGTCCAAAGCCAGGTGAAAACCTGGGGCCCATCTGTCATTGCACAGATATACGTGGTGGGCATGCCGGAGGACTCCTGAGGTGGATATGGCATAGTTTAGGCTGAAGACTAAAGATCAAAAAATCCGCTGGCCTGGGTTGCTAAGAAGTCTGGCCAACAGAGAACATAGGTTCAGATGAGGAATATATGGCATCCGGTCAGGCACCCCTGAACTGAAGGCCCCAGTTTTCAAAATGCTCTTAAGACCGAAGAGGAAGAGATTATGCATCTTCATGAAGCCAGACCCCCAGATAAAATGCTTCTCATGAGTCAGAGCCTCAGCCTCTGACCAGGCAAAGAAAGAAGCCTGAGTGGCTGCTCATCTCTTGTCTCATAAAACTGATTACTGAAGGATTATGTGGGTCATTTTGAACACACAGCCATATCTGCACACGATACTTCGGCAGAACATGACATTATTCTCCTAGTTATAAATGGTCACTGCAATTTTTAAGTGAGCAGGTTGATAATAGAACCTGAAGGATTTTAGGTGTCTCCAACTTCAAGGGAGGGCGCTCAGCTGTGCCTGCTAGGCCCAGAGGAACCATCAGCCAAGGCTGGAGGCTGACCAGAAATTTGGCCTGGCTGACTCGGGGGTTCTCCAAAATCCGGTCTAAGATTGTTGAGCAGTCCCAGGCTCACAGGGGCAATTATTTTAAGGGGTAGGCCAGTTCTGTTCCTTTGCACAGAATCAACCATGCCAGGAGAGGCTCATCTGCTAAAACTGGTTTATCAGAAATAGAATTATTTTTATGAAATTCCTCTCTGTGGCGAGGGTTTGAGAATTCACAATTAACACTCTTCAGATGACCCGCAAGAATTATGCGTTCTTTCCTGGCGCCTAAGCTATATAGTCACTCTATTTCTGAGTCCATCCTGCTCAGTAGTCTCACAGAATTTTTGATCTTGTTAGAGAGACTCGGAGCCCTTCTGTGTTCGAGAATGCCTCCTTAGCCTGGAGGGGGAAATATGATCTCCAAATAGAATCATAACGGCATTCCTTCCTGGTGCTTAATGGCATTCCAGAGCTTGGCAGGCATGCCACCTAGTGTTCTCATTCAAGAGGCCCCGTCACAGTCAAAGAGAAATGAAGGACACCCACGGCACCTGCAGCACGGACGGTGGCTTTGGGCCTGTGGAGCCGCCTGGTTCAGAGGGACGCCGCTGCTGCTTGATCTATGGCATTTTATTTATTTATTTTTTTAATTTGGCAGCTGCCACTGAGATTCAGATGTCCCTGTGCAAAGCACTCGCCTTTAATTTGTTTTCTTTATTAAATGTACAGCCCAACTCTGTCTTTGTTGTGTTCTTAGAGTAGTTGGAAAGCACAAAGAGAATGTGACTTGCTTTCAGTTTTGCTTAATTATATCAAAGTTATTTTAAATGATGGGCATTAGGTAATTTTTCTTGTTCTTTGACTAGCAGCTAATGGAAGCAGTAAGTTACTTTGAAAGTATATTTTTAAGGGAGAAAAAAGGTATAGTCATAACACTGCCTTTTAATAATGAAAGGAGTGTTATAGTTTTCCCTGTGTAAATAGCACATTGTCATATATGATACTTGAAGGGCATGAAAAATATGAGGCAGACAGCACTGATATGACCACTATCAACATTTGAGTGACGATCCTGGCTGGTATCTTTGGGATATGTTCATACATGCAGGATTAGATTGTTTTTTATATTTGTCTTTATCACTTAGCAGTAGTTTATCACAATTCTTTCAAAGTTAATTTTTATGGTTTTGTGTTTTTTATTTTTTTATGGTTGCAGAAAATTCTATGTTCTATACTCTGCTGTAAGAGGTTTTATTTATTTATTTTTTAATGTTTATTTATTTTTGAAAGAGAGACAGCACGAATGGGGAAGGGGCAGAGAGACATGGAGACACAGAATCTAAAGTAGGTTCCAAGCTCTAAGCTGTCAGCACAGAGCCAGATATGGGGCTTGAACTCATGAACTGTGAGATCATTATCTGAGTCAAAGTCAGACGCTTAACCGACTGAGCCACCTAGGTGCCCCTAAGGAGTGTTATTTAAACATTTCCCTGTTGATCCGTTTATGGTGCACATTTCACTTTGAGACTGTGTGTGTGTATAGGACTATAATCAAGGATCCAATTAGTAGGGATATGTGTGTGTGTGTGTGTGTGTGTGTGTGCATGTATCTGTATATGTGTGTGCATGTGCGTGTGTGTCTGTGTTTGATAATATATCTTTATACTTATATCCTGAAGCTGTGGTATTTTTATAGGGTTGATTTCAAGGGAATAGATTTGAAAGGCATGTGTATTCTTAACTTTAATAAATGTTGCAAAATTATGTTTTTATTTTAAAAAGGCTGTAACAATTCACATTTTTGTTGTCAATATTTGAGACTATACTTTTACCAGAAAAAATATTATTATTTATATTTCTAGTCTGATCAGCCTAAATGAAATATTCTTATAATTTATTTTTATTTTATCTATTAAGCATTTAAATATGCTCCTCTGTATCATATTAAATAAGTTTTAAAACTCACATTGTAAATCATATATATGTATATATGTATATGACATGTAAATATATCTGGCAGTAGGCTTGTATCCAATATACAAGTTGCATGTACGTTTTCTAATTTATCGGTTTCTGTTTTCCATTATTTTCATTTATGGTGTCCTTTGTCAGACTCATGTAAACATTTTTCATGTAGTCACATATTTCTATTTTTTTAGTTTTGGTTGTGAAGTTCTCCTCCATCTGTAGATTTTATGTACATCTCCTATTTTCTTCTTAAGTTAGTACATTTAAAACTTTTAGTTGGTGTGAAATATCCCTTTGTACATGGTGCACAAAGAAACCCAAATTTATTTCTTTTGAAAGGATGGCCTCTATGATATTACCATTTATTAAATAATCATTTTCCCCAAGGTATTGAAATATTACCATGGTCATAATGGAGTCCCATATATTATTATAAGATTGATTTATAGGTTGTCTCTTATTTGGTAACACCCAGAAAAATGCTTGGCCCTCCATACTATTTTGACCACAGTGACTTCACAGCATCTTTTAGTTTATGAAAAGGCAAGCCTAACTTCAACCAACTCATCTTCCTCATAATTTTTATGGCTCTTCTTGGACGTTTATTCTTTGGCTTGAGTTTTAATATGATTTACCCATTTCAGCTCTCTCCAAAATGATAGCTGGTCCCTCCATTGGCACCTTTTCAGTGTTTAAAGGCTTAGTCACACACCACAGGCCCTCTTTGCTCCAGCAGCTCTTTAGTTCACATCAGAGTTGGATGTTCAATTGAAAGGTAATTGTAGCAAAGAAGTGTTCCAACTGCCATTTTCCAGGAGGACCCTTCCTACAACTAATTACAAAATAGAATAATACTGGTAACCTGTGTCTAAAATTAAAGGTTGAACAGATACTTCTCAATAAAGGGTGAATGGCAGAGAGCACACACAGCTTGGTTTTGGAACAGTCTCTGTTGGGGAGAATTCATGGAGATAGGGCAGCACAGCTATTTTGTGATACTGGATGTCGGACCCCAGCCCTTGGAAAGTCATAATTGGAGAAGCATCAGTTCCTTCCCTGGTATAAACCAAGCTGGGTGTCCAGGCTTGCTCTTATAGCAGGGTGGCACAGGAGACTAGTGGCTCACCACCCTGACACTCCACCTTCATTTTCTATCCCAACTGATGTCCTGTGCACTAGACATACAGTTGCCATGGAACTCTGCAGATTATAGGTTACCTATATGCTGAACTATACATAAAAAAATCCAGCCTTACTGATCCTTTTGAGTATACCTTCATGAAAGTACTCTCTATAATCATGGAATATGAAATTGATGTTCTTTAGTTTGATTTGATTTTATCTAGGATGACCAAGGCATTGCCTTTTGATAGTTACAGCACAATCACACAACTGTATCTTATATTCATTCAATACATTTCATAAATCACCTACTATGTGCCAGCTATTTTTCTGGTGCTGGGACTATAACAGACAACAAAAAAGCCAATAAAACACCTGCTCTAGTGGCTTTTAAATTATTATGTGGGAAATATAGAAAATAAACTAAAAGATATATAATGCATACCAGCAATAAGTGGTTTGAGGAAACACTGAGAAGGATATAGAGAAAGAGTATAATGGGAATTCTGTCTCAGGGTGGGAGAAATTGTTTGTGGGATACGCTTTCGAGATTGTCGTTTAGGATTATTGAAGGACTTGATACAAGAGAAAGAGAGATCTAAGTATGATGCTAACGAGGCAGAGTTTACTATTTATTTAAAAATTTATTTTTTCCTGGCTGAGTGAATAGTTATGTCATTTACTAGGATTAGGAAGACTGGAAAATTTGTGTGTGTGTGTGTGTGTGTGTGTGTGTGTGTGTGTGTGTGTAGGGAATTGAAACTTCTATGGACATTTACTTTGAAGAAGGCTGATAGGTTTTTCAGTTGGTTGATACATTTGATATAAATTGGGATAAATTTCAATTCTTTGCATGTAGATGGTTTTTAGTCATGCATCTATGTAAGATATTAAACAGGAATAATGGTTAAATGCTTTCTGTTTGGGACATTTATCATTTGCCTGGTATCCCCTTTTCCTTTTGGGAATGCTCTGGTTTATGTATTTCCCAGAAGCCCTGATAATTTTCTATTGTGGAATACAGTCGGCTAGATTCTTCTTTCAGTCATGGCACATCCAGGAGCAGACATGAAACTGGGACTCTGTTGTCTGAACTTTACTCCTGGAACTTGGATCTTCAGTAACACAACCATATGGGACAGTTTGCAGTGGGTCTGGTAAAGGTTGTCATGTCTTTCAGAAACATGACCTTTGCTTTGGTTCTTACTTCCTAGTCTTCTGTGTTCACTATTCTCCAGCCTCTCAGAGATTCTGTGGGGTCTCAAGACCTTTTCAATGCATTTTGTGCTGCAAGTAGTAAGCAATTGCTTTCCTAAGTATTCAAATTTTTTACACAAATAAGTTTATAATTTGAAAAACATAGGTAAAACCTCTTAGGGTGTCTTAAAGAACTGGTAGACAGAATTCATGGCATGTGTTGAATATACAATAAGTAGGTAGCAATTGGAGATTGTGTGTGTTCAACACAGGTAGGGATGGAAGCACCAGGAGATACTTAATATTCATGAGGCACCTGGATACTAGATATACATTTGAGACAGAGTATGAGGCACTAAATCTTCAGATGCACTAAATAGACATCAGTACTTAATAGTCAGGAAATCTAGGGGCGCCTGGGTGGCGCAGTCGGTTAAGCGTCCGACTTCAGCCAGGTCACGATCTCACGGTCCGTGAGTTCGAGCCCCGCGTCGGGCTCTGGGCTGATGGCTCAGAGCCTGGAGCCTGTTTCCGATTCTGTGTCTCCCTCTCTCTCTGCCCCTCCCCCGTTCATGCTCTGTCTCTCTCTGTCCCAAAAATAAATAAACGTGGAAAAAAAAATAGTCAGGAAATCTAAATTTGGTCACCCACTGGTGATGTCCATTCTGGACCCATGTTTCCTCTGCCCAGAAAACACAGGATCTATGGTTGCTCATTAGGCTAATTAACAAGCCTGTGGTCAGATGTAACTTGTCCAAGTTTTTCTCAGCTAGAGAAAGTGTGTGTCATTGGTTCAGGGCACCTTCTGCCTGTGGGTCCCCTCTACAAATGTCACCTTTGGTCCTTGTAACCACACCATCACAGGACAGCCCATGTGGCTGAGAGAGGGAGATAAGGCATACGGACATCATGAACTCCAGGATTCAAACTGTATGGTCTTCCCATCTTGCTTGCATCCTAAGTATATTTGATCTTATTATCCTTTTCCCTTTTCTTCTTAAACTATGTTTTACATTGATTTTTAAAACCATGTGATTGAAGCATTTTAGTTTGATCTGAGAGTCTTTCTGCTCTGTGACCTCTGGGAGAGCTTGCCTGGAGGTGGACTTGGAGGCTGACGTTGTACCAAGAGGATTTCCTACATGAGTGTAGGATAGCCAGAGTTGGTATCTGGTCCTTGTAGCTGTAATTCTGATTAATACACTCCTAGGCTAAAGAATAATTGAATTGGAAATCAGCTTCCTGTGAAGTCTCTCTTGTCTCTTCAATACAGAGCTTAGAGCCTCTCGGGGTACAGAAGTATGCCTCAAGAGGTCATTTAATTTCTGAGTTATCCAAAAAACTCTCAGCACCTCTCCAACTATATCACAGTTTGGCTCTGTACCTGAGATCATTTAAAATATTAGTCAAATGATTAGTCTTCAATTTAGTTTCAAGTGCCCGCAGTTGGTATCACTGAACTTGGAAGGACACAATGACTTTCTGTTTGGAAATTCACTTGTAAAACACAACAGACTGGATAAGGACATATTTCTTATGAATGGGACCAGTTGTGTGTGGAATGAACAAGAGCAAAGAACAAGGGAATGAACACCTGCCTAGAAGGGAAAAATGAGAAACACACCTTGAACAAGAATATAGAATTGATTAGAATCTGATTTGAAGCCAGAACTGATAGTGCTCTGGATAAATGATGAGATAAAGCCTGCTAATCTGAGAAGGCTGATACCTCTAAAATACCACACGTTTCACTTTATAGGAAAAACCATATTTTAGGTCCAGAGTTAGGTATCTGGAAAGAGGAAAATGCAGATTAAGTGAAAATGAACACTGAATCTATTGATTTTAAAAACAAACTCCTGGGGCGCCTGGGTGGCGCAGTCGGTTAAGTGTCCGACTTCAGCCAGGTCACGATCTCGCGGTCTGTGAGTTCGAGCCCCGCGTCAGGCTCTGGGCTGATGGCTCGGAGCCTGGAGCCTGTTTCGGATTCTGTGTCTCCCTCTCTCTCTGCCCCTCCCCCGTTCATGCTCTGTCTCTCTCTGTCCCAAAAATAAATAAAAACGTTGAAAAAAAAATTTTAAAAAAATAAAATACTTTTAAAAAAAATACATAAAAAAATAAAAACAAACTCCTATTTGGGTGTGCACCCACACCCAATGGTAAGATGCTCACGGGTGTGTGAGTTTGTGTGGGCACAGGGGAAAGCAGGGCTTTGTGATGCAGCTGCTTCTTGTTTATTGTGTGTGGGTAAATGTTATTTTCTCTGTGCTGATGGGAAGAGATTGGAGCAGCTCTGCATCAGTAGCCATGAAGATCCAGATTCTCCATATGTAAACATATTCCTTAAAAGAACAGCATTACTTTGGGCAGCCTATCACCTTTTATAAGGATATTTAAAATCATATAACTTCGAGGGCACCTGGGTGGCTCAGTGAGTTAAGCATCTGACTTCAGCTCACGTCATGATCTTGCGGTTTGTGAGTTCGAGCCCCATGTCAGGCTCTGTGCTGACAGCTCAGAGCCTGGAGCCTGCTTCAGATTCTGTGTCTCCCTCTCTCTCTGCCCCTCCCCTGCTCATCCTATCTCTCTGTCTCTCTCTCTCAAAAATAAAAAACATAAATAAAAACCATATAACTTTGGTATTTCTACCTGTAAACTGAATGTAAAATGCACTTAACAAGTAGATGTAATTTATCTCAGTGAATTGCTTCTTATATTTTATCTCTCATTGTCTTCTCCCTGTATAACATTTACTCTAAATTATAAGGATTATGCATAGAACAGGATATATCGTGGCCCTTGAAAAATGACACACAAAAATCTGTAAACATGGTTGATTTCTAAGTATTGAATACAGTGGACTCCATCTCACAGGTTGAAAATGATGATGAGAATAGCTAATGCTGGTAAGAAACACTCATACTTGGTGGGCATTTACCTTGGCCAAGCACCCACTATCCTACATATTCCTCACAACAACCTTTAAAGGTAATGTTGTATTTCCATTTGGGAGAGGAGGAGACTATCATCCTCAAAGTCACAGCTGGCCAGAGGTAGAACCAGAATGTGAACCCAACAGTTTGCCCCAGAGGTCTTATCATCTCTTCCCTCCTTCTTTACTTCTTGATTAGTACAATATGAGGAATAGGGGGGAGATGAGAACATCCAATTTGCACCTTATCTGGTAATAATAGAGCAGTGCTGTAGGCCAGAGTCTCCTCAAGGCATGTCATAACAATTTAGTCAGATTGTATTTTTGTCAAAAAAAAAAAAAAAAAAAAAAACCTCAACAAGTATCAGATACCTACCTCAACATGTCAAGGTCCCACTACACGTGACCCACTGATTCAAAGGTCAACAACAGGGAAGATTTTTAGTCTTTATGGAGTTGTCACTTTAAATTGCTATTAAAAACAGTGAGGTATCCAACATTAACCATAGTGGCAAAACTGCTTGGTGTTAGTCTGCTAAGTGCTCTGGTCTGGATTTAGAGGTTGAAGGAGATGTACACTGAACAGTGATAGGGCACAGGACAAGGGGGATATAAATTGGGGAAAGTGCTTGTGGAAAGGCCTGTGTACAGGCTGACAGAGTCTTTTCTAAGACCCTGGGAGCTAGAGGGCTTAGAATTCACAATACAAGGGTCTTGAAGGCATGATACAGGATGAGGTCCAATGTCCTGTTTTGATCCTGAGAGAGAGTGACAAACACCAGGCAATTATGAAGGAGGAGGTATGAACTCAACTGATCAATTACTGGGTGTCTACAGGGTCCAGGTCCTGTATTTGCTCCTAGTTTGTTTCTGATGTGCTTCTGCTCAGTCCCTGGAGTGGTTGAGCTTTGAATTCCCATAGTGCCCCCTTACTCTTTGGACTTGATAATTGTGCTGGGGATCAAAGCCCCAGCCAACTGGACTCTTCGCTTAAATGGCTCTGACTACATTTCGTGGCGATGCAGTCTCCAGTGCCCATTTGCTCTTGTGCATCCTACTTTATTTTTACCCCTTCAATAGTTCTGCTTTCAAGTATAGATATGGATTAATTTCCAAGTGTTGAAACCTGTTACTTTGGGAAAGTAAAGTCCATGATTCACAGGAACTATACTAAAGAACCAGAGAACTCAGATAATTATAAGAGCTACATTTGTCCCAGGCACTATTCTCTATATTGCCTCATTTACTTCTCACCACACACCTATAATCCCCATTTTGCAGGTGAAGAAACTGAGGGCAAAAGAAAGTAAATAACTTTCCTAGAGCTGAACTGCTCCTAGGAACCACGATCCAAACCCATTCAAGCTGTGTCCTGAGTCTGGGCTATGGACCAACCTAGCTAACCTAAATGAAGGAACAGGACTTAGATTGGTAATCGACTGGCCATTCAGTGTATATATTCAAAACACAGAGAACTTAATTTTCAGTTACAGATAAGATAGCTTCAGGCACTGGGGTTCTGGGAAAGTTATAAGCGCAGGATGTTCTCCTAGGCTCTTAATATCTGCCTCATCTCCTATCTTGCAGTTCCTGTCCTCTGTCCTTGCTCATATCTGTCATTTAATCTTTTAAGAGCCAGGTAGCTTAATGACTAAGAAAATGGATTTTGAGAGCCAGCCTGCTGGGTTTAGCACTCAGCTCTGTTACTTACCATGTGGCCTTGGGCAAGTTTCTAACCTCTCTGTGCTTCAGTGCACACATCTATATAATAGGAAAACTAACAGTACCTACCTATGAGGTAGGCTTCCTGGAGTTGCTGGAAGAATTAGGAATCCTACTGCATTTAAAATTCATGGACCACTAGCTAGCACAAAGAAAGAGCTGAGCAGTGGCAAGCTATCATTGCCATCACTATCATCACCATCATCATTGGTAGGAATGATTTGACAAATACTTATTGGACATCTATGTTTCAGACCCCAAAATATCCTTGTAGGGCTCATATTATGAGGAAGACAAACACACAACAAACAAGCACACACACAGGTAAAATGAGTAATCATCATGTAAAGCAAGAATAACAAAGCTGTGAGGTACGATGATGATGGAAACATTGGGCTGGGATGGAGAGTAAGGGGAAAGCTCACGTCACGTATGTGGAGGGCAGGGAAACAGTGAAAAGGTGCTGCCCTCTTAGTGAACATCAGACACGGTCCCGGCAAGGCACACACTACACTCTTCATGTACGCCTTTGACCTTTACTCTGGATATACTTGTTTTCCCTGCTTTGCAGATGAGAAGTCTCAGGCACAGAAAAACACTTACCCAGGGCTATTCCATCAGTTCAATAGTAAGGAAAGCAGGGTTTCAACCATCAGGCAGGCACAAACCTCTACCCTCACGTTCTTCAATCTTCAGTGTATTGTAGCCTCTGGTCAAGAACCACTGGTCTAGGTTGGTTTAGTAGTGACATTTTTTCATAGTGGACTTTTGTCTCCTAGGGCATTTCGCTCTGAAAATTGCATTCGGGTTGATAAATCTTAGCCCGTTTCTTCCATCTTCCTCTTCCCAGATTGTTCACATCCCCATGTGCTCTTCCTCCCTCATCCAGGGTGTAAACTTCCTCCCTCATCCAGGGTTTACATCCAGGGTGTAAAACCAGGGTGTTACTGGTTGTAACGTGCTCCTTGGATGCATACCCTCTGGAGAGCATGGCACCATACGTTCCCAGCTGCAGACCAATAAGGGGTGACCGCATCTACTCAGACCTACTGTCTATATCCTGAGTGGCCGCAACATTGCAAACTCTTGCAGGAATCATCCTCAAAACGTCTTTGAATCCTCCAGTCTCTAGCACAGAATCTTTCAGAGTAGCTATTCAATTATTTATTAATTGAATAAATGAATCGATAATGTTATTTTTATGTACATCCTTATTATGACTGTTTTTTTAATTTTTTTAACTTTCCTAGTAGACATATTGAATATGAATTGTGTGCTAAATTTTATCTACATTGGACATATGTCAATATTGCGGTTATCTATTATAGCTCTCTGAAGCCTTCATGCCATTTGCTTTTTTTTCCTTCTTTGTGGCCCTGAACTGAAGACAGCTGATAAGCGGAGAAGTAGTGTCACTAAAATCATTTCCAATTTTAATTGTGACCCTCATCTAAAAACGCTTTATTATGGCTGTGGAGGGAGAGCCAAGCTAATTTGTCATAGTTTCTGGTAGTCTTTCCTTATAAAACCTATGGTCTAGTATTTCAGGGATGTGGAAATTTATGTGATACTTTAATGTTTTCCAAGAATGCAGCAGGTTTTACTGATGAAAAATAAGTGTCTTTCCAAAGTATTCATCACTTGTTATTCTCTGCCTTCCTTTACTGTATTTTTGGTTTTTTTGTTTGTTTGTTTTTGGTTTGTTTTTGGTTTCTGTGTTTGTGTTTGCATAGTAATAACATTCAAATTACAGTGGAAAGGAGCATGTCTGATACAAAGGAAAAGAAAGAGAACACAACCACTGCTCAAGTGCACTTATGGCTTTTTAATTAGTGCCTATGGGAAGACCGCTTTTCCGGGGCAGCACCATTTATACGTAGGATCCTAAAACACTGAGGTGTGAATTGCTCTCACGTTTTCTGCAGTCTTCCCCCCCATAGCAGATCCAAATAAATAACTAATGAAAGAGTTAGGAAGCAGAATCTTTCATCCCTCTTTTGCAATTACCTCCGAAGGATGTGGAGACCAAGAGTGCGAGAGGCAAACGCGGACACAAAATGTGTGATAGATTCATGGTAACTGCGGTTGCAGGAAGCCTGGGGAGTTGCTTTCCTGCACAGCAAAAGATGAAGGCTCACGCAGAAATGTGCGCTGGTGAATTTCACTTTGTAATGAGTGAGTCAGTCATGCGATAAAATCATTTTCCTTCTCGAGGACATTCTGTTGCATAGTTGCTTTCTCCCCCATCATGTTTAATGGCTCTCTGGTGTCAGAATACCACCCCCTCGTACTTTATTGCTATTTCCCCCCATATCCTCGTAGATGCGAGGAGACGTTCTAACAAAGGTGAAGCTGCTGGAATCTCTCACCTAATGTAAAATGGGAAATCAAAAGGAATAGTTAGTAGAATTTTCACAGAACCTCCATCATATTTTTGGAAACAAATACAGGTGTAACAACTGAGCCACTGAAATTGGTATATGTCTTAAGGCCTAATGTCCAGGGACAATTTTAGTCTAGAGAGGAGAATTCAAATTAGAATTTGAATAGCAGAATATCACCATGTATCTTCAATCCAGGGAAGCCATACCCATCAGCCAGACCTTGTCGATGGTGTAATGAAACAGAAGGAAACCTGAGAACGTTTGTGCATGTGCAGAATGCGCCTGAGTATTTTGGGACTCCTTTTCTAATCAAGCAAAGAAATGAAAAACTTTTAAAAATATTAACATGTGCCTTAAAAAAAACTCAAAATGTTTTTGACACCACTGTATAAAGTCCTAGTAGCTTGAGCTTGTTGATAAAATGACACTGAAGTGACACTTAAAATGACACGTTGACTTTTCCAATGCTTTATAATGACAGGATCTTGAAACAGAATGAGAACTGAGAAATCAATTAGTCTAACTGTTTCATTAAGCAGATGAGGAAACCAAAGCATAAAAATGTTAGACAGTTTACCCAAAAGAAGAAAAAGAAAGGCAAAACTGGGCTTTGGTCATAGCCCTCAGAGTATGAAGCCAGTGTTCTTTCTCATCTGGAATTTAATTTCACATACTATGGAATCTGGGCAAGTATGGTTTTACCAAAATCTGAATTATCAGATCAATAAAAATAATATTTAAAAATCATTTAATGTTGATTTTATTTTTGAGAGAGAGCGTGAGTGGGGGGGGGGGGGGGTAGAGCGGGGGGAGACAGAATCCGAAGCAGGCTCCAGGCTCTGAGCTGTCAGCACAGAGCCCGACGTGGGGCTCGAACCCACAGACTGTGAGATCATGACCTGAGCTGAAGTTGGACACTCAACCAACTGAGCCACCCAGGTGTCTCATGGAAAGAATAGTTTTAAAATATCAAATTCTATTCATTCATTCATTCATTCATTCATTCATTTATTATTATTTTATGGGTGGAAGGTAGGAATATTTATTATTAGCTTGAAAATCAGGAAGCCTT
Source organism: Lynx rufus (assembly GCF_022079265.1). NCBI lineage: Eukaryota > Metazoa > Chordata > Mammalia > Carnivora > Felidae > Lynx > Lynx rufus. Next base: position 404,804 of record NW_025814878.1, read on the forward strand.
TTGGAGGAAATATGTATGAATACAAAAGTCCAAAATGTATAAAATCTTACTGTTGACCATCTAAAGCGTCTTTTTGTCAAACTTAAACCACCAGCTAACATGGTTTCTTAAGCTCATCAGAGAAACATAATTATGGAAAATATAATTATTTTAGGTATTCTGAAAGTCATGAAGAGAGAAATAAGTCCCCCCCACCTTCAGCCTCTTCCTCATTGTCCAAGTACAGTCAATTCACTGGGGGTCTCACTCTCAGTCTCAAAAGCAAGACCACTAAAGGGGAGATACTCTGTTGGAAGAATGCTTGTCTTTGTGCAAGGCTGTGAGAGAATCCCAAACTCCTCAGGGAGCAAGTCAGAAACAGCAAAGACAAATAAACAAGAATAACAGCAAGAAAAGCCCACTAAAAATCCAAACAAACCAATAAAAAAACCAAAATCAAAACCGGGAAATATGACAAATAGTTTTTCTGCCTCAATCCTGTTATGAAGGAACCTGATCTTCCTGATACTTGAGGGTTCTGTACCCTCAGGCTCCCTCTCGCTATCACAGAGGGATGTGGAACCAAAGAATCTAGATGACAAGAAAAGAATCTTCTAAAAAAAAAGAGAAATATGTATCTGAATAGTGGGTGTAAATCCACTTTAAAAAAATGTTTCTTTCTTTATTTTGAGAGAGAGAGAAAAAGCCCAAGCAGGAGAGAAACGGAGAGAGGGTGGGGGGAGAGAATCCTAAGCAGGCTCCATGCCCAGTGTGGATCCCAATGCAGGGCTCGATCCCACGACTGTAAGTGAGATCATGACCTGAACCAAGACCAAGAGTCAGACACTTAATTGACCAAGCCACCCAGGCACCCCATAAATCAGCTTTTTAATTTGTTTCTTTTTTGTTTTTGTTTTTTTTTTTTGGATGGCTCCATTTTATATTGCATACTTTGGCTGGTAGTTTCCAGTTCTTTCTTATATGACCTGGTACCTGTATGCCTCGTTTTCACTGCATTGTGGATTCTGACCACAAACATAGGTTCCTTCTGCTGCTTTTCAGTACAATGAGTGTGCTAAGATTCATATCATCTATAATAATAGGAACAGCGATAATATAATATCTAGAGAGATGAAGTGATAATGTTCATATTAGTTCCTAGTCTCTTGTATCTTTGAAATCTGTCACCCATTTTGTTCCATAAATGCTGCTTTGATCTCTTTTGTAAAACAGATTAGATGCCTGGGTTTACCTTGCAAATGTCATAATTCCCTTTTGAATTTATACCATGGACAAATTCTATACATGATGCATTGGCAATTATAAGTAAATTTTAGATAGCCAATGTGAGCTCTAAATTTAGTCCCTCTAGCTAGTAGTGGTAGGGCAGAAGGCAGAAGCAAAAACAAATGGAAAAAAAGTACACCCTCTTGGATTTTGTAGGAATCCTGCACTTTAAGTGCATCTAGTCATTTCCTGAGCCCGTACCTATGATAAGCCATTACTATTTGCTATGAGACAGACTTAATAGTTCATATAGCTATTTTTCAAGTCAGAATACATGCTTTGCCACAGATAGGAAGCAAAATTTGTCTTATGAGGATATGCAACTTTATTCTGTTGGTTCTATTGAAATATTTTATTCTCTGATTGATATTATAATTGTACTTCTACTCCCTATAATGGCCCTTGCATTTCACTAATAGCAAGAGCAGATTGCCCCAACCTTCCAACCTCCAAGCAATTCTGTCTTCAAAGACGTCTTTTCATTTTTGCATACATCTCAACAAACGTCATTTAAATTAACGAAAGAATGAATTTTTTATGTAATGATTCTTCCATCTGAAATGAGGAACTATTATTAATGTTCTTGATTTAAATACATTCTATACCTCGTAGCAAGATCTTGAAAATTACATTAGGTAATGAGCACAACCAACAAGGAACTTCACTGATGATTGCCTTGTGAAGACCCTTGCCAACCTCGAAGTCTTTGTAGATCCCAGTCCTTTGGCAGGATTCCATGACTTCCTTTCCCCAAGTTTGCACACACACTGTTTAAATCCCTGTCACCTCTTAAGAACAATGGGTCCCATACATTTCTTTACAACCATATGAAGTACTTCATCTTATGTATCATTCTTTCATTAATTTTTTAATGCTTATTTATTTTTGAGAGAGAGAGAGAGAGAGAGAGAGAGAGAATGGGGAGGGGCAGAGAGAGAGGGAGACACAGAATCCAAAGCAAGCTCCGGGCTCTGAGCTGTCAGCACAGAGCCCAATGCGGGGCTTGAACCCATGAGACATGAGATCATGACCTGAGCTGAAGTCAGACGCTTAACTGACTGACCCACCCAGGTGCCCCACATCATCTTATTTGTCTTAATTTTACTTGTTTGGGGGGAAAAAACGCCCTCTTAGGTTTGTACTTAAGATTTTGTAAGTAAATCAAAACTCATTTTATCCAGGACGCTGATTATTTTATGGAAATTTAGTTTTGATTCCTAATCGCTCACTAATTCCATTAGATATTCCTTGGTGTTTGCCAAGCAATAATAAAAATAATAGCAAACAAAAAGCATTTACTACAGTGAAAGAACTCTTGTAATAGTCTCCATTTTCAGATAAGGGAAACCCAGGCACAGAGTGATTACACAGGGTCAAACAGAAACACGTGCCAGACCCAAAGTTCAAATCCAGGCTCTAGTTCTAGGTCCATTTGCATAACAGTGGAACAGTAGTTTTGCAGATGGCAATGCTCCATATAAGAGTGGGTTAATTTTTTTTAATTGTATATCCAAAACCTTCTGATAGTTTCCCATGTTTTGTTGGCTACTTGAAACAGTTCATGGAGGGACCGTTCCTCCGTGCTCCTCAGGGAGCAATCCATAAGCCTCCATTACAGATCCCTTGCCTCCATTATAACTGATATTCCAGAGCCTTAATTTCATATATGCAATTTTTAAAAATTCTCAAAATTTTGCAACTTGTATAAGAGGGAAATATATAGAAATCCATGCCTTCCTAAAGAAGGAAGAAATGTCTCAAATACACAACCTAACCATATACCTAAAGGAGCTGGAAAAAAACAACAACTGGCAAATAAGGCTGAAAACCAGCAGAAAAGGGGAATAATAAAGATTAGAGCAGAAATCAATGATATAAAAATGAAAACAAAATGGTAGAACAGATCAACAAAACCAGGAGCTGGTTCTTTGAAAGAATTAACAGTTGATAAGCCCCTAGCCAGATTTATCAAAAAGAAAAAGGAAAGGATCCAAATAAAATCATGAATGAAAGAGGAGAGAGCACAACCACCACTGCAGAAATATAAACAATAATGAGAGAATATTATGAACAGTTATATGCCAATAAATTGGGCAATCTGGAAGAAATGCACAAATTCCTAGAAACATACATACTACCAAGACTGAAACAGGAAGAAATAGAAAATCTGAACAGACCCATAACCAGTAAAGAAATTGAATCAGTAGACAATGCCGAATCTTAGATATACGTTTTCTTTCATTTCTTTACACGTCACTGTAGACCACCTCATTAATTTGGCTCCTCATTCCTGATACAGTTTAACGTATATATGCTGTTTAAACTACATTACTGTCTTTATTGGGTTTCTCTAAAAGCAGAGCCTAAGACTTAGTCTTTAAATAATTCATTTGTGAGGTGATTCTGGGAAGCAGAGTGAGTTTCTGGGAGAGTAAGATGGGGAATTAAGGAAAGCTGAGACAGAGTGGGTAGTTGACCTCATAGAGCGGCAGACAGTTGGGGCACAGTTCACTGGGCATTTGAGGAACCATGGAGAATTCCTTGTAGAATTGTCCCCCCCAAGGATAAGATGCTGGATCATTTATCTACCAAATCCTCATGCTCTATTGGTTAAGGATTGCTTTTTTGTCTCCATAGAGTTATGCTTCCATCCAGGCTGTGGCTTCAGAGGAAGCCCTAAAGCAGGGAAACTCTGAAACTCCCTGGAGTCTTTTGAGACGGGGCGCTGGGAATGTGCAAAGAGCTGTCCACCACAGCTAAGCTGAGATAAATTAGAGATAGGGATACACCTTGAGGCACAAAGGGCATTTGCCACAGTCTCCCCTGCTTTAGGTTGCTCAGCTCTTTCTGGGCCCTACATTAAGTTTTACTTTGTCACAGATTATCTTCAAGGGAGGGTCTACCGCAATAATAAAAAAAAAAATAGAATAGAAGTGGTAGGATGAGCTTTCACACTTGGTCCTGAGAGCATAATTAATATTCATCAAACTCCATGTTCCCCATCTCCATTCTAGGTTTCCCTTACCCTCAGCCCATACCAGCTGGAAGGTTTCTTGTTTGGTGCCTGGGCCAGATCTCCACCCATGGGTATCTAAGCCCTTGACAGGCTGTGGTACCTTCAGTTGCTTATTCACTGTTATTATCACACATAATCCACAAAAAGCCTCAATAAATCTCCATGTTTCAGATATACTCTATCTTGACAACATTATGTAGTGGCAACTCTAGCTTCTCAAGATCATCAAGGCTGATCTTTTTTTTTTCCCCCCATTTTAGTGACTTGTTTCTTTTCCTGCTCAGGTAGCTGCAAGCAAGGGCTCTAAGTGACTAAGGAGTAGTCATAGCTTCAGGGTCAGTTGAGCTCTTACTCTATCCCTGGCTTCCCGGGCCCCAGCCCAGGAACCAGGAACTTCATCATCTGTACCAAGAGTTGAGTGGATGAAAAGCACAAATTCTGCAAGTCAGTCATTGATGGTAAGAGAGATGGTTCCATTTTGACCTATTGTTTCTCAGACCTTTTTTATTCTAGTTGTTGGAGACACAACCATCATATGTCAGTCACTGGATCAAAGAATATATGAGCTCCTGTCCCTTAACTAAGCATTAAATAGGCCCTTCCAACCTGCCATTAGGTTGGCTGCTTCCATATGATGCAGCATAGAATTAAGTCGGTGCAACTTTTGATCGTGCTTCCCATTGCCTTCCTTCCTTCACCAGGAAGACTTTTTGATTCCATGCAAAGACCTGTGTGATCCCTTTTTGGTAAATCAGGAACTCCATATGCTCTTGAGCAGTGGTGCTGGCAGAAGCATTGTAGGCCAGGAAAGCAAGTCCACAGCTGAAGTGCAAGTGGTTCTGGTAAGGACAGATCACCTCCTCCTCCCGAGCAGCAGTTTGTAGGTAACCTGCAGCCTGTGGAGTGAAGTGCAGGGCCTGGCTTGCGGCAAAGCATCCCTTTTGGCTCTGGATGTAAGCTTTTTTTCAGTGTTGTCACATAGACCTTTTCACTTTCACAGCATACCTTCATCTGTCCACAAGAGGTGTGGTACAAGCAGGTATGCTAGCGGGATACGGCGTGGGGCAGAGAATGTTTGACACAGTCACTTAGCAAAACATTCAGAGTCTTACTGTGGCTTGAAACATCCCAACCTACATGATCCACTTGTCTTCTTCTCTGGTCCCTCCAGAGATTCCACTGGAAGGAAGTTTCACGCGGGCAAGGATATGGCTAGTATTGCTTGCTTCTCCACCCGCAGTATCTAAAACACTGTAGGACCCTTCGTAGGTGCTGGAAATATACGTGAACAAATAAGTTGTACGCCAAGTATCCCTTTGCTCACTGCATGCCGATGACAATTGGCCTTCTTTCTGTTCCTTCATCTAGAATCTCATTCCCTCCTCTTGGGCCTGTGCATAAGCTGCTTCTTCCTGATACACTCTCCCTCAGATCACTGAGCAGAAGGCACTTTTCCTTAGTCTGTGAGAAACTTCAGTGTCGTTCACTCACAGAGGCTTACTTTGTTACCTATTCTAACTCATCTCCTTTAATTATGTCCTAACACGTTTTGATACTTTATACTTGGGTATCATTTATCAGTAGCTGTAATTAACTTGTTAACTTACTGAGATGACCTGTGTCCTCCTGCTAGGACATAAAGCCCACGATGGTAGAGTTTGTCTCCTATTAGAGCTGTATCCTTTGCACCCTGGTGCTGCCAACAATACAAGGTACTCAAAGGATGTTTTTTTTTTATTATTTTTTTTTATTTTTTTTTCAACGTTTTTATTTATTTTTGAGACAGAGAGAGACAGAGCATGAACGGGGGAGGGGCAGAGAGAGAGGGAGACACAGAATCGGAAACAGGCTCCAGGCTCTGAGCCATCAGCCCAGAGCCCAACGCGGGGCTCGAACTCACGGACCGTGAGATCGTGACCTGGCTGAAGTCGGTTGCTTAACCGCCTGCGCCACCCAGGCGCCCCTCAAAGGATGTTTTATTGAGAGGCTGAAGAGACCTATTAACTCATGATGAGCTATCCTTCTTGTCAGAGGGTCTTGCCTTTCTTTGAACAGCCATGATGCTTTTGTCCCAGCTGGTTCTTTACCAGACATTTGGCAATATCTGGTATTAAAAATGATGCACTATCCTGTTAAAATGATGCACTATACTATAATCCCCAGGTCTTTCTATAGAACCTTTTAATAAATAAGAATAATATGCACACCAACCCATTCTTTCGCACGGTGGCTAATCGCATTGAAACGGTTGTGCATTTTGGTGAATAACACCCCAGTTTTTCCCCACATCTTTTCAGCTCCCTTGGGTGATTGCCTCTGTGCCCTCAATGATGGATGGACATTCAGCATAGTTGCTGGTCTAGTTAGGGAGACCTTGGTTATCGACCACTTGTGAAGAAGCATTTCCAACTTGTCCATTGTAGAGTTCAGGGTAGGGGATGATTAATCTCCTCCTATAAACACTGAGGAGGAGTGCACTTAGGTTCTCAGCCCTGCTTCCTTATTCTGGAGAGAATCATTATCTCACCGTCATCACGGTCTCTCTTGCTCTCTTCTTCCATTTTATTATCTTTAAACCATTTTTTTTTTCCTTTGAAGTCTGAAGCCTCCTTTAGGGAACGCTGCAGCACTCAAGAAGCTGGGGTTTCTCGGTTATATTTAGCAATTCACACTGTGAGCATCCCCCTTCACACTTGGTCTAGTTCTCCATACTTAGAAAGCTGCAGTAACCTTTTCGCTTCTGCCAGTTAGACAAGCAGATTGCTTCTCTTGTTCATCTGCACACACAGCATTTCCTACTCTTTCCCAAGAAATATCTGTCGGTTTCTTCACTGCATCCTTTCTTCCTTCAGTTTCTTTTTCTTAATCCACATCCACGTGTGGCCATAATCATTCTTTTAAAAAAATATGAATAATTATATGAGAGTTTTCCTGTCTGTATTTCTGTTTTAGAGGCTTAACTCACAAGGAAGCCTCCTCTCTTTCTTTGCTGGACTTGCCATTACTATCAATCTTTAAAATGTGCCTTCTTTTCCACTGAAATTATTGAAGCTACTGAGACATAGACTTTTGCTCTCTGAAGATCTAGATTCCGCTTGCTGTCAGTGCAATTAAAAGCCAGTCCTTGCGATCCTTAGCAGCATTTCATCTTCGGCAGATACACCAGGGATCGAGTCCTATTGCCTCGCCTACGTCTCGCTGTCTCATTTACTTGGTAACGTGCGGTACACTGAATATCAAATGAAAGGAACTACATAGTTTCTAAATGTGTAAGTAGCAGACAGTTTTACTAGGTATCATCATAAAAAACAAAGAATGATCTTTTGAAGAGAGAGAGAGAGAGAGAGAGAGAGAGAGAACATTAACACTACGTTCCCACACAAATTTGTTCTGGGTACGGTTCCAGCCAAAGATGACTGTATTCCCTATGAATTCTAGACTACTTGGTTAACACAGAAATGGCTTACGTTGTTAATGTTGATGCTTACTCTGTCCCAGTAGGGTGTACATTACAGAGGGCAAGTTAGACATCAGGAAAGCTCCGTTTTAGTGGATTCCTAAGAAAATAAACAGTTGTAGATATTCACTGATGCAAATGATAATGATGTACATCGTTTTTCTTTAATTAAAAAAACTATGTGTGTTGTGGATATATGTATACACATATATATGTGTGTGTATATATATATATATATATATATATATATATATATTCATCCCAAGGGGAGTAGAAATAATAATCAATCCCTGCATGCCCAGTATGAGGGCTGTCAGGATTCAAATATGCAAATCTAAACGTAATACTTGTTTTAGAGGGTTAAGGGTGACTATAATAACACAGCTATAGTGACCAGATACCTTTGTTTAGAATAAAAATCCCTAGTGTTAGTTACATTCTGTTTTCTTTCGATTTGGTGAAGGCAGACCAAGTAAAACAATATTAATTGCAGTCAAACTGAATAGAAAGACAAGGTTATGAGATAGAGTGGGAGAAGGAACAAACAGAACCCAAACAACAGAACTCTGCAGCAAAGATCATTGTCATAGCTGGTGTAAAGTGTAATACGCCCCCAATATGCTTTCAGGGAAGTGGGGATGTTCCTTTTCCCTTTGAGAAAAAGGAAATGGGGCTGGATTTGAAACTGAAGAGTGCATGGGAGGCTGTGCAGGAAGGAGAGCGAGAAGATTTTTCTTTGGTGGGTAGTTTACTGAAGAATGAAACTTGAGCCTTGGTACCATAGACCAATGGTTCTTGGACTTGGGGATTTTTTTCAGGTTATATTTTGAAGATCCTCAAATACACAGAAAAGTTGAAAGACTTGTGCGGTGAACATCCATGTACACTCCAACTAGATTCTGCCATTGACATCTTACTGTATCTGTGTTGTTAACTAAATACCCATCTATCCACCTCCATCCGTTTCAAGAATCCATTTTATTTTTGGTGCATTTTTTAACGTGAGTTAGAGACATAGCTACACTTTAAATACTTCATGGACGCCATCATGCTGAGTTTAATACTCATATATAGTTTATAGCTTTTTAAGACGTATTTCATATACAACGAAATGCTGTGAGTTTTGTCAAAGGCATACACCTGTTTAGCCCAAACCCAGATTAAGCTACCAAATGGTAACCATCCTCTCAGGGTGCCGCCATGGCCCTTCACAGCTAATCCCTGACCTCCACCCATAGGTGACAACTTTTCTGATTTTGTACTTACCGTAGATTATTTCTCCTGTTCTAGAACTTCATGTAGAGTCATGTTCTATGTACTTTGGTTAAGTCTTCTTTTGCTCAGCAAAATGTGTTTTAGGTTTTTCCTTTCTCTTGTGTCTTAGTAGTTTATTCCTTTTTTTTTTTTTTTTTTTTTTTGATTGGTAGAATTCCATTCTCCTGGAGGTGGATAGCTGGGCTGTCTGCACTTTTTGAACATTATGAATAAGGCTGCTTTAAACATTTTTATGTCGGTTATTTTTGGACAAATGTTATTTCTTTTGATTAAATACTTAGCAGTGGAATTGCTGGTCCAAAGGGTAGTTGTGTTTCTATTTTATAATAAAAGCCAAATGTTTTCCCAGAGAGGCTGTGCCAGTGGACACTCCCAGCAAATAGAATGTGGGAGATCCAGTTGCATGATTTATTGGTGATTCGTATTGTGTTTCTTTTGTGATGCCTCTGTTCTTATATGTTACCCACTTTTAAACTAGATTCATTATATATATATATATATATATATATATATATATACACACACATATATATACACACACACGTACGTATATACACAAAGATACATATATATACACAATGATATATATATGTATATATGTATATGTATATATATGTATATACATGTGTGTGTGTGTGTGTGTGTGTGTGTGTGTGTGTGTGTATATATCTGCAGAATCTTTGGTATATATGTTCGATCCCAGCACTTTGTCAGATATATGTTTTGTGTCTATTTTCTGACAGTCTGTAGGTTGTTAATCATTTCCTTAATACCATCTTTTCAGCATCAGATGTTTTAAATTTCAAATTTATTACGCTTTTATGGTTATTGCTAGAGACCGTCAAAGAAACCTTTGCATAATATCAAGTCATGAAGTATTCTCCTATGTTTTCTTCTAGAAGCTTTATAGATCTGGCCTTTACACTTAGATTTAAGATCTGGCTCATACCAATTTTATGATGGTGATAGGTATGGCTATCTATGTGGATATTTAGTTGTTCATTTCCCCTTTGGATGACTTTGATACCTTCATTGAAAACCAAATGCCCATATATGCATAGGTGTATTTCTGGACTTGAGATCACAGTAAGTCTGTTTTTGTAGATGGACACCATAGAGATATCATTAGTAATACTTGACCACTTTGTTTTTGACATGATACCTTCAGTCCTTCAGTGGATTTTCCAGGATCTTTAGCATAAGATCTGGAATTACCAGAGTAGTTGTATATTGCATAGAAAATACTTAGTTGCTAATATGTGTGAAAATTAATGTTACTATTTTTAATAGAACTATTCCTCCAATGTCAAGTTTTCCTCAAGAAAATTTGAGATGTCACATAGGGCTCCACATTGTTCTACAACTCACAAGCCTTTCTGCTATAGTTCATTGCAATAAACATTTCAACGTAAACACAATTTCTAAATCCCAGTCAGAGGCATTTCTTAAGGTTTCTTTTGTTGTACAACAAAATTCCAGAGTATCACATAGATTAAGGCATTCCCACGCATAACATCCTGTCTGCATATAAAAAGTGCAAAGATGGGCCACTCAAAAACTTTTTCCAATCAGTACTAATTAGCAAGTTCCATTTGGCCATTGTAAAATAACAACTACTCCATTTCTACTTGATTTGACCTTGCATTTCAACAGCTAGTATTCCACATAGCCAATGCCTCATCCATTTCTACACGGACAAACTTTCTCAACCTCACATAACTTGTTCATCTTTAAATGCTCTCTGACATAAATCATTTCTACCCTCATTTCCATCTTTGGCTCACAAGTGTGCATCCCTAAATGCTAGTCATTCACAGAGCAGAGCTTTTCCACCAAGGCAGTGGGATTGGCTTAACTGGAACGTAAGATCTGTAGCTGCAGGGGCAGCATATACACGGAGCCTAATTCCATGTTTGTCGGTGCGGGTGAGGAGAGGTGGATTGTTGCAGAGAGGATGTCAATGTGCGTGGGCGCTCCCCTCCTTCTCCCAGCCTTTCCCCTGACAGCATTATTGGACCGAACTCTGCTTCCTAGAGGCATCACACTGCTTTCTGGGGCTGCTCAGGGCAGCGCAATATGGTGTGATTCTTTGCTAGATAATTGTTCTGTTTAAAACTATTTTTCAAAAGAACGATTTCCTGGCTGTTTCTATGCAGTCAGTTGGGTTTTTGTGCATGCATTTCATTGTTCATCTGTAGAAAGAATTACCTGTTTTTGTTGTTTTTTCTCTTTTCTCTGTTTTCTTTTTTTTGTTTGTTTTTTGTTCTTCTCTGGCTGGAAGACATCATACATGTTATGTTTTCTCTCTCTGTCTTTATACCTCATTTGGATTTTAAGAATGTCACCTCATATGGATTTTCAGAATGTCATTTGGCTAAAATGGAGAAGCATGTTATACACTGTTATACAAATTAGAAGCCATAATTATTAGGAAAATGCCAAAGGGCTTTCTGGCAGTTTACACATTGCATTTGATTAATGAGAAAAAAAAATGACAAACAGCATTCTTTATAGAGAAAATGTGTTTACCATATTCAGCTCCTTAAAATAGACATGATTTATAGGTGAAATGTCCTATGATTCCTCTCCTTAGCATAGACATAAAATTCATTGCCTCTTCTATATGGAAACGAGAATTACTTACATGGGAAGTGAGAGACATTGGAGACGTTGGCATAATTGTCTTCAAAGCCCAGACACTCATGGCACTTTGGGAAATTTTAGGTTACTGTTCATTCTGTGAAATGATAGATTACAAACAAATAATAATATCTCAGAGGGACTGAAGTCCTATGAAGAATGTTTCTTTAATCCAAGTTGGTAAGATCTAGGGAGAATTGTTTCTGTATTTGTGTGTGCGTGTGTGTGTGTGTGTGTGTGTGTGTGTACAACTTTTATGTTTGCATCCAAGGGAGAAATGTCTAATGGAGATAATATGTTCCAAATTATGTTTCAGTCATTCTTGCTGAGTTAGTCAAGTTGTAAATATAATTTTGTTTCTACTTCATCAAAGCTTCTGGATTACCTTTGAAAGGATAAAATTCTGCCCACACTAGCTGGCACACGATACCTTCCCAGAGCATATATTGCTATTGGACGCCAAGTCTCCTGGTTTAATGTCCTCGTCATACCTTCCAAAGGATTGTGCTATAACCCACTTCTCTGGGGAGCCCTGGGGTGTGCTCATGTGACCAAGCCACGGCTGGCCTTCATGGATAAACCTGTGAGCTTTGGTATAGCAGTATCTGAGTTTAGCCAGACTTTTCTCCTACCATCTTCTCCTTAGAACCTGAGAGTGTCAGAGTTATACATCCTTTCTCAAAGTTGAGTGGGTCCAGAACCATCTTTGACCTATCAACTGGGGGGATCCTGACACTGACTTCTCCTTAGGGACGCCTCTTCCTTTGGTCAGTCCTTTTGTTACCTCTGCTTGATAGACAGTAGCACCTTAAAGGATAGTTCCTTATAAGTGCCATGATGTCAGATGTTTTAAACAGTTCTTAATAAAATGGATAAACAAATAAAACATGTTCTGATCTGGGAAATTTTAGGGGCATCGGGGTATCTCTTATGGTGGGTTGTTTTGAGCAAATTAAAGCTACTTTCCTGGCTGTATTTTTCTCATAATACTAAGTTGCTTTGGAAAAATCTAATTTACCATACCATGATGCCTGTGGTTCTTGTTAGTAAGCCCATAAAAGTACGAGAATCATAGTATAACTGCAGATGGCAGGAATTCTAGCCCTTGTGAGAGATGAAGACAAATAGAGGACAATGCGACTCCTTCTCAAGGATCCAAATCCTGACTACATCTTCACTACACTTTGTGGAACATATGATCTCATTTTGATATTTTCAGCTGCAAAATAATGCCATGTGGAGAAGAAGACATGCAAATATTCGTGTATCTTAGGAAATCTTTCATATCTCTCACTGGAACCTGGATACTGAGTCTAGAAGCTTCCCTAACCCTATGACATCCATTTTCTCCACAAAAGGACTATTGATATTGCCACTAAGCCACCCTTAGATTCTATTTTGTCACTAATGATTCTTAATTAATTTCCTTATGTAAAATATATTCCTAGGGAGAATACAGAAACTTGATTAAATGTCAGTCCAATAAGTATCAGTTTTGTTAATGCTACATGTAAAGTGCTCTACTGATTGATCTAGAGAATAAAGATGCAATAGGACTGAATACCTGTCTTCAGGAATTTAATATCTATGGATTGGGACTTATGCATAAATAAGGGTAATATAAAGAAAAATATAAAACTCCATAAAGTAAACATTAGATGCTATTGTATTTTTGAAAAGGAGTGTTCACACATGAGTATCTATGTGATATGAATAGATTGTTAGGAAACAGAAAGGGATATTTAAGAGACACTTTGAGAAGATAGGTAGAGTTCGCTAGTTAGCGATGTGCAGGGCAAACACAGAGACGTTGCAGATCATCTGTGGTTTTTATACACACAGCCTGGTTCTGATGGGCTCCAATGCTAAGTGTGGGGGAGTGACATGGTAACAGGTACAAATGCACAGGTACATAGGTATGTGGGTTAGGGTTAGGGTTAGGGTTGGGGTTAGGGTTAGGATTAAGGATACCGTGCATGACCCTGAATGCCAACATGGAGGTTGACCTTAATTTGGTAACTAGAGGGAAGCTAATGACTATTTGTGAACAGGGGAGTGGTGTGGGTGCCATGGTGCTTTAGCATGAACAATCTATGGGGTGTATTATGGCCTGGAGATGGGAAGAGTCGGAATGGGCTGCTGGGAGACTAGTATGAAGACTATCGTAGTCCTGGTGACAAGTAACTGGGACCAGAAATTGTGTTTTTAGGAGATGAGTGGGGAAAAAAAACAGTATAAGAAGAGGGCAGATGAGAAATGCTCATCAGGAAGCCAAGGAAGCCAAGTCAGGGAAGAGGAAGTTGGGTGCCTGTCCCAGATTTGGTGGAGAATATCTGGAAGAAGAGGTGCCTAAGGAAGACATTTAAAAAATCTCCTAGGGGTATCTGAAGCTTCCAACTTCAACTCAGCTCATGATCTCACAGTTTGTGAGTTTGAGCCCCACATCAGGCTCTCTGTTGACAGCTCAGAGCCTGAAACCTGTTTCAGATCCTCTGTTTCCCTCTCTCTCTGCCCCTACCGCACTCACACTCCATCTCTCTGTCTCTCTCAAAAATACATAATCTTTTAAAACATCTAAAAAAAATCCCCTAGTTTGCTCAACATATTAAAAAATGTTACTATTTGTAAAAATAGATGCAAGGGTGCCTGGGTGGTTCAGTTAGTTAAGTGTCCGACTTTGGCTCAGGTCATAATCTCAGTGTTCATGAGTTGGAGCCCTGTGTCAGGCTCGCTGCTGACAGCTCAGAGCCTGGAGTCTGCTTTGGATTCTGTGTCTCCCTCTCTCTCTCTGCCCCTCCCCTGCTCATGCTCTGTCTCTCAAAAATAAATAAACATTGAAAAAAATTTTTAAAAAATAGATGCAGAATATTTTAGTACCTTCTCCACTCAATTAATATACATTAACCATGTTTTTCGGTTTTATTTATAAATTGTTTTAATGTTTATTTTTAAGAGAGAGAAAGGTAGAGCGTGAGTGAGGGAGGGGCAGAGAGAGGGAGACATAGAATCCAAAGTAGGCTGCAGGCTCTGTCTGAGCTGCCAGCACAGAACCCAATACAGGGTTTGAACTCACCAACCATGAGATCATGACCTGAGCCAAAGTTGGACGTTTAACTGACTGAGCCTCCCAGGTGCCCTATAATTTTGTTTAATGTTTATTTTTGAGAGAGACAGAGACAGACAGACAGAACGTGAGTGGGGAGGTGCAGAGAGAGACGGAAACACAGAATCTGAAGCAGGCTCAAGGCTCTGAGCTGTCAGCACAGAGCCTGACGTGGGGCTCGAGCTCATTGATGGTGAGATGATGACATGAGCCAAAATAGGACACTTTGAGCTGTTGGCACAGAGCCCAAATGGGACTCAAGCCCAGTGTGGGACTCAAACCCACAAACCACAAGATCATGACCTCAGCTGAAGTCAGACACTTAACTGACTGAGCCACCCAGGCACCCCGGTTGTATTTAATATCCATAACTAATCAATATACATGAGGAGGGGCTTACTTGAACAATTCCAAATTTTATCCACACCTGTAATCTCATATGATTTTAACAAGTTTTCTATATTGGTTTCAGTAGGACACCTCTTCCTCAGGTAGGTGGTAAGCTTCTGAAATGTAGGTGTTCTTTTCTCCTTTTAACACCTACAACAGTGCTCAACGTGACTAAGCACTAGATGCTTAATGACTCATTTATAGTCAAATAATTGTGATAAATAGACCAGGCAGTTTTGTGTTCTTTTCTGCTTTTGTACAATCATTATGACTTTGCCCACTTAAAACTTTGACCTTGTACACTGTACAAGATGAGTGTCGTGTCTCAATGAGGCGAGAAAGGTATGAGCTGCATACTTTCAGTATGCAGAACCACTATGATGGGAGATAGAGACTCAGAATGGAATATATTTCCCGAGGAGAATGAAGAGGCCAACCATTGAGACAGAAAACTGAATTTATTATTTTAAACTATATGATAGATCACATCCATCATCCAGATAGGCAACCTTCCTAATGGTATTCCTTTTAAAAGTTTTAGTTATTTAGCAAAACCTTGTATTACATTACCTTGGTTTAATCAACTACGTGGGAATTATTGGAAAAATCTGTTTTGTCCTGACAATTATTATCTAGTCCTGAGTTGGCTTCTGATAGATGATCAAAAGCAATAGACATCTAACAAGAAATCACAAGAAAAAATATCATAGAAGTGTTTAATATTAAATCAGATGTTAAATTAAAAAAATGAATGCATTTTCTTATTATATAATATAAGCTTTTGATAAAACACAGGGACCACTGAAACCTCAAATCTACAAAATGCATGCCAAGTAAGAGTAAGAAGTTGAATTATGCTACAGTTGGGGAAAATGAAAAGCCCTATTTTTCTGTTTGTGTCTTGGTTCAGGGCATCTGACTAGTTTTGCTAGTTAGAAATACCTAGAAAAGCTATGGGAGAACATTCTTAATTTTACTCCATCTTCTGTGCTGCATCTTAAATTTATCAAATTAAAATTAATCCTGAAAGAATGTCATCTCGGCCCCTTTGGATGTCTTTTGAATTTTCTCTGTATGAACTAAATTTCCTAAGCATGTGTGGAGGACTTTTTGTGTGCTGGGCCATTTTGTAGGTTCTGGTGATACAGAGGCCAATTGTGTTTTTGTCTGGACTCGAGTGCACATTCTAGCTGGAGAAGCTGTTCAATAAAATATTTTTCTAGAGTATAAAATGTACTTGCTACACATTCAGCCTGAACAGAATGCCTTACTGGCCTCCTTGAGGAAGTGAGTCATCCTGGTGGGAAGAAAGTGCAATGAGGAGGAGGAAGCCGGGCATGAGAAAATTGCAGGCATAAAACAAACAGGACCCGCAACCGGTATAAATGTTTGAAGCAGCACCATGTCTTGTAGGAGGATGCAGGCATCTTGAAGTTGGAGCATAGCTTACACAAGTGTGTGGGACAAGGGCTTGGGGGAAAGATCTGGAGAGAATAGATCAAAAAGGGGAGTAGGAAGGTGATCTGAGGTCAGCAAACAAAAATTCAGCCCCCAAATGGCTTGCAAATAGGTGTTTTAGGTCAACCACATTAAAATTTATCACGAGATTTAAAACAATTCCCAATTGCTAATCCAATAGTTTAATCCTTTCTGCTCTACTGTGGAAGAAATGAATTGCTGTCAAAGATTAAGGTATAGAGGGGAACATGGGTGGCGCCCTCTTAACGCTTCAGTCGGTTAAGCGTCTGACTTTGGCTCAAGTCATGATCTCGTGGTCTGTGGGTTCAAGCCCTGTGTCAGGCTCTGTGCCTACAGCTCGGAACCTGGAGCCTGCTTTGGATTCTCCCTCTCTCTCTGTGCCCCTCTCCTGATCACATTCTGTCTCTCTCTCAAAAATAAATAAACATTAAAAATTTTTTTGAAAATGATAGATGACTTCAAAGAGCTTTTTTAAAAAAGATTAATGTGTGGGGATGCTCATGAAATGTTATTCATGACTGGGAAATGCTGGAGACAGCATGAGTGTCCAACGTCAAGGAAACAGAATGCACAGGCAAATCAAGCATCCAGATGTGGCCACATGATCTGAAGACTTGGGAAATTGCATATTTATTGTGCCCAGTTCTGTTCCTCCTGTGGAGAAAGGGAGAGAAAATTCTCTGCCTACCTGAGTAGCCTCACTTTTGGACGATTAGATGTAATTCATTCAATAGGGCTTTTTTCTTTGCAACTATAATTGCCAATCAGTTTTGCTACGTTACTTGTTTTGGTAATAGTGGCATGGCAGAAATGTACATGGCATATAAGGATGTAAATACTCATGAATCAAGATTCAAGTTTAGCTTAATGAAGGAACAATGGGATCTAAATGAAGTGGCATATTTGTGACTCATTATTCTTCCTCTGTAGCCCCTGGTCCCCCTTTTATTTCTCTGAGAGAAATGAAATTGTTTCAGAGAATCAATGAAAGTTTCTGATGTTTCTTTCAGTCTCTTGCATTCTGTAGACTTTATGTGTTCTTCCACATGTATTGAAAGCTGTTTCATAAACACTTAACACCTTTAGATCTTAGTTCTTTCTTTAATTGAATTTGTGTTTCCTTTGGTTCATTTTTCTCTTATTGCAAATTTCTGACCACTAATCCAGTCTCAAGATCTACAGAATATGGCTCGTGGGATGGGCTTTGAAAATGGCTCCTTAGGATGAAGGGAAGTTTCCCTTAGAATCAAGATTAGAGTCAATGTTTGAGTCCTTTTAGGCCATTCAGTTCCTTTTTTTTTTTCCTGCTTGACAGACATTACCTTGAAACATATGCGAATTTAACTACAAATCCCAAGTTCTCTGATGAGAATAGGTAGGACTTTTGGTACAATAGATTTGTATGAGCAGAATGAGGATTAATTTTCCCTTGATCTATCTGATTAAGTGATTCTCACTCTATTGTTTTTATAATTCAAGTAGTGATATGACAAAAGGCCAGACATTCGATGCCTAAGATCTGTGTAGATGATGAAGGAAGTGTTAAAGAATGATAAGCCAGTCCCAGGACATAAACAAATGCTATATTTCATCCATTTCCCTGAGGGAAAGTGATTTTTTGTGACAACAACTGTGTAAGTCATTTTGTTAGTAATTTTCTGAAAAGTGCATAAAAGATTTTGGAAATGATTGCCCCATCTGAAATGCAGAGGTGAATTAGTATGTTTCACTGTTACTTTCTTTAGGCTCTACGCCTATGTATTTGCAACAGAATACCTGTCAATGAAAGGGAAAAAAGTCAATATGTCAAGTTTCTGTCAATATAAAATATAAAATAAACAACATTGTATTCTCCTGAGAAAGAGCCTGTAAATATAAGGAAAGTAAAATACTTTTTAATATTTTGAATACTTTTTTACTACTGTGGTCAGTTCTGATGCATAAATAACCAGTTATTTTCATTTTATATATCGTGTAATCCTTTCTTAGATGACCAGAGTTTAATGTTAGTGAGGGAGAGAGAAGTCAAAGACAAAGACATTTCAAAAAAATAACAAGTGTTCAGGAAAATACACAGAGCTAGGTAAATGCCTTCTCCTTAAAACATGCATCATCTTATTTCATCCTTTTTATTCCTTTAGATTTGGTGTCGCTAGAGTTTAAGATGCTCAGTATTTTCTTGATATACTAACACTTTTTTTGTAATTCAACCACTTAACAAGCGGTCCCCTCAGAAAACTGTATTGCGAGATTTGGGGCTGAACTGGAATGGATTTTTCCTTCCTTACAAGGATGAAACGAGATTTTCTAGCATTTTCTTACTTTGTTTTTTTTTTTTTTTTCTCGCAGATGTCCTAGTTCTTTTGTTGCCCATATAGCATCCCTTGAGTAGAATGGGGTGTGTTGTGCAGGGCGGGCAGAAGTCAGAAGTCAGAGGGGGTCTATAGAGGGGACAGACACATCATCAGAGGCATTGGCCTACAGCCGACTGTCCAGAGTGTGATAAGGGGGTACCAGCTCTCCAGCCTACCCCTCTTTAGGGTTTCATGGTCAAATAGATTCAGAATGTGTTTTATACTACTTTCCAGTCTTGGACATTTGCAATCATACTAGCATTTTAAAAGCTCTGGTAAGTCAGGCATTTAAAATATCTGTTTAATTTTGTTCAAACAACTATTTCCTGAACTCCGCTGCCTATGGAGCCCTTCTGTGCTGGTCTCATCTACTCTCATGGAACTGGTTTTCCCTGGAACCTATGTTGAGAAGAACTAAATCAGTGTATCTGAAACTTCTCTGACCTTGTCCCAGAGCAAGAAACGGATTTTTCCTCATCATCCAGCCTGTATTTGTATGTAGCTGTAACAAAGATTTCAGTGATGTGTTGCTTCCTATCCATTTATAGACTTCGTAATCCACAAATAAGTGGAACCTTGCAGTTTAAAACTGTACTGTCCTAGACGGTATTGCGAAGTTGTTAGTGTCTGTCCTGAGCAACGCCTTGGTATTCTTTAGAGCCTCCTCACCTCATGTCCCCTGCAGGTACCAAGTCTTCATTCTTCCTGAGAGCATCACTTGTCATCATGAAATACATCTTGTGTTCCTGCATCATGATGTGCGAGAACCATAAGCAATGGTGCCTATTTTATCATTTAAATTCATTTTCATCCAATTGCACTGACCTTGGTTGAGGTGATGGGCCTTACGTGTATAGGAGTTGCAGGGGAACAATTAAATGCTAAAGTATAGGGCGCCTGGGTGGCTCAGTCGGTTAAGCGCCCGACTCTGGCTAAGGTCGTGATCTCACGGTCTGTGAGTTCGAGCCCCGCGTCGGACTCTGTGCTGACAGCTCGGACCCTGGAGCCTGCTTCGGATTCTGTGTCTCCCTCTCTGCTTTTCCCCTGCTTGTAGTCTGCTTCTTTCTCTCTCAAAAATAAATAAAACATTAAAAAAACTAAATGCTGAAGTATGATACTGCTGAGCTGGAGATTATTGTAGGCTGGAGTGGGTGAGAAGCGTCGTAGAGAACATGGGGGTTCAAGTGAGTCTAGAAGGATGAGGTGAACTTGGAAGGAGAATTAGGGAGAACCTGGGGAAGTTAGGAAATACTCATCATGGAAGACTGGAGAACTGTCACAACAAGACCTTAACTGATCACTAAAAGGCTCCCCCAGGTGGTTTATATTTGAAAGGATAATATATATCTTGTCGGCATGCATCAGTTGGTGCAGGTTGGTCAAGGAAGGACTTTTCTTAGCGCCCTCTCCAATTCTTACCATCTAAGCAGCCAGCAGTTATGCCTTGGTGAAAAGCGGCCCCTGTCCCTAAGAGCTCCTGCAAAGAAGCCCTCTTATACAAACTCCTTTGGTTTTTTTTTTTTTTTAATTTTTTTTTTCAACGTTTATTTATTTTTGGGACAGAGAGAGACAGAGCATGAACAGGGGAGGGGCAGAGAGAGAGGGAGACACAGAATCGGAAACAGGCTCCAGCCTCTCAGCCATCAGCCCAGAGCCCGACGCGGGGCTCGAACTCGCGGAGCGCGAGATCATGACCTGGCCGAAGTCGGACGCTTAACCGACTGCGCCACCCAGGCGCCCCAAACTCCTTTGGTTTTAATGGATCCCTAATAAGTGAATCTAAGGATACCTAAAGCATTACAGTTATCTGATTTCTTGCTTAATAGTGTTCCTTAAAAGAACACCGTATTTGTATATTAGTAAAATCATCAGTGTGACTTAATTATCACATAGCTCCAACCTTAGGCAGTGTTTCTTATGTCTCATATCCTTGTCATCTTATACACAGAAATAAACTCTTCCTCTATGTGAATAAAAAAGTGCTTTCAAATTAAACATTATGTCATTTCAAGATACTTCTATCTTCTTAACTTGTTCATGCTCCCTCTCTTTCTAAAGTGGGACTGGCAGGGCACACCCTAGCCCGTGTTCATTGGTTATGGTTCATGGTGAATTGTTTGGGGAGCACTGTGTGTTTCCAAAAGGAAAATTCCTTTGTAATTTTTAACAGTCACAGGCAGAAAACATCACATTGTAAAATGTTAATTCAGTTTTCTCGTGCTGGCCCTGTTGTCTTTTGAGAGATTTCTGTAGACTAGATGAGAAGAGGAAAAAATTGCTTTTCAACTAAACCTCGTAGCTTCCACCAGAAGCTATTTTGAGAAAGGGCCTGGGAAGGGGAGAAGCTACAAATATGGAGAAAGAGACTGGCATATGTTTAAATCATATGTTTCTAAAGTTTGACTGAGCATGAAATTTCATTTTATAAGAAGGTGCCCTTGGGAACGGAGGACTGAAATGCTGGGCACCTGTCTGTCTGATGGCAGGCCAAGCCTTGAGACAAACTCTCGGCCAACTGGGCTGCCGTCTGTGCAGCCCAGATACCCTCCGAGTCGGCTCTGAGCGAGAATGGCGCGTGCCGTTTCCTGAAGATTCGTGAAGGGGCAGCCCTGGCTCTTCTGCAGCTCCAACATCCTCCAGTACGATGGCATCCTTCCTCTGTGTTCCTCCTTGTATCTCTATGCCAACTTCAGGATCTCCCCTGCTCTCTGACTGCTGCACGTAGATATCACTAGCGACCTTCCTAAGCTTTGCCAATTTCTCTCTCACTTGCATGAGAGACTCGATTATGTTACACACAGTGCACCAGCCTTAGGTGATGTTTGAGCTTTCTTTATAGTGTCCAACAACCAGAATTGAGGTTCAGTAATTGCTCAACTCACTCCCTATGATGTAGGGGGAAAAATAAAACTGGACAGTTTCCTTAAAAAAGATAAATATTTCCCCATTTTAAGTTTATGTCAAGCATGAGCCAACCAGAGTTGCTGGAAAATTTCCTCCATTCCTGGTACCTAAACCTTAGCGAGAGTGTTTTACCTTGAAAAAGGCTGTCAGGCAAAGCTCACATTCATTTAGTCTTTCTTCACATCACTTGAATGATTTAGATGTTAATGAGCCTGTGTAAAGGTAGGACCCAGATGTAATTGTGCTGGATTTATTCTTCCCTGGTGCAAAAGCCATACTGTGCTGCATTTTTCTGGAGTGTGTCTTTTTCGAAGTAACAGCTCTGATGTTCTTTTCACCTGAGATGAATACCGCCAGGGGCTCTGTGCTCCGGAGCGGGCCTCCAGTAACAAAGCCTCGTGTGTGGGGACCAGATGAAGATTTTGCCCTCAGGAAATAGTTTACACTCTTGAGCTCTTGAGACATAAAAATCAGGAGTGAAAACAGCAGAAAGAGAAAAGCACCCCCTCTCCCAATTCAAAAACTTTAATTCACATTGAAAACATTTTGACAGCTCCTTTAGAGGATAAATGTGTCTATTACAGATTTACCCACACGTGAATCATAGCTGTGATGGGTCCTTTTCACTGTCATCGTCCATCAGGTATTTTAAAAAATATCCATCTGTTTCTGAACTTACTGACATATTTATTTTCTTAGAAGGACACTGCCATCACAGGGAGTCGGGTTGGCATTAGAAATACCACCAAGAAGTGAGTTCAGTAAATTCCTATTGGATTTCACCAGATTGAGGGATCTACATCTCAGGAGGTTGAATCTATCCAAATGGTACATGTTGGAGATTAAGATTCCTATATTGCTACAATAAAATGCATGGATATACAGTATGCATAATGTATAATGCTTTCCAACACCAAGAATTCATTCACAGGGGGGTTATTTATTCAGTGCCATGCACTCCAGTGCTTCTAGGCTTCTCTAGAATCCTGCCTCCCGGTACTGGCAGCCTCACTCCCTGGAGACCTTCCTTTCCTTTGTGCAATCAGTACTCATGGCTGGTGTCTGCTGTGTTACTAGAGACAGTAAACAATCCCAGCCTGAGGGCCAGCTCATCTCTGAGCTTCTGCCCCCACTATCTAAACTCTCCGACCCTATAGATTTGGGGACCTTGTTACGCCAGACTAACTGCACTCACTGCCTCTCCTCAAGACCTTCCTTTGGTCTGTAACTGCACAGGATAGTAAACTTCCCGGTTTCTTTCCTGATTTGACTTTACTTTGAAAAATACGCAGTCCTGTATTTTATTTTACAAATAAAATAAAGCCTATTTTTTAAAGCCCCGCTAGCAAGTTCTGTCTGACTATTGCCTATGCTTGTGTATGACCTTGAAGGTGCAAAATAATCATGGATCGCCCCACTGGAGAGATGGTGTGAACAGAGACTGACTTAAAGTCATGGAAAATGTCAGACACAGAAGCAGGGTTGTAGCTTCATGTGGCGTTTCTCTGCATTTGTTCATAACTAGGTCTCTGTATCTTAGGCATGAATGAATATGCAGGATCATTCTGTCCTGGAAATGGCTTCACCCTGACCACACACGTGAGCAACCTCACCACTTAACATGCTTGGACCTGAGGTCATCTAAAACTGGTGACAAGAATTTGCCTTGGCAAGAAGTATGGTATGAGCCTCATTATGTGTTATCTCTGCCTCTCAATCCATACCCATCATTGATGGAAATCTGGCTCAGATCTCAGAATTTCCTAAGTGCCTAACCATTGACCCATTTCAGACCTCAATTGCCCATGGCCCTTTGGCTTTCTGCAGGGAACATAAGGGCCATGGTAGACTCAAAAGCATATTCCGTGTTGCAGTTCCCCTTGGGTCTTTGGCTGGGTGTTACTCCTTTATTTCAGGCCTCTTTCTACATTTCAAATATGTGGTAACTGATTGTGTTTTTCACTCTGGCATGTGTCACCTTTACTTTTATTTATTTTTTGCACTAACTTCACAAGATCTTTGTAAGGGTTAAATGGGATTGTACATATGAATTAGTTAAGACGCAAACAGGGCCGCTGTTATAAAGGACCTCAACATACCCATTGCTTAATCTTGATAGAAGTTTTGTCCTCTCACTTGTGCCAATCCGGAGAGTCGGTCAAAAGCTTGTGTGGCATCTCATTTGTATCAGGGCCCGAGGCTTCTTCATTCGTGACTCATTGGCATGCCCAGTTGTTGTCATACATGTAATCATGTGTAACACCCAGTCTGTGTTCCAGGCAAAGGAAGAGAGAGGGAAGAAGATACGATGTTTCTGCTCACATTCTGTTGTTCAGACCCTAGTCAGATGGCCACATCCAGCTGAAATATGAGAGAGAAGGGAAATGTAGTCTCTAAGTAGACTGCCATGTATCCAGCTAACCCTAACATTACTGAAGTAGGAGAGAAAAGATATTCTTGGGGCAACTCTTTCTTTTCACTAAAGCATGGAGTGTGCTCAGAAGACAGTAATTAACAATTGTGGCCATAATTTAATACCATTACAAATCTGAGTGCTTGTGGTTTTGATCTCCTGAGAACCAAGCTTACTCTGGACTCCACCAGCAGCTCATTTCCATGTTAAAACCCCATTTAAGGAGCTCTCTAGCCCTTGACCCCATTACAGGAGGAGAACAAGTATGTTTCATGTGTCAGTTTGAAAATGTGGAACCAGGGGTTCATGAGAGAATTAAGTCTTAGCATCCTGGGGTCTTCAGTGATGACCGAACTTCTCTCCAGTGCATCCAGAATGATAATAGTTATGTACCACCCTAGGGAAAGTTGAGAAAATAATCATTCAAATAACTTTCTTTGTTCTTTGGTTCCAATGAGGAACCCTAGTTGAAAAAGGAAATATCTAGGGAGCAAAGGCTTGTTTCATACACAAGTTCTCACAAGATGAAAGTGCAGCAGAATGGTTTCTATGTTACAGCCTCTTTTCCTTTCAAGTGTGTGGAGTTGAATATTGGTAAACTCATAAGTCACCGGTCCCCATAGAGCTGCATCACCTGGGACAAACCCACCAGATTCCTTTGTCTAAAAGCTGGAATATTATTTGATTGAAATAGAGTAAGAACTGAAACAACTCAAGGAGAAGGTTATTTATGTTCACTCATCGACACATTTTCTCTACTTCCGATTAGTGTTTTTGGGCAGCTCAATTTTTATATAATAGTTATTTTCGATGTAGAATCTATAACAGTAGTTATTTGGATCATGCTAAGGAGTGAGGTTATCAAAACCACGACACCCTGAGACATCTGACTGTTCCATGTCATTAGATGGTCTTCTAGGCTGGTACTCCCTTCTGGCCATAGCAATCTTTTCTTTGGGTAGTTCCAGGGACATATTGCTTAATTTTACCTTTTCGTAAATCTCTGTTATGCTGGCCAGGATATCATCTCACTTTGTTATCAATAAAGTATTCCTTCAGACATATCCAAGACATTTACCTTGACTGAAATTCTTAGTTAAAATTACAACCTGGTAGTATCTCCCTAAGTGTCAGGTTATGACTGTATATGAGATCATCACAAATTATCTCTCTGGTTATCCCTAATTTTATTCTTAAGAGAATGACTTTAAAATTGTGTTTATAAGCACCCTGCCCTTCCCTTCATATACCAATTACTCCTTAATATAGGAGGTTTATGTGGTCTTAAAAAGACTACTTTCTATTTTATCAAGAAAAAAATCATGCTGTTCTCTAAACCTATAAGAACCATGAAATCATATTTAGTTGGGCATCTGAAATAGTGAGGGGAGTTCATTATACTGGCCTGCTTTAAGATAATAACTACATCGATCTTACACCATCGCCAATCCCTTCTCGGTGCTGGATGTTGTGTGAGTTTTCTGTGTTTATTTGCTTGGGGGGTGGGATCTATATCAATATAAAATCAACTGAAGGAAGGGGTTGGGAATAGCTAACATAGAAGTGGCATGATTCTGGGGCGCCTGAGTGGCTCAGTCAGTTAAGTGTCCGACTTCGGCTCAGGTCATGATCTTGCAGTCCGTGAGTTCAAGCCCCGCATCGGGCTCTGTGCTGACAGCTCAGAGCCTGGAGCCTGTTTCAGATTTTGTGTCTCCCTCTCTCTCTGACCCCCCCCATTCATTCTCTGTCTCTTTCTGTCTCAAAAATAAATAGATGCTAAAAAAAAAAAAAGAAGTGGCATGGTTCTGTGTCTTTTTAGAAAAAAATGAATATGAAATAAACATTTATTTTCAGTTTCATTATATGATTTACAAAAGGGAGATGGTAAGGGGCTTACTAATATAAAATATCCAACACACATGAGAAAACCTGGAGGTTACAAAAATAAGTACACAGGAATATAAACTGAGATGTTATATATTTGTTAGATACTTTTAGCTCCATAGAATAGCAGGCTTATTCATATCATGTAACAAGTTCAGAGACAGAGAGACTCAAGGGTTGAATAACTACATTGCTCAAAGATGGCATCATGGCCCAGTTTGTCTGTCTCTATATTCTACTGTCATCAACTTTTGATAGCTGGATGGCTACATGTATGCTATATACAGAGAGACTATCCATCCCTATGTGTAAATCCTTCCACGCATAGTCTAAGGCACATTAGACTTAGAACAAAATGGCAAGGTATTCCTCAGTTGCACAGGGAAAAAAAAAAAGTTTCCCCAGACTGCAGACCACCATATGGGGAAATCCTTATTGTTTTATTTCATATGTGCTTGAACAAAAAATGGAGAATTGTCTTTATCTGTTTGAACAGTGGCAGTAACTGTTGACATCTAGGTCATTATTAGACAGATGCTTAAATAAGCAGCAAAATTCAAGGCTTTATGTTTACATATATAAAAAGTATTTTGAAGGTTGCATTGCCCCTCATCAGAACAAGAGTTCAATTTCCTTAATAAATTGCTTTGAAGTGAATACCTTCAATCCAGGAAGGCAGTAGGGACCTTTCCCCATTGGAAATTTAATCTGATCTCTCTTCTAATTAGTGATTAAAAACAAATGACCAAGGGGAGTTAGATGAAAAAGGCTGAATACTTGATTAAGTCCTGAGAACTAAAAATGATGAGTTGGTGCTATGCTAACTTATCCCTTAAAGTGTTAGTCCTTTTATGTTTATCCATGTAGTTTCACTCAATTGTAGCCTTAAGTCTTATTGAAAAAAGGAACAAATGGTTCCTTCACCAAAGCTGGTCAGTGTTTATTGCCCATCAGGTATATTTATCTATAAGGCTGGATGCTACGAATAATAGAAATATGGCCAAATCAGAGCTAAGCTCTAAGATCACACTACAATAGTTACCTTCGCCCTTGGAGTCTAAGCTAACCTGACTGTTCTGGAGAGCAAAAGCACTTTAAGCTGACCTAGACGCTGTGTTTGAGATGCTTATGGTCAAATAGGATGAATATATTTAAACAGCCTTGCTGCTGTTGACTACAGAAGAAGAAAAAAAAAGGTCGGTTCCAATAAAATGAAAGCCTAGGAAAAGACATTTATCCCAGCGGCAAATGTATTAAAAGCAAACTATATCAAAAATCATAGTCTAACCATTATTTAGCAATAAAAAAAAATTCATAAAGAATTTGATTTGGAGCTGTGTTTATTTTATTTTTGCCTTCGGTGTCTGTCCCTTCATCACATTTAATCCCGCTCATCCTTCAAGGTCTCACTTAAATGCATTATTTTCCATGATTGCCATTAACCCCAAATCAGGGTTTGTTCATTTGTTTATGCATTTATTTATTGCCACTCTGGTTTCTGTAGTAAGAAGAGTTGGGATCAGGGTGGCCAGAATTTAGCTAGTAATTATACAGGACAGAGAGTTAAATTTGTATTTCAGGTAAACAACAAATAATATTTTAGTGTAAGTATGATCCCAATATTGCATGGGACATACTTATACTAAAAATATTGTTATTTTTCTGAAATTCAAATGTATAACTGATTTTCCTTTATCTTATTTGGCAACTTTTCTTGGGGGATGTCAAGACTGAGGGGCAATTAAGACACTCTTAGAATATTCTAGGTGATGAGTGCCTCTAATAAAACAGACACCAGTTAACAATAAGGGCAAACCTCAAAAGTATTCAGGATGTAAAGTTAACAGAAATTGGTAATTGGTAAATGTTACTGGTTGAAAGTGAATGCTGAGGGTTCTAGTTCAGGAGACCAGGTAGAAGACCAGGTAGATGGTCGTTCCACACATCGTACTTCTCCCTTTTATCTTTTTCATCTGCCTGTTCTTTTTGATTGAGCTCCTTTTCTAACTAATTAGTGTTCGTTAACATCTTGAGCCAGCAATATGAAGCGGTGATGTGTGTGTCTCTGAAGTCAATCTGCTGAGGATCATTTCTCAGCACCACCACTTACCCCAGGAGAGCTCTTCAAGCTCTCTGGTTCTCTGGTTGCTCATCTGTTATGTTAACACAATATTTGAAATACATACAGCAAAACTAACTTACCACTGCCTATTGTAACTTCCGTTTTCTACTTTTTGTTTATCTGTGGTTTCTATTTTCTGTAATGAAAATAGCCACTACCATTTAATGAAAAATTTAAGAGGCTACTGATATGCTCTTGATGGAATTCAAATAATTATTTAATTTAATTTATTTATTTTATTTTGAGAGAGAGCACATGCAAGCAGGGAAAGGGGCAGAGAGAGAAGGAGGGAGAGAATCTTAAGCAGGCTGCACGCTCAACACAGAGCCCAACGCAGGGCTCAATCCCATGACAGTGAAATCATGACCTGAGCCAAAAATCAAGAGTTGGACACTTAACTGACTGAGCCACCCAGGCATCCCTAAAATAATTATTTTAGATTGTTTTTAACAAAAAGTTCTGGAACAATTTGATGTCTGTATGTTAAAAAAAAAAAAGCTGTCATTCATACCTGGCACTATATGCAAATATTAATTCAAAGTGGATTATAAGCTTAAATGTAAAACCTAAAACTATAGAACCTCTAGAAGATAATATAGGAGAATATTTTTGTGACCTTAGTTAGGCAGAGTTGACACCAAAAGCACAATCCATTAAAAGGAAAAAAATGATAGATAGATGCCATCAAAATTAATATCTACTGTTCAAGAGTTAGTAAGAGCATGAAAAAGGTAAGCTGCAGACTCGGAGAAAATATTCACAAATCACATATGATAAAGGAATTTTATCCAGAATATATGAAGAACTCGCAAGCAAAAATAGGAACAAAATTCAACAACTTCGTTTAAAGACAAAAGACTTTAATAGGCCCCTCACCCAAGATACAAAGATGGAGAATGAACACAAAGATATTCAATGTTGTTAGGAATATCTTTGTAGGATATCATAGTAGGAAACTGCAAATTAAAATGTGGGGGGCCAGGCCGGTGCCAGGCTGAGACCGGGTCGAGCAACGTTCCCCGTTGACTCAAGCCAACCCGGTGGTTCCCCCTCCCATTCATGTGGGAGGCCGGGCCCCGGCGCCAGGCTGAGACCGGGTCGAGCAACGTTCCCTGTTGACTCAAGCCAACCCGGTGGTTCCCCCTCCCATTCCCCCATTTTCAAGGGCATACGAAAGCCTTGTCAAGGCTGAGAAAGTTAATTCCTGAAGACTGTGGTCTGCAGGTGTTGGCAGTAATGCTACCTCCCTTTTTCTACCCCGAGTCAGATAGAAACAAACATGGGAATTGTGTTTTGCTAGCAATCTTATCAACAAGGTCTTGTGACCCGTCTAGAAAATGCACAAGAAACACAGAACTAAATGTTTTGGTGGGCAGCAATTATGTGAAACCTGTTTATTCTTAGAATGACCTAACTCCTAAGAGTCTGGTTATAAAAGATTGTGTACAACAATAAAGCCGTCACTTGGGCCATCAGCCCAGGGGACCCTCCTGTTCCCAAACTTTCTCTTCTCTCTTTTTTTCTTGCATTCCCCTACCCTCAGGACCCTGACCTCGGTGTTTGTCGCGCGGGCCGCGACATTAAAACTACAATGAGGTACCACACACACCCATTAGAATGGAAACAACAACTACCAAAATATCCGACAAATGGCAAGCAAGGGGACTGTGGTGGGAATGCAGAGAGGCGTAGCCACTGGACCGTGCGCTCACCTGATGACCATACCGACGTTCTTGCTCCTAGGCATTTACCCAAGGGAAATGAAAACTTATGTTCATATAAAAACCCATACACTGATGTTAAAAGCAGCTGTATTTGTAATAGCCAACAACAGAAAATAGCCCAAATGTCCTCAACTGGCAAAGGAATAAACAAACCATGGTACATCTATATCACAGAAGACTAGCAGTAATAAAAGGGAATGAGGGGCACCTGGGTGGCTCAGTTAGTTAGGCTTCTGACTTGGGCTCAGGTCACGATCTCATGTTCTGTGAGTTCGAGACCCGCCTCGGGCTCTGTACTGACAGCTTGGAGCTTGGAACCTGCTTCGGATTCTGTGTCTCCCTCTCTCTCTCTCTGCCCCTTCCCTGCTCATGCTCTGTCTCTCTTGTTCTTAAAAATAAATAAACATAAAAAAAAGGAATGAATTACTGATACAAGGTAGATCAATTGCAGATGCATCTGCATGTGAAACACGTGAGACTTAAAAGGCTACATGACATATGAAAAGCGAAACTGTAGGGACAGTAAACAGATCCATGGTCACCAAAGGCTGGCAGAGGTGATATGAGCTGATGAGCTGATGAAACTGTTGTATAACTTGACCTTGATGGTAGTTCTACAACTATATTCACCTATCGATATTTGCAAGACTGTACACTACAAAGGATGAATCGTACCTTATGTAAACTATACCTTCATAAAAAATGGAAAAATTAATTACTTTAAAAGGGGAGTCATTATCAGTGGCTTCGTGGTTCCAATTAGATTTATCAGTGATAAGTGGGAAAAGGGACAAAATGGCATGCTGCAATGTGAGTAAAGAATTTATTAGTCAAGATAGAATGAGATAGAGGAGTGCCTGGATGGCTGTCACTTGAGCATCTGACTCTTGATTTTGGTTCAGGTCACGATCCCAGGGTCATGGAATAGAGCCCCACATCAGGCTCCGTGCCGGGCATGGAGCCTGCTTGGAAATCAATCTCTCTCTCTCTCTCTCTCTCTCTCTCTCTCTCTCTCTCCCCACCCCTCTCCTCCACTCACCCTCTCTCCTGCTCTCCCTCTAAATTAATTAATTAACTAATTACTTAAAACTATTATTTAAAAAAGAATGAGGTAGATAATATAGGAAGTAGACTTTTTAGGGGGAGAATGATTAGTTCTATATTGGGTCATAGGGTTTGTGTTGTCCACCAGAATGTTCAAATGGAGAAGAGCTGTCCCTTCTGAATTCTCATAGTTCATACCTTATTGTTCTAACATTTATTTAATTCTGTCCTGTTATATAGCTATTTGATATATCTGTTTCCCCAGTGTAATTTCCTAAGGAAGGGAACTATGTTTTACCTTCACTTATTTGTGCACACAATGACAACATTTTTTCAATAAAAACTATTTAAAAAAAAATATCAGTATTATATGATGGTATGCACTTCATTGACCTCCAAGGTTGATTCCAGTGTTCTGTTTCTAAAGGCCCATCTCTTCCAACCTACATCTCCTCCTACCATTTATAATACTCCTGAGACTTTCCCTTGGTCTAATAAACCATACCACTCTTTATCTGAACTAACCTTGCATACAATTATGTATCAGCCCCTGTGCCAGCCCCAGGTTGTATGAGTTGGAAGACACTGGTTTTGTTCACATGGAGCTCAGGTCAAGGTGGAGGCAACTGGGACAGTGTGGTCACTAGTGTAATAAAAGAAGAATGAATGTAATTGATGGAACTGGAAAAGAAAAGGCACCTAACTCAGCCTGGGTCGTATGAGTGGACATTAAACAACAACAACAACAACAACAACAACAACTAGATAATCTCTGCAATTTTGAGAAAGAGCTAGGGTTATCTATACTGAAAAGGTACAATAGGTCATAAGAAACAGGCAGCAGAAATAGCTTTTTTTAATATATTTATTTTTGAGAGAGAGAGAGTAAGTGAGACTAGGGGAGAGGCAGAGAGAGAGAGAGGGAGACAGAGAGAATCCCAAACGGCTTTGCACTATAAGCCCAGAGCCTGATGAGAGGCTCAGATCCATGAACCATGATATCATGACCTAAGCTGAAATCAAGAATTGGATGCTTAACTGACTGAGCTACCCAGGTGCCCCAAAATAGCTTTCACCAGAGCATAGGCACCTGAGAAGACGTGCATATTAATGTGGGAAACTAGAAGTGGTTTGGCATGGCAGAAGTCAAAGTGTAATGAAGTTTACTGAAGGGATCTGGAGAAACAAAAGAAGGGAGAAGTCATAGTAGCCAGATTGTAAAAACCTAAGCCTTGGAGGTAGAATTGGCAAAACTTGGTGACTGAGTTTGAGGACTGATGGTTAGGTAGTCGTCAGGGGTGGCTGAGTTTCTGGTCTGGATATCTGAGTGTATGTGGACGCTCTTCACTAAGGAGGAGCAGGGCCTAGAGAAGAAGGAAGTGGGTGAAGCTTTGGCCAGGGCTGCCCGGAAGACAGTACATATACATGCAGCCGGAACTCAGGGGAGGATTCTGAATGGACGTTTCCCACCAACTCTTACTCATCCTTTAAGTTGTACCTTGGGGGCTCTTTCTTGTAAGAAGCCAGAGAATATTGATTCATTTAACAAGACACTGTGATTAACCACTATGCACTAGGCAGTGTTTTTGGCCCCAGTAAGCAAAGTGAAATAAATACTAGCTCTGTTATCAAGGAATTTATGAACTCAAGGGTGGGATGAGGAGACATAAAATAAATAACTTGTGGTATTTAGAAATTGAGGGAAGTGCTATGGAGGAAATAACCAGGGTGAGATGAGAATGATGGGGTGGCTAGGATGGGGGAACCCAGTGAAGGCCATTCTGAGGGGATACGATGTAATACGACCCTTGGAGGAAGGACGGAGTTGAATACCGGCCGGGAAAAGCATGTCAGCCAGCAGAAATGGGGATGGGAAGGATTGGAAGACGAAACGGATCACAGGTCAGCACATCACAGGATATGTTGACCAAATTAGTGAAAACATAAAGAGTAAGATTCAAATTAGGCGTAGCATATGATAATAATATTGGGAGATATTTTTAAAAAGAAGATGAGTTGAAATTACATTTTAAAGGGATGTATTTCCATCAAGAGTTGATATATATGATAGTCCTCATTTGGGGAGGTTGGACACAGCACATATATACCATGAAGTAAAGGAAACTTCTGACTGAACCCCAGCCACAGTGATGTCTTTGAAGTCATGTTTGTAAGAAAAAGAGAACTTCTTTGGAGTCTAAATTATTTGTTAGGGAATAGTAATGAGAGCCTGGAGTCTGCATTCCTGTTCCACATCCTATTAAGTAGGTATCCTTCGGCAACTTACTTAATCTTGAAAGTCAAACTAGTAAGTTTATTGTGGGTTTAACTAAATTTGTTAATGTTTAGAAAAATATCCAGAACGTTGTATGTTGTAACAAGTGTTTACAACAACAACTACTACTATTATATTATTACTATTACTATTACTATTACTATTACTATTACTATTACTATTACTATTGTAAACAGGCCAGCAAAATTAAATCTGTAAGAATGGTTAAAATGTGGTGCCCATGACAATGGTGGCTGTCACTGTGTTGTGTGACAGGGAAGTTCCACCTGTGCCGAAGTTTCAGTTTAGGGTTGGCAGCACAAGTAGGGCATTAGCTTTCAACTTATTCCAAGATAAGCATTTTCCCAGTTTTAGCAATCAGATAGAACTACCACACATGTATGAAATAAACTATGTAAGCCATGGTGCACGTTCTGTAAATGGCCGAACCTTCTGGACACTCGTTAAAGGTCCCCTTGGAGGTCCACCCACACTGCAACATCCTACTGCCTGTGTGCCCCTACTCACAGACATTGTGATGAGGCCGAAGTCCTGGAGGACCAGAAAGCTGGACCTCATGACCTTCTGAGAGTATCCTTCAGCCATTGGACCTGTCTGCAACTTTGGTGCGTAATTTCTGCCTCCTTTCTTTCTCTCAAGGATAGTGTAAGAATTGATTAATTCTGCGAAGTACTTTGAATACCTCTACAAAGTGCTTTCTTGTTATTGTATTACACTTGATATCTCGCCAATCTCTTGAAAGATGTAAGTCATGAATATTGAAACCCATCTTGCATATTTTATGTTGTTTTTATCATGATGAGAGAATATTAATTTATTGGAGATTTGTACTTTTCTGAAGGTTGCCTTTTAGGTTCTCCCTCTGTGCCCTTTGTCAGCCTCATCCAAAGTGTGGATGGTAAAAGGGCCGAGATAGGATATTAACATCTGCATTCTGAGAAACGGGCTGTGAAGGCCAGCTCCATAACCAGCCTCTCCCTCCCCCTCTCCCCTCTTAAGATTAAAGTGCTTTTAGGCAAATTAAATGGGGAAGAATATGTAGATTTCTTTAAGTGAGCCAGATAAGTTTCATAATGTCTTATTCAATCAAATATGCTATCCATTTTGCACTAAATTATATATTTTTGAACCCAGTGACTAATACCAGTTTGATTCAGAAGCATCTAAAATGACTCATGCCTACATGTGCTTTTTTCTATGAGCCCTCTTTGTCTGGAATGGCTGCAGCCTCTCCCTTCACTCCTACTTTATTGAATGTCTTCTGATGTTTCAAGATTCGATCCAAACTTCACCCCCTCTAAGAACCTACACAAATAGAACGAACAGTTTTCTCCTGGACACCTCATTCTGCTCTGTGCTACTTTTGCATAACATGTACTCATGCTTTACTGCAAATAATTATTAGCATTCTTATTTTCTTTAGATATATCCTGTTTTCCCTTGATGTCTGGTTCACATGGCTGCTTGTATCAGGAATTGCATTCAGCTGCTAGGAACAGGGACCAAAAATTACAGTGACTAAAACAGAGCCAAGTGTATTTTTCTCTCCAGTAGAAGTTCCGTGGAGGGTAGTCCAAGGCTGATATACATCACCACTGACATCAAGGATCTGGTTACTCTCCTTTTTTAAATGCATCATTGCCCTTAGTGCTTGGTTGTATCCTCAAGGTCACCACTTGGTTGGAGATGTTTTGCGGAGCATCACGCATCAAGTCCATACTACAAACGTTAAAAGGCAAAGGGAATGGTAGACAGTGTCCATCAGCTGTCTTCAGTCTTTATGTTTTAGGAATTTATAGACACGAAACTCTAACCTTCTGCTTACATTTCACTGGACAGAATGTAGTCACTGATTCCTCCTAGCTGCAAGGGAAGCTGGGAAGTACCACACTGTGGGGATACTTCAGCACCTCAAATATTTTATAACTCACTAAGAATGAAGGGGAAGATGTGTACTAGTGAGACAGCAACCTCTGACAGTGTTCAGTAACCCTCACTTGTAAAAATACACAAAGAACCTCTCCTAGAACCATTGGCTGTATGTAGGGGACAACCCAGCAAATTATCTTGACCAACTCATTCACAAAATTGTGAACTAATTGAGGAAAAAAAGCCCTAAAGTGTTGCTTGGCAAAATTAATTATGTTTATGGCCTTGGTTCATAACTAAATGTTATATTCAATTCTCAGACAAGGATTATTTATTATGTTTATTTATCTGTCCTCAGTTTCCCATCTGAATAATGGGGCTAATGATAAAATCTACCTCAAAGGTTGTTGCTGTGAGAAAATGAATACATAAATATGTGAAATGCCTAGAACGTTTTCAAACACGTAACAGGTGCTTATTAAATTTCAGCTCTATACTACAATAACACTATTTATAACCATTAACATTTATTGGAAGCTGACCCTGTTTCAGTTACTATTGGCAATGCTGTACATTTATCAACAAATATCATCCTTGAAACTACATTTTGGGGTCAATGTTATTATTACTTGTTGCCTAAATGAAAAAGCCAAGAACTGGAGTGGTCAGTTAATAGACACATACAGTTCTAAGCCCTTCGTGAACATTGACTGGTTCAATCCTTATAACAAGCCTGCAGTGAAGGAACTGTCCTCATCCGCTCTTTCAGATGAGGGAGTTAAGAAACAGAGTGTTAGCTTACTTGGCCACAGTCATATCTCTAGTGAGTGCAGATAGGGTTGCGGCTGGGAGGTCTGACTATGAGATTCCTGCTCATATCCGTGACTCTTCCTGTGCTGCAGGTGCCCGGATTAGCACCTGAGCTTCTCCAACGCTGTCACCTAAGCTTGTGCATTTACCACCATGCTAGCCCGTATTATATATTTCCATCTCTTCTCTGGGTTATTTCCTAATTGGCTACTCTCCTTTTTTCTTGCTTCAGCACCTCTCCAATTTATTGGAATTTTGTCTCGGAGCCTTGTGAACTAAAGTCGTTTAGGTAGTTTATACATCTGTGTTTATATGTGTGGTCCTGTTTGTGTACTCTTGGTTAAACCGACAGTTTAAATCAAGCAAAGTGGTCAAAGTCACAGTGTCCCTGTGATATGTTACAGAGCGTATTTTTGATTTTGCAATCATCTCATCTGAGCGTGCTGTGTTCAGACCAGATGACACACAGAGTCTTAGATTTACTCTCCTTCAACACTCGGTCAAGGAGTTACTTCCATCTATTGGGGTGATTGGCAGTGGATTCTTTATACCTGTTCTCCGTGCATATGAACCTCCCGTGCGGTATCCTCTTTGGCTCCCCTTATTTCCTTACAACATACTACATTATTTATAGAAGATAAAGCATATAGCAATGTCATATATTTATTTTTAAATCCTCTTAATGCTTTTCAAATGTCTCTATTACTGATACTGATTGCCACCAGCAATTTATACATGTCTCCTTCAAGCCAAACATGTTTTACTTATTTCATTTTCTCTGGCATATCTGAAAATAAATAATCAATAAAACAAAAGGTGTTGAAGTTCAATCGGTTAATTTGAATGCTAATTGAACATTAAGGCAAGTAAATACATTAGGTCGAACTAGAGTGTTTCCCGAATAGCTTAGCTGTACATTGAGCATTTGAAGGATTCCAGATGCATCCCATTTGATCTTCCAAAACCCACTGAAAAATAAAGCTTTAAGTAAGTGTGATTTGATTTTGAAGGCTCAGATGTATACTTTCAAGGTTTTAGATTTTGTACCTGCTCTAGCTTTCCAAACAAACAAAACTCAAAAAACTTATTATTTTTAAGACATATTTCAAGTGATTTTATAGAAAGTTGTGTTAAAGTTGGTTTGTAGAAATACGGACAGACCTGTTTGATTCAAAACAGTCACAAGATCATATAGAATCTTAGAATATGCCTATGCTACTACTTAAAAAAATTAATGTACTACAGGCTTTTGTTTAGGAAAATTCCAACTTTTATAATAGTAAATATTACTGACACATCCATCTGTGTGTGCTGGGCCAAATTGCGGGTTTTTTTGTGCAACTGGTGAGGGAGATCCTTTTGTACTGGTTTGAGGTTCTTTGGCAGCCCCCTTGTAGATGTGACAGTTGTCTCTTTCCCCCAGTGGCATTGTTTTGCTATGAAAGAAGACAAGGAACCAATCAAAATGACAGCATTCTTTTTTTAAAGAAAGCTGGAAAAGCTTCCCTCTTCTGAAACACATTCTCTCTCTCTCTCTCTCTCTCTCTCTCTCTCTCTCTCTCTCTCTCTCTCAGCTTTATTTTCCAGTTGTCATGATTGTGATTCTTTTTTCACTGTATGAACCACGCACCTCGGCAGCCAAGCATCATTTCTATTGCCAATACTGATGCTATAAAATGAAGCTCGACGTGGCAGGCATTGAAAGAGTTGTATGTTTGCAGATGATTACCTGTCATAATATGTTTCTCAGTTTCTCCTTTTTTTCTAAATTACCATGAAAAACACAGGGTTAGAAAGAAAATTGCCATTCTTAGTCCTAGAAATGATCATTTTAACCAGGAAGCCAGAAGGAACGTGACGAATTTTGCAGTGCAAGTACCACGTCAAAATGAAATCCCAAATTGAACGTTCAAAATCATATTAGCAAGGACAATGCTTATATTCGAATAGCCAATCCTGTTGAATTAATTTTTCCACAGAATTCCTTAGTGACTTAAAATCATTCCAATGCCCAGCACTTCTCGGAAAATGGTTTGCAGAGGCCGTTTCAATCAATGAAGGAATCGGTGACATTAAGTTGTTGCCAACAGTATACTGGACGTGACTCTATCTAGATATATCTGTTTAGCAGTGCTCATTCGGAACCTCGGCAGATTCATAATGCCTAAAGCAACTCACAGTAGGCCTGCGGACCTTTTCGCATCTCTAGAGTGTGCTGCCTGGTAGCAAATGACACTGTCAAAATATGATTAAAGAAGACAACTAGGTGACACAGACAAACTTTAACACTGCGTGGGGTAGGCGGGCTCCTTTCAAAGAACTACAATGTGGTGCAGGTAGCAAAAAACTCTTACAGAATAAGGAACGAAGAACAAAGAAGAGACAAGCAGGAGCCACCTGATTGGCTGGGGCTACCCGGTCAGCCCGTGTGTTTGGGATGGCTTGACTGAATACACTGTGTTTCTGGTTCAGCGGAACATCCACACAGGCGTGGAAGTGAACCAGGTTTCAGTCGGCTAACATCACACCAGCGCCGGAGTGGCTCCATCTTGGGTCCAGAAAGTGATTTCAATAGTACCTAGGAATCTTTTATATTATTTCTAGGAATGGATCTAAGAATGTTTTTTACACCCGAACTAATTTCCTGTGACATACATGTGCATATGAATACTCAACCGTAAACTCAAGGTAATCTGTCTTTGCCGCTCACTTCTCTCAGCATTCTGCCCTGTGACAGTTTAGCCTCCCTAAACTTGGCTTGCTGTCTGTCTTAGCCATGTATTGGGATTTCTAGGTTTTGTTTAGTTTCTCTTCGCTGTGCTATAGTCTCAAGCCCTATGGGCTGTGAGTTGGCCAGATCTTTGTTCGTGTCCCTTCTCATCGGGATCAGAGTCCTACACTAGGTGTGGCTCAGTGCCAGGAGTAGTTGTTTCTTCTCTGGTTGTCTAGTGGCTCACGGTGAATGGGCAGTATCCATGGCATCTAATCCTTCAAGTAGGGAACTGAGAGTATGAGGCATCATTGTAGGCATTTCACGGGGTTTATGTGATCGCCACAAGTGTTCTATGATTTAGATACTAATATCGTCTTGAACTTACAAATAAGGACACTGAGCCTGATGAAATTTGACTAACTTCCCCAAGGTCATTAATCAGATAAATGGCAAGTCAAGATTCTGGCCAGAATTGGTTGATTCCAAAGCCCTTGCAACACAGTAATAATCTTCTAATATCTCAGTCAGATTTCCAAATTCATTAGAAATAAAACCATTCATTCTTATTTTTTAAATTGTTTAATGTTTATTTATTATTGAGAGAGAGAGAGAGAGAGAGAGAGAGAGAGAGAGAAACAAAGTGTGAGCAGGGGAGGGGCAGACAGAGAGGGAGACACAGAATTGGAAGCAGGCTCCAGTCTCTGAGCCGTCAGCACAGAGCCCAACTCAGAGCTCAAACTCCCAAACAGCGAGATCATGACCTGAGGCAAAGTTGGACACTTTAACCAACTGAACCACCAGGCGCCCCCAAACCATTCATTTTTTAGAAAAAAGTAGCTCGCTTGAAGCTGAGTGCTTTTAAAAATTATTGTTCTTTGATAGCCATGTTACTGTATTTTTCTTGGAGTAGATTAGCTATGACTTTTTAACGTTTATTTATTTTTGGGACAGAGAGAGACAGAGCATGAATGGGGGAGGGGCAGAGAGAGAGGGAGACACAGAATCGGAAACAGGCTCCAGGCCCTGAGCCATCAGCCCAGAGCCTGACGCGGGGCTCGAACTCACAGACCGCGAGATCGTGACCTGGCTGAAGTCGGACACTTAACCGACTGCGCCACCCAGGCGCCCCAGCTATGACTTTTTAAATCT
Organism: Lynx rufus; assembly: GCF_022079265.1. Lineage (NCBI taxonomy): Eukaryota > Metazoa > Chordata > Mammalia > Carnivora > Felidae > Lynx > Lynx rufus. The sequence continues at coordinate 444,712 of NW_025814878.1, forward strand.
CATAAAAAAAGAAGCACAGATAGAGAAATCATTTTCTGTCCGTTTTCAACCTCTCTTCTGCACTCACTTGATTAATAAAATTATATTTAATTCTTTTTCAGTTATAATCTATTTACATACAAGTGTAGATATTTTACTATGTGTCGATTTAAATTCTTGTCTTTTGAAATTATGTGTTGGTACATGAAATGGCCTCCACCATATTTCACAGTCAGGAAAAGAGCTATAAACAGTCTGTTCAAGTTCTTGGTTTGTGACTTGGAATTCATTCCCCCAAGTAATGAGTGTTTAAGTGAGTTGGGATTTTTCCGCTGGGGATTCCTGTAGTTAAAGCTAAACCCAGCGGTTCAGCTGATCATACTGGAAAGGATGTCAGTGATGGTGACAGAGGTCCATGTTCACTAAATGTGCTTCACAGAGGTCATCCTCTGTCTCCCTTCTCAACAGTCCGGTGAGGCACGGTCCTCACCTTCTCAATGGGAAAACCTATGCCTAGGAAGGTTAATTAACTTACCCCAATTAATTGGCTTATCCCAAATTACATAGCTGATAAATTCCAGAGCCCACGTGTAAACCTGTAACTAATGACTCAAAAACAAAGACCTATTGCTTTAGCACTGTAGTATTTGTGCAAAGTAAATAAATGAGCTGACATTTACACCAGGCAGAATTCAGTAACTCAGGGCTTCCACAGGTCGATTCAAAAGAATCTAAATAAAGAAAACTGAATAATGACAAAAATGTGTTACTAACTCAGTAGGTTATATGTGAACAGAGAATATGCACCAAATGGTACAGTTATCATCATGTGTGACTCCCACTAAAAGAGGAAGTAGAGATTCTGACTACATGTCCACATTCCCGAGTGTAATGACAGATATCACTTACTTATATAACACATCTTATGCAATATACAATGATAGATTAACATATATTTGAAATAGTTTGATCATGTTTTTATCGCCTGGAAGAGAGCAGCCTCTCTCAGTGATGGTCACTCAGTGAGGACCCTATTTGCTAAGCAAATTTTCTTTCATTTATTTAATGGCTATTTTGGGTCATGTTTCAGTCTTTTCCACATATAGCTTAAAGATTAGTTGCGGAAATCAGGAAATTAATTGAGGACCAAGTCAAGTGATAACAGAAAGTAGAATGTGTTTCTTTCCCGAAGCATATATCCCAGGTATGTGGGGATTTGGAACTGAGGGTTGACAGCTGTTTGGATTGGACAGGGCTTCAGGGAGGAGGTCCATATGATATGGGATTTGATATAGTGGTTGGATTTTGAGTGATTTTGTTAAATGTGAACGTAGTACCTTCCACCTTTTAATTGGTCTACTTGATCCTAATGAGAATGCTTTTTTAAGTTTATTTTTTGAGAAAGAGAGAGGAGAGAGAGAGAAGAGGGAGGGACAGAGAAAGGGGGAGAAAGAGAGAGAGAGAGAGAGAGAGAGAGAATATCCCAAGCAGGCTTCATGCTGTCAGCACAGAACCCAACACTGGGCTCAATCCCAGGAACCACTGGGACCATGACTTGAACCGAAATCAAGAGTCAGAGGCTTAACCAACTGAGCCACCCAGGTGCCCCGGTCCTAATGAGAGTTTTAATTTGATATTCAAATAGATTGTTTTTGTGCTCCAAAGAATCCCTTTTGTTTGTGATTGGAAATGATCAGTGATGCTGGTGAAAGGGACCAATCACCCCCCTTCTGCTGGCACTCCATTGTTTCAGCCTTTCACCTTCTCTCCCCGGCCCTGTTGCTGATGCCTGCACATCTCCAGCTGTGGTGCTTAGTTACGTACACCCAGCGCTGGCACAGGGACAAGAGTCAAGGTAAGGGGAGAGACATTCTCAGGACTCTAGAAGCCTTTGTTAAGGATAGATTCCAGCTCTTATTTTCTTTTAAACATTTTGAACCTGGATTAATTACTTTAAAATATTTTTATTGTTAGAAAGCATCTTTTTGTTCTTTCTATTATCTCAGCCACTCTGTGGTCATATATATCCATTTGATAGATGAAGTCAGTGTGTCCCTTCTAACTCTCTTAATAGCTAGGATCTAATTTAGTGTGGTTTGATTTCTCAGAACCTAGATTGACATATATATTTTTTTAATTAGGACAACCAATCTGGAATAAAAGTAAAAATTATTTTGGCACCATTCATCCATACATGTTTGTTATTCCTAAAAAAATAATATGTTTCAGGAGTAGATAGCATTTCTTTGTGCAAACGCAAAGCTACTGACATGGCGAAAGTGAGGGAGAATGCATTTTGAGTTATTTGTGTTAGCAGTATGTCTCTGCCATAATAACACACAGGTATTTTTTGGTAAAGGTAGTAGCAATAATTGAGTTGTCATAGTTTCAGTATGAACATTCTCCTATTAAAACAGTTTTTTGCCCGTGAAAGCAACTGATCTTTCCTTCTGAGCGCCTACTAGCACAGGGTCATTACTGTAATTACTTACCAGCAGAATGAACAGACATCTCCTCTTTCTCTCTGGCACTCGCTGCCTCCATCAAAAACTTCTTCCAATCAATTCTCAATGCTGCTGTCAACCTTTCTTTTCACCTATGGCTTTGATCCATAGCTGCTTTCACTCGAAAAAGAAGCAGGTCCAAATCCTAACTCTGCTTCAAAGACTTTAACTAATGCATGTGAGATTTTTCAACTTTTTTGTGCCTTCATTTATTCCTACTCAGACATCCTAGTTAAACAAATTACATGTTTCTGAGGTGTCTGGCTCTCTCCTAAAACTTCTGGCCACCCATCTGACACCAAAGTGACATCAGAGCATGAATCTGCTCGATGCTTGAAACTCTGGTCAATTTGTAAATTATAAAACAAACAAACAAACAAAAACTATGTCATTGAACTAATGAGGGATTTGGAGAGTTTGCCCTTAATCCAAATTCTGGTACTCCCATTGCTATTTGAAATCTAACCTTGCCTCATTCAGACATGCGGTAAAAATAACTTTACGGTCACTGTGTATGTTTGTTCCAATGGACTGAATCTCCTCCTTAGAAATCAGTGGAGCTGAAATTCCTTCTCAGCACTTCTAATTCATATGCTGTCTTGGGCAAGCCTATTGCCCTTGAAAACTCTGTCGTTTTTTTTTTTTTTTTTCCATATGTACAATGGTGATAATACCTACCTTATGCACTTTTGTAAATCCTTAGTGGGATAACCTATACCAGATCCTTTCCATCTGCACACACATTTACCACAATATCTCCCAAGTTGCATGTGATTCAGTAAATAACTTTCTACGATTTCTTCACACTGACCATTTACTACCCAATTTCTCTCTTGCCCAGGAAAGGAAAATTCTGTGAGAATTATCTAGACTCACCGTCTCTCTTTCTTCGCCTGTTTATTCTAGTCAGATTTTCACCCCTACTGCTGTCCTCCAGGCCTCCAGCGAACCTCATTTCCCCAGATGCAATGGCCATTTCTGTGTGTGACTTCTGGGACACCAAAGTCCTCTGTTTGCCCTGCCCCCCACTCCTCATGGGCCACTGCTCCTCACTTGCCCCTACTGATCTCTCCTCATCTTCCCAACCTCAGAACTGAATATGAGGTTCCAGTCTTAGAGATTTTTGTCTCTTGTTACTCATTTTTAAGAAATGGCTTCCAGACCCATGGCTTTATATCCTGCTATACATTGATGATTACAAAATTGCCATCCCAGCTTTCTCTCCCTGACTCTGACTTTACATATCCATCTGCCCTCTGGACACATGGTAGGATGGGCAGAAGGCCTCTCAACTATCGCCTGTTGGAAACAAAACTCTATTTTTGCCAAGACTCCCTTTCCTACAAGAGGCCATTTTGCCTCAGTGCACAGCACCTGTTATTTACTCAGAAGTGGCTAAGGATGAACATCTTTTAATCATGTCTCCTCCTGTCTTTTTTGCATAGTCTCATCTAATTTACCTGCAAGCCCTGTCAACCCTCCTTCATACTGAATCTGGGCACTTCCTATATCCTCACCTCTACCCTGCAGTCAAAATCACCATCACCCCTAACACTGTAGATGTAGTGGCCTCTCAACTGGTCTTTCTTTCCTCTCTTTCCACTCTGGAATTTCCTTGGCTTATTCTTCAAACAAGCATCCGGAGTGATCCTCCTAAAACTCTGTCTCACGTGTATAAACTAATGCCTGCTCATCACATTGAGGATAGAATTCAAAGTCCTCACCATGTGTGCCCAAGACCCTCCACTGATGTGACCTGCAGCCATGTCTCTAAATGCAAGTTCTGCTATAGTTCTCCAGCCAAATGGGCTTCTAGATTGTTCTTTGATCACTATCTCTGGACTCCCGCATCAGGGATTTTGTACTTTCTGTTCTTTCTTATTAGAATGCTTCCATTCATTCATCTCAACTCCATTGTCACCTTCTTTGACATGATTTCCCTGACCATTCTTCTTAACATACCATCCACTGCTCTGTTTTATTTTTGCCCATGGCACTTTATTTTGTCCATGATGTCAGAAGTAGATATGCGCCAGTCTATGTTGCCTACCACATGCACTCCCATGATCTTTATCTTAGGACCATCTCTCATATGAGTCCCTACCTCCCCATTTCTACTTTGGTAGCCATTGACTCCTTTTTGTTGTATCACCCAGGGTTCTCCAGAGAAGCAGAACCAACAGGAAATGTGTGTGTGTGTGTGTGTGTGTGTGTGTGTGTGTGTGTGTGTAGAGATATGTTATGAGGACTTGGCTCCTGTGATTATGGAGACTGAGAAGTCCCGGGATCTGCCATCTGCAATCTGGAGATACAGAAAATCCAGTGGTGCAATTCTAGTTTGAGTCCAAACACTTGAGAACCAAGGGAGCTGATGGTGTAAATCCCAGTCCAAGGAGAGGAGAAGACCAATGTCCCAGCTCGTCAAGGAGGCAGGAAGTAAAAAGGGTGAATTCCTCCTTCCTCTACCATTTTGTTCTATTCAGGCCCTCAAGGGTTAAATGATGCCCTTCATATTGGAGGAGGGGGCAACCTGCTTTACTGAGTCTGCAAACACTGATCTCATACAGAAATGCCCCACAGATACCACAGAATAATGTTTAGTCTGGACACCCCTTGGCTCAGCCACACTGACACGTAAAAGTAACCAAGTTGAGGGGCACCTGGGTGGCACAGTTGGTTAAGCATCTGACTTCGGCTCAGGTCCTGACCCCACATAGTTCTTGAGTTCAAGCTGCAAGTCGGGCTCTGTGCTAACAGCTCAGGGCCTGGAGCCTGCTTCAAATTCTGTGTCTCTCTCCCTCTCTGCCCCCGCCCTATCTATTCTCTGTCTCTGTCTCTCTCTCTCTCTCTCTCTCTCTCCCTCCCTCCCTCCCTCCCTCTCCCTCCTTCTATCCCTCCCTCCCTCAAAAATAAATAAACATTAAATTTTTTAAAAAAATGTATTAAAAAAGTAACTGAGTTCACACATATGCTAACCACTAACAATATTTAAGTAACTCTAGTAGATGCCACACTTACCTCTTTAGCACTACTCTAATCTCGTTATTACTATATTTCCTCAGTATTTATTACCTTTAACCCTCACTAATACTTCAATTAGATAATTATTATATCTACCTTCCATATAGAAAACTGTGTCTCAGACAAGATAGTATATGTATCCAGAGTCTTGCAGGTTAGTGGGAAGAAGGTCTGAATGTAAAGTCGTTTATGGGATGCCTTGCTGCCACTTGTGTCCACCTTCTTGAAGTTTTGAGGTGAAGCTCTGGTCATTTTATTCCTCCTGTTCTTATTTAGCGTCTACCATGTATCAGACACCATACAGATACTGAGGAAGTGAGGTGTGTACGTTGTGGTCTCTCCCCTCAGGGGTGTCTGTGTTTGGACTCTTCCACTGGCTCTTTCCTAAATCAAGCCAGTGTTCATGACCTGGCATCTAAGCTCTGCAGTCTGACACCAGCCTGACTTTCCAGTCTCGTGTCTCAGCAGAGCTGGTCACTTTCAGCAGCATCATGTTCATACTACATAAGATGCTCTTTTCCCTTTCTCTATATCTCCGCTCCTCCTCATCTTCAAGGCTTAGCTCAAATCTAGGCCTTTGATAAAGAAACCCAGCCTTTATAATGTTTTACTCTCTGAGCAGTCACAGTATGTTCTCTGTAAGTCTTTTGTAATCAGTTACCTCATTACAACCATCAGAGATGTTGGTCTGCATTCCTTGCTCTCCAGCTGGTCTACGATGTTACTGAAGGCAGAGACCGTGGCTCAAGCATCCTTGCCAACTCGACCCCAAACAGGTGCCTGTAGATAATAGGTTCTCCCCAGTAACTGTTGGATGTATGGATGAATTAACAGATATTTAAAAATCACCCCTTGTCTTTAGGACTTTGTTGGGATATCAGCAGTACAAGCAAAAAGAAGAAGGAAGGAAGGAAGGAAGGAAGGAAGGAAGGAAGGAAGGAAGGAAGGAAGGAAGGAAGAAAAAGAAAAAAAATATATATCCTGATGTTTTCATATGCAAAATATATTAAATATCTTTGGAAAAATTGAAGTCTTATCTCTAAATCACAGCATATATTTGCACCTACATTTTTTTTTTATTAAAATAATCATTTTGCCCTCCAGGTACCAAGAAAGTAGCCCAAGGGATTGCAGAATTTACAGACACAGAGAAAGATTTATAGACACATTATTTCATTCTTGGATCTTATTTCAACTGTTACCCAAATAGCTTTGTTAATTCAGTTCCAATCCCCTTCTACATCTATAGCAGTCCTAAGGGAAATTGAGTTACTAATACAAACTAAGATAATAAATGTTGCTTTTCATCATACAACACATTTTTACAGAAGCCTGAAAATGTTTGCTATGAAACAATGTGAAAGCAAGAACATTTATACAGCTAAAATTCACTTGGCCATTATTGCCTTTCTGTATATTCTGGTTGGTATTTTAGACGTTTTGCTTTGTAAATGTGTTATCGTTCTCATAACGATAGGCTGTCGCTCCTCTGGCTTTGGTTTCCAGTATGTGATAACCTGTTCCTCATAAGGTTCTGTGTATAGAGTACCTACTACCTCATATGTTTTCAATAAATGATTACTGAGTTGAACCTGTAAAAGTTTATCGAATTTGCCACAGTTGTGGCAACTGCCTTATGATTAATGCCACAAACTGATTTTTAGGGGAGGGATGGATTTAAAACAGAAATTATTATGAATGAAATATAATTTTTAGGAAAGATATTGTGAACTCTGTTACCCAAGAGCAAAGGAGGGTATTTTAGGATGTTAAGAAGGTTATCTAAATGATATACATTTCAGCATAATCGTTGTTACCCTCATCATCACCATCACCATCACCATCATCACCATCATCACCATCTATCTGGTGGGGATCCACTCTACTCGAGGCCCTTAAAAAGTGTCTTTCACACAATCTTTTGTAGAGCCCTATGACAAAGATATTATTATCTCCATTTTACAGTTGAAAAAATTTAAGCTCAGAAAGATTAATAAATGTCTTTAGATCACACACCCAAAATTCCAATTTTGATCTTCCTGGTCCCAAAGTTCGAATTCTATTCGGTATGTGCCATTGTCATGATGGTCTAGTAATCATAAACGGGACAGTGCCATTATTTTACATCACTGCTGTTTAGATCAGGATCCGTGTTCCTAGACAGCAATGCCATTCAATGTGTTTATCAACTGGCGTGTCATGGGAAATCAGAATGTCCACCACAGCCTATCAGAATGGACCCTGGCCATCACTGATACTCTGACCATCCCAACACACACTCATTCACTGTCAGTCCCGGGCCTAAGCTGTAACCCTTTGAAAAATATGCAAAATTATGTGCGTGTGTATCTGTACTTTTTTTTCTATGAAGAAGTTTGCTCTGGTCAAATTCTCACAGTGATTTTTAACCTTTAAAAATTGAAAACTTCTATTGGGCGGTGAACTAGATTAATTGGTTTGACCAAAAGAACAAGATATTTTAAAAAATAAGATATTTATATTTAGAGAACAATACTGTAAAACAAAAGAGAATTTATCAAGTGAGAGGAATTGACTTTTGTGGGACAATGTTGCGGAAGAGAAGTGGAGAGAGACTGGGCAAGTGTGAGATTTCTGCATTATGGGGTCACAGAGACCACCCTTGCATGGGTAGGGACTGCGTGATAAGATGGAACCTTGTTTTCCAGATTTGTTATGTTATTAAGTTATTTCCTAAAGTAATTGGGAGGCGGTCTTAGTTCTTATTCTCAATTTTGACACTTCTGGAAATTGGCATTTCTTGCCTTCTTTTAATTAGTCAATATTGCTTCCTGGTGTGTGTGTGTGTGTGTGTGTGTGTGTGTGTGTGTGTGTGAGACTTTATAATCTAGCTGTTTTATCTGAAATGTAAATAATATTCAAGCAGAAGCTCCATTCTCAAATGTTATAAAAACAATTTTGCATTTATATATTTACTCTGGAGTCCATTATACATGATTTTAAATAACATTTATAACAAAATTAGAATTAATTTTATTAGGCTTTCTGAATCAGTCACCATACCAGGGAAAGCTGAGCATGAAACTATTAAGTTTTTGAAAATAAAATTAATATTGTTAAGCTTATTTTATAAAATGACATTACATGCTTTGCCTTCTAAAAAATGACATATTCATATTCTGCTTGGAACATCAAGTAACATTCCATGTGTCTTCATCATCCTTGTTCTATTTACCATTTTCCCTGGGTGATAACTATGGAATATGCACCCCAAGAAAAAAACGGGGGGCACTTATTTAATGCATATTTCTCCATTCTTCTGACTATTTCAGTTCTGCATTGTATATGTTAACAATAAAAAAAGTTAAGATTATAACAATTCAGCAAATATATGTTATTGCTAGTTACAAGCAACCATCTGGATTTGAATCTTTATTTAGTTAGAGGTAATTGTGGTTTTATGACTTTGTTTAATACTGCCCAAAAGATTATTTGCAGATTCCAACAAAATATGATCATTTATAAGTAAAATTAAAGCTGCTTTAACAAACCTTGATGAATTAATGATGACACAATTAATATAAAGCCAAGTGAATTCGGATAATATGTGATCAAGTGTTCTTGCCTTTTTCTTAATGTTTATTTAATTTTGAGAGAGAGAGAGAGACAGAGCATGAGTGGAGGAGGGTCAGAGAGAGACGAAGACGGAATCTGAAGCAGGCTGTGAGCTGTCAGCACAGAACCCGATGCAGGGCTCAAAGTCATAAACTGCGAGATCATGACCTGAGCCGAAGTCAGACTCTCAACCCACTGAGCCACCCAGGCACCGCAAGTGTTGTTGCTTTTGAGACTCTGTGTAGCATCTGGTTTTTTAGTTTCATAAAAACCTTTAATCAGCCACTATATAACATTATCCTTTAAATGGTTACGGAAAAGTTAAACATTATTTGAATATGCATTTTTTTTGTTTTTTGTTTTCTGTTTTTTTTTCAATATATGAAATTTATTGTCAAATTGGTTTCCATACAACACCCAGCGCTCATCCCAAAAGGTGCCCTCCTCAATACCCATCACCCACCCCCCCTCCCTCCCACCCCCCATCAACCCTCAGTTTGTTCTCAGTCTTTAAGAGTCTCTTATGCTTTGGCTCTCTCCCACTGAATATGCATTTTAAAGCACCCATTTACCTTTTAAGTTAATTGGAGCCCATTGGAAAGGGACTTCAATTAATTGTCTTTGAAAAGTTGTATCAAGACAGCTTCTAATTAGGGCATTTCTGGCACAAATACACAACTGAATGATCAATGTGTGCTCTTCTGTCTGGCCTGTGATAAGTTGAGAGATTCTAGAGTCCTCTGGTCTGAGGCTTGCTACCATGCTCTCGATGGCCTCTTTCCCCCGACCTCTCACTTTTTGCCAGGTATTATGATCTAGGTTTTGTTTTATACCATGAAAATCCTTAACCTTGATGCATTCTCTGAAGTACAGTATATCTCGGGGCTTTATGGTCCCTTGAAAACACAAACATATGCAAAACAAGCAACAGAACCATTTCAGTGACATATTATGACATTACCATTCTCTTACCCACTTCATATTCTTACTTTTATATTTGTATGATGTATATAAAATCTACTGTGTGCTGGGCATTGTGTAGAAGGTGCTGGCAAAACTATTGTGAACTAGAGGGATGTGGCCCTTGTCCTCATGAAGCTCACACTCAAACACAGAGGATACATGGTAACCGTGGTAAAGCTGAGGGACAAAAAGTGGAGGGTTCTGGAAGAGTTTAGAGCAGGAGGGCTCCAAGGGGTTTTGGTAATTGGAAGTCTCGCTGATGATGAGACATTTCACTTGGGTAAGATTTTTTGAGAGAAGGTGGGCTGGGATGGAGAAATTGTATCCCATGCACAAGAACAGTAAGAGATGACGAAGAATATGAAACTCTCAAGGACCTGAAAGAATTCTGCCAGAGGTGGAGCACAGATCGTGAGGAAGAGATTGCAGTGAATAGAAGAGTCGGCAGGGATCCTCCTGTGGCAAGTTGAGGTTTACAATCCATATTTTAATTGTTTATAAGTGCACTAGTAGATACACTTATCAAGGACTATCAGATCTATGTGGCTGAAACAATTCTCTTCATTTGCCTTTTTATTTAATGAAATATTTAAAACACAATGATTTATTCAAAGTAGCAGGCAGTCAGGGGGCACCTGGATTGCTCAGTTGGTTAAGCATCGGACTTCAGCTCAGGTCATGATCTCACAGTTCGTGAGTTTGAGCCCCACATTGGGCTCTGTGCTGACAGTTCAGGGCCTGGAGCCCGCTTCAGATTCTGTGTCTCCCTCTCTCTCTGCCCCTCCCCCATTCACAGTCTCTCTCTCTCTCTCTCTCTCTCTCTCTCTCTCTCTCTCTCTCTCTCAAAAATAAATAAAACATTAAAAACATTTAGAAAGTACTGGGCAGTCAAAGTTGTTATAATTTCTAGTTAAGCTGTGGATGCTGTTGGTTTCATTCGCCACTGCACTTGCTACGGCTCCACCTGGCCATTCCCAGGGTGTGCAGTTGTGCTCCATAGCGCTCACGTTCACCACTTCCGGGTTAGCACAGGGAAAGAAGAGAGGTTTTGGTGTGTCAACAGCTTTCAGAAACTTTCGGTCTTGAGGTTTCCCCTCATTTGCAATTTTAAACTCATCTTTCTCACTCTTCAACTCATCTCTCCTAAACAGTAATCAAGCGAGTCACATTTTAAAAGTAACAATTGAATTGATAGAGTGACACATTTGGGGTAACAGGTGTGATGTGCTGTGGGTGTGAGAGAAGTCGTTGGCATCGACCGCACGACGCAAGTAGTCAAAGTGCAGATGTCTTGCCTTTGCAACTGAGTATGAACATGTAGAATTGATTTTGTTGCAAAGTGCACTGATATCATCTGACAGTTATTTCAACATGTACCTTGAAATCTTTCAAGCTTTGAGCAAGTCACTATTTTAGTGGTTTTAGAAATGATTAATGGAAAAAGAAAAAAGAACTAGGAACGTATAACTGAACACAGCACCAAAACTGGTGCAAATCATATCTGGTCTCAATTTCAGTTATTAAGCATACTGTGTCAAAGTCCATTTTAGGGGAAAAAAAAAGTTTCCATCTAACTGAATTATTTTGAACTGTGGTTCAGGAAGGAAACATAATAAAGTTTGAAATGTAATCTGGAGAAAATACTAACTCAAGGAATGCTCATCCTTCCTAGAAGAAACCAGAGAGATGAATTAAATTCAGTGAGAAGACTGTTGGTTGGATAGATTTTGGGGTGTGGAAGAGTGATATTTCTTCGTTCCTCAGAAATTCAACTTATAACTCAAAGTAGGTCAAGAGTAGATGCTACAGTTCAAGAACGAGATGTATTTGGTAGCTAGGCTAGCCCCAGTGGGAAGTGGATTGGCACTTACTGGTGAATAAAAGTTTTCCAGAATTCCACAGAAACTTTAGAAGAAGAAAGTCCTTGATTCTACATGGTTATGGGACTACCTAGGTGTATAGAATCATTAGAACTTGATCAGCTATATCAAAGTGACTTCACTGATTCTTTATTTCCATGCCTATATGTTATTTATTGTAATAGATTACAATCATTACTGGAATGGGCGTTGGGTCTATTTGTACACTGAATCTACAAAGCCTAGCACTGTACCTGGGAAATAGTAAGAGCTCGATAAAAGTCAGTTAGATGTCTAAAATAACTATTGTTGCAATCACCTAAAAGATTCTTTTTTTTTTTGCCTTTTAATATTTCATAATCAGAGGGGTGCCTGGGTGGCTCAGTCGGTTGAGCATCTGACTTCGGCTCAGCTCATGATCTCACGGTCCGTGATTTCGAGCCCCACGTCGGGCTCTGTGCTGTCAGTTCAGAGCCTGGAGCCTGCTTCGGATTCTGTGTCTCCCTCTCTCTCTGCCCCTCCCCCGCTCATGCTCTGTCTCTATCAAAAAATGAATAAACGTTAAAAAAAATTTCATAATCAGAATGTAGGAGACAGGATGTACCAGGGCCATAGGTATGAGAGTTCTTTTGGAATATTAAAGTTTTAAAGATACTGATTCTACCAGTATTACATATGAATTATATTATTAAATAATATAATATGATATTTTTAATTATTTGATTATTAGTTTTATTAATTATGTCTATTGGATATAGATTATGGTTTTTTAATAGTAAATTATCATAATTAATCCTACTCTTATTTTGTAATTGCATCTGGTTTCATCAGAATAAGTGAGGCATATCTTTCACAATCATTTACTATAAGTTAGCGGACAGTGTAAAAATAGAACTATCAGAAATTTAACTATGAAAACATTGATATTTTGATACTGCTGTAAAAGAGCTTACTTTCAGGGTGCGTGGGTGGCTCAGTGGGTTAAGCGTCTAACTCTTGGTTTTGGCTCTGGTCATGATCTCGCAGTTTGTGAGTTCAAGTCCCACATCAGGAGTTTTGCTGACAGTGTGGAGCCTGCTTGGGATTCTCTCTCTCTCCCTTTCTCTCCGACTCTCCCCCCCCACCCATGCTCTCAGTCTCTCTCTCTCTCTCAAAATAATTAAACTTAAAAAAATAAAAAATAAGTAAAACAGCTTACTTTCAAACACTGTTAATAATGACAGCATTTATAACCCCTAACTTCCTGAATATAATTTTGCTTATAAAATTATAAAATGAAATTACAAATTTTTCTTGCTAAAAATTTATATTTATTTAATTATTCATTGAGAAGATGTGTGAAAATATTTATTAGACAGACAGATGGATCCCATTCTCTGAAACATTTTTAGAAAAGCATCCAAATAACATAATGCCACCATATTTCACCTTCTCCAGTGAATCTCAACTTCTCCACGTGGTGACAAATATCACCATATTAAGGACATACGGACTCTGGGATAAAGGACTATGGAGGCAACTAGCAATAGTTAGGTTGCAGTTGTCTATGGCAAATGCAAAAAGGAAAAAAAAAAAACTCAAGAATCATCACTGTATAGGGGAGCCTGGGTGGCTCAGTTGGCTAAGCATCCGACTTCAGCTCAGGTCATGATCTCACAGTTTGTGAGTTCAAGCCCCATGTTAGGCTCTGTGCTGATAGCTCAGAGTCTGGAGCCTGCTTCAGAATCTATGTCTCCCTCTCTGCGTCTCTTCTGCTCACGCTCTGTCTTTCTCTCAAAAAAAAAAAAAAAAAAAGAAAAGAAAAGAGAAAAGAATCATCATTGTATACGTTTTTACTTATTGGCCAAAATCTTTCATATTATTGATGAGATTTAATGGGATTGATTGTCAGGTATGATAAAATTACTCAATCAATGAACTACTACTTCACGCTGATGATATCACAGTTAATGTGCGATTTTACTGCTCCAAAATGAATCATGGTAATATTTGCCATATAATGCGATCAGTTTCTAAATAAAGATAAATGACATGAAGTATGGTTCTAAAACTGATCTAAACTAATTAAATGGACCTCAGGCAGCCATGGTTGAAGGAGAAGAAAAAATCTTTGAAGAATTTTTACAACAATGAATTTCATTACATTTATGCATCATTCCACTTAAAAAAAAAAAGCATCTCTGAGTAATTATCCAAGAATTAACAGATGCTGATGAGAAAACTGGTTTCACCTTGGACACGAGCAAGGTTATACATTTGGTACTCTTCCTATTTTAGAGTGAGGGTAAGAAGACAGACATTGAAACCTAAATTTTTGGCCAATGGGTTGTTACCTCTTCACAGTTTCTTCTCTCAGAGTAAACCTTTGTCCACTCTAAGATTTTACCAAACACACAAGCTAATAAGTTGGCATGTTGTAGTTTTGTGGATGCTGGCAGAAGACGTGAGACTCACTTACTCATGTTAAAGCAGGAGATATGAGCGTCCACATCTTTGTGTTGGCTCCCCAAGCCACCCAAGTTCCAGGGAGATGCCATGGAAGATTCCAGATAGAAGCTACAGTCTGAAGGTTTCTGTATAGCCGAGGAGCCTGAGCTTGAAGAATCTGCCACTTTTACAGGAAGTGAGATGCTGTTTGCCTGAGGTGGGGGTGGGGGGCGTGGGAGGAGGGGGGAGGGGCATGGCCATGTTCCCTCATTCTTCGAGGTTAACCGCTACCAATGCATTCCTGATAAGCCAGCGTGAAGAGTGCTCATAGCCTTGATGCTTGTTATACTCAGCCACAAGGTGCAGAGTCACTGGGGGCCATGGCAGGCTACATCTCACAGCATCCCGGGTGCCCCAGGACCCAGCAGAGAAGCTGACTCAGATACAGTAACAGCAAAGCCATGATGTCTTGTGTAAGCATGGAAGCTTGCTCTAGGACTGGTATGGATAGAGACTCAACGCCTTAAGTATAGGGCTTCTGGAATCACAAGCAAAATGAATTATAGGTATTAGTTTTGCTTATGAGTAAAATTAATAAAAATCACATTAATTAATGGCCCTGAAGAAATGGAATGATGTATATCTATGGGAAAAGCCTGTGTTCACATTGACGGTGGCTCTGTATGGTAGAAGCTACAGTTTCTACTTCTTTCTCCCATTGTGCTTTCTACAGTATCACGTAGTAAATGAGCACTCAGAAATAGATTTATGTTGGGGCACCTGGGTGGCTCAGTTGGTTAAATGTATGACTGTTGATTTCAGCTCAGGTCATGATCTCACTTGGGATTCTCTCTCTCCCTCTCTCTGCCCCTCCCCTCCCCTGCTCACTCGTGCTTGCTCCCTCTCTCTCTCTCTCTCTCTCTCTCTCTCAAAATAAATAAATAAACATAAAAAGGAAATGTATTTATGCTAATCAGCGTTATGTCTGCAATTCATGCAAGGAGCTGATATATTGGATACCGTGACCCACACCCTACTTCTGTTGCCGCTAATAGAGGAAACTATTTCTAGCAAAATGACAGCTTATCAATATCTCATAAGCTCTGACTATTCTTAGCAAGTGCTATCTCTGACCATGCTCTACCTCTGTCTTAAATATAGTAATTCATCCTCTCATTATAAAGGAGCCACATATCTGGGAAAGAAGTGTCTCACAGCCATCATACAGCCATTTGCACCGTCATTCAACAAATACCTATTGAGTGCCTGCTGTGTAACATCTTTGAATATGAGCATAGCTCTGCTTGAAAAGAATCATCAACTACACCAGTTTCAGTCATTCGACCTTTAATGGCTTTGACCATTGTGCATTGCCAGAAATGGAAGAGGTGTTCCCCAGTGATTGCTTCTTTTGTATGTGTAAATGACAAGCCATGAGTGGTTGAGTGGAGAAAGGCAGGCAAAGTAGATGTTAGGTCTTTTCCCTAATTTTCCCTGGGGATAATTGTTTCCTAATCCTTTCTTCCAATCCCCATTAGGAGATTTCCTGAAACTGAAACTGTGTTTTATTTCCATCAGCTTAAGTCTTTTGTAGAAAAAAAAATTGTCACTCATCAAGGAAGATATAATGATAATATTTACATGTTGCCAATCAAATAGAACAAAATGCTATGCCAATGAAGAATTGAAGAAAAAAAAAAAAAGATCTAAAGTATTGCTTGCTTGAGAGTCCTAAGTGGGAACTATTTTTCACCGTTGGAGGTGAGGCACTGTCCACAGACTCATGCAGTTATTCATAGAGTTCTCGGGTCTGGAGTATGAAGCATGTGAAACAGTCTTTATGGGTTGTATTTAAGGATGTGCTACACGATGTTGGCAGCGTTCTCCCTGTTTCTATGTATGCTAACTGTTGGTGTCATTCTTATTAAGTCAGGACTGATGATGTGTCACATTCCCACAGGACAGCTGGCAGGTTGGAAGGTGGTATTTGGAGAGTTACTCATTTTCTATAATAATTGTACTTGGCACGGGCTTAGCTTTCCTGTGCAGGCGTTTGACAGAGCTGACCATTGCCTCGTCTTTAGGTGCCTCTGGCCATGGCTTCCCTGGATTTTATGACACTTTCTTAAGGGGCTTCATTCCTTATTGATCATTCTTCCCTGGCTGGCCCTTGTTTATTTCTCCCACTGACCTGTTCTTCTCTGTCTCCTCAATGTGGATTTTCCTCAAGGTTGTTTGCTTGCTTTTTTTCTCTCCTCTCTACACTCTCTTATCTACTGATCTAATCTATTCCTTGGGTTAAATAGACCAATCTTAAGATTATTCTCAAATCTTTATTTTTATTACTATGGGACTTTCTTGAACCTAAGAAAATGTGCACTTACCTGGGGTACATTTCCACTTAGATGTCCTCAAAACACCTCATGTTCAACATGTATCACAACACCCATAATCTCTGCCCTCGTATTCCATTTACTCAGCCTCAAAACCGAGGCTTATCTTTGATTTTTCCTCTTTTTCAATTGTATTTCAAATCCAGGTTGACAGACTTACTGACTTCTCTTGCATAATATCCGTGGTGTTCATTCCTAGTTTAGACTCTTTTCTTGTACTTAATGTGTCACATTGAACTCTCAAACGTCACCGATTGAAACTCTGCTGTATCCCTTTCACGGTCAGGGAATGAGAAATCCCACTAGGTTTTCACAGAGTGGATTTAACGTAGGGAATTAGTTACACTGATAGACGATACTGTGAGCAGATGCTACTGTGCCTGGGTTTGGAGGAACCAGGGAATAACGTTTATCAGAACTTAGAAGGTCACAGGGGAGACTCCTCAGAGTTGAGGTTCAGAACTCTAAAAGGGTCTGAGGAGACCAGTCCGCACAGTTGAGAAAAAGCTCGGGGCTGGAGAGAAGAACTCATACAGAGCCAAGCGGCTGCTAGGGGAAGCTGTAACCGCAGGCATGATGCTCAGCAAGCAGCAGCCCGACGGGAAGAAGGAAGCCCTCTTGCTTCCTCTTGTTTTCCAGCCTCTTGCTGGTGGCTGCTTTTGGCATAATCTACCAAGAAACCAGCTGGTAGAGGAGCTTGAGTAATTTAATATGTCAGTGCCTAACCAATGCTTTGAAAAAATGGAGACTAGCTGGTGGGTTTGGACTTGAGAGACAGTAGTTAAGCAATCCACATCAAACACACCTTAACCTACTTATATTGCATACGCACCATTTTACTCGTATTTGAACTTCTTTTCCACAACGGTGAATACTTCATAGGTGTACCCAGCAAGGAATAATCATTCACACAAGAATTCTCTGAGCCTTCCATGAAAAATGGAAGACACAAGTTCCAATGATCATGCTGTCCATCTCTGGGAGAAACTAATCCTTTTTTTAGTTTATTCTCAATTGCAAGACAATATCGTGTATGCTAAAGAATAAATTAAATTATAAAGTTAACCACAAAGATATAAACATGCGAGGTAACTAGAAGAAATAAGGAGGGAGGAAAAATTTAGTTATTACTACTATACATATATAGGTGTATATATATATATGTATGTGTATTATGTATACATATATATACACATGTAAGTATGTGTATATATATAAACTACACATATATATATGTGTGTATATATACACATAAACTATATATGAATATGCATATGTATACCTATATATACATATATATAGGTATATGTATATATACATACACTCTATATATACATATCTCTATATGTCTCACTCTATATATACATATCTATCACACTATATGTGTATATATATAGTCTCTATATACACACATATATATAACATATATATTTAAAGAGAGAGAAGAAAAAGAAAAAAGAGAAAGAAAGAAAGAAAGAAAAGAAAAGAAACAAAAGAAAAGAAACAAAGAAAGAAAAAAGAAGAAAGAAAGAAAGAAAAAGAAAGAAAGAAAGAAAGCCTAATTGATGCAGTTCTTCTTTCTGTAACTGGTGATAAGAGTTTAGATTTCTTTATAATGTCTCTTTTCTATAACCCATCTTGTGTTACATTTTCCCTCAGCCATAATCTCAACTTGTAGGGTTTTTTATTTTTTATTTTTTTTTAATTTTTTTTTCAACGTTTTATTTATTTTTGGGACAGAGAGAGACAGAGCATGAACGGGGGAGGGGCAGAGAGAGAGGGAGACACAGAATCGGAAACAGGCTCCAGGCTCTGAGCCATCAGCCCAGAGCCTGACGCGGGGCTCGAACTCACGGACCCGAGATCGTGACCTGGCTGAAGTCGGACGCTTAACCGACTGCGCCACCCAGGCGCCCCTGTAGGGTTTTTTAAAAATTATTTTACTGGGTGACCTAATCCTTCTTCCCTTATGGCTCTAAACATAAAAATCTTTACTAGGCTGCCATAGTTTTTTTCCTTAACTTTTACTATTAGGCATGGAAATACCGACAGGTGACATAGGAATCCTTTCTATGTCATACGCATTTCTCCCTGTCACCATTGTGTAGCACTAACCCAATTTTCCCTTAGTAACTGGGATGATACTCCAGCCAACCAGTATCCCTCTTTTTTCTTGGTTAGTTCAGTGTTTGAAGCAATGGCCAGGTGGCAGTCTCAACTTTTAGTAAATGGAACTATTTTTTAGCCCCCTACGCAGAGCTCCCCTGCACTCTTGGGTACTAAGACATCTAAAGCAACAAAGCCCAGGTTGAGAAGACAGAAATCAAACACCCCATCAGCGGGCTGTTAGGTGTAGTGGTTGTAGGTTAGGTGTAGCCGTTCCTACCTGCACCTCTTTCTTCTGCACGTGTGTCTTTTGGCTGTGAGAAAAGTGGCACCACACCATGCTTATTGTTCAGAGCACCATCAGGGCCCCCACAGTGACTCTGCCTTTCTGAATGTTGTCACCAACTGGCACCACAACTAGGGCTTTACTGGGCCAATCACCATTCCATCAGGCCAGCTAGCTGCTTCTGGGTGACAGGAGACTTAATAAAATGAGAAAAGTTAAAGTACCCAGCCCGTTACCATGTATCCTTAAAGTGATTGATTTCACTATGCAGAAGCAGTGTGCATGAGCACCATACAGCAACTAGGCATTCTGTGCATCTGCAGAGGGTTGTGCTGTTAGAAACATGTTGGACACGAAAGGTATTTCAGATACCGTGAGTCAATTTCCAATCAGAGCCAACAGTCCCTGGCAGATGGGCGTATTTCTTTCACCCCATCTGACCATCATCCTGTTAGATGGTACAGGACCCTTCAGAGAGGTCTTGGAGAAATATTTACTGTGCATGACTATGAAGAAGCATCTAATAAAGCCAGTGCCTTGGATAATCCTGTCCTTGCCGTATTCACCTGTGATGATAGGGATGATGATAACAAGGACCAAATGAGGCCAAGTGGATGGAAACTTAGGGAAGCTCAGAATAGGTTCAAAAAGCCAGAGAGCTTGTGTGTTGGCCTAAAAGAAGGTTTGTTGCTGTTTTCCAGCTGTAGAGCTGACTTGGGGAAAATCAAGTCCAAAGTCTCACAGAATTACAAGCTAAAGAACTACAACTAAGGTCACAGACTCTTCATATCTTTTATGTGGAAGCTATAGCATTGGTTGGGAAGACATTGAACCATGTCACTTGGTATGGATCATCTAGATAGATTCAGACAAAGCTCATGGTGAGTTCCCACATCTGATGTTTCCCTGCCCTGCTCCCTTATCTGCATTCCTTGCTTGAAGACCTGGCTGCTATGGGTTCCTTAGAGGGACAAGATAAACTGGTTCTGGGAATTCCAGAAGAAGCCAGAGGCTAGAAACTACAGCTGCCTCCCCTCTGGGACAAAGAACCACTCTTTGGGTACTTCCTTTCCTGGGGCATTGCTGACACAGCAACAAGCAGACAGGAATGAGGACATTTCTATCCTCTTCTCTTACATTCCAAACTCTCCTAAACCCACCCTATTGTCAGGATCTAGCAAAACCCCACTAGCAAAGGAATCCCAGAACTATAATTTGCAAGTTGCATCCCAAGCATCAAAAGAGGAATGTAGAAGAGGAGTTTACAGTTGAGAAAAAATAGGCAAATACCTGACAGCCTTGTCCAACCTTTAAGGAACACGGTAGGTTGGAAGCTTGTCTACAGTGCTTCCCCTGATTGTTTCAGTCCCCTGGATTGAAAACCCTCTGGACTTTGTTCCAATTTCAGCATCACTGATCACATCCTGCTATGCTTTGGGGTAAGGAATGTCCACATTTTCTCAAAACTGGTAGAGTGACTTCCCTCCCTCCCAGAGGAAGCCTTCTAAGAAGAAAAAGGAGGGCTTTCTCTCTGGGTCTGCCAACACTCACAACAACTTTGTTGAAGGAAATCTGTGACATCATCTTTACTGAAGTAGGAATCCACCCTTACTTTCTAGCATACTGTCTGTCTGGTTATTTGGTTCACTTTCCTTTGCTTATTCCATAACCAAAATAGGCCTGCTTCCTCTTACCCACTCATTTTGAAAGTGTATGCCCTTGGTCATATATGCACTCAGATGCACTGTGGCTGGAATAAAATTTATCCATCACCATGATTGGAAAAGCAACCCTGTGTGTGCTCGAGACTGACAGTGTATATCATCTTGGGGTTCATACAGGGTATCTCTGCAGGCATGATGCTAACATGAAATGCTGGGAAAATCCCAGGGGTTTGCTTTTTGTTTGTTTGTTTTTGTTTGTTTTGGTGATGAACTGGTTGTCTCATAAAACAAAAACTGAATACCCTTTTAGTTGTGGTTGGCTTTATTTGTTGTAAAAGGTCATATGTTAATGCTGGGTTTTCCAGTGATTTATCATCAGCCACTTCAAGGTTAAGGCCCCAATGTCTACTACCTTTACTTGGCATTTACTTAGGAACCACAGTGTCGTTTCTAGCCGCCATCCATTTACAAAAATGAACTAAATACACTTGTACATAATTAATAGTAAAACTGAGGTGAGGCATTGAATGAAAAGCACCCTGCATGCTCTAATCTGAAATGTTTCTCTTTTTAGTGTGAACATACAGATTTGAAGCTTAAATTGAAAATGTATACTTTTAAAGAAAATTCGGTTTCCATAATTTGATATCAGAATTGAAAACATATTGAAACATTCTCTACAGCAAAGTGAAGCATAGTTTAATCCGTCACCCTTAGGTATCATCCTGCCATAAAGTGCATCTTCATCATGTTTACACTGGAAGGGCATTGCAGGGTTCCCTCTGTTGTGTGCCTACACTCCATGGACAGAGGCTAATGGCTTTTAAACGGATCCTTTTATCCCAGTACTTGTGTGTCAGCCTGAATGCGGAGAGGATGGAGCTTGTCTGGGATTTCTTTCTGAGGCCCTGGTTCAGGCAGACCCACGTGAGTGCCAACGGAACAAGATGCAGTGAGAGAGAAATGAGAAGGTTCGGACATGTTCTTCAGCACAGTCCCAAGGATGGGGAGGCATGGCAGATACTGGGGACCATTTTAGGTACATGGTCCTTCGCCTCACCCTGATTTTCCCCACCTGTGGAGGGAGACATGGCTGAGAAGTACGGAGGCTTCCCTCACAGAGTCACTGGGTTTTACATTTCCTGTAACCCACACCCTTGATGGGGGAAGGGCTTTAGGCAAGTGTCTGGGTCACATCAAACCCTCAGTGAAAGTCAACTCACTAGATGCAAGCTTATGTTAGACTTCAGGGCTCCTCATCTTGAATATAACTCTTACTTGAAGTCACATAACTTTCTCGAATTGCCTGATCAAAACCATTTACACGTCAACATAAAGAGATTTAAAATCACCCTTTATTGCCTATTTTAGTCCTACCTTCTCTCTCTTTCCACTTTAAGAAACCTTTTCTTTGTATTTATGATTTAAAGCAGTTTTTATGTCATCATGAATTATAGCTACTTTCCCTCAGTGATTTACATTTTTATGTGTTCCTTGGAAACTCTCCTATATGGTTTGATAAAACATCCTTCACTGAGCTGAAACTGTGCCTTCTAGCCTGTTATCTTATGAACTTCAGAATGGATACTGCCACTCAGTTCCTTAAAATCTTCCAATGCCTTCCCATGGTGTGCCTGGATGGCTCAGTTGGTTGGGCATCTGACTTCGGTTCAGGTCATGATCTCACTCACAGTCTGTGGGTTTGAGCCCCATGTCGGGCTCTGTGCTGACAGCTCAGAGCCCAGAGCCTGCTTGAGATTCTGTGTCTCCCTCTTTCTCTCTGTCCCTCCCCCACTCACGCTCTGGCTCTCTCCCTCTCTTAAAAATAAACATTAGGATACTAGGAAGATGGCGGCGTAGGAGGACGCTGGGCTCACCGCGCGTCCTGCTGATCACTTAGATTCCACCTACACCTGCCTAAATAACCCAGAAAACCGCCAGAGGATTAGCAGAACAGAGTCACCGGACCCAAGTGCAGACGAGAGGCCCACGGAAGAGGGTAGGAAGGGCGGCGAGGCGGTGCGCGCTCCACGGACTGGCGGGAGGGAGCCGGGGCGGAGGGGCGGCTCGCCGGCCAAGCAGAGCCCCCGAGTCCGGCTTGCAAAAGCGGAGGGGCCTGACGGACTGTGTTCCGACAGCAAGCGCGACTTAGCGTCTGGGAGGTCATAAGTTAACAGCTCTGCTCAGAAAGCGGGAAGGCTGGAGGACAAAGGGAGGGTGAGCTGCGGAGCCCCCGGACGACAGAGCTCAGTTTGGCGGGGAACAAAGGCGCTCTCCAGCGCCATCTCCCCCGCCCATCCCCCAGCCAAAATCCCAAAGGGAACCGGCTCCGGCCAGGGAAATTGCTCGCTCCGCGCGAACACCCAACTCTGTGCCTCTGCGGAGCCAAACCTCCGGCAGCGATCTGACTCCCTCCGGCTGCCACAGGGCCCCTCCTGAAGTGGATCACCTAAGGAGAAGTGAGCTAAGCCTGTCCCCCCTGCCGCCGTGCACCTTGCCTTCCCACCCCAGCTAATACGCCAGATCCCCAGCATCACAAGCCTGGCAGTGTGCAAGTAGCCCAGACGGGCCACGCCACCCCACAGTGAATCCCGCCCCTAGGAGAGGGGAAGAGAAGGCACACACCAGTCTGACTGTGGCCCCAGCGGTGGGCTGGGGGCAGACATCAGGTCGGACTGCGGCCCCGCCCACCAACTCCAGTTATACACCACAGCACAGGGGAAGTGCCCTGCAGGCCCTCACCACACCAGGGACTATCCAAAATGACCAAGCGGAAGAATTCCCCCCAGAAGAATCTCCAGGAAATAACAACAGCTAATGAGCTGATCAAAAAGGATTTAAATAATATAACAGAAAGTGAATTTAGAATAATAGTCATAAAATTAATCGCTGGGCTGGAAAACAGCATACAGGACAGCAGAGAATCTCTTGCTACAGACATCAGGGGACTAATGAACAGTCACGAGGAGCTGAAAAACGCTTTAAAGGAAATGGAAAACAAAATGCAATCCGCCACAGCTCGGATGGAAGAGGCAGAGGAGAGAATAGGTGAACTAGAAGATAAAGTTATGGAAAAAGAGGAAGCTGAGAAAAAGAGAGATAAAAAAATCCAGGAGTATGAGGGGAAAATTAGAGAACTAAGTGATACACTAAAAAGAAATAATTTACGCATAATTGGTATCCCAGAGGAGGAAGAGAGAGGGAAAGGTGCTGAAGGGGTACTTGAAGAAATCATAGCTGAGAACTTCCCTGAACTGGGGAAGGAAAAAGGCATTGAAATCCAAGAGGCACAGAGAACTCCCTTCAGACGTAACTTGAATCGATCTTCTGCACGACATATCATAGTGAAACTGGCAAAATACAAGGATAAAGAGAAAATTCTGAAAGCAGCAAGGGGTAAACGTGCCCTCACATATAAAGGGAGACCTATAAGACTCGTGACTGATCTCTCTTTTGAAACTTGGCAGGCCAGAAAGAATTGGCACGAGATTTTCAGGGTGCTAGACAGCAAAAATATGCAGCCAAGAATCCTTTATCCAGCAAGTCTGTCATTTAGAATAGAAGGAGAGATAAAGGTCTTCCCAAACAAACAAAAACTGAAGGAATTTGTCACCACTAAACCAGCCCTACAAGAGATCCTAAGGGGGACCCTGTGAGACAAAGTACCAGAGACATCACTACAAGCATAAAACATACAGACATCACAATGACTCTAAACCCGTATCTTTCTATAATAACACTGAATGTAAATGGATTAAATGCGCCAACCAAAAGACATAGGGTATCAGAATGGATAAAAAAACAAGACCCATCTATTTGCTGTCTACAAGAGACTCATTTTAGACCTGAGGACACCTTTAGATTGAGAGTGAGGGGATGGAGAACTATTTATCATGCTACTGGAAGCCAGAAGAAAGCTGGAGTAGCCATACTTATATCAGACAAACTAGACTTTAAATTAAAGGCTGTAACAAGAGATGAAGAAGGACATTATATAATAGTTACAGGGTCTATCCATCAGGAAGAGCTAACAATTATAAATGTCTATGCGCCGAATACCGGAGCCCCCAAATATATAAAACAATTACTCATAAACATAAGCAACCTTATTGATAAGAATGTGGTAATTGCTGGGGACTTTAACACCCCACTTACAGAAATGGATAGATCATCTAGACACACGGTCAATAAAGAAACAAGGGCCCTGAATGAGACACTGGATCAGATGGACTTGACAGATATATTTAGAACTCTGCATCCCAAAGCAACAGAATATACTTTCTTCTCGAGTGCACATGGAACATTCTCCAAGATAGATCATATACTGGGTCACAAATCAGCCCTTCATAAGTTTACAAGAATTGAAATTATACCATGCATACTTTCAGACCACAATGCTATGAAGCTTGAAGTCAACCACAGGAAAAAGTCTGGAAAACCTCCAAAAGCATGGAGGTTAAAGAACACCCTACTCACGAATGAGTGGGTCAACCAGGCAATTAGAGAAGAAATCAAAAAATATATGGAAACAAACGAAAATGAAAATACAACAATCCAAACGCTTTGGGACGCAGCGAAGGCAGTCCTGAGAGGAAAATACATCGCATTCCAGGCCTATCTCAAGAAACAAGAAAAATCCCAAATACAAAATCTAACAGCACACCTAAAGGAAATAGAAGCAGAACAGCAAAGGCAGCCTAAACCCAGCAGAAGAAGAGAAATAATAAAGATCAGAGCAGAAATAAACAATATAGAATCTAAAAAAACTGTAGAGCAGATCAACGAAACCAAGAGTTGGTTTTTTGAAAAAATAAACAAAATTGACAAACCTCTAGCCAGGCTTCTCAAAAAGAAAAGGGAGATGACCCAAATAGATAAAATCATGAATGAAAATGGAATTATTACAACCAATCCCTCAGAGATACAAACAATTATCAGGGAATACTATGAAAAATTATATGCCAACAAATTGGACAACCTGGAAGAAATGGACAAATTCCTGAACACCCACACTCTTCCAAAACTCAATCAGGAGGAAATAGAAAGCTTGAACAGACCCATAACCAGCGAAGAAATTGAATCGGTTATCAAAAATCTCCCAACAAATAAGAGTCCAGGACCAGATGGCTTCCCAGGGGAGTTCTACCAGACGTTTAAAGCAGAGATAATACCTATCCTTCTCAAGCTATTCCAAGAAATAGAAAGGGAAGGAAAACTTCCAGACTCATTCTATGAAGCCAGTATTACTTTGATTCCTAAACCAGACAGAGACCCAGTAAAAACAGAGAACTACAGGCCAATATCCCTGATGAATATGGATGCAAAAATTCTCAATAAGATACTAGCAAATCGAATTCAACAGCATATAAAAAGAATTATTCACCATGATCAAGTGGGATTCATTCCTGGGATGCAGGGCTGGTTCAACATTCGCAAATCAATCAACGTGATACATCACATTAACAAAAAAAAAGAGAAGAACCATATGATCCTGTCAATCGATGCAGAAAAGGCCTTTGATAAAATCCAGCACCCTTTCTTAATAAAAACCCTTGAGAAAGTCGGGATAGAAGGAACATACTTAAAGATCATAAAAGCCATTTATGAAAAGCCCACAGCTAACATCATCCTCAACGGGGAAAAACTGAGAGCTTTTTCCCTGAGATCAGGAACACGACAGGGATGCCCACTCTCACCGTTGTTATTTAACATAGTGCTGGAAGTTCTAGCATCAGCAATCAGACAACAAAAGGAAATCAAAGGCATCAAAATTGGCAAAGATGAAGTCAAGCTTTCGCTTTTTGCAGATGAAAAATAAACATTAAAAATAAAAAAATAAAAATAAATCTTCCGGTGCCTTCCCGATGGCTGCAGAATACAGTACGGTCCTTTGATTTGTTACTCTTGGACCTTCACAGTCTGATGTGGTTTTATTTTCTAACACGTGCCCATATTTCAATTACAACACATTACTGAAAACCTGCCTATTTTCTCCTCTCCCCTAAACTCTAGTGACTGTCCATGTCTCTGCAATCTCACTTATTTTACTGCTACTGCTGCTCTGTATCTCCTACTCTCAGCTTGAACAGATTGTGAGCACCTTGCATGGGTATTTGTTTCATTTCTGAATCCACAGTGACTTACGGTGCTGCCGGGCACACAGCACATGCTTAGTCTCAGTATGTAAATAGATGCATGAACTAGCACCCGTCCCGTGCCCACATCCTCAAACACAGTAAATGGTTATCAGATTGGATTGTATCAGATTGAAGAGAGGACCAGTGAGACAAGGGCTCAAGCCACCTTTTTTTTTTTTTTTTTTTCTTACATGCACTGTCATGACCTCCTCCTATCCTGGAGAGCTGCTTTGTGCTGGAATCAGGATACAGAAATTGATCGACAATGGAAACTCACATCTGGCACTAAGAAAGTGAGATTTGGAGCACCCAAGCAGGAATTGTTTACATGCCAGGATCAATGTATTGCTCATGAACTTTTCCACGGATTCAATTAAATAAGTCACATACTACCAGCTCCTTATTTGGCTTGCAGTTTATTAATCAAATTATACTTCTTAGAGTGGATTAAAAGCCCATTAAATCAAGTAAATTGAAATACTTGGTGATTGTCCTCTCAATATTATGTATCTATAACCCCTGCTCAAGGGTAATAGGTTAGTCATGAAATTTGTCCTTCAGCAAACAGATAGAGAGAGCTTTTTATCTTTCAAAACTCCTGTTTATATCTTTTAAAATATGAAGAGTAGGCAGTGTCCCTGTAAATTGTGAAGTTGTGTTTTTTATAGAGACAGGAAATGAAAGCATGCCTTAATTCTCACTGGTAAAAAGATGCCGTGGAGAGTGTATTTCAAACTCCAAAATAAACAGATTATTACTTGGGTAAATCTTTTTAGCCAGTGCTGTTGATGCATGTAGTACCAAAGAACTTTTGGCCATAACAGAATTACTCACAGTTAAAGCTGGAAAGTAGGGGATCTGCTCCTGACATCCACTTTATCGCATTCTAGAAACTGTCTTGACATTCCTGGGGCTCTTACCAGCTGATGTTTCCATGGGTTTGTCTGATCTTCTAACCACTGATGGTCCCTGCTTTGAACAAATCTCATTATAAAAGACTTTGACTTTCTTTCTTCCAAAGACTGCCTCAGCTAATATTTGGGAAATATCTAAAAATCTCATTTGAGTTTTTTAATGCAACTAATATGTTGGTTATGAACTCTGGCATATTTTATTTTATTTTTTTAAAGTTTATTTTTGAAAGAGAGAATGCGTGTGTACACACGCACATGAGAGCAGGGGAGGGCCAGAGACACAGGGACAGAGAGAATTCCAAGCAGGCTCCACACTGCCAGTGTAGAGCCCGACACAGGGCTCCATCACACAAACCGCAAAATCATGACCCAAGCTGAAATCGAGAGTTGGACGCTTAATGGACTGAGCCACCAAGGTGCCCCAGTAAAGAGTCTAATATTTTAAGCAAAAGAAATAACTCTTTATGATTGACTTTAAGTCATAAATCACAGATCAGTGGTGAAAAGCATGCCCATACTTGTACAAATGCACATACTCCCTCATATCATACACATACCAGATACTCCTCTCCCTCCACTGACCACAGTGCATTTGTTCCTTTTTAGGTGGAGAGTAATTTAACTCATATGAGACTCTTAAGAAGATTCTCTTTTCATATCATGTTTAATAGCATAAATTCTAATAAATGGCATCCCGGATCATAATGTTGACTTTACTGGAAAGAAGACATTACCTTCTAATGAAAAATCTGCCGTGAATGAATCATTCATAATTTGCTCGATAATCATTTACACTTGAGTGCATTTTATAATGTTGAACAGAATGTAATCATGCTTGATGACCTTTAAACATACTTTTAAATTGGGTATTTCTAAATGTAGTCTCTGCTCAACAAAGACATAGTATTTCATATGGCTTCATGTATAGAAATGGTCAGGTGCATAAGGCATAAAATCATCCCATCCCTTTGTAGGAAGATGTCAGATTCTTGTCCACAAATTAGGCAAGCTTTATGTGACACTAATTCTAAGCCTATTGGAATATATTGCATTTATTTTAAACTGTGAAATCAGCTAATCAGTTCTTTAGAGGCAAACATATGCAGGATATAGTTTAAGGGTACCAGAAGACCTCATTCCTGTCCTCAAGGTGCTTATCATTCAGATGGGAGAGACACAGATCTGAAGCAAGCTTTATACTTTAGTGATGGCAAGGACTTCTGAAGGGCACTGAGTTGAGCCAAATAAAGCAAAAATAAACTTAAATTCCTTTGTGACTCAAAAGTGTTCTAACATGCTTATAGGTAATGTTTTAATGAGCATCTTCAAAAATTTTATGAAAAAATTAGGTATATTCTATGTGAAAAACATTCTTGTGAGCATATAGACATGAATACTCTGTAAAGTTTCTCTGTTTAGACTGGGATATCAATTTGTAAGTGATGTGATTTCACCTATAAGAATGTCACCACAACATTTAGCATAAAGTTGGATTTATAAATGGATGTCGAATGTTAATTATGATGGATGCAACTATCACTCAGTTTTCCCATCATCTATTCAAATTTTCCCACATGGAAATATGCTTAGTGTTAGTACAATATGTTTGGAGGTTGAAGTATGGAGAGTGTCGAATTGAGATAAACAATTTGGCTTAAAAAATGAGAAAATTGGCTTAGATTCATAGGTCTCTGATAATGTCTTGGCTACTAATATTCTGGATGACTTTAATAGCTCGTTTTGGTTCTCTGTATCTGGAACACACTTTCTGCTTTCAGGCACGTTGGAGAGAAACTTTGGATGCAACAATTGGTGGTGGAATTCTAAGGAATTCTACTGAGGTTTTGAAAGCATGAGGCCACAGCATTACAGTGTGAGCAATCCAACTGTCCAGATGCTACATATTGAAAAGTGATTTCTTGAATTCAGTCGACAGTAGTTTCTGGTTGCTTCCCTTCCCTCCCTGTCTCCAGCAAAAATGGTGTCTACCATTTTGGTCTCTTAGTTACGAAAAAATATAAAACTATAGGAAACTTGAAATACTAGTTCAGCAAGCACCTGACTTACCTCGATTTGGCATTTTTTCATGTTTTGACGCATTTGCCTTCTTTCTCACACATTTAGCCTCACCTCCCCTTGTATCCTGTACCCAGACTCACACAGAAACATGAAATAAATGGCATACATGTATACATAAATATGTACACGTGTGTATTTTGAGCAGATTTATTTGAAAGCAAGTTTGGGATACCATACCACTTTTCATTTAATATTTTAGCACGTATCTCAAGTATAAAGTCATTCTTGAATATCATGGCATTACTATGGCATCCAAGGATTTTGACACTGATTGAGTGATATTCTTTTAATATGCAATCCATGTGCACCTGACCACATTTTTCCCTCCAATGTCCTTTATGGCTCTTTTGTTTTCTTTTCCAGGTTGAGGCAAAGATCACACTTGATTATTTTGTCATGTCAGTCCATGCCATAGAGATTGTCATCTCCAATCTAAAAGGACTTCCTACCTTGGTTTTCCCCATGATTATATTCAGGTGAAATGTAGATGGCAATAATATTTCCTAGATGTTGTAGGAAATAGATGGTCACATTGCTTCACATCAGCAGGTACAACACGTCAGATTGTCCCATGATGCCTGTGAGGCTGAATTTTACCACTTGGGGAAGTGAAGGCCACCAGATCTCTCTCCTGTGAACACAGCCTTTCCATTGTGTAATTAGCAAATAAAATGTGGGGCCCTACCATCAGACCCTGTAGTAGTGCATGCATACATGAGTGTGTGTGTGTGTGTGTGTGTGTGTGTGCGCGCGCGCGTGTACGTGTGGTCATGAATCCGTCTAGGTAACTCTGGTTCAAAGCCAATACCATAGAATTCCCTACCACTTTCCCCATTCAGTATCCATATCTATCTTCTCCCACAGTGAAAAGCCACATTACCAGAGACATCAATTTATTAACTCATTTATTTTATCTCACAGTACATTCAAAAGAGTCTCAATGTCATTAAACACAAACCACTACCAACCACAAACTTACACACAGATTTCAACATATTAAGTACAACACAAGGATTCATATTAAGGTTTCTAGACCATGTTTGGCAAGTAATTCATAGTACATAATTGGCATATGATGTTAATTGAATCTGACAGGGAAACAATGCTCAATTTCGGTGTGGGGATATTGTATAAAGCTTCAGATCTTGAGTAATGTCCAATCCAAAATTACAACAGCAACACGGAGGAACATAGTTTGACTCATGAACAGGCCAGAAGACAGTAAATAAAAGGAAAACCAATCTTTATATAAGTGCTTTCGGATATTGGAAAGTGTTTAATGGATAGCATCTGTAGAAAGGAATAAGCTTGGCCAAGCCAGGCCCCCATGCATATATATTAGACTATAAATAACAAGCAGGGGAGATCTAACTTTACCTTCTAACTTCTCACTAAGAATTGATGAAAATAAATAAACACACAGACTGTGATGAGCATAATGGAACCAACTCTATTTGCTGCAGTCTGTAGCTCACCTTTCGTTGGCCAGAGACTGAGGAGTCATTACCAGTCCCCTGTGTTATTCCTGCCTGGCATCGTTCAGCCCAGGACTGCCTTGTACCCTTACTCATCACATCCGGTAGAAAACTCTGGGTTTCTGCATATGCAGGCTTTGATCAGCTGCTATTGATAAGACAGTTTGTGTTTTCCAATGAACTCTGTAAAGTATCAGTTTCCTGAGGATATCTTTTCCTTCAATTTATATATTTTCATAGCGTTGTAACTTTCTCTGACATAGTATTCTAGTTTTTGAGTTTTGACCCTACCATGGTGGTGGAATATATCTAGTATTCATGGCTCACAACATGAAGACTTACTTCTCAATTGTGCCTGTTTTAAGAAGTCCCCAAGGTACAGAAATGTATGCTCTATGTCCTTTCCTTTGTCACTGCATTAAGCATTCCTGCTGCCTGACTTCTTTCATTTAAACTTTACACTCACAATTCAGTTGCCTTTTCAATGATATATACCTGGCTGTTAGTGATCTTTAGAATCCACTATAATTATAGATTTTAATTTCTCTGATTTGAGCTCTTGCTACATTCTGGCTTTTGTTGTTTTTGTTACTGTGGTTGGTAGGGAACACACATTTCAAGAAACATGTGTTTTGCTAAGGGATGGGTTGACAAGTCTCGGATTTGGAATTTAAATGTGATGGGATTTTAATGGAGAGTAAAGGTTACAGACCAATGTCTTCTTTGAAAAAAAAAAAAACTGGGAAGAGAGCACAGGAAATGTTTATCTACAGAAAAGTTGGACAGGACCTTAGGATCAGGGGTTTGAATGTCCTTAATAGACACCCACATCTTTGCGGTTTTGCCAATAACTTTACATGCAACTGTGCCTAAAACTTGACTCCTAGCAACAGGAAAAAATAAAATACAAAAGTAGTGGATTAAGTACATCTTAGAAATGTAACAACAGCAGGTATTTACAAAGGCATACATTTCTCCCGATCAGTATTATAAAGTCAAGGCTTGGATCACACTTCACACTCTAAGATAATAAGCTCTTTTTTTCTCTCTCATTTAAGAGATTACAGTTATTTGCTTTATAAAATAATTACTGTGTGGTGCAATATATATGTTGCGTAAGGAACCTCACTGCTCACTCAAGACTGACACTTGAAATACCTGTCTAACCCCCAGGAGAAAGTCAATATGCAAAAGAAAAAGTAGTGATCAGAGGCATGGACTGTATCTAGAATGTGAGTGCTGTTCCTTTCAGTGAACTTTTAAACAGTGTTATGTGCTGTCAGAAGTGTGTCTCATGCCAATCTGACAGGTTGTGCAAAGTCCCAGAGGAAATTAGGAAGAATGCCGAAGCCATCCTAAGTAGAATAAAGAAGGAAATGAGGAAAATCCGTGATTCACAATGTTATTAAAAATAGAGTTTAACAGAGTTGAAAATGTTCATTGCCATTTAAAATACCTTTCGTTACAGAAGTAATATGAGAAGTAAGAATGCTCATGTTCTTCACAAAATGGAAACAAAAAGTTACCCTGTCGTGCCTCAGTTCTTTTCTCCAGAGTTGGCCACTTTATTAAAACATTGCTCTACTTACTTCTTCTGGAAATCATCATCATCATATGCATTGACTTATCAACTTTAAAATAGGACTCTTCACTACCCATCTTGAATAATTAATAATTTGGCACACTTACTCCATGCATCTTCTCCAACTCTGTTCTCGTTACTTATCCAGCCTTCAATCCAAGCTTACTGGGAGCTGCCGGAGATACAAGGCAGAGATCGTCTCTGTGTTGTTGGACCTCCTACTGTGGTAAACCAGATGATAGCTGTCTTTCAGTTCTTCTCTGTAATAATATAGCACATTATTACTTCGAATAATGTACTTTTAATTATCCAACAAAATTTGGCAGTATCTATCAGCTAATTATTTTCTAGGAGAAAGGAATTCGTTTATCTGCATTTTTTTTCATTTCTGCTCTCTTTTTTCTTTCCTCCTAAATTTCGTCCATTGCAATTTCATTGACAAGATTTATAAGATTTGTATCATGTTCTTTAACTGTAGCAAGGATTTCCATGTTTTGCTAATAAGTCAAATGTTTTGTTACCTCAAAATATTTTTTAATTTGATAAATTTGGCATATTATGTTTTCTAAAAGTTTATTTATTTTGAGAGAGAGAGAGAAAGAGAATGCACAAGCAGGGAAGGGGCAGAGAGAAGGAGAGACAGAATGCCATCAGCATAGAGACCGATGTGGGGCTTGAACCCACAAACTATAAGGTCATGACCTGAGCCAAGATTAAGAGTTGGATGGTTAACTGACTGCGCCACCAAGGCACCCTGGTATTACGTTTTCTAAATCTGAGGCATACATCATGTTACTTTGACACATTTATCTATTGTGATATGATGGCTATTGAAGCCATATTTACCACATTACATCGTTATACTGCAATATTATTATCTACATTAATTACACTGTACATTAGATCTCTATGGCTTATTTACTTACTACTTGTTACACATTTGTACCTTTAAACATCATCAGTTTTCTTCCCCCATCCCTTGTCCCCTGGTAACCACCATTTTACTCTCTGTTTTTTTGTTTTGTTTTGTTTTTTACAGGTTTGACTATTTTAGATTTCATATGTGAATAATGTCTTTTTTTTAATTTTTTAACACATTTATTTTTGAGACACAGGGAGAGACAGAGCATGAGCAGGGGAGGGGCAGAGAGAGAGGGAGACACAGAATCCGAAGCAGGCTCCAAGGTGTCAGCATAGAGCTTGATGTGGGGTTCGAACTCACAACTCGCGAGTTCATGACCTGAGCCGAAGTCGGACGCTTAACCAACTGAGCCACCTAGATGCCCCATATGTGAATAATGTCTTTATAGTACTTGTCTTTCTCTGTCTCACTTATCTCGTTTAGCATAATGTGTTCAAAGTCTGTGCATGTCACAAATGACAAGATATCCTCCTTTCTCATGGCTGAATAATACTTCATTGTGGATATATATCAAATTGTTTTTATCCATTCATCTGTTGATGGGCATTTGGGTCATTTCTGTATCTTAACTATTGTGAATAATACTGGGATAAACATAGGTGTGCGTGTATCTTATTAAACTCCTGTTTCATTTCCTTTGGGTATACACCCAGAAGTGGAATTGTTGGATCATATTGTAGTTCGACTTTTAATTTTTCACCAAATCCTTGCTGGCACTTGCCTCTAGTCTTCTTGATGGTGGCCATTATAACAAGTGTGAGGTGATATCTCATTGTGGTTTTTATTTGCATCTCCCTGATGTTAGCGATGTGGATTTGTTGTAGTCAAACAAATAAGCTGTAATTACCACATGTCAAGTATGTCATATGACTGGACCCACAAGGAAGAAATTATATTCTAATATTTCTTAACCTGTATCAGCCAGTAATGCTCTAAACATCAAAGTCAATGTAGAATATCAATTACTAAATATCCTATCAGTTGATTCACACATTTTATTCACTTTTGATTCACACTCATGCCTTTCTTTTATAACTTTCTGTTTTTCTCAGAGAAGTCGACTTTCATTTCTTGTATTGATGGAAGAAATATATGCCATCATATTATGATTAAGAATGTTTGTTATTAAACACTGAACTTGTCATAGAGTATGCTTTCTCCTTGAAGACGTTTTTCATAGACTCATTTGATTTCTTCTTCTAATTTGTATCTGTTACTTTTTATAGACTCTTCTGTTAGTTTCACTGTTTGTTTTATCTTGTTTCTTACCCTTGACATTGTTTTTATGTTTTGCCGAAGTACAACTGTAAGAAATTTTATTTTACTATTAGGACATTCAATTTTATGTGTCAACTTGACTGGGCTAAGAAATGCCCAGATAACTGGTAAAACATTATTTATGGGTAGACTGAGCAAAGAAGACCACTTTCACTAATGCAGGTGGGCATAATTCAGTCTACTGGGGCCAGGAAAGATGGATGTCCCAACTCAAGCAGAGCAAATTCAACATTCTTCTGCTGATTAGCAGACTTACGTCACTTCTTAGTTTAGCTTTCATTAAAAAAAACAAAAAAAATCTGTTTTTAATTTCTACTTGTTTTGTCTTTTTCCTCCTAATTCTGGAAAATGTCTTGACTTTATCTTTTAGATCCTTACCACTAGAAGTATGGAACATGGACCAACAGCATTAATGTTGAGAGCTTGTTAGAAATGTAGACTCTCAGATTCCCCCTCCCCCGCACCCCCCCCCACACACACACACAAAGCCTGGTGACCCAGACTCTGTATTTTAATGTCTCCGGATCATTCACATGCACATTAGACTTTGAAAAGCACTGGTCCCTTGATTCATTTTTCTTTTATGTTTACTCTATTGAACAATACTTCTGTCAATGTGATTATTTATCATATTTTTAAGTTCTAGCAACTATTTCTTATTCTTTTATTGCCTTCTTGGCACCCCACCAAATTTTGTGCAGATTTCCCTTCCATTGCCAACTTTACAAATCATGTTTTTAAAAGTTCTCTTCTGTTTCTTTCGGGATTAGTTGTTCTCTTTTTAAATTTCCATCTTACTTTCTCATGTTACTTGCTCACCTCAAAAATGTGCCTTTGCTGTCACAAGTCTTTGCTTGTGAATATTTATGACTAAATGATATAATAATTAGAGGTGGGAGGTAGTGTGGGTTTCCCATTTCAGTTTGTAGGCATCCATGTACCAAAACCCTGTGCTCTAGATAGACCTGTGTGATGTGTTAATGAGTTCAGGTGCCAGGCAGACTTCCCCTTTGCCCCAACGCTTTGCCTCTATTAGCTCATTCAGTCTCCTCAATAATCCTAAGGAGGTGCTGTTCCTGCCCACTGCAGGCATGAGGAGCTGAGAGCATGAGACAGAATTGCCGAGTCACATGGTAAGTGGTAGAGCTGAGATTCAGTCCCAGGTGGCCTGGCCCAAACGGCTGCCCTGCAGAAGGTCTTTGCCTCTTCCAGGACATTTTAGTGCATTTTAGGTCTGGCTGGAAATGCCTTTCTCCCTTTCCTCTCTGCTCTGTGCTGCAGGTCTAGGATCACCTGCAGGTTGGCTTTACCTCTTTACGTAGCCTCAGTCCCACAGCACGGGCTTTTCTAGGAACATCTGACCTTCTGTCTTGAGGACAGTTACTAGCATTTGAGCAGTTACATCCACGTGAAGAAGAAAAGAAGCCAGCTAGCCAGGTTGTGTTTCACAAGTCATCTAAGGGACAGTGGTGACAGCTGCCTGCCACCTACCCCTCCTTCCTCAGTCACTTGGTTATGAATCGGAGCCTTTCTTTGGTTCCAAAGAGCCAGCTCCCCTCCCATCCTTCTGAAATGCTTGTGTCTGTTTGTGACCTCCTCTGACTTGGTTTATTTGTTAACCTGATCATCTACGACTTTTTCCGTCAAATGTTAAAATGTACCTTTTCAGAATTTTTCTATATTTTACAGTTTTTGATATATTACTTTTATCAGGTTAAGGACTTCTGTACCTGACTGGCTGTTTTTTTTTTTTTTCCACCTTATAACATAAAAAGTTACTAACTGAATTACTTTTTTGTATATTGAAAGAGATAATAAGTGATTCCTTTTTTTAGTTTATTCGTTATCGTGACTGACATTGATGGGGATCTTTCAGATATAAACTATCCTTACATCCTTGAGATAAAGCCTATGTGATGATCATCTATAATTCTGAATAAGGATTTTCGCATATGTTCATAGTGAGATGGATTTTTTTTAGTTTATTTCTTTGCTTTGAGAGAGACAGAGATAGCGCAAGTGGGGGAGGGGCAGAGAGAGAGGGAGACAGAATCCCAAGCAGGCTCTGTACTATCAGCTTGGATCCAGATGTGGGGCTTGAACTCACAAAACTGGGAGATCGTGACCTGAGCCGAAACCAAGAGTCAGACCTCTAACAAACTGAACCACCCAGGTGCGCCTTACCCCTGTTTTATTTTGAAATTAATAAAATGAACAGGGCATCTTCCTTCCTTCTTTTATTTTTAAAATATAAATAATGTTCCTTGAGAGTTTGAAAGAGCTGAGTTATAAAACCTTCTGAGCCTAGCATAAGAGACTCTTAAAAACTGAGAACAAACTGAGGGTTGATGGGGCGAGGGGGAGGGTGGGTGATGGGTATTGAAGAGGGCATCTTTGGGGCTTCTGGGTGGCTCGGTTGGTTAAGCGTCTGACTTCGGCTCAGGTCATGATCTCGTGGTTCATGAGTTCAAGCCCTGCCTCGGGCTCTGTGCTGACAGCTCGGAGCCTGGAGCCTGTTTCTGATTCTGTGTCTCCCTCTCTCTCTCTGACCCTCTCCCGTTCATGCTCTGTCTCTCTCTGTCTCAAAATAAATAAACGTTTGAAGAGGGCATCTTTTGGGATGAGCACTGGGTGTTGTATGGAAACCAATTTGACAATAAATTTCATATATTAAAAACAAAAAAAAACAAAAAAAACCTTCTGAGCCTGTTAAACCATTTCCTTTTATTTCATACATACACATTTTCATTCAATGTATCTAGCTTTACTTGCATCAGTTTGGGAACATCGTTCCAGGTGTTTTCAATGCCATCTAATACCTCAGACACATTAGACATGAGTTGTTTCATAAAACCTATGCTTTGTCTACACTTGTTTCTCGTTTAAGGTCTGATTTATTTTATCTCTTTAATCAAGTATCTGAAAGCTTTGACTACTTTTTTTTTCAAAATTCTCATTTTGGGTATTAAGTTCCTGTTTTTTAATTCTTTATATATTCTGTGCTCCTTCTTTTGATACAAGTGATTTGCAAAGTGCTGTAGCTAGGCTTATCTCCTGGAGACTAAATTAAAAACTGAGACTAAATGACACTTTTCAAGATCATGTTGCTGGTAAATCCAAAGCTGAGAATCTTCAACCCACCTGTCATACCAGCAAGGTTTTGCTTGAAGCAGAAGGGGGTCTGGTAGGAGGGGCTGAATGATGTAGAAGGCAGAGCATTATGTTGTTACAGGAAGAAAAGATCTAAATTCAAACTCTGACTCCTGTGGACAGATCTAGGATGGACATGTAAATTACCAAATAGCTGTTCTTGGCTCATTATAAAGAACTCACTTCTAATGGTTAAAAATATGTAATCATTAAAGGATACAGGACAATAGTAAAATCCTAAATCCACATTCCAAGAAGTGCAGAAATTGAGACAGATTAGCCTCTGATGAGAGATGTTGTAAGGAAATTCTTTGGTATCAAATATGGGTGGGATGACCTAGTTGTGGTCTCTCTTCTGATGTTGACATGCTGTGATCTGGCTCATATTGATGAATCGACTAAAACGCGAATACTACAAAGTGGGAAACTATGTAGCTTTAGTTGAGTCAAGACAGTAAGCTGCTTTTAAGAGCTTTTGATGCTAGGTGGTATACACTATATTTGAGGCAGCACACAGATCCCAGTTTACCTGTTATCAACTAAAACTGTATTTGTGCGAAAACTGCTGCCCTGCTGAAACTAGAAATTGGCTAAATATGGAAGCTACTGGAGAATGGAAGATTGCCTTGGATATGTTTCAGCATGTCAAATGAAGGGAGAAAATAACTCTCAGTTACTCCTATTTAAAATGTTTTATACTGCTATCTGCATGAGGAAAATGTGTAAATGTCACTCTGATCTTACATAAACTAATCTTCCTTCTGCTCTCTGGTGCCATGAATTAAGAAGCTAGCAAGCCAGAAAATAAAATCTATAATGAACTCGTGGTAAATTTGTTATCTGTTGGAGATACAAGGGGAGTTTTCACTTCCTTTTTCATTAATCAGAAGCACGCAACACAGCGAAGTATAAAAATAAGCCTACCAAAAATTTGAGCTGTTGGCTTACACAGAAGCTGCCAACATTATAATTGAGAAGGCTGGCGACGGGTAAATAAGTAGTTTTCTGTGCAGACAATGCTGTTTAAACACATATCTCCATAATGGCACCCAACAGAGGTGTGGTAAAACAATAAAAGGCATTTGATGTTCAAGAATATAATGTGATGAACACAGACAGGCAGATCTAATGTATGCTATGCTGTTTTTGCTGAATAGATCATTGGTATGACTTTAAATTTATGTCCCACTGATCTGTTCTTAGCCCTGATAGATGTATGCACGGATCATCTGCCCATAACTTACAAGCTGTTTATCCTGAGAAAGGATATGCGGTTAGAAGTATTCATCTGACACACATATGATTACTGTTTTCTCTATAATTAGAAAAGTCAGTGTCTGGGAAACTTCTTATTTTATAGTCTCTCCAGTTCTCTCAGTGTTGGAAGTGTCTGCTGCATTATTATTAGAGTCAAAAAATGTTGGTGCTGTAAATAAAGTGTTATATATCTTCAAGGTGTGGTGCAAATCTTGATTTATATTGTTATTTTTAATTTAGAAATCTAGTTAAAGCAAGTTGAAATGGGTAGCATATAGCTATATCTGAGAAGAAGGTTTTTTTTAAATGAATGGGGTAAAAGGAATATATAGTATTAAACTAGTTTCAGGTGTACAATGTAATGATTCAATATTTGTATACACTACAAAGTGATCACCAAAATTATTCTAGTTACCATTTGTCACCATACAATTAATCCCTTCCCCCCTAATAACCACTAATCAGTTTCTGTATCTATGACTTTCGTTTTGTTTGTTTGCTCGTTTGTTTTTTTTAAATTCCACATGTAAATGAAATCATATGGTATTTGCTTTTCTCTGTCTGATGTATTTTATTTATCGTAATACCCTCAAGGTCCATCAATGTTGTCACCATATATACGTGGAATACTAGTCAGCCATAAAAAATAAGGAAATACACACACACACACACACACACACACACACACATACACATACATGTATGCATACACACACACACACATATACCACATCTTCTTGATCTATTTATCCATCAATGGATGTTCCATATCTTGGCTATTGCAAATAATGCTGCAATGAACATTGAGGTGAGTATGTCTTTGTCAATGAGTGCTTTCCTTTTCTTCAGGTACATACCCAGAAGTGGTATGGCTGAATCATACAGTAGTTCTATCTTTAATTTTTTGATGGACCTCAGTACTGTTTTTCCATAGTGGCTACATCAATTTTCACTTCACCAACATTGTACAAGTGTTCCTTTTCCTCCACACTTATTATTTCTTGTCTTATTTTATAATAGCCATTCTAACAGGTAGGAGATGTTATGTCATTGTGGTTTTGGTTTGCATTTCCCTGATAATCAGTGATATCGAACATCTCCTATGCATGTTGGCTACCTGTATGTGTTCTGTGGGAAAATGTCTGTTTAGATCCTCTGCCCATTTTTTAATAGAATTTTTTTCTGTTTCTGCTGTTGAGTTGTCTTAGCTCTTTATGTTTTGAATATTAACCCTTTCTGGATATATGATTTACAAATATTTTCTCCTATTCAGTAGAGTGCCTTTTCCTATTGTTGATGGTTTCCTTTGCTGTGGTCCCACCTGTTTATTTTTGGTTTTGTTGCCTTTGCTTTTGGAGTCAGATCCAAAAATTTAATGCCAAGACCAATGTCAAGAAGCTTACCATTCTTGGAGTTTTGGGGTTTCAGGTCTTACATTCAAGTCTTTAAT
Source organism: Lynx rufus (assembly GCF_022079265.1). NCBI lineage: Eukaryota > Metazoa > Chordata > Mammalia > Carnivora > Felidae > Lynx > Lynx rufus. Next base: position 485,752 of record NW_025814878.1, read on the forward strand.
CCAGTTTGAGGTACTTTTTGTGTATCGTGTGAAATAGTGGTCTGGTTTTATTCTTTTGTATATGGTGGTCCAGTTTTCCCACCACTATTTATTGAAGAAACTGTCTTTTCCCCGTTGTATATTCTCACCTCCTTTGTCATAAATTTATTGACCATATATATGTTGGTTAATTTCTGGGTTCTGTATTCTGTTCCATTGATACAGGCATCTGTTTTTATGCCAGTACTGTACTGCTTTGATTAACATAGCTTTGTAGTATAGTTTGAAATCAGAAACCGTGATACCTGCAGCTTTGTTCTTTCTCAAAATTACTTTGTCTATTCAGGGTCTTTTGTTTTCCATGCAAATTTTAGAATTATTTGGTCTAGTTTTGTGGAAAATCCCATTGGAATTTTGATAGTGATTGCATTGAATCTGTAAATTGCTTTAGATAGTATGGACATTTTGACAACTTTCATTCTTCTAATCCATGAGCATGGAGTATCTTTTTGTTGATTTCTGTTTTCTTCATTTTCTTTTATCAGTTTCTTGTACTTTTCAGTATGCAGATCTTTTGATTCCTAGGTTAAATTTGTTCCCAGGTATTTTATTCTTTCTGATGCAGGTGTAAATGCAGTTGTATTCTTTTTTATTATTAACTTCTCTTTCTGGTAGTTCATATGTAGTGTATAGAAATGCAACATATTTTGTACATTAATTTTTTACCACACAGCTTTACTGAATTTACTAGTCCTGATGCATTTTTGATGAACTCATTAGGGTTTTCTATATATAATATAATGTTACCTGCAAACAGTGACAGTTTTACTTCTTTCTTTCCAATATGGATGTATTTTGTTTCTTTTTCTTGCCTAACTGCTATGGCTAGGACTTCCAATATTATGTTGAATAAAGTAGCAAGAGTGAGCATCCTGTCTCATTCCTGTTCTTAGGGAAAAAGTAGTTTCTAGCTTTTCAATGTTTATTATGAGGTTAGCTGTTGGTTTGTCATATATAGCCTTTATTATGTTGAGGTATGTTCCCTCTATATCCATTTGGTTGAGAGTTTTTTAACATAAATGGATGTTGAATTTTTCTTAAATACTTTGCATCAATTGAGATGATCATATGATGCTTATCCTACATTTTGTTAATGTGGTATAACACCTTGATTGATTTGTGAATGTTGTACCATCCTTGCATCCGTGGAATAAATCCTATTTGATTATGTTATATGATCCTTTTAATGTATTGTTGAACTCATTTTGTTACTATTTTGTTGAGGACTTTTGTATCTATATCCATCAGGGATATTGACCTGTAATTTTCATTCTTGTGGTGTCTTTGTCTGGTTTTGGTATTATAGTAACGCTGGACTCGTGAAATGAGTTCAGAGGCATTCCCTCCTCTTCAATTTTTTGAAAGAGATTGAGGAGTATAGGTATGAAAATTTTGATTTTTAGTAGAATTTATCAGTGAAGCATCTGGTACTGGACTTTTTTTTGTTGGGAGTTTTTATTACAAACTAAATCTTTTTACCAATAATTAGTCTATTCATATTTTCTATTTCTTCATGATTCAGCTTTGGAAGATGGTATGTTTCTAGAAATTTATCCATTTTTTTCTAGGTTGTCCAATTTGTTGGCATATAGGCATCGCAGTAGTCCCTGATGATCCTTGTATATCTGTGGTATCAGTTGTAACTTCTTTTTCATTTCTGATTTTATTTACTTGAGCCTTCATTTCTTTTTTTTCTTGGCAAGTCTAGTTCAAAGTCAATCAATTGGTTTTCTCTTCAAAGAACCAGTTCTTAGTTTTCTTGATCTTTTCTATTGCCTTTTCCTTCTTACTACCAACTTTGGCCTTTGGCCTTTTTTTTTCTTTTTTTTTAGTTCACTTAGGTGTAGAGTTATATTTTTTCATTTGAAACTTCTCTTATCTTTTTAGATAGGCCTGTACTACTATAAACTTTCCTCTTAGAACTGCTTTTGCTACATCTCATAGATTTTGGGACTATTGTATTTCCATTTTCATTTGTCTCAAAGTACTTTTTGAGTTCTTCGATTTCTTCACTGACTCGTTGGTTGTCCAGTAACATGTTTACTCTTCACATATTTGTGCTTTTTTTTTTCTTGTAGTTGATTTCTAGTTTCATACCATTGTGGTAAAAAAAAATGCTCGATATGATTTCAGCTTTCCTAAATTTAGTAATACTTGTTTTTTGGCCTAATATATGATCTATTCTGGAGAATGTTCCATGCACACTTGAGAAGAATGTGTATTCTGCTGCTTTTGGATGGAATGTTCTGAGTGTATCTATTAAGGCCACCTGGTCAAAGATGTATCATTTAAGTCCATTGTTTCTTTCTTGATTTTCTGTCTGGATGACCTATCCATTGATGTAAGTGGGGTATTGAAGTCCCCTTATTGAACTGCTATTAATTACTCCCTTTAAGTCTGTTAATACTTGCTTTATATATTTAGCTGCTTCTATGTTGAGTGCATAAGTATTTACCAATGTTATCTCTTTTGCATTGACATCTTTCTTATTATGTAGTACCTTTCTTTGTCTTTAATTAAGACTTTATTTTAAAACCCATTTTGTCTGATATGAAGACAGTTATGCCAGCTTTCTTATCATTTTCATTTTCATGGAATATCTTCCTCTGTATCTTTACTTCTGAAGTGCATCTCTTGTAGGCAGCATATAGATTGCTCTTGTTTTTTCATCCATTCAGTCACTGCCTTATCTTTTAATTGGAGATTTTAGTCTATTGCTTTTAAAGTAATTATTGATAGATATGTAACTTATTGCCATTTTGTTCATTGTTTTCCATCTGTTTTTGTATTTCTTCTCTGTCTCTTTCCTCTCTTACACTCTTTATAATATATATATATATACATATATATATATATTTTTTTTTTCAATTCATAGCAACCTGAGCTTAAACACATTCTAAAAACTAGAATTTTTATCCTCCTTTACATATTATGTTTTTAATGAATTATTTTACATATTTGTATTTGTGCATCCCTTAATTAATTACTATAATTATGGTTAATTTTAATACTTTTGTCATTTAACCTTTATACTAGCTTTATTAGTTGTTGTTCCAGTACCCTTACTCTATATTTACCTTTACCTGATTTTTCCTTTTATATGTTTCCTTATTACTAATTAATACTTTTTATTTTCTGCTTAAAAAGCCCCTTTGCCACTTTCTGTAGGTCTGATTAGTGGGGATGAACTCTTGTAACTTTTGTGTCTCTGGAAAATTCTTAATTTTTCCTTTAATTCTGAATGATAACCTTTTGCCAGTTTGAATATTCTTTGTTGGAAGTTTGTTTTTTTGCCTTGTTTTTGTTGTTGTTGTTGTTGTTGTTGTTGTTGTTTTTCTTTTTCCTTTCAGTACTTTGAATATATCATACCACACCCTTCTGGCCTGCAAGTGTCTGCTAAAGAGTCAGCTAATAGTGTTGTAGGGACTCCCTTGTATGTAACAAGTTGTTTTTCTTTTGCTGTTTTTAAGATTCTCTCTTTAACATTTAACATATAATGCGTCTTGGTGTGGATCTCTTGTGGTTCATCTTATTTGGAACACTCTGTTCTTTCTGGACCTGAATGCATTTCCTTCCTTAAGTTAAGGAAGTTTTCAGCCACTGTTTCCCTAAATAAGTTTTCTGTTTCTTTTTCTCTCTCTTCTCCTTGTGAGAGTCCTATAATATGAACGGTATTCTGCTTTATGTTGCCCTATAGGTTCAGTAAGCTATTTTCTTTTCTTAAAAAAAAAACAAAACAAAAACCTATTTTTTAAATTTTTTTTTCTTCTTGCCGCCCCATTTGGGTGATTTCCACTGCCCTGTCTTCTAGGTTGCTGATCTGATCTTCTCCTTCATCTATTTAGCTATTGATCCCCACTAGCATATTTTTCAGTTCAACTATTATATTCTTCAGCTCTGTGATTTCTGTCTCATTCTTTCCTATATTTTCTCTCTCTCTGTTGAAGTTATTACCATGTTCATCCATTCTTTTTCTAAGTTCAATGAGTGTCTTTAAGACCATTACTTTGAACTCTCTATCAGATAGATTGCTTATCTCGATTTCAATAAGATATTTTTCTGAGGTTTTTATCTTGTCTCATTTGAAGCATATTCCTCTATCTCCTCATTTTGCTTGACTCTGTTTTTGTTTCTATACATTAGGCAACCTTTGGGCCGAAAGTACAGTTCTCCTGGCCATCAGATGCAGGTGCTCAAGGGGCACACCTTGTGTGGGCTGAGTGTGACTATTAGCTGTGGCAGGACCACAGCTGCAGCACAGGGTAGTCAGGTGCTCACCCAGCAGGGCTACAGCTGTGGAACAGGGATCAGGTGTGTCCACTGGCAATAGCAGTTTAGAGGAAGAGTGTCAAAATGGTGCCAGCCAGCACCAGCACTAAGAAGGTAGAAAGAGAACTAAGATATGGCTCCCAACAGAGTTTCCATCCCTAGAGAGAGTCCTAATGGGCTCCTGCCTCTCTAGAAGATACCTTCAGATTAGCAGGTTGGTCTCCTTCCCATATGGTCGAGGTGCTGTTTAAACTGCTGCTTTTGTGCTGAGTCCAGGGAGACTGAGTTTGTGTGTGAGCCCTTTAAGAGTGGGTTCTTTTTTCCCTATAGCTCGATGGTTCTCCTGGACACGAGCCCCACTGATTTTAACACCAGACTGGTTTTAGGGGCTCATCTCTCTGGTGCAATTCCTGAGGGTTGATGTACCTGGGGTGGGGGCATAAACCCCTCACCCCTCAGGGAAAAGCTCGTATTCTTTTGAGATCTCTCTCAATCATGGGCTGCTGCACCTGGAATGGGGTTTTTGGCAAGACTGTGTCTCTACTTCTACCCCTCTCAATGGGACCCTTTTATCCTTTGTTGTGGAGGAGCAGTTCAGCTATTTTTCAGTTCTTTTTTCAGTGGAAATTATTTCATATATAGCTATAGATTTGCTGCGTCTGTGGGAGGAGGTGAGTTAAGGATCTTCCTACGTCACCATCTTGAACCACCTCTCCTCAAGAATGAGTCTTTTTGAAAAAAATATATGTTTCCTGGTGAGATGTACCTGTGGTGTTCCTGGCATAAGGTAAGGTTGTAAATGTAAATAATGCTGGGGCCAAATGGAAGGCAGATTTTGCCAATAGAAATCTTTCAGTGAATTTTTTTGTATATTTTTGTCCATAGAAATTGAGACTACCTTTGAAACCATATCCAATTTAATTAAGGAAGAACTGGGCCAGGATGGTCTCTAGCTTAACCCTGGGTCTGTATGCAAGGGTGCTCCAGGCTGGCACTGCTTTTCCAGCAACACCTGGGAACTGCTCTTACTCACGGGTTTGGGCTTCTGTCCTTTGAAGTTTTCTTGTGTGCCAACGTCAATGTTGTCTGTGCTCCAGAGAGATCAGAGAGCTTATGGAAGTGATTGTGGTATATGTGTAATGTGCCGTCCCTCCAAGGTCTTGGACACTGTAGTGTAACTAGGTCTTGGGACTTCAGGAGCAGGGAGGATTAGGGAAGCAATTCTGTCTCTGTCTCTTTGGCTACTTTAGTTTATATTTATCTGGGTCTTTGAACTTGTGAGCCCTATAATACCTATGGCAAATGGTGATGATTTCAATGAGAAATGGCTAGATCTATCACTCCCAATCTCTAATGCTCTTCATCAACAATGGGCCATGCCCTCTATTTCTTCCCGAGATTGGTCTCTGTGGTTCAGCAGTCTTACAACAACCTTTTCAACTTGCTATCTGGAATAAGGCATAAATCTTTTAGAGGAAATAAATGCATACACATATTTTTTAATGTTTTTTCAAAAAATGTTAATATAATCTCCAGAGTGCAATGTGAGAAGCCCAAGAAAATACTTATGTATCTGAGTTCTTTTAATTTAAAGAACACTTTATTTTTCTTATACTTTAAGATTATAGTAGTGGGATACTTTTTGTGAAAAAAATTTCAAGGAACCTAGCTGTATATGACTGCTCATTGCTGGTAGTTTTTATTGCTTACCAATATGCAAATTTAACCAGGCCTCAAATTTCTGTTTATATAATTGTCACTTCAGTTATTTGCATTAGTACTTAAATTTGGACCTCTCATTGTCATTTGGTTGTTGTATTTAATGCTGTACTTCCATCTTTCCTTTCCTCTTCTTTTTTCCTTCCCTTTTTGAAAAGTTCAGTTCAAAAGCCAGAGGCAAGGCAAGGTATTCTTTTGCAGTAGGGAAGAAGTAGGAGCCATGGTTGTGTATGAAACCAGAGAGAGGAGGAACATCAGTGTATGTGGTATACCCAGGTGGTTCTAGAAGCCTGAACAGAATGATGAGTGTATCTACACAGTGTGGTACTCCAATGCTGGGGCACAAGGCCCTGGGTGGAGCTGACCAGGGCATCCCTGTGGGGAGTGGCTGACCTAGTGCTGGATTTGAGAGCCAACATTTTGAGAGGTGCACTCACAAGGGGGGAGAGCCTTGCATGGGAAGGCAGATCCTGAGCAGAGTGAGGAGGGCAGCCACATAGAAGAGTGTCCTGTTGGGAGATATCAGAGCCCAAGTGGGTGAAGATGCCATCCATGTGAAGGAGGGAGTGGCTGCAAAGATGAGCTATTGTAACAAACAGAGGGACTGATCAAATAAATAAGCAAGTTCATTAAGGATAATGGTAGCCAGGTTTCTCTCTATCAGAGAATAGAGTTACAAATAAGGAAAGAAAGCAAGAATAAACCCTATAGAAATTGATTGGAATTTGAGTTATTGGTGTGAATTCATGATTTATTATATAAATAGATAAAGAAATAAATGTAGAATGAAATAGCTGTTAATGTGTGTAACACACACACACACACACACACACACACACACACACACACACCTATTCATTAGCTTGCTCTGCCAAGAGGACCTTGAAGCAATGATACCTCATTAGTAATAAGTATGCCTAACACCTAAATCTTGGTTTCTAAATGCCAGTTTCTGGGACTGGGGCAGGCAAAGGAGAAGAGTCTGGAGCATCTTATTGTGTCAGAAGGTAAGGAAGTACTCAAACAATGTTAGGGACATGTGACAAAAGGATGCAGGAACCAACTTGTAAAGGCTCCAACTGGCTAAATCTGGGACATTCTGAAGCATCAAAATAATGATAGTAACAGAATGAATTAACCCATAAAATAAAATAGGAATCCATGGGTGAGTTTGATGAGAAATAGGACATTTACATAATTTCAAAATATCCACCTATAAAATAAATAGTAATGCAGCGGATAAATTTGCAATGTAGAAATTTGACATGTACTACCTTACACAAGTGATCCAAGTGAACCTCTTCAAAGATGGGAGAATTAGATCCATGTACCTCCCAATGGGATGTGATTGGAAGGACCCAACATCACCCCTGTGGTATTCCTGCCAAAGATGCACATCTGGAATCATGAAGATACAACAGATGAATCCAAATAGTCTATAGAGTAACTCTTTGGTGATAACCCAAAAAGCCAAGGTCGTGATAGTCACGGAAAAACCAAGGAACTATTCCAGACTAATATATCTAAAAAGGCATGACAACTAAATGCATTGCATGATTATTAGCCAGTATTTTTTATATCTCTATCTCTATCTCTATCTATCTATATATAAAAGACAAAATTAAGGAAGCTTAGATGGTGCCTGAAGATTCAATGATAAAAATGTGTCAATATTAATTCCTGATTTGGATAATGGACTGAGATTAGTTAAGAGAATGTCTTGTTTGTAAAAAATATACACTAAAGTTTTCAGGTACAATAGGATATGTCAGCAACTTATTCTCAAAAAATAGTTCTTTATATTGTACTTGCAACTTTAAGTTTGAGGTTTCAAAATATATATACAAGTGTTATACTTCAATGAAACATTTCAATAAAACATTATCCTGTTGTCTGCTTTATACCAGGAATCATAGTTAAAGACAGTAGAAGAATGTCTAAAACTAGAAATGCCAAGAGTCTTTGGTGTGACACATTCCCAGGTCCTGAAGGACTGTTTCTCCAGAGAAGGGCATGTTTCTATCAAAAGTTGACTTTTTTTTATTTTTTTAACATTTATTTATTTTTGAGGCAGAGAGAGACAGAGCATGAATGGGGAGGGTCAGAGAGAGAGGGAGTCACAGAATCCAAAGCAGGCTCCAGGCTCCGAGCTGCCAACCCAGAGCCCGACACGGGGCTCGAACTCACGGACCGTGAGATCATGACCTGAGCTGAAGTTGGACGCTTAACCGACTGAGCCACCCAGGCGCCCCAAAAGTTGACTTTCAATAAAAGTGGTTTAACTTGTTCCAGTATACATTTAATTAAGTAACAAAGAAATTGCAAGTTTAATACAACTGGCCATGCAGACCAAAGCCCATATTTTCTTTGGCATCCCTTAGAATAATTTTAAATGCCCTACAGGTCAAGGTCACTAGAAATAGTTTTCAAAAAAGAGCTCATAACCATGATGTTAGGAATGACTGCAAATGGCCATAAGTCATTCAGTGGAAACTTCGAGCTAAATTTAAAGAAAGTGTAGATTCAAATTGTAATTATACTGTAGTTGAAAGCACTAAAGAAAAATGTATGCTACCATGGATTGGTTTTGTTTAGAGGGACGTAAATGCACTATTGTTCCCAAATCCCACCAAAGCAATGCACGTTTATTAAAGGTACAGTACATTTAAAAACTTATGACTTATCTTTGCTTTGAATTATGTGTGTTCAAAAATTACTCCAGATTTTGCACATTAGTCATGATGGCAGATAGCATTTGCCTCATTCGACATTCACCCCTCAACCCCTTCATTTGTTCATCTAGTGTTCCTGGTGGAGACTCTGGTTGGGTTCGAAGACTCTCCCTTGGGCTTGCAGAGTAAAATTCTTTTCAGGCCATCCTACTGAGATATTGAACAAGTCAACCTTAACTCTTCCAAGTACAAGGAGGAAAAGTCTTCCAACCCCTCCATACTATGGGAAGGGATCACTCCTAATCTGATTTTATCTACAGGTTAAGTAGGAATAATCTAGATATGCACAAGGGAGAGATATTCTAGGTAGGGGACTCAGCTTGAACAAAGCCATGACCTGAGAGACTATATGGTAAGCACAGTAAACTAGGAACAGTTGTTGATGAAGCAAAAGCCTGGGTAAGTAAGGACATCTAGTCGAAACTAAAGTAACTCTCATAAGTGAACACGGTACTGAAGATTACACGAAGGCCAGCACACATGGACGTCATGAGCGATATGACACCTCAGCCTCTAGCGTGGACTCTTCACCAGCCACATTAACAAATAAACTATTGGTGGTCTCATGAGATCTGACAAGATTATGGTCCCTCAGATGAAGAGACACCATTTGAAATAAGGACCCACATTCACTGTTCACCATGACCTTGCTGGAAGGGTGTGCTGTGCTGTGCAATGCCAGCTGGTCACAGTGGTAGGCTGTAGCGAGGTGGGAGCTCTGACCAAGTGACCATCCAAAACTTGAGGACAAACCCCAGTGATGTCATCCAGAAATATACAAAATGTCACTAACCCTAATGAGAACTATAAGAAGTCTCTGGTTTGGGTTCTTACACAATAGTGAAAGAACAGTTACTTCATCTCAACACTGCAGTCTTCCCACCCTTAAAACTCAAGAAGTGTATATTTTATAATGAACTTAATGTCTTAGTAGAGTAATGCATACCAAATTTGTCAATAAGCAAATAAGATATATTAGAGGGGTGTGCTCTCAAATTTTTGACTAATTAGTATGGTTAGTTAAAAAAATGTGGATGACTATACAAGGTGGTAGAAACTGCTGAAGATTTTTAAGCAGAGGAGTGAAATTATTAGCTTGGAAGTGAGTGAATAGACATTAAAGCTATTTAGTAGGTAAAATCTATATCCTTCATCACCATTTGGAAATTCTCCAAGTCTCATTGACCCACATTTGAATCCTGCCTGCCTCGCTTACTGTATATGCATTTGGGGAAATTATCTCAGCTTCCTAGGACTTAAGTTATCCATTTGTCACATAAGGATATAATCTGCTCTTATAAAGCTTTTGTGTGACTCCTGTGGATAATGTATGAATGTGCTTGCATGTATTGCATATAATAGGTGTTCTAACATATTAGATATTCTTTCAATTGCCTTTACATAAGTGGTATTTTTATGTAATATTTTAAGAAGATCTTTTATACAGATACATTAGCTGTACTTTGAGAAATGGTTATACTTTTTTGCTGAGAAAAAATAAATCTTTTCACTTATAGTAGGGATAGTCATCAAAATAGAAGTGCTTTCTAAGGGAAGCATACCCCTAAATGAGCTAAATTTTGATTGAGCCTACAATGTTTATTAAAGGATTAGTTGGGAGAAATTGGTTCAAGTAGTTTTATTTGCGTGTGCATCTGTAACCAAAGCAAAAATCAGATGTTATTGGAGGATTAAATATCAATAATTTATAACTAATTTTTAGAGCCCAGTGAATGGAGTATGAGGGAATTCGGATTTTCCAGAAGACTTTTAAAGGCGCAGCCTAAAGTGCAGCAAAACAAACTTTGTGTTATAATCTTTTATTAGCGGTCAGGAAGAGCAAATATTATAATGTACAAGTGTATAGATATCTTCATGGTTATAGTCATCCATTTGCCTAACTTATTTAAATTTGTCAGCTGTACAGACAAAATAGTTGCCTCAAAGGAGGACGCTTGTCATGGACACATCTTTCTGTACACTCGAACCCATCAAGTAACAGTTGCCTCTTGTTCAGGTGACACGTTGGCCAAGCACTGTGTGTGTGCATACAAGACTGCCTCTCCCTTTCTTCTCTAACACTCTCAGTTAGGTGTCACTGTCCTTATTTTATAGATGGGAGGACAGTGAGCCATTGAGGGAAATAAACTGCCCAAGGTCTCAAAGCCCCACATCATTTCACGTGGCATAAGACCCACACATGTCCAATTCTGAAGCCCACATCTTTCCATCAATCCATTCTGACACCAAAATTTTTCCTAGACATTTAGCTTGCGTCAATATATTCTTTGAATTTATGGGAGCCTTTGAAAAGAAATGCAAAATGAGTAAATACAGATCTTAAGGGCAGGCATAGGGAACGTTGCACAGAAATATGAGTTAGCAGAAGCAAAAATATAGAAATTTATTACATTATTTTTCAAATAAATAGCTCATAAGATGGAAGCTGCTGAAGTTTTTATCGTATTTTAAATTACAATACAATAATTCACATATCCATGTAAACTTTTAAAATCTTTCAGTGTTAAATGGGGTTTTTTTGGTAAATAAATGGACTAATATTTTAAAACACCTTCTGGAAATATGTCGTGTTCTATATACTACCAGTTCAAGGTTGAAAGGATCATACGAATCAGCTTCATACCTACATTTAACTCTAAGGCCCTCCCTGCAAAGGGCAACAAAGGAGACCCTGAATTTCACAAATTTCTCACCTTGTTGATTTTTAAGGAAAGTCCTAGAGGTCACTGGGTCTCATGAGGACTGATTTATCTCTGCAATGACATGTTTGTGGCCAGGACCCTATTTCTTTTAAAATATACTCTTGGCCTGACCTAACTCTAGAAAAATTAAATTCGTGTATAGCTGTAATTCACTTGCAACAATTTTAAGGCCACCTTATCAAACAGGCACTTCCTGATGACCTTATATAAGATGGCATACTCCCTCAGCCCCACGCAGTCAGCTTTGGTCTCCTTGGGTTTTCTTCACAGCGTCTATCAATCTGTCATCATCATCATCATCATCATCATCATCTTTTTTTAAATTTTATTATCAGCTATCACCAGACAATCAAATATCACCATGACCATCTCCCATCTCACTCACCCTCCACAAGAATACAAAGTCCACAGGGCCTAAAAAATATGCCTAGTCCATAACATTCTCAGTAAATATTATTTGATATTTATAGTATATCATTTGATATAGTATTAAATATTTGATATACACACTTTCATAAATAAGATTCTGGGCATATACAAGATAAAAGGCCTCACAATATTTTCCTTTCAATAGGAAACTTCAAAATGCATTTCAAAATATGAGTATTTCTCTCCTAAACTTATATATTTCATTTTGAGAATGGTTTCAATTATGGGTTAAGTATGTTGTAAAAAGTAAGCTAAATTTTAGCACAATTTTTTTTTTCCACAGAGCGAATGGAAACTAACAATGTAAAATAAAACCATGTTGCCAGGAGAGCTGGACAATTTAGATATCGCTATGGTATGAATCCGCGTAAATTTTCCCAGTCACATGAAGAATGCTCTATTTGTAAAGTCCTTCACCTTAAGGGTACTTCTGTCTCATACAGTTAGAGGTCAAGTGGAAAAGAGAAAAGACATGTAAAAATAACTCAGTTATCTAAACCTTTGGAGGGTAACTTAGAGCCGATGGCCCTATTCCTCTGCCGCTTCTTTCCTGAATCACTTACCTGAGTTTCTTCCTACAACCCCAAGTCACAGACAGGCACTGGGCTGCTTCGTGGGTTCCCGACGTCAGCACATTGCTCTGCACTCACAACGCCTGTGTTTTACCAGAGGCTTGACATGCCTGTTCCGAGCTTTGGAACCAAGTTTCCTATGCTTGCTAGGTTCTGAGCCGTTCCTACCTTTGCCCACTATCCTGCATTCCCGAGTTCTGCTTGTCTTCTGAATGATTCTGCAAAGGCCAGTAGGTCCTCTTACTGATTCATCCAAGGTATTTCTTTACCACACTTTCATTTATTCACTGAACATTTATTAAGAGTCCACCAAGGACCTCGCACTAGGTGAAGTGCAGGACAAGCAAGAAAAATCATGGCATTGTGTCTGCTCTCAGGGAAATCCAGCCCAGGGAAAAATGGATGCATAATTGGGGCACCTGGGTGGCTCATTCAGTTGAGCATCCAACTCTTAATTTCAGCTCAATTCATGATCTCACAGCTCATGAGTTTGAACCCCACGTTGGGCTCTGGGCTGACAGTGCGGAGCCTGCTTGGGATTCTCTCTCTCTCCCTCTGTCTCTGCCACTCCCCTGCTCGTGTGCTCTCTCTCTCTCTCAAAATAAATAAATAAACTTTAAAGAGTGAGAGAGAGAAACAGATGCGTAATCAAATTATCAAGATTTCTGGGACATTTAAAAGTAATTACCGAGGTGTTTTTCAAGAGATATTTACCATAATGTATTTGGATGTGTTTCACTTTTGATTATTTATTTATTTATTTATTTATTCATTCATTTATTCATTATTTTTTAATGTTTATTTTTGAGAGAGAGAGACAGACAGACAGACAGAGCTTGTGTGGCAGAGGGACAGAGAGAGGAGGAGACAGAGAATTCAAAGCAGGCTTCAGGCTCTGAGCTGTCAGCACAAAGCCCGATGTGGGGCTTGAACTCATGAACTGTGAGATCATGACCTGAGCTGAAGTCGGTCTCTTAGTCGACTGAGCCACCCAGGCATGCCAGTTTTGATCATTTTAAAATAAATATTTAGGCCAGTACAGGAGAGTACAACTAACTCACATACTGACAACTAGGTCCTTTTACTTTCAGATGCGCCTACTTTTGAGGTGGAATCTGTTTGATCCAACATAAAAGGCTAAGTTCTATTACCTAATTTATGCCATCCCAACTATGGTGTCTTTCTTAGGGCTCTCCCTAAGGTCCACAGGGCGCCGTGGAAGAACTTTGCTGGAAAGATCCTCAAGAGGAGAGAAATGTGTGTCTGTACGATACCAGTAATATACAAATCGATTCGTAAACTTGAGAAGAAAGTTCAAGAGCCACTGCCTCTGAGATTTTTCGTTCTGCAGGAGGAGCACTTTGCCGGAATTAGCGACAGCAGCGAGGAAGAGGAAGCGCAGCTAATAATTTGGAGATATTTACACCTTTGCTAGGCTTTTCACAGTGCAAAGGCATTAGTGGGAGTGACAGGAACAAGTCCTGAGCCATTTACTTAGGCTATCTGGAAGGATTTAATCTCGCTTGGGTCATGGAGTGGAGTATTCCCTGGCAATTGGAGCTCCTGTGATAGGCCCTATCTGTAGGCCTGGCATCCAGAGATAAGAGTTTAAGTCCAGCTGGAATTAGAAGCAACAGAATTAGCTGGAATGCAGGACTGTAAACCTTTTGGTTCAAATCGTGAAATGCCTCTGGATGGCAGTTCAAATCTTTCCGATGGAGTTTTGGCTCTGGGGGCTGAGCACGAAACAAAGATTAGTAATATGAAGGGCTTTTCTGCAGCGTGCGCAATAAATCCAGCCCTATATGATGCAGTTTATACTTCCATCAATTTTGTGGGGTTTTTGATACAGTGTCTCCACAAGACTAATTTTCCACTTTATCAGCATTCATATATGTTTTTTCTTTTTTTTTTTTAAGACTGGGGAAAATGTTTGAAAGGCCAGTGATTTTAGAAGCTGTGGGTAGCTTTTGTGTATAACAGGTATGCACATCACTTTAAAATATCGAAAGTGGAGGTCAGTAAAAGCGTAAAACAGCAGACAGGGGTGATGATCCTGTATTTTTATTTGTATAGGCTCATTTAGCTGCTAAAATTATATCTTTCAAAAATACAGAGTGTGATCATTATTTGTGTATTTGTTTACTGTGTGCTTTCATAAGACCAAAGTGATAATGCGTATGTTAATAGAATGACAGACTTACAATAAGGATGGGAACTTAACTGTAGACGATAGTTAACAGCAAACATTTTCTTCTTTATATTTTTATAATAACTACATACCGTGAATGTTCCCCCATCAAAACAAAATTTATCACTTAAAGTGATAATACGTAAAATAGGTGAGCTTTTGTTTTTTTCTACCCGTAAAATTAAACAAAACATAGCATGCAGTATGATGGAGGTAGATGCCTTCAGAGTGTTCCGACTGCATTAAGCTTTCCTTGTGATGTTCATTTTTGTGGAAAAAAAAAAATGTTCCATAAGCATCATGGAAGATTTCTATCAAGTCAATTGCTTAACCAGGATCCCTGATCCTAGACTTATTTACACTTTCTACATTTTAGTAATTCTAGCTTGATGCCATTATATGTAAGTTTGACAATTTTAAGAGTAACTTTTAGCTTCAGTGTTTAAAAGTCTTTGTAAGCTGAATGGGGACATGTGAGCTTTATTAGTAAACTGTACTACTTGCACATAACTGTTTCATTTTTTCTCATTTCTGTCTTGTTCTAAACAATTATATGATGAAAATAGCATTAAATTACATGTTTTTTGTGAGAATTTATTTTTTAACTATGATAGCACATTTGTTTAATGCCATATAACTGCACCCAATATAGTAGAAACATAATTCCTCTTATAAATGTTTATGCTCACATAGCAGTAATGTGCTATATAAAAAGAAAATATAGGGGCTCCTAGGTGGCTCAGTCGGTTGAGTGTCCAACTTGGCTCAGGTCATAATATCACAGTTTGTGAATTTGAGCCCCTCATCAGGCTCTGTTCTGACGGCTCAGAGCCTGGAGACTGCTTCGGATTCTGTGTCTCCCTCTCTCTCTGCCCCTTACGTGCTTGCTCGCTCGCTCTTTCTCACTTTCTCTCAAAAATAAATAAAATATTAAAAAATTAAAAAAAGAAAATATAACAAGAGAAATGAAAAAATTTTAACAAAGTGGGATATTTCTAATAAGATATATTTTTCAAGAAGTATTCAAGAGATTTTTTAAATATGTCTTAAGGAGACATAATATATCCAAGCATATGTCAGTGATACTTAAGTAATATAATGGCATAGATAGAACTTTTGTAATGTACTTTATTTGGAATTGACTGAAAGAAAAATCACTGGCTTATAAAATGAGAAAATAGAGAAAAATTCTGGATTTTCTATATTGAGTTCAATGGATAATATATAGGCACAAACAAGTTGAATGTAGACCAAACCAGTTACTTCTTCAATAGGTAATGCTATGGCCTGATTTATTTCCTTTTAATTCTGGCTGCTATTTTCTACGACTACGAGGATGTAGGTAATCATGTTTGGACCCTAGAGTGTGACGTAGAGTCTATAGAAGTTCCGGAATACTTCCTTCTATAGATACTAATTAAGACAGAAATATTTTAAAATAAAATACATACAAATTTTTCCTAGGAAGAATTTCTAACTGGCCACTTTTAACTTTTACTAATTCACTATTACTTTATTTTTATTACAACATAATAACAATGTGTAGAAAGTATACAAAGTGTAATGTGCCTTTACCTCTAGGCATGAGTTCTGCATTATTATAAATGTATATTATATTTCATATAATAACATAATTATATAATATGTAATAACATTACATTATAATACTGTTATTAATATTGTGTTGTGTTATAATATGATATCATACCTTATCATATCTAACATACCTAAGGAAGTTAATGATAATCTTTTAATATTATCTAATACATAGTACGATTGTCAAAATATTGATATGAATGTTGAAGCTTGGTCATAAATACTGGGGGGGGGCGTTGATGTATATTTTAATTCTGTGTATGTCTGCATTCTTCACTTACTTAAAACTTTAAGTGTACAATTCAGCACTTTTACGTCTACTCACAGATTTGTGGAGCCATTGTTACCATCTTATTTTAGAACATGCCCATCACCTTGAGAAGAAAATCTATACCCATTAGCAGACACTTCATAGTCCCCCACCCCATCTCTTCCTTCTCCCCATAGCTGGCTGCCATTAATCCACTTTCTATCTCTCTGGACTTGCCTATTTTGGGTATTTCATAAAATGGAAACAAGTAATTTTTGGCCTTTTGTAATTGCATGCTTTCATTTAGCACAATGTTTCAAAGTTCATGCATGCTCGTTCCAAGTATAAGTAGTACCTCATTCCTTTTTTATTGCCAAATAATACTACACCATGTGGATTATACTACATTTTGTTTATTCATCAGTTGATGCACATATGGGTTATTTCTACTCTTTGGCTATTATGGTTAATGCTTCTGTAAATAACCTCGTACAAGATTTCTTGTGGGCATATGTGTTCCAAAGTGGCTACACCAATTTACATTTTTGCCAGTAATGAATGAAGGTTACAGTTTATCCACATTCCTTCTGACACACATTATTGTTTGTTTGTTTTTAATTTTAGCCATTCTACTGGGTCAGTTCTCGTGGTTTTGATTGGCATTTCCCTAATGAATAACAATGCCGAACATTTCTCCATCTGTTTATTGGCCATTTGTATTTCTTTTTTGTAGCAATGTCTATTTAAATCCTTTGTCCATTTTTTTTAATTGGGTTATGTGTCTTCTTTCTGTTGAGTTGCAAGTGTTCTTTATATATCCTAGATACAAATTCCTTATGAGACATGTGATTTGCAAGTATTTTCTCTCATTGGTGGGTCACCTTTTCACTTTATTGATGTGTTCTTGAGACACAAAAGTTGAAGTTGAGTACATCTATGTTTTCTTTTTTTCCATTCGATTCTGCTTTTGGTGTCATGTCTAAGAAACTATTCCCAAACCCAAAGTCCTAAAGATTTACTCCTAAGTTTTCTTCTAAGAAATAAGTTTATAGTTTTATCCCTAACATGTATGTCTCTGATCCCTCTGACTTAATTTCTATATGTAGTGTGAAGTAGGGGTTCAACTTTATTCTTTTGCATATGGATATTAAGTTGTCCTAGTGTCATGTGTTGACAATGTTATTCTTTTGCTATTGAATCATCTTAGAACCTTGTTGAAAATCAATTGAATATTTGATTGAATTAATAGTGAATCCATTAGGTCCTGGTCCTTTGTTTCTAGGAGTTTTGAAACTACTAATTCAATACCTTTACTTGTTATAGGTCTCTTCAGATTTTATACCTCTTCTTGAATGATTTCCAGTAGTTTGTGTCTTTCTTGAATTTGTTTATTTCATTTGGTTATTCAGTTTGTTGGCATAATCTTATCTATTGTACAATTGAATTATTAGCATCTAAAATTCAACCTATTTGTTTAAGGCATTTCCTAAACAAATATACAAATATTTTTACTAAGCCAATTTATTTTTTCCCAATAAATATTATTATCTTAGAGATTGGAGAGGTGTGACAAATAGTTGGGCACACTGACCAAATACCCAGTTAATTTTAAAACTAGCCATATACTATTAGTTTGTAGCTTTCTAATGATAGAGAGAAATAAGTCTGCTTGTATCCAAGGATTCAAAACAGTATTCAAGGATTTCCAAATGCTTCTGGAATCCTTGGGTACTTTTGGGATTTTTACCTTCTTGGAATTGTAATTGTTATTCAGATACACAGTGCCTATTTTTTTCTCTGCCCCATTACTTTCTGAATTATGAGAATATGGATAATACTGTGGCCTCTCTAAAGGCCCCCACTGATATAGGACAGTTTAAGGACCAGTACTAGAATGCATCCCCGATGTTCCCCAATTTTTCTGTTTCCTTCTACCTCTGTATTCTGATCCCTGACCCTCAACTCAGAAGAATATTAGAGCTCCTGGGTGTAAGAGACTGGAAGTCTGTGGTGTGCTTACTCCTTTCGAGCTATTCTAGTCCAGAATTTGATCTGTAAGTACCTTGAGGTACTTAGCACGCTTCATTCAATTGTAAAGCACAATGCCTAGCACAGAATAAGTGCTCATTTCTGGACTGAGTTTAAAGAAAGTAAAAATACAGTCTGCAGCTCCAAACCTATTTTCCCAAAGTTCAAATGTATATTTGATTTCTTTCTACTTTATTTTCCTTATCACGAGAGCATACATCCTCTTGTTCCAATCTCTTGCATTAAAATTGACTTTTTAAGAATGTTTTCTGATATGTTTTGAGATAATAATATAATTTTTGTCATTGTGTTCCCAGTAGGGGCATTTCCATTTGAAGCATTTTCTACTACCATGAAATGAGAGTCTACGCGTAAAAGAAAAATGGTACTTTTATTAAAATAAAAGCAACCGGGGCACCTGGGTGGCTCAGTCAGTTAGGCGTCTGACTTCAGCTCAGGTCATGATCTCACTGCTCATGGGTTCGAGCCCTGTGTCAGGCTCTGTGCTGACAGCTCAGAGCCTGGAGCCTGCTTCAGATTCTGTGTCTCCCCCTCTCTGTGCCCCTCCCAGGCTCATGCTCTGTCTCTCTCTGTCTCCCAATAATGAATAAATGTTTAAAAAATTTTTTTTAAATAAAATAAAAGCAACAAAAACAAATGATCAAAAAATTGTCTTTCCTGTAGATATATTTGTATTTCCCAGGCCACCTCAATGGTGACTCAAGCGCTTGGCCATCTTTGGACTCTTCAAAAATGTGCTTCCTCAATGAAATAAGAGGAAGGTAGAGAATCCAATTGGGAATCTTATGGCGTATTACTTGCTGTTTACAGTCCATATTCCTTTCCAGGCATTTTCATATTTTCATCTCAATTGAGGCTTGAATTCCACTCAAGAATCCTCCCAATATTCAAATATTTCATTCAACAAATATGCACTAAGCCTTTATGCACAGCAGTCAATGAGCATCAGAAAAGGTCCCTTCTCTTAAGGAGCTTACGTTTCACCTGGAGAGACAATTTCCCACGGATACTGCATAAATAATGTTGCAATTAAGGCTGAGATAGAGATGCTGCAAAAGAGAAGTATTGTGAAAGCTGCTCGGATCCACTTCGATGTGCCCCTTGCACCCAACTCAACCACACTTCTGTGAGGCAGGTCAGCTTCTCCCTGAGGTGCTGATTTCTGTCCAGAGATTTAATCTTAATCCTCAATATCTGATTCTGATTGGCACCAGGTTTATCAGCTAATAAATGTATTTTGAAAACTTAGCACATATTTAAAAATTTTGTTTTCTACTGCTGACACAGCTGCTATGGTAAGAGCCACTTTTTCCACTCATCTATCTCTTCCTCTTTTTTCCTTTTCATTTCCTTTTCATTGGTGAGAAAGGTACTACCATGGAACTTTCTATCCTCTGAAAAAGATTGTTTATTTTCTTAAAAAAAAAGCCACTACTATCCCTAAGTTATCCTGATTTCAAAGCAGCCAGATTTTGTATCATAAAGAGCCTTTTTGGGGATGCCTGGGTGGCTCAGCTAGTTAAGTGTCCAACTTCAGCTCAGGTCATGATCTCACAGTTGGTGGGTTCGAGCCCCACAATGGGCTCTGTGCTGACAGCTCGGAGCCTGGAGCCTGCTTCAGATTCTGTGTCTCCTTCTCTCTGTGTCCCTCCCGCCCACCCTATCTCAAAAATAAACATTAAAAAATTAACAAATAAAGAGCCTTTTCACACACTCAGAGGTTCTACATTTTGAGAGGTGCCCACATTAGTTATGAACTCATTAAAAATTTAAGATAGTGTAATGCCAACTAGGGTGAGTTCATTGTAAACATTAGGAAGAAACCTTCCCCAAAGAGGAACTTGTAAGTAGGATAATGAAAGAGTGTAATTTTTATTAAAAGAGAAGGGCATGCATTAATTGTGAATTCACTTTCTGCTTATTTGTTGTGTAACTACTAAAATCCTCAAAATAACACAAGGGCTTCAGTGGAGAAATTTCAAAGCCTTGAACAGGAAACATTATTAGATGGATAGAATATAGTGGAAATGTTATCTCCATTGGCACTGTTACGTAACTATGTAACTTTATTTTAAAAATCACTTTAGGGGAGCCTGGGTGGCTCAGTCCGTTCAGCATCCAAGTGCAGCTCAGGTCATGGTTTCACAATTCGTGAGTTTAAGCCCCACATTGGGCTCTGTGCTGACGGCTCAGAGCCTGGAGCCTGCTTCAGATTCTGTGTCTCCCTCTATCTCTGCCCCTCCCCTGCTTGTGCTCTGTCTTTCTCTCTCTCAAAAATAAATAATAATACACTTTTTAAAAAAAAATCACTTGGGGCGCCTGGGTGGCGCAGTCGGTTAAGCGTCCGACTTCAGCCAGGTCACGATCTCGCGGTCCGTGAGTTCGAGCCCCGCATCGGGCTCTGGGCTGATGGCTCAGAGCCTGGAGCCTGTTTCCGATTCTGTGTCTCCCTCTCTCTCTGCCCCTCCCCCGTTCATGCTCTGTCTCTCTCTGTCCCAAAAATAAATAAACGTTGAAAAAAAAAATTAAAAAAAAAAAATAAATAAAAAAAAATAAATAAAAAAAAAAATAAAAAAAAATCACTTTATCACTTTATATTCTTTTTCTTTTTTTCCCTCGGTCACTTTTATTGGCAATAAAATCTCTCAGTTCTGAGACCAAAAATACTTTTTTTAAGCATAGGTACAATTCTCTTACAAAAATATCCTTAAGTTGGAGTGGGCAGTAATGAAAGCAATGAAATGAAGACATACCTGGCCTCGACTGATCAACCATTTATTCCAACTATCCAAAAATTTAAAAAAATGTAACTTACATTCAATGCTTATTTTATTGGAATTTGACCAGTTTAAGTTGAGAATAAATGGGGGAAAAAAAAATTAACTCTCCTCCCCATCCCCACCCATGCTCATTGGTAAGGGTATTTTGCACAGTTATTCAAGTTTGAAACATAATTATAATTGGTCTCTCCATCATTTGATCTCCCTTAGTATTTTATATATTCCTTTGTCAAATATTTGGTATCTTTACTCCCTGCACTTAATCATGGAATATTTAAGTTTGGTAGTGACCTTCGTCATCTTTGATCTCTAGCATTTAACCCAGAACTCAGCACATAGTAGATGCAGGATAGATGTTTGAAAGACTAAATAATCACATACATATTGTTTATTTGAAATCATATGTAGGTTGATGGCTATAAGTTATTATAATGTAATTAATAATAATACCTTGGGATCAGAAGATCTGTAATGTAATAGACCCCTTAATTTCAGCTCTCTTGTTTTTGTATTTGGGGCCAATGCCTTATTCTCAGTCTTCATTTAAACTACATAATAGGATTTAATCTAGAGTTATAATAGTTTCTTTTTGCAGGCTTGCCTTGGTGCTTTAGTGATGATATCTTTATCTCCTTCTTCCTCACCCTCTCCCACATCCCATACATCTGGTAACCTTTTGGTCCTCATGGGTTTTTAAGGCCACTCTCCTGTGTCCCATCTGGACTTGTCTCCTGAGACATCTGCATCCCTACTCCCTCAGGCCCACCACACGAGGACTGTGTGTGCTCATGAGAATTTGCAAACGATGCTGATTGACTAGTCTGTCCTAACACAGCAACAGGTGATCATAGAATAATGTGTTGCCTTAGACCTTTAAAAAAAAGCAATGGAGTCTGGAGACTCTATTCTCATATTAAGTGGAGTTGGCTTAGTGGCAGTAAATCCAGGCTGACAGTCCACAGATACAAATATTTTATCCTAGGTGTGCCCTTATATATTACTGTTGAGTAAGGATCTTCTGACTTATAATTAAGCCTTGCTTAAATTTTTTAATAGGCACTACAGAGATGCTATGCTGCCTGCACCTGTGGTATAATATACTCTACTTAGTAACACAGGCAGGACAACTGATTAATGCGTGCTTTCATTGAGTATAGCATTAGTGTAAGTTACATTTCTAAAATCATAAAGAACCCTGGGAGATCTGAGGTTATCTACATAGCTACTGCCAGCAGTATAACACAACTGTCACATTACACTCATGAATTTATTCATTATCATGATTTTTGGATCTTCATGAAAATTCTAGTCTTAATATCCAAGCAACACTGAACAATGATACCTAACGCAGAATGGCAAGCCTTTAGATACCACTCAGATCATGTCAGATGGATATCTGCCTACAACAGCCACAGTTTGTTGAATTTCCCTACACATGAAGAAACTATTTCCCATGGCCTCGTTTTAAAAAACCAGCAACGCAGATCTTTGGCATTGCCCTGGACTCACTCTACAGTTTCTTCTAAAGGGTCACTCTGCAGATGTTGACATCATGTAGCTGCCTTTCCAATACATGACTGGACAATGAACAAACTTTAAGCAGAATTTAAAGAGATGCTATGATTTGGAGTACGTATTATAATATATTCTAGGGGTGCCTGGGTGGCTCAGTTAAGTGTCCAACTTTGGCTCAGGTCGTGATATTGTGGATCGTGAGTTCAAGCCCCGTGCAGGCTCTGTGCTGACAGCTAAGAGCCTGGAGCCTGGAGCCTGCTTCAGATTCTGTGTCTCCCTCTCTCACTGCCCCTCCCCTGCTCGCATTCTGTCTCTCTCTCTCTCTCTCTCTCAAAAATAAATAAAACATTAAAAAATAATATATCTTAAATTTGGGAAGAGAATTTAACCTAACCATCCAAATATTTTGGATAATATGAATATATGCGTTTAATGGATTTGATCCCTTTGAAGAATTAAATGGGTATCATAATTATCACTTCTGTTATTATTGTAATTTACTGTACTTCTGTCATTATTTTAATTATTTTAAAATTTTCAATTATGATAAGGTTCTCACCATTCCTGAACAAATAATACTTTTAGTAACCATTAACTGCTAACATTAAGTCTCATAAAAGTGAAGAAATACCAACTTCTGTATTTTTAAAATGATATCACTTCATACATAGATTACAGATTTTTGTTGCAGGTGCTTTTAGTGGAATATGTCAGACTTTCTTTAACCTGAAATATAAATAGTTCTTAAGGTAAAAAACAGTAATGGCACTGTGTGTGTGTGGTTTTTTTTCCTCTCAATAGTTCTCTGTCATCAAGTTAACCATAAGTGGATTGTGACTATTTTTAATTTCTAAAAAGACATGTTGGGTCTCTATGAAGGAGACATGAAATTCAGTCACTAGGCAGGAAGACACATTTGGTTCATATGTAAAAAAATATTTCTTTTTTGAAAGTTAAAAATTATAAATTACAATATAAAGTATCATGCATGCTACTCTAATAATGTAGATGTTGTTCAAGGTTCAAATGGTATGTCAATGCAAAGAAAAACAATAACTACCATTGCACAGTGTTTCTATAGGTAAAAAGAAAAGCCCCAAAAATGGTTTCGTTGCTGTTTTAGCCTCACAACAAACTTGCCAAGAAGAGAAAGCTGATACCAATTCTAACATTACACCTGGAGAAATCTGAGTGTTGTAGAATTTAAATGACTTGCCGAAGGTCACAACTTAGTATGTAAAATAGCAAGTACTCAGGTACTTTTATTCTGTAGTCTGCATTTTTCTATTACATGCAGTCTTATAAATCACTTGAATCACTAGAATCTAATGAACCTTTCAGATGGTGGCCACAATTATGCATCTTCATTTGATGCAGAGAAACTTTTGTTTCCATCAGCCTTGATAGCTGGGGAAGAATCCTAGAACACAGTTGCTGGGAGGTTTCAAGCAGGAAATCGAAAGGTGACACCCTGCTCTTTAAGGTCTATGTGCCTGAAATAGACAACAGCAGAGAGTAGGTGAGGAGGAATATTTGGGAACGAAATACAAAAATATGTTTTCCAATAAACAGAACTCAAGCACAACATTATCCTGGCTCTATAAAAATATCGTATCACCAAGCATATCTTAAGACCTCCCAACTGGCAAAGACTGGAAAATCAAAGGACTGTCTAAACAGAGAAAAGTTCCAGGAGGATTGAAAAGAACGCATAACTCTATTTCCTCGTATGTGTACCTGTGGGTTCACATGCAGGGAGTGGCTAGAAAATCGGCCAAGAGCCCAGGGGGAGGAGGGAAGTGGGCAGATCAGAAAGGGCTTCACGAGCCATGTTAGGAAACCGGGAACGCGGACTGTCCTGAGCACGGGGTGGGGCTGCTGGGGATGTTAAGAGGAGATGGTCGGGTTCTCATTTTTGTTTAGAAATATCCCACTGACAGTTGTGTGGAGAAAACATGTGAGGGAGCTGATATGGAAAACAGAACACTCATTAATATGTCATTGCGATCTTCCAAAAGAGAGTACGAGGAATCAAAATAAGTTTATGGCTTTGGGACTGGGGAGGAGGACAGAAATCCAACACATATTGAGAGGACAGGACTTGGTGAATGAGAAGTCACTTTTGAGCTGGAAAATCTGCCTTACAGGGTTCTTAATCTTTCTTGAATAAATACCGTTCCCGGTTTTCCAAGAGACTGCCATTCCTTGTGTTCTTAGATGTGCATTTAGATTCCCTTGAACCTTCTATTTGACCTTGTTCTAATGGAATGATGCAGTCAGTGGTTAGTGTGCGTGAATGGCTCCTTCTGCCTTGCCAAAGGGGCTGAGTACTGAGTTTTGTGAGTTTTGCATTAGCTTTTCCATCGCCTTCGTGGTCATCAGGACATGAGCTGTCAGAGCTCGCCATTCCCAGTCTGCCAGCCTCTTCTTTCGAGGGAAGGTTAAGTCACATCTGGCTTTGTGATTTTAGGTGAAGATAGGATAGAAAGCGGGTGGGGTGAGTCAGGTTATGAGTCTATCCAGTCAGATCATGCTCCATTTTTTTTTTCAAGTCTTAATTTGGAAAATTGTATAATAACAGTATTCTTTCCGTATGACATTTCCTGGTTATAACTGCCCTATCTTATTCACGCGGGAAAAACAGAAATCTTTTTTGTAAGTTTACGGGCTTTTAGGCACAAGTATTTATTTCCGATACATTTGCCATTGCCAAGATGAATGTTGTTGCCCAAGACAGCTCACCTGTGCTGAGTCATTTGAGTAGAAGGCAGAGACCATGTCAAGTGGTCCACAGAAGTGGCCTCATTAGAAAACATGGAAAAATTTGATGCAGAGTTCCAGTTAAAATGTTACTATTTTTATTGGCCTTGGATAAAGTGATGGCAGATGTGGTCTGAATTAGCTAGAATTAAGTAACATGGTTTTAAGAAAATATTTCCTTAAACCAGAGTGTAATTTTGGGTGAGAAACATCCTGTGCATTTTCCTTTGCCTTTCGATTCCTGAGTTTGATTCCTGTCACAGTTCACTTCTCTGAGTGTTTCTTAATGTGGAGTGTATTGAAATCAAGTATGAACATGCCTTCAGTTAGCACACTAGTTTCAAGAAGCATAATCAATAGTTCTAATCTATGGGATGCATTTGAACAAATTGTGTACCTGTTCTGAAGTCATGAGATTTATAACCGTGAAAAACAAGAGAATATTGAATATCAGAAGCCAGAAGCCTTGCCCTGTTGGCTGATACCATGTATTTTTAAATGGAGCCAGTTTGAGGTGTTAACCTGATGTAGAACCTGATATAGATTCAATTTATTATAAACAGAAATAGTCTTGTGAATAAAGAACAAGTATTTTAAAGCAAACTTTTGTTCTCCTTCTCATAAACCATCTGGATTTTTCATTTTTGTTAAAAATTGGTAATTCATGGAAGAGTTATCGGTAAATAGGGAAGTAGGGACTGTTTTGGGAGCTGATTAGCCCAACTAACTGACAAGAGTCTTTGACTGGCTCTATCTATTTTACGTGCATTAATTTTGTTCCATCAGGAGAGTGAGCAGAACACCTTGACAGCCATGATGGGGCAAAGGCACCTGGGCGGTAGAAATCCTGTAGGGTGTCCTCAAGTGGAGCTTTTGTATGCTGGGAATGAAAACAGGCCGGCGAGTGGTTTTGCAGCTAGTGGGACTAGCAAGACGTGTGTTAGGTTCGGGTCGGAACCAGAGGAAGAGCCGAGGTTTGGTGACATCTCAAGCCAAAGAACAGCCTGCAAACGGGTCTAGTATGTGGAGGGACAGTGAGGTCTGAGCACAGCTGTGCTCATAGGAAACAATCACTGTAGCTGTCATTGAGGTTGTAGAATGTCAGTTAACAGTATCCCTCCCTCCTTTAGCTTTTGAACCAATAGAGAAATGGATGTTGACTCAACAGACATCCACACGGGCCGTGTTCCCGATGAAGCTAGTCTGGGGAACGCAGTGCATACTTGCAGCAGCAGTGGTTTGCCTCCTCTTCTCCCACTGGGTGAAACTACACAGCTCCTCACAGAGAAAGCGTGTGGACCATTGCGTGCATGAGTGGGGACATCGGGAGGAAGACGGGAGTCCAGTTCTCTGAGCAAAGGCAAGAATGTAGGGAGATAAAGGCGTTCCCCTAGAGGGCGCCTGGGTGGCTCAGTCAGTTAAGCCTCTGACTTCAGCTAGGGTCATGAGCTCACTGTTTATGAGCTCAAGCCCTGCATCTGGCTCTGTGCTGACAGTGCAGAGCCTGCTTGGGATTCTCTCTCTCCCTCTCTCTCTCTCTCTCTCTCTTTCTCTCTCTCTCTCTCTCTCTCTGCCTCTACCCCACTTGCATGCTCGCTCTCTCTTTCTCAAATATAAATAACTAAAAAAAAAATGTTCCCCCAAAAGTACTATTTCAAAAGAATAGAATTAGAGAATTAAAATGATTGGGGCTCCTGGGCAGCTCTGTCAGTTAAGCGTCTGACTTTGGCTCAGATCATGATCTCACAGTTTGTGAGTTCGAGCCCTGCATCAGGCTCTGTGCTGACAGCTCAGAGCCCTGAGCCTGCTTCAGATTCCGTGTCTCCCTTTTTCTCTGCCCCTCCCCCACTCGTGCTCAGTCTCTCTCTCTCTCTCTCCCCAAAATAAACATTAAAAAATTAAAAATACAATTAAAACAATAAAATAAAATGATTTAAAACCAAGATCTAAGTTGTTCTTCCACAACAGTCTTTCGTATTTCACTTGATGAAAGAAAGACACACACAAAGACATTTAGAACTATTCATTTTCTTATGTCAAAATGTTGAGCTAAAGGGGAGGAAAATGATGAAATAATGGGGGGAGGGTGATTCTTACACATAGGTGTAGGAAAACTTAAATTATGTTTGGTGTGAACTTCAGCCAGTTTGAACTGGTCCTGACAAAGTTCAGATAACTGCAAATGTAGTTGTTTTAATTTAGAATTAAGACTTTTTCTCTCATTTCTCATTAGCCCAAAAATAAATAGGCTGAAGTGATTTTTTGCAGTGAATGCACCTTGATGGTAACAGAGTCCCAGAAGAAAGGGAGAAGGAAGAAAAGGGAATCGTAGAAGTATCTTGAAGTGAGAAGGCTTGGAGGAAAATTTATACACAAGACCAAATGGTCAATGCGTATTAAATGGATCCCTGCTTTTTAAAAAAATGCCTTTGTCAACGCATCCAAGGACAAATCTAGGTTTTCTTTTGACCGAGAATCATTTTGGTTTCTTGGTTTGGAGGATCCGTGGTTCCTTCTTGTTAAGAAGGCCTTGTTCTCTGTAGCCCTACAAAGGTGAGTGTGGGAAAGAACAAAACCCCTGTCCACATGCTGACGCTGCAGGTGAAACGCCTCCTTCATAAATGCATAGTCGTACCATTGGGTTTAGGGTACAACTGGAGGCCCGCTCATTACTTCTGTGTCTGATGCCTGACTGAGGGGGCCCTTTCCAATTTCACCGCCTTTTACGACCCTTGTGATTTTACTCACTATCTCTAAGTCCTACAAGCACAGATCACCCATACCACAGAGCAGTGTGTAGCCTTGTGGACTGGCCAAGACATCACCCCCATTGACACCTCTTCATGGAAAGTTAATTACGTCGAAGCAACAGAAAAATCAATTAAGTTATGATCCCTTTATAGTTTTAACCATGTCCTACGTATTTCTTCCTCTCCCTTTCTTGAGAAGTGGTGTCTGATTGACCTCAGCCCCACTTGGGGATTTACAGGAGGGTAGCACACACCAAAATATGATGTGTTATTCACAGTGTTTTATTTTGAGAGCTAACTAATGTTTACGTGATGACGACAGTCTCTGGGCATTCACTAGCGATCTAATAAACCTCTTATCTCATTCAATAAGCATAGTCCAGTTCCAGTCATAATTATCAAGATAGAAAGCCAGCTGAGGGAACTATGAATCTTTACATGATAATAAATGTTGTTATTCAAATAGATTTACATGCCTTGAATTGAAATGAGCACGACCGTCTCAACAGTTAGACACATATTATGCTGTCTGAGACTGCCTCTAATCTGGGCCGCAGCAAATTTCCCTCCGTGCGATAGCAAGATTATTCTTAGTAAAGAGAGCTTGAACAGATGAAGATAATCATATGGTTCTCCTAAATTAAATCTGTTAAGAGTGCATAAAAGTGAATCACTGTATCTGTAAGTCTTTATTTGTCTCCATTGTTTAAATTCTATGAAATAGGACAAAAAAAATCACTGCTGTTTGAATCCTGCTATCACGGGGATGTGCCTACAGTGAAGCTGTAAACACTTAGTAATATAATTGAAGGCATCTTGTGGTTTAGGAAGAGTTTGGTAACTGGAAAATGTGGAGGGATAAGCACACCGTTTGACATTTAATGCATTTAGCATGATGGCGCCCTGCATGAAGGGACTCTCGATACATAAGGGCAGTGATTGACTGGGTCAAAACTCTGCAGAGCCGTAGTGCAGGGGACCAAGAGTTGTTTCACTTATAACAATGCAGTTTCTTTAAAGAGACGTGACGTTTTTTCTTGTAATTTCTCAGAGGGGAAAAGGATGTTAGCGAGTATTTGGTTATGAAATGCTTACTTTTTAAGACATGAGAAACATTTTAGTAGCAGAAGGAAATTTGTTTTTTGCCACATCATGCCAAATTATGTTGTATGAGCTATAGAGATACCCCAGTTCTTGGGAAGATTTTCCAAGGCCAGCTGAGATATTCTGTTTAAACAGCTGTTGAGCTAACGTGGCAGCATCAGATAATCGATACAAGCATAGACACTTGCTCTGGTTAATTGCCGATGCGAGCAGCAGCTGCAACATTATATATCAAGCATCTCTTCTACTTGGAAGTGACATTATGTTTGGGGTTGTATAAAGTGAGGTAGACATAGGAGTCCACCACTTTCTACAATTAGACAGTCTAAGAATACACAGAGCTCTATTGTCCCTTTACTGACTAATATCTGCATGGCCTGTTATAGCTGATAAAGGGTTTTCACATCAGTTAGCTCATTCGTTATTTTATTTGGCCCGACACTTTATTACCCACAAGTTACAGATAAGAAAATGAGGCATAAAAATGTTAACATGATTAGCTTAAACTCCAGTGAAATTATGTCTGGAACTTAGATCTTCTGAATCTTTGTCTACTGGGGTGCTCTTTTGGGATCATATTTTTCTCATATTCTGGACGTTTAGCAGCACCTTCTAATATTTATTTAATATTAACTATGTGCATAGTATGTAATAATTGAGTATTAACTATTACCTAACCATAAACCCTATGATGTAGCATGAACAATTGTTATTCCCACATTACACACAGGAAACTGATGTTCTGAATAACTTCCTCATCATGATGTGGCTCGTAATGGCAACAGGATTTGAAATCCAGTCAGTCTGATTAAAAAAGTACTAAGACATTGTTCATCCTCGCGGCATCCCCTTCCCTTTCAATCAGTACCTCGCATACAATTACATTTTATCGTTTATTTTCATTGAACCATGTCATCGCATGGTAATAGTAGCTATTTAGAATATTGCATAGAAGTAACTATTTGTGAACTACTTATCAATATCATCTTGCAAATATATATCCCAGAAACCAATCTAGGGATTGGTGGTGTCTGGACCTGTTTTCCCTGCTCATAATCCTTCTTTCTTTCATGGAACTTTCCTCTTCCTGACTGATTCCTAATTGTCTCTCAGGTCTCAGCATAAATAATAGTCCTTCCAAAAGTCTAGATCAAGGGTCCCTCCTACGTGCCCTCAAAGAATCCGTGTGTGGGGGCGCCTGGACGGCTCAGTCGGTTAAGCGTCCAGCTTGGGCTCAGGTCATGACCTCATGGTCCATGGGTTCGAGCCCCGTGTCAGGCTCTGTGCTGACAGCTCAGAGCCTGGAGCCTGCTTCAGATTCTGTGTCTCCTTCTGTCTCTGCCCCTCCCCTGCTCATGCTCTGTCTCTTTCTGTCTCAAAAATAAATAAAAACATTTAAAAAAAAATTTTTTTAAAAAGAATCCATGTGTTGATTACTTGTTTAATCACTTTTGTCCTCCTAACTGGAAAAGTCTTGTTCAATGTTTTATCTCCAGTCTACAAAAATACCTGTTACATATTAGGTGCATAATTTAGCAAATGAACTTATGACCACAATGACTTAAAATTAGCATCAAGTGAATATGATTTAAGAAATAGATACGTGCATGTGGTGTTTGTTTCAAATTCTGAAAAATCCCGAAGAGTGTCTTTAGTGACCAGAGAAATTACATTAAATAATCTGAAGTCATTGATAAGTTTACACATGGGTGCAGATACTGTCTGCTTATGCCTGTGCCCAGATAGTAAACAAGAGAGATCCTGATGGGCTATCAGAGAATACTTGAAATTGGTGCTATTTTGTTATTTTTGTCTCCATAAACCATATCTGATACGGCACATTATTATCTCTTAATATTTAAAATACTTAAAGACTTTTAGTAGAAAATATATCATCCAGACATTTTGAATAAAAGCGAAAGGAAATCTAACTGGGTTATACTGTCAGAAAACGGATCAAAAAGCTGGAGGTGTAGCGGAAAAGACAGCTTAACTAGCATCAGACAGCTTTCTAAGGGTGCTGTTGAGGAGCTCAGGTGTAGACTCTTGGTCAGTGGCTTGCCAAACCTAAATTTGACAAAGGGTGCCATGCGAGCTTTCCCCTTTGAATACCAACCTTCAGTGAATCTGAGCTCTATGACTGCTTAACCAAAAGAATATGGTGGAAATGACATTGTGCCATGTTCAGCCTAGGTCTGAAAAAACTGGAAGCTTCTCTTTCCACTCTCTCACAGTTGTCACTCTTGGGAAACATCTACCATGTTCTAATGAGGCACAAGCATCCCCTGGAAAGGCCATGGTTGAGGAGAACCACAGATGTGAGCCTACTGCACTGGGCTCATATTCAGCCTCCAACTTGGCAGCCAGTAAGCCATGTTGAAAGTGAACCGTTCATCCTGTAGTTGGGCTATTTAAGCCGACTATACATGGAATAGAATAAAGCTGACCCACCAAGCCCTACCCAGCCTTGGACCAAACTTTTATTAAAATTTTGGCTGTTTTCCAACAAAGCAAGGAACTTCAGATATTCCATTTTATGAAATAGGAAGAGATCCATGTTATTATGGTAAACAAATCAGTGTAAAAAATGGACACCCTTTCATGAAAATGCAATACTCTTTAAGATATGCCCATGTAGCTAAACATGAAAGCCAGGTGAGTACTTATATGTAGAGGCAGGATTTTCTTAGGAACAGTCCTGTGATTACCCCCAACCTGTGAACAAATAAGCACATTAGGTCTCAGATCTCCATAAAGCATAGAATTAACAGAATTTCACTGAGAATCAAGGTTGCTTTGATGTGGGAAAATTTTGTAAACCACCCAGTTTCGTACTGAGGCAAGAAGATGGCTTTGCCATTACTTTTATAATGATCATTATTCCCCTGCTTATTGGCTGGAATTCACTAAATCACTTTTTTCCTTCTTCTGCTTCCTTCTGCCCCATATAAAATCCTTTCAAAAAATAGTTAATTATTATTCATACAGTATCCGAATCAGAAACAAAAATATTTGTAAGGACTAAACAGTCATCTTCTTAAGGTCTTTTATTTTCTTTAAGTTCTAATTCACCTCCTAATAATTCTCTTTTTGCTTTAAAAACATTTGTAGATACAACTGGGCTAATAAGTGAGCAGTGAGTCCCTTCATGTAGTCTTTAGTGGTCTTTTCTTCAACAGAAGCAGCTTGCAATTGGGTCTTGCAGTTAGGCGTTCAGAGCTAAAGGTGTGTAAGATGTTTATGCTCTAAGGTGTGTCTGAGAGGCTCAGTCAGTTAAGCGCCCAACTGCAGCTCAGGTCATGACCTTATGGTTTGTAGTTTGAGCCCCGCATTGGGCTCTGCGCTGACAATTCAGAGCCTGGAGCCTGCCTCCCATTCTGTGTCTCCTTCTGCCCCTCCCCGACTTGTGCATGCCCTTTCTCTCTCTCTCTCCCCTTCTCTCTCTCTCTCAAAAATAAATAAAATCTTTAAAAAAAGAGTAGATACACTAAATCAAGCACAAATATATTTGTTTGTTTTTTGTGTACTAATCTCTTCCAATTTAACTTGGCAAAATAAATAGAAAATCACTCTCTGGTCACATTCAGTATTTATTTTGTGATATCTCCCTCGGCTGTAATATTACATTCTCTACTTAAAAGTTTAAAAGAATGACTGCAGGGAAGTGTTCAAATATTCACATATTTCAATTGAAAATTGTGTTTATGTTAAAAAAAAAAGAAATAGCCTGAGAACTTGGCTATTAGAGTCACATATTGAATTATCATTTCTCGAACTTTAACTTTGTGAAAAGTCTTTCTTATCTGCAAAATAAATGTGGCAGTGACAGACCTGAAGGTGACCCCCAGTGATCATCTAGCTTGTGGCATCCATGCTTTTGTGAAATCCCTTCCTCTTGAACGCGAGTGGTTCTGGTGATTGCCTTCCAACCAAGAGCAAACGGCAAAGGTGACGACAATATGTCTGCTGCTCCCTTGACCATTTACACGAGATTCTCCTTAACCACATAATGGTAGACCACGTCTTCAGAGACGAGACCAAATATGGTCCTGCTGGCTTGATGGAGTAAGCAGCCAGCTTGAGGAAGCTCACATGGCAAGAACCATAGGAGGCCTCCAGTCAGCAGACAGATGAAAGCTGGCAGCCTTACAATTACAGCCACAAGGAAATTAATTCTGAAAACATCCCACGAGAGCGTGACAACTAATGCTTCTCCAGTCAAGCCTCCAGATGAGAGAGTAGCCATGCTGACACCTTGCAGACAGCCTTGTGGGGCCCCGAGCAGAGGGCCCAGTGGAGCCAGCATGAGGTGATGGCGCACAAAAGTTGTGACATCATAGACACATGTTGTTTTAAGCCACTGAATCTGTGGTCATTTGTTACACAGCCATAGAAAACTAATACAAGGTACAATCTCTCCTATGCTTTCTGAGATAACAAATACGACAATGTATGTCAAAAAGCCTGTTAACAATAAAGACTTTAAAAGAAAAAAAACATAATTCTTAAATAACTTCCAGAGAAACAGAATATAAGCAAAAGGGCCTCAGTATGTATATGTATATGTAATACATGTATGCATATATATGTATATATGTAATACATGTATAGTATATATGTAAATTCCAAAATAAGTATATGTAATATACATATATAAATTACAAAAAGTCCACACTCTTTTTCATGGCAGAATCTTAACTTTGTGTTTGCCTTGTGTGTGTGTGTGTGTGTGTGTGTGTTCTTTCTTTTGGTATTTGCTTTTATAAGTATTAGATTTAGTTACAAATTTCCTCCCCACCAAGATCGTAGAAGTAAATGTTAAACATACCGCTCATTAAAGATGAATCTTCTGATGGTGCATCTATGAAGGAGGAAGAGGTGGAGGAGGAGGACAAGGAGGGGGTGGGGATAAGGACATAGGTGGGAAGAGGGAGGAGGAAGGAAGGCAAATGAGTTATCTAAAAACACAAATACTTTTTACCTTCCGAGTAGGGCCACAACATTTTGAAGCAGTTAGCAAAGACATCACTATGTATTCAGAGTAAAACAGTACCATAAGAAATGCTTATTAATTTGACATATATTTTTTTAATTGTAACCAAAAGTAAAGAAAGAAATGAATGCTTTTCTTATAAAGTGACTTTACTACTTAGCAAACATGTATCCTGGAACATGCCTGTTAGCATCTCTAAGCCTTAGTTTTTCCATCTAAAAATGGGTAAAGGAATGCCTACCCTTCTTTGTTTTATATAACTTGCAGATGAAGTCTGTGTGGTACCAACCAGAGCCTCTGGCTAATAGCATATATTCATGATATGGTAGCTCTTTTTTAGAAAGCTAAGTCACCACATACATATTAAATGTAATCTACTAAAGTAGGCATGGAATATATAACACATTTTATGAATATTTTCATCAAAATGATTAATGCTTTCTAAAACATTTGGGTTTTTGAGGTCAAATTCTGATATTTTAAAAACTTGTAAACTTATAAATAAGGTCATTCCTTGATGAATTAAAAATGAGAGTTTAGATGAATTATATAATGAGAGTTTAGACTTCTTTGTCTCCCTATATCTCGGCACCCCCATGTATGAGAAACAAAGAACTTCTTGATTTTTTAGATAACACTCGAAAATTATTACTGCTTTGTGTACTCCATTGACTTTGCTATAATTTAGTAGTTGTAACAATAACTACTGGGTTTGACAGTGTTCCTGAAAATTCAAAATAAGAGTGATATAAAATGAAAAAAAAATTTTTTTCATGTAAAAGTTCAGGTAAGGAATTCAGGACTGTTATGACACTCTCCGGGGTCAGGAACCCAGACTCTTTCTGTATTGTGGCTCTGCTGTGTATAGCTTTGAATTTGTGGTTCATGGTACAATGTGCATCTTACGAACAGAACAGTAGAGGAATGGATGAGGACAAAAGGCGACTGGAAGTTGCACAGGAAATTTCTGCTATATCCCCTTGGCTAACAAGGGGGGATATAGTTAGTCACAGGGCCACACTTGCCAAGGAGTCTGGGAATACAGTCATTTTTCCAGGTGCCACCTTCTCAGATATAAGTCAGGAAATCTATTTTCCTAAAGGAGAGGAGATACTGAGAGACAACTCACAGCACGTGTTGTAACGTGGAGAAAGATATTTGTTCTCACTGGGATAACATCTGCATCAGTGATTCAATAAACAGTTTTAAGAGTGTAATATATATCTCCTAATAAGCATATATCTTAGTCATAATGAATACGTATCACATCAAAGAAAAGAATGTGATAGTCTTTGAAGGATTTCATTCAACCATCTTCTGTCAGATTCCTTACCTACCGCAAACTCTTCCTGGAGCATACCCATGATTTATTGTCAGAGACTCTTGGGATCTTAAATTGTCCTATGCGGGGAGGTGCTTTAAGGACGTCACACAGGACAAAGAGGGAAGAGGCAGCTGGCAAGCATTTTGAGGACCCATCCATCTTCAACCACAGTGGGCCTACTATTTGTTTTATACATTTGTGTTCTACAAACCATTTCATTTAAGGAATGTATTCTATTTAAAAAAGAAAACATAAAACAGCTTTAGAAAACACACATTTTTCAGTTTCATAGCTTTACAGATGAGAAAATTGAAGCCTGGTTCACTTAAGGTATTTTTGAGTATTCACTATGTTTTCCTATGCATAGCAAAGCATGTAGATATAAGTTGGAACAGTCCATGACTTCAGGAATTCTGCAGCGTGATGGTGAATGGAAATAACCAGTTCAAAGCCACAGAGCTGGTTAGTCTTTTGTTTTGATTGACAGTGGACAGAGCCTATGAAAAGTTATAGTCTATTATCTCCAAAGGCTACAAGGGAAAATCACTAAAGATGTATTTTTTAAGGGAAAATCATTTCATTACACAGTTTAATATTAACAAATCATATCGGCTGTCACTCCTAATTGCCTTGTCCCTTTATCAAGTCTGGCTGCTGCTGAATGGTAAATTGGAAATGGTTAACATTAATTGAGTACCTAATATGTGCCTGGCACTAGCCTAACATTTATTTATTTATTTATTTATTTATTTATTTGTTTGTTTGTTTGTTTATTTAGATGGTGGGGAGGGGCAAAGAGAGAAAGAGAGAGAGAATCTTAAGCAGACTCAAGCCCAGCATGGAGCCACACACAAGGCTGTATCTCACGACCATGAGATCATGATCTGAGATGAAATCAAGAGTCGGACACTTAACTGACTGAGCCACCCAGGTGCCCCTAGCCTAACCATTTTATATCCAATCCTTGCAACACTCTTATAAGGCAAATTCTATTATCACCCAATTTGGCCTGGGCTAGCTGGTCCCTGAGAGGTTAAGGAACCTCCCCAAGGTTGCAGAGCTACTGAGAATTAGGGCTTCAAAAATATTTGTTGATTCATTGTTTTAACTCATGGAATAAGTTACATTCCATAAAATGCACAGATTTTAAGGGTTTAGTTCTGTGAGTTTTGACAGATCATCCCAATCAAATAGAACATTTCCAGAAATTTCCCTCATGCCTCTTTCCAGTCAATAACTCCTTTATCCCAAAGGCAATCATCTCCTGATTTCTATCACTATAGATTAATCTTTTTACCAACATTCAGTATTTTCAGCCTTTTTAGGCACTTTTTAGTGGCTAAAAAGTTAAACCAAATGAAATTGTATCTTGTTATCTTAATTTGTATTTTCCTTGTTATTAATGGTATTTGTCATCTTTTATATGACCATTTGCATGTCTTATTTTGTGAATAGTCTGTTCAAGTCTTCTGTTTATTTTTGAACTAGGCTATTTGTCTCTATAGCATTAACTTTTAAAAGTTCTTTATTCTGGAAATGAATTATTTGACAGATATATGTATTGCAAATATTCTTTCCAGTCTGTGGCATGTATATTCATGTTTAATAGTGTCTTTTGATGAGCAGAAGTTTTTAACGTTCTTTGAAGTTCAATTTATAAATGTCTTCATTTATGGTTAGAGCCTTCTGTGTCCATATAAGAAAGTTCTGTCTGTTCCAAGGTTGTAAAGATGTCCTTGTTTGTTTTCTTCTAGGAGATGTATGGAGTTAGGAAAGGATTTAGATATTGATACTCAGTTGTTCAAGTACAATTTGATACAAAGATTCTTCTTCTCCTTCCCTCATTGAATTCCCTTGGCACATCTCTGTTATTTTTCCCCTTTTCTTTTCACTTTACTGAGAAATAATTTGTGTAAAATATACTGCCTCTATTTAAAGGGTACAATCTGAGGAGTTCTGACACATGTGTAAACCCATAAAACCACCACTACAATTAAGATAGAAAGCATTTCCGTTAACCTTTATGTTAGTTTGCTGGGGCTGCCATAACAAAGTACCACTGACTGGGTGATTTAAAGAGCAGAAATTTATTTACTCACAATTCTGGAGGCTGGAAGTCCAAGATCAAGGTGTTGTTGAGGTTGGTTTCCTCGCAGGCATCTCTAGTTGGTTTGTGGATGGGTTGTCTTCTCTGTGTGTTCACATGGCCTTTTATCTGTGAGTGTCCATGTCCTAATCTCCTCTTCTTATAAAAACAACAGTCATATTGGACTAGGACCCACCCTAATGACCTCATTTTAACTTATTGCCTATTTAAAATCCATATTTCCAAATACAGCCACATTCTGTAGGGGAGTTAGGACTTTGACATGTAAATTTTGAGAGGACACAATTCAGTCCATAAAACTCCTCCAAAGATTCCTCATGCTCTTATGTAGTGCTTTCCATGCTCTGTCCCACCCAAAGCCACCACTGATTTGTTTACTGCTGTAGATTTGTTTGCATTTTACGTAAGTGGAACATGTAGCATATTCTGTTGCATATTTTGCTTCCTTTACTCGCATCATTTTGAGGATCATCCATGTTACATTTATAAGTAACATGATACTTATTGCTGAATAATATTCCATTGGATGAATATGCCACATTTTGTTTATCCATTCATATTTTGACACATGTTTCGGTGGTCTACAGTTGGTGGTTATTATGAATAAAACTATTACGAGCATTTGTATACAGTTCTTTATGTGGACTCATGTTTTCATCTTTGTTGTGTAATTACGTAAAAACGAAATACTCAAATCATTTTCAGTTACGTCTAACTTTATCAAAAATGCCTGGAGGTTTCCAAAGGGGCTGTGCCATTTTATATTTGTACCAGGAGGGTATGTGTGTTCCTGTTGTTTTACATATCACCAACATTTGCTATGGGTGTTTGTAAAAATGTAATCTGTTTGAAAAACAGGTTGCTCAGTTCATTTGTAACATTGGCTTTTGTAGCAACTCCACACAATCTACAGGATAAAGGATCCTTCTTTCTTTTCCATGACGATATTATCAGGTTTTAAGATATGTTCTGGGGCGCCTGGATGGCTGGGTCGGTTAAGTCTCTGACTTCAGCTCAGGTCATGATCTCGTGGTCCGTGAGTTCGAGCCCCGCGTTGGGCTCTGTGCTGACTGCTCAGAGCCTGGAGCCTGTTTCAGATTCTGTGTCTCCCTCTCTCTCTGCCCCTCCCCCATTCATGCTCTGTCTCTCTCTCTCTCAAGAATAAATAAACGTTAAAAAGAAAATTTAAAAAAAAGATATGTTCGATAAATATTTGTTGAGTAGATGAATATTTTGGTTCAAAGGATTTTTTCTTTATTATTTTCCCTGTTCACTATTTAATGACTGCGTTATTGGGCCTCGGCTCTAGTCACAGCACTGTGCTTAGCCTTTTGAGAAGCATAGGATCCTTAAATCCAGTGGAGGAAGATGGAGAGCCGTGTTTGCTACATGAGTAGAAATATATGCTTTAAAAGAGTTACAAGCCACATGCTCTGGAAAGTGACGTAATCCCTGGGGAATGGCTGAGTAACAGGGAAATTGAGAAAAATTAAAAAATGAAAAACGCACTGGGCTGAGTCAGATGCCTTAGAACTGACCAATTACTGCTTATCTGTCTACTAAATTAAAAATAACCCTACTCAGGGACTTCTATTTTGAGAAATAAGAAATATTACTTGTAACAGTTGTCATTTTTCAGTAAGTCAGCATGTGTCGAGGACTGGGCAAAACTTTTTTAAATGTGTATTTATTTTGAGGGAGAGAGATAGAGAGCGGGCAGGGGAGGGGCAGAAAGAGACAGAGACAGCGAATCCCAAGCAAGCTCCACACTGTCAGCCCAGAGCCCGACGCGGGGCTCGAACTCATGAACCGTGAGATCGGGACCTGAGCCGAAACCAAAAGTCAGTTGCTTAGACGCTTAATCAACTGAGCCACCCAGCACCCCGGGGCCTGGCAAATATTAAAGTTGCTATTTCATTTAGTATTCATGAAAGCGCAATGAAGGAGGCCTTTGACCCCTTGCTTTTCAGAAGAGGTTTAGAAAGGTGGGGCCCATAGATAACAATTGGTGGAATTAGAATTCAACAGGTCTGTGAACAATGAAGCTCCTCCTTCCCTGTATCATTTTTTGTTGCAGGTGCAGAGGAAAAGAAAGAAAGGAGACTCTGAGTGTAGGAGGGTTTTTTTTTTAATGTTTATTTATTTTGGGGAGAGAGAGTGTGGCAGAGAGAGAGAGAGAGAGAGAGAGACACACAGAGACAGAGAGAGAGAGAGAGAGAGAGAGAGAGAGAGAGAGAGACTGAAGCAGGCTCCAGGCTCTGAGCTGCCAGCATAGCTCAAACCCATGAACCGCGAGAGCATGACCTGAGCTGAAGTAGAACATTTAACCAACTAAGCCACCCAGGCGCCCCTGAGTGTAGCAGTTTTAAGGACAGTTTTGCTGTCCTAGTATTATATTACAAGTATAATTCTCAAAATTATTTTAACCCCTTAAGTTTAATTATATGACTTAAATGTTTGTGGCCCCAATCAAGAGGATATACTAAATGCAACACATTTGATAACTTGAAATAATCAGTAAAAGTACAGTTTAAGTAAAAGTGCTGTTAAAATAATCCTTTATTTTATATTATTTTTTATTTTTTTTTAATTTACATCCAAATTAGTTAGCATATAGTGGAACAATGATTTCAGGAGTAGATTAAGTAATCCTTTTTAAAAACTGGAAACACTCTCTGACCTCAGCCGTAGCAATCTCTTACTCGACACATCCCCAAAGGCAAGGGAATTAAAAGCAAAAGTGAATTACTGGGACCTTATGAAGATAAAAAGCTTCTGCACAGCAAAGGAAACAACGAACAAAACTAAAAGGCAACCAACGGAATGGGAAAAGATATTTGCAAATGACATATCGGACAAAGGGCTAGTATCTAAAATCTATAAAGAGCCCACCAAACTCCACACCCGAAAAACAAATAACCCAGTGAAGAAATGGGCAGAAAACATGAATAGACACTTCTCTAAAGAAGACATCCAGATGGCCAACAGGCACATGAAAAGATGTTCAGCGTCGCTCCTTATCAGGGAAATACAAATCAAAACCACACTCAGGTATCACCTCACGCCAGTCAGAGTGGCCAAAATGAACAAATGACTATAGATGCTGGAGAGGATGTGGAGAAACGGGAACCCTCTTGCACTGTTGGTGGGAATGCAAATTGGTGCAGCCGCTCTGGAAAGCAGTGTGGAGGTTCCTCAGAAAATTAAAAATAGACCTACCCTATGACCCAGCAAT
The DNA here is from genome assembly GCF_022079265.1 of Lynx rufus. NCBI lineage: Eukaryota > Metazoa > Chordata > Mammalia > Carnivora > Felidae > Lynx > Lynx rufus. Next base: position 526,889 of record NW_025814878.1, read on the forward strand.
AGCACTGCTAGGAATTTATCCAAGGGATACAGGAGTACTGATGCATAGGGGCACTTGTACCCCAATGTTCATAGCAGCACTGTCAACAATAGCCAAATTATGGAAAGAGCCTAAATGTCTATCAACTGATGAATGGATAAAGAAATTGTGGTTTATATACACAATGGAATACTACGTGGCAATGAGAAAAAATGAAATATGGCCTTTTGTAGCAACATGGATGGAACTGGAGAGTGTGATGCTAAGTGAAATAAGCCATACAGAGAAAGACAGATACCATATGGTTTCACTCTTATGTGGATCTTGAGAAACTTAACAGGAACCCATGGGGGAGGGGAAGGAACAAAAAAAAAAAGAGGTTAGAGTGGGAGAGAGCCAAAGCATAAGAGACTCTTAAAAACTGAGAATAAACAGGGTTGATGGGGGGTGGGAGGGCGGGGAGGGTGGGTGATGGGTATTGAGGAGGGCACCTTTTGCGATGAGCACTGGGTGTTGTATGGAAACCAATTTGTCAATAAATTTCATATATATAAAAAAAAATTAAAAAAAAAATAAATAAATAAATAAAATAAAAACTGGAAACACCAAGACTTTGTAGTAACATTTTGGTAAAACAGGATTTGCAATTTAAAAAAAAAAATTTTTTTTAACATTTATTTATTTTTGAGAGACAGAGAGAGAGAGACAGAGCGCGAGTAGGGAAGGGGCAGAGAGAGAGGAAGACACAGAATCTGAAGCAGGCCCCAGGCTCTGCACTGACAGGCTGACAGCAGCGGGCCTGATGTGGGGCTTGAACCCACGAACCGTGAGATCATGACCTGAACCGAAGTCATACGCTTACCCGACTGAGCCACCCAAGCACCCCCGGATTTGCAACATTTTTAGACAGCAGTGTATATGCCCACCTATGTAAAGCAGACTATAGAATTTATTTAGATAATTCAGGGGGGTGGAAAACAACCTCTTTTGCTTTAACAGCTCATCTGGATCTGGGTCAGAGTGATATTTGGATAAGAATTAGCCAATGAAGTACTTCAATTTTCCACTTGATTAGACATGCAAGACATAGCAAAAATGACTTGTAGATTAGTCCTACAATTTTTAAAAGTAAATTTTCAGACTCATAATTTACAGATTTAAACACTTGGCTTTTCATGCCATTGAGTCCTTTTTTTTTCTGAATTTCTGATTTACATGCACCATATAGATGTGTTTAAATACTATTCCACTTTATGATTTTCTGTTGGTGGTGATATTATCAGGGAAAATCCCCAAACGTCATCTCTGGTTGCAGTTTTCCACTCGTTTACCAATTCCAACAACGTGAGTCCCTGCATCATAACAACACCCGTGGATTCCACAGGCCAGTGGCTCCAAGGTTTGAATTGAAGTAATTTCTCACTTGAGACCCGGGATGCAGCTGCTGCTACAAACCAGTGAGATTCTATGGTGGTCAAAATGCTGTTGCGATGTTTTTTGTTTTTTTTTTAAGTGCTTTTCAGTATGAACTTGGAATACTGTATTTACCCTAGGTCAACGATTGGCAAGCGTTCTCCATAAAGGACCAGAATAGTAGGGATTTTAGGTTTTGCAAGCCACTTCCTCTGTGTTGAAACAACTCAGTTCTGCCCTTGCAGTACATAGACAACAGGCACATGAGCGACCATGGCCGTGCTCCGATCAAGTTCACGTGCAGACACGGAATCCTGAATATCACTTACTCTTCATGTGCCATGAAACACTCTTCTTTTTGTGCTTTTTAACCATTTAAAAATCTAAAACTATTGTTTTTGCTGTGTAAAAACAAACCCTAGGCCGGAGTCAGTCAGCAGACCACAGATTGTTCCCCCTTGCTATAGATGCTCAGATAATTTATGTATTGTCTTGATTGTGTAATCAATATTGAGCTAAAAAAAAGGAGGAAGTTTTATAAAAAGCAGCCAAATGATCCTTTATTAAGACATGTATTTCACCACTGTTCTGACATTTTTTTCAGATATCTTTCTCCCATTCTTTACATTGGAGAGATTAAATACATTTTGGGGGGAATTCTCTCCCTGACATGGCTGCCGTGTGATATGCAGTCCCTTTTAAATCTTGTAGCCTGGTGGGGCGCCTGGGTGGCGCAGTCGGTTAAGCGTCCGACTTCAGCCAGGTCACGATCTCGCGGTCCGTGAGTTCGAGCCCCGCGTCAGGCTCTGGGCTGATGGCTTGGAGCCTGGAGCCTGTTTCCGATTCTGTGTCTCCCTCTCTCTCTGCCCCTCCCCCGTTCATGCTCTGTCTCTCTCTGTCCCAAAAATAAATAAAAAATGTTGAAAAAAAATTAAAAAAAAAAAACCAAAATGGTAGAAGCTCACTTTAAAAAAAAAAAAAAAATCTTGTAGCCTGGAGACCTTTTTACCCCTGTATAAAAACCATTAATAATAAATGCTTTAACCATGCATCTGTTAAAACACAGTATGCAAGGATGAACCAATTAACATTTTATATTTCCTAAGACTCGAAAGCGGCAACATTGAATCTGCTTTGTAATGGCATAAATTCACTGGCACACTTGTTTCTATTTTCGGGATGGGTACAGCAATAGCGTTCAATACCGATGCTGTGAGGAGTGTGGCTCAGCTAACACATTGATTTCATTATGCTGAATTCCCATAGTCATTGGAATTCTATTGGCTTTATTACTTATGTTATCTGGTTATGGTTTGAGATCAAGAAGAATATTGTGAATGGGCTTTCTATAATCTCCTCGTACAAAACGAGGACTTATCAGATAAAGTAGTATCTTATATGATAATTATAGGAATTGTTACATAAATGTTTTCATTGCTTCTTGGACTTTGAAATATTAAGGCATGAAAAATAAATATCTGTGTGATGCACAGTTTCATTTCATCCCAGACTTTGCGGCAGGGAATCCTGCTCTGGGCAGTGAAATGAATGCAAATGGGCCCTAACCCCTATGTTACTCCTCTGTCCCCAGACTGTGCCCGTGTTAGCTTTATCTCTTACCATTGCGTGTGCTTTAAGTAGGTCAGTGCTTCCTGAACCAGCCTCGAAAGGCTATTGATAGAGCAAGGAAGCAATGTCTCCATGTTTAGTTAATGGTTATCCACGATGAAATGGATTTCCTTTGCAACCAGGGACTTTTCCAAGCCTCAAGTCTGCCTCAGTTCATTGTCGGTCTCCACCAGCCACAGCATGTGATCAGTGCTTCCCGTGGCTGTCCCTCCAGAGACTGCCATGTTCTAAGGATGGGTGGCTACTGTCCCGGATGGAAGAGACACAAGACACTGTTTTTGTTAGAAGTGGTCAGGAATGTTGGAGAGTTAAAAGGCCATGAGACCTTCACAATTATTTCATTATACCCTGCCTCACTTCAAAAGGATTTGACAAGTCTGCAACAATACGTTGAGGCTAAAAACAAGAAAAACCTAATAAGATGAGGAAAGAGGTCAAAGGAAAATCAATTGAGAAAAATAATATGAAAGCAAAGGTAAAATTAGTAAACCTAATATTTATTATAAGTTATGTAAAGTTTCCAGAGCCGGGCCACAGATTTGACTCTCTAAAGTTTTCCTAAGTCCTCTAAAATTGAAAGAAACCACCTGAGTGACTCAGTCGGTTAAGCATCCGACTCTTGATCTTAGATCAGGTCATGATCTCACAGTTTGTGGAATTGGGCCCTGCATCTGACAGTGCAGAGTCCGATTAGAATTCTCTCTCTCCCTCTCTGTCTGCCCCTCTCCCGTTTGCACTCTATCTCTCAAAATAAATAAATAAGCATTAGAAAAAAATGAGAAAAACCTGATTCCCAGTATCCATGGAGTATCCTACAGAGAAACAGATTAACAAACAAACATAACCTCCAAGATGGGTCCTCGGCCAAGGATTGAAATACGACGTGGGAGACTGTATTCCAGCCATGCTGGTCTGCGCTGAATTTCTCATGTGAAGTTGGAAAAGCAAGGCTGATAAATGTGATCCAGTTCTTGGTGTCAGTTCTTTATCCTTCTTTTACTCTGATACGTGTGTCATTTTGATCAAATGAATATATGGCTATGTTTAGAAATCAAACATACAGATGGCCTCATGATAAAAAAGCAACATCTTGTAGGGTGAGGATATTAATCCCCTCCTTCGCCTTCTCTCTCAGCTCCACCTTTGCCATCCAATTCGTAACCTTTATGCCTTTACTTTTACATTGTCCAAGCTGCATGGCATGTATGTTTGGTTACATAACCATGATTTCAATCATCTGCCCAATTTCAGTAGTATGATTGTAAGGTTGAAAGTCAAGGGAATGTTTACATCACCATTACTACAATAGATTTTAAATGCATGCATTACACTTAGAGGTGCAGGGGAAATGAAATTGCTTATTCCCCATAACGGGTGTGATCTTCATCATGAACCCTGACCCTTCCATGGAGGTATATGTTCTTGATTAATCAATGTCATTGTGTTGTGGGTCCCTAAGATGGCTTTGCCTGTCTAGGTTCGGTGAATTGCTGGAAGGGCTTACAGGACTCGGTGTATCGTCCTACACACGAGTAAGGTTCATCCCGCCAACAGGATGCAAAGTAGCAGATGGAAAAGACATGTGGTGTGAAGTCTGGAGGAAACCACAGGCAAGTTTCCAAGAGCCCTTTCCCAGCAGAGCCGCACAGGACGTGCTCGTTTACCCAGCACCCAGGCTTTACTGGAGGCTGGTCACTGTATACCCCTCCCTAGCACAGACCACAATTCCAGACTCCCAGGGGATAAGGGGTTCAGCACAAACCAGGTTGTTCCTACAGACAGTTTTCATGCTGCAAACCCTCTGTGTAACTAAGCGAATGGGAACACTCCCCAAGTGCAAATTCCCAAGTGGCATCCCAGGGCCACCGTGGAAGCAGCCTCCCTAAGGACGGCAAGTCTCCGGCTTTTCTGCAGTCGCTTACAACCTTGCGGTTGAAGCAGTGGCTTTTGGTGTAATGACCTATGAATCCAGATCATAGCTCCTTTTGAGGTTTGGCTCAAATGGCCTCTGTTGAAGTTTGGCTTAGTATCTTTAAGGTAGATGCTCAACGTCCCAGATTCCCTCTGCCCTCCCCTGTTTTTCTCTAAATTATGTGGGTGCACGTGTAAGTGCGTGGGTCTGTGTGTGTATGGTGTGCCTGTGCGTGGTCTGTGGTGTTGTTGTGTGTGTGTGTACATGTGAGTGGGTGCGGGTGTGTGGTACCCATGTGTTAGAGCGTCTGATGTGTGCGCACGTGCGTGTGTGTGCTTGGTGCACCTGTGTGTGCGTACGTGTGCTGGTGCAGGGGGAGGGGAAGCGAGCGCTCCTGGAGATGCAGGAATGGCTGAGATCCTCGCGTGCTTTCCGAGTTTGCACTGGTTTGTGCGGCATCATGGCCAGGAGGCTTCTTGGTCTGGCTCGTGGGGCAAGGTGGTCCTGGTGCTGACTGGTGGTGACCAGTTTCACTGCTCACGTAAACCTCTGGCGGGTCCCAATGTCTTTGGGAGTAAAATCACCACGGCGGCCATCCCTTGACCTTAACCTTTCTCCACCTGGCCGGGCACAGGCCCTATAACACGCCTGCTGGAAGCGCTGTCATCACCACAGCTGGTGACACCACCCTTCTGTCCTCCTCCTTCTCTGCCGTGTCTACAGAGACACCACCCATCTGTCCCGAGGCTCTTGCCCAGAGCCGTACGTTGGATGAGGCCAAGGCTGGGCCTCTCCCTGCCTTCCCTCAAGCTGTCTGACATTCCCCTGAACTCTTAGACCTTCTAGCACACGTGTAAATTCGGCAAATCTGCGTGTCCCCAAATCACTCCTCACCATTCTCCCACTTACTTGACAATTCAGTTAGGTAGAGAATTTTAGGTTGAAAACTCTTTCCTCTGATCTTTAAAGGTATTTGTGCTACTTAAAATTTCTATTTTGATTTTTGTTTCTAGTTAGGGGATCTGACCTTTCTCTCTAGAAGATTTTAGGATCTTCCATTTATGAAAATTCTCACTTTCCCACTATTGGCTGCTCCGGGCGTCACTCTGTTGTGGCCCATGCCTTCTTCTTGAGCCTTCAGACTTGCTGTGGTCCCACAGGGCACAGAGGCCCCTCCTCTGCTGCAGCCTGTTGCAGATTTCCAGAAATGCATGGAAATTTCTTCGCAATCAATACTCTGTCTTCTGTTCTCCTTGGTATTATGGGTTTACACCAAGCTAGTTTTTATTTTTTTTTTAATTTTTTTCAACATTTATTTATTTTTGGGACAGAGAGAGACAGAGCATGAACGGGGGAGGGGCAGAGAGAGAGGGAGACACAGAATCGGAAACAGGCTCCAGGCTCCGAGCCATCCGCCCAGAGCCTGACGCGGGGCTCGAACTCACCGCGAGATCGTGACCTGGCTGAAGTCGGACGCTTAACCGACTGCGCCACCCAGGCGCCCCCCAAGCTAGTTTTTAAATGTAGTTTTCGTGGTGCCTCAGGAGAGAGTGGGGGAAATGTGTCCGGAGAGAGTGGGGGAAATGTGTCCGCTCAGCCTGCCGGCTGTGACAGGTGGCCCTTCCCGGTATGCCGCCACGTGGTCCACGACTGCCCCTGAAGAATCCTTTTGAATGTAATTGCGTAGATGTTTTCATGTAAAAGTCATCATTTGACATTGCACTGAACCTAAGAAAAGTGGTTAAGTTTTCAAACCATTGAATTAACCACAGTGGGGAGACGATTACGTGTGAATGTACCACATGTTTGGATCAATATGCTAAACATCATCTTAGTGTATTTAAGAAAATAGTTTTGATCCACCAGATCCCCCAAAAGGATCTTGAGAACTGCCAGGTTCTGTGGATTACATTTCAAAAATCACTGGACGACATATTACTCTTCGTTATCATTTTATAGTAGAAATAGATTTTAGAAAACATACTAGGGAGTACCTTTGTGTTACAGTTCATGCACCAAGTACATGTTTGTTTTTCTCAAAGGGTCCATCTTGCTGGGACGATGTCTTAATCCCAAACCGGATGACTGGTGAATGTCAAACTGCAAGCTGTCCTGGGACTACAGCCGTAAGTACCCAGTCAAGTCCATTTCTTTTTTTTTTTTTTTTTTCATTATGACATCTTCAGGGTTTAGTAGGAAATGAGAATAGAGACAAGAATGCTGACTTTTCTTCCATATGATAGTATCCAGCAAAAGTGTTCTCTGATTCAAAGCTTTTATAATAGTCACCCAAAATTCTACCTTTTTCATTGCTTTCCAGTGTCATTTTCCCAGAGGCTTAACCACTTTAGCTGACTATGTTGAAACATGTCAATTTAAACTTCTTAAAAAGTGATATTCATGGAATATGAAGAAGAGCCACTTCAGAGCTTAGAAAAAGAAAATAACAAAGATATAAGGTTAATCTTTGTGCCGATCCTGTGATATTTTGTATTTATATTCCCACATCATTCAAAATGGCTTTCTTTCTTCATCTCTACCTTTCCTTTTCTGACACAGCGGGCTACTAGAAAATCTAGTATGGATGAACAGCTATACAACTGAATTACCATCTTCTGTTCTCTGCAATCCCTTGTCTCTTTGCAAACCTGGGGCATATCTTGATGTTTCGCATAGAAGAGGTATTTCTTGAAAGAGACTCTGAGTCCTGAAGTGATTTTCTAAATAATTTTATATCCCAATCAAGTTGGTAATTTGTGTATTGTTTTACTTTTTGCCTCAAAAATTCCTGGGTCTATCATAATCTGATTTTATATATCTCCTGAGCTGTAAATACCGTTATGGTACCAACACACATGTCAATGTTAGTTCACAAACTGTCACAGCCAGCTGGCGGTTGGTATCTCCTCTAAGGAACAAAGTCTGTCAGTGGCAACAGGTACGGTGTTGGAGCTACAGCTATTAGGCGCGTCTTCTCTCTCCGATTTGCAGGGTGATTGCAAAGTACCGAGGTAGCAGTGAGCAGCCCAAGCAATCACTCTCCATCAAACAGGGCCGAGGACCATGAACAGATTTTTATTAATGCAAATCCTGAAGAAAAATAATGACTTGTGTGTCACTCGCAGGTATTGAGGCATAATACACTCTTGTAAGTTTACTACTGGGATGAAGTTAGAGTGTATATATTTATGGAGCAGAATTCTTAAATATAATGAGATATACATACATGCATACAAATGCAATGTGTGTATAATACACACATTGTGGCTGGGCATGAACCCCGCTTAAAAAAATCCATGAAGCGAGGGAGCATTGCTCAAAAACTGCCAACAGTGCCTCTCAGGTCCCCTTGGCCACCCTGTGAGTTCTGTGCCTAACCTAGTAACAGGCAGGGGAGACACAGGGGCCACCTTCTTTGACAATGTGGGTGGCGGATGTACATCCCAGCAGAGCCAGGATGGAAAGGAGGTGGCTTCTGTTGTGGGCTCTGGGCTCCAAAGAGCTCTGCCCAGGGAGGACAGGGAATGCAACACAGCCCCTGCAGGCTTGCATGCAAATGGCTCTCGTAGTCCCTCCCCACTGCGACTCTGGTGCCTAGAGTTGAATTATGACTGAAGGCTTTCTTGCAAAGGCTGTTCTCCTAAGGTTCCACCCAGGTGTGAACACATTTCTCCAGAGCAAGGACACAGGTATGCTGAGGGGTTCCCACGTTCCCATGGTCAAAGACCTTCTCTGGTGTGAACTACCAAGTGTATCTCTTCTGCTGGAAGCATGCCACATTGACTGCACTCATAAATCCCTACCAGCATGTCACCTTCTGGTCACCGGTGTCACAGGAGCTGCAGAAGAAGGCTTTCCCACTCTGAGGTCTTTCTACAATGAGGACTTCGGGAAAGAGGTGGGAGCTTTGGATCTCTTAGACTCATTGCAGTCAGACACCTTTCTGTGCTTAAAACTTTCGGTGCCAAACAAGGAGGGCATTTGGAATGAAGGCTTCCTCACTGGTGTTGCACATGGAAGACTTTTCCTTGCTGCGTGGTTTCCCTCACACTCCTGATTGTGTGGGGTTGTGTTCCTGTGAATTGTCAGGTGGTAATTAAGAGCTGCTTACCTTGGAAGGCCTTTCTAAACACCTTGAATTTGAAGGTTCAAGGCTGGGTCTCATATGGCTAGACCAAGTCAAGTCCTTGCTGGCCAGCACCCAGGCCTCCTCCCCACACCTCTGTTGTGGGACCATGTGGGGTTGGAGACGTCAAGCCCCAGTGGGAACAAGCAAAATTATGCAGGGCACACACCATAGATGCCCCAGGGCCCTTGTCCAAGAGCCTCTCTTCTCCCAGGACAGGCACACAACCACACCCTCAAAGGTCATTGGTCCCGGCCAATTTCAGCATCTCCGTGGCCATCATTGGAGCCTTGGTCTGGGGGCCTCCTTGGAAGCCGCCCCATGTAACGTCATGGGAAGCAGTGTCTGGCCCAGTGATCTGCTCAGACCAGAGCTTTTCAGCATCAAATCCTTTAGACTGAAAACACGTTTGAATTGCCTAGGAAAATCATCCAGGGGATTGAAGTAAAATACAGATGTCAAATTAGTTTTAAAAAAGAAAAGAAGAGGGTAGAGGAGAGGGAAGTAGGACAAATAAGAAGTATGTACGTGTACACACACATACACACACACACACACAATAATAGAATAAAACCATATACAACAGTGACAAAACAAAATGTAAATGTGCTAACAAAAGTTTAAAAGGCAAAGATTCTAAGACTGGATTAAAAGAAGAACGTCCAGCTTTATGCGAGACACAAGATACATACCTAAAACATGAGAACAAAAGCACTGAACATTAAAGAATGGACAATGACATACCAGGCAAACATTAACCAAAGGGCAGCTTTTGAAACCATTTTAATTGCATATAAAATCAGTTTTGGGGGAAACAGCATTATTAAAATTTTTCATTTTTCTTTTAAGTTTTTATTTTAATTTCAGTTAGTTAACATACAGTGTTATATTACTTTCAGGTGCACACCATAGCGATTCAACACCTCCGTACAACACCCAGGGCTCATCACCACAAGCACACTCCTTAATCCCCATCACCTATCTCCCCCCATCCCCCACCAGCTCCCCCTGTTAACCATCAGTTTGTCCTCTGTAGTTAAGAGTCTGTTTTTTTAATTTCTCTCACTCTCTCACTCTCTCGATCTCTCTCTCTCTTTTCCCTTTGCTCCTTAGTTTTGTTTCTTAATTTCCACATATGAGTTAAATCCTACAGTATTTATCTTTCTCTATGACTTAGGTAGTTTAGCATTATACTCAGTAGATCCATCTATGTCCTTGAAAATGGCAAGATTTCATTTTTTGTGGCTGAATAATATTTTATTGTATATCTATGCCACATCTTTTTAATCTATTTATCAGTGAACACTTGGGCTGCTTCCGTATGTTGGCTATTATAAATAATGCTGCTATAAATATAGGGGTGCATATAATTTTTTGAATTAGTGTTTTGTATTTTTTGGGTAAATATCCAGTAATAGAATAACTCGATGTAATGGTAATACTATTTTTAACTTTTTGAGGAACCTCCATTCTGTTTTCCACAGTGGCTGCACCAGTTGGCATTCCCGCCAACAGTGCGTGAGGGTTTTTTCTCCACATCCTCACCAACCCTTGTTGTTTCTTGTGTTATTGATTTTAGCCATTCTGATAGGTGTGAGGTGATAGATCATTGTGGTTTTGATTTGCATTTCCCTGATGGTAAGCGATGATGAACATTGTTTCTTGTGTCTGTTGGCCATCTGGATGTCTTCTTTGAAGAAATGGCTGTCCAAGTCTTCTTCCCAGTTTTTAAATGGATTAATTGTTTTTTGAGTGTTAAGTTGTATAAGTCCTTCATATATTTTGGATACTAAGCCTTTATCAGCTATGTCATTTGCAAATATTTTTCTCCCATTCTGTAGGTTGCCTTTTGGTGTTGATTGTTTCCTTCGCTATGCAGAAGCTGTTTATTTTTATGTAGTCCCAATAGTTTATTTTTGCTTTTGTTTCTGTTGCCTCAGGAGACATATCTAGAAAAAAGTTTCATAGCTGATATCAAAGAGGTTACTGCCTGTGTTCTTTTCTAGGATTTTTATGGTTTCAAGTCTCACATTTAGGTCCTTAATCCATTTTGAGTTTATTTTTGTGTGTGGTGTAAGAAAGTGGTCCAGTTTATTTCTTTCGCATGTTGATGTCCCATTTTCCCAGTACCATTTGTTGAAGAGACTGTCTTTTTCCCATTGGATGTTCCTTCCTGCTTTGTTTTGATCACTACAGCTTTGTAATATACCTTGAAGTCTGGAATTGTGACGCTTCTAGCTTTGCTTTTCTTTTTCAAGATTGTTTTGGCTATTTAGTATATTTTGTGGTTCCATACAGATTTTAGAATTGTTTGCTCTAGTTCTGTGAAAAATGCTGTTGGTATTTTGACAGGGATTACATTAAATGTATAGATTGCTTTGGGTAGCAAAAACAATTTAATAATAATTATTTTTCTAATCCATGAGCAGGGACTACATTTTCATTTCTTTGTGTCATCTTCAATTCCCTTCATCAATGTTTTATAGCTTTCAGAGTACAAGTCTTCCACATCTAATCTTTGGTTAGATTTATTCCTAGGTATCTTATTATTCTTGGTGAAATTGTAAATGGGATTGTTTTTTTTTAATTTCTCTTTCTGCTGCTTCATTATGGTGTATAGAAATGCAATAGATTTCTGTACATTGATTTGTATCTTGCAACTTTCCTGAATTTGTGTATCAATTCTAGTAGTTTTTTGGTGGAGTCTTCTAAGTTTACTATGTATAGTATCATGTCATCTGCAAATAGGGAAAGTTTTACTTCTTCCTTATTGATTTGGATGCCTTTTATTTCTTTTTATTGTCTGATTGCTGTGGCTAGGACTTCCAATAGTATACTGAATAACAGTAGTGAGAGTGAACATCCTTTTCTTGTTCCTGATTAGGCGAAAGCTCTCTGTTTTTCCCCACTGAGGATCCTTTATCTGATTTTGGTAGGATTTTGCCTCACAGAATGAATTTGGAACTTTTCCTTCCTTTTCTGTTTCTTGGGAATAGTTTGAGAAGAATCGGTGTTAACCCTTCTTTAAATGTTTTATAGAATTCACCTGTAATGCCATCTGGTCATGGACTTTTATTTGTTAGGAATTTTTTGGTTACTGATTCAATTTCTTTGCTGATTTTTGGTCTGTTCAAATTTCCTATTTCTTTCTGGTTTAGTTTTGGTAGTTTATTGTTTCTAGGAATGTATCCATTTCTTCTAGGGATCCTTCTAGGTTTATGAATTTGTTGGCATATAGTTTTCATGATATTCTCTGATAATTGTTTGTATTTCCGTGGTGTTGGTTATTATTTCCCCTCTCTCATTTGTGATTTTATTTATTTTTGTCCTTTCTCTTTTATTCTTGAGGAGTCTGGTTAGAAGTTTATCAATGTTATTGATTTTTTTCAAAGAATTCACTCCTGGTTTCACTGATCTGTTCTATTATTATTTTAGTAAAACCATCTGTTAAATCCATCTGTTCTAGTGTATCATTTGAAGCCATTGTTTCTTTGTTGATTTGCTGTATAGATGATCTGTCCATTGAGTGGGTGTGACAGTCCCCAACTACTATTGTGTTGTTACTAATTAGCTCCTTTATGTTTGTTATTAACCATTTTATCAATGTTGGGTGCACAAGTATTTACAATTGTCATATCTTCTTGTTGGATTTTCCCCTTTATATTTTTTGAGAAGTGTTAATATTCTGTATTTAATATCATGCATAAACCACCCCAATATGCCTTTCATTAAGCAAAAGGCAACATTTTAAATGCAAGGAATTTTAATTCATTTGGCAGAGTTAAGACTAAAAGGAGAAAGGAGACATTGTCAGCTTATCTTTAGCCCTGACCTTTAATAGGCTAACAAACACAACTTGAAACACAGCTGAGCCTTGCTGTTCTGATAGAGTGAAACTTCACCCTCAGTATTTAAATATATTAATATAACCAATTATATAAATCTATAAAACCAATCTCCTGTAAGCTTAGAGATGGCATTTACCAGCTCTGTGAAAAGCTGAACACTGCCAATCACATATTCGTTTAACCACGAGCCAATCTTATTTAAATCAGGACTGTCCAAAAGAAATATTCTGTCAGCCATTAGTGATCTGAATTCAGGTGTACGAGATCAATTTAAATATGGTACACATATAAAAAAGTCATGAGACATTTTTGTTTTGTAATAAATAAAGCAATGGCCAACTCTTACTCCTTAGTAGCTTTTTTAAGAAAAGCTATCAAGTCTGCTCTTTCCCCTGCCTTCTTAATGCCGGCAAAGATCATTTTTGTTCTTGGGATATACTTCTTGGGATTCTCCAAATACTCCATCAGTGTCTCCTCTCCCCAGGAGATGCCTTTGTTCTTGTTGGTATCCGTGTAAGAAAATCCAGGGGCTTGACCTGTCTCTTGCCCAGATAAACCATGGATATTTGGCCCAGCTTGTGATTGCCTCCATTTTCCATGTTATGACACTGGGCACACTTCTGAACAAAAATCTTCTTGCCCTTTTCAACATAACCCATGTTTAAATTGTTCTTTGGTCATGCATGAAACAAAGGTGCCTGCTCACAATCCAGATGTCCCACTCTCTCTGGATTTCCCCCTTTACTATTATATAGTGTCCTTCTTTGTCTGTTGTTAGAGTTTTTGTTTTAAAGTCTTTTTTGTCCAATATATATATTGCTACTCCAGCTTTCTTTTGCAATTCATTTGCACGATAGATGGTTTCTCCACTTCCTCACTTTTAATCTGATGGTGTCTTTAGGTCTGAAATGAGTCTCTTTGTAAGGAGCATATGCATGGCTCTTGTTGGGTTTTTTGTTTTTACTTTTTTGTTGTTTGTTGTTTTTGTTTGTTTGTTTGCTTAATCCACTGTCTCCTTATGTCCTTTGATTGGAGCATTTAGTCCATTTACATTCAAAGTAATTACTGATAGATATGTTATGTATTGCCATTTTATTACTTGTTTTGTGGTTGTTTCTGAACATTTCCTCTGATTCTTGTATTTCCTTCATGTTTTGCTGATTTTCTTTAGTGATATATTTGGATTTCCTTCTTTATACTTTGCATATTTGTTAGTGGTTTTTGATATATGGTTACCATTAGGTTTGTGTATAGCATCTTCTACATATAGCAATCTATATTAAGTTGATGGTCATTTAAGTTTGAACCCATTCTTTGCTCCTCTCCTCCCACATTCTATGAGTATTTCTTTTGTGAGTTCCTTGACTGATTTCTTACAGAAATATTCATTTTTGCTGATTTTGTGTTTTCTACCTTGATATTGTCACTTTTGGTCCATCCTTTCCACTCAAAGAGTCCCCTTTAATATTTCTCACTGGGCTGATTTAGTTGTCATGAATTCCTTTAGTTTTTGTTTATCTGGGAAACTCTTTATCTATCCTTTTATTCTGAATGATAGCCTTCCTGGATACAGTATTCTTGGGTGCAGATTTTTCCCATTCAGCACCCCAGGTACATCCTGCCCTTCCTTCTGCTTGCCAAGTTTCTGTTGAAAAATCTCCTACTACCTTTATGGGTTTTCCCTTGTAAGTTACTGACATCTTTTGTCTTATATCTTTTAATTTTTTTTCTTTATTATAATGTTTTGCCAATTTAATTACAACATGTCTTGGTGTGGGTCTGCTTTTGTTGATACTTGTGGGAGTTCTCTGTGCCTCCTGGGTCTGGATATCTGTTTCCTTCATTAAGGAATTTTTCAATTATTATTTCTTCAAATAAATTTTCTGTCCCCTTTTCTCTCTCTTCTTCTTCTGGAACTGCTATAATATGAATGTTATTACATTTGCTGCAGTCACTGAGTTCCCTAAGTCTATTCTCATTTTGCATAATTCTTTTTTTTCTCTCTTTGCTTAACTTGTTTACTTTCCATTACTGTTTTCTAGGTCATTAATTCATTCCTCTGCTTCTTCCATCCTGCTGTTCATTTCATCAGGTGTGTTTTTCATTTAATTTATTGAGTCCTTTATCTCTGCTCTGTTATTTCTTATTGTTCTGTTAAGAGTCTCACACATTCTTCCACTCTTTTCTCAAGTCCAGTGAGTTTCTTCATTATCATTGCTTTAAATTCTCTATTAGACATGTTCCTTATATCTGTTTTTGCTTAGATCTCCAGCTGTGGCCTTGTCTTGTTCTTTCATTTGGGATAAATTTCTGTGTCCTCATTTTGTCTGCCTCTCTGTATCTCCTTCTGTGTATTAAGAAAGTCAGCTATTTCTTCTGCTCTTGAAAGCAGTGACTTTATGAAGAGTTCCTAGAGTGCCCTACAGTCCCTGTTCATCAGAACCTGGCACTTCAGGAGAGTATCCCAGGTGTTTTGCTTATGCTCTACTGTTGTGTTTGAGTCATGTTTCCTTTCATTGCAGCACATTCACTGACTTTCTGCCTGTTATGGACTGTTCTTGCTCTCTGTAGTGTTAGTAGGACCCCAGTAGGCCAGCTCTGGAGGGGTATGCCCACCAGGGAACTTGGGAGCAGGGTAGTGGTGGTAGCAAAATTTGCACTGGGCCACTAGTCCTATGCCACATCTCCCCAAGCACTGTGGTGGCTAGGGGTTGTGTGCTAGGATGGCCGGGGCACAAAGATGGTCCCTGCACGCAATGGTGGTTGAGGGTGCATGGTTGGGTGTGGTGGGGTGACTGGGCACTACACGGCAGCTTTACATTATTTAAAATTCTAAAAAGCATTATGAAAACTAGGTTTTGCTAAAAGTTTCAATAACCGAGAAAGATATAGCAGTTTAAACATTGTATGATCTTAGTAACACGAACTCAAAATACATTAAAGATAAATTGTCAGAATTAACCCAGGATATGAATAAATAGGGCACAGGGCAGGAGACAGTAACATTAACCTCCAAGGGGTGGGAGCTCCAGCAGCATAATCAAGAAGCATGTGACTGATCAGTCCAACCAGTAACCAGCATCACATTGTGAGCACTGCACACAACACCTGGAGAACACCTCCTTTTTCAAAGCATATTTGGAACATTTCAACAATTGATCATGTTTTGGAGCATTAAAGCATTTAAATAACACTTACAAAAGCATAACCATAAAAATCTCTGAAACATGGAAATTCAATTATCTTAGTCAATAAAAAACCCAAATGGAAAAATGAAAGCAACCAACAATGAAAATACACCACATATCAAATCTTTAGGGATGTTGTTAAATTAGAATTTCAAAGGAATATTTAGGACCGTAAGGGCTTATTTTATAAAATAAGAGAGAGTAAAATGATTTAAACATATTGTTTAAGAAGGTAGAAAAAGAAATTGTCATATCCAACTAATTTTCTCTCATTTTTAGTGAACACTAAGTGCTGGTTAGATAAAGGAATTGGAGGCATGCGCACCTTTTTTATAATTATACCAGTGGCTGGCAGAGCACTCAGTGTGAGAAATTTCATTTGTTCTTTCTCTTATCACCTTTTTTTGTGAATTACATTTTTACAATGCAGCTAAATATAAACTCCTGTATTTTCTAAATCATTGTGTGTGATGTTTGTTTCTTAAGGAGGTGAAAAGATATTCATTTTAAGTAGTTTCTCATACTTAAATTTGCAGGGTATTTTAAGTTTTTGACAGTATTTTGTACAGTAGATAATATATTCTCATGAAAAGTTAAATTTCTATCACTTGAGTAAAATATCCATATACTTAAAATTCAAAAGAACAGGGTCCCTAATGTATTCATAATTAATATTTATACACTTAAAGATAATCTAACTACATCATTTTAAGTAGCAGTGAAATCTAACCTTTGTATTTAGGAGTACAAATATAAACTTGACCCTACCTACACTTCAGACAGAGAAATCTGTACCTAATTCAGTTTTACACTAATCGCTGTTATCCAAGGAAAGAACATAGCATTAGTTCTGAAAGGCATCTTACCTTTTTTATAAAAAGAGTTCTAGTCAGCTCAGAGAGTATATATGCTTGAGATTTAAAGAGGGACAGAAATCACTTGGGATTTTCTCCATGAGTAAAATTAAGTCAACTTTGGATATGACATAAGACTTTAAATTTTCTGTGTAAATCTTTTTTTGTATATATATTTTATGTACGATCCCTTAAACAGCAAACATATTTGTGTTTGTCTATGCAGTGAGGTATATGTTTTACTTAGTTGTATACACGAAGGCTAAGACATGCCCAGAAGTCTTATTCTCTCTCTGGGTGTTATTTCTGAGTTCCAAATTATAAGTTAAAAACAAGTATCCCCTGTTCATCAAACACTTCCCTGTGAAAACCTCTGACGTAGTCGTGCTTTTGTGGTAATGAAGGGTTTCTAAGCCAACTGTGAGAATGCGGCCTCTTCCCTCACACCTTACAATTAGACTGAAGGGTTTAGGATAAGGGGATAGTCTCTTAGATGACAAGGACAAAAAATTAAATCATGTCTTGGTCTTAGTTCCTTCAGGCTCCTATAACAAAATACCATAAACAGGTGGCTTATAAAAAACAAAGGGCACACTTCCTGATTCACGGATGCCATTGCGTGGTAGAAGGGACAAGGGAGCTCTCTGCTGTTATGACCCAGTTACCTTCTTCAGGGCCTCACCTCCAAATACCATCACAATGGGAATTAGGCTTCAACCTATCAGTCTGGTGCAACACACATTCCGATCATACCAATCTTCAAAGTAATAAATGAACTAAGGTCATTATTTTTGTTCTTGTTAAAGAGTATTGTTTTACTACTTAACATCCTATAACATACATCATATTTTACATTCTGACTAGTAATATTTACCTGATATCCCATGTTAAATAATGTATTTTTAATAGTGTAATGTTTAAAATTATTCGACTTCAATATGTGTTAAACTCTTTTACATGGGGGCGCCTGGGTGGCGCAGTCGGTTAAGCGTCCGACTTCAGCCAGGTCACGATCTCGCGGTCCGTGAGTTCGAGCCCCGCGTCGGGCTCTGGGCTGATGGCTCAGAGCCTGGAGCCTATTTCTGATTCTGTGTCTCCCTCTCTCTCTGCCCCTCCCCCGTTCATGCTCTGTCTCTCTCTGTCCCAAAAATAAATAAACGTTGGAAAAAAAAAATTAAAAAAAAAACTCTTTTACATGGAACTTCTGTTATTTATCAGAAAAAGTTGAGAAGGACATCTTAATGAAATTAGATACTAAATGAAATTAGATACTCAAATGAAATTAGATACTAAAAACTATCCCCTAAATTATAATAAATAGCATAATTATTAAACTCCATGTAACAAATGGGGGGATACCATCTTACTTAACATACAATTTATTTCTTATATTTTTCCCCAGTTGGGCTCAGGATATGTCAACTGGAACATTAGTTTGAATAAAAGTTAATATTCATAGTCTGTATCTCTGATTTCATCTTCTGGGTAGATGTTGGGTAAAACAAAATGAAGAGTAAATAAGAGTCACCCAATACTGAAAAAACTTTCTAGAGAGAGCATTTGCATAGTTTATGTCCAAAAAGTTTCTAATTAATGTTTAAGTTTAATCAAATGACTGTCCTCAAAGGGAATCTGTGTTTCTTTTTGTTGTTTCTATGATTGTTTTCGACTTGATTAGAATCTCACAAAATGAGACTCAAGATTTCTCAGGATGGTTTCCTGGTATAGACTATATGTTCTTATTTTTTTTTCCAGTATCTAATAATAATGAAAAGTTTGCTCTGTTTTGCTCTTAAGGAAAGAGTTCAGGTTGACCAGGTATCCCTGAGATAGTCATAAGAGACCATCTTTATCTGCAAGATATAAAAGGAGCTGCAGACTCCATAAACCTTGTGTTGCTAAGCCCATCTGCACAACTCAGTAACCCACATGGACACAGACATTTCCAAATAGGTAATTAACTCCAGCCCTGTAGCTTCCAGGGGCTGCATCCATCCCAGAGGGCAGCTGGGCATGTAAGTGTGGAGGGCACAGAATAAAAGCAGAAATGAGAGAGGAGACGGCGTGTGCTCCCCACTCTTTCTGCCCTGATGTTTGGTTGAAGAGAAATGGTATCCCTTTCCTGTTCTCGGTAGTCATGTTTTCTTAATTCCAAATAAAATTGAATTGTGAAAGCTTTGAAGTCAAACGCAGATTATGATTGAACGGTATCTAAGCGTGACAGAGTGTTCTCTGTTGTCTGACATGCAATTTGGGTGACAAACTAGAAACTTCTGAGAGCATTTTTCAAAAACCGATCAAGTATTCAGACTCAAGGACAGTTCACTTCTAAACTAAGTTTTTAGTACTATATAACAAAAAGGTTCATTTTAAAAAATTAAGGTAAAAATTAGAAGATAGATATTTTTATTACAGAATCAGTGAAAATTTCGCACATATAAATAAAATTCTTAAATGTTTATATGAAAAAATATAGAAGTCTACTATGGAGAAAAAAGTGTGTTTTTAATAGCACTAAAGAAATTGAACTAGTTTTTAATAACCTAAGAATATTTGGGAGGCTTAGAAGCCAAGAATCAATTCAGTTGAACTATTTTTCTGTGATATAACCCCCTTTATTGTCTAGGCTCTTTGACAACTTAGTGGAAAATTATATCAACAGCCATTTCCACGTTATTGCTAAAGACTCCTGTGTACTGTTCCATGAAAAAAAAATCTGCAAGGAAAGGAAACAAGGTACCAGAAATTATTGCATGTGGATCAGAATACCTATACATACAAAGTAACCAGTATCTACACCGTAGTCCCACACATATAACCTTGGTTATATGATGATGCCATTGTTCAAGCAAATATCGAGTTCCATAATATATACTTTTAAATATTAAAAATAATTTGTTTCCTCAATTCCAGGAAACTCTTGTTTTATGTGAATTGTAAGTATTTTTTTCCACTTGATAACCCATGATTCTAAGTGTCATAATTTGTATCTTATTTTATATGCGATAGAAGAAAATCATGCCTATGACCACTACACTGTAAGATGAGCAATTTAAAATCTGTTTACTATTCCCAGAGGCTTCAAAAGTTACTTTACTTTTTGTCTGTCCATAGAACAATTCCAAAGCCAGATATGATAAGAGGCTGCATTGGAGGTTGTGTTATGGCTTTAGACAAGGGCCCAAGACAATGAAAAATAACCAACAAGGAAATTTATCACAATCAGAAAAAAGGTACATTTCTAGACCACTAGGTTATAGACTGGGGAGAAAGTATATCGATCTACCAGGAAAGCTAGCAATAGGTGTAATAAGATAATTTCGAATAGATTTATAAGTGAAATTCTGAGAACTGGAGTAAAGGAAGATTAAATACCACTGTAAACATCATTGAACTTTTCAACTGGGATGGTAGATTGGACCCAACTAGAAATACCAGGGATTAAGGACTGGAGGTCACTCTGTGATCACCACCATGCAGATACACGGGAGGCTAATGGAGTGAGAATAGAAGGAAGATGTACAAGTAATGGGGCAGGGGAATGAGGGCTGCTTCTCAGCAGGTAAATAGCCCTCTTGATCCTTCAAGCAGGTGATCGATGGCTCTCCGACACCCGCACGTCATCATGTGGTGATGGAGGTCATTAAGAAACCATCATCTCTCTTACTCTGGGCAAGCTAGCTCTCAAAAAGTTATCAAGGGCTATGATAAAATTTAGTTTTTAAGATATATGCTGCAAAAAATACTTAAAGCCAGTTTCCTAAACTTGAGATTTAGAATGAAATCAAAACTGAGAAGAATCCCCTGTGCTCTTGACCACATGTGGTGAAACATTTATTTCTACTAATAGTTCTTGGCAAACAAACAAAGTTTGGTATCCCCAGATTGGAATGTCCTAAAGTGGGTAATAATTTTTTAAAAAAAATTAGTGTTTATTTGTATTTAAAGAGAGAGAGAGAGAGAGGGGGAGAGGGAGAGAGAAATGGGGGAGGGGCAGAGAGAGAGGAAGACACAGAATCTGAAGCAGGCTCCAGGATCTGAGCTGTCAGCACGGAGCCTAACATGGGGCTGGAACTCACGAACCACAAGATCATGACCTGAGCTGCGGTCATATGCTTAACTGACTAAGCCACCCAAGCGCCCCATAAAGTAGGTAATAATCATCATCCCTTTCAATCATCAGAGTTTTGGAAACTAAATGTCAGTGTTTTTATGAGATGAAGAGAAAACTTTTATGTTTCAAGATTGGAAAGCAAATATAATTTTTAAAATGTCCTTCCATTGAAAGAAATACAGTTCTTTTTATAACAGGTATTTACTTGTTGTGTTAGTCACTGTGCAGAAAATAAAGGCTGACCTTCAAGAACTGGGAATCTAGTTGCAGCGCTAAGACTTTACAGTAATGACTGCAATCCGGATTCAACAGAGCAAATAAAAAAACTTATTGAGCATGTCCTCTATGCCAGGCACTGAGAAAGAAAAGCGAGTATTTCTATTTGCTGCTATCACAGTATGGAAAAAATTTCAGGGTAGAGTCAGACATACAGGCAAATGGTGGCTTTTACCATGAACTAAGTATTGTTTTGTTTTTTTAATGTTTATTTTTGAGACAGAGAGAGTGTGAGCGGGGGAGAGGCAGAGAGAAAGGGAGACACAAAATCCAAAGCAGGCTCCAGGCTCTGAGCTGTCAGCACAGAGCCCAACGCAGGGCTCAAACTCATGAACCACGTGATCATGACCTGAGATGAAATCAGACACTTAACCGACTGAGCCACCCAGGCACCCCATAAACTAAGTATTGTTAAAGATGGATATGGAAGACTGTAAAAAGACTTCATTTGTGAATAAGCAGAGGAAATAAGACAAAGTGGTGTATCCCGAATCCCATGAAACAAGCGCCAGAAATGCTTGTGAAAGTTCAGAGAAGAGAAATTTCCTCCACATAATGGAGTTAAAGAAAAGGCTTCCCACAGGAGATGGTACCTGAGGGAGGGCAGGTGTAATTTCCATAGGTGTTGATGTTGGCAAGGTGGAGTGAGGTTTGTGAGGTAGAGAAAATGATAGGAATAAAGAGATAGAAAATCTCAATTTTCTCATTTATTCCATGAGTTACTATTAGGTGCGAGACAGAATGTTCGGCTCTCCTATGTGTGCAAAACCAAGGTCCTCTTCTTCCATGGAGCTCCTCCCAGCCCTATGACCTGGCACTTGTCAGCAGGGAAGATGAAAATTGAAGAGCCATCAGGAAGGAAGAGCCCCTTGAGAAGCATCTAGAATTTAGTGGTGGCTGGAAACAAGAGGCAGTCCAGGTTCCTTTTTGTGTATTTGTTATTTTGTTTGTGGGTTTCCACGTAGAGGATTATAATAGAAATAATCTGACCATGGAGAAGTTTAGGTATTTTGAAATAGCAGTTGAGCTGGTTGGCATGATGGGTGGAATGGAGCAAGGCGCACACACACACACACACACACACACACACACACACACACACAATCTTGAAGGGAACAAAACTTAAAGATAACTTTTATACAATTTGTTTATTGTCCTTGATTCCCCAGGAACATGTGAATAAAGGTAAATGAGAATTGGCATTTTGCCGTCCTTAAAACTAGAAACACAACATACAAATGAGATTTTGGTTTGGAACCCATTAGAAGCACCACACTTTTCTTGTATTTATTGGGTCATTAAGAGCAGCCATATGGTTGTCTTCTGTCCTATCTGTTCACGTTTCTCCAGTATGTTCCTCAGTGGGAGTCTGTTTAGTGGTTGATTGAAATTCTATCTTTATCGGCAACTTTCTGTTTTCTGTAATTGCCCACAGTGGATGATCCAATATGAAGGGTTTCCTTTTCCTTCTGTTCCTGCCACTCTCTTTTTGTCAATCTTACTGGAAAACCAGAGTTGTTTTTTGTTTGTTTGTTTGTTTGTTTGTTTTGTTCTGTTGCCATTGACTTTTGAAAATATTAGAGGGGGCAGAAAATAGGTTACTACAAGAAATAAATTTTGAGTCTATCTGACAATCTATTTCTTCTTAAGGATAATCAAGCTGACTGGAACTATATGCTAAACAGTTTGAGGAGTGCTGGACTGAGTTAAGTGTATCTGTAACTCCTTCTGTTTTTATGTGCATGTTAATTAACTTCTGTTCATTTCCAGTCTTCATTTGTGAAGTAAAGATTGTACATCACTCTTGAAATTTCACTGAGTGTTTGTAGGGAGTCAGGACTCAGTAAATTTTCCTGGTTTTCAGAAACGAAAGATGTTCTGTTGGGACGGCATAACTGTCAATATCTGTAGATTTTCATAAGTTATTCAGAAATACCTATGTTTTTCTGGATCACAGAAATGTCATTTTTTCTTAGAGTTATATAATTTATTCATTCTTTTTCCAGCGTTATAAAAATGAACTATTTCAATGAAGCAAAGAACCAATTCTCCATGTGCTTCTAACATTTCATTAAAATTTGCACTGATGTTCACAAGAATTATAAATCTCATTAAGTGAATTTATGTTAAGCAATTAAAATCATATCACTTATCACAGTGTCCAATATATGAAGACCCTTTAGAGAATCTATTCTCATTTAGTATGTAATAGTGAGTAGTATTAGTTATTATAAGGCATGCATTTAAATTTGGACATTTTCTTGATTGAACAATGAAATATTTAAAATGCACTCACTGCTATGGACTGTGGTTCAGTCACACACTTGAATGATGAAATGTTTATCCCATATACAAAAAAGCAAATATAAATGGAGAAGAATGCATAGTGGGGTTCATTGAAGGTCATCAGTTATGGCATGTGGCTCTATAAGAATGAAACCACAACACTAGAAATACTAAACTACATTTTATTAGATTTGAGCCCGGAGGAGCTTCTTAGGGATGGCTTATATTTACTCTTAAGGAATAAATAGTCAACAGAACTGTTATAAAGAAGGGGCCACTGTAGGACAGGATCCATCAGCCACAGTTATGGAACTAGATGAACTCTGACTATCAGATCCCAAGAGAGCAAATAATGGAAATGTTATCCAGACCAGAGGAACTAGTGAGGACACTACAAAGTCATGATTACTACAAATTAGGATTTAGAATCCACTAATCCTGGTTACTACACACTCTTGAAAGCATGGATCTTTGGAAATCATGGAATGGCATCATATTAACAACTATGATTTAGTCTGAGTCTTCCACATTTTCTTTCCAGCCATCACAACTGATTACCTTGCAAAGATTCTGTCACAGATATCACAGGTAGCTCTCCAAAAGCGAGAACAAAATCACACCACAATAACAACCAAACTCCTCCATAGTGGTGAAAGCCAATCTCTATTAGAGGAGGCAGTGAGGCAAAGAAAGTAATTAAGGTTAGCCAAATCAATGGAAATTAATTGCTCTATGTTAAGGAGAAAGTCCTCCAACTGGTAAGAATTGCCATGGGTCTGACCAAAAACATTTTCAGGTTTAGGAACTAAATTTTAGCAACTCCTATCTTGAAGAGACCAACTCATGAGCTAAACCAACATGCAAAAGACTTTGTCTGTTAACCATATCAGTTTGTTAATTTATACTCTTGGTACAATATCTCCAACTGCACAATATTCACATCTACCCCCACAGATCTGTTTCTTTTCCTTTTTGCTTCTGCTCCTCTGCCTTCTCTCTCCCTCCCTCTTTCTCTCTCTCTAGCTTTCCCCCTCCATTCCTTCCTCCTTCTTTCTTATCTCTCTTACCTCCGCTCCTCCCTGGCAGCTCCCAACTCCCTGGGCCTTGCCCCAAATCAACAAGCTATGCATCCTTGTGTGGTTGTTTATAAAGTGTCCACAGGTTCTTTGATGGTTCCCTCCTTACACGTTGGGTCCTACTTCTCCTTCCCTCACACCTGGGCCAGCCATGGTGCTCTGTTCCTAGAGAATAGAAAGCAGTGGAAGTGATGCTGTGTTGTGAGGCCAGGTCACAAAAGGCAAAACCACATCTATGTGGCTTTCTCTCTTTTGAGACACACATACTAGGAGCCCTCAACCAACACAAAAAACTGATTGGATTCCCTACAGCTGTAGTGATGAGAGACCAAAAGGAGAGGAGGCCATACAGGAATAGGGAGAGGTACCTAAGGAAGCCAAGCGTTCCACACCCAGCGGGTTCGCCTTTCCATCTTCAAGTGTCATTTGTGTGAACAAGAGGGCCCTCAGACCACTCCAACTTTTGAGCCTCCCTGGCTATTGTAACAGGAGCAGAGATAAACAGCCTCCACCAAATGGTGCTTAAATTGCAGCTTTGTAAGTAACATAAAATTTTTAAAAATTTGTTTAAGCCACTAACATTTGGGGTGTTGTGTTGCCGTAGATACCTGGAACACCTTCCATGGTGTTCTGCATGATCATGTTATTATACAAAAGACTATGCACGCTCAGATGTATAAATATGTGTGTGTGTGTGCCACACATTTATGAAAGGGGGTTCAAGTTAAAAATTCAGACAGTGGTTTGATGATGAAGCATGTGACCTGAGAGAGTTCATTCATGCTGGGCTAGAATCATTTGTATATTTGAAGCATATTTTTACCTTAGATAATATTGGATAAACAATAACAAGAATTTTCGGGTCAATTCCCCCACTTACTAGGTACCAAATACACCTCCTAGTCAGTTACATATCTTCCCAACGTAATCTTATCATGTCTCCCTGAAGTTACACCCTGATCTTCTAGATTTGTGTGTGTAGTTCGCAAGCCACCATTAACAACATATTGACAAATGGTTTTAGGTCAATGTCCTGCTTTTACAGGAGTCCCACTTTACCAGAGACTGAACTAGCAGACCAGCGCTTGGGTAGTGGGGTCAGAAAAGCTTGATAGGAATTCTTGTTCTGATACTTACCGGCTGGTGACCTCGGACAAAATCTTTCCACCCTGTCAGTTTCCTCGTCTGTGAAACAGAGATACCAGTGCATTTTATACAAGGTTATTGGAAGGACTAAGTCTGATAAAGAGTATAAAGTGCATATGCTAGAACGTCTCATGGTAAAGAATCAGTAAATTGTAATTAGTATAAGCATAGCTGTTGCTACTATAATGTGTTGACTCGTACTAGATTTGATCTCACAAGGTGGTTTTTCTCCAGCCTTTTCCACCAGGACTGGAGACAAGTTACCAGAATGCTTATGCAGTTGATTGCCATTTATACAAATGACAAGAAGCATTCAAATTAATGGTTTCTCTGATAATAACTCTGTAGTAAACTGTAGCATATGTAGTTCCTTAAATAAACATATACTCAATTTGCATTTCATATAATACATGAATGTAACATAAATAAAATTTTCTACCAGCTAATAGGGAGGAAAAATATTACATCATCATAATGACTTAGAAAAGCATTTTTGTTGATCTTTAATTTTTGAGAACCATATGCCAGCATAATTTTTATAACCCCACATTTTTATTTTTTTATTTTAATTCCAGAATAGTTACATACAGTATTATATTAGTTTCAGGCACAAAATTTCAACAGTTTTATACATTACTCAGTGCTCATCATGGTACGTGGACTCCTTAATCCTCTTCACCTATTTTTCCCATCCCTTCACTCACCTCCCCTCTGGTAACCATCTGTTTGTTCTCTGGAGTTGAGTCTGTATCTTGGTCTCTCTCTCTCTCCCCCTCTCTCTTTCCTTTGCTCATTTGTTTTCCTTCTTAACTTCCACATGAGTAAAATCATATGGTATTTTTCTTTCTCTGGTTTATTTCACGTAGCATTATACTCTCTAGCTCCATCCATGTCATTGCAAATGGCAAGATTTCATTCTTTTTATGGCTAAATAATATTCCATTGTGTGTATGTGTGTGTATACACACACACGCGCACACACACAGACACACAGATATGCATATGTCACTTCTTTATCCATTTATGTCAATGGACACTTAGGCAGCTTTCATATCTTGGCTATTATAAATAATGCTGCAGTAAACATAGGGGTGCATGTATCCCTTTGAATTACTGTTTTGGTGTTCTTTGGGTAAATAGCCAGTAGTGTAATTACTGAATGGAAGAGTAGTTCTATTTTTAACTTTTTGAGGAACCTCATACTGTCTTCCACAGTGGCTGCACCAGTTGGCATTTCCACTTATAGTGCATGAGGGTGTCTTTTTCTCCACTCCTCACCAGCACCTGTTGTTTCTTGTGTTTTTGATTTTAGCAATTCTGATGGATGTGAGATGATATTGTAGTTTTGACTTGTGTTTCCCTGATGATGAGTGATGTTGAGCATGCTTTCATCTACCTGTTGGCCGTCTGGATATCTTCTCTGGATAAATATCTGCTCACATCTTCTACCCATTTTGTAATTGGATTCTTTGTGGGTGTGTGTGTGTGTGTGTGTGTGTGTGTGTGTGTGTGTGTTGGATTGTATAAGTTCTTTATGTATTTTGGATATTAACCCTTTATCAGATATGTTGCTTGCAAATAACTTATCCCTTTCAGTAGGTTGTCTTTTAGTTTTATTGATTGTTTCCTTTGCTGTGAAAAGGTTTTATTTTGATGTAGTCCTGTTTATTTTGCTTTTGTTTATCTTGCCTCGGGAGACATATCTAGAAAAATGTTGCTACAGCCAGTGTCAAAGAATTTAGTGCCTGTACTCTCTTCTAGGATTTTTATGGTTTCAAGTCTCATATTAGGTCTTTAATCCACTTTGAGTTTATTTTCGTATATTGTGTAAGAAAGGGGTCCAGTTTCATTCTTTTGCATGTTGCTATCCAGTTTTTCCAACACCATTTGTTGGAGAGATTGTCTTTTTTCCATGGCATATTATCCCCTTCTTTGTTGGAGATTAATTGCCCATTTAATTGTGAGTTTATTTCTGGGCTTTCTATTCTGTTCCATTAATTTGTGTGTCTGTTTCAGTGCCAGTACCATACTGTTTTGATTACTGCAGCTTTGTAGCATATCTTGATATCTGGGATTGTGATACCTCCAATTTTGTTCTTTTTCAAGAATGCTTTGGCTATTTGGGATCTTTTTTGATTTTAGGATTGTTTGTTCTAGTTCTGTGAAAAATGCTGTTGATACACTGGTAGGGATTGCATTAAATCTGTAGATTGCTTTGAGTACTATAGACATTTTAACATATTTGTTCTTCCAATTCACGGGCATGGAATGTCTTTCCATTTACTTGTGTTGTCTTCAATTTCTTTCATCAATGCTTTATGATTTTCAGACTATAACTCTTTCACCTCTTTGTTTAAGTTTATTCCTAGGTATTTTATTATTTTTGGTAAATTGTAAATGGGATTGTTTTCTTAATTTCTCTCTCTTCTGCTTCATTACTAATGCATAGAAATGCAACAGATTTCTGTACACTGATTTTGTATCCTGTGACTTCACTGAACTCATTTATCAGTTATCAGTAATCAGTATCAGTAATCAGTAACCAGTTATCATTTATCAGTAATAGTTTTTGTTGGAGTCTCAGGTTTTCTATATATAGGATCATATCATCTTCAGATAGTGAAAGGTTTACTTCTTTCTTACCAGTTTGGATGCCTTTTATTTCTTTTTGTTGTCTGACTGCTATGGCTAGAACTTCCAATACTATGTTGAATAAAAGTGGTGAGAGTGAACATCCTTATCTTGTTCCTGACCTTAAAGGAAAATCTCTCCATTTTCACCATTGATTATGATGTTTGCAGTGGGTTTTTCATATAAAGCCTTTATTATGTTGAGGTATATTCATCTCAGCCTACTTTGTTGAGGTTTGTTTTGTTTCATTTTTATCATGAATGGATGTTATACTTTGTCAAATAGTTTTTCTGCATATTGAAACGATTATATGGTTTTTATCCTATTACCGATGTGATGTATCACACTGATTTATGAATAGTGAGCCGACCTTACTTCCAAGGAATAAATCCCACTTGGTGGTGGTGAATTGTTTTTTATTGTATTGCTGCATTCAGTTTGGTAGTATTTTGTTGAAGAATTTTGCATCTATGTTCATCAGAGATATAGGCCTATAGTTCTCTTTTTCGTGGTGTCTTTATCTGGTTTTGTTATCAGGGTAATGCTAGCCTCATAAAATAAATTCATAGGTTTTCCTTCCTCTTGTATCTTATGAAATAGTTTGAGAAGAATAGGTATTACCTCTTCTTTCAATGTTTGGTAGAATTCACCTGTGAAGACATCTGGTCCTGGACTTCTGTTTCTTTGGGAGTTTTTTGATTACTGATCAGTTTCTTTGCTGATTATCAGTCTTTCAAGTTTTCTATTTCTTCCTGTTTCAGTAATGGTAGGTTATTTATTCTAAGAATCTCTCTATTTTATCTAGGTTGTCCAAGTTGTTGCCATATCATTTTTATAATATTCTCTTATAATGTATTATAATATTCTGTTTATAATATGTAAAATAACATATTATTTTATAATAAGAATAATAATATTTATAATAGTCTATAATATAATAATATTCTTGTTTATATTTCTGTGATGTCAGTTATATATTCTCCCCTTTCATTTCTGATTTTGTTTATTTGAGTCCTCTATCTCTCTCTTTTTTTTTATTAGCTTGGCTACAGGTTTTCTGATTTTGTTGACCTTTTTGAGGAACCAGCTGCTGGTTTTATTGATCTGGCCTATTATGTTGTTGTTGTGCCTGTTGTTGATGTTGTTTTGTTTCTATATCATTTATTTCTACTCTAAACTTTATTATTTCCTTCCTTCTGCTTGTTTTGGATTTTGTTAATTCTTATTTTTGTAGCTCCTTTGGGTGTAAGGTTAGGTTGTTTTTTGGGGGGAGAGGGGGGGTTTTCTTGCTTCTTGAGGTAGGTCTGTATTTCTATAAACTTCCATCTTAGAATCACTTCTGCTGCATCCCGAAGGTTTTGACCATTGTGTTTTTATTTTAATTAGTCTTCATGAAACTTTATATATCTTCTTTGATTTCTTGGTCGACCCATTTGTTGTTTAGCAGCATATTATTTAACCACCATGTATTTGTGCTCTTTGCAGATTTTTTCCTGTGAAACTAGATTTCTAGGTTCATAGTGTTGTGTTAGAAGTTCATGGTATGCCTTTGATATTTTTTAATTTGCTGAGGCTTGTTTTGTGGCCTAACATATGATCTATTCTAGAGAATGTCCCATGTGCACTTGAAAAGAATATATATGCTACTGTTTCAGGATGGAATGTCCTGAATATATCTGTTAAACCCATCTAGTCCAGTGTGTCATTAAAAGCCACTGTTTCCTGGTTGATTTTCTGTTTAGATGATCTGTCCATTGATCTGAGTGGGGTGTTAAACTCTCTAACTATTGTTTTATTGTTATTGATTAGTTCCTTTATGTTTGCTATTAACTTTTATGTATTTGGTTACCCACATGTTGGGTGCATAAGTATTCACAATTGTTATATCTTCTTGTTGGGTTTATAGTGTTTTTCTTTGTCTCTTGTTATAGTTTTTGTTTTAAAATCTATTTTGTCCAATATATGTATTGCTACCTGGCTTTTTTTTTTTGACATCCATTTGCATGATAGATATTTCTCCATTCAATCTGCATGTTTCTTTAGGTATGAAGTGAGTCTCCTGTAGGCAGCATTTACATGGGTCTTGTTTTTTATCTACTCTGTTACCCATGTCTTTTGATTGGAGCATTTAGTCCATTTACATTCAAAGTAATCATTGATTGATATATATTTATTTTTATTTTATTATTTTTGTGCTTATTTTTATAGTTTTTCTCTGATCTTTTCTTCTTCTCTTTCTCTCATGGTTCGCTGGCTTTCTTAATGATATACTTGGCTTCCTTTCTCTTTATTCTTTCCATATCTATTACTGGTTTTTGATTTATAGTTACCATTTGGTTTGTATATAACATTGTCTGTATATAGCAGTCTATATTAAGTTGATTAAGTTTAATTCCATTCTTTACCCCTCTTCTTCTCACATTTTAGGTATGTGGGATTATAGTTTACATCCTTGTATTTTGTGACTCCTTTGCCTAATTTTACAGATATACACTAAACCCTTATTTGCAAGCATTATTTGTTCTGGAAACATGCTTGTAATCTAAAGGACTTGTATATCAAAATGAATTTCCCCATAAGAAAGAGTGGAAACTCAGACGATTCATTCCACAACCCCAAAATATTCATATAAAAATGATTACAGTACTGTAATATAATACAAAAGAAAAAAAGAAAATACAAAATATAAAGAAAAATAAACAAATTAGCCTGAACTTACCTTTGAAAATCTTTGTGTTGGTGTGCGGTAGACAAGAAATAGGAACGTTATTGTGTTGGATGACTTTTGCTATCACTAACGGAATCTCTGCTAGGGATTGGCTCAGTGGAATCTTTTCTTTTCATGAAATATGCAATGATACTTGCTTTTGCCTCCTTTTGAGGATTTCACGGAAATGTGCCGTTGCATTGTCGTTAAACGGATTTATCTCTTGCACTGCTCCAGCCTTCTTTGTGTGGTGTTTTTCTACAAAATTTTGTGGTTTCCCACAGTTTACACATCTCCCAAATCCCATTTAAAGTGAGGGATTCCTCCAACTTTTTTTCCTCCTCCTCTGCATATGAGATGCAGACACAGACTTACAAAATCTTGCAATTTCGGCCACTCACCTACCTCATTTGTACTTCTTGATGATTTCCTTCTTAACTTCCACCAAAATCATCTCCTTCTTCTTACCACCTTTCTTTTCAACCTTTTTCTGCATGAGGGCCATTGTATACACTCGCGCAGATGTTGACTATAGTATATAGTATTAATAAAGTCTGTCATATACTGTATTTAATGTAACTGGCAATAAGGCAGCAGAGGAAAGGGTCTATATCTGCAGGCAGCCTGACCTAGAATGAAGCAAAGCATTCCTAAGCTTACTCTGGTATGGAAAAGCAAAGGACTGTCCATAGGTTCTTTGAAGTGACAAAAAATACACTAGTGCCAGTCGTGGGCACCTTCTAATGTTCTGAAAAATCACTACACCATTCTGCCAAACACCATGGCCTGAGATCAAGCATCCGAGCATGTGAAACAATTGTCCACAAGCCCTCAGAGAGAGAGAGAGAGAGAGAGAGAGAAGAACCATTGGCTCAGTTTTGATCATGTGACATTCAGTTTCACATACTCTTCGTATTGCACGACATCGCTTGTTTATCAAGTTAAAATTTATTACAAATGTTTGCTCATCTTGCAGAACACTTCAGAACAAGTTACTCACAATCCAAATTTTTACTGTACTTATTTTTACTGCTGTTTTATTTCCTATTTTTTATACTCTTACTTATGGTCTTTCCTTTCCACTCGAAGATTCTTAAATACAAAGAACAAACTGAGGGTTGATGAGGGGTGGGAGAGAGGGGAAAGTGGGTGATGGGCATTGAGGAGAGCACTTGTTGGGATGAGCACTGGGTGTTGTCTGGAAACCAATGTGACAATAAATTATATTAAAAAATAAATTAAAAAAATAAAACTCCAGGCTTAAACTAAAATAAATAAATTAATAAATTAATTGAAAAAATAGGGACACTTTGGTGGCTCAGTCAGTTGAGTGTCAAACTCTTGATTTCAGCTTAGGTCATGATTTCAGGGTCATGGGATTGAGCCCCACATTGGGCTCCATGCAGAGCATGGAGCCTGGTTAAGATTCGCTTTCTCTTCCTCTGCCTCTCTCCTGTACTCATGCTCTCTCTCTTTCTCTCTAAAATAAATAAAATTTAAAAAAAATTAAAATTCTAGGCCTTAAGTTGTGCTGGTTGTAAGAACTCACAAAATTCAGCCCTTCCTACTTTCCAAGCCAAATATCATGAGGATTCGTCTTGCCCATGTGGGATGCCCAGTGTGATCATCTTTTTCTTACCCACCTCTGCACTCCAGACTCCCTCTTGACCAAAATGCCCAGGGCCCTTTTAGCTCCCCAGTGCATCTCCACTCTTCACTCTTCCTACCCTCTTCAATGTGACCTTTAGTTAGGGAGTTTGTTCTGCCAGCCCTCATTTTCTGGGTTGTTTACACTGATGTGACTGTTATCTAGTTGTAGTGGTGGTACAAGGCGAGCTTAGGGTCCTCCTACTCTGCCATCTTCCCAGCCTGTCCCCAATACCACATATTTTTAAATGTCATACTAGAAGTACAATTTAAAGCTATGATATGTCATTTTTATTGAATTTATTATGTTCAACGAGAAATGTTACCTTTTTTGAGTCTAAGAACTGAATGTTGGCTGAAAAAAAATTAGCCGATATACTTTCGCCTAAAGATAAGGGTAAAACTCATGTTTAATCAAACCTCCTGGAGAGCATTACTGTTCACATTGGCTGTATACTCTTCTAGACTGTTTTCAAGGTGTAGACACATGTGCACATGAACACAACACACACTTATGTTTAATAGAATCCTGTCTCATATATTATTGTGTGACTTGTGTCTTGTACTGCATACATCATACTCATTTTCCATATCAGTAGACAGAGGTCTACATAATAATATGATGATTGAGAGTATTATGTTTCAGTGAGCCTCTTTTGATAAGTATCTGAGTTCTACATTTCACTACAAAAGTAGCACTTTCATGTTCTTCCTTGTGTACATCTCCATAAACTTGTGTGGTCACACGTTCTGAGTATAATTTTAGAAGAAGAGTTGCTGTGGTGAACGTATTCTACATTTAAAGTGTTATGGTGCTTAATTCCCAAAGGTCCTTTAGAAAGTTTACACCAACTTCCACTCTCCCTATAGCCATAAGAACACACTTTATTCACATTCTTTATCAGTGGATGCTCTCATTCTTTTTTTTTATCTTTGCCAATTATTTAGGGAAAACATGGCATCTCACGTTACATTGCCTTTCTCTAGTTACCTGAAAGCTTAAGTATGTTTTCTTTTTTTATTGATCGCCATTACAACTATTTTCTTATAATCAAACTTTATAAACATTTTTGTGTCATATATGTTGCAGATATTTTTACCACTAAGTAAATTGATTTGAAAGCATTTTTATGATGTTTTACAGCTATTTAAGCTGTGCATTAGAATGGAGTTTCATGTATCATTTTCTGCATAGAATTGTGCCTGTGCAATCATTCTTACTTAACAGGATCTTGACACTCAAATTCATTGTAGGTATTTCCTGAAAATATTTTCAAGTTTTCTTATGGATTCACTTTTAAAACTATGTGCTCTGTATAGAGTTTATTTTAGTGTGAAGGGTTTTATATGAATCCAATTTTACTTATTTCTCCCCCCAAAACCTACAAATTACATTTTCTTCATTGTTTATTGAATAAAACACATTTCCCCACTGATTTGAAATAAATCCCATCTTTATATTATATTATATTAACTTTGAGATCTTATCTCTAGAGTCTGTCCTGCTTTATTCATCTGCTTATCCTGCCTCTAACTCCGCAGTCTTTTGATTACTCTAACGTATTACACATTATAACTTATTCAATATCTGGTACTGTAAGTTCTCCAGACTGCTGTCACATTTTTCTTTGCTGTTTCCACAGATTAATTTCTTCACATGATCTAGAATGCTTTACAAAGCTTGAAAATGAATTTTATGAATTAATTTTTAATATATGAGTTAAGTATGTCATTCTAGAGAAGTGTAGTCAAGACAGAATGTAATTTAAACATTGATTGCATAATGGCAAGGTATGTCTCATTTTTGAGTTCCTGAGCTACAGAAAAACTAACTCCCTCTAAAATTGATTCTTTAGCATTTTATTATATTCATAGTATAAGCTATTGGCTAGTTTTCCTGGTTGACCATATGTTCTGAGCCATTAAATTGTAATTTGATAAATGGGCTATGTTCTTTATTACCTGCCAAAGTGAATAGTAGGTAAGGGTAACTGGAAGACCACTATTCTCTGGATTACAGATATGCAGTAGGTTTCACTTTGAAGGAAGTGTGTTAAATCAGTTGTCTGATAATAGGATTTTTAAATATTATTATTTCTGTCTGATTTATAGCATTACTCTTAGCGAAAGTAGGTGCTAATGAAATTAGTACTGTGGTGTTCTGTATCATTATGTGTTCTTCTAAGTCCAATGTCTTCTTCCGTCCATCTTTCAATACATCTTATCATGTATTTTTCTTAAGTAAACATAATATTCCAAAACTGTATACAAGCAGAAAGTAGTGAATAATTTATAAGAACTATTTTTGTTTTTATTTTTCCTACCTCCTTCGAATCAATTTAGTAAGGCAGCAGACTATAGTCTTAAAAGCATTGGAGCAAGAAAGATATAGATGGGGTCAAGTTACTTTACAAGCACTACCAGTTGTATGACCTTGAACACAGTCTTGGTTCTTCACTTTTAACATAGGGATTTATTTACCTGACACATAACAGACACTCCCCAACTTTTTGCTATTTTTATTATTATGCAGTCTAATGACGTTATAAGAAAGGTAAATATTTTGTAAATCTTTAAAAATATATTTGTCACTTTCCTTTATTTTTTTTTGTAATTCTCAAACAGTATAATGCTACAGTCCCCAAAATTGGTTATGCTGTTTTTTTGTCAATCAATTTAGTTAGTACTAGTTACACCAAAAGGGCTGCTTCCATTTGACATAACATTTTTATCATGCATTCAGAAAACATTTACTAAGTATACAGACATGATTCTAGAGGTCAAGAAGTAAGCAAGGTTAAAGACATAGGAGGCAAACATATTACATATAGTTAAACGAGTGACAACGTAATTTCAATTGGTGATAACTGCCATAGTTTTGCAAAAGTCTGCAAACTAGTCTTCTGATAAATTATTAAGAGGGAATGATTTCTTTTTTAAATTTTTTATTGAAGTTTATTTATTTTGAGAGAGAGAGAGAGAGAGAGAGTGTGTGTGTGTGTGTGTGTGTGTGTAAGGGAAATGGGAGAGGGGCAGAGAGCAAGAGAGAGAGAGAGAGACAGAGAGAGAGAGAGAGAGAGAGAGAGAGAATCCCAAGCAGATTCCATGCTGTCAGGACAGAGCCAGATGCAGGGCTCGATCCTACAAACCTTGAGATCATGACCTGAGCCAAAATCAAGGGTAGGACGCTTAACCCATTGAGCCACCAGGTGCCCCTATGAGGGAAGGATTTCTAAGACAAAAGTCAATCAATTAAAAAAAATTATCTTTGAATATTTTTTTAATGTTTATTTATTTTTGAGAAAAGGAGAGACAGAGACAGAGGTTCCAAAGTGGGCTCCACACTGATGGCAGAAACCCTGACAAGGGGCTCAAACTCACAAACCGTGAAATCACAACCTGAGGCAAAGTTGGTTGCTTAACCGACTGAGCCACTCAAGTGTCTCCCAAACACTCATTTTTGAACCAGAAGAGAAGCTATGAGAATGATCAGAACTCAGAAACCTGCCTTCCTATTTTGCTTTTTAAAAAAGATATTGACCAAATGACCTAAACTCCTCCTAAATATGAAGTTTAGGGCCAGCAGATCTTCAAAACTCCTGTAAACTTCAAAAATCAGTGATCTGTACTTTTTCTAAATAAAAAAAGAAACATCAGTTATAAGATAACGAAGGCACACAAATATAAAATAAAGTAAACATTGTGAATTATACATCATAAATTAGAATATGATATTCTACCAATGCTATATATTGCTTGGTAGCACATGTAGCATATTTTAGGATTTCATACATTTAGCAAATAAATATATGAAGTAAAAAATTACTCTTCCAAATTCCTACTCTCCTATGCCAACAGTTTTTTAACCCAAGATATTCATAAATGTCTTAGATGAAGAGAGATGTTTTAGAAAGATCAAAGGAGATCAGGTTTCTGAAATGTAAACTCATAGCCCTAGACCCTGATATACTCAAATATGATGTAGCCAGGACTTGTATCAGCCTTTGTCTTGTCAAAGATCAAGAAAAGTGTTGGAAGAAAGACAACATATGAGACAGATGATCCAGGAACTAGTGTCTGGAAAGAAAGAGGCAAAGACATTGAGCAAGAATTTCTCTAAACCAAGAATAAACCAAAGGATCAGATTAGGGAAAAGCCAAGAACTCACAGAAATTGGGTCAAGCCTCTTTTATATCACAGTCAAAATCAGGAATGTTTTTATCATCACGGAGAGGTTTTCAAACATGTGACTTCCTTTATGACATTTACCTCTGGCCCCAAACCAGGTATGAACATGGAACTAATTTCAAAGGAAGAATGAGGAATTCTCTCTCTGGAATGTTCAGACGAAGCCAGATTTAGGTAGTAGGGCTACCTAAATGATATGAAGGTGACACAGGGGTCTTCAGATACCCCCACCCCTGCCAGAGGGCTCAGAAAGCCTCCACCCAGTGCCATAACTGAACGGAGGGCAGCATACAGCGAATTGCTGCAGTGTGGTCGTGACCACAGTGTTTCCCAGAAGGGTACTGGTGTGAACAGGGCAGGGTTGTGGCGATGGACCGTAAAGGGTGGATAAGGGCTTGTACATGTATGGGGGCCTAAGGAAGGCTTGACTTCAGGAAGTAAGCAGCTTCAGCAAAGGTGCAAAGATGAGAGTCGGTGTGATGTGGTACAGCTAAGTAGGAAGACTGGTTTATGAGAGCAGGAGGCAAACATGACTAATGGCAGTTTCTGAGATGTTTCCAGTAATCATGACTGTTTTATGTGCAGAGCGCAGCAAATTCCCAGTAGTGATTTCTTAAATGGAGACATACAGATAACTGGGAGCATTTCATAATGGAAGAAGCAAGATCATTTGTCAAGGGGTGGGGGGAAAATGGCATTATCAGTTTTAGGGGAGTATAAAAGGTTTCAGACAGCTGTTCTGGGAAAGTTCCAGGGATTCAGGGAAAACCGTGCCACAGAAATGGCCTGGGATGTTTTCAGCATCTGTGCCACGGTTTCAGGTCAATGAACATGGACTGGCACTGGACTTAATTTTTTAACATTTGCTGGTGATGCTTGGTGGTCTGGCATGAGGATTAGGCAAAGAATAGAAAGGGGCCATCCTGCAGGTGGGGACCAGCAGAAAGGGGAGGAAACCCAGCAGTTGGTGAGGAAGTCCATGTTGCCGAAATGTGGCGAATGGTTACATTGCTTCTGTCATTACAAACTGAATCTCTGTTGAATTTCTCATCGTTTTCTTCCTTGACATTCAAACTTTAATGGGAAAATCAGAAGTGACAGTGATAGCCCTGGTCAATTAAAGATGTACAAAGATAATATGATGTTAAATAGGGGGTAAAAAACCAAATTGGCCAAAGTTAAGACTGAGAATAAATGATGAAGCAAAACACAACAGGAGCCAATGGTCACGAAACAACCCGGTTAACATCGTGAAGTCTGCTGGAGTAGATTAACAAGAGCTTGGTGCACAAGAACAAATAATAACTAGAGATACAGCAGATGCATCCTGGAACATCTTGAACACAGCAAGTGTTCTTTCATTTCTCTGTTCTTAAGTGCAGCAGAATCTCCCAGGGGAGATGCAAGGAGGTCAAAGCCTTCCCTTTGTGGACTTAGCTCACCAGGGGGCTAGAGAAAGAAAACACAATCCTGAAGAATGGTCCTTTGTGGGAAAATTTGGTGCTCCTTGTCCCCATCTATTTCTGTAAACTTTGACCCAGTTTTCTACAAAGGTGTCTGTAAGACAGAATTACCTAAAAAACTGAAAGGAAGAAGGAAAGAGGGAAAGAGGGAAAGAAAGAAAGAAAGAAAGAAAGAAAGAAAGAAAGAAAGAAAGAAAGAAAGAAAGAGGGAGGGAGGGAGGGAGGGAGGAAGGAAGGAAGGAAGGAAGGAAGGAAGGAAGGAAGGAAGGAAAGAATGTCAGACTCAATAACTCGGTTTCTTCAGGCCGATCTTGGATTGGGGAGTGGGGGATTGGTTTTAGAAAGCCTCCCTAGGTGATTCTGAAGCACAGACTGACTGGAGGGCCAGCAGACAGGGTACATGACTGGTATGCCCACAGATTCTGATTGTGTTTGGGTACGAATACGGTCATTTTCATGATTGGTGCCAAAATCAGAGTGGCAGAAGTTTATTCCAGCTGAATTTCAGCTACTTTCTATGTAGTCATTCTAAAATCCACTTTAAGGGACGCCTGGGTGGCTCAGTCAGTTAAGCATCTGACTCTTTGTTTGGCTCAGGTCATGATCGCA
This sequence comes from Lynx rufus, assembly GCF_022079265.1. Lineage (NCBI taxonomy): Eukaryota > Metazoa > Chordata > Mammalia > Carnivora > Felidae > Lynx > Lynx rufus. The sequence continues at coordinate 565,981 of NW_025814878.1, forward strand.
TGGTTCATGAGTTCGAGCCCCATGTCGGGCCCTGCAACGACAGCACGGAGACTGCTTGAGATTCTCTCTCTCCCTCTCTCTGCCCCTCCCCCGCTCACTCTGTCTCAAAACTAAATAAACATAAAAAAATAAATAAAACCACTTTCAGCATTGACATAGTAATTATTTCTGGGAACTCTCTGAAGAGTTCATCGAATGTGCTGTCAAATCACCCTGTTTTCTTCGGTCTCCACATTGCTTCTGCCATGTTCTTTCCGGACTGGCTTCCCCACTTGATGTCTGCTGTCTACTGTCATCTTGAGGCCAATAAAGGAGCCACCCTCTTGGCTCTGCTAGGGTCCCTCATTTGTGGAGAACAGTGCCCAGACCAAGCTATCTCAAGGCTGATGCCCAGCGGCAGGAGATAAGGGCCCCTCTTTCAGTTCAAGTCTCCATCTTACGCCCTGGCCTGAGGCAGTGGTGCTGTGCCCTCAGTCCTTCTAAGGAAGTGGCTTTTTCAGTTTCTGGTGTCCTGCTTGCTTTGTAAAGAAAGATTTCCACATGATACCTCCACAGGAACACACAGCTTCCTTCCGGAATCCACAAGAAAGAAGGCTCACTTTCTTCCACATTGCCCTAGATTTCCATTGCAGGGCAGGGGTCCTGCTCTCATTTTGTTTTAACGAAAATTTCTACCATTTTGTCCACCAAAATGGAGTTGTGTTTACATGCCCACCAAATGACCACCAAAATGGAGTCATATTTATGTGACTTAGAACAGTGGATTACTCTCCCAACAAAAAGTTAAACCTCCACACGGTGGGAGATACAGAACGCTGAGCGTGGTTTTAAACGGCACCCTCTGGCTTCTATCTGTCAGGTTAAAAACACACCTTTTAGAGCAATGTTTCAGATAAAATACATCAATGAGTAACCAAATTTTGGTAACACCTGGCTCTTCTAAAAGAGTACAGTTACATTCTTTAAAAGAACCTCCTAGGAACACTAATGACCGTGATCATTTCTAGTGTTTCTGCCTATTTTTCCTTCTGTTCTTCAGAATCTAGGTCAGAGGGTTTATTCAAACTACATCTGGTATGTGATGGTGGTTTGTTCTTTTACTGTAGCAATTTGGGAAATATTTACAGAAAAACGAGAGTGTAACAATTTAATATTAATTTCTTCCTTTTTCCCTTGCTCCTTTTTTTTTCTTTCTAAGTCTCTCCCTCCTGCTTCCTCATAGAAAAATGAATGGGTAAGGGTCCATTTCTTTTTTTCTATAATCAGGTATTAAGCCTCTAGTCTACTTCAAGAACTGTGCTCAGGTCTGGCACATTTCCCTCTCTCATGTAGTTACTGCCTTGGGAGAAAGATAGACTTGTAAAAAATATTAAAGAATATGATAATATACACTGTTATATAGGATTCACTGCAAACCCCAAATTGGGAATGGTTAACTTTACCTGAGGTCAGGAAGGCTTAACGGAGGACATATCGTGAACTTACTCTCAAAGAAACTGCCCATATTTCTTTTTTCCTTAGTTACCAACACAGTGGAAGGTGTTCCTGTTTCTTCTACTTCTGCCTGAGGACCATTTTATATATAAGGATATATAGAGGTTTGTCATGCCAGCAGGAGGTAACTGAAAATAAATGGAAATGAGAACAATTTTCTGGCAGGATAAATAACCAGAGGGACCTTAAAAACGGTTGCTTTCTGGGGATGCTGCAAAGCATCAACGTAAGAGGTTTCGTGATTATATCATTGAAACACATCAAAGTGAATAAAATAGTTATAGACAGAGGAATCTTAAAATGAAGTCACATGAAATGTGGAGTCAACTTACTGACATAAAAAGAATAATGCTAAGAGACTTTAATGACAGTGGGGACAATGGGACATTCACAGTGGTTAACAATGAGGGACTAGAAGTTGAAAGTGAAGGTTTGAATTTCAACACTGTAACTTAGCCACGACCGTGGGAAAATAGTTTCTCTCTCTGTTTTATGTCCTGCACCTATAAAGTAGGAATTCCAAATGGCATCTAGTATATATGTTTGTTACAGTGATTAGGTAAGAAAATACTTGAAGTACAGTTGCCCGCATGTAGAAAATATTTGGTGAGGCACCTGGGTGGCTCAGTTGGTTAAGCATCCGACTTCGACTCAGGTCATGATCTTGCGGTTTGTGAGTTTGAGCCACACATCGGGCTCACTGCTGTCAGTGCAGAGCCTGCTTTGGCTTCTCTGCGCCCCCCCTCCACCTCCCCTGCTTGCGCTCTCTCAAAAATAAATAAACGTTAAAAAAGAGAATATTTGGTAAATATTAGCTATGGAGACCATCATTATTGTATGAAAAGGAAACTATTAGCAATGCAATGCAACCCTGAGTGCTAACAATACCTAAATCATTGGCTCTTCATGTGATCTGATCATTTCTAAGATTTCTTGAGTGTACAAATTTGGAGAACTTCTAGCAGGGCACTTATGTTTAAACCACTGCTATTTAACTTGGTAAATACTCATTTCCAAAAACAAGGAATGAAGAAGGCAGAAAGAAGCAGATGATGTAAATTCATGTGTCCTGTGTGAACCTTCACTTTGCTTACTAAAAGTATCGTTCTAAGCCACATAGTTTCCGAAACACTTGATCAAAACACTTTCAGAATATTTACACCAAAAAAAAAAAAAAGTTCCTCTTAGGAAAGTTAAGGTAGATGAGAACAAATGTGCCTTAAAGCGTGAAGACTCTTGCAGGTCTCCCATCCACAGGCTGTAGGTCAGATGCTTTCATACCGCCAATGGGAATTCAAGTATCCACATTCTGGTTCTTGCCAGGAGAGTTTGCAAAGAACTGAAATGGCTTCACGTTCTCCGACTTGCAAACAAGAAGTGATGGGCGCGTAATTGCAGTGTCCCAGGAAGACACCACATCAGTGATTGTCACATTTTAAGGAAAGCCGAGTTGCTTCTCAGTTGTCACATGTGCATACAGACCCGAGAGCTCACGGAGCCGGGGGTCTGTCTATGCAGAGCTGAGGAAGTGACAGCCACAAACATCCAGGGGCCTCAGTTTACTTCACAGCAACTCACTGGGAGAATTGAGACATAAAGGAGTCAGACCTCTGACCTCTTCCCCAGCCTATTGAACTGTCCTGCATCTGGCTGTGTTGATAACTGGTTTTGTTGGGCAGGACGTGTGAGTCTCACCCAGCCCCCACCTGCTCCACTAAGCCTGAAGTGTTAACATTTTCCTGAACACAAGAGAAGGGTCTGCAGTTTTGGGGTTTCCTCAACTGTCCGCTAACCAAGCCTGACTGTCCGCTCCTGTATTTATAAGGTACATTAAATGTACTCTACCCATGTCGGTTACAGGCAGATCCCAGAACTCACTAATGATGTCTTCTTAACAATTTGACAGTGACAGAAAGGATAAGCAAGAAGAGGAAGTCACTAAAGAAGTGGAATGGGTTGTATAGAAAGCATAGGGAGAGATGGGGCGCTGTTGAGATGAGGTCACTTCCTATGCCACGCAGGAAGGAAGAGAATAAAATCATTTTGCAGATGTGACGGTGAAATGAGAGTACTCTTGTCTTCTGAAATTATTTATAACCAACATGCAATAAATAAGTAATATGCAATAAATAAATAATCTATAAAGGTACAAACTCTAGAAATACTATTACACACATATAATAAAATAAAATGTTATAAATATATTTAACATTTTGGAAAAAAAAAAGACTTTCCTTGAGTATTTGTGCTGAGGATACAAAATGAGATATTGGCCTTATCTTTGAGTTGCTCACAGTTAGTCACTAATCTATAATGTGCTTGCATTTTCTTTGTTGCCATTACTTCATGACTTTGAAGAATTCGAAGTCCCTTCTTAGGTATAAAAAGTTAAGTCTCTGTTAGGGACCACACTAGTGTCACTGCAGTTTAGAACTGACTAATCTGCAATGATTCTGAAAGTTCCCAACACTAAGTGTGGTCACCAAGGGCATCACAGGGTGGGAAGAAAACAGATTCTGGCCTTCAGAGGGTGTTTGCTGTGAGTGAGGACTCAACAAACTTTAAAATGTACTGAAACAATTCTTCTAATGCCTTTGTTAAAAGGCATCCAATTTTGAATCATTTACTTGTGGTTTTAATATGATATGATGAGTATTTACATTCTTATCCACTGAAATATTTACAGAATACATTGTAACAGATAATCAAAGAAAACGATTTCAATTCGTTATGACACTTCCGCATTGTGAAACGTAGGAATATGGAAAGAGTCTTTATTAATCCTGTGTATGAGAAAAGCCCTTTCATTTTCCTAATTGTACCTCATACTAAACTGCTTTACTCTGCAATTTCAGAGTTTAAGATATTTTTTGAAAAAACTTTTCTCAAGTAATTAGATTTCGATAAGTGCGATGTTCTGTATTTCCTTAACTATATTCTTTGCCCGTCAACTACTTTCAAATTGTCACATCAACATCACCAGAGAAATATCTTTTTAAACTATCAGCTGCCTCCAACTTCACCAACCACTTTGAGGCGTCCAAATGAAAATGTCTCGAATATCATCTACAAGAAAAAGTATCGAGAAAACACTAAATTTTTTAACATCAAATTTGGCGCTTTTAAGATTTCATTTGTTGTTGTTGTTGTTGTCTTTGCTTTTATTTGTTCATCTTCTTTTGAATTCTTTAGTCACTTAGCCTTCTGTCAGGACGTATGCCATCTGTCCCCGTGCGGCGCCTGCATTCTGTCCTATGCACAAAGTGCAAGTCCAAGGTAAACAGCGGTCACAGGTTTGCAGGGGGCTCATCCAGACCAAAGCCTAAGGTGCTCTCACCCCGAGGCATGCCTGGAGGACACCTTTGCTCCCCCCTGGCTGAGTCCGCTTCCTCTGTGAGTGCATCAGAGGTTGTAAATGTAGACGCGCTCACAGGGGCTGCAGATATGAACCAAAGCTGCGCTAAACCTCTTTGCGATTTTTAATAAGTGAAGTTACTTAGCATATGTGGAATCACAGATTAAAGGCTTGTTGCAGTCTGTTGTGCTAACAAAGCATGGACCGAGGACTCCCCGAGCGTTCATTGGCATGCCAGATCTTAACAGCTTTGGAAGCTCTCTGCAGCTACGGCCGGTCACCACTCAGCAGATTAATTACACCTCGGCGCAATAAGCCATAAGCGTTCTGGGGGGAGTTATTGTCATATATCACGTCAATGATCTGTGGATTGCACGCTACTGAGAGACTTGTTTTGAATTGCACCTTTCAGTCCATCTCTTGGTGCTTTGAGGAGGCACCCAGGCACAAGAGAGCAGAAAGACTCCAGTACGCGTCAAAGTACTGGTTAAGCACCTTGCCCCTGCCTTCCATGGTTCTGGTGATTCTAATGTCACGCTCACAGCTAGAGCACCTTTTATTTACTCATTGAATGCATCATCATCCGGGGCCAAAGGAAGGGTGAGGGAGGAGGAGAGCTAGGAGAAGGCTTAAGACTTAAAGCTGAAGTGATTAAACAAACAAACAAACAAACAACAACAAAAACTCCTGGTCTCCAGGTAGCTCATTTTTTCTCCATAAAGTATAAAGCTCGCAATGGAATATTAGCCCTACTGGTTATGATTCGGATAGCAGAAAGACAGTATCCTGGTAGCTCATCCTGAAATGCAGAATGAGTCAGTGAACAATCCAAGTGGGCTTGATCACCAAAGCGGCCAGAAGGAAGTATATAATGCTTTGCAGAAGAATTGGTGATATATATATGTAGCAATATAAATGTCAGAGAATGCTCTGATTTTCAGATAGCACATCAAGGCTCAGTTATGGGGAAATGATATTATAAAGACAGGTGCCTCGCTAAATGCTTTAGATCTTATGTTTAGATCTTATGCTTATGTTTAATTTTGGATAATATTCATAAAGCCTTTATATAGTAATCTTGTTATTGTGGAAACCACTCATTTAAGATTTACTTAGTGATGTAGAATTCTACTCAAGACACCTTCATGGTACTGGGCGAAAAAAATAAAAAGTGTTCTAAGTACATACAGAGTATTAGAGGCAGTTAAGAAAAGCTGAGCAAACTTATAAATCCCTTTGAAATATTCAGTGTACATATTACAAATTCTTCATACTGATTGTAAGTCATTCTTGTTGCTTTTAAAAATTTTTTGTTTTTACATTTATTTATTTTTGAGAGACAGAGTGAGACGAAGTGAGAGTGGGAGAGGGGCAGAGAGGGAGGGAGACACAGGATCTGAAGCAGGCTCCAGGCTCTGAGCTGTCAGCACAGAGCCCAACGTGGGGCTTGAACCCACAGACTGTGAGATCATGACCTGAGCCGAAGTTGGATGCTCAACCGACTGAGCCACCCAGGCGCCCCTCTTGTTGCTTTTTAAAACTGGTCCTAACAGGCATCTGCCAATATTAAAGGAAGCTTAATTTTTTTTAATATTTATTTATTTTTGACAGAGAGAGAGAGAGCATGAGTGGGGGAGGGGAGAGAGAGGGAGACACAGAATCCGAAGCAGGCTTCAGGCTCCAGAGCTGTCAGCACAGAGCCCGACGTGGGGCTCGAACTCATGGACTGCAAGATCATGACCTGAGCCAAAGTCGGATGCTTAACTGACTGAACCACCCAGGCACCCCTATTTTGTAATTTGTAACATAAGTTTATTAATACACAGTCCTACACGGTTGGGTCAATGTGCAGCTAAATGAAATGGAGTTACTGTTAAATTTAGATGTTTTTTGTTTTTTTGTTTTTGTTTTTTTATTTTTGTTTTTGTTTTTTGTTTTTAGGGAGAGCACAAGAGCAGGAGAGAGAGACAAAGGGAGAGAGAATCTTAAGCAGGTTCCACACTCAGTGCAGAGCCCACACTGGGGCTCAATCCCACGACCCTGGGATCATGACCTGAGCCGAAATCAAAGAGTCAGATGCTCAACTGACTGAGCCACTCAGATGCACCAAGATGAAAATTTATTTTTTTTAATGTTTATTTTTGAGAGAGAGAGAGAAGAGAGAGCACAAGTGGGGGAGGGGCAGAGAGAGAGGGAGACACAGAATCCAAAGCAGGTTTCAGGCTCTGAGCTGTCAGCACAGAGTCCAAAGTGGGGCTCGAACTCACAGACTGTGAGATCATGACCTGAGCCAACCAGGCTCTCTGCCCCTGGCTCTCTGCTTAACCAACTGAGCCACCCAGGCGCCCCATATAGGAAGCTTAATTTTTATCACCATAAAGGATTGAAAATAATCAAAATTCTTTTGACTAAAAGAATGTTTTATAATTCAGACCATTCCGTGAATCCAGAAATGGCTTTCCTCATCATTGGTATAAATTAATTTTCTTTTCACCACATTTCCAAAGTATAAAAGACTCAGTGATTTTCCTCCCTCTGGAAGTGACTGGAGCCTCTGTTCTTCAGGCTCTTCCAGACGTTCCCAGCCCCTCCATAGGGCAGACACAGACAGCCACAGCTCTGCTCTGGTGTTTTTTGTCCGCACTGGGATTGGCTTATTTTAAGACGAATACTTGTCTTATGGGAAGCAAGAGAAAAATCAAAATGTAAGTAAATGAGAAGGTTAACTATGAAATGTAAAAGTCTATTTTCTCTTACTCTGACAGGCAGTTTCAGAAAATGATGGATTTGATTTTTTCAAAAGCATCTTTCAATGAGATAGAGAACATATACGAATTAATTAGACACAAAAGCCAGTGCTATTCAGCCCCTGCTGAGAAAAAAAAACTATGTTTCTTCCATCAGTGGTTAAAACAAACCTTGGTTTTTCAGACATGCTTGAAATAATTTTAATTATTAGTTTTAATTTTAATTTTTTTTTAATTTTAATTTTTTTAATTTTAAATAGTTTTAATTTTAATTTTTTTTCAGTTTTGTGTGAAAAGTGATGGTTTTCTATTATTTGGTCTGGATTGGCTATTTTTTTCCATGATGTTGATGACATGACAATGACAGACAGGCCTGACTGGGCACTCAATATTGTCTGGCATCATGTCCCATGCTCTCCACACCTTATCACATTTAATCCTACCAGAAACCCTACGTGGTCAACGTCATCTTCTTCATTTTATGGGTAAGGAAACGAGGCTCAGAGTAGCAACCGATGACAACTAGTTACGTTACCTAACTGGCAATTCCTACAGCTGGGCTGCAGACCAATTTTGATGAATCCAAAGAATAGACTCTAAACTAGCGGGTGGAGGTGACTCCATAGAATTGAGCTCCGTGTAAAAATTCCATAAGCAACCATTTACACAAGATAGTGTGCTTTTTCCACAAAGCTTAAGTGATGAACTGAATTTAAAAATTACAAAACTCGAAAGATGGATTGCACGGTATGATTTTAAGTATATAAGACAAATTGCTTGTTAGTAATGGAACAATTTGACAGGCTCATTGGGGAGGTCTGGATTCGAGGGAGGCCTACACTGAGTGGAAGATGCGAATTTGATAGTAGAACGTGTCAGGGCTTTGGTGGACAGGTTTTGGTGTATTTGGTACATACCAGCCCTGCCTGTCCCATGTGGTTACTGAGTGACACTGGGGAAAATCACACACAGGAACAGCTCCCATGGAATGAAAAGTGGAGGGACACCTTCCTACTGGCCGGGACTGTGCCTGAAGCCCCATGGGTGTCTCCAGGTAGAGGCTGCTCTGGACCACTTGGCCCAGAGGGGCTTAAAGCCAAAGAGGACCTTCTGGCTCCCGCCTTGTGTAAATTGTGATCTCAAGGTTATTATCACTCAGTGACCAGCAGGCTGGGGTCACGAGAAGGGGGCTGCTGGTGCCTGAACTTCTAAATTCTTTTAATGTTTATTTATTTTTGAGAGAGAGAGAGAGAGAGAGAGAGAGAGAGAGAGCAAGCAGGGGAGGGGCAGAGAGAGAGGGAGACACAGAGTCCAAAGCAGGCTCCAGGCTCCAAGCTGTCAGCATGAAGCCCAATGCGGGGCTCGAACTCACGAATCTTGAGATCGTCACCTGAGCCGAAGTCGGAGGCTTAACCGACTGAGCCACCCAGGCGCCCCCAAACTGCCTGAACTTCTAATGCCCCACTTCTGATTGGCCCCACTCATCCTAAACACGGTCCAGTTAATGAACCAATACTGCCCTGAGATTAGCCCCTCTGTTCTCGGTGACAGGTGTCAGGGAGGTTGGTAAGGGACAGGCAGCGGTGCTCCGCAGTCCCGATGAGGGCCAGAAGAAAGAGACGTGGAACATTTTATCCCACCTGAGGGGGCGGTCTGGATGGCTCCACGTCCCACCTTGTACATGGAAAGTAGGTGCTAGAAAAAATGTCCATCCCTATCTGACCTATCTGTATTTTGATGGGTCTGTTCTTAATTTGAATCTGACTCATGTATGTGACCTATCACTGATTCATGCAGTTTATAGAAAGGAAATTGGAAAGGCAACAGATTTGTTACCTTTGTTATGGATTCACCTTTTTTTTTTTTTTTAAAGCAAGAATTAGTCCTGCCTTTTATTCCTCTGGCAGGGAATTGCTCTATAACATAAAACTGACTTTCATAAAATACCAGTAAATCTGAAATGCCAGATGGAGACCTTCATCTTGGCAGTTGTGAACTGTTCTTTTCCATTTTAGAGGCTCAGAATGAATACTTATCTTGTCAGTTTATGCTCTATTGTACAAAGGTTCTGTTTTGTGTAAACGAACTTCAGTCAATTTAAAACAAATTGATTCCTATCTCTAAGAATGAAACATCCTACCCCGTAAGTAGATACTTTCCATGAATGTGTCATTTACATTTGATTTCTGACCTCAGCCTTATATATCGATGTTAACATATAAGCCTTCATACTCTCAGTCCTGAGATTGGAAAGTTCTCTGCACACTATTTTCTCACCCAAGGACTTGGCTATATTATGTTCTTTATATCTGAATAACTCTCCGATTCTCCTAGCTTGAATCTTATAGAATACATTGCAATTTGCTTCAATTTCACAGAGCAGAAGGGTGAGCAGTTAAAGGTGACAGAGGGACATGGAAGGAAGAGGGATGAATTGAAAGCAGGCTTCGGAAATAAGAACACAGCCGACAGTCTCCAGCTTTCAAATACCATTTCTGTTGAAAATTAGTCTGAAGTTGAAACTGAACCTCGAAGGGGAGAGTATTACAGCCCTGAATAGAGTTGGTTTTGCACTTGTGCCTGAATTCTGGGATTGCTGGCCTGCTTCCCCCTTTGCAATTACCTTTGATGTGTATCTCTCTTTTCCCTTAGTGTTTGATCAGTATCCTTAGCCCAAATACTCGTTACTGCAATTGAGGAAAAAACAATCCTATAATCTCAGGAAGTTTCCCCCAAAAAAGGAGTGAAATCCAGAGATACACTTGGTGAGTTCCTTTTCTCCACTGAGGCAATTTGGTGGCTTGTTGGCATAAAATTTCAGAACTCATAGTCAAAGAAATCTTACCTACAACTACATTAAAGGGAACACTTGATGATAAATGTGAACAGTGGCCTCTATTTTTTAAAAAAAATTTGTTAACCTTTACTTATTTTCGAGAGAGAGAGACAGAGTGCGAGCAGGGAAGGAACAGAGAGAGATGGAGACACAGAATCCGAAGTAGGCTCCAGGCTCTGAGCTGTCAGCACAGAGCTTGATGTGGGGCACGAAGTCATGAACTGCTAGTTCATGACCTGAGCTGAAGTCGGATGCTTAACCCACTGAGCCACCCAGGTGCCCCGGCTTCTTCTTTTTTTTTTTTCTTCAAAGAATTGATTGCAAAAGTTAGATCTTCTAAGCATGTCTGGGTGACTCAGTCAGTTGAGTGTCCAACTCTTGATTGGGCTCAGGTCATGATCTCACGGTTCATGAGTTCGAGCCCTGTGTGGGGCTCTGCACTGACAGCTCAGAGCTTGGATCCTGATTTGGATTCTGCGTCTCCCTGTTTCTCTGCCCCTCCCCCACTCTCTCTCTCTCTCTCTCTCAAAAACAAATAAATGTTAAAAAAATTAAAATTAAAAAAAGATCTTCTAGACATCATGCTGCAAGTTTACTCAAGATAGTCTGTTTTAAAAATGTTTTTCCTACAACATCCTGAATTTGTTATCACCCAACAATACGAAAATACATATTCATGAGGTAATTGTTTATAGCTGGAAAATATTGGAAACAACCTACTTGCCTACACCTGGAAGAGTCCGCCCCCCTCACAGAGTACTATGCACCTGAGAAAGACAGTGGGGGAGACCTCTCCACAGTGGTGTGGAGTGATTTACTGAAGGTGTAACTAGACAAAAAAGGCAAAGTGCCAAAGATGATCTAGATTGTATTACCCTCTGTGTAACGGTAAATGGAAATCCGTCAAGAGCTCAACTGACATGGGAGAGAGAACTCGGAGCGGCCAGTGTCAGACAGGACTGTTAAAGCAGCAGCAATAAATTAGACAAGACTTGGGGTACCGGGGTGCCTCAGTCGGTTCAGCATCCGACTCCTGGTTTGGGCTCAGGTCATGATCTTACGGTTTGTGGAATCAAGCCCTGTGCCGGGCTCTGCGACGACAGTGTGGAGCCTGCTTGGGATTTTCTCTCTCTCTCTCTCCCTCTCTCTGCCTCTCCCCCACTAGTGCTCTGTCTCTAAATACATACATACATACATGCATGCATACATAAATAGAGAAGCCTCGAATCACCTACGGCAATCGTATTGCAAGAGTGTAAACCCGAGGGAAATGCCATCCCCCTGTTACATTTTCCTCCATGGAATGGTGCGGCGGGGAGAGTCAGGTGGGTCAGCACAGACGTGGGGGTCGTCTCACCGTTGAGAGAGCCCTGCTGCAGTTTTGTGAACCCCAGGTGTGAGTGAAGGCAAGGAACAGGAGGACTTGAAGTGCATTCTGAGTCAGAGTGGGGAAACGTGCCTTCCAGACGTCCTCCCAACACCAAAGGGAGGCCCCACCAGAGGGCCTGAGGAGGATCTCGGCTGAAGGCCTCAAATAAAGAGACCTGGGAAGGAAGGCTCCGGGTCTGGGAAGGCAGACAGGGCAAGAGCATGAGCCAGCCGGCCTCTGGAACCTTGTTTGCAACCGGCTCAGAGTCTGTAGTATACCTGCTATGCCCAAGTCTGGGGTGGGCAGGGCAGTGCCCCCCAGGGCCTGCCAGGTAAAGCCTGTGTAATTGCTCATGGTCAGGTGTGAACGATCACACGTAGGTTTTTAACCAGCAGCCCAACTCCTCAGGGACAAGGAAATACGCTGCTTACTAGAATAAACGCGTTGATGTGTGATTGGAATTACAGGGAATTACAGAACTCAGGGCTGTCATACATACAGATATTTTTCTGTATGATACATGTATTCCTAGTTTTGTTTTTTGAGAGAATCTAGAAGCAACATCATCTCAGTAGCAGTGAGGACACCTACTGCTCAGGTCTTGGTTTCTAAACACTTTCTCCACTAAAAACAAAAACCAAGGCTCCTTGGGGAAACGGTTCATTCTGGAACAGGCTTGATTCAGAGAAAGTATAATATGAGCCTGGAACATCTTTTTGCTCCAGAAAGTAAGGAAGGACACAAGTGACAATGGAGATATGCCCAAATGACAGGGTCCAGCTTGAAGTGCCCCCCACTGACAAAATCGAGGAGAATTTGAGCATTAAAATAATCAAGGGATTATAACCCAGTAAAATAGGAATCCGTGCATCCATATAGATTTAATCAAATAAACATATAAAAGAACACGTGGTTAGGGGCGCCTGGGTGGCGCAGTCGGTTAAGCGTCCGACTTCAGCCAGGTCACGATCTCGCGGTCCGTGAGTTCGAGCCCCGCGTCGGGCTCTGGGCTGATGGCTCGGAGCCTGGAGCCTGTTTCTGATTCTGTGTCTCCCTCTCTCTCTGCCCCTCCCCCGTTCATGCTCTGTCTCTCTCTGTCCCAAAAATAAATAAACGTTGAAAAAAAAAAATTTAAAAAAAGAACACGTGGTTAGAAGGGCTCTTCCCTCCGTGAAATGTCCAGCGTAGAAGGACTGGCACATTCAGAAAATCACAATTTGCTAATTGTCATAATAATAATTGATTCAGGGAAGGATTGGTCATGGATGTGAAACCAGTGAGTAGAAGTTTCATTACCAACAGGATATTTGCATGGCCTTAGTTATGTCCCCAGAAAAGCACTTACGATAAGAGGAAAAATGCCACCATCTCAGCCAAGTGACGGAAGGTAACATATTGGTCCAAATCGATGGCATGTGTCTCCCGATGTGAAGAAACTTTAGACACACCCAAACTGAGCGACACTTTAGGCAATAACTGGCCTGTACTCAATAGAAAGTGTCAAGGTTATGAAAGAAAAAAAGGCAGTTGAAGAACTGTATGAGAGGAGATTAAAAGGACATAATAACCAAATATAATATGCGATCCTTCATCAAACTCTGGGCCAGAACATTACTTTGTATAGAATGGACGTTACAGATATAATCATATAATTTATAATTGTAAGAATTATAAAATTTATAAAAAATTTTTAAAGTAAGAATTTATAAAAGAATAAGGTTAGTTAAATTGTATAGCAGTATTATATTGGTATTTTCTGATTTTGACAACTGTACTGTGCTCACGTATGAGAATTTTATTATTCTCAAGAAGTACAAACTGAAATATTTAGGGGTAAAGAACATCATGTCTGCAATTTGCTTTCAAATGATTTATAAAAAATCTATATGCATTTTTGTGTGTATGTGATTACATATGATATCTATTGTATTGAAAACGAAAGAGAGAGGGAGAGAGACAGATGATAAACTAAATGTGTAAAACACTAACATTTGGGGACTCTGGAGGAAGACTATGCGAGAGTTGTCTGGTCAAGTCTTTAAAGTTATTTCAAAATCTAAAAATTCCAAGAGAAAAAACAAATGTGGGCTTTGGCATCAGACTAAGGCTGGAGTCATGGTTATATTGTTTATTATCTCTGGATGATTAAACAGTAGAATGAAAGTACCCACATGATGGGTTGTTGAAGAATCTGCATGTAACAATGCATTTAAAGCATCTGGTACCTCGTTACAGTATAACATAGTGTAGTGCTGTGTGGTATAGTTTATCCATTCATCTATCTATCCATCCACATCTATCATCTATTTTCTCCAAAAGGAAAATTTTAAGACATGTATCCATTTAACTACAATTTGGCTAGTCAATAAAACGAATTGGATATATAGAAATAAAATACAATTTGATAATAGCTATTGAAAAAAAACTGTACACTTTTAGTTACTTCTTAAGGTTATAGTACACAGAATTTTGAAGTTTTTAAAATATAGATTTAATCTAAAAAGAGGTCACGAGCCCAAAGCAGCCCTCTGAAATACAGCTTTTTAAATATATATCATGGCTGTGAAGATTTCAGCTGTACTAGAAAGGATGGTTATTTTTGCCTTCTGTGAAATAGTCACAGCCCTGGAAACAAAAGTTAAATGGACCATCCAAAGGCCAAATCAGTCCTCAAACTTTCAATCTTTAGCTCTGTAAACCAGAGTTTTGTCCCAGTAGCAAAGGTGGGATTCTTGAAGACGCTGTGGGCTCTTGCTGGTGGGGAGCGGTGGGGGGGTGGGGGCAGGGGAAGTGATGTCCTCCCCAAGCTCACAGAGAAGAAACTCCTATTTCAAAATGTGCCCTTGCTCTTTCCAAAAGCTTTCTGTTTGTTTGCTTCAGTAAATAGTAACTCCAGCTCTATGGGAAATTAGTATGCAGAAACTAAATTTACAAGCAACATTTTACAAATGTATCTTGTCATAAACCAGAAGACTTTTATCTCACCCACGCCCCCTGCTGGAGGGTAAAACAAAAACAAAAAACACCTTTGAAGTTGTGTTTCGCCTTCAGTTGAGCCTTTTGTCCACGTGGAGACTAACATTATCCTTTTCTCGCCCCTTTTTGCCTTAAGTGATTGCAGAACAGTGATGGTAGTGGTTTTGTTTTCATTTTGTCAAAAACAAAGAGGTATGTTTACCTAGCTTATGAAATACGATCGTTCCTTTCCTGCGTTCTTCTCGGGGTGAGTCGCTTTGATTTCCATTTTTCCAGTTTTGATTTCCAAATTTTTTATCTGCCTTTCAGGTCTGAGTCTGGGTAGGGCAGCGTCTCACCTTTTTTTTTTTTTTTTTTAATGTTTATTTATTTTTCAGAGAGAGGCGGAGCTTGAGTGGGGGAGGGGCAGAAAGAGAGGGAAACGCAGAATCTGAAGCAGGCTCCAGGTTCTGTGCTCTCAGCACGGAGCCCGAAGCGGGGCCTCGAACTCAGGAACCAGGAGCATGACCTGAGCCAAAGTCCGATGCTTCACTGACTAAGCCACCCAGGTGCCCCAGCGTCTCATGTCTTTACGCCTCTTCTTACAGAATATATCTTGTTCTTGAACTCGGTTGTATTAAGGTTATTTATTTATTTATTTATTTATTTATTGGTTCTCAAAGATTGTTAAGCCTTTACCAGAGTCCTGCTCCTTTATCTTTGCTGATAACAATTCCCTTCAAGTATATCGTCAGGCTAAGCAAATAGAATCCCTGTGGTAAATTTGCAACACCTTTATCCCCATGGAGGGCCATATCCTTTTCTCCTGTAGCATATTCTTCAGATTTGTTGTTGTTGTTGTTGTTGTTGTTTTTTCTATTCCTATTGTCTATTTCCTTTATGCTAAATTGGGAAGCATTCCATATGGAATTGTATTTTAAATTGAAAGAAGGCTGAAGAATGTAACTGAGCCAGCTCATGAGAATCTTAGCTTTTCCTAGCTTCCGTCTGGGGGTCATTGATCTCCGGACTATGTTCAAGTTTCTGCCACAACTTCTGTTTGATGGTAAATGACTGCATAAAACCAACCCTCAATTTTATGCACGTTGCTACATTGTTCACCCTTCAGCCAAGGCCCTTGTACACAGCAACTCCTGAGAAATAAACACTCTAAACCTTGGTCCATTTTCTTCAGGAGCGTCCCAATGACCAAAACCAACAAGATGCCCAGTGTATCCCTAATGGGTCAGCTTCCTGGGACAGAGAGCTGAGTAGAGAGCGGTGGAGAGTGGATCTGAAGTGACAGCTTCCAAGTACATGTTTATGCCTGTCACTATATTGTGCAAACATGTTTGGCACCTGTATGTGCTTTTTATGTCTTGTTTCTGGACTTTTACCGTCTCTTCAGAATTTACAAGGATTCTCATGATAAGCTTTGCAGCTATGCTTTCCTACTTCCCTTAAAATTGACAGAAGAAACTCACTTTTTTGGTCTGAGGCAATTCAGTTAGACCTCATTTCCCTTGGTAATTTTTTTTCATTTGAGCTGCCGTTTTTATTTTAGTATCTCGCGTAAGTGCAAGATACCTTATAAATACTCCCTTAGTGACATCTGAAAATATATCCACAGCTATAATTTTCAAACTTGGGCTGTATATGAAAGCCTTTCATTCAGCTCTATCAGAATGACACGTACATAGAGCACCTGGTTGTTTTGAATGTATATTGATTCTGGTTTTTTAAAAGGTATTCAAAATTTAGTGTTTATGGAATGAGGTTATTATAGATGACTCGGGATAGCTATAAATTCAAATTGATTTGGAACTGTAATGCATGCCTTTGGGAGATGCTAAGCCATTTTCCTTGCTTTTTTCCTTCCAATATCGTATCATTAAGGTGATAATGTTGTCTGCCAGGATTTGTTGTGATGAACAGATGGATTACTAATATTTTGTTGATTGATTTTGTACTCGGCTCTGCTGTAAAATTTAATTGATGATTCTGCCATCAACAATTTAAGCGGTCTCTATTAAGTTTAGACTTGGAGACTGAAAAACTCTTGCCCATTAAGCTTTATTATTATTATTATTATTATCCATTGTCATTTTTAGAAAGAATTCTCAAAACACCCCCATCCCTAGCTGAAGAAACGTGTCGTATTATAAAATTATTCTCTGGGGCGGTTTTTTTTTTTAATAGCTTTGATTTCTTGCCTAAAATGTGTGTGCTATTAATGCCTGTGAGTGGTATTATTATTGTTGAATAATATTTTCTCTAAATTCTTAGCATGAAAGGATGAGCCCCATGGCCTTACTTTAATGGAATATAGTTGAATTTCCACGAGACACCTAGACACCTTTTTCTTCATATCATTTCAACATGAGTACAGTACTATATCCTCAGACCAATGACAGCTCTGTAAAGGCACAGCCCTTCGTGAAATAGAGAGAAAAGACTATCAGTAACATTGCTTTTCCAGTCATAGTTAAATTAAAATCTGATTTTTTTTTTAATTTGCATTTTCCACCATCCCTCTAAATACATAGTGTTTGGATCTTGGCTGATAGTACTTTGCTTTCATTCATCCATTCATTAGCTGGCTCATTTATTTAACTATATATTTAAGGAAGCCCTACAATGTGCCTGGCACTGTTATTAAAAAGCTATTAAAAAAGCAATTGAAAAAATCACCATCCCAGAGAATAATTTTATACTATGACACATTTCTTCATATACCTTGCATATTCTCAGAGTGGTCGGGTGGAGGGAGAGCAATGCAACAGAAATAAATAAATGTTTATTAATTAAGATTCATGTCAGGTAATGACAAATCCTATGATGGAGGTCAATATGGAGTCACATCATCAAGACAGAAAATGATAGGAATGAGAGACTACGTTAGATTTAGTCTCGAGAACCATGAGCTGAGGCCTAGATGGCAAGAAAGAACCAGGCACGTGAAGATCCAGAAAGCAGAGTGTTCCCAACAAAGGGAATGACTAGTGCAGAGTCTTGAGCAGAAAAGAGAGCGGCCCATCTGAGGAGCTTGAAAGAAGAAGGCCAGTGCGGTGAGGATGAGGAGTGTGTCGGGGATGGAGACCAGGTGGGCCCAGATCATGTAGGGTTGTAGACCATGGTGAGAAGTTTAGATTTTGTTTTCCAAGTGCTATGAAATACTAGAAGAGAGTAAGCAGAGGAAGAGTATCATCTGGATGTGTTGCCTCAAGACTCCACTTGCTGTGGAAAGAATGTGACAAAGCATCAGTTAATTGTGTCAGACATTCAGTTCCTTTCTAAAATCCCCAATAATTGTCAGTGGTTCATTCAGTTTAATTAACAAATATCGATTGATTGACTACTGGGTGTTGTAGAACAGTGCTAAATGGTAAGAAACCAAATGGGAGAAACAGATTTTAATAAAAATAAAATAACACAAAAAATCATTGTAATTGTTTATAAAGAAAATTTTGATGCATTTGATAGCAAGTCTAAGAGAAACACATTGACCTAACTTTGTTCAAGTAGAATAGCTTTGTTTTGATATGCCTCTTTATTTTTATCTTTTTAATGTTTATTTATTTTTGAGAGAGAGAGTGAGAGTGTAAGCAGGGGAGGGGCAGAGAGAGAGGGAGACACGAAATCTGAAGCAGGCTCCAGGCTCTGAGCGGTCAGCACAGAGCCTGACGTGAGGCTCGAACCCACAAGCCATGACATCATGACCTGAGCCAAAGTCGGACATTTAACCAACTGAGCCACCCAAGGGCCCTTGATAGGCCTCTTTAAATTAAAATTAGCAATGTCACTGTCAGCGTCAAATATCAATAGATATATATTTCTATATTATTTAAAAATCCTCATTAATTCATATTATAGGATTCATTTTAGATAATAGAATAAAATACAGGTTTTCTCTTTGCCATCTTCTAATCTTATGCCTAGCACCAGTTTTGAAAGTTAATTTTTTTTCCCAAAAAGGTCAGGTTTGATATGTTAGCAAAGATTTGTGTCTCAACTGCTTTAAAGCTAACTTGCAAAAGTAAACTGAGCCCAAAGAGCTTTTATCATGAACGCAGTCTTTCTTCTCTCTAGCCAGAGGCATTCTTCACAAAGCAGTAGGTTCAGGCTGTCGACACTCAAGCAAAAAATCAAGTAAGAGCTCAAGAGTTTCCTCTATCTTTTTAAATTTTCTCCTAGAAATTTAATACTCCTGCTGAAAGTGAGAGAGACAGACAGGAAGAACTGATTTGTGTTTCACTGAACCTAATCTCCCAAGAACTTTCTCTTGCTTAAGCAAAGTAACAGGTCAATTTAATTTTTAATGATATGGCAAAACGTCTCCCCATATGTTATAGCATGCTTTGTGAGCTCACAGTTTCTGTCTTCGTTCTATAGAACTATCTTTCAAAATTCCTAATTTGTTCAGCTCTCCTGGCAGTTTATATTGTCCTCTACTTTATTCCCTTTCTTATCAATTAAGACTGGAATGTAGACCAAACTAAAAGACCTCACCTCAGAAGAAACACATACTTGAAATGTCATTTTTCTCTTTATTTAATTGTACTTATATATTTAATATCAAATATTAGTTTGATGTTTTGTACTACCTGTAAATTTTTTTCCCAGATTAATACCTTGATTTCAAAAACTATTACTATAATATTTATTTCATTTGAAGTAAGTTGTTTTTTAGGTATGTCTTCTTCATTCCTAAAGACAAATAATATGTTCCTAAGGGCAAACAGTATATTTTAAGTATTTTGTAGAATAATCAATACCAATTCAAAGGAAACATGATCTTTTGTGTTTTCCTGAAATTTGACTTATCCTGTTGACCCCAACAAAAAAATATCCCCATGAAAGTTACTTTCCATTCAGAATCAAACTTGAGTCTGAAAGCTGGTCAATAACCAGTTTCCAACAATCATTGCTTATTACAAGGGAAGCATGTACATGTGAACTGCAAGTGGTCCAGTTCAATGGTCCCTTTCCTGAACTATTATTTTGCAAAGGCATTTCTAGAAACCTTTTGGTACCATCATTAATGCTTGCTTCACTGAGTTTAAGAAATCTGTCTATTGCTTTTGAAATGCTAAATACTCCTTATTCCAAGCAAATAATTAAGTAGTAATTCTCAACTACCATCTGCTAAGCCAGTGGTGGTCTATGAGACCCCCTCAGATAGATTACTAATTTCTCTTTATCGAGTGTCTCAGATCCCAAGATTTTCCGGTCTGGATATGAGTTGCTTTAGGGTGAGGATACCGTGCAGTCTTTCTTCATCTTTTTCTCAGCTTACATGAGTCTACTTCCAAGGTTTGCATGGAGAAAACAAAACAAAACAAAACAAAACATGATGAAGCTGGGAAAAGATGATTCTTGTCATCTGTACATTAACCTAGAATAGTGTGAACGGAATGAAACTGTAAAAAAGTATTGCTTCTGTTTTGATTAGCACATTCTGGTCAAGTTAGATTTTTAACAATTGTAATAATAATAAAGTGCCTGTCTTCCACTTCCTTCAAAACAGTGAATCAGGGACTAGGTTTATCCCTTCCTGGTCTGAAACAATAAAAAAAAAACTCGAAAGAATATATGAAGTTTTCAAGACACCAGCCACAAGGGCAGTGACTCCTTACAGGCAGAGAAAAATGAGGTGATCTCTGTGATTGCCCCATCTCACTGCCTAAAGAGATTTTTCAGTCTCTGGCACAGGGAGAAATATCCCAGGCAGAATCCAGGAGGTTCCTAGAGTTGAAAAGACAGATATGAAAGTCTGGAAGATAAGAGTTTGTAGGACAATATCAGGAGAAAAAAAAAGCTGTATAGAGAAATAACCCATAGATTACCATAAGAACTATCTGAAAGGATTAGTTTCTACACAGGGCTGGGAACAGTGCTTCTCTCCAGCAATCAGACTGGAAAACTTTATAATTAATGAGGCACTAGATAGAATAATCAGTAAAATCCTCAGTAGTGGGAAATAATGTTCTCTGAACTAAACACTTCTCTGGACCCAACCACTAACTTTTAAAAACAAGAACCCCGGGGCGCCTGGGTGGCGCAGTCGGTTAAGCGTCCGACTTCAGCCAGGTCACGAACTCGCGGTCCGTGAGTTCGAGCCCCGCGTCAGGCTCTGGGCGGATGGCTCAGAGCCTGGAGCCTGTTTCCGATTCTGTGTCTCCCTCTCTCTCTGCCCCTCCCCCGTTCATGCTCTGTCTCTCTCTGTCCCAAAAATAAATAAACGTTGAAAAAAAAATTTTAAAAACGAGAACCTAATGGATAAAACTATTACCAGGTAACTAACTATATTTCAACACAAAACCCAAGAATATTTCTTGGAATACAGAAGTTCAACATGGCAAAATAACAATGCCTAGCATTCAATTGAAGATTATAAGTCATGCAAGGAAGTAGGAATACATCACCAATAATGAGCAGGCATATTAATCAATCAAAATTGAACAAAAACTGACTCAGATGTTAGGAGTGGCACACAGGGATATTAAAATAGTCACTATACCTATATTTCATATGTTCAAAGAATTACATGGAGACATGAAAGATGAAAACAGACCTAAATTGAACTCTTAGGAAAACTATGATGTCTGAGATAAAAACTATGCTGGATGACAATAATGAAAGATTAAACATTGCAGAAGAAAAGATTAGTGAATTTAAAGGTCATAACAGCAGAGGGGCATCTGGGTGGCTCAGTCAGTTGAGGATCTGACTCTCAATTTTGGCTCAGGTCATGATCCCAGGATCATGTGATTGAGCCCCACATCAGGCTCCGTGCTGAGCATGGAGCATGCTTGAGTTTCTCTTTGTCTCCTCTGCCCCTCTCCCCAACTTTCTCAATCTCTCTCTCTCTCTCTAAAAAAAAAAAAATGAAGACATTAAGATATAAAAATAGAAACTATACAAACTGAAACTTAGCAAATTATTTTTTTATAAAGGAGAATATCAGTGAACTGTGTAGGACAATTTCAAGCAGCCTAATATATGTGTAATTAGAGTCCCTGAAAAAAGGTGCTAGAAGGGAGGATACAAAAAAAAAAAAAAACAAAACTATTTTAGAGCGCCTAGGTGGCTCAGTCCATTAAGCATCCCACTCTTGATTTCAGCTCAGGTCGTGATCTCATGGTCATGGGATTGAGCCCCTACCTTCTGGGTAGGAGGATTCTCTCTTTCCCTCTCTCTCACTGCCCCTCCCTCATTTGGGCCCTCTCTCCCTCCCTCTCTCTCTCTCTGTCAAAATAAAGAAATAAACTTAAAAAAACTATTTGAGGAAATAATGGCTAAAAAGTTTTCAATGAACATGAAGAAAATCACATCAAGCACATGATAATCAAAGGGCTTAAAACCAGTAATAAAGAAAAGAACTTAAAAAGGAGACAAAGAAAACAGAAACTTTGTATACAGAGAAACAAAAATAATGATGATAGTAGATTTCTTATTGGAACAAAATAAGAAAGAAGACAGTTGAACAACAGCTTTAAGTACTGAAAAAAAATCTTTCAACCTACATTTTTATACCTAGCAAAAGTGAATATAAAAAATGAAGGTGAAACAGATGTCATTAGACATACAAAAGCTGAAGACTTTTGTATCAGAACCTCATCTTTAGCAGAACCACGCTATGATAAATATTTTAAAAAGCCGTTAAGACAGAAGGAAAATTATATCAGATGGAAATATGGGAATAAAGTGAACCATGAATCGTAACTGAATGATTAAATATAATGTCTTCATTACCTAAATATTTTAACTCTTCAACTCTTTAAATAAAGCAAAAGAATGTATTTTAAGTCTTATTATATATGTACATGTAAAGGTATGACTACAACACAAAGCTGGTTGTAGAAAAACATGGAAGTCCTTGAAAGTGCTTATACTTTGTGAAAACTGGCATAACATTACTCTAAAACAGACTTTGGTAAGTTAAAAATGGATACTAAAATCCCTAAACAATGACTAAAATAACAAAAGCTGTAGCTGATAAGCCAATAAAGAAAACAGAGGCCCAAAAATAACACAAAAAAAGGCATGAAAAAATAGATTATAAAATAGTAAGATGATAGACTTAAATCAAACCATATAAATAATCACATTAAATGTAAATGTTCTTGACGTCTCAAAGGCAGACTTTTAGATTGAATAAAATAGCAAGACCTAATTGTATGTTGCCTACAAGAACCTTACTTTAATATGAAGACATAACGTATTAAAAATAAAGGGATACAAAAACACATATCATGCTAACATTAGTGTTTTGAAAAGCTGGCTTGTATGTTAACATCAGACTAGTAGATTTCAGGATGAAGAATTTAGTAAAGAGGGTAATGTCATAATGATAAAGTGTCAATTCATAAAGAGGACATGATAATCCTAAATGTTTGTACACCTAATAACAGAGCTTCAGTGAACATAAACACTAATAGAGCTGCAAAGAAAGAAAAGAGAGAGAGAGAGAAATCAACCCACAATTAAAATTGAAGATTTAATATATCTCAATAATAGAACACACAGAAAATCAGTACGGATATGGAACATTTAGATAAGACTATCAAACAATGTGACATAATTGAGAGTTGTAGAATATTTTACCCAACAGCCAGACATGTATTTGCAACTGTACATGGAATATTTATCAAGATAGGCTATAATGTGAAACCACACAAGTCTTCATCAACAGGTGAATGGATAAATAAATTGTGTCATAGTCATGTGATGAGAGTACCTGCGATAAAAATCGGCAAATATAGAAAACAAAAGAGCTAGTTATTTTACCAACAAAATGAGTTTATTTGGGAATAGCAGAAGAATTGCAATGTTGGACAAGCAACCTGTGGCAAACCATAGGCAAATCCAGAGAACAAAGAAGAGGGGCTAGCTTTTATGAGGGAAATGGAGGAAATGGGAGGGGCAGTTTCACTGAATTCTCATTGGCCAGGCTGTTGCTGGGCAAAAAGAAGTTCTTCCTTCCACTTGCCCAAGTATGTAAAGTAAGCTTCTTTCTATTAGAAAATGTGAGGTATACCTCTTTTTATTTTTTTTCATTCAAGGATTTAATTTTTTTTTATTTTATGTTTAATGTTTATTTTTTTAACTTTATTTTTTATTTTTTAAACTTTACATCCAAATTAGTTAGCATATAGTGAAGCAATGATTTCAGGAGTAGATTCCTTAATGCCCCTTACCCATTTAGCCCAGCCCCCCTCCCACAACCCCTCCAGTAACCCTCAGTTCTCCATATTTATGAGTCTCTTCTGTTTTGTCCTCCTCCCTGTTTTTATATTATTTTTGTTTCCCTTCCCTCATGTTCATCTGTTTTGTCTCTTAAAGTCCTGATATGAGTGAGGTCATCTGATTTTTGTCTTTCTCTGACTGACTAATTTCACTTAGCATAATACCCTCCAGTTCCATCCATGTAGTTGCAAATGGCAAGATTTCATTCTTTTTGATTGCTGAGTAATACTCCATTGTGTGTGTGTGTGTGTGTGTGTGTGTGTGTGTGT
The DNA here is from genome assembly GCF_022079265.1 of Lynx rufus. NCBI lineage: Eukaryota > Metazoa > Chordata > Mammalia > Carnivora > Felidae > Lynx > Lynx rufus. The sequence continues at coordinate 590,255 of NW_025814878.1, forward strand.
GTGTATCTAAATACCACATATTCTTTATCCATTCATCCATCGAGGGACATTTGGGCTCTTTCCATACTTTGGCTATTGTTGATAGTGCTGTTATAAACATGGGGGTGCATGTGCCCCTTCAAAACAGCACACCTATATCCCTTGGATAAATGCCTAGTAGTGCAGTTGCTGGGTTGTAGGGTAGTTCTATTTTTAGTTTTTGAGGAACCTCCATACTGGAAAATGTGAGGTATACTTCTTAAGGTGAGTGGTAGTATGTGAGAGCTCCCCCTTCAGGGCTGCCCAACTCCATTTTAAATGAGGCTTCCTTTTTTTTCACATTCTTCCTTTTGATCAAGATTTTTCCTCAAAAGCATTGCTGATCAAGAGTCAGATTTTTTTTGTGTTTAGTGGTTTCACTGCTTGATCTTTCCTGGTTGTCATGTCCCATGTTGGAAGACAAGTACATACACTGGAAACCATTGAGGCACATTTGAGTAGCAAGGATGGGTAAGAGGAAGAACTCGCAGGCGTTTCCTAGCTAAGGTAAGCATTAGAGATCATCCTGAAGTGTTGAACTAGCACCACTATGTTGAGCATGTCATTTCTGGTCCAGTTATCTTGGGAAAGCTGTCTCTTTCAGCTACTGTCTACTTTCATTCCTGGAAATCCTTATTTTCAGGTCATTAGTTAGTATGCAGGTCTAGTAAGGGTTTGGTGCTTTCTTTATATGTGACACAAGAATCCAGGAGTTGGTTCCTTGGAGTTTGGTGGGACAAGGATTGGTTAATAGTACCTGATAGGGGACTTTCCAGTGGGTTGAAGAGTTTGTCTAATAGGTGAAATCTCCAGGATGCAACTGGATGTTTAAGGTCTTTGTCTCTGGGAATGTGCTATGGAAAGATTGTTCTTCTAAGGCATGGTTATTCTCCACAGAAGCAACTAGACTTTTCAATATTGAAGTATAATTTCCTTTACCAGCTGTCAATTAAAAGAAGAAGTGCTGAGCGCCTGGGTGGCTCAGTCGGTTAAGCGTCTGACTTCAGCTCAGGTCACTATCTCACGGTCCAAGAGTTCGAGCCCCGCGTTGGGCTCTGGGCTGATGGCTCAGAGCCTGGAGCCTGCTTCCGATTCTGTGTCTCCATCTCTCTCTGCCCCTTCCCCGTTCATACTCTCTCTCTGTCTCAAAAATAAATAAACGTTAAAAAAAATTAAAAAAAAAAAGAAGTGCCAAGTGCATTGGACATCCTGTGATTATCTCAAAGGGTCAGAATGTATGGGTTTCTAAAGGGATAGATCTGAGATTTAGAAGGATTACTGGCAGTGCTTTTGGCCAGGATATTTGAAGGACATCTACAAATTTTGCCAACTGGGTCTTAATGATGCTAGTAGTGAGTTTGACTAGCCATGAGGATAGATGATGGTACAGTGAAAGTGTTATAAAAATTGGCCAAACAGCACATATCTATTAAAGCACTTGACTGGTAAAGTAAGTTCTCTGGTCACTATGAAATTTGAGGGGTGTTCCCCGGCTAGGGATGATCTTTTCTAGTAAGATTTTAGGTACAGAAGTAGCAATCGTTTGTCTCCAAGAAAAATCCAGTGAGAAAATATACAAACCATCACTAAACCATAACTAAGACATATTTCTATCCATGAGATGAGGGAAGCTAAATAAAATCCACTTGCCTAACTTCAAATGGTCCATTGGGCAATTCAAAGTGTTCAGGAGCGGTGTGAACAGGATTTCCTGAATTGTGTTTCGTGCAGACAGGGCAAGCCAAGTAGGCACTCTCTCAGCCTTGTTAATATTTCCCCACCAGTATTGGTACATAACGTCTATCATTTTATCAAGAGACTGATGATTCAATGCATGTACAGTCATCAGAAATGGGAATTTTAGAGTCTCTAGTAAGGCTGGGTTATTATTTGACCCAACCCATAGTCTTCTTATTTTTAATCAAACGAACAGTTATTAGATTTCTAATATTTTTTTTTCCTTTTCTGGGGCCGATTTTTGGATTTGGAAGTCAGTTCTTCCAGACTGTCATTGGGGGTACATCCCTTTGGACTAAGACATATTTAGTTGGCAGTTCCTTTGAAAGCAGTATACTTTGTGGAAATGTTAATGAGGTGATTTTCTTTAACCTCCAGGAAATCAAGTTTGGAATGCCCAGGGACCTTGACAGTGGTCAAATGAGCTGGCCAAGTATATAGCATCTAATAATTTCTGGACATAAAGGCCATTTTTAATTTTGTCACCACTGGAAGTGACAAAGCCTTCCTCTTTCCATAGCATTTCAAAATCACAAGCTACTCCAAGGGTATACCTTTCAGTTTCTCCCTTGGCTAAAATACTGGCCCAAGCAAGAGCATATAATTCAGCCTGCTGTGCTGAGGTAGCTAAGGGCAAAATTGCTGCCTTCAAAAAAAGTTGCAATAGCATACCAGCGTGTTGGTCATTTTCACCTTTTAAATAGGAACTGTTGGTAAACCATGGAAAGTCAGCATTGTCCAGAGGAGTTTCCTGAGGGTCATCAGGGGGGTTCAGGAGGTGATCTGTTAGAGTCAAGCAGTCATGAAGAGTATCATCCATAGAGGAAGGAAGAAGAGTTGAGATTATTACAGTGAGAAAGAATAATATGATGACTATTAGCAAGCAGATTTCATGGGAGGTGAGGTGGCAGAAAGGTGTTGAGTGTGTTGAGAGTTCAGGGGGGCTCCTACTGTGTGAGGTCCAGGATGGTTCGAGGGAATCTGAGGACTGGCTTTGGCGGGCTTGACTAAAAGGGTGCTGGTGGGATGACTGAGGCAAAGGGGGTATCCTTCCATAGGGTCCAGCTGTTGACTACAATATGCTGTAGGTCAGTGGTGGTCCCCATGCTTTTCAATGAGTATCTCAAGGGCATTCCCTTCCTTTTCAAATACAGAAAGGGAAAACAGAAGTTGATAATTGGGGGTCCACAGGCAGGGGGATTTATCAAGCTTTCCTCTAGGGCTTTAAAAGCTAAGTTACCTTGATCTTCCCTAATAATAAGGTCAGATTTGTTTGTTTGTTTGTTTGTTTTAACAAAACATTGGTCGGGCTATAAGAGAGAAGTCTGAAAATCAGTTTCGATGGTAGCCAGTTAGCCTGAGAAAATCACATTTAATTTTGGGAAATGCAGAATATCATAAAGTCTGTTTAGATCTAAATGTAGCTCTTGTCCTGAGATCAGGTGCCCCAAACATCAAACATGAGTTTGAGTACATTGCAATTTCTCCTTGGAGACTTTGTGTGTCTTCAAGGCTAAAAGTTGACGAATGCCATCTCTCTAAGAAGAGGCCCAGGAAAATCAGCAGAGAAGCAAGTTACTTATATGATGTCATAAAGTAGAGTTTCCAGGTAACTTTATATCATGTAAATCCACTTTTAAGGTTTGGGAGAAGTAGGAAGGACGTTCAGTAAAACCCCAGGGCATCACCATCCAGGTGGATGGCTTTCTTTACCAACTAAAGACAAATAGCCATTGGCTGTCCTTATCCATGGGGATTCTAAAGAAGGCACTGCATGAATCAAGCATAAAAAATTACTTTCAGTGGAGATGGAGGCTAAGAAAGTATGGGGATTTGAAACAACAAGGTTTTGAGGGATAATGATATTGTTTATGGCCCAGAGATCTTGGACAAATCTCCATGTGTGGCCATTAGGTTTCCTTACAGGCAAAACAGGGATCGATGCAAGAGATGAGGCTCTAAGCCTTATAATCTTCTATTTTAGGCTTGATGCCTTAAGGGGCCATTTTATGTATAGGGTATTAATTCTAGAGAGTGGGTTTGGGAAAGCCTTAGGGATTGCCAGGTGAAGTCCTTTAGTGATTGCCTGAGCCTGAACATATAACAAGGCAGGGAAAAGTTCTCTCATTTTTCAGATCTAGAGATTTTTCAGAATCATTCCAATTAGCTGTTTTCATCCAGTGTTTGGTTTGGCCTTCGCAACAACAAGCATGTGAACTAGCTGGGGTAGATCCGAGGAACCAGGTGGGTGAGTCTGGATGACTGTATGAAATTCCTCAGCATGTCTAGCAGGATCTCCAGTAACTCTAGGACAGTCTTTGGCTAGGGCTTGTAGTTTGGCGGTAGTCCGAGGGACATACAGGAAATCGGGGGTTTAGCAATAGGATCCTCTGAGCGTCTAGCTGTAAAGGGACAGATTCTAACAGGTCCAGAGAAGGGGCGTTTGAGGAGAGAATTAGATTGAGGAAGCAGAGTGTATAAAGGAGGCTGTTTAGGGGACAGAGGATGATGGAGGGGATGAAGAGAACTCAGATTTTTTTTGTCTTCTGTCAATTGTTTGTACATCTTGGTTAATTTAGAAATTGTGTTTTTGTAAAGATGTGATTTGAGAGTCCTGGATCTGCTTGGAAGCCTCAAGATACCAATTGAAATAGGCATCCCATTCAGTTTGTTTTATTTTAGAGCCACAGTCTTCTACTCTGATTCTAAGAAAAACAAGTTGGGGGGGCGTCTGGGTGACTCAGTCATTTGAGCGTCCGACTTCGGCTCAGGTCATGATCTCACAGTCTGTGAGTTTGAGCCCTACATCAGGCTCTGTGCTGATGGCTCAGAGCCTGGAGCCTGCTTCCGATTCTGTGTCTCCCTCTCTCTCTGCCCCTTCCCTGCTCATGCTCTGTCTCTCTCTGTCTCAAAAAAATAAATAAAAACATTAAGAAAAAAAAATTAAAAAAAAAGAAAAACAAGTTGGGGACACTGAAAGTTCCCCCAAAACAAAACAAAATAAACAAAACTTAGATCCTGAATAACATTGAAAAGCTCAACTAAAAGGAAGGAGCTCAAATCTGAGAGGAGTCTTGCCAAACCAAGAGGGAGAAGACAACTCATGGAATTGGAGTACAAGGGGCTGGGGTGCCTGGGTGGCTGAGTCAGTTAAGCATCTGACTCTTGGTTTCAGCTCAGGTGATGATCTCACAGTTTCTGAGTTCCACCCTGCACTGGGCTCTACACTTACAGCATGGAGCCTGCTTGGGATTCTGTTTGCCTCTCTCTGCTCATCTCTCTCTCTCTCTCTCTCTCTCTCTCTCTCTCTGTCTCTAAAAAAAAACAACAGACTACAAGGGCCTCCAGTGGGTACCTCACATGGTTCTGGGGATTCTTAGTTCCTCAGGGATTCATCTCCCCCAGGTACCTTCTTAGTTGCCATGCAATGTTGGCCTTAAGAAACAAAAGATCCAGTTATTTTACCAGAAAATTGAGTTTTGGGGGGAACAGCAGAGGAATTGCAATTTTGGACAAGCAAACTATAGGCAAGTCCAGAGAATAGAGGACAGGAGCTTATTTTTATGGGGAAAGGGGGGAACTAGGAGGGGCTGTTCTACTGAGTTCTCATTGGCTGGACTGTTGCTGGGCAAAGAGAAAGTCTTCCTCCTGCTGGGGTGTGTAATGTGGGGGAATGCGAGGTATATTTCTGGCAGCGAGTAGTAGTGTGTGAAAGCTCCCTCTTTAGGGCTTCCCACTGGCATTTCAAATGTTTCTTTTACTTATTTTCACAGATTCAATGACATAGATAAATTTCAAAAAATTATGCTGAGTGAAAAAAATCCAGATAAAAAATAGTATATACTGTATGGTTTCTATATAAAATTATAGAAAATTCAAACTAATTTATAGGGACAGAAAGTAGGTCAGAGGTTACTTGGGGTTGGGAATGGAGGTGGAAAGGGGTGGGATGGACGGATTACAAAATGACACAGGAAAGCCGTTGGAGGAGGGGGGTGATATAATTCACTATCTGCATTGTGGTGATGAGCATGCAATGTATCAAAATTTAGATCCTTGTATACACTTTATTGTATATCATTAATACCTTAAAAAAAGAAGGGACTGAGATAAAATCAGTATTTCACATTGTCCATTTAAAACTGCCAAACTGCAAACTTGTATCAAGAAAATGATTTACGGAGGGAATTAAAAGCAAAAGTGAATTACTGGGACCTTATGAAGATAAAAAGCTTCTGCACAGCAAAGGAAACAACGAACAAAACTAAAAGGCAACCAACGGAATGGGAAAAGATATTTGCAAATGACATATCGGACAAAGGGCTAGTATCTAAAATCTATAAAGAGCTCACCAAACTCCACACCCGAAAAACAAATAACCCAGTGAAGAAATGGGCAGAAAACATGAATAGACACTTCTCTAAAGAAGACATCCAGATGGCCAACAGGCACATGAAAAGATGTTCAGCGTCGCTCCTTATCAGGGAAATACAAATCAAAACCACACTCAGGTATCACCTCACGCCAGTCAGAGTGGCCAAAATGAACAAATCAGGAGACTATAGATGCTGGAGAGGATGTGGAGAAACGGGAACCCTCTTGCACTGTTGGTGGGAATGCAAATTGGTGCAGCCGCTCTGGAAAGCAGTGTGGAGGTTCCTCAGAAAATTAAAAATAGACCTACCCTATGACCCAGCAATAGCACTGCTAGGAATTTACCCAAGGGATACAGGAGTACTGATGCATAGGGGCACTTGTACCCCAATGTTCATAGCAGCACTCTCAACAATAGCCAAATTATGGAAAGAGCCTAAATGTCCATCAACTGATGAATGGATAAAGAAATTGTGGTTTATATACACAATGGAATACTACGTGGCAATGAGAAAAAATGAAATATGGCCTTTTGTAGCAACGTGGATGGAACTGGAGAGTGTAATGCTAAGTGAAATAAGCCATACAGAGAAAGACAGATACCATATGGTTTCACTCTTATGTGGATCCTGAGAAACTCAACAGGAACCCATGGGGGAGGGGAAGGAAAAAAAAAAAAAAAAGACGTTAGAGTGGGAGAGAGCCAAAGCATAAGAGACTGTTAAAAACTGAGAACAAACTGAGGGTTGATGGGGGGTGGGAGGGAGGGGAGGGTGGGTGATGGGTATTGAGGAGGGCACCTTTTGGGATGAGCACTGGGTGTTGTATGGAAACCAATTTGTCAATAAATTTCATATATATATATAAAAAAAATAAAAAAAATAAAATAAAAAATAAAAAAAAAAAAGAAAATGATTTACGGGGCGCCTGGGTGGCGCAGTCGGTTAAGCGTCTGACTTCAGCCAGGTCACGATCTCGCGGTGCGTGAGTTCGAGCCCCGCGTCGGGCTCTGGGCTGATGGCTCAGAGCCTGGAGCCTGTTTCCGATTCTGTGTCTGCCTCTCTCTCTGCCCCTCCCCTGTTCATGCTCTGTCTCTCTCTGTCCCAAAAATAAATAAACGTTGAAAAAAAAAATTAAAAAAAAAAAGAAAATGATTTACAGAACTTTTGTGAAACAAAATTTTGTTCTGGATTAAAATTTCAAGTATACCTGAATTTCCTTTTTTTTTAGTTTATTTTCTTATTTTGAGAGAGAGGCAGAGAGCGCCAACAGGGGAGGGGCAGAGAGAGAGAGGGAAAGAAAGAGGATCCCAAGCAGGCTCCATGCTGTCAGCACACAGCCCAATGTGGAGCTCAAACCCAGAAACCGCAACATCATGACCTGAGCCAAAGCCAAGAGTCAGATGCTTAACCGATTGAGCCCCCCAGGTGCCCTTGATTTTAGTATTAATATAAGCATTATGTTACTATTAATGTGAAGTGCAATTATTAGTATTTTAAAAGTTATCACTAACCCAAGTCTTTTTTTTTTTCACTAATTTAATTCCTCTTCCTCTCCTCCTCCTCCTCTTCCTGCTGCTGCTGCTGCTGCTGCTTCTTCTTCTTCTTCTTCTTCCTCTTCTTCTTCTTCTTCTTCTTCTTCTTCTTCTTCTTCTTCTTCCTCTTCTTCTTCCTCTTCCTCTTCCTCTTCCTCTTCCTCTTCCTCTTCTTCCTCATTCTCCTCCGCCTCCTCCTCCTCCATCTTCTTCTTCTTGGTTTATAAATTCTAAATGTCTGGAATACACAGTTGTAAAGTCAGAGAATCCTGTGGAGCTTATTTGGGGAAAGTGGCCACCAAGGGACCCTACCTTCTCCCAATTTGATACAATGCTCTTCAGAACTAGAGGCGGTTGCTCTGCATTGTTGGCACAAACGCTGGCCGTGCTCACACCTGAGGGCATCACTCCTTCGTTTTTGTCTCCATCTGTTGCTACCACAGCACTGAGCATCACATACTTCATGACACTTATTCCTCACCTGTTTCTACTGTTTTGGCTGCGGTGCCTAAAGGTCAGGCTTTTGCCTTACTCTGTGTGATCTGCAGGATCTGGCACGTGGCCCGACACGTGGAAAATACAACACAGATGCCATTGCGCCAACAAACACGTAAGGAAATACTCTGCTCACCCACACCTGGATAAAGATTTGCTGCCGTGTGCTCTTGCTTTGAGATGATTCGCTGCATGTCACCTTACAGTTTTCAAGAATTGTGGAGCTGGTACCAGGCAGGGACCGTCACTCCTCTTACTATCACAGAATATCACTTTTCGTAATATCACTGGCCGATAAAGTGCAGGGTGCAGATGGGGAGGAGTGGTATTAGCATCCTGATATCAATTGCAGAGGCATCCCCTCTGGACTGTTTGTCATTTTTACATCCATGAAGGTGGTTTCTTCTGTAAGCAGTTGACGCTGATTTTGTTTTTATTGTTATTGTTGAGTTATGGTAGTTCAACATGACAATGATACTGAAAGGGCTGAAGAGGGGCATAGAGGAAAATCTTTTGTGAAAGGTGCGAGCAATGTATAATTTGTGTTGGCGGTGCTGGGAATCCCTCTCCTTCCTTCCCTTAGTCTGTTGAGAATCTACATATCTCTCCATCAAACACTTTTGTGTGTTAAGAGCACAAAATAAACTAGAAGGGTTTTCATTCTCAAAGGACCCCCAAATGATGATGGTATTGTAAAGTAAATTACCAAACACACATACTGAATTCATACTACTCTTCTATAGAAACATAAACCGACACTATAAATCACTTATTTCCACAGTATGATTTCCCTGAAGATCCCACTTATATTAAGGCATTTTGGGAGGGAGGAAATATACTGGAAATTGACCCTCTGACAAATTCACACTGCAAATATTTATAAAGCTATTGGACTTCTCATGTACTACCTTTTCTTCTCTTGAGACTTAACTAGAAAGTCTAGAAAACTCATTTAAGCCTTCTCTCATTTATTGTCTAAACAAACGTTGTTTTTTTACATACAGCAATCTCAGCATGCTGGGCAAACAGTAGCTAACGAACCCTGATACCAGAGTAGGAAGCTGATACCAGGAGAACTGGCATGAGGCCCCGACAGCTCGTACATTGTTTGCTAAAGCCATACTGACAGCTTACTGTAATTTTGACTGTTAGACAAACATATCAACAGCAAAACATGTAAACATTTATTTACATGCAAGCATATGGGGAATTCCCTATGTGAAGCTAATATATTATTCCCGATTTTAGAAAGAAGTTGTAAAACATTTACTAAAACATGACTTCGTGTCAATTATGATTTACACATAAATGAAGCATCTCCTAGCTGCCATTATAGCCCACATAAAGACTCGCGACAGTGTATCTAATATGGATGCATAAAGAGCTGAGGCTGGTAATAGGCTAAAAAGGTCAATTCATGATTTTTATCCACAGATTATCCCAAAGTCTAACGTTTATTCATTTTTTGAGAGAGAGAGACAGACAGAGCAAGAGTGGGGGAGGGGCAGAGGGAGGGCGACACAGAATCCGAAGCAGGCTCCAGGCCCTGAGCTGTCAGCACAGAGCCCGATGCGGGGCCCGAACCCACAAACTGCGAGATCATGACCTGAGCCGAAGCGGACGCTCAACCGACTGAGCCACCCAGGTGCCTCTAGATTATCCCAAAGTCTAATTGGTATTACTTCTTCACTAACTCTTAAGTGGTAGAACTCCTACAACCCCAAAATCCTCATAAATAAAAGACAAGATGGAATAATATATTAAAAGGGCTTTGTAACTATCATAAACCTTAATTTTTTAATATTTGTAATAATGTGTTCCCTGTATCTCCACATTATTGCTTCATATAAAACTTTTTTGTCAGCTGTCTTGTTTTCCCAGGGTTATGAGGTTATCGGAGCTCATCAGTGCCTGGCACCCATGTTTTAGGACACCGGTCTGGCCAACGCTGAGCCGGCACTGGGCCATTTTTGCACAGATGGGCTTATATATAACGAGCCAAGTAATGATATACTCACTGAGTACCAGGTGCTGGTAATGAAAAGAATGGGTGCAGCCAAAAAATACGGACAGCACCGTCCAACTTGAGGTTACTTACATATATTTTGGTTTGGGACTGGTGTCTCACTCATTAATATAAGATTAAGTAATTGCTGTTTTTCTGGTTTATATGAGAGGGGTAGGAAGAAAATTCCATGTCAGCAGTAGAACAAATAGAAGTTGCCTGATACACCTCAGTGTGTTCTGAGTAGAATGATTGACCCAACTGATCTGAAAAGTACAATGGAAATAATACTCAGCCCTATGTGGCCATGCCTTGAGGTATAACAGCTAGCTGGCCAGTATCAAGTTGGGTGACTGGGGGGAGGAAACTATGTTCATGATGTTGGGTCCCAGTGCAGAAAGTCACAGGGACGTTGCACAAAATCCACAAGTTATAAATTATAACTGGTTTGATTGAATGGCTTAGATAAAGCCGCTGGCAGTCCAAAATAGCCACAGAACCCCGGATACCTGGTTTTTATACTTGCTATTCTAAGTGGAAGGTTATAGTGTGTACCCCTGAGTGACATAAATTTAATGTTTTCTTAGCCTTCCACTGCAGTGAAGAAATAAATTTTTTGCAGAAGTCACTATAATTAACGAGGACACAGATCTATATTTATATAACAAAAATGACTTCATCCAATTTAATGCACCAACAGAACAGGATATGTCTGTGAAATGGAACACATTGTGTTATATGTGCCCATCACCTAGGTCTCAGTTTATTAGATATTTCATTGTATGTGTTTGCTGTCATTCATGAACTTAACTTGAAGCCTACTGTTTTACATGTACGGAGTTAGACTAGGTTGTCGAGATTTATAGGTCATTTCAGTTGTGAGCTACCTACTGATCTGAGTACAATGTCAGGGGGCACATTTTGTGGTTGGGTGGCTCTCAGCGTGACTTCCCGTTGAGGTATGATGATTTAATGCTTTCTCCATGTTCATTATAAACAACTTTTTTTCCCCCCAGCACATTTTATAACCTAACCATAAACATCTCCTTGAGGCTAATGCTTGATATATGAGATCCTGGGCAGAAGACATTGTAGGGAAGGTTATTTTTCATACTGATAATTTTCCTTTCAAACATACTCTCCAATGCCGAATAGTATTGTTAACTATGTACACATCAAAGTATTGTAATAGTAATCCGTGCTAATATAGCTTTCCTAAATTTATAACCAATTGAAAGATTTACTCTCTAAGAATCTGCTCTTCTATTTTTTATTTGATGTTTTAAAATGTTTATTTATTTTTGAGAGAGAGAGAGACAGAGACAGAGACAGAGCATGACCAGGGGAGGGGCAGAGAGAGGGAGACACAGAATCCCAAGCAGGCTCCAGGCATCGAGCTGTCAGCACAGAGCCTGATGCGGGCTTGAACTCATGAACCGTGAGATCACGACCTGAGCCGAAGTCGGACACTTACGCTATTCTTCATGTAATAAACCAAATATTACCTATATCATGTACATATATACATTTCTTAAGAAGAGCTATAAATCAGAAAAAATAAATTAAAGACACAAAATTCCATAAGTTTAGGGCAGCGCTAGTATTTATTACTTTTATTCAGTTGACCACCTTTTGGCAAATTAGCCAAAAAGAAAATAAACATGGTCTAAAGTAAAGTACACACTGCTGGCTTGATGAAGCACCGTTTGAATCCGACACTGAAGGTCAGGCAACCAGACTGGGGTCAGTGTTCACTGTTGACGTGGGGAGGTCTTTCACTGAACAGCGCAGCTGGGCATTGCCCGTGCTACAGCGCATCACCAGGTGACCTTCCAAAAGGAAGGTCAGAAGGTGTTTGTTTTTGTGCTCTTCTGTCTATAACTAGGCTTTATATGAGTCACTTCTAATGTAATAGCATCGCTCACCTGCTTAAAAGCATTCATAGGCTGCTCTTTTCCTTCAAGATGCAGCCAACCGTCCCTGAGGTACAACGTCCTTTCTGCTCCAGCCTCTGGCTACTGCTCAAGCCTGGGCTTCTGCCATGCTCCCCCAGGAGTTTCTGCCTTTCAAAACCACCCTCCAAAATGCACTCTAGGCTGGTGCCCGTGAGACTATACTGCCTTTTTGGGTCAGTTGTCTTTATTTGGATACTTTATTTAAAAAAGAGTGCATGCCCTTTGTAACAATCCAAACAAGGAATAAAGAAAATGAGTGAATAGTTTTCTCCTTTCTCCCAGTTTCAGTCTCCCAAGATGGTTAAGGTGAATTTTTTCCTGTATATTCCTCTATAAGTTTTTCTGTACTTATTTTAAAATGTGAAATTTTGCTGTGTTTTAATGATTTCTCTTGCAGTGCTAATAATACGATATTTCATCATAACTTTTTTCACATAATAGCAGTTCTTGTAACATTTTGACGAACAATACATGCATAGACCCAAACATTCATTTTTAATATCTGTGTGATATTCCACAACATAAATATTGAGCAAATCCACTCCTGATGGTTTCCATTTTCCCCTACAATCTATGCTAAAGTAAAATTATCATAAATTTATATACACAAGTACTGTTATTTTTGTGGCTCAGAATAGCTGGATAAAACAACACGTCAGTTTAACACTTTTATCCAAACTGTTAGGATGATTTCCCAAAGGGGTTGAGGCGTTTCCCACTTGTTCACACTATGTTCTCGTTGAACACGCACTCACCAGCACTGGATCCTTTGTTTTTGGTAAAGTCTCTTTTGAAAATTGCACGTCATCATTTCTCTTAATTTGCATTTCTCTGACCACCAGTCGTGTCAGGCATCTTTTCACATTATTAGCCTTTTGCATTTTCTTTTCCTAGATTTGCCATCTCATGTTCTTTGGTATTGAATTGGATAGTTTGCTATTTTATAAAGTAAATGTCAAAAATACTTTTTTAAGAGTAGGTATGTTACCGGTCTGTAAGATATTGTATAAACATTCTTGTCGTTTTACATTGCAGAAACTTTTGAAATGCAGAGCATTTTCCTTTATATAAGGAGAGGCTCAGTTGGTATCTTTGCAAAGAAGCTCTCCCCATCACTCCCATTGCAATTTTTATGAATTTCCACTGTTTTCTTTTCTGTCACTATTTTATTAAACTTTTTGTCATTTGTTTTCACATTTAGATATTTAACTTACCTAGAAGCTTTTCTGCAGTAATGGTCAATAATTTATTTACTCCAACCATTGACTATCTAGTTGTGCCCACACCATTTATGAAATAACCCACCCTTTTTCCACTGAATGAAAATGCCAATTTTGTCAAGTAAGTTTCATATATACTTGCAGATATTTCTAGGTTCTACTTCACTGGCTTATTTATGTACTTCTATGCAAATACCATATTTCTTTGGCTATAATATAATATAAAAATATAATATAAAAAATATAATATAAAAAATATAATATAAAAATATAATATAAAAAATATAATATAAAAATATAATATAAAAATATAATATAAAAATATAATATAAAAATATAATATAATATAATATAATATAATATAATATAATATAATATAATATAATGTAATAGTGCAATAATTGTAACACCTGCTAGGATGTTACCCTTCTCATTATTCAAAAATGTAAATTCTCACTTGTTTATTTTTCATGTGATATTTTTAAAACAATCTTTGCGTTCAATTTCTCTCTCTCCCACCAAAATAATTCCACCTAGGATTCCAATATGACTGGCACCAGAATTATATGTAAATCCTAGGACTTGTATTTAACTGATAATAACCCCTTACACTCATAATGCTTTGCCTCTTCATTTACTGAAGTCCCTACTTTTATTTTTTTTTAATTTTTTTTTTCAACGTTTATTTATTTTTGGGACAGAGAGAGACAGAGCATGAACGGGGGAGGGGCAGAGAGAGAGGGAGACACAGAATTGGAAACAGGCTCCAGGCTCTGAGCCATCAGCCCAGAGCCTGACGCGGGGCTCGAACTCACGGACCGCGAGATCGTGACCTGGCTGAAGTCGGACGCTTAACCGACTGCGCCACCCAGGTGCCCCAAGTCCCTACTTTTAAATACTTATAATAAGTCCTTTGCCTTTCTTGCTAAATAAATGTACCAGTGTTTTATAGCTTTGTCAATATTAGGAAGGAGTTTTTTTTTTATTCCCATTTCCAACTGGATTTTGCCAATATGAAGAAAAATAATTTTTTACTGTATACTCTGTATCCAGCTAATTAGCAAAATTTTCTCATTAATTTTCAAAACTTTTAATTGAGTCTCTTGAGCCATTGTGTCATCTGGAAATAAGGATTAATTTGTCTTTTTTTTTAAACATTGATGATAGGTGTTCTTTTTTTTTTTCTTATTCAGCCATGGGTAATACTAGTCCTAGGGAGCATTTTCATTTAGTGCTTGATTATTATTACAAGTTTTGACAAATGACTTTATCAAATTTATAGCAGCTGACTTTTACTTACGGTATTTAATGTAGCTGAATTTTCTTTTTATTTTACGTAGGAATTTATTAAAAATGGCTTCTATATTTGATTAAGTGGTTTGGGTTTACCACAGACAAAATCACATATATCTCTTTTAAGTTTTGAATAGCATGAATAAAATTGATGAATTTTAAGGTTGAGTCATCCCTACAGTTTGAAATACCCCATTCCTACCTTACTTTCTTATTGTAGTCACCACTGCCTGGAAATATATTGCATTCTTTTTTTTTTTTTTTTTTTTTTCAATGTTTATTTATTTTTGGGACAGAGAGAGACAGAGCATGAACGGGGGAGGGGCAGAGAGAGAGGGAGACACAGAATCGGAAACAGGCTCCAGGCTCTGAGCCATCAGCCCAGAGCCCGACGCGGGGCTCGAACTCACGGACCGCGAGATCGTGTCCTGGCTGAAGTCGGACGCTTAACCGACTGCGCCACCCAGGCGCCCCATGCATTCTTTTTTTTTTTAATCTTTCCCCATTCCATAATGTATGTGCTCTACTGTTTTGTTTATACTATATCCTTAGTACCTAGACTACTATCTGGCACAGAGATGATATTCAGTAAGTACGTGTTAAATAAGTCAATAAATGTTCTAGATGTATTCATATTTTAATACATTTGTGGCTTTGTCAAAAATTTATTTTGAAGCTTTGTATCATTATTCATGAGTAAATTGGTGTACAGTTGTACTTTCTGGTAGCTTTATGAGCCTTTTAAATTAAATATATGCTAGTTTCTTCATGTGAATTACAACGTTTTATATTATTCTGATTTGGATTTATTTGGGTAGCTTACAAATGTCTATGCTTTAGCTCACAGGAGATCTTTTATGTTATTTCTTTGATTCTTCTCTTTGGTTATGATTTATATAGTGATGTCTTCATTCACATTAATGGCTCTGATCTTTTCACTCATGCTGTCCATTTTATTAATAGGTTTTCCCTGCTTTTGGTCTTAGAATAGTATGTTTTGTTTGTTTGCTTGCTTGCTTGTTTTTTAGTTCTTTTTTTTTTAAATCTTTTAAAAGTTTATTTATTTTTGAAGGTGAGAAAGACAGAATGCAAGCAGGGGAAGGGCAGAGAAAGAGGGAGACCCATAATCCAAAGCAGGCTCCAGGCTCTGAGCCATCAGCACAGAGCCCGACGCGGGGCTCGACCCCACCAACCGTGAGATCATGACCTGAGCCGAAGCTGGATGCTCAACCAACTGAGCCAGCCAGGTGCCCCTGAGAATGTTTTAAGTTTTGTAATGACAATCTTGATTAAGAAGAAAAGCTGTCTGCACTATTGTTTCTTCATAGTCTCTTATTTCATTTGTTCACTTGTGTGTTTTTACATGTCTCTTTTCTACCAGAGTATGTAGTCCCAGGGATGAAATTGTCTTTTGTCTTTATTCCTCCAGCATAACATACATTTCTCAAAAAAAATAGAGATAGATGGCTAAATATGTTATTTTTATGGCACTCTTGTGATTCAAAAGGTTTGATGTTCCTCCCTTATTATTTCACTTACTATGACATATAGATATGGTATTAATCTATGTGACTCTCAAATTGACCGGGCAATGGGAAATATACATACGTATTTATTTACAAAACATACGTGCATATATCCATCTATGTATATTCCATAAATAGAATGAATGGTTGAGTTTTTATTTCTTCTATTTGTAATTGGTTATGCAGTGATGGAAAAAATACTTAGTGTCGTACTTAATGCTGAGAAGCTAGAAGTTTTCCCACTAAAATTGGGGACAGATCAAGGATATCTCCTTGCAGGCAGCACACACAACTATAAACAGTCCACTCAAGATCAATCTGGGCAGAGGCAAGTGCTTTATGTGCTTTAACAGTGTCTCACATTCTCTATATTTATTTTGTTTCCTCATTAGAAAAGGACTAAGGTAAAGTATAATTTAGAAATTTACCTACAAACTGTTTACATCCAGCAAAACTAAGATGAATAAAGCTAGGAAATAACTACTACTTTTCAACATCATACTGAAAGCCCATGCTAATGAAGTCACACAAGAGAAGGAAATAAGGGTATATAGATTGGAAAAGAACAAATAAAACCATCTTTGCTCAGAGATGACATGAAAATCTCTGCAGAAAATCTGCAATAATCAGCAAAAAAAACCCTCTTTTTTTTTGAGTTTTATAACAGCTTTATTCATAGTTGTTTATAGCAGCTTGGTTCATAACTGAATAATTGTTCATCATTCCCAAACTCAGAAGCAGCTAAGATATCCTCAGTAGGTGAATGGATAAGTAAGCTGTGGTGCATCCAGATGTTGGAATATTATTCAGTGCTGAAAATGAATGAGCTATCAAGCAGTGAAAAGACACGGAGTAAGCTTAATTAACTGCATATTTCTAAATGAAAGAAACCAATCTGAGAAACCTACATACTATATGATTCCAACTATATGGCATTCTGGAAAAGGCAAAACTATGGAGACCTTAAAAAGATCAATGGTTGCCAGAGGATATGAGGAAGGATGAATTGTTAGAGCACAGAGGGTTTTTAGGATTGTGAAAATCCCTATGAATCTATAATAATAGATATACATCACTGTATATTCACCCAAACCTATGCCATGAATATGGAATATAAAATACCAAGAGTCTCCCCAGTGTAAAGTACGGGCTGGATGATTATGATGTGTGAATGCAGGTTCATCCGTGGTAACAAGAGTCCCACTCTGGTGGGGGCTGTTGATTACAGGGCAGCCTATGCATGTGTGGGAGTGAGAGTACATGAAAAATCTCTGTACCTTCCCCTCAGTTTTGCAGTGAACCTAAAACTCTTCTAAAAAATTGTCTTAATAAAAAAGAAAGAAAGAAAGAAAGAAAGAAAGAAAGAAAGAAAGAAAGAAAGAAAGAAAGAAAGAAAGAAAGAAAAAAATCCACTCTTTGTTAACATTTATTTCCTAGTTTTATTCATCTTAGTTTTCCCAGATGTAAACAGTTCGTAGGTAAATTTCCAAATTATACTTTATTTTCTTCCGTTTCTAATGAGGAAATAAAATAAATATGGAGAATGTGAGACACTGCTAAAGCACATCAAGCACTTGCCTCTGCCTGGATTGGTCTTGAGTGGACTGTTTATAGTCGTGTGTGATGCCTGCAGTAAAGAACATGGGAATAAAAAGAAGCTTTAAATTCTGCTTGCCAAAGAAACAAGGACTTTTGAGGGGAAAAAAGTTTGGATTGCAAGTGTAAAGTCATTTACAATGTTTTAAATCTAGGATTTTTTTTTGTTGTTCAATATTTCTCTTTGCTTGTAGCACAAACCAAGTTATATTATCATTTCATGAATTACTGCTACCAAAAGGTATGTTTCTCTTGCACTTTCCGTGCCCAGACCGGACACGTTAAAGCTGAGTTGCTAAGTTTCTCAGCCTCTGGCTGCAAGAGAAAAGTGACAGCATCATTCTGCCACTGCTTGATCCAGGGAGTGGGGGCTATTTTCCAAATAAGCAGCAGAATAGATTCAAGGACAGGAACAACAGCAGCAATAAAAGTTAAGAGGAAGGAGCAGAGGAGCCAAAGGTAGAGGAAAGAACACTGAATGCACAGGAACAAAAAAGGGCTGAATGCAGGATTTCCTATCAACCTGTTTGCCCTCAGCGTGTCCTCATACCAGGGAGAGCCCTTCCCCACTAGCCTTTCCTTTTCAAAGAGTTTTAATTCCAATGTATTTAACATACAGCGTCATATTAGTTTCAGGTGTAAAACATAGTGATTTAACAATTTTATACATTACCCAGTGCTCATCCTGATAAATGTCCTTTTAGTCTCCATCCCCTATTTCCCCCATCCCCCACCCACCTCCCCTCTGGTAACCACCAGTTTGTTCTCTAGAGTTAAGACTCTGTTTCTTGGTTAATGTATTTTTTAGCCTGTTCCTTTATTTTGTTTCCTAAATTCCACAGATGAGTGAAATCATATGGTCTTTGTCTTTCTCTGACTTATTTCATTTAGCATTTCACTTTCTAATTCCATCCATGCTGTTGCAAATGGCAAGATAATATATATATACATATGGATATATATCCCATGCATATGAATATATGACATCTTCGTTATCCATCCGTCTATTGATGGATACTCAGGCTGCTTCCAGATCTTGGTTACTGCAAATATTGCTGCAATAAATGCAGGGGGGCATACAATTTTTTGAATTAGTGTTTTTGTATTCTTTGGGTAAATATCCAATAGCAGAATTACTAGATCTAATAGTAACTCTATTGTTAATTTTTTGAGGAAACTCCATACTGTTTTCCACAGTGGCTGCACCAGTTGGCATTCCCAACAACAGTACTTGAGGGTTCTTTTTTCTCCACATCCTCACCAACACTTGTTGTTTCTTGTGTTGTTAATGTACCCATTCTTATAGGTGTGATGTGATAGCTCAAGGTAGTTTCGACTTGCATTTCCTGGGCTCGTTGGGGGCTCTCTGTGCCACCTGGATCTGGATTTCTGTTTCCTTGCCCAGATTCAGGAATTTTTCAGCTATTATTTCTTCAAATAAATCTTCTACCCCCTTTTTTTTCTTCTCCTTCTGGGATCCCTCTAATGTTAATATTATTATACTTCATGGTGTCATGAGCTTCTTTAATTTATTTTCATTTATTATTTTTTTCTTTCTTTTGTTCAGCTTCATGACTTTCCACTCCTCTGTCCTCTAGTTCACTCCTGTGTTCCTCTGATTCTTCTAGTCTACTATTTATTCCATCCAGCATAGTTTTAATTTCAGTTATTGAGTTCTTCATTTCTGATTGATATTTTATATGTTTTCTCTCTCTTTTTTGAGGGTCTTACTGAGGTCCTCCAATGTTTTCTCAATTCTAGTGATTATGACCATTACTCTATATTCTCTATCAGGCATATTACTTATTTCCATTTTGTTGAAGCTCTCTTGCTGTGATTTTTGTCTTGTCTTTTCATTTAGGACATATTCATCTGTCTCCTCATTTTGTCTGCCTCTCTGGGTCTGTTTCTCTGTGTTAAGAAAGTTAACTATGTTTCTGGCTCTTGAAAGTAGTGGTAGGGCCCCTGGGTGACTCAGTTGGTTGAATGTCTCGCTCTTGATTTTTAGCTCAGATCTTATCCCAAGGTTATGAGTTCAAACCCCACATTGGTCTTCACACTAAGCATGGAGCCTGCTTAAGATTCTCTCTCTCTCTCTCTCTCTCTCTCTCTCTCTCTCTCACTCACTCTCGAAAGAAAGAAAGAAAGAAAGAAGTGGCCTTATGAAGTAGAGGTCCTATGGTGCCCTACAGTGTAATGTCCCCTGCTTACCTGAACTGGCAAATCAGGGGTGTTTCTTATCTTTGTTGTGTGTGCCCCACTGTGGTGACTGAGCCATATTCTCCTTCAGTCCAGCTGTCTGCAGTGGCTCTCTTTGCCTCTTGTGGGAAAGGTTTGGTCCCTCTGTTGTTAGTTGGCCAGTCTCGAGCTGATCTGGGCTTGAGTTGAGTCAGGCCCAGCATTTGCCAGAGATGCAGTTGCACCGAACTACAGGGTGCTCTCCTTGCGTCGTCTCCTGAGAAGCTTTCACTGGTCAGCAGACCTGCAGTCAGACCCGATGTCCGCTGCCAGCCCACCTCTGGGGCTACAAGTGGTTTAAACGATAACTTCTTCTCCCCCTGGAGCAGAAGTCTCTTTGGAGGGGGCTGGCCCCTCTTGGGGCTGGTGGCACGCTGCCAGGCTTGTGGAACTGTTTTCGGTGGAAGGGGTGGGTCCACAGGAGAACATGAAGGGCAGGGCATGTGATGCCAGGAAGGTCCACATGGTCGCTACAGGAGGAGACCTGTCGATGCCTGGGAAAACTGCCGAGGCAGGCTGGGTAGGAGGGGGTAGATCCACAGAAGCACATGGGGATGGGGCCTGCTATTAGCAAGCTAGGTGGAGAATGTTGGCACCACACCGGTTCCCACAGGTGTTCGTGTATCCAGCTGGTCAGTGGGAGAAGGAAATGGTGCTCCTTTGCTCTTGGAGAAGTCTCCCAAAGATCCCTGCACCTCCAGCACATGCTCTGGGATTAGCAGGCAAATCTCCATGCCCTGTACCCCAGGTGTCTTTCAAACTGCTACTTCTGTGCTGTATCTCTGCAGGGCTGTTTTTGTGCTGTCTCTTTAAGGGAAGTGACTCCACCCTCCCAGCTCTCTCAGAGAGGAGCCCACTGGTTTTTAAAGTCCCGGGGATTAAACCCCACTGAATATCAGGGCCCTCTGGTTTTCCAAACCAAATGTTATGGAGATTTGTCTTCCCCGTGCAGGTCCCAGGTGCCTGGGGTGCCCGGGGTGGAGGCCTGCTCCTCCCCAGTCTCCATGCCTGCTATGTCCTTTCCTCTTGCAGATGGTCCTCAAAGTCCACTTGGCTCCCTACCAAATCCCCACCCTTCCTACCCTCTTCAATGTCACTTCTACTCCACATTTATCTGTGGAGAGTCTTTTTGCCAGTCTTCAGGTTTGCTTGTTGGTTTGTTGCTTACGTCGATGTGGGTATTATCTACTTCCATCTGTGGGACAGGTTGAGCTTAGGATTCTCCTACTCTGCCACCTTCCCTGAAAATCCCCCCACTTTCCTTTCTTACTCTTCAAGTCTTTCAACTGATTTGACACCTGCTGTGCATTCAGCCCTGGGCCAGGTGGGGGAGGAGATGCCTTCAGGTTGTTTGCGCTTTAAGGAGTCTTCTAGACAGGAAGGTGATGTCAATACCATAGAACAAGGGCTTGGCAGACTCTAAGCACGGAACAGGATAGGAGCGAGGGGGTAACATGGAAACACCTCTCACCCAGTCCTGAGGAATCAGGAAAGCTCTATGGGCGGATGACATGTAAACTGAGGCATGAAGGACCCTTGGGGATTCCAAGGGTAAAGTGACTGGCAAAGGTGGGAGAAAGACAGTCCATATAGGGAGAAATTGTGTTTAAAGGATCAAAGGTAATAGGGAGAGCATAGCTTTCAGGGCAGGAAAAGGGTCTTTATGGCAAGACTGTGTAGGGCCGGGGGAGGGGAAAATGGTGGGGCATATGATGTCGAAAAGGCTCCAAAGGCTTTGCTCAGGGAAGTGTGCTTGAGCTGGAAGGTATGCAATGAGGAAAATGACAGCATTAAACAATTCTTTCACATTATTTACCATTGTTGATGAGAATAATCAAAATTAGAATGATTTTTTTTTCACATCTAGAAATAAATGTAAAACAACCGCCAATTTCTAGAGATTGCCTGGAAAATACTGGGAACACAACTCATCTAGGGGTGTTGAGTCATTGTAAATTTTCAAAATTATGACCCTGCCCCTCCATTTCTTGCAAATTATTTCCAGCTAACGAATATTTGTTTCTGTGCCCTCTCCTAGAGGTCCCAACTAATGTAATCAGTGGTGGTGGTGGTGGGAAGGCTATAAGAAGAAAAGCTCTGTTAACAGAAAAATGTTGTAACATCTTATTTTGTTCATCTGAGAGCAGAAGCTGGAAGGCTTTGCCTAAATAATGAAACTAGCAAAGGCTGTGATGCCTTTATGTTCTCTCAAGCTGACACATTATGAGAGCTTATGAAACCTTTAGCTTCCAAAGGAATTAAAGAACAGCTAGAATAATGAATATTGTCTTTTATAGTCTGGCTAGGCTGCAAAATTTAAGAAGATGTATTCAACTTGGATACTGAGCCGATGATATCACATAAGTAACTACTGTTACATTGGAGGGAAGTTACATTGCCAGACATTAATGCAAAGGTGATGGAAATCCAAGGAACATGAGGACCACACTGGAACAACTAACTGTTGTTAGTTATATCCAGGAACGTCAGATCTGGAGAAAGAATGACTGTGGTTCTGTGCAAATCATTAACCAGATTCTCCCGAGCCAGCCAGGAATTCCTGGGAATAAGTTAAATGTTGTGAATATGTCCTCTGGCCATAGGGGCCTCTCAATTCGCATTCAGGGAGCCCATACCCTATGGAATAAATACAACTAAGGCAGCTGTTCCTATGTTCCAGGAAGGTTGGAGTCAAGGACCTTTAATGGATGCTAAGAGCAAGATGATTTTGCACAAGATGAGAAACATTAACAGCCGTGGTCAAGGCATTTGCTGTCAAAATCCTCCAGTGATACCTTATCTAGGGCACAACCCTTGGAGTGAAAGCCTTCTCAAGATAATAAAGAAAAAAAAGAATTCTGTGTTCCAGTCTGAAAGATAATGTGGAAGTTTATCTCGGAGGTTTCTATGTCCTGCTAAGTTTTAAAAAAAAATCAAAAACCTGTTTTGAAGGGGGGAATCTTTGAAAATTGGTGACAGAGAACTAGTCATAGTGCATATTCTTTGTGTCACAGCTTAGTCCTTTTTGGTGGGGAGACTGACAGAGTCTACTAACAAGAACATTTCCAGGCTTTCAAAGCATAAGCAGCAGTATGGGGGGCTCGGATCAATGTTTATGTGCAGGAAGAATCACAGATTTCCCATTACTCACCTGCCCAAGCTCCCTCCACCCCTGTGAGTCTGGCCTCCCTGTGCTCACCGCTGTTCCTGCACTCACTTCCCTGCCTTCACCTGGCAAACCCTGACCTTGTAAAACCCAGTTCAGGTATCTCCTCAAAAGCAAAACCTTCTCATTCTCCCCTAAACTGGTCACCATCCCTCTCTTGCCCCCGCAGCTCAGTGCTCAGGCATGTCTACGGCATTTACCACTTTGTGTGTGTGTGTGTGTATGTGTGTGCAAATGTTTGTTAAAGTGTCTTTCTCCTCCAGGCTTCTGGATTCCCTCAGGGATTTTGTTTACCTCTGTATCTCCAGCCCCTGGTCAGGATTGGGCAGGGAGAAAATATCACAACTTCTTTTCTTTTCTTTTCTTTTCTTTTCTTTTCTTTTCTTTTCTTTTCTTTTCTTTTTCTTTTCTTTCTTTCTTTCTTTCTTTCTTTCTTTCTTTCTTTCTTTCCTTTTCTTTTCTTTTCTTTCTTTCTTTCTTTCTTTCTATGAGTAAACATTGGGGGAAAATAATCCCTGGGAGCTTGGCTGTTACTTAGGGCAGATATGGTAACTTAAGTAACCAGGGAAACAGGCATAGCTGGATCCGGTCACAAATGCTGTTGCTGGAACTCTGCCTTTCTGTCTCTTGTTTCTGTTCTCTTCTGAACATTGGCTTGATTCTCAGACAGGTTCTCTCTCTGTGTTCACAGTAGGGGAATTTGTGTGTTCTGACTGAGCTGGCCATCTGTGCACCCTGGACTAGTGAAGAGAAAGGGAGGTACAATGATCTGAGCATGACTGAGCGATTACCTACTGGGAATGAGGATCATCTTCTGTTGCTTTGTTTATTTTATAAATGGAAATTTGTTCTATTTAATCACCTTCACCCATTTCACCCACGCCCCCACCCCATCCCATCCCTCCCCCACCTCTGGTAACTGCCAATCTGTTCTCTGTATTGATGAGTTCCATTCTTTGTTGTTCTGAGACTGTTTTATTTTCTTGTCTGAACAAAGCCATCTATACAAGCTCATGCATTTGTTTAATGTTTATTTATTTTTGAGAGACAGAGGGCGAGCGGGAGAAGGGCAGAAAGAGAGAGGGAGGTAGACACGGAATCCGAAGCAGGCTCCAGGCTCTGAGCTGTCAGCACAGAGCCTGACACAGGGCTCGAACCCACGAACCCCGAGATCGTGACTTGAGCCGAAGTCCGGTGCTTAACCCACTGAGCCACCCAGGCGCCCCCAAACTTACGCATTCTCTAAGCATCCACAATGACTTTGAACCTCGTAGTTTACTCTTTTCAGGATTCCTTTGATGTGCTTTCTTTTACAACCCACTTTTAGTCTTAAAATAATAAATAATGCATGGTGACTGGGCATGTTACAATAGAATAAACTTCTGGACAGTGGAAGAACTTCCGATCCAGGCATGGAAGAAGAAGGCATGTCTTGAAGGCATGTAGCCCTAACATCTGTAATTGTTTAGATCTGGCGTCACAGGGAAAGGTGAGAAGTATGCAAGGGTCTATTTATGTACATATTTGAAGTAGGCTTGAACTGTTCTTTCGGACTGAATCAAAACTACCATTGCAGTGATTCACATAGAGGACTGTATCTGGCACTTCGAGGATCATCCTGTTGGATTAGTAAGAATTTTAAAAAGTTTAGGTGTAGAATAGTAATCGCTTATCTACTACCCTGAAGTCTGAAGTGTTTTAAATTCAGAAACTTTTTGATTTTAGAAAGATTATGCAATTCATACATTTTAACTCTGAAATAGCTCCAGGACTGCATGCCTACACCTTCTCATTTAAAAAGAAAAACAACGACGTTGCAGTACAAAGTGGGGACAGTCACACTGAGTTGGACAAATACGGGCCAGAGATCATGCCAAGCCAGTTCACGTCCAGTCTCGCCATTAAATTTTACTTGTGGCAACATTTCGAGGACAAATGAGGACAAAAGGCTTTGTGTTTCCAGAGCCTTTTGGATTTTAGAATTTCATTTTTATTTTTATTATTTCTTATACATTGGCCTAGGGAATGGACCCAGTTTATACTTTTAACTTTGGTAATAAGATACAAATTTTAAAATACTTTTGAAATTTAACAATAGCTGTAGTGGTAGGACAGCGGAAATACTATGGACCTGACCAAAGGTGAAAGTGGAGAGCCATGTGCTTGCTGGCTTAACGTCGAAGGCTTTCTTTCTGCTGCTTAGCATGGGCTAGCTTGGCATATGCGTGTACCAAGCTATGTGCATATACCATGTGGATGTACATGTACCATGTGCATATAATGTGTGCATTTGTTGTTAATCGATGCAGGGCCGTGGAGGAAGCATGCAGCCTTCCTTAAGGCTTTGGCAGTGGTCATGGTGTGGACCTGGCAGCAACCGTCCTCAGCAAAGATCCAGTGTGGTTTTCCTTTTTATGGGAGTATATTGATTTTCTTTGTCCTGATAAAGTTTGCACATCATCTAGAGGCTTTGTTGGCACCTTATTAAGAGAAAACAAATTTGCACATGATAACAGACTCAGTAGCTTTTGAGATTCTATTTGTTTAACTGGGTGTAACCTAACTTTATACCTACCGTTGGTAAATTAGCAAAGTGTACAAGTATTATGTGATCAGACAAGTTGTACAGTTAGTTTGTATACGGACTGCAAGTGAGTCTAACACATCAGCACGAAGGCTCGGATGCTCTAAGTCACCAGGTGAACAGGCTTTGGCATCGCTCAGTTACAGGCTTTCCTTATGGAGCAGGTGCAGAATATGGGAATTATATGCTATTTGTCACATTTTAGCTTAGAGAAAACTAAAGGTATAATATTAATATGAATAATGGATAGTAAATGGATATTAAGACCTAAAAGCATCAGTCGTTTCTTACAAAAGAATCTGCATCCAACCAAACGAGGAACTGTTAGAGCCTGCAGTGAGGATGTCTGTTCGTTGCTGGCTATTGATAGAAGTTTTAGTTCCATGGGAGACACTTAGATTGATTCTAAGTGACAGGTCGTCTCTGGTAACTTGGGAAGCATGAGGACCCTTCGACAGAGAGGGATGTAAGATGCTCATTACCAGTTTTCTCATAAATCGTAACAGTAGCCTTATGTCCTCGGTCTCTCTTACTTGAAAATTTGGGTGGTTCATCTTTTCACAGGTTTGAGTTTGAACTCGGTCCACAAATGGTATAAATATTTGTGTGTGTTTAATACACTTTACAGAGCCATAGCTGAATGTATCTTTGTTTCTTTTGTGGAGGCTGATTAGAAAGTGCCACCACCAACAGACAGTGAAAGGCAAAGAACTGGGACTTGACAGACTGGCTCTGCCTTTCGAAGGTGCACCAGTCACCTGATGCTTGTTTCTAGAACCCCCTGCCCTGCCCTTCCCTGTGTGGTATATCGAGCTGATCATGGCCAGTGCCAGCTCCCAGATTCCCTTGCTTCAGGCTGGCTCTGCCCAGGAGAGGCCTGGAGGGAGCTGGGAGGTCAGAGAGAAGAAGCCAGGATGTTCCTTGCTTTCTCTTCCAGAAGCATTTTTCTGATAGTGGCCGCCTCTCGTTCACCCTCCCAGCTCCCAGCAGACCTCCCAGCCAACTCTTCCCCCTCCGGTGACTGGAGCCCAAAAGCTGCTGATCTCAGGGTGGCTTCCTGCCCTATGTGGCTTCCACCACCTTTGTGACTACACCTTAGCATTAAATTCCCTCAGCTGAACTGCCTGGCGTGGGTCCTGTTTCCCTAACTTGACTCTGACCCATGCAGATGGCTAGTTACTTGTACAGTACAAACCACATACCACAACCTTCCAGTGAAAATTGTGTGTCCCTTTTATTTTATCAAGAGAAAGGTGTGGGGTGCCTAGGTGGCTCGGTGGGTTAAGCTCTTGACTTCGGCTCAGGTCATGATCTCACGATTTGTGAGTTCGAGCCCCGCATCGGGCTCTGTGCTGGTAGAGCAGAGCCCGCTTGGGCTCTCGCCTGCTTGCTCTCTATCTCTCTCTCAAAATAAATAAAAATAAACTTTAAAAACAGAGAAAAAGGTGTGCTTTCTTTGGAGCATATTAATTAAGAAAGATTTAGAGACTAACATTGAATTTAACTCTTTGTAAAGTCAAGACAAATATTCTATCTGGAAAACATTATGGTTAAGCAGTATCTATAAAACTCATTAACTCTAGGAGGTTCAATAAAAACCGTTAGAAGATTCATAAATGAAGAGGAAGATGTGGGTCTCATTGCTATTTTTTCAGCTTTGTAGAACTAGCTTGTGGTTGGGACATGCGAGGCTTTCCAGGTAGTTGTTAGCTCTTTTTATAGAAATTTGGAACACTTTAATTAATGTTTGGAGTTGACTAATTTCGATTCTGATCCTGTAAGTTCTTACACAAGTGGGTTCTTGGTAAAAATCTACTTTCAGATTTCACTGCCTTATTTGTTTCCATACTTCTTACCATGTCCCTCTTTGTGAGAGACACTGGTAATGAGTCAGGAGTCAGGTGGCAGAGTGGAGTTAAGAGGAGGGTGGCTTTTGGGAATGCCACCAGCAGCTGAACTGAAATGTTTACAGGTCTTCCCTTGATGTACACTCTTGGTTTTTATGGGTCTGATTTGGTTAGAGGGTCAGGCCTCCATAGCCTGAAGTGAAAGATAGATGAGTTATGATAAAATACAAGAACTCAGTGAGAGCAGAAGGAAAGAATCATAGCCTTGTCCACAGAAATGGTAAAAACGCAAATACATTTCTGGGAATGTAAAGAATATAACTGTGCTGGAGTTTAGATTTTCTGTTTAGTACTAATAAGGTGGAAAATGCATAGCATTTAACATGGTTATAATATTATAACCAAGCTCATTTTCAAGGTCTTGTTCTGGGTTCAGTTTTTTTTTTTTTAATAGTTTACACTATCATTGAAAACACAGAAAAAAAAAACCTGGCCAATTACTGTCATACATTTTAGCTTCTTGCTAATTAATTATGGCTTCCCAGAATTGAGAATTCTGTGGATCCAAGAGAAATGAGCCATCCCATGGGAACTGTAGTTCCTGATTAGGTGGAAGAACTCATTTAATTTTTCAGGACTTGGTTGTTTTGTTTGCTTGTTTTGGTTTGGTTTGCTTTGTTTATTTTTGTAGCTGATTTATCTTGAGCTGGTATTTGTAAAATATGGGGTGGGCCCCTTAGGGAATCTTTCTTCACCCACACTTAAGGGAGCCATATTGCCTTCACTAGGATTGACGAATGTCCTCCCTCACGAAGGAGGATGTTTCCCTGCTGCACCCACAGGGGTCTGTTTCCCTAGTGACACGGAATTCATTTTGCTGGTCAAACCCAGCACCTACTGAAACTAGAGTAAGGCCACGTCAAGCAGACGGCCCTGGAGCATAACTGCTGTCACTCACTCCAGCTTGCAGTGTTTCCTGGGCCCCATGTTGGGATGGAGATGGTGTCATCCCCCTGATGACTGCATCTCACCACAGTGGAGTCAGCTTTCTGAATGTGCTATGTGGAGTCTAGCTAGATGACTTTTCTGGCTTTGGCTCCCATGATTTTTTTTAAACCTGAGCAATCGAGAGAAATAAAACACAGAAAGGCAAAATTCACAGCTACGCCAAAAGAATCATGCAGCTGTATTGAATTGACAACCCTCTATAAGCAAGCTGAGGTGCCCAAGGTAGAAATTTTCGCAAGCTTCTTCTGTTTCTTTGCTTTACTAGTTGTGTGTTTTGCATGCAGACTGAAAATATCAAAAGACTACCAACATCCTAGCTCACTGATTACATAGGACAGGAAACCACCGGATCATGCTAGTGATTAGTCTGCCAGAAGAGGTGTCACTAATATTGGGAGAGAGTTCTCTAGGATTCTCCTGCGTTTCTGCGTGTTGTAAGGAAGGTGCCTACTCTACCCTTTTGTTCGGGATGATCGTTTTAAGGGGATCATAGAGCAGATCTGCTTATTATCCAGTATCATAAAGACAGTATCCCCCTTGAGGACAAAAGGAAGGTTTGCCTACAGCTGCTTATTGAAGATCTGGGTTCCCAGGGTTCAGAGTCCTCAGCTGTGGTGCAGACCCACCACAGGTGTAGCATGTAGCTTAGTTCATCTGCTTCATCCCATAGTTGTTGGGGAGCAGGGGGAATGGCATGGTCGTGACGTCCATATTTCATTCTGCCAGGGCTCTGAGTATCACAGTCCTTTGTCTCTGACCCAGGAGTCTTGTGTCTTCTGCCAGCATCCATGAGACTGTAGCATATTAACCTGTTAACTTGCAAGCAGGGTGAAGTCTCAGACCCTCCACCATTCTTGCCAATTACTCTAGTACTACAGAAGAGCCCCCTTTCATAAAAATTGGTGGAGATAGGGGCGCCTGGGTGGCGCAGTCGGTTGGGCGTCCGACTTCAGCCAGGTCACGATCTCGCGGTCCGTGAGTTCGAGCCCCGCGTCGGGCTCTGGGCTGATGGCTCAGAGCCTGGAGCCTGTTTCCAATTCTGTGTCTCCCTCTCTCTCTGCCCCTCCCCCGTTCATGCTCTGTCTCTCTCTGTCCCAAAAATAAATAAACGTTGAAAATTGGTGGAGAGAGTGCTGAAATTCACCAATGTGACATATATATTTAATACACAGAGTTGATAATTCGTATTTCCGTTTTATC
This sequence comes from Lynx rufus, assembly GCF_022079265.1. Lineage (NCBI taxonomy): Eukaryota > Metazoa > Chordata > Mammalia > Carnivora > Felidae > Lynx > Lynx rufus. The sequence continues at coordinate 620,051 of NW_025814878.1, forward strand.
ACCCCATGTGAAACACTGGAATTTTCCAAATACCTATAACTTTTTATACTGTTATCTACAAACATCCATTCCCCTCAATAAAAAGGATTTTGGCTTTTATCTGGCTGACTTCTATCTGGTATTAGAACAGTTTGTGATTTGTTAGCTGAACATCTACCAGTGGTTTTTTGCAAGCTAAGAAAAAAAATACAAATACTATCTATTTATCTGTATATGAAATACCTTCTCAATAGTCCAGCCAACTCAGCTGTTTTGGAGGAATTATTTTGTGTTATGAGCGGGATTTTTTTTTTCATGTCCACAAAAAGTACTTGCAGCTAACTCAGTGTATTTCATAAGGGCCAGTCATGCCCTCCACACTTTTTGTTTAGGCAGTCAGGAATTGCTTTAAAGCTTTTTCTTAATATCCTTGAACTGACCTCTGAAGGATTTGTAAAATTTCAAAAGGTTGTGTGAAAAGGGTAGCATTCCATGTTAAAAAAATAAAAGGGACCAATCAGTATGATGTCCATGCTGCTCCAAGGAAAGACATGGGCTCACAGACACGATGCCAAGGACATACCTAAACAGGCGCTCATCAGAAGCACTGGACACGCCATCTATTATAGCAAGACTGTTGTCACACCGTCATCTGTGGGCCTGAAGACTGCAGGGAGGAGGACTAATAGGCCACTCGCCCCAGATAGCATAGGTTCTGGTTGACTAGCAGTTACACCGTCTGGGGCTGGTAAGACCCTTGCAATTCAGAAGAGCCTGGGCTGCAGACAGCTGGCTTTGGGACACTTCTCTGTACAGTGGCACCCTTCAGATTTTTGGAGAGTAACACATATTACCAGAGACATGGCATCACTTCCCGATGTGGTAAGTGAGGTATGTTTCAGCTGTCGTCTTCTGAGAGAAGAAACAGAGTTTACTCCCTTTGCCACTGATGTCAGTATAACTCGGTGTTTCTCAAGTGTGCGGCTCCCAGGGCGACAGTAAAAGCATAACCTGCCAGCATGTGAGAAGTGCATATCATTGGCCCTGCCTCAGAACTCCCGAATTAGAGAAACCTGGCGTTGGGTCCAGCAATTTCTAGCCCAGCAGGTGTCTCCGGTGCACACCAGCGTTGGAAGCCACAGGTGTTGCTCACTGTATCTCAGGTCAGAGGAGAAGGAGCCAGTTGGGTTACAAGTAGGGAAAGAACAAATTAAGGGCGGTGCTGCCAAATGTGTAAAGGGATGATGATGATAGGATTTTGTTAATAAACCTGTCGATTTTTTTTTATTTAGGAAAATCTATCTGATGCCTGTTCTATACTGGACACGGTTAAGATGCAAATATGAGTAAGGTATTCCACAATAGGGGCGGACCATCAGCGGCCTGTGGACAAAATCCCATTTTCTAAGTGTTTTCGTAAATAAAGTTGTGTTAGAACACAGCCACATATATTCATCTGCGTGGTGTCTGTGGGTGCTCTTAGGCTACAACGCAGAGTGAGAAGTACAACAAACACCCCCAAAGTCCCACGAAGCCAAAAGCACTTAGTATGTGGAGCTTTAACAAAAGGCAAAGTCTAGTGTTTAAAGGAAGATACTTCCCATATTCCAAGTAGTTATACTCAAACAGAGTTGGGGGAAGCGGGGAATATGAGGTGGACAAGTGTCCTTCTGTTGTCCAGAGATGCACCTGTATTGAATTTTGGCCGTAGCAGAAAACTGAACTTCATGGACGTGATTATCATGGGAGTGCAAAGACTGTTAGGCAAGAGGCAGAGTGGTTACTGTGCTCAACACCCCAGCGTATGAAGGGTAAAGGGGCGTGTGAACAAATAGAGACATAACAAGAGGAAGAAATGAAGAAAAAGAAAAAGAAGATTTGGGTTGAGAAGGGAGAATATAAGCAAAAGAATGTGACCTACGTGAAGAGCTAAATTAAGGGAGTGTGTGCAAGACAAGGCTGGAGAAGCCAATTAAGAAGAGAGGTGCAGGTGTGGAACATTCCCTCTGCTTAGTGTGGAGCATGGGGCTGGAGTCTCCCAGGGAATTCTGGGACCCTGTTCGGCGGCAGAGAAAGGTTCAGGAGCGTCTGGGGAGGGTCACACTCTGCTAATCAGTAAGTCTGCGCGTATGCACATTCTTATGTAGAGTATTGTTCCCTAGATTCCTTACTCTGGACCACATCTTTGCTGCTGACTGACCAACTGCGTTGTGGTGCTGTAGAAAACTCACTGGGTTTCCCCTTAGGAAACCTGGTTACTTCCTGCTTTCACCTCTGATTGTTTGACTTTGGGCAAATCATTGCTTGGCTCGGCGTCTCCCTTTCCTCATTTGTGAGATACCATTTCAGGCTTCCTCCTGCATTCACACTGGGTTCTTCTATTAGACTCACTTATCATGGAAGGGCGTTGCTAAACCAGAGTCACCGAGCATTTCCCCAGCTCCACGGCTAACAGGGGAAAGGAAGTCAAACACAGACACTTCGACCCTCCTAAAAAGGGGATTGTTGAGTAGTGGCACAAGGGCATTTAGTTTCCTTCCAAAGATTCGATGTGGATTTATTTCTAACTCATACCTCATAATAGATTTCCTCTCTTGCCCAAAAAGTTTGTTTAATGTGAAAATGCTTCCAGAGAGGGGGAAATGGCCAGCTGAGTTCCATGTCTGTGATTTCTGACATAGTTCTCATCCTTCCAGGAATTTTTCTTTAAATGTGGAGCACACCCAACCGCTGACAAGGAAACATCAGTGGCTTTGAACCTGATCACAACAAACAGTCGAGGCATCACCTGCATAACATGTACCGACATCAGGTAAGGATCTGAAGACGCTGTCACCCTCCACATGCTGCTTTCCCGTGGTGGCTTCTCACATAAGCCTCCTCAGTGGTTTCTCCTTCTTGAGGAGTGTCTGCTTTGCTTCGACGCCGTTTGCCCAACGTGGGTATATTTCACTCTCAGACTGTTCAAAGTGCCAAATCATTCGTGTGGTCAGTGGTCGAATAGGATCCCAAGATAGAAAAGAGATGACTTATGTCTAAAAGTAGTGTAATCTTAAAAAATAAACACATGGGTTGATATCGGTGAGTTCTAAACGGAAGTAAAACATGAAGCTAGTGTTAGGAATGCCATGACAATTTATGAGCGCCATTTATTCCTGGAATACACCATCCATAACATTTTGTTTGAAGCAATCTCTACAGCCAATGTGGGACTCGAGCTCACAACCCCGAGATCAGGAGTCGCGTGCTCTTCTGACTGAGCCAGCCAGGTGCCCCAACATTTTATCTTAAAAAGGTCTCTTTCATACACTTCTGTTCTTCCACGTAACTTGCCTGTAAGTGTGTCGGGGCTTCGCATGTATCCATACGCCCCAAATAAAAGCATGTAGCTAGTTGGGGAAATCTCAGTGAATACAATGGAAGAAAGAACGTGTGGAGATGCCTCGTTGGGAAAACAGGGATAATGACTAGATTTGAATTATAGCTTGGGAGGCAAGGACCGAGTGGAAAACTCTGCGCCTATTTAATCTACAGAGTTGACGTCTGAGAGTAGAATCTCTTACTTTATGTTATTCAAATGAACAGAGTAAAAGAAATTAGCTTTAGTACATATTCTCTGCGGTCGTCTAGAAGCTCAAATTGCAAGAGCGGGGTCTTAGCCCTGATATCAAGAAGAACTTTCTGGGAAATGCCAAAATACATCCATGAATAAAGTCAAAGAATCCTGCTTATTGCAGACTTTTAAGCAAAGACAGATATATACCCTCGGCATTTCAGGGTTGCCTCTTTGGCCTTGGGGACTGTGTTAGGTGGCCTTTTAGAGTTACCTTAAACTCTGGGATTTTGTGATTAGTGGTTATTAATACTTCTAATATAATACTTCTGTCCTTTAATAAATGTAAACAAAACAGGTTGACTAATAGAATCCTAAAATCCTTAACAGCCTCAGTTGGACACACTTGTTTCCAGAAAAGGGAGAAAAATGAGACTTTTTTTTTTTTTTGCTGCTGCATTTTTAGTTTCTGCTGTGAGAGAGAATTCCACAATATTGCCTAAAATGCAGCTTTTCAACATCCCTCGGTAAGGTGAATGATTGCACATGGCTAACGTTTTCAACATGCAAGAACAGCTGATTCTTCCGGTCTTTCAGGGAAGGGGCTGGGAGTCCTCAACTGCTCTGAAAGCACCAGGCAATTAATTAACATCACGTCTCCGTTTTTCAAAGGAGAAATGGTTTCTCTCTAAGTCAGAATGCGGCCACCAGCCAGTATTTAAAAACCTTCCATTAAAGTTGTTAAAGATGGCATTTGGGTGTGTGGTGTTGATCGTGTTCCCTTAACTGTGGGCCTAGCTCTCTGTGCTTGCCTGCCGCTGAGCTGTCGGCTTTGTATTAGCAGCTCCTAACATCCATTCAGGGAAGAAAGCCACTTCCCAGATGCGCAGGGACAGAACTGCGGAAAAATAATACCGTCTGTGGCAATAAAATCTTTCCTAGTATTATTTTTGGGTAATCTTATAAATAGAAGCTACTGTTTTCAGTTAGACTGAAGTGCGTGTGTGTATATAACCAACCACTTGACTAGGTGAGGTCCCTTCTTGTATAAGGCAGCAGGGGGATGCCCTGTATGTAAAATAAAGAGGCCCCCTCCTCTTATACTGAAAGCTCCATGCATAGGGATGTCATAAAAGCCTACATGAGGACACAAGAGTACCTTATGTTGTACTTTGCTGATTGTTACGGTTTTTTTTCCTGCTAATGCTTTCTTTTTTAATTTAGAAGTGATTCACTCACAAAAACAAACACAAAAAAAACTAAAAATGTTAGTTGTTTACCCTCATGGTTAGCAAGATTTGGGTTTAATTCTTTCCAGTATCTTAAATACTTAAGCCTAAATATTTGCATATATATATATATATGTATATATATATATATATACATATATATATATATATTCACACATACATACACGGTGTGTGTGTGCATACGCGCTATATGTAATCATTGTATATATAGTTTTGTATCTGGCTTTTTTCCATTTACATTGCATCATGATAAATTTTCCCTGCTATGAAATATCCCATGAAAACAAGTTTGGTTGTTTTTTTTTTTTTTAAATAGGTAGCTGATATTTCACCATTTCTCTATTGCTGGTGATCTGAATTATTTCTAATTAAAAATATGAGGTTAAGTGGTGCCTGGGTGGCTCAGTTGCTTAAGCGTCCGACTTCAGCTCAGGTCATGCATGATCTCACAGCTCATTGGTTCGAGCCCCTCACTGGGCTCTGCATTGACAGCTCAGAGCCTGGAGCCTGCTTCAGATTCTGTGTGTGTCTCTCTCTCCTTCCCCTCTCACGTTCTGTCCCTCTCTGTCTCTAAAAAAAATTTTTCAAAATCTATATTAGACTAACATTTAAATTTATATCCTTTTCCAGAAATCATTGACTGCATGTTTTGAATCTAAAAATAGTGTCGTAGAAGTGGTAACAAAAGGTCAATGTTCATGGGCATGTTTAAGGTGCCTGATGCATATTGCCAAGTTTATTTCCCTTGTAGACTATGGTTGCCTGTCTTCGAGACGGCTTCCTGCTGCATCTTCAACACTATTAAATGTTCATACTTTTAGTTTTTGCCCATTTGCTAAAGAACATTAATTTTGTCATTAATATTTTTTTTAATTTAAAAAATTTTAAGTAAAAAAAATTCTTTGAGAAAGAGCGCATGCACACACACATGTGAGTGGGGGAGGGGCAGAGGGCGAGAGAGAGTACACGTGTGCGCGCGCACCCATGGGCACGGAGTCTGGTGTGGGGCTGGGTCCCATAACCCTGGGCCATAGTCAAGAGTCAGATGCTCAACTGATTGATTCACCCAGAAGCCCCAATATTTTTTAAAAATTGTTATTAGCAAGTTCGAGCATTTCTCCCTTGCTTGTTTGCATTTTTTTTTGCATTTTCTATTGTGAGACAAAAATGCAAAACTTTCTCAATATGAAATTTTTTGAAAAAAAATCTAAAAAAAAAAACTGGCCTCTGCAATTACTTTCTCACTCAATACATAATATCAGTGTGTCCTTTATTAATATGACATTTCCTGACCTGTGAATTTACATTTAAATATATTTCCTTGGTTTTGGTTTTGAAATATCACATCTTCCTGGAAATAAGTTATTTAATTACAGAATTGAAAATAAAAATTTGGGGTATCTATTTATATTTTACATTTCTTTTATTTATTTTTGCGTGTGCCTTAATCATACATCATTAGTCAAATTAGGCATAATTAACTACATAATAGATTAAAACCAGAGGGTTAATTTCAAATTCCACTTATTTGTTGCTGGTATATGGGAAAGTGATTGACTTTTGCATATCAGGCTGGTATCCTGCAACCTTGCTATAACTGCTTATTATTTCAGGAATTATTTTGTGGGTTCTTTCAGGTTTTCTACATAGATTATTATGTCATCTGTGAACACACATGGTTTCATGTCTTCCTTCCCTATCCATTTACCTTCACAAGGTAGTTACCTTCCATTCCTAGTTTTCAGACAGTGTTTATCATGAATGGGAGTTGGACTTTGTCAAATACTTTTTCTGTATCTACCGATATTATATGGTTTATCTCTTTTAGTCTGTTGTTTAACCTGTTTTAGTTTGTGTTGGATTACGTGAATTTATTTTTGAATGTTGAATCAGTTTGCATACCTGAGTTCAGTCCCACTTGACTATGGCATATATTTTTTATGCTTTTTTGTATTTGATTCATGAATATTTTGCTGGGGATATTTGCATCTTTGCTCAGGAGAGAGATGGTCTGTGGTTTTCTTATACTGTCTTTGTCTGGTTGTAGCTTTAAAGTAATTCTGGCTCATGGCATGTGTTAGGAAGTATTCATTCTGTTTCTGTCCTTTGAAAGAGTTTGTAGAAAATTAGTAGCAAGGTAAAAATTTTATTTATTGTTGTGCTGTACAAACATGTACTTTTGTGTAAAAAGAGATTGACATCACTTTCGTCTACCTTCTTAACAATACTTCTCAACAGGTGTATAATAACTTATATTCAAGGGTCTCCAGTGCCACTAAGCTAACTTTTTGACCTTAGAAAAATAACATAATCTCTTGGGCCTTCAGGTTGCTTACAAAATCCAAGAATTGGAATAGGTAATCTATAGGGCTCTGACTGGTTTTAAAAGCTTGCAAAAGGTAGGAGCAGTGCTTTTTCACAGCTTATAAATCGATCGTACCATTTGAGAAAACACTCATTTGTGGTCCTGCTTGCTGACAGATGCAGAAATAAAAGATGAGGTTTTCAGTGACACTCCCTTCCAGAGCCCACATATGTGGTTATAATATGTACAAAATATATATAAGATAGCGGTGTTCTTCCTTTCCAGATGTTAGGCTGAAAATTTCATTCAGGTACACAGTTTGTGTCCTTTTGATAAGGGAGTGGGGGGCAAGCTGAGGGCAGAGGACAGGCTAACAGCACCTCTCTGCCACCAGGTGGGATCTGTGTGATATTCCTCGGACACTCCTGGCTACCCGAGAGCAAAGGGAAGAGGTTTAACTGCTTGCCATGGTGATGTGGGAAGCTAAGGCAAATGAAACATTAAATTTCCTTTACTGCCTACAGCCCGTAGACAAGTCCTTGAAACAGGCAGAGTGACCTCCCTCTAGGAGCTCAGCTGCCCTAAAGATGACACTTGGCTGGGGCAAAAGGGAATCTTAGCTTAACATTATCCTGACTCCCAAGATCCTGTAAGTCTACTTTAACATATAAAAATTCCTTTGGAAACTTCCTTTATGTCAACTCCTCCAAGGCATATGCTAGCAATCATACTCCAAGCTTATGGCCCCCCAGTATACATCTGAAGGGTCTCATGACTGAGGTTTTACTAAACAGTGATAAATAATATTTTCCTAACAGCAGCTAGCCCCTCAAGGTCCTGGAAACTTTGCTTCCAAAATACCTTAGAGACTTACTCGATCCCTGACTCCCTCCCAACATGAGGGTATGTAATGAGTTACCCGTCAGGACCCTAGTGCAGCTCTTCCTGCTCACGGGCCCTGTCCCTGTGCTTTAATAAAATCACCTTTTTGCACCAAAGACATCTTCAAGAACTCTTTCTTGACCATCAGCTGCAGACCCCCTGACAATCACCCCCAAACCCCATCACTTTGAGTTTACATTGCATGTAAAATATTTTCCTCTCCCTTAAAGAAAAGAAAGTGGACTATTTGAGAGCCAGAACACCCTGAGATTTTATGTGCGCCAGTAGGTTCCCATCTGCCATCCAGCCTTGTGGTCCTCTCTACATCCTTACAGTAGTGAGTTGATCGGTATCCACTCAAGGTTATCAGTTGATAGTCTTACATGTGAACAAAAAGTAGTGGACTGAATAAAAAGCAAAAACTTGAGCTGAGAACAGAAAGTACAGCACTTGAAGGTAGAGTGACTATATTATCTATTTCCAATAGAAATGACATCAGAGAGGTTCAGAACGTTCCTGGATACCTCAGTTCAGCTCGGGAATAATGATACTCTGTCATATGAAGATGACAGGGCAGAACCAGAGTGAGACTTGTAGTGTATTTCTGACCAGGATGTGGTTCTTGGAACTCACCCTGACGTTGGGTGCCCACCCTGGGGAAAAGAGTATTTCTGCTTGCTGAATTTTACTTTGCAGTAGTATTATTCTTAAAATTCAAAATGTAAAGTTTGAAACTTATAAAATAGAAAAATTATTAGCATGGTATGATTGAGCAGAAAGAGAGAAATCATCCCCACTTTTCTGCTTCTAAGGTTGCCTAGTGAACTGCACTTTTTTCCTCTTTCTGCCGTTCTTAAGTTTACAAAGCTCAGTACAAACTAAAAAATAACCAGGTTTTACACAGCCAAGATTTAACTCGCCAGAAACATGTTTTAAAATTCAGCTCCTAGTAGGACATTAAATCTAAAAACTGGTCCTACCCTGTAATTATCCTTAACTCTTCCAGTAAAGACTTATGTTTCTGATGTCATTGTTGTATGATATAAATTTTTTTTTATAATTTTCTTGCTTTCAGATTTGTCTTAAAATTCGTTCAGCCTGTCGAAATAGTGCTGCCCTGGGATTGCAGACTTAAAAAATTTACTTGCTTTTGGAGATTGGTAGAGATTTATCTCAAAGCCCATTTATACTTGCTCTTGGTATCCAGGGAGATAGTGATTTAACTATCATTTGTCAGTATTTTGGTGTGCATTCATTCATTCATTTAACAGAAAGATTTAAAAAAATAGGATCTTAGTTTAACTTTCCCTTTGAATACATTTGTTATATCTTAGGCTTCTCCTCTTGATTCACATTTTAATCTTAGTTATATTTGGCATTTATTTTGTGATTTAGAATTAATATACAAGTCATTTTTCTGTCTAGACTTGAGATAGTGCTCAATGGTCATATTTTATCAACCTAACCCTTTCTAGTCATTTTTGGCATTAGACGGGAGCTGATGGTTTTATACAGTCATCGGCTCCAAAGAGCATCTTCAGAGACTCCAGATACAGTGACACATAATTTAACTGAAATCTTTAACATGGCCTTTTTCAGTACATGGCTTTAGTTCTAACAATGGAAAAATGTTGGGTGTGTGTGTGTGTGTGTGTGTGTGTGTGTGTGTGTGTGTCTGTGTGAGAGTGATAGCACTAGAGACCTTCTTTGTGCATACAAATCTATATATTTCTCTTATTAGAGAAATAGTTTGTATACTCCTAGGTAATGTAACAAGCCAGGAACAAAAGATAGTTTTCGTATAAGTAGGGACATATCGCGGAGTATCTGTTTTATACAACATTACAGAGAAAGGTAAATCAGAATACCACACTTGTATCTTAATAAACAGGAATATGTAATAGAGTAGAATGGAATATCTTACACCTTTTTAAGATGAAACAGGGAACTTCAAAGATACGTCTTCTAGCTGGAAGCAGTCTACTTCACACTGTGCCCCCAGACCCCATGGGAGTTAGTTCACTCTGCTTATACTGTGAGTGATTCTTTCCTGAAAGAGTGTGACACATGTCAGTCGGATCCAATCTTGAGAGAGAGCTGTTATAGACCCTCCCAGAAAGGAGAATTCATCCTGTGGGTGAAGTCTCCCATATAGGACATTGCATTGCCTCTTTGAAATTCATAGGTAGTGCTTAATTTCCTGTAATTCTTTCCCTACATTAATTTCAAATTATTTGACTGTCTTATAGTTGAAGAAATTGAGGCTAGGACATTTTAATGATTTTTTTAGTGTTTACTTATTTTTTGAGAGAGAGAGAGAACAAGAGAGAGAGCACACGTGGGAGAGGGCCAGAGAGAGAGGGAGACACAGAATCCGAAGCAGGCTCCGGGCTCTGAGCTGTCCACACAGAACCTAACGTGGGGCTTGAACTCGGGAACCGTGAGATCATGACTTGAGCCGAAGTCGGATGCTTAACCAACTGAGCCACCCAGGGCACCCCGAGACTAGGACATTTTAAACATTACATCTGGTCCTACCTCAAGGAACTGGTTGCATCAGCCTACACCCAAGGTCCATGTGGTTGGTACTGTCTCTCCAGTCACACCTTACCCCCGGCAGATCTCAGTTTTCTCTGTAGAGCAAAAGGAAAGGCTATCCACTGAGGGTGGAAGGTGGCTTTGCGTATGAAAAGGAGATGAGCAGTAAAGTGAGATACAAAGACAGCTGACAGACAGGAGTTGAAACACTGAGCACTGTACAAAAGCCCACCTGCCCAGCTAAGTTGCCCGCTGCCCCAAGGACAAGGTCCCAGCCTTGTTGCACAAACCTGCTGATGCTACACCATCAAAGAGATCAATGCGATTTCGATAAACATTTACTGACTTGAATTCCAGTAAATACGGTTTCATGCAGAGGAACAGAGAACGAGTTCCTTTTATATGGAACACTTCTCTTTTACAAAAAAAACCCTTCTGTAAGAGTGTACGTATCCTGATGGGCACTGAGTAATGTATAGAAGTGGTGAGTCACTGTGTTGTACCCCTGAAATGAATATAACACTACAGTGATTATACTGGAATTGAAAAAATAAATAAGTAAACAAGCAAACCAATAAAGAAAAGGGAAAAAAAAACTTTCTGAATTTAATGGAATTTTCCAAAACAGAATGAAATAAATTAATCAGAAATCAATGGAGAGTTTTTATGGTGCTCTTAGGAGTAAGGGAAAAAGTCAAGTTTTGAAGTCCAACCTTCAGATGTAGATTTCACAGCTATGTTGTTTGGGGTCAGTTACTTAGGAAAACAGAAGAAATATTTTAGCAACACTGATACTCTGAAATGTGAGCCATGTCAGTTTTAATGTCAGTCAGTGACCTTCATTTCTCCTGCAGCGAACCCTGTAGATTTCAGATCCAAGTGGCTGCATCAGCGGGGTTTCTTGGAGATGTTACAGATGCTTGTGTATGAAATTCATATGCCTCACCTTTTCATTTAACTGTCGCTGTGGGTACACAGCAGCTCCCGCTGGCACTAGTAGGACAATATTGCAAATCCTCTTGGACCAATTTTGTATTTGTTAAGGTCAACTTCGCATCTTGTAACTGTCTGGATTTTAAGCAGTTCATTTTGGGATAGTGAATGTTAAGAAGCAGCTAGATCCCTAAAGCATCCAGTTGGCTTTGCTAGAACTTTGTTGACAGCCACACATTATTTTTAAGGTCCATTTTCATTGGAAATAAGGGATCACATAGATTTTAAATAGTAATATTTTACTTAGAAAAAGTAGTATAAATGGCTTGTTCATTTGTTCTTAATTGCAATTTTATCCTTGTAATTAGCAACGGTTATAAATTTGGTGAGGGGAAGACGTTATTTCCATTGCAAATATTTGTGCTGATTCATACCCTTAGCAAATTTCTAACTGCTAGGACCTACCTTTCCCTCTGTAAATGTCATTTATATAGCTATTTTTCCCATGACGTGTAGAATTAAGTATTTGCAGATTAATTTGCCCTTTGTTGCTTCTACAGCTTATAGAGTTATTTACAACCCAATAAGCAACCATCTCAGTAACCCGGAGTGCAAACCAAGTTATTTATTGAAGTAAGGGTTAGGATGCGTTGTATTCGGTTTCTTGTTAACTTGGAAAATTCTACACCGAAGAAAGCATGGCCCCGACTCGTTATGTGCAGTGCGCCAGAAAAGAAATCTCAAGGGTTTCTAGCTCAAGGTGTAGATTTCCACAACACTCAGGTCTACTTAGTGTCCTCCTGTGATAGCCCTTCCACCATCACGTGCACACGTTAACGGGAGGAAGCACGCGCCCGGGTACCGGTATCCTCCCCCAGTGCTCTCACGGGCAAAGCAATTTCCTGCAGGTGTCTGCCATCTTGAGCATTTCCTCTATGGTTAGAACTTAAAAGTCGATCTGTTTGCTCAAGAGATATTTAGCTCATCTACGTCTCAAGTAACTGTTGTAGGTGCTTCAAGCTGAGATAAAGTGTGTTTTTGATGGGATGCAGAGGGAACGGATGACCGCTGTATAGGCTGGCAGTGAGCGGTGGGGTGGAAAAGGGCTGGTTCAGGCAGGGCAGAAGGTAATAGTACCTGAGTGCTTTCTCGGGGTGTCATTCCTATGAAACGGGGACCCAAACTTCTCTTCTTAGGCCAAGTCTTTCCAGTGATTCTTTGAACTTGGCCCAGAGAGTATTAAAAATAATAGAGTGATCTGTGTGAATTTCAGCAGGGTACACATTAATTTGCCGACCCCCTATTTTATTTTATTTTATTTTATTTTATTTTATTTTATTTTATTTATTTTTTACTCTTAGTCAGCTGGCTGCTGACATGGCTGCTGTTACTCCTGCCTACAGCTTACCCTAGAAGTGACTGGACCTTAATTCCAAAGCCAAACTCTGAGGCCCGCTATGCCACTGTCAGTCTCCAGTATCGGATTCCTCCTCCCAAGCCAAGTGAAAGCGTACTTTATGGTGTTTTCTGACTGTGTAGGCCTATTTTCATATACCCTCCGGCCAGACCCATTTGTATGCCAGGACAATCTGACATAAATATATATTCCACGAGGCTCAACGGTGGGTAACAGTTTCTATTGCTATTCGGTTGACATTTGTTAGATGTTTTGCATGTATGTTGGTCTTCACTTGGCCTCTCAGAGATGAATGTTATACCCATTTTACAAATGGGAAAAATAACGTACAGAGAGGTTATCTTACTTGCCAAAGGTCACAATGCGCTTGAAATGGAGAGAGAGGTGAGTCAATATTTGTTCCACAATAATACAACAAAACCCCTACCCTTAGCTTCCATACTGTGTGGCCTCAGGAATATGTGCATTGCCTCAAAAAAAAAAAAAATCATTAATTGTGGGAAGCGAGATTGTAGCTAGAAGATAGGGATGGGCTGAGGAGGGGTGATTTCAAACAGAAGTTTAATGTTGAAGGAGTGGCTGTAGAATGGTGGCTGTTGGTTTATCTGGGATTAATGGCATCACCTAATGAGCAGGCAAATGACGGGCCTCGGGGATAACTCTAGTCTGGGGCTTCTATGAGAGTAGTTACTCCGTCCAGAGAAGGCATCGTGTGGGTCCCTGATGCTTAACAGGAGAGGCTATGTTCAGGGCCCGAGGGCTAGTGAGCTAGTCAGTGTAGAGCAGCTCCCTGGGACAAACATCTGGGAAGGCTCCGGGGGCAGCAGTGATGGGGGGCTGAGGAGGCAGTGGTGCCCGCCTCACTAGGCATGGAGTGAGAAGATCTCACCCGAGGTCCTCAAGGAGAGATGGCCAGGGAAGAACACGCACCGGGTGACAGGTTCTGGTACTTCTCAGCCAGGCTGTTTCTTAAAAACAACTTTTTTTAATGTTTGTTTATTTTTGAGAGACAGAGAGGGAGAGGGAGACAAGAATCTGAAGCAGACTCCAGGCTCTGAGCCCCATGTCGGGCTCAAACTCCCAGACCATGAGATCATGACCCTAGCTAAAGTCAGGCACTTAACCAACTGAGCCGTCCAGGCGCCCCTCCCAGCCAGTCTTAATCATTGTTCCCCTTGACAGTATGTGCTCCATTTCATCGTCCGATTGCTGTTGCTTGTGTATTCCTACCTGAGGAAGTCTTTTGCCTGTTTTCAGTCTGTCTTAGGAAAGTTACATTTTTCCAGCTATAAAATTATTTTATTAGGCTGTGTACCTAGATTCAGACTTCTGTCTAGATATGGTCACTTGATTGTAATCAAGTGGCATTACAGTGGTACCTGGGTGGTTCAGTCAGTTAAGTGTCTAAGTCTTAACTTCAACTCAGGTCATGATCTCCTGGTTTGTGGGTTCGAGCCCCACATTGGGCTCTGTGCTGATAGGGCAATCTGCTTGGGATTCTTTCTCTCTGTCCCTCCCCTACTTGCATGTGCTCTCTCCTTCTCCCTGTCTCCCAAAATAAATAAATAAACTTAAAAAAAATCTTTAAAAATTGGCATTACAGCTGGGGGAAGAGACAGTTTGTTAAATAAATAGTGCTGGGTGAAGTGGTTCAGTGTTCAGGTTTAAAAGTGAACCTTGGGGTGCCTGGGTGGCTCAGTCAGTTGAGCGTCCGACTTCGGCTCAGGTCATGATCTCACGGTTTGTGGGTTCGAGCCGTGTGTCAGGCTCTGTACTGGCGGCTCAGAGCCTGGAGCCTGCTTTGGATTCTGTGTCTCCCTCTCTCTCTGCCCCTCCCCCACTGACACTCTGTCTCTCTCCTTCAAAAGTAAATAAACATTAAAAAAATAAAAAAATAAAATAAAAGTGAACCTTGACTTCTTATCTCACACCATACATAACAATTAATATCGAGTAGAATTGGATATCTAAATATAAACATTGAAACAATAAGGCTTCTAGAATATAAAATAGTGCAATCACTTTATGACTCTAATGTAGAGGAAGATTTATTATACAGGATGAAAAAATCAATTATAAGAGGAAATATTGATAAATTTATCTACATTGAAATTTGGAACTTAAAACACATTAAGGGAGTGACCTGACAAGCCGCAGAGTGGGCGATTTTGCAACACATATAAGTGATCAAGGACTCAATGCATAAAGGACTTCTACACATCAATAAGAAAGACAACACAATAGAAAAATGGGCAAAATAATAGACACAAAATGAGATTATCCAAAGATTAGTAAACATTTGAAAGCAGGAAATGGAAATTAAAGTGACCATATGTTACTAACATATTCCCAACAGAATACAGTAAAACCTTGGTTTATGAGCATAATTTGTTCCAGAAATATGCTTGTAATCCAAAGCACTTGTATATCAAGGCAAATTTCAAGAACATTGGCTCAGTCGTGATCATATGATGTTCGGTGTTACATACTACTCGTATCACAAAATAATCGCTCATTTATCAAGTTAAAATGTATCAGAAATGTTTGTTCGTCTTGCAGAACACTCACAGAACAAGTTACTCACAATCCCAGGTTTTACTGTATCTAAAATCTAAAAGACTGATGACTCCCCCCCCCCCCCATGTTTTGGTAAGGATATGAAGAGCTACATCTCCCATATGCTACTACGGACATGAAAGCTGATGTAGCCATTCTAGAAGACTGATTGACAGTACCTCCTGAAGGTGAATGTATATGTATCATATGACCCAGTAATTCTACCTGTAGGTGTGGGCCACTCATAAATACATGCATATGTTCATCAGAAACACGTGCAAGGAACATTCATAGCAGCATCATTTATGATAGCTGAGAGCTTAAAATAAACCAACTGTCCATCAATGACAGCTTGTGGTGTGAACATAAAATACCATACAGTGATGAAAAGAATGAGTTTAACTATATGTAGCTATGAACATCATGTTGAGGGGAAAAGCTGGACACTAAACTCCAGCATCTAAATTCTTCCCTTTGTCTCTATGATTTTTCTTTCTTCCCTTTTTCCTCCATTAGTTGTGCCTTTATGATGATGGCTGATACCTTCCCTGACTCCTGCATTCATTATTATTCTTAGAATATTTTATTGGCTCTTCCCTGGACTGGGTAAAAGTTAATTGGTCAGAGCAGGAACTCTGAGGAGGGAGACAGTCTTAATATTTGCTGGACATAGCAAGGGACATGTGTGGCAAGGGGGAGCAACAGAATATGTTTGAGAGTAAGAGAGGGCATTAAAAATAATTGAAATTATATAGTATCTTGAAACACTATTTTACTGGATGTTAGATAAGTTTTAGTCTGTTGCTAAACCTGTAAAAATATTTTACTCAAAAGTGGTTTTAAAAAATAAGATTCATTCTAAATATTGTATGTGTATATAAATATAATATATTTTTTATTTTTTATGTTTATTTTTGGAAGAGAGAAAGAGAGCATGATGGGGGAGGGACAAAGAGAGAGGGAGACAGAGACTCTGAAGCAGGTTCCAGGCTCTGAGCTGTAAGCAAAGAGCCCGATGTGGGACTTGAACCCACAAACCATGAGATCATGACCTGAGCTGAAGTCAGATGCTTAACTGTGAGCCACCCAGGCACCCCAATATGCATAATTTTAAATATTATATATTTTATGTATAGTAAAGCAAAGTATATAAATATATAATATTTAAATATGAAAATATATAAACATATATATTATATACTAAAGCAAAAAATGTGAACCTCTTTATATGGATTATATCAACATACAGAGTATTTATTATTGGCACTTATTTATGCACTTTAATATGTTTATTAGCTATACTGTCTGTCTCTGACACAGTGTATTCAGTATTTAGTTCAAAATGTATTTTTGTGTTCTTTTTTAAAAATTTAGAAATACAGTTTCCTGCAATCTTCAAAGTTGTGGTACAACTAAAGCGTTTGAAATTGTTAACAACTCCAAATGATATTTCTCTGTAAATCATAATGTTTTTGAGAAAATCTCCCTCTACTAGTTGTAATCTCAGAGATTTTGATAGAGATGGTTCTCAATTCTAATATTTTTTTAAAAAATGAATAAATATTACTGGCAGGATATTATCCCAAGTATTGTGTTTTGCTTCACTCAGAGAACCTCTCTTTGACAAATATTTTTATAAAACAGAACTTGTCAATTTATTTTTATTTACACATAGTTTGAAACCCCCACCCACCACATTTAGATGCAGCAAAGCCAGAAGTTTTTCTCAGTTTTACCTCTTTATGATAGAAATATAAATTTATCTGATTAAAAATAGGAGTTGTATGAGAAAATTCTTCCCACAAATTGAAATATCCCAAGAGATCAATTATAGATTCCAGAATGGAAACCTCGTATATCATTTCTCCTTTACTTTTATACAGATTAATTTAAATGTCTTCTCACAGACTTTTTTTAGTGATTTATATTTACTTCAAACTTCAAACGGTGGAAAATTTGGGGCACTCCATTTAATGAAATGCTATGATTAAAGATTGCAAACTGATTTTAAACAAAATGCAAACAAATTTAGAAGACTCTTGTAAAGTGGTTAATATTAGTGTAGAAGAGGAAAAAAAATATTTCCCTCTACCCTCTAGCTTCTCCACCTGGGGTACTGACACAAGACAGAATAATAAGGGAAAAACAGAAGCTGGTTAACATGTGCATCACATGTGCGGAGAAAAAGGATCTCTTTTGCACTGCTGGCGGGGATGCAAACTGGTGCAGCCACTCTGGAAAACAGAATGGAGGTTCCTCAAAAAACTGAAAATAGAACTACCCTACGACCCAGCAATTGCACTACTAGGCATTTATCCAAGGGATACAGGTGTGCTGTTTCGAAGGGACACATGCACCCCCATGTTTATAGCAGCACTATCGACAATAGCCAAAGTATAGAAAGACCCCAGATGTCCATTGATGGATGAATGGATAAAGAAGATGTGGTGTGTGTATATATATATATATATATACACACACACACACACACACACACAATGGAGTATATCAAAAAGAATGAAATCTTGCCATTTGCAACTACGTGGATGGAACTTATGCCAAGTGGAATTAGTCAGAGAAAGACAAAACTCATATGACTTCACTCATACGAGGACTTTAAGAGAGAAAACAGATGAACATAGGGAAGGGAAACAAAAATAATATAAAAACAGGGAGGGGGACAAAACAGAAGAGACTCATAAATACGGAGAACAAACAGGGTTACTGGAAGGGTTGTGGGAGGGGGGATGGGCTAAATGGGTAAGGGGCACTAAGGAATCTACTCGTGAAATCATTGTCATATGCTAACTAATTTGGATGTAAATTAAAAGACAAAATACACTCATTCAGAGTTTGTTGACAATATCTAATATTTGAAGTTGTACATAATTATTAAATGTATGTTAAGTGAATTTGTGTCTTTTAAAAATTAATTCTAGTATCTAACCTTTATAAGTATTTGAAAGTGGCACTGATGGAGCTGGCGTCAAAGTGACAATGTTTTGTGGAGGACATGTTATCTCCACGTTATCAGGAACTTGGTAAAACTTCATGTGTAAGTAACCCCCATCTTTCCTGATAGATAATTATTGGGGGGTTATCACCTTATATTTAATTATATTCAATAATACCTAATTTGCAGTTGTTATGAGTATGTAATGAAATAATGTGTGTGTGGAGGGTACTTGGCTCATATTTAGTGTACAATAAATGTTACTTTCCCCTTCTCTCATTAAAAAAAAGGTGTGTCACACACATTCATGGGGGTATCCAAAGATGAGTAACTAAAGGGGTAGGTAGACCTTGGGCTCATCTAGCATCTTCAAAACAACAGCAGCAACAACAAAGAAAACCCAATAAATTTGTAGAGACAAGGCGAAGGAAAGGGAATTTGAAATTCTATAGCAGCAAATTGTTGGAAGGTAAATATATGGGGAACTAATGGAAGATAACAGCTCGTTCCTGGAACTTGTCCTATAGATGCTTCTGTGCTGTCTGTGGGCTGATAAGGGTCCAGTGATTAACTTCTGTCCTTCCCGATGGTGGTGGTTGGCAGAGGAGGGGATCCCTCATGTGTTTATGTCTTGCTTTTAGGCAAATAGGGGCATGGTGAAGAGCTTTTCTTATATCTCCTTCTTCCAAGTTGCTTTCAGTTCAAAACGATCATCATGCCAGTGGTTGTGTATTTTGGCCTAGTTTAGCACCTTTTGTAGACAATTTACAAAGTGGTTTTTTTAAGGCTGAAACTTTCCTAAAAGTATGATTGATGATGTGCAGCGAAGAGAGATTTTTTTTTTTTATCCAACATCGGTTTTGTCACAACTTTATTGTTCAGTTACTCTATGTAAAAATATTTGTAAATTTTGGCAACCACAGCTCTGCTTTAATGGGTGGAATATCGCAGCTTGTTTGACACAACTATGAGTAACATGCATACCACAATTACTTCAAGCATGTTCCACAAGTTCCTAAATTTAGTAAGGACGTTGTTTACAGCCATAATGTTATATTCCACCAAAATATATATTCATGTTGTCACTTTAAAAACAAAGAATATATTCAATATTGAACTTTTAAACTGAATTACAGTAGAACTCACAATAATGTCAGATATTTCACCATTAAGAGTACATTTCCGGAAGCTTTACTTTGAGTCAGTGAATTACATGAAAAGAAAAATTAGACAGTTATTGGAATTAACAGATTTCCATTTTTATCATACAGTGGGACACTGATAGAAGACCATTCAATTTCACTTGTCATGACGTTCCACTAAGCAAGCTAACTCTAACAGCCATCACGTACCTTCTTGTACATACACAAGAAAAGTTGGAATCAAAACTGAGCAAATTAATTTAGAATAGTCATTTGATCTAAATGAAAAGCCACACTTCACTGAGTAATATGCAAATGTACTTTCTGAGCTGCCTGTGTAAAATCACATTCTTTGAGCACAGCATTCTTAAAATAACATTGAGTTTGTAGTAGGCTCTCCTATGCTGCATCAGGTTTATGTCTCTGGTCTTTGTCTGGTGAGTGATATTTTAAAAGTCCCTCTGGTAGATGGAAAATGTGGGCTGACACCTACACAACTTGCATATTCATCATAAACTTTCTGGAGAAATAGAAATTCTTTCCTGTAATACTGTGATCTATAGTGAGAAATACCTATTTGGTCTTTGTTCAGAGTTCTAAAACCCTTGGAATTTCCTAAGAGATGACAGCAAAAAGATGGTGTCTTTTCTCTGTTAATGAGGTTACTTTGGGACCCTCACCCAGAGATGGGGGCTGGTTGTCTGAGGAGCCAGCCATGAGATGTGAGGGTTGGAAATTTCAGCCCTACATCTGACCTCCAAGGAAGGAAGAGGGGTGGGAGATGGAGTTCAGTCCCCAGTGGCCAATGACTTGATCAGTCATGCCTTGTAATGAAGCCTCCATAAATACCAAAAAGGATTGGGTTCCAAATGCTTCTGGGTTGGTGAACACGTGGAGATTTGGGGAGAGTGGCACACTCAGAGGCCACAAAAGTTCTGCGTCCCTTTCCTCTCACCTTGCCCTATGCATCTTTTCCATCTGACTCTTTCTGAGTTATATCTTTTCATCATAGACTGGTAATCCAATAAGTAAAATGTTTCTCTGAGTTCTATGAGCCACTATAGCATATTAACCAAACCCAAGGAGGAGATCATTGGAACCTCCAGTCTATAGGTTGTGGGTCGTAATCTCTGATCTTTAGGAGGTAGGTCAGAAGTCCAGGTGACAGGCCTGGACTTAGGATTTGGGGAACATGTTTTTGTAAGACTGAGTTCTTAAACTGTGGAATTTGGTGCTATCTCCTGATAGATAGTGTCAGAATGGAGCTGAATTGTTGGACACCCAGCTAGTGTCCAAGAATTTCTTAGTGGTACATACACACATTGGCATTGGCACTAGAATTTTATGTACGTAATATGTACTCCCTCTTTTATCTTATCCCTGTTGGCAGGGTTTATTACAAAATAAATTACTGGTACCAACAATCACATTAATATTTACAGATTTGTAACCAGTACATGATAAAAAGCCTTCTGACTGCATTTATGTACTCTCTGTAGTGTCCAGCTTCTATTTTCTATACATGTTTCATGTACAGTGGACCTACAAGTAGCTATGATTTCCATTGACGCCACCTACTATTGGCCTGTTGGCTTCATGCATCTCATAGACCTCATCCCAGTCCTGGCACAGATGGACACCATGCAGTTCACGTGCTAGACAAGATCGTTTCTTACAGATAAATGCCTCTGATGAGAGTCCATATCCTACTTGCGACCCTTCTCCTGCACAGGCCGTGTGTCACTGTCTATGAGTGACATGGGCTCTTCTGATGGGAAGACATGGAAATAGGAAGATGTGGTAAGCAATGGTACAACCCAGAGAGGGCTCAGCCTTCATGAAATTCTCTTCTTGCCTTTGGCTTGCTGGAATGCAAGATGAAATTAGTAATGTTTCCCAAATTTTGTAAATCAAATTCGTCTCTCTCTTCACTAAATTGACTCCAAGTTGGGATGCTATCTTCACTGAGGCTTGTGGAGGGTTGTCCCGGGAGAGGTAATAATAGCTTGTGTTACATACAAATAGGAGCATAGGACCATGTGTTCCTGTTTTGCTTTCTGTATGTATTAGTGAGGATTCCCAATGATAAAGGGAATTATGCTTCACTTTGTTCTTAAACTACAGTTAGAAAAGCAGAATGCCTACCAGGTAGGTGGGGAATTGGTATTTGGTGTTCTTATGTCCACAGACTGACTTCGATTCCTTGTTCTGACAAAGACACTTTATTCCAAGCAAGACAAATTGACTTTCTGTCCTCAGCAAGCTGCAATCCTTGATTATTTCCAGCACTGACCCCTTTGCTAACGGTAACTAATCCTCATTCCACATCGCTTTCGCATTTCACTTAAAACTCCTCTCTTTCAGAATGCCTCTTTTGGTGAAGGCTTTTCCTGGTTGTTTCTCTCTCTCAAATACAGAAGTGTGTATAGACGGTTAATCCAAGAGTTTAATGATTTAGAGGCATGTATTATCACATATGGGGTCTTAAAGCATCCCCTAAATTCTTAGATCCTTACCCCATGTTTCATTCCCAACAGCTAGAGGAGAGATCGTTTCTGCTTCTTCCTTCTTCCCTTCCATTTTCCCTGTTTTTCACAGTTAACGTTGGAGTATTATGGTTTGCAGTTAGTCTCGAGTGGCCTTTCCAACTCCCAAGATGGGTAGGTAGTGAGGGTTACAAGAATTGACTTTGGAGACAGTGGGTTCAGAACATAGCTCTGCCTCTCCTCACCCCCGTCTTTCTGGATGGGATGGGGGTCGTCTTATCATTTCTGTGAAGACTGACTCAGGTGTGGGGACGCCAGCACGGCAAGCCCACCTAGCACAGTCCTGCCTTAGAGTTCCAGCTTCAAGTGGTAGTTTCAAAAGTTACAGTTTCTAAATCCCTGGATTTTAAGACCCTGTGCTCCATTTCCTCAGGGAATAAGGAATACATCCCTTAGGTGTGCGCAGGTGTGTAGGGGACTCCGCCGAGCGCACACAGCTCTGGGTGGGAGTCAGAAGAACAAGCTTTTCCTCCTGAATCCACTACCTGAATTTGACTGGGGACAAATCAATTATTTTGACCTTAATTTTACAAATTTGGTTAATTCTTGAGGTGAATCAAGTAAGTTAATTTATGTGAACATACTTTGAGAATTATAGCTCCTTACACAAATGTTACACATCTACACGTCAGTTGCACTGATTATTACTAACAATCCTTTTCCTCTTGGGAAACATTGGCACAAAAATAGTTCTTTTGGAAATGAGACATTAATCCAAATGGGACTATCTGGCCCTAAGTATTAGCTCAGAGGAAATCATTTGAGCTAGGAGGGACCCTGTTCCTATAGGTAAATATATTTTACTTTTAATGGGAGGAATTATGTGGGCATTGATTGTATAAAAAGCAATTGTGAAAGAAATCAGGACTTGGTGACATAAAAATACTTGGGGACTATAAGACCTCTTTAAAAGGATAGCTTTAGAAATTTTAGTAGAGTTTCACCTTCTTAAATGTGGCTGCTTTAGGAGCCAAGGCAGGGGACATGTAGTAGGTTGAGTTCTCCAAAAGCAGATATTGGGACAGAAGTTGGTAAGATTGGTACAATTTTTGTTTTTGTCTGTTTTTTTTTTTACTTATCCATTGGAGACCAAGGCCTGTGCACAGGATTAGGAAGAAGCAAGATGGGCAGAGAAAGGTGAACTAGGTCACAGGCTAACCCAGCCTTGGCCAGCTGTGTGGATGTGTGTCACTCAGCTATGTCCCAGAGTGTCCCAGGTTGGGCCACACTGAGCCTTCACAGCCCCGCCCGCGTTGGTCTCCCAGCACAGCTGCCCAGGAACAGTTGTCGATGCAGATCCTGAAGGAGCTGATGGTCGGAGGTATCTACTGGCCACACGCCTACAGAGCAGAGCTGCAGAGCAAGAGCTTCTTTGAAATGGGAGCTGGGTGACACTCCTCTGTATCTCCTACAGGTCACCGGCAAAGGACATGAAAGAACCTGAGAATTTGGAGAAAAGTTATTCAAGACAGTATTAAAGAATAGAGTGTCCAATAAGAATTAACAAATATAATCACATTTAACCTATTCTGGTGATTGCTGTAATATAGTCACCAGGAAACTTACTCCATTCGGTGAAATAATACACATTTTTGAAAGCAAGAATAGATTCAACTACCTTATTTTTTTAAATGTTTTATTTATTTTTGAGAGAGAGAGAGACACGCACACACACAGATATGAGGGTGGGAGGGCAGAGAGTGAGGGAGACCCAGAATCTGAGGCAGGCTCCAGGTTGTCAGCACAGAGCCTGGCACAGGGTCCAAACTCGTGAACCACAAGATCATGACTTGAGCCATAGTCGGACGCTTAACTGACTGAGCCACCCAGGCGCCCTGATTCAGCTACCTTATTAATTAAGCACTCTGGCATTCTTACAGGTCACAATGCTAATACCTGCAAAAGAAAAAACAAATTGTAATCATTCAATTTTTTAAATAAATACAGTGATGTTGGCTTGATACAGGAACTATTATAAATTGTTGTTATGTCTGGTATAAATTATCACTTTAAAAATAAAAATGACCTAAAACACACTTAAATAGTTAAAATATATCGCAAAGAAGAGTTTAGGGAACATACTTCAAATTGAGTTTCAGGTGTGAAACTCCATATTCAAGAGGCATGAGACAAGATGAACAAGGAGCATATCTTTCACAGTAAGTATTGTTGCTCTAAAAATGTGCCATGGTGCAAATAATCAGCAATGTCTCTGATGGTGTCAGTTCTTAAACACAAACATTCTATATCTCTTTAATTGTGCCTTTTAACTGTTGAAGGGCTTGATGTCGGTATTAACATCCTAAGCTTTACAGAATTCAATGAGCTGCCAGCATGTGGAATTGTATTTTGTGGTCAACTGCACTTCCTCAACTTGAATGCTGTTTTTATATCTATTTTTATTTTATTTTTTTTTAATTTACATCCAAATTAGTTAGCATATAGTGCAACTATGATTTCAGGAGTAGATTCCTTAATGCCCCTTACCCATTTAGCCCAGCCCCCCTCCCACAATCCCTCCCATAGCCCTCTGTTCTCCATATTTAAGAGTCTCTTTTGTTTTGTCCCGCTCCCTGTTTTTATTTTATTTTTGTTTTCCTTCCCTTGTGTTCATCTGTTTTGTCTCTTAAAGTCCTCATATAAGTGAAGTCATATGATTTTTGTCTTTCTCTGACTAATTTCACTTAGCATAATACCCTCCAGTTCCATCCATGTAGTTGCAAATGACAAGATTTCATTCTTTTTGATTGCCAAGTAATACTCCATTGTGTATGTATACCACTTCTTCTTTTTCCATTCATCCATCGATGGACATTTGGGCTCTTTCCATACTTTGGCTATTGTCAGTAGTGCTGCTATGAACATTTGGGTGCATGTGTCCCTTCGGAACAGCATACCTGTATCCCTTGGATAAATACCTAGTAGTACAATTGCTCGGTCATAGGGTAGTTCTATTTTTAATTTTTTGAGGAACCTCCATACTGTTTTCCAGAGTGGCTTCACCAGCTTGCATTCCCACTAGCTATGCAAAAGAGATCCTCTTTCTCTGTATCCTCGCCAACATCTGTTGTTGCCTGAGTTGTTACTGTTAGCCATTCTGACAGGTGTGAGGTGGTATCTCATTGTGGTTTTGATTTTTATTTCCCTGATGATAAGTAATGTTGAGCATTTTTTCATGTGTCAGTTGGCCATCTGGATGTCTTCTTTGGAGAAGTGTCTATTCATGTCTTCTGCCCATTTCTTCACTGGATTATTTGTTTTTTGGGTGTTGAGTTTGGTAAGTTCCTTATAGATTTTTGGATACTAACCCTTTATCTGATACATCATTTGCAAATATCTTCTCCCATTCTGTCAGTTGCCTTTTAGTTTTGCTGATTGTTTCCTTCACTGTGCAGAAGCTGTTTATTTTGATGAGGTCCCAGTAGTTCATTTTTGCTTTTGTTTCTCTTGCCTCCAGAGGCATGTTAAGTAAGAAGTTGCTGTGGCCAAGATCAAAGAGGTTTTTGACTGCTTTCTCCTCGAGGATTTTGATGGCTTCCTGTCTTACATTGAGGTCTTTCATCCGTTTTGAGCTTATTTTTGTGTATGGTGTAAGAAAGTGGTTCAGGTTCATTTTTCTGCATGTCACTGTCCAGTTTTCAGCACTTGCTGAAGAGACTGTCGTTATTCCATTGAATATTCTTTCCTGCTTTGTCAAAGATTAGTTGGCCATAGGTTTGTGGGTCCATTTCTGGGCTCTCTATTCTGTTCCATTGATCTGAGTGTCTGTTCTTGTGCCAGTACCATACTGTCTTGATGATTACAGCTTTGTAGTATAGCTTGAAGTCTGGGATTGTGATGTCTCCTGCTTTGGTTTTCTTTTTCAAGATTGCTTTGGCTATTCAGGGCCTTTTCTGGTTCCATATAAATTTTAGGATTATTTGTTCTACCTCTGTGAAGAATGCTGTGTTTGATAGGGATTGAATTGAATACGTAGATTGCTTTGGGTCACATCGACATTTTAATAATATTTGTTCTTCCTATCCAGGAACATGGAATCTTTTTTCCATTTTTTCGTGTCTTCTTCAATTTCTTTCATAAGCTTTCTATGGTTTTCAGTGTATAGATTTTCACCTCTTTGGTTAGATTTATTTCTAGGTATTTTATGGGTTTTGGTGCGATTGTAAATGGGATTGATTCCTTGATTTCTCTTTCTGTCGCTTAATTGCTGGTATATGGGAATGCAACCAATTTCTGTGCATTGATTTTATATCTTGCAACTTTGCTGAATTCATGAATCAGTTCTAGCAGTTTTTTGGTGGAATCTTTTGGGTTTCCCTGTAGAGTATCGTGTCATCTGCAAAGAGTGAAAATTTGACCTCCTCCTGGCCAGTTTGGATGCCTTTTATTTCTTTGTGTTGTCTGTCTCGTTCCCTGTATTGTTCCTGACCTTAGGGGGAAAGCTCTCAGTTTTTCCCCATTGAGGATGATATTAGCATTGGGTAGTTCATATATAGCTTTTATGATCTTGAAGTATGATCCTTCTATCCCTACTTTCTTGAGGGTTTTTATCAAGAAAGGATGCCTTATTATGTCAAATGCTTTCTCTGCATCTATTGAGAGGATCATAAGGTTCTTGTCCTTTGTTTTATTGATGTGATGAATCATGTTGATTGTTTTGCGGCTGTTGAACCAGCCCTGCATCCCAGGTATAAATCCCACTCGCTCATGGTGAATAATTTTTTTAATGTACTGTTGGATCCAATTGGCTAATATCTTGTTGAGGATTTTTGCATCAATGTTCATCAGGGAAATTGGTCTGTATTTCTCCTTTTTAGTGGGGTCTCTGTCTGGTTTTGGAATCAAGGTAATGCTGGAGTCATAGAGTTTGGAAGTTTTCCTTCCATTTCTGTTTTTTGGAACAGCTTTAAGAGAATAGGTATTAACTCTTCCTTAAATGTTTGGTAGTATTCCCCTGTAAAGCCATCTGGCCCTGGATTCTTGTTTTTTTTTGGGGGGGGGGATTTTTGATTACTAATTTGATTTCTTTACTGGTTATGGGTCTGTTCAAATTTTCTGTTTCTTCCTGTTTCAATTTTGGTAAGTGTATATGTTTCTAGGAATGTGTCCATTTCTTCCAGATTGCCTATTTTATTGGCATATAATTGCTCATAATATTCTCTTATTATTGTTTTTATTTCTTCTATGTTGGTTGAGATCTCTCCTCTATCATTCTTGATTTTATTTATTTTGGTCCTTTTTATTTTTGATCAAACTGGCTAGTGGTTTATCAATTTTGTTAATTCTTTCAAAGAACCAGCTTCTTGTTTCATTGATCTGTGTTTTTTTTTTCTTTGTTTCAATAGCATTGATTTCTGCTATGATCTTTATTATTTCCTGTCTTCTGCTGGTTTTGGGTTTTATTTGCTGTTCTTTTTCCAGTTTTTTAAGGCATAAGATTAGGTTGTGTATCTGAGATCTTTCTTCCTTCTTTAGGAAGACCTGGATTGCTGCATACTTTCCTCTTATGACCACCTTTGCTGCATCCCAGAAGTTTTGGGTTGTGGTGTTATCATTTTCATTGGCTTCCATGAACTTTTTAATTTCCTCTTTAACTTCTTGTTTAGCCCCTTCATTCTTTAGTAGGATGTTCTTTAGTCTCCAGGTATTTGTTACCTTTCCAAATTTGTTCTTGTTGATTTCGACTTTCATAGCATTGTGGTCTGAAAATATGCACGGTATGATCTCGATCTTTTCGTACTTGTTGAGGGCTGTTTTGTGTCCCAGTATGTGATCTATTCTGGAGAACATTCCATGTGCACTGGAGAAGAATGTATATTCTGCTGCTTTAGGATAAAGTGTTCTGAATATATCTGTTAAGTCCATCTGGTCCATTGATTAGATGATCTGTCCATTGCTGTGAGTGGGGTGTTCAAGTCCCCTACTATTATGGTGTTGCTATCAATGAGTTTCTTTATGTTTGTGATTAATTGATTTATATATTTGGGTGCTGCCACATTTGGCGCATAAATGTTTACAATTGTTAGGTCTTATTGGTGGATAGACCCCTTAATTATGATATAATACCTTTCTTCATCTCTTGATAGAGTCTTTATTTTAAAGTCTACATTGTCTGATATAATTATGGCTACTCCAGCTTTCTTTTGTTGACCATTAGCATGATAGATGGTTCTCTATCCCCTTACTTTCAATCTGAAGGTGTCTTCAGTTCTAAAGTGGATCTCTTGTAAGACATACCATATGTTTTCACTCTTATGTGAATCCTGAGAAACTTAACAGAAACCCATGGGGGAGGGGAAGGGAAAAAAAATGAGGTTAGAGTGGGAGAGAGCCAAAGCATAAGAGACTCTTAAAAACTGAGAACAAACTGAGGGTTGATGGGGAGGTAGGAGGGAGGGAAGGGTAGGTGATGGGCATTGAAGAGGGCATCTTTTGGGATGAGCACTGGTTTTGTATGGAAACCAATTTGACAATAAATTTCATATATTAAAAAAATTAAAAAAATAAAGTGGGTCTCTTGTAAACAGCATATAGATGGATCTTGTTTTCTTACCCATTCTATTACCCTACGTCTTTTGATTGGAGCGTTGAGTCCATTAATGTTTAGAGTGAGTACTGAAAGATATGAATTTATGACCATTATGTTGCTTGTAGAGTTGGAGCTTCTGGTGTTGGTCTTTGGTCCTTTCTAGCCTTTGTTGCTTTTGGTCTCATTTATTTGTTTTTTTATTTTTTTTCGTCTTTTCTCCCCTCAGTGAGTCCCCCTTAAAATTTATTGCAGGGCCAGTTTAATGGTCACAAACTCCTTTAATTTTTTGTTTGTTTAAAAAAGATAAACTTTTTATCTCTCCTTCTATTTTGAATGACAGCCTTGCTGGATAAAGAATTCTTGGCTGCATATTTTTCTGGTTCAGCACATTGAATATATCCTGTCACTCCTTTCTGGCCTGCCAAGTTTCTGTGGATAGGTCTGCTGCAAACCTGATCTGTCTTCCCTTGTAGGTTAAGGACTTTTTTCCCCTTGCTGCTTTCATGATTCTCTCCTTGCCTTAGTATTTTGTGAATTTGACTATAATATGCCTTCATGATGGTTGGTTTTTGTTGAATTTAATGGGAGTCCTCTTTGCTTCCTGAATTTTGATCTCTGTGTCTTTCCCCAGGAAAGTTTTCTGCTATGATTTGCTCACATAACCCTTCTACCCCTATTTCTCTCTCTTCCTCTTCTGGGACCCCTATGATTCTGATGTTGTTCCTTTTTTAAGAGTCACTGATTTCTCTAATTCTTAAATCTTGCTCTTTTGCCTTAATCTCCCTCTTTTTTTTTTTTTTTTTTTTGCTTCATTATTCTCTATAAGTTTGTCCTCTATATTGCAGATTTTCTGTTCTGCCTCATCCATCCTTGCCGCCATGGCCTCCATTTGAGATTGCAGCTCAGTTTTAGCATTTTTTATTTAATCCTGACTAGCCTTTACTTCTTTTATTCTGCAGAAAGGGATTCTAATCTATTTTCAACTCCAGCTAGTATTCTTATTATCGTGATTCTAAATTCTGGTTCAGAAATCCTGCTTGTATCTGTGTTAGTTAGGTCCTTGGCTGTCGTTTCTTCGTGGTCTTTCTTTTAAAGTTATTATTGAGGTAGAAAAAATTAAAATTTAAAAAATATTGAAATTAAAAAATTAAACACACACACACAAAACAAATAAATGATCCTAGATCCTAGGTTTTGGTCTGGGTGTTGAAAATGGCTTGATAGATTAGAGAAAAAGTGAAAAAAAATCAAGGAAGTCATTTGAAAATGTGCAAAAAAAAATGAATACACTGAAGTAGACTAAAATGAAATGATGGAAGTAAAACAGAATTTGAAAAAATTACACAGAAGTAAAAAATATAGTAGAAAAAATTAAACAAAAATATTTTTAATAAAAATTGAAAATAAAAATGATTTTTTAATCTTTATTCATTCAAGAAAAAGGAAGAAGCAAAAAGAAAAAAAAGAAAATTGAATGCATGGACTGGTGAACAGACTGAAATATGATTGAAATTACTTGGTTTTCCGCTAGAAGTCAAACTATGATGCACTTTATATTACATAAACTAAGCAGGTGGTGAGATTTGTGTTCTTGAAGAGTGAGGTTGGCCCAGATGGTGGGGCTTAGTATAACGGCTCCATTCTCCACTAGATCACGTGGCTTAGCTTACTGGGGTGGACTGTTGTGGCGCTCATAGATGTGTATGCACATGTGTGGGAGTGGTGAAAATGGTGTCACCCAGCTATCCAGTCTCTAGTATTGGAACTCTGTTCTCCCCAATCAGCAATCACACACCTGTCCTTTGTCTTTGGCTTCCGACCACCTCCCCACTTTTACACAGTCCATGACCAAGCCCCAGGCAGCACCTCCCTCCTGAGTTTGTCTCAGATGCGACTGTTTTTCCCTGGCACCTTTCTTCTGAGGGACTGCAGCTTTGACCTGCTCTGCCCCTCTGTGGAGGGTCTCACTGAGCAATGGCCGGTGCTGGCCACACCGAGGAATGTTTGCAGGACCATGCTGCTGCCAATGCCCAGAGACTGCAGCCGGGTCCCAGTCTGCCCCCCTCAAAATTTCACACGATCATGTAGCAGCAGCGTTTCAGGGATTATGGAAAATCACAACACACATCTGGCACCAGGTTTCACCCTTAATGACCTTGTTCCTGTACCAGCGACTGTGGCTGTTCTCTGGGCTCTGCTGGGACCAGGTGGCCTCACAGCCTCTACCAAATGTCCTTCCAACAGTGGGACCGCTTCTCCCCGTGTGGTCTGAGAACCTCCCGGACCCCACTCTGTTCCTGGGGATTCGCCCTTCCCACCAGAGCACTGCCAGGTATCGAGCTGCAGAGTTGCAGACTCTGCACTTCCCTTGTTTACAGTCTTAATGGAATTTAAACCCTCTCCTTTCTCCTTTCTCCCTTTTCAGTTCAGTCCTGAGGCTGTTTCCAATTTTCTACTTTCTCTCCAATTTCTTTTGGGGAGGGGTGCTTTTCCCGTATCCACCCCCCCCCATCTCCTTCCTCTCTCTGCTTGCAAAAGTGACTCCCTGCCCTCTGTGGCTTCTCTATCCCCCAGTTCACCTCCCTGCACCACGTACCTGCCGAATTCTGTGGTTCAGGTTGTGCAGATTGTTGTGTTAATCCTCAGATCAGTTTTCTAGGTGTGCAGGATGGTTTAGTGTTGGTCTGGCTGTGTTTGAACATCCACACAAAAAAAGTCCATGCTGTTTTGCCATCTTGGCTCCTCCCCCCCTGTGTTTGTATCTATGTTTAAAGGCTATTGTATTTGCCCAGTTTAATAGATTCATAGGTTAACCTTAAATGATGTCCACGATAAACCTGCACTGACTAGGTTAAAGTAATCTTCCACAAAAGAGGACTAGACAAGTTAATGGATCCAAGCAGTTCACTTAAACTCTGGACTTGAACAGGAGTAGTTGAGAAGATTTTGCCATTGACTGGATTTCTTAGTCTCTTTTGCTTGTGTGTCTGGTCTGTGTGGACAGATACTGTCTGAAGGTGGCCTGATGGAGCAGAAAGCCAAGGAAATTGAGATCAGACCTAGATGTGTATGCAGGGCTAATTGCTAGCTGTGTAAACTTGAGCTTGTCTTTTACCCCTGGGCTACATTTGTATTCAACAAGGTTGATAATACCCACTTAACAGGTTCCTCAGGGCTGTGGTGGTATCCAGTAATAACATCCATTGGAACATGCGTCATAAACTATAAAAAGTTCTCATCAGCGGGCACTTTGCCCAGGTTTGCCAGTCCCTCCCAGCCCCTCTGGTCCTCCAGAGTTTTGCACATAAGGAATGAGGGAAGGTACCATCTCACTCTCTGATTCACACTAAGAAACTTGGATGATGGTGGCAAGCTCACCTGTGTACCCTCCTGTAAGGGAGTCTAAGGATTCAAATGTCCCATTGTCATGGGTCCAGTGTGCAGGCCAGCTGGTGACCTGTGTGCTAAGGGGGCTGCCCAAGTCCCTCCTGGGCTGAAAGACCTTACTAAACTTTTACAGTCATCCTTAGAAATTTCTGTCAGCGTCCTTTCAAATCATTAAGATAATAGCTGGAGTGGCTCTTTCACAGGTAGCTATTATTACCAAATGTATGCAGAACAGTATTCTAGGAAAATGATAAAATGCATGGAATGTGATGAGCCCATCAAACACATTGGATTTCACAGAGCTGTCAGTGTTCGGCTCTAATCTGGCTTTCTGGAATGATATTTTTGGCTTTTGCAACTCCAAGTCCATATGGAGAGATATTTTGATTCAGGAAATTACAGAAGAAATTAATTCCTGTCTTTATTAACCGTTTTTGGTATCCCATACTAAATTATAGGTATGTTGAGTTATCTCCTTTTATTTACCTTGAAAACTTGGCTTAGTTGAGATAAGTTTATTTTCTCATAAGCATGTAGGAAGACCACTTGCTTACTTCTTGTCCGCAGTGACATCTTTTACACCAGGCTTTTTCTGCAGCGAGACTAGCAGAAGGCATAGAATCATCTTTCCTCCCCCAGTCTCTCACCATGTCTGATTTTTCTATTTCCCAGTTTCCATTGACATTTGTTGGTGAGCATGGATTGATGTGCCCTGGAATCAGTGAGTGACATCGACCTAATCAGTCTCTGGTGAACAAAAGACTGATCTAGAGACAGCCTTGGCTCTGGACAAAAAAATGCTGGGTTCACAAGCTCATTTCTCTTCTCACTGCCTTTTTTTCTCAGGGAAAATTCCCCAGCCTCTCTGAACTTCTTTGAAAGGTTCTGAAAATTAAATGAGATAAAGCTGGAAAAGTGACTGGTGCAGTAGCAAACATTGTAAATCTTAGCTAAGATTTGGGCTCTGAGTTACTAACCGAGAGAGTACATTGTAGGTGAGTCTTTACGGGTCTTGTCTCCATATTTTGTTTTCCAACTTATACCAACCATGGTGTTATGAAGCATAACTAAAGAGTACTTAATCTTTACTGTAACTGCTGTGCCTGCTTCGCATCCCAGACATCATCTGTCTGATGAAACTTCTCATAAACAAGCCTTTTTTCCCCCTTGATAGCTGAATGAGATTATTTTTCTCCTCTGAGAAAAGTAATGTTTTAGGCACAGCAGTGTTAAATTTAGTCAATACTCTATGCAACCCTAGTTTTCCCTTTTAATGCTATGGAATGAGGCAGGAAAATGTAGCTGTAATATCCTGACATAGCTGTAGGTTAGTTCTCAAAACAGGGGTGGTTTTTCTCCCCGGAGGACATTTAACAATGTTTAGAGGTATTTTTGGTTGTCATAGCCTGGGGAGAGGTGCTCCTGGCACTAGTGTGTTGGGGTCAGCCATGATGCTAGATAACCTGCAAGGCTCAGGACAGCCCCCCCCCAAAAAAAAAAAAAGGTTTCCAGCCCCAAATTTCTATATTGTTGAGTTTGGGAATGTGTGCTGTGGGTAGACAAGGATATAGAGCTGCCCCCCCTCTGATGCAAAGAATGTGCAGCTTGTGCACATGAACGCCTTGCCCTTCACATTCAGCCATGGGGCTGGCTCTTTTCCATTGGATCTTGATAAATGAGGACAACTGGGCTCAGCTAGTATCAGAAAACATGCTTCGTGGGTCTCAATTAGAGCAGCGATTAGGAAGTATGTACTGTGAAGAAGAGGCCAAGGCTGGTTTTACAAGAGATAAAATAATTCTGAAAGTCATCTTCCTAAGCAACAAACTGCACTTCAGTTCTTTATTTTAAATACATTCAGGGAAACCTTCTTTCAGGTTTAAAAGGTATCATCCTTTTATGTTTATGTTATGTTAACTGGGTTTATGTTAACTGGGTTTCCCTGGGGTTTTTTGTTGTTGTTGTTGTTCATTTGTTTGCTTTTGCCCCATAGTAGAAGTGAATCCATAAGTTCATGAGGAATGGAAACACATAGGCAGTTCTCTAGTAAAGCAGTTACAAAAGTCACTTAATTTCCTTCTGGAAGGAAAATCCTGTATTATGCATCAGTGTGATTTCAAAATTACTGTAGAAATTTTCCATGCTGTGGGGAGAAAATAAGGAGAATGGAGTGGAAGGTCAGGCAAAGAGCATTTCGCCATTGCTCAAGTTCAGTCTTCCTGTTGGTCTCCTTGACATTGGTGATGTAGAAGGCAGAGTTTCAGTGGCATTCATGCATCCTGGTGTACCTTTGATCCTTGCCAGGCTCATAATGGGTTTCTGGTCTTTAGAGGAACTGGTGAGACACTTCTCAGGGCTTCAGCCCACATTTGTAGGATCCGTATGTCTCCATGTATTATGGAAGCCACATGTGGGCTACACGTGGCCATCTGAGATTCCCATCAACTAAGTCCCATATTCTGCTGGAGCCAGACCAGGCTGTGAAAAATCTTTTCCTGTTCAGACGTCTCACGGGGGTGTGTGTGCTAAGTGTGTTCACAGGCATCACCTCCTTTACAGCTCAGAATTTCCCCATAACCATTATTGTTCCCAGACCTCATATAAGTCACCTGAGGCTTGGAGGAAGGAGGTTTGGAAATCTTTCCAATGTCACCTAGCTGATAAGGGACAATAGGGTCTCGATCCCAGGCCATATACTGAAGTGTATATTCCTAAGTGCACTCTGCATTGCCTGGTTATGACTGAATACCTCTGGAGAAGACCTTCTCCAGGGATCAAAGATCTGGGCGCATGGTGCCAGGTCACCACCTGTCCCACTACTGTGATACCTAGTCCTCCACGTGTTCTCATAATGCACTGACATATGCAATACAAATGCTCTACATGTGTGGGATTTTATAGCAATAAAATTCAACCATGCCTGCGCTCATGTAACTCGTGTATTGTTTTTTACTACCTGTTCAGTCTTGGCACTCTCCATATCAGAACCGACAGGGCTGATGTTCAGGGCGTGTGCAGAGATATGTCTGAGAGGTGACCATTTGATGCATGACTGTTGCCCTGACAGTGAGCATGCTTTATGGGTAACCTGGCTCTTTGTATTGATTCTTTTGTGAATTACTTACATTGACCTCCCCCATCCCAAGTTTTCTATCGAATGATTGTCTTTTTTTTTTTAAATAAGGTCAGAGGATTTCTTTATATGTCAAGAATGCTAGCACTCTTCTATACATATGATAAATGTAGCATTTCCCCACTTATTTTCGTTTCTCTTTTACTCTGTTTTGAGTGTCTTTCTATGCCAGGTGTTAAATTTGAATGTATTCAGCTACAGTGATTTTGGTTTTTCCGCCATCTTATAAGGTTGCTTCTTGGCCAGTGCTGTTTTATTAATTCGATTTACCTGTGTTGTATTCTCATAGTTCTACAATTCCATTTTTTAAAACATTTTATTCTTTGACCTTTCTAAGTATCTGTGTTGGAGAATGCTGAAAAATCTACTTTCCATTGCTTGTTATCATTATTTTATTATTGCAACCCCATTTATCAATTAATTTGAAATGTTATAGATTCGTAACCTGAAATCACACTGATAATCTGTGTCTCTCTTGGACCTCTATCAGGGAGATCATCCACTGCTGTTCCATTAGTCACTCATTCTGTGCCAAGGGCATAGCTTAATTACTGTAATTTTATTTGATTTAAAAAAATTTTTTTACACTTATTTATTTTTGAGAAACAGAGTGAGACAAAGCGTGAGTGGGGGAGGGGCAGAGAGAGAAGGAGACACAGAATCTGAAGCAGGTTCCAGGCTCTGAGCAAGCGGTCAGCACACAGCCTGATGCGGGGCTTGAACCCACGAACTGTGAGATCATGACCTGAGCCGAAGTCGGACACTCAACCGACTGAGCCACCCAGGCGCCCCAATTGCTGTAATTTTAAATACAATTTAAAATATAGTTGGAAAAATCTCTCTGCATTGGCCATCTGAAAAAAAAGTTTTTCAGAACTTTTTTCACTATTCCATAATTCTTCATTCATAACATATTAAATGAATTTTTTCATGTTCTAAAGAAGATAAACAGAACAGAGGGGAGCAACTCAAATTCTGCCCCGCTCACGTCCTGATAGCTCAGGTGGCTATTAACTTCCTAAGCATAAATGGAACTCCATTTTCAATATGGCATCAGTTTTAACTTACAAGGATCAAACATCAAACATTCTTACCAACTGGGGGATATTGTTTTCATGTTTTGAAAAATCCTGGAATTATAGATTTCTGTGTCTGAGAGGTGCTATCATTTATATTTCTCCCTGTAGACAGGAATACAACTAAACTGAATGCAAGAGAGGAATATGCCCCTCCCTCCACCCCTTCCTTCCTTCCTTCCTTCCTTCCTTCCTTCCTTCCTTCCTTCCTTCCTTCCTTTTTTAAGGTTTTGGCTTATCTAGTCCACATCACAAATTTGCAGCTCTAATTTGACCTTGAGTCCCCTCCAAACAGTGTGACAGTGTCTCTACTTTGGGACACCCCCTTGGGCAACCTGCTGGGGACTTTTCTTTCAAAGACTAATTTCCTGACTCTCTGGCTAAAGAGAGAAGGTTAATAGTTTAGGGAGTTTGTTTACAGGCCATTAGAAACAATTAGCGCATTGCAGAGATTAAAAGCACTTCTCAAGAATGTTGGATGGCCTAGAAAGGAAACAGGACTTTTAGAAACATCTATTTTTAGCACCTAATTAAGGCAGACTCTGAGATCTTATCCTCTCTTGACGTACGATTTCATATTTTAATTATCAAGAAATTCTTAATTTCCTCCTAGCCAAGTCCTGCCTATAATAACTTCAAGTAATAGTAACTTGAAACCCTATTCATGGATTCTTATGAACAAATTTTTAATAAATCACCACTTAACCTTCTTTTTAGGCAGAATATTTTCAACCGCTGTGCTTTCTTCTTTGACAATTTTTTTCTTAATATTCTGATTTATCAACAATCTTACTTTTCTTCTTTGTTCCAAACAAGCGGTTCTTCTCGATGCCCACCAAACACACCAGCCTTTCAAGTTCATGTCTGAGCACCTAAGCCCACTGTTCTTTCTTCCGAAATACCTGCCCCTAGCCCCTCACCTGGTTCTTTTAAGGTTTGAAGACCTACTATAGTTTTCACCTGTTGTATATGAAGTTTCTGAACCTTCTTTATTTTATATTGAAATCCCACTCCATTTTATATCAATATGGAAACGCTCCCCCAACAACTGTCTCCTCCACACCCTTAATGACCTCACGGTCCAGTAACAATTCGTCGAACTAAATTTTATCAGTGTCCTCTACTACCTTTTGGTTTGTCACCATTTTTTCCTCTTTTAACTATTGTAAAGATAGAATCAACTTAATACTTAATATACAGTTGGGTCCATTAGTATTTTCTGTGTTGTGTTCTGCAATTCCATATGGATATTGATCAACTACCAGACCAGTAACGTTTAATAAAGGAAAAAGGTAGTTCTAGTTCTCAAACACCTAATTGGAGCCCACTTCTGCCAGCTTCCTTTTACCTAACTCACTGTCTGCATTCCAGAGCTTTGGTCTTTCTCTAGTTCTTTGAGCAAACTGTGCTCCCTCTTGCCACAGGAACTTGGCACATGCTTCTTCCTTCACCTCTAAACTTCTCCTAATTCCCACCCCCTACACACACACAACTTAGCCTAATGAGGGGACGCTGTACAAAAGATCTTGGCCATCAGGAAAACCTGGCACCAACATCTTGTGACATGCTGACTGCCAGGCAGATCGGGCTGACCTGGCTAACCAGGTGTGAGTCCTCTGTTCTCCTCAATGCCATGAGCTGCCCTCCAAAAGCCATAACTCTGACAGGACAGAGATGGCGAGATGTCTTACAGGATCAACAGTAGGTTACCATGCAAAGACATTGTTTGGTCATTTTTGGGAGAGGGGTACCATATGCCATATCATAGAGACTGGTCTGTATTGGCCCAGATAGGAAGTGAAGTAAGGTGGAGTCTGACCCCAGCAAAGTAAAAGGGGACAGTGTAAGAAAGGAATCTTGGGACCCACTTGCAAAGAGCCTTGTAAGACCTCCCGAGGAGTTGTTGCTGTCACTGAATCACTGGGGAGTCATGAGAGTTTTAAGTCAAGAAAACATAGTAGCCAGTTTTGTTTTTTAGGTGTTTTTTGTTTGTTTTTGTTTTTGATTTTTGTGTTTTTTTAGAGGGAGAGAGAGCGTGCAAGTGAGGGGAGATGGGCAGAGGGAAAGAGAATCTGAAGCAGGCTCTGCGGTCATCACAGAGCCCAACACGGGGCTCAATCCCACAATCCTGGGATCATGACCTGAGCTGAAATCAAGAGTCAGATGTTCAACAGACTGAGCCACCCAGGCACCCCAAAATTTCATTTTTAAGAAGAGAATTCTGGTGGCTGTGGAGGAGCAGGATTTCTCCATACCATTGTGCAGATTATGTCCTATAGGAAAGTGTCAGCTCAAATCCGTCCCAAGTTGTGTTTATCAAACTGCCTGGAACAAGAATTTTCCATCAGATCCCCTCCTGCTCTATAGACAGCTCCCCTCTGGCCTCCTTCCCCCTGCCAGGGGGAATGTTCTCCTGTATGTTGGAAATTGGAGAATTGGAGGGATTGGAGAACTGCACTTTGGTTGGAATTCTGGGGCAAGTTCACAGACCTTTATGTGACTTTTTATACTATATACATAAGAACATATACAGAGAACTACAGGCTTATTAGTATATACAAACTAACTGCCAGAAAGGTCCAAGTTGAAATGCCAGCCTTACACAGACATGTATTTGTTGACACACATCCGTGTCCACCTCACCTCCAAGCCTCTGTCGCAGTCCTTCATCTCTGTGCTCCAGACACACAGACTTTATTCCTGTTTCCAAGCATGCTGCAAACCTTTTTTCACCACAGGGCCCTTGCATATCTCATTGCACATCTCACATCCAGCTCCTCAGGCCAGTGCTTCATGTCCCTTCCACAGAGAAGAGCTCCCAGTCCTGATGCCTGTCACCACTGCCTCACCTTCTTCCTTACCCTTCATTGTGGAGATAATGCAGTATGGTCTTCTTTTATTTATGACCTCACAGGATCACAGCCCGCCGCCCTCATTGGTTTGAACTCTGTCTGTTTGGTTCACACCTGTACTCCCAACACATAACCAGAGCAAATGATAGGAAGTAGGAATTTAATAAATATCCGCTGAATGAATAACAGTCCAGCATGAAGATCTATAATATTTAGTGGAAGCTGTTATAGAAATTACATCTTGAGATGCACAGTAAGGAAACAGAAAACATATTTCTAGCCCAAAAACATGCTTTAAGAGGCTGGCATAGGAAAATGTGCCTCTGGTCTGGTTTCAGACTCCAATCTAAGGGGAAGGTGACTTTAGGTATTATTTAGTATGTGAGGCTAAATCAAGTATTTGTAAATCAAAGTACATTTTAAATGTACTAAGGCAGCTCATTTAAAAAGTAATTCTATATTAAATCATCTTTTGATATGAAAAATACCCTTTAAAACTGAATGTGCTATAACACTGTTTCACAAAAAAATGAACTGTCTTTAAATCAATAACAGTGGCCTGTTTGACAAACAAATTCACGATCTTGTCCTATGACAGGCATCTGAATATTAGAACATTTTATCAGTGCCACGTGTGTTTGGCATTTCCCATGACGGTCAAGGAAATGAGCCCGGCTGAGGCCCAGGAGCCTCAGAGTAAGCCTCCAGAGTTCCTCCAGGGCCAGGCAGGTGTGAAGGCAAGGTGAGTGGCCTGGGGCACTGCTTTCCCCTGACATCTCGAGGACACCTGCTTCAGATGATCATGCACACAGCCTAATTGTGAGCCATTTGTGAACAGCAGAGTCCCAGGATGGAGTGACAATGGCCATTCTTAGGGAAGGCCTTCAGGTATATTGCAAGTTTGATTCATAATGGGGACATGCCCTGAAATAAATACCACAGTGTTGAACTCCTAAACTCTTTCTTTTTATATATATATATTTTTAAGTAAGTGAAATAAAATTGCACTCCTCCCTTCTTTAAGCCCACGCCAAAATGTAAGTATTTATAAAATTATCCAGATCATTCTATGCTTTTTTTAATCCCTGATTATATCTAAAAATCTGTAAAAATATGTATACACACAATTTATATATATTTCACATATAAACAGTAAGTATAAACACTTGTACACATATGTACATACGTACATAGATGAGTACATGCACGCACACACGTATATGCTCAAATTTACACATGCACATGTGTGCATGTTCATAAGTACGTGTACACATGCACAGGATATTACTTTTAAATAAATGACATGCACAGTATTTTCAACAATTTGGATTAATTTCCTTTTTTGTGCAACACATTTTTTTATGTTTAATGGTATGTTATCATCAGCCTCTTAAACAAGGACCTGTAGACATACCTCCTTCTTTATTATGGCTGTATTCTATCGTACTATAATTTATTTAACTTTGTTCTGTTTGTAGACATTGAGGTTGCTTTCTTGTTTTCCTTCTCCAATTTAACAACAGTGTACATATGTCTTTACAAGCCTTGCTAGTATTTCTGAAGTATTTCTAGGAGTAGATTTTCTAAGTCCTAAAAATCACCGAGCCCTAAGATGACACCGAACAGATTAGTATGTATTTTGCTGGTTCTCAGAAGTCACTATTTGAATGTTTCATCAGTGACACCATTAATGCTCTGAAATATACATTTTAAAATTCTATAGGTTCAAAGCAGATTTAAGTCTGTCTCTTAAAATACATACATACACACACACACACACACACACACACACACACTTATTTTCATCTCCATCCCTCTTAAAGTTTCTGAACCAAGACATAATTTTCCTTAATAACTGCTCTAGGTAAATAAATTAGAAACACCTCAAAAGCATACTAAACAAGAAGCTTCATTATTTTTAGCTATTTTAGGCTTTACGGACATGATATTTATGCTCAACTACTGCCCTTTATTGAAATACTGAGCCAATTCTGAAGGTTCTGAGATAGACAAAACTGTACTTGTATTTTAAGGAAAAAAATGATAATTTCTACTCATTTGGTTAACAAATATTTATTGAGAACTAAGTAAATCCTAAGTACTATGAAGGATGAGAATAATATAAAAGCCAGGTTTTTACCTAAGGAATTTCTCGTTACCCTAAGGAATTTATGGAAATTTATATAGAAATCTAAAAACTATTCCTAGGTTCTTGGCCAGATGGTGGAACATACAAAAATGGTAAGAAAAGGCTCATTCACTCAGGGAGCTTAAAATCTGCATGTGACAAATGTTGTGAGTATAAGCATATTTCTTTGGTACTACAAACGAGGGACACTCTCATTTCTGGCTGAAGGTGGATGTGTGATTGGATCTGACTCTTGGAGTCCGGACAGGACTTTGACAGGTAGAGATGGAGAAAGAACCTTGTCCTTGTACATGATGGAAAGGACGAGCAGAGATGTGGAAACAGGAAATCTTTATAGATTGGCATATAATCTGACTTGACTAGAGCTCAGTATATATGGCAAACAAACTGAGGATAAAAGGATAGGTGAATTCAAGTTACAGAAAGCTTTGGATGTAATAGAAGGAGCTTGTTTGGTGCCTAATGGGAGCTGTTGATGGTCTGGGAGGAGGGAGAGTGATCTTTTCTCAACTGGGCCTGGGAAGATCAGTCGGCATGGTGGCATTGCAGAGAAGCAGGGCGTTGGAGGGAAGAAACCAGATGGAGCAATGGTTGTACTCATTCAAAGAGAACATTCTGATACACCGTTAATTAGAATCCAGGCAGCATTTTTATAGGTTATACTTGGCTTAAACTGAAAGAGTAATTCTCTTAGAGAGTCATAAAGGCTGTATCATAATTTACTAATGAATGAGAAATGAAGTTCAAGCTACCGCATATGGGAATGTGGATACAGAAGTATTATGAACCAGGAGAGGTGCCCTGACTTGCACCTGTGACCTCCCTGAACCTGGGTAATGGCCCCACAGAAAGACAATGACACATAAATCCCTGCACCTGGGTAATGGCCCTACAGAAAAGGAATGACACATTAAGACAGCTCAACGTGATGTTTGTACATAAGGTGGAATCTCCATCACTGAACAACCTGAAGGGACCCTGGCGGGAAAAGCATTCGGCATGCCTTGAAGACATGAAGAACCCCCCAGGAAAAAATTAAGAAAGAAAGCTAGGAGCTAAATCTCCTAAGGAGAGCCAGGAACAAAAGAGAATAAGCAGGGAACCACGATCATTACTGCCTGGGAAGAGCTGATGAGAACTTTTTTTTTTTTTAAGTTTATTTATTTATTTTGAAAGAGCACGCATGCACGCGTGAAATGCGGAGGGTCAGAGAGAGAGGGAGAGAGAGAATCCCAAGCAGACTCCACACTGCCAGTGCAGAACCCAGTGCAGGGCTCGAACTCACAAACTGTGAGATTGTGACCTGAGCCGAAATCTGGAATCTGACCCTTAACTGACTGGGCCATCCAGGTACCTGCGAGGTCTTCCTGAATTCTCTTCCTTGCTGGTGTTGCCAACAATGGTGAATGTGGCGATGGTGAAGTATATGTTTCTGCTTTAATGAGAGCCCAGGCCTTCCTCTCATTACAGTTTTGCATGGATAAAGCGAAGGTAGGGGCACTCGTGGGAGGGGCTGAGCAGTGGTGCACTCTGGTGGGCAAGAATCCATTGTCGTATGTTTTTAGGAATTTCAAGAGCTGGTTGTTAAACACAATTACCGTAAAGATTGTATCTTATACTTACAATTTAGTAAATTATATTTTCAAATGGTAACAAACACTCTAACTCGATATTTAGTGATCATCTCACTACATTTTGCTATTACTTGTGTCTGTGTTTTTGAGGTCATTTTCACCTACAACATCCAGGTGGTAGAAATACTATTAGAACAGGCTCCTTACTGAGTGCCTGACACTGGTTTCGTGGCTTCAGGCTGGCAGCTTGAAACCAGCCATGCAAAAGTATTGATATCATAGAAATCAGCAAGTGCTTCACATGAGACCTTCCCCTCACCCCCCGCTAACCCCAAGAGAACCTGTTGGTAAATGCGATTGTGGCTTCAGTGATGGTGAGAACCCAGGGCAGTCAGTCTCTTAGCCCCAGTCTCTCCATTTCTGACCTTAATAGGGTGAAATAGTTTTCTCCAGTGCTGGACCTTGTCTTTGAACCTGGATTCTCATACCTCTCTCCAGGAACCCCAATTCTTTCTGGATTCCAAGAGTCTGGTTCTAAGAGCAGGAAACTTTTTTTAGGTAAATGGAAGTTTGTATTTCACTTTATCTCATGTTACTGGACACCTGGCATCTTTGCCTACTTGTGCCATGTGATCTGCACACTAACCGATTACGTTGTAGGGCTTTGATGGCAATGCGTTTGTTTCTCACTTTACTAAAACAAACAAAACAATGATCTGTATGTCATTGTAAGTAATGAGATGTCTCATGTAAGTCATGAGATGCGCATTACTTCTGCTTCTTATTTTGAAAGACATATTCTGTCTGGGCTTCCAATGACTGAGGCTTTCTCTCCCATTTCTGCTTTCCATTCAATATTTTTTTTTAACGTTTATTTATTTTGAAAGAGAGAGAGAGCAGGGAAGGGGCAGAGAGAGGGAAAGAATCCCAAGAAGGCTCTGCACTGTGAGTGCGGAGCCCGATGCAGGGCTTGAACCCACGAATCATAAGATCATGACCTGACCCAAAATCAAGAGTTGGATGCTTACTGACTGAGCCACCCAGGCACCCCTTCATTCAGTATTTCTCAATTTATTTATATTCGTGAGACTAAAGTCAGTCTTGGTATTTTCCACTGTGTTATGATTCTCTACTTGGAATGGATCACTCAGACAATACAGACAAATTTAATCGTCTTCGTATATAACTTGAGGATAAAAGGTCAAATAGGAAGCATGTTTCTCTTTTCTACAGAAAAAAAAAAGTAAATAGTTACTTTCCTTTGAAGTTCCTAAATATAGCATGTATTCTGTGTTCTCTATAGCATTAAATAGGTCATTGTGATCCAGCAACAATTAAGTCTTCAAAGTGTCTGCCTGGCTGAGAAATTCCCTTCCAACGTAAGCTTCTTAGCTCTGATAAAATCAATCAGTTGACTCTGTTCTTTGCTTTTTAAGGAGTGTGTTCATAAGGCAAATGTTTGGGACAGACTCCTTTCTCCTTTTCTTCAAAGAACTCAGTGATACTCTTCTGAGCAGACACTGTTCTTGGCCCAAGAAGGAGAGAGGTTCAGTTGCCACCCTTGAAAGTTTCACCATGGACAGTAAATAACAGTAG
Organism: Lynx rufus; assembly: GCF_022079265.1. Lineage (NCBI taxonomy): Eukaryota > Metazoa > Chordata > Mammalia > Carnivora > Felidae > Lynx > Lynx rufus. The sequence continues at coordinate 664,401 of NW_025814878.1, forward strand.
AAGGGGCAGTCATTCAGCAGAGGTGGATGGAAGGCACAGAGGAATCAGGAACTTTGCTCTGATGAGTCTGCAATGGCCCCAAGGAGGGGGCAGAACAGAAAGGAGACCGTGACTGAGCAGCGAGGAAAACAGCAGCTACTGTGTGGTCTATCAGCGTCTAGAATGTACCTGGCTTTGCAGGGAGGTGGGTGTGATGGAGGCCTGAGGTTGAAAGAGGCCTGCAGGTTATCCTGGTAAAACCTTCCCAACTCTTCGTCAAGTTATCAGATCCCGTAAGCCTCCAGCTGCAGGATTTTAGGGACAATATCTTGAAATTCTATCACAATACAGATTATGGATAATACAGAACATGGTGGAGAAGGTGGGATGAAGTGCAGTAATGACTTCCATTTTCCCTGCAGTCTGAGAAATCTGTTCTCTCTACTATTACTTATTGAAAAACTCTTTAAAAGCATAAAATGGTCGTTTTTGAAATAGCATGCAATTGTTATGTTCTCCAAAATACATTATCTATATATCACTTTTCATATCTAAAAGATACTTATTCATTTGTGCATTTGAAAAAAATGAAGTAGATTAAAATAAATGACAAACAGTGTCATCGTCCCCTGGACTAGCACAGACCTTGGCTTAAAGTGTACCAATGACTTTGGTAAAGACATCAAATAGTTCTGTGGTTTGTTCATTTATTTTTTTAAATTTGACCAAATCATTTTCTACCTACTGCCACCTTCATAAAAGAGGCAAGGCACTGGCAGGAGATGGTAATATGTCTATAACCGTCTGATGGACAGTGAATTTAATGGAAAATCTTTAAGTTCACTGTTGAGGTTAATAAGCCTAAAATATCTTAAAACTAAATTAAAATACTTTTTTGCCTTAAGAAGGCCGTAAAGAAAAAAAAAGTTTGATGGCATTTTAGCGGGTTCTGGAAGTAAGTAGCAGTTCTGAGGCAAAAATTGCCATTTACAACACAGATAGGGATAAAGATTTCTTGTCTTCCCTGAATGTGTCTTAGAAAGAAAGCAGTCTTCAGTAAGCATCACCATTGCAAATGTCTAATTTAAATTTTTGCCTCAAAATACCGCGTGGTGGTTACCTCGCTATTTTTTGCCTCCTGATAAAGGGTTGCATGCTGTATTATTTAATTATAGATATTCGATAGAAATTTTCCTGCCCTTCTCTTGGATTGTGGTTTCCATCTCAATGTTGCCAAATAAATGCTATCAACAGTCTTCCCTCATTTACTCTGTTTCATAAAGATGTTCCTATTTCTTGATCCACTCTCTTGAGCTTTTTTATTTTGAATAAATACAATGAGGGCAATTTGCAATTCCAGGGTCTTGCAGTCTGTTTGAATTGGAACAAAGGAAAGCATGGAATAACAAAACCTTGCTGAATGGAGGAATTTTAAATGCCTTTAGCTCCAATAAGTTTGGAGAGCAGCAGTAAAATACTTTTACCTCTCCCCAGAGGTTCTCTCTGTGGCTTCGCTGAAGAAATTCCGTAATTGTAAGGACTACAAATGTGCTCCAGTAAATTTGGTGGCTCAGAAGGCCATATTTCAAATTGTCTGTAATTTATAGGGATGTGTCTTTGTTTCCTTGTCTGCTCGTACTGACACTCTTATGCTTTAAGAAAGGCATTTTAATAAACCAAATATTTTTTTTTAAACGTTTTATTTATTTTTGAGACAGAGAGAGACAGAGCATGAACAGGGCAGGGGCAGAGAGAGAGGGAGACACAGAATCGGAAGCAGGCTCCAGGCTCTGAGCCGTCAGCCCAGAGCCCGACGCGGGGCTCGAACTCACGGACCGCGAGATCGTGACCTGAGCTGAAGTCGGACGCTTAACCGACTGAGCCACCCAGGCGCCCCAAACCAAATATTTTAATTAAAAACTTGAGCCAAAGTTAAAATGCATCATTAATAATGCATTTGTATCTTGTCTTAAAATGGTACGTTAATCTGTTTTTGCATACCCTTTCTGTCAAATCCCATCCCTTTATTATGATCTCTATCAACATCTATAACCAGATAGTGGCATCTTCCAGTTCTGTCCTGTCAGTAATAGTATTACGTGGCCAAACAAGGTGGCCTGTATGAATTTCTTGGTCTATGCAGGGAGAGTCTAATGTATCTGGGGAACAAGCACACCAAAATTAGCTTTGCTGTAGAGGAACAGCTCTGAGATGCTACAGTTAGCCTTGTTGGAAACTGGGCATTTGTAGGTCCTGCATTTTTAATGCACAGATGTAAAGAGAAGGAATTGCCCTTCTTGTTACACATAACGTAGACATTCTGATTTTAGAATAGTGACTTTCTGGCTCTTCTTCTTGGGGGTCTGGGATGACCATTAACTTATGTTCAGGAACTGAATTGCATTATGCTTTTATAAAGTCTGCAATAGACTGGCACAAAGGAGCATAAAACCATAAACTTCTTGAGTATCTAAGAAATAATAATAAAAAAAATATGTTGTCAGTTTCTCTAAACTACTGATGTTCCAAATAACCGTCTCTTGGGTGTAGGTTTTTAAGCTGACAATGCTAAGACAAATATCAGATGTATCAGTGGACTGAGTCAGGATTTCTAGGATTCTTTCAAATGGAATCAGACTCCTAATCCAAGATTCCACAACACAAGTGTCATTACTTAGGATTGAATGAACTGAGGAAGACAATTTTATCTTCATTATTTGCTTGCAATATTGTTGATGTAATATTATTCAATTTTCTGAATATCTCACAAAGCCCTTTGTCATTTTAAACTTTCTGTTCTGTACAAACATCCAGTAGACCCTATTTGTCTATAGCAAAATCAAACTTTTCAAAATAATATCTGATTTGTACTGCCACTGCAGAATTCAGATATTCTTACTAAACTTCCCTTACTTTTCATGGCAATATAATAGTTTTCAGAGATTGGATAAAGTTTTTTTTTTCCAGAATATAATTGGACAAATAAAGTGTACAGCTGTGGACAATCTGAAATATCATATTTGAGAATGAATCTTATTGTATCAAAACTGACAAATCTTTTAGGGAATAATTGTTGACTCTATGGGACCACCTACCACTCCCAAGAAGATTATCCTCTCACCTAGTTTGTAGGACATCAGCCTTGCAAGTGGAAAGATCCGTTCCTGACACACTATGAACCTTAGCACATTTTCAGAACTTCAAGAGAAGAATTCACCCAAATTTCTATGTTATGAAGGTGTTACCTGGTGGGGAGAGTCTTGAGCTTAGTTTTAGAGTCAAAGAATAGCAAATTGTAGAGATACAAAAAATCCAGTCTGAAACGCCTTACGAAAGCTATGAACAATGTGATGGCTTTTTAGTAGTTACTTATATTGTATGGTACTAGACTTGAGAAGCAAAGTCAAGGAAGCCTATATAGTAAATTAACATTCCTGCCCCACCTGAATACATAATCAGGCCAAGCCTAAAGTCTAACACCAGTCTTTTTAGTGAGCATTATTAATATTTGTGATTATTATTATCATAAGCCGGGAGAGACAGGAAAAAATATGAATAGCTTGGAAATAGCAAGATATATATATATATATATATATATATATATATATATAGATCAATATATATATCTAGATCTAGATAGATATACAATATATATCTATCTAGATCTAGATATATAAATCACTGAGAGTTTTGTGGAATGCTAGACCTGTCTAGCATGCTGACCACATTACATTATCTGGTTCTATGGCGGTCTTCACCATTCATTGTGTTTGAACTATTTAATTTTTTTAATGTTTATTTTTGAGAGAGAAAGTACAGGTGGGGGAGGGGCAGAGAGAGAGGGAGACAGAGAATCGAAGCAGGCTCTGCACTGTCAGTGCAAAGCTGGATGTGGGGCCTAAACCCACATACTGTGAGATAATGACCTGACCCAAAGTTGGACGCTCAACTGACTGAGCCACCCAGGCACCCCTGACCTATTTTAAAAACCTGGAAATTAATGTGAATTACTTGTTTATATAAAGATATACACGTGGATTTTGTCCCTTCCTCCCTACAAAAAAGCCAGTATTGCATCTGTTAGTTTCTGCAAGGCTACCTATAGCCCCTTAGGGCTATGCCTACAACCCAGGTTTCTCAGACACATTAGACACTCCCTGTACATTTCGACATCCCTACTGCCTACGTGTGGCTGCTCTCACGGCTCTCCTCTGAACTGGTTTTTAACATTTTGCTGTTCCCTTAAAGATTGGTAAGTTAAATAATATCTTTGACACATGTTTATTTTATATTTGTATGAGAATCATGGCTTTCTCCTTTCAAAAATAATATACTTCTAATAATTTAAAGAAGTCAACAATACCAGGGGATCGTTCCTGACTTTGAAAAGACAAAATGGAAATATCAAGCAGCTTCAATCCAGGACTGTTTGGAAACTGGATTGAAAAAATAAATGGGCAATATTAAAGATCATTTGGTGACAAATGGGAAATTTTAACATGAATTACATTTTAGGTAAAATTATTTTATTTAAATAACTTCATTTTACTTAGGGGTGAAAATAGCCAAATTGTGGAAGCAGCCCAAGGGTCCATCAATTGATGAGTGGATAAAGAAGATGTGGTATATATATAATGGAATATTATTTAACCATAAAAACAATAAAATCTTGCCATTTGCAGCAACGTAGATGGAGCTAGAGAGTATAATGCGAAGAGAAATAAGTCAGTCAGAAAAAGACAAATACCATATGATTTCACTCATATATGAAATTTAAGAAACAAAACAAATGAACAGAGCGGAAAAAAGAGAGAGAGACAAGCCAAGAAACAGACTCTTAACTATAGAGAACAAAGAGATGTTTACCAGAGGGGGGTAGGCTAAATAGATGGTGGGGATTAAGGAGTGCACTTGCTGTGATGAGCACCAGGTGTTGTATGAAGGTGTTGAATCACTATATTGTACACCTGAAACTAATATAACACTATATGTTAACAAACTAAAAAATTTTTAAATCGGTATAAAAAAGGTTTTATAGTGCAGAATAATGGAGTTATTCTTAGGTCATCCATGCTGAAGTGTTGAGTCACATAACAATATCTGCAAATTACTTTCAAAAGATATAGGAAAAAAAAGTCTGTCCATGTGTGAGCATAAAGGAAGAAAAAGATAAATCCAATAAAACAAAGTGTTAATAGTTGATAGAGCTAAGTCGAGGGTGTGTGGCTAAGTTTTGCCTAACAGGTAATTTTCAGTATTCTTTCACTCATTTAAAGTCTTCTGAGTATCCAACAATATTCTATTAAATAATGTAATGTTAGTCCAGGGTTTCAAGTTACCTAAAGATCTTGGATATTATCTTTAAGCTGATATTCTACAAAATGTAATTACAATTGATACAAAAAGTATATCAAAATAATTATTCAATGAACACAAACATTTTTCATCATCTTAAACATTATTTAGGAGTAACGTTAGCTTATTTGAATAGGACAATATAGAGGTTAGGGAATACAAACACACCTGAAATAATATATATGCTTACTTTATAGTTAATAGTGATAAACTAGAGAAAAGACTTCTGAATTTTTTTTAAGAGAGAGAAAACAGTGGGAGGGAAGGCAGAGGGGCAGAGGGAGGGAGGGAGGGAGGGAGAGAGAGAGAATCTTAAGGAGACTCCATGCTCAGTGTGGAGTCCAAAACGGGGCTCGATCCCATGATCCTAGGATCATGACCTGAGCCGAAATCAGGAGTCAGACACTCAACTGACTAAGCCACCCAGCAGGCAACCCAAGACATCTGAATTTTTCAAGACATTGTTTTAGAGCAGTATGGGTACATAGCTAAGTTGAAATGAAGGTAGAAAGATTTCCCATAGATGCTCTATACCCACACATACACAGCCTCCCCATTATCAACATCCCCCACCACAGTGGTACATTTGTTAGAACTGATTAACTGATACTGACACATCATAATATCCCAAAGTCATAGTTTATATTAGGGTTTACTCTTGGTGTGTACATCCCATTGGTTTGAATAAATATAAAATGATGTGAGTTAGTTTTCGTAAGGAAAAAATTAATGTAGCACATTTAAAGTGTAAGGTTAATTCCTTTTCTGGAGATTCTGGGAATTTCAATTTATATACACACTTATTTACCATTATAAAGGTAATCAGAACAGAACTCCTTTAATTTATGAGATTTTATCATCTAGCTCATTAATGCTTTCTGGGATTAGGTAAACATTTCACACTCTCACAGTGAGAGGTAAAGGCTTTTCTGCATTAGGGACTCAGAACTCACACACAGAGAACTTGGGTTTCAGTTTTACAACTTGAGTTGTGTAGTCAGGAGTAAACCTAGAAACACCAAAATGCATTGGTCCAGATATCTGAGAGCTGTTCTTTCCAGTGGCCACAAAATTCTTGATTAGTTTGGAATCAAAACAGACAAAGAAAAACAGAACCAAGTCTTTGTCCTCTGCCTCCCAAAAGAGAATAGATCTCTGTCATCTATCTGCAAACCATCCAAGTGTTCAGACTATAAAACCACATTCTCAGTCTGTGATGCCACCCCAGGATAATAACTGATTGGACGTTCACAAACTAGAAAGAAAAAGGAAAACAGGATCTGCAGAAAAGAAAAAGTACAAGAGAAACAGTCAGCGAGGTTAAAAACCTATTTCTATTGCCATTTGGCTTTCACTGTGGAAACAAAAGTCATTCCACACTTCCGGGGTGGCGGGGGGATACACTTCATCTACATAGTTTACCTGGCCTGTCGCATAAATTCATTGGCAGCTAGGAGGATGGTATCCAAAACTGTGACGGTCATTTTACAAACGCATGAAATTGTGACTCCCATACAAATATAAAATGGATACATGTCAAAGATTTTACTTAAATCTTTAATTAATGAAGGAATCAGTAAAGTATTTAAAACCCATTCAGAGGAGAATCCAAATAGCAGAAACGTACATAAGCAATCGTGAATGCTGAAATAAGTTTAATACCTGCAAATAGCTGGCTTCTTTGGGCTGAGAAGGGAAAATCAGTTGTGCTTCTACTGGACAAAATTCATATACATGTACAAGTAAGAGTCACAGCCTTCATGCTAGTCTCCTACACTCCTCGGAGTTTTAAAAGAGCTCAGAGTTCATGAAAAACATGAAAAACACCAACCACACTATAGAATTCCACAACCTAGAATGTTAGACACGGCCCAGAATTCCAAAGGTCACCCTGGCTGGCTTTCTTGTAAAATGTGCCAACTTCTGGATTTGTCTGATTGATTCTCCATAGGTAGGTTCGTATGAACCATTTTGGGCAAGACCATTTCATAGGTGATGAATATTCTGATACTGTTTTAATCACTGTCCCAGAAGTCAGGGGTATAGTGCTGAGTGTCTGTAGTCTAGAACATACACTGTTATCTAGGGAGCCAAATGTGGAACAATTCATTATAAATGCAAGAAGTGATGTAAAGGATGATTAAGGTATCTGCCACAACATACCTGAGTGCTTGAGGATCAGAGAACAGAGCTCTAGTAGCTAACATGTAGCTCAGAGGTAACTTTGGTACTGGGAAGTTGTGTGTGGGACGGAAGGGGTGGGTAGAAAGGAGGGGCCCAGAAAATCTACATTTTTGGGTTGCTGTTTACTTCATATCATATGGTAAATATAACCCAATGCTGTAACCAATCCTAGCTAATTCACGGTGCCCACATGCCCCCCACTTTCTATCATCCATACCTTTCTCCATGCCATTCCTTCCCTACCAGAATGTCCTATCTTCATAAACCAAAGGTTATCATATAATAGTATTACTTTAAACTGCCAAGGACCACAAAAGACCTTGCAGTTTAACCCTCTCCTCTTACGAATGAGGCAGTGCTGGCACAGAAGGGTGTTGGGCACTTGGTGGGTAGATGAGTCACACTAGCTTTCAATTCTCAGCGATGTATTCATTTATGTTTCTATGCCTCTCTCCAGTAGTGTTGAATGCCTGCCTTGTGTCAGGAAAGAGCTTTGCAAAGAAGTAGGCTTTAGCTGAGCTTTGAAACATATACAGGGATTAACCAGGTGGAGAGCAGTCCAGCCCAGGGAAGGAGCTGTGTTAATGTTTCAGAGTGGGAAAACATTTGCCCCCCCACCCCACCCCCAAGAGTGAGTGCCTCCTTAAATCTGCAGCCAGGGTGTCTCCTGCTGTCTTTGGTATTTTAGAGAAGATAAAAGGAGGGCCAGATGACTGCCTTGTGGTGAGCTAGGTGAATGGTGCAGAGGGTAGACAATAAATGAGATTTCACTGACAATTGTTGACGGAACTGTAGTTATTAAGAAATGAAAGCAATACAAATGAATTTTTTATTGGGGGGGGGGAGTCCAGATACATAAGAGCAAAAAGAAAGGAAGAAGGTGCCAGGAGGGAACCATCTGAGGGTAGGCTAGCACTAGGAGCATTGAGTGGAAGGCACTGAGTAGGGCAGATGAGAGTGGGTAACAGACATCCCTCAGATACAGCAGGAAGCAGAAAGAAGAGAGGCAAGATTTAAAGATCATGTGTAAATGAGGCTTTTAAAAATTATATGAAGCTACATAGCTGTTGTTGTTATGACGCTCATGTAGGGGATGAAGGGAGGCACTATTAGTAATGTTCTGGGCAACAGAGAATCTGGGACTTCCTGAACAATCCAGACAGATGAGGTATCATTCAGTTTTGCTCTGTGACCATTTTAAAGTCCACGTGACCTAGAAAGAAAGGATGCATCTCTTGCTTCTATAGACACAGGAGGTGTCTGCACGTCAGCTGGGGTTTGGTTCTCCGGGCTGGACTGAGCTCAGCAGGGCACCGAGGGGTCGGGTTCACGTCCTCTCCGTGTCCCGGGACCAGCAACCAGCAGAGCACAATCTTCTCAAGACGACTGAAGAAGAGCGAGAAAGCAACTCAGCTGCCCAAGCCCACGTTGCCCCCTGCTCACGTCACACCTTCAAGGTCTCATTGGCCAAAGGGAATCCGGGGGAAGCACAGCTCACTTGCCTTGAGAACAGGCAGGTGGCATGGTGGTGACACTATCGCTGGAAGCGAATGAAGGGAGTGCAAACGTGAGACGATTTAACTTAGCACACCTCATCATCCTACTTGCTATGAATATGGATCCTTTTTTTTTCAAAATTTGGAAAAGAGAAGTGGCAATTAGTAAGAGCAACATTGGGATTCTGTAGGTGGGTCCTATTTTTCCAACGTCTCTAAAATAATTAAAAATTTTTCACGGGCCTTATTCTCATGCTGCAATTTAGCTTCCTCCATATGCCTTTAGTCTCCTTACCGTTGTTATAATGTCATTACTGGTATTTTCTTTCTGTTCTTTTTTTTTCTTTTTATATGTTTCCCTCATTCTGCCATCATGTGGGGCCCCACTGCTTTTCAGGTAAGGGAGGAAAAACAACAGACGTATTTCCATATAGTTGAAAACAAATTCTAGTGCCATTGTCTTGATTTCTAGAAGACTTTCAAGTTGTGGGGATTCTTTTGGATTATGTGGCGATACTTCCTTAAGCTAAGTGAAGTCATGTTGTGACTCTTGCACTCCATGTGACAAGGCTGCAGTCACCTCTGTGGGCCAGGTGCCTTTCCAACTGTTTCTGTTACAAACATTCTGCTGTTTGACCCCAGACCCCTCATGTTGGTCTCATGGCTGAGCAGAGTTCTCCTCAACTCCTGTTCAGCCAAGTTTTTGACTGACAACCTCAAGGCACCTAGAGGCTCTTTAAAGGAATAGTTTGACATGAAGAATCTGTGGACGCTTTTCACTGTCCTGCTAAACTTCTTGATAACCTTGCCTCCAGTGAATGAACTGTCTTCCTTTCCTTTTCATGCTCTGCAATTTCCCGAGTGGTAAGAAGTGAACTGGTTTCGTTTTCTTGAAATCACAGCTTTATGGTACTTCCTTCCCTAATATTGTGTCTGTATGTACTTTGATAATCATGGCTGCGGAAATAGTTCTGCCTTCCAAAGGGGAAAAGTATAAATGATCCACAAGTGGTCATCAATATCAATACTTAAATGCTTGCAAAATATTATTACGTGTTTTTATTTCTTTTTCAATTCAGAGGAACTATTCAGTTCTGGTTTCTTTTAGAATGGCATTGGTTCTAATGGCATTGTTAAGATAGAACGCATCTTTCTCAGAGAGGTTTGTGTTGGTCAGACTGAGGAGCACGTTGATGCTTTAGGAGGTGGTGTGGGCACCGTTAACCTGTGGAGTAGATGTGTCCTGCGCTCAGGGGGCTCCACCAAGATATCTAGTGTCACCCCATAGACTGTGTGTCAGACAGAAGCAGATTCCATCCTCAAGTCTTCATGATAATGGAGGTGTTTTTTTTTTTCTCAGAAAAATCTCTTTACATAGCAAAAATAATATGGAAACTTTCCCTAGAAAAACCAATGGGGGTAGTCAAGAAAAAGTCAAGGTAGTCAATGCCTTCTGGCTCTGAACTACAGTGATGAACAAGACCTAGTAACAACCGTTTGACCTGTGTTCACATGTAGCAATTCCTCAGTGTGAAGGAGAAGACACTGCTGTGTGTTTCTTCTTTTTTCTCCCACTATGACCACACAGTACATCCAAGACCAGATGTATGGGCGTTTTCCCCACATCAAGCAATTCTTTGACATCAGCTGGGGGTCCTGTAATCTAACTCAATTCTGACACTGGCTACCTGGAGATAGCCTCAGACCCCTCAGGTTAGGGGCTCCATCCCATGAGACTGCCTGCCGCTTCAGATGCCAATCACAAGTAGTAGGTTACCCACAACTTTTGCCCAACTTGGATATAAATCAGAGGTTCCAGTGACACCCCCACTCCTCGTATTCGATTATTTGCTAAAACAGTTCACAGAACTCAGGGAACGCTTAACGTGTACCAGCTTTTATATAATAAAGGATATGATAAAGGATACAGATGAACAGCCAGATGAAGAGACCCTGAGCAGGTGGAGGGGTTGTCTAGAAGGGCCTCAAGTGCAGGAGCTGCTGTCCCTGTGGAGTTGGAGTCTGCCTTCTTCCTGGCACGTGGATATGTTTACCAACCCAGAAGTGCTCTAACCTCCATTGTGTGGGGATCTTTGGAACCAAAATCTTGGGATTTTTGGAGGCCTTGTCATGTAGGCATGACAAGTTATGCCTATCATCTCCAGCCCCTCTCTGGAGAATGGGGACAGGATGGGGGAGATCACTGAAAATTTCAAGTTTCTAATCATCGCTTGGTCTTTCTGGTGATCAGCCCCCATCCGGAAGCCCACCAAGGCACCTCATTAGAACAAAGGACATTCCTATCACTCAGGAAATTATGAACTCTTAGGAGCCCTGCATCAGGAACGAGGGTCAAAGGCTAAATGTTAGAACAAAAGGTGCTCCTAACAGCCCAACTTACAAAGGTTTTAGGAGCTCTGTGTAAAAAACCAGGGGCAGAGACCAATGTATTTATTTCACACTTGGTTAAAAAAAAATGTATATGTTTGAGTTCCACATTTGGATCTGCAGTATCTACACCATTCTTATTGTCCAATGATCCAACTATAAAGATGGGGTATTTGTTCATACCTGTCTTGTCTTCAAGTGTGCTAATTAATCTTGTCTCTTATAGGTTCTATTTCTGATCTCTTTCATAATATATTTTTGCCCCATCCCTCTCTTTCACTGTCATCACCTTCTTTAAAATGTGTACTCTCTGGCTGGAGAATTCAAAGCTCCCAGTGTGAGCACTGGGACAGCACCCAACATCCCTGGGTGTTTGATGGGGGATGCCTGTATGCTGGGGTCAAGAGGACACAGCATAGCTAGGCGAGGGCTCAGATGCAGATTAGTGGGAGGGGATCCCTGGTTCAACTTTCCTAGAATTTCTGGGGTCACAGAGGAATTCTTTGTGATAACAGTTTCGATAGTCACTCAGCCCTGGTCCAGACTACTGTGAGGAATTAGCCACCAACGCCAGGAGTTCCAGAAGGTTCCTGATAACCAAGGTGTGCCAGGACCCTCTCTAGGTACTTAGTGGTTCTGACTGTAGAGTCCAAATGCCTGGATAGTGGTGACACTTAGAGTCAGAGTTCGGTGTCTTGAATTTCACGTCTTACTCTGTTTCCCACATTTTCCCACGTAGTTTTACGCGTTTTGAGAGTCACTCTGCCACCCTTCACTCATTTTCTCCTCTAATTGGGATAATAATGCTGACTCTACTTTCATATGTGGGGGATCCAATGAAGACTTGTATGTGGAAGTGTTGTGAATGTCACAAAACCTCTGGGTTAGCGACATACTTACTCAAAGTGTACCCTTGAGAGCAGCAAGGTTGTGATCAGGAGCTAGTTCAACCAGCGTGAGTAGCCCTCAGGCTTCCTCTCTCTCTCACAAATGTAACTTCTCTTGTCTGCAGCCATCCCGCGAGCCTCTGGGAGAATGGCTGCAGGTGCAGATTCACCTCCCAGTACCTCCTCGGGACTTTACATAATGTCTCACGGTGTGCTGGGTGCCGTGTCTGTTCTGACAACACAGGTCCATGGGTAGTCAGTCAGTCAGTGTATTAGTTGTCTTTAGCTGCTATAACAAATTACAATGACTTGGTGGCTTAAAAACAACACAAGTTTATTATTTTATGGTTCTATAGATCGCAAGTCCTAAAATTAAGGTGTTGCCGGAGCTATGTTCCTTTCTGAAGGCTCACAGGGAGAGTTCATGTGCCTTCTCCAGCTTTCTGAGGCCGCTAGAATTCCCTAGTGCTCATCCCCTTCAAAGCCAGCAGTGGCAATGGAGTCTTTCTCACATTTCATTATTCCAACACTGACTATCCTGACGTCCCCATTTTGACCCTTGCTATTATGTTGGTACCACCTGGATGATTCAGGCTCCTCTTCCAATTGTTAGGTCAGCTGATTAGCAACCTAACTTCCACCTGCAACTTTAATCCCCCCCACCCCCAGTATATTCACAGCTTCCTGGGATTAGGGCTGAGACATTGTTGGAAGCGGTTGTTCTGCTGACCACAGTCGTGCAATCGGTCAAGATTATTCAGCAGTTCAGAATTTTTACTATGTGCGGGAACACCGTACTTTCACAAAGGGCTCAGCCATGTAGTTATAGAGAAAAAAAAAACCATCTTCTATTGCAGACTCTTGCATTTAAGTAGATTGCTAAATCTGACGAACCTTTCTTTGATCTATTATCACTCAGTCCACATTTGTAGAACAATCTTTTCTCATTTTTATCATGACATACATCATTTTCCTAATGTATTGCTTTGCAGCGGGCACTTTCTGGATACTATTTAACATTTAACCTATCAGAGACAAAATGAAGCCATACCTTATTTCATTAATACAATATTAACTTATAACACTTTTTTAGGTTAGAAGGTAATGTTGCAGTCACCCATCTGGCCTAATCGCACCCATGTCTGTAGATGAGTAAAATGGCCCCAAGAGTGTGTCACCTGCCTAGTTCATATGCTTCCTGGAGTCAGGCCAGAAACTCAGCCTTCTGCTCCCTGATCTGGCTATTGTTGCAACTCTCACCTAAGGGAGAAAGCCGGATGCAGGAAGATGTAGCTATGTTGCGAAAACTTCCTCATCTTATTGCAAATGCAATATGCATGAGGCAAAGGAAATCTCTTCCTTGTTTATTCTGTCATGGAACCAGAGAATCCCAACTTCTTCTTGTAATTTCTAGAAGTGCTTTGAGCCCATTTTTCAAGGTAAACTTCATACAATGGAAAACATACAGTGTAATATATCATGCAGTCATACGGTGTAAAACAACATAAAATAAGCATTTTATGGAACGATCTAGTAGCATTTGGTACATTCCCAATGGTGGGAAACCACCACCTCTAACTTTCAAAACATTCTTACAGCCCAGAATAAAACTCCTTACCCATTAAGCTGTCACTCCCCCATGCCTGCCCCCTGTTCCAGTCCCTGGCAACTCCTAATCTTCTTCCTGTCTCTACAGATTTGCCCGCTCTGGACATCTCATATGAATGGAATCATAAACTATTTGTTCTTCCGCGTGTGTTTTCTGTCACCTAGCATAGTGTTTACCAAGTCCATCCGTGGTGCCACATGCGTCAGTGCTGCATTTCTTTTTACGGCTGAACAATATTCTGTTGCATGTATATATCATATTTGTGTATCCACTCACCTGTTGATGCGCATCTGGGGTATTTTGACTTTTTGGCTATTGCGAATAGTGCTGCTAATGAATATTTGTGGACAAGTATGTGTTGAGAGCTTGTTTTTACTTCTTTGGGGCAGATACCTAGGAGTAGATTTCTGGGTCATGTGGTAATTCTAGGTTTAACTTTTTGAGGAAGCTGAGCCCATTCTAATTTTTAGTATATGTGCTGCCGAAGCGAGCACAACTGAGCCCATTCTAGTGATAGATCCAAAACAGGCTTTTAAGGAGTGCCTGAGGGCTCAGTTGATTAAATATCCAACTCTTGATTTCAGCTCAGGTCCTGATCTCATGGTTTGTGGGATTGAGCCTTTCCTCCCACTCTTGCACTGACAGCGTGGAGCCTGATTTGTATTCTCTACCTCCCTGTCTCTCTGCCCCCCTCCCTCTCAAAATAAATAAATAAACTTAAAAAAAAAGTTTTCAAAATAGGCTTTTAAGAAACTCTCTCATGAGTCCCCATCTTAATTCCAAAGACTTAGGGGGTAGTAAGATGCCTTGAAAAATAAGCAGATACCAATCCTGCCATTGGGGAACTATGTCGTGACCTTGATTAAGTTTCTTAACTACACTCTGAGCCGCTGTTAAAGCTGAAATAATAATACCCATCTCACTGGGTCAGTTGTGGGAATTCCAGGAAATAATGCATATGAAGGATACATTAATCATATACTTCTATATAAGGATGCTAGTGCGTACGAATGTTTTTCAATTGACATATTTTCCCCACAGAATATCTATAGCTTTAATATGTGCCTGGCTAGTCATTGTAGGGTGGGTTAGCTTTAGAATTAAGTGTTCTTATCTCCCAAAGCCTTATATATCAAAATATGAACGAGTATCTTAAAAGGAAGAGCAAAAGATTGGAATGGCTTTCTGTAAAGGCTTGATATATTTGATCATGCTGGAAGACTTCCAGAGTGGATCTTATTTGAACTCCCTGTAGCCCCTCAGAGCTTGTTTGAAGGTCTTATAGGGAAAGGCAGTCCTTACCATTTTTCTCATCTTACAACTTGCTGGACTTTGAGTGAATTTCAAAGAAACCTCGTGTGTTTTCATTTTGAAGTGTGTTCTTTCACCTGCATCCAGGACACCAGCTAGAGAAGAACTGGACCTAATGTTCACCGAGTAGGGAATTTCTCCAATTTGCAAGTAGCAGAAATTGGGGATAAGACCATTGAGGACAGCCTTGAAAGAGGTTGCATGCCCCCAGGGAGGGTTTGGAGAAGAATAAGGGCTTCAGGCACTAGGGAGCCAGCCCTGAGGCGACCTGCGTGCCTAAGCTGGCCTCCCGCATTCCTTGAACTTCAAGTCAGTGCTTCCTCCTTGCAAAGTGCCGGGAGGGGGAGATGCTGAGGTGAGCAAAGCGGGCACCTTCCCTGCCCCTGGAGGGTACATCACATTCGAGAGACAGACCTCCATCCAGTGCCACAGCAGGAAGGTCAGGTTGAAAGTGTGAGCCACACACTCAGCTACAGGAGCATTTTACAGGGGGATTCCACCAGGGCTTGACCTGCCCGTTTTAGGGATTTGAGTGTGCAGTCTCTTAGGATTATTTAACAGACTGTAGTACCTCTGCCTCATCCAATGCCTTCCTGCGAGCCCACGGCCGGCATATGGCAGCTCCTGTGATCCTGAGTGTTAACGCTCTTCTTTACTTAGAGGCAGCCCTGCACCTTTCATACAGGGCAGTTTCTTCTGCCTGGTTCCTAAAATAGATCGTCCAACAGAGTTGCACTTGCACTGTGACCACAAGCACTGAGTGATTCGGAACAGTTGTTTGACCTCCCTCAACCCCAGTTTTCTTAACTTTAAATGGGGAGCAATCAACCCAAACTTCAAAGGCGCGCGGTGAGGAGGAAACGAGACGAGATGACTAAAATATTCAGCACGCTGGCTGGTGCATGGCCAGCGCTGAATACCGTGTGGAACTATCAACACCTCCGTCGTGGCCGCCATCGCGGCTAGAAGAGAGCCGGGGGGTCCTCTTCCAGTCGAGTTTTGACTGTGAGTGCTCTTAAAACTGGGGAAAGACACCTGACGTTTGTGAATGACTTGAATCATATTTTAATGCATGTTATATTGCAAGAAGACTAATGGCCTGCAAAATGAATTTCCCGTAGATGTAAATTTACACAGAAATGGAAAGAGCTTTTTAGAGAACATTTTTCTAAAGTCAAAGACATTCTATTATGTTCGATTTTTAAATGTATATCTTCATGTTAGCCCATCACGTAAATCATTATACATGTGGATTTTGCAGGACGTAAATTTGTACGATTTTACTATATCCGTAATCCTTAGTGAGGTCAAATTTGGAAAACTTTTATTCGTAGACCTAGGAAAAACTTCCACTTTAATCACTGAGTAGAAGTTTGGTAAGTGGCTTTTTTTTTTGGTGGGGGGCGGGGGTTCGTCAAGGGGAACAATCAGTGTTGTTGTCAGTGACTCTTTACCTTTGACCTTGATGGTGCCTGGTAAATTGCAAGCATGTTCTTGAACTGCCACCAGCTGCATTTGAGTCCGGTTCGTGGGTGTGATTGGAAGACTGCCTGTCCCCTCGTTTGTTCACCTGCTACTGTGTTTACACTGCCATTGACTCCTCACTGTTTTATTTGACTACCAAATGGGTCATCTCATCTTCCTGCCTGTTAACTTTGCTTAAAAAACAAATCTAACATTGAATTCAGGGCTGCGGAGATGGTGAGAAACTGACTGCTCAGAAGAATTAATTCGCTCATGTTTTTGTAACAGCTTGAAAATCAGCACACTTAAAGTTTCATGCCGCATGCAAATCACTTTTCCTGGGTGTGAGGGTATTTCTGAGTCCCCGAAGAATGAGGAGGCGTTGTACAGCTTACCTACTTGAAAAATCAATTGCCAGCCTCGTTTGCAAAAGTTATTTTGGCCATTAGATCCTGCAGTTTATTCTGAATTTGAATTGCTGAATTTCTTTCATTGATTTAAAAAAGCATTTATTGAGCCCTTACTGTGTGCCAAGCACGTGGCTAAGTACCCACCTTACCAGGTTGAATGAGTCCGATTTAGTCACTCTTGCAGAGGTTTCAAACAGCCACTGGAGGAAACAAATGATTAAAAATACTTCCAAAAATTATCATAGGTACTCTTAGAGGTAAAGTGCAAGACAGCCAAATGGACAGGCAGGGCCATGAGTTCATATTTGGGGCTCAGTAAGGCCTTCCCAGAATGGGTGGGGTTTAAGCTGAGGTCTGAGAACACAAATGTGTGTATACATACTGGTAAGTATGTTTTGGATGCTGACCTCTCCCAGGTGATCTTCTAAGCTGCTGACCTCAAGCATCTCACTGCAACCTTACAACATCCCATGAGACTATTCCTTTTCCCATTTTAGAAATGACAGTTAACTAACCTACCCACTCTCTCCCTCCCTCCCCGATCCCATAACTAGTAAGTGACAGAGCCTGGATTCAAAACCAGACACAGAATCAATTGCAAGTTCAGCTAAGGGAAGGACAGAGATGGAAAAAGAGTAAGGGAGTTGCATTCATGAGGGAATAGAGGCGAGCAAGGGAGTGTGCTCATGAAGCAGCTGACAGTTTGGTGCATCACAGCATAAAGTGCAGAGGTGGTGGGCAGCCCGAGAAAGCTGAAGCTGGATGGACCACATCAGGAAAAGGCCTTGCAAGTTGTATCAAGAATTTTCATGAGCTGATTTGATGACTGTCTGGTAGTTCGGTACAGTGTCCTTTCTCTTAGACGATAACTGACTTAACTGGGATAAAGGGTCGTGATAGCTGCAACTTACTCTCAAACAGCACAGCAAACCTATAACGACAACAATTATATATATATACATACATATATGTGTGTGTATGCATATGTATACATATATATAATTGATAAGTATATTCATAATATATATATAAGATCATGCTAGCTCATATTTGGTAGGGATTTCATTAAATCAGTAAATTCCTTTGTGTATGGACATTTCAGCAATCTTCTTCCAATCCATAAGCATGGAATATCTTTCCATTTATTTCTTTCATTAATGTCTTATTTTTAATATTCAGGTCTTTCACCTCCTTGGTTAAATTTATATCTAGGTATTTTAGGGGCGCCTGGGTGGCTCAGTCCGTTAGGGGTCCAACTCTTGATTTTAACTCAGGTCATGATCTCACGGTTTGTAAGTTCGAGCCCCACATCAGGATCCTGCTTAGGATACCATCTCTCCCCATCCCCCCACTCACTCACTGTCTCCCACAATAAATAAATAAACTTCTAAAAGAATTTATACCTAGGTATTGTATTATTTTTGACTATAATGAGATTGTAAATGGAATTGTTTTTCTTAATTGGTCTCTCTTACAGTTTATATTAGTGTATAGAAATGCAACAGATTTTTGTGTATCAATTTTGTATCCTGTAGCTCTACTGAATTTACTGGTCCTAGTGGTTTGTTGATGGACCCTTTAGGGTTTTCTATACATATATTGTGTCATCTGCAAATAGAGATAGCTTTGCTTCTTCCTTTCCAATTTGGATGCCTTTTATTATAATATTATAATAATTTACAAAATTTATTAATATTTATAATATAATATTTTTATTATTTTATTTTATATATTTATTATTTATTATTATTTTCTATTATTATTTTTTTGGCAAGGACTTCCAATACTATGTTGAATAAAAGTAGTGAGAGTGGGCATCCTTTTCTTGCTCCTGATCTTAGAGGAAAAGCTTTTAGCTTTTCACCATTGAGTATGTTAGCTGTGGGCTTGTGATATATGGCCTTTATTATGTTGAGGTACATTCCCTGTACACCTGCTTTATTGAGAGCCAAAATTAAGAGTTGGGTGCTTAACCAACTGAGCCACCCAGGCTCCCTGAGAGTTTTTATCATAAATGGATGTTGAAACTTGTCAAATGTTTTTTCCTCATCTTTTGAGATGGTCATATGATTTTTATCCTTTATTTTGTTAATGTGGTGTATCACATTGATTTGTGGATGTCGAGACATCCTTACATGCTGGAGTAAATTCCACTTGATCATGGCATGTGATCCTTTGAATGCATTGCACATTTGATTTGCTAATATTTTGTTGAGGATTTTTGCCTCTGTGTCAGAAATATTAGTATGTAATTTTCTTTTCTGTGGTATCCGTGTCTGGTTTTGGTATCAAGGTAATAATGGTGTAATAAAATGAGTTTGGAAGAATTCCCTCCTTTTGTACTTTTTAGAAGAGTTTGAGAGGCATTGGTATTAATTCTTTTTTGAATTTTTGGTAGAATTCACCAGTGGTGTCGTCTAGGCCTGGAGTTTGGGAGGTTTTTGATTTCTGATTCAGTCTCTTCACTAGTAATCAGTCTGGTCAGATTTCCTATTTCATCATGATTCAAACTTGGAAGGTTTTATGCTCCTGGGAATTTATCCATTTCTTCTAGATTGTCCAATTTTTTGGCCTATAAATGTTCATAGTAGTCTCTTATGATCTTTGTATTTCTGTAGTATGATTTATAATATCTTGTCCTTCATTTCCAATTATTTATTTGAATTTTCTTTTTTTATTGTGAGTCTAGCTAAAGGCTTATGAGTTTTGTTTAACTTTTCAAAGAACTAGTTGTATTTTTTAATAGATCTCTATTGTCTTCTTAGCTTCTGGTTCGTTTATTTCTGGTCTGACCTTTGTTATTTTCTTCTTTCTACTAACTCTGGGTTTCATTTGTTCTTTTTCTAGTTCCTTGAAGTGGAAAATTAGTTGCAAAATTGACATGTTAGTTAGGAAGCAGATATGATCAATTTGATAACAAGTGGTTACTGAGTGAAGGACATATGTTTCATAGTATTATTTTTATAATATTTCTGTAAGTTTGTAACTTTTTCCTAATAAAAACTAAAAGAAGGATGAGGTAGAGAAGGAAGGGGGGAGGGAAGAGGAGAAGAAGAATTTACTTCATACAAATGTTTGGAGTTCCAGTGAAAGGGTAATTTAAGGAGTGATGTGATGAACTGTGCATGGTAGGTGGGCTGATAAAATCAGGAACAGGGAGGCTAATTGGGACTGGCTTGAATGGTTTAGGCAGGCAGAGAGAGTGGGGGAGACGAAGACCTAACATCCATAGGTGGCTGCAGTAGGACATAATGTGACGCACACTAGAGTCATGGTTCTGTTTAAACTTTAAGTGTTAAATATAATCATAATTAGAGTAAGAGCATCCATTTTTTATTACAGTTAATTGAGCCTTGTTTGCTATAAAACCCAACATGTGTTACATTAGGGCTAAAACTACAAAACCCAAAACTATCCAGAACCTTCTCTGTTCGTATTATCTAACACTGGCCTCTTTATTCTTAACCTTCTTTGTAATCATTGCCTCTCTTTCCAGAATTAAGATGTTATCCTGCATTACACAGAATCTAATCATGTGTAATGCATACTCTAGAACTTTTGTATGTCAGCCTACAATGCTGACACGTTCGTTCATTTTATTCAGTAATTACTTCGTGTACCTGTGCTGCCTCTCCATAAGTTATGGAATTCTGGTTTAGGACCTAGAAAATGAGGTCAGTCTCCATGTATGTATGGACATAGGGGCACACACGTGCTCATGCACACACACATGCATAGCTGCATTTACCCCTATCCCTGACAAATTACCATGAGAAAAAGAGAAGTAAACCAGTGTGTGCCTGTGACATCAGAAATGATGGACATTGTTTTGTGTGCCAATGCAAAATAGCAGAGTAGTATCTAGCTCAGCCTGTGAGGAAGGTGGCTGGAAGTGGGGCACATAAAGGGGTTAGGAAAAGCTTTTTAAAAGGTGCACCTAGGTGGCTCAGTTGGTTAAATGCCTGACTCTTGATTTTGGCTCATGTCTGGATTTCATGGACCAAGCCCTGCAGCGGGCTCTGTGCTGACAGCATGGAGAATGCTTGGGATTCTCTCCCCACCCCCACCCCCACCCCCGCCTCTTTCCTGCTTACCTGCACTCTCTCTCTCTTTCGCTCTCTCTCAAAATAAATAAGCATTTTAAAAACATAGATTTAATGTGACATTTATTTTATTTTTTTTAACACTTATTTTTGAGAGACGGAGAGATAGAGCATGAGGTGGGAGGGGCAGAGAGAGAGGGAGACACAGAAGCCAAAGCAGGCTCCAGGCTCTGAGCTGTCAGCATAGAGCCCCATGCAGGGCTTAAACCCACGAACCGTGAGATCATGACCTGAGCCAAAGTCAGATGCATAACCGATTGAGCCATCCAGACGCCCCGTTTAATGTGAATTTTAAAGGACAAGCAGGGAATATCTAGAAAAAAGACGGAAAAGCAAGGGTTCAGAGACAGTTAACATTCCACCAGATGGTCCTGCATATGACAACAGAGAGGCTTATTAGAGACTCTTTGTCTGAATCTTGAGTGGCAAAAAAATGTTAATAAAGTATTCCTTGCCTTATTGTAGGTAACTATTAATTTTCTGGTCTTTTTAAACATAATAAAAATTAGATATGGGATTTCTTATTATTTATGAGAAATTCAGTCAATGATTCTCTGATTCAACCGATTGAGGCTGACATCTGTCTTGTAGCATCCTGGAGAATCCGGTTTCCCTTGGTAATTGAAATGCCGTTCAACAAGAAATGTTGCAAAGGGCCTTCTATGTGTTTTCATGTCAGCTGTCAGTCTATTATATGCTACCGGTGTTCTTACTAAGAATTAAGAGTGGATCAGAGGATGATGTTTCATAAAGTTGCATCAAGGGACTATCTAGCAGAATCAATAAACGCCACCACCTCATAGCTGTAGGACTTACTTGTGATGATTTCCCTCAACGGGTGAAGCAAATCATTTTGGTAATTAAAAGCCCATGCTACCACCCTTGCTACAGAGGAAAAGAATCTGATCTCTCAACTCTTTCCTCTGTGTCACTGTCATTACTTACAAAGCCGTTGAAATGCCAACATGATTCTTTAATCATGTTGTCTGGTTCCCTGGAAAATCTCCCTGACACTTTTTGCCGTGAGCATTTTCCCTGTGCGGTCATTGAATGGCTTAATACATACTGCAGACCGGTCCACCAAGGGTCTGGCTACCCATTTAAGTAACAAGCCCACCACCTGAGGCATTTGGTAAGACCTCTCAGTGGTTTGGGAACTTGAATGTGCATAGTGGTCTGATCACGTAAAGGAATACCTGAAACCTTTCTGCATATACGCAAGCTGTATTAGTTTTCTGAAAGAAGTCTCAGGATACCCTCTCTAGGAGAAGCATAATGCTATTAGTAGGTACTTACGGCATACTTATTGACTTATTTTTAAAGTCAACTTTTAAAACTTGTGAAAGTGTCCAAGCGCTCACACATCTTAAGTTTATGCCTTGATGCATTTTGATAGCTTCATTGGTGTATAATTTACATTATCATGAAAATCGCCCAGGGTAAGTACATGGTTTGATAGTAAATATATGCCCATGTTTATCCACCATCACAGTCCAGTGTTAGAATGCCTCTGTCATCCTATTTTTTTCTCCTACACATTTGAGACATCCTTACTCCCACCGCCAAACCCAGGCAGTCACTGATATATTCTCCATTTATAGTTTGCCGTTTCTAGAAATTTCATATAAATGGATTCATATAATACAATCTTTCATCTACCTTATTCCCATCAGCAGAATTATTTTGAGATTTTTTTCAGAGTTTTCGTATGGATCTGTCTTCTTGATGAACAAAATCCCATTAAATGGATTTATCTAGTTTGTCCGCTCACCAGTCGATGAACATTTGTATGTATTTCGAGTTGAGATTATTTGAGTTGAGCCTTGAACATTGGTATACAAGTCTCCATGTGGACACATGCTTTCATTTTTCTCAACTAAATATGTAGAAGAGGAATCACTGGATCCTATGATAATATGTGTATCATTTAAAAATATTACATAAATGTTTTCAGTGTGGCTGTAATATTTTATATCCCACCATCAAAAGAGAGGAGGTCCAGTTTTCTTCACATATTCACCAACTCCTGGTATTGTCAATCTTTCTCATTATAGCCATTCTAGTGGGTGTGAAGTGGGCTATTCTTGTGGTTTTAATTGCATTTCTCTGAGTACTAGTCATATTAAGCATCTTTTTTCTTGTTTTTTCAAATTTTTATTTAAATTCTAGTTAGTTAACATTTAGTGTAATACTGGTTTCAGGAGTAGAACCCAGTGATTCATCACTTACATATGACACCAGTGCTCATCATAATAAGTGCCCTTCTTAATGCCCATCACCCATCTAACCCATTTCCTACCCAGTTCTCTCCATCAACTCTCAGTTTGTTCTCTATCATTAAGAGTCTCTTATGGTTTGCCTCCCTCTCTCTTTTTCCCCTTCCCCTATCTTCATCTGTTTTGTTTCTTAGATTTTACATATGATTGAAATCATATGGTATTTGTCTTTCTCTCACTGACTTATTTCCTTTAGCAGAATACACTCTACCTCCATCCATGTTGTTGTAAATGGCAAGATTTTATTCTTTTTGATGGCTGGGTAATATTCCATTGTATATATACCACTTCTTTATCCTTTAATCAGCTGATGGGCATTTGGGTTCTTTCCACAGTTTGGCTATTATTCATAATGCTGCTATAAACATTGGGGTGCATGAGCCCTATATATTCAGTATTTTTGTATCCTTTGTGTAAATACAATTTATTCAAAGTAGTGCAATTTCTGGGTCATAGGGTAGTTCTATTTTTAACTTTTTGAGGAACTTCCCATACTGTTTTCCAGAGGGGCTGCACCAGTTTGTATTCTCACCAACATTGTAGGAGTGTTCCCCTTTCTCCACATCCTGCCAACATCTGTTCTTTCTTGTGTTGTTAATTTTAGCCATTCTGACAGGTATGAGGTGGTATCTCATTATGGTTTTGGTTTGTATTTCCCAAATGATGATGAGTGATGTTGAGTATCTTTTCGTGTGTATAGGCCATCTGGATGTCTTCTCTGGAAATAGGTGTATTCATGTCTTCTGCCCATTTCTTAACTGGGTTATTTGTTTTGGGAGGGGTTGAGTTTGGTAAGTTCTTCACTGATTTTGGATAACCCTTTATCCAATATGTCATTCGCAAATACCTTCTTGTGTAGACTGCCTTTAGTTTTGTTGATGATTTCCTTCATGGTGCAGAAGCTTTTTATCTTGATGAAGTCCCACTAGTTCATTTTTGCTTGTGTTTCCTTTGCCTCCAGATCTGTGTCTAATAACAAGTTGCTCTGGCTGTAGTCAAAGAGGTTGCTGTCTCTGTTGTTTCACAGGTCTTTCATCCATTTTGAATTTATTTTTGTGTACAGTGTAAGAAACTAGTCCAGTTTCATTCTTCTGCATGTTGCTGTCCAGTTTTCCCAACACCCTTTGTTGAAGAGACTTTCCTCTTTCATGCTTTGTTGAAGATTAGTTAACCATATTATTGTGTGTCCATTTCTGGGTTTTCAATTCTGTCCCATTGATCTATATATCTTTGTGCCAGTACCATACTGTCTTGATGACTACAACTTTGTAATATAGCTTGAAATCCAGAATCGTGATGCCTCCATCTTTGTTTTCTTTTTCAAGATTGTTTTGGCTACTTGGAGTCTTTTGTGATTCCATATACATTTTAGGATTGTTTGTTCTAGTTCTGTGAAATGCTGGTGATATTTTTATAGGGATTGCATTAAATGTGTAGATTGCTTTGGTTAGTATAGACATTTTAACAATATTTCGTTTTCCCATTTCTTTGTGTCATCTTTAATTTCTTTCATAAGTCTTGTATAGTTTTCAGAGAAAGATCTTTCACCTCTTTCATTAGGCTTATTCCTAGATATGGTTTTTGGTGCAATTGTAATTGGGATTGATCACTTGATTTCTCTTTCTGCTGCTTCATTATTGGTGTATAGAAATGCAGCTGAATTTTGTACATCGATTTTTTATCCTGCAACTTTGCTGAATTCATGTATCAGTTCTAGCAATTTTTTGGTGGAATCTTTTGGGTTTCCTAACAGAATGTGCCATCTGAAAATACTGAAAGTTTGACTTCTTCCTTGCTGATTTAGATGCCTTTTATTTCTTTTTGTTGTCTGAGTGCTGAGGCTGGAATATCCAGTACTATGTTAAATAACAATGGTGAGAGTAGATATCCCTGTCTCATTCCTGACCATAGAAGAAGAGCTCTCAGTTATTCTCTATTGAAGATGATATTAACTGTTTATCTTTTGTATATGGCCTTTATAAATTTGAGGTATGTTTACTCTATCCCTGCTTTATTGAGTGTTTTTATCAAGAATGGATACTGTATTTTATCAAATGCTTTTTCTGCATTTATTGAGGGAACCATTGGTTCTTATCCCTTTTTTTTTATTATTATTAATGTGCTGTATCACGTTGATTGATTTGCGAATATTGACCCATGCCTGCAGCCCAGGATTAAATCCCGCTTGATCATGGTGAATAATTCTTTTAATGTAGTGTTGGGTTTGATTCACTAGTATCTTGTTGAGAATTTTTGCATCCATGTTCATCAGGGATATTGGCCTATAATTCTCCTTTTTAGTGAGGTATTTGGTTTTAGAATCAAGGTAATGCTGGACTTGTAGAATGAGTTTGGACGTTTTCCTTCCATTTCTATATTTTGGAACAGCTTGAAAAGAATAGGTTTTGACTCTGCTTTAAATGTCTGGTAGAATTCCCTGGGAAGCCATCTGGCCCTGGGTTTTTTTTGTTGGGAGATTTGGATTACTGATTCAATTTCTTTACTGGTTAGGGTCTGTTCAAATTTTTTATGTCTTCCTGTTTCAGTTTTAGTTTGTATGTTTCTAGGAATTTGTCCATTTCTTCCAGATTGCCCAATTTATTGGCATATAATTTTTCATAATATTCTCATAATTGTTCATATTTCTGTGGTGTTGATTGTGATCTCTTTCATTTGTGATTTTATGTATATGGGTCTTTTCTCTATTGTTTTTGATAAGTCTGGCTAGGAGGTTATCAATTTTTTTTTATTCTTCCAAAGAACCATCTCTTAGTTTTGTTGATCTGTCCTAATGTTTGTTTGTTTATTTCAATATCATTTGTTTTTCTGCCCTAATCTTTAGTATTTCCCTTCTTCTGCTGGCTCTAGGCTATTTTATTTTTATTTATTTTTATTTTTATGTTCTTTATTTATTTTTGTCGTTGTTCTTTTTTAGCTCCTTCAGGTGTAAGGTTAGGTTGTGGAACCTTTTCTTGTTTCTTGATGTAGGCCTGTATTGCTGTATACATCACTCTTATGACTGAATTTGCTGCATCCCAAAGGTTCTGAACTGTCATGGGTTCATTTTCATTTGCTTCCATGTATTTTTTTATTTCTTCTTTAACTTCCTGGTTGACCCATTCAGTCTTTAGTAGCATATTGTTTAATTTCCATGTATTTGTGTTCTTTCCATTTTTTTTTTCTTGTGGTTGACATCAGTTTCATGGTGTTATCGTCAGAAAATATGCATGGTATGATCCCAGTCTCTTTATACTTTTGAAGCCTGATTTGTGACCTGGTGTGTGATCAATTCTGGAAACTATTCCACATGTACTTAGCAAAAATGTGTATTCTGCTGCTTTAGGATGAAATGTTCTGAATATATCTGTTAAGTCCATCTGGTCCAGTGTGTCATTAAAAGCCATTGTTTCTTTGTTGAATTCTGCAATTTTCTGTCAATTGTTGTAAGTAGGGTGTTAAAGTCCCCTATTACTGTAAGTAGGGTGCTAAAGTCCCCTATTATTATTATATTATTATCAATGAGTTTCTTTATGTTTGTTGTTAACTGATTTATATACTTGGGTTCTTTCATGTTGGGGCATAAATATTTACAATTGTTAGATCTTCTTGTTGGGTAAGCTTTTTTATTGTGATATGATGCTCATCTTCATCTCTTGTTACAGTCTTTGGTTTAAAATCTAGTTTGTCTGATATAAGTATGGCTACTCTGGCTTTCTTTTGATGTCCATTAGTGTGCTAGATGGTTCTCCATCCCCTCACTTTCAATCTGGAGGTGTCTTTAGTTCTACAAATGAGTCTCTTGTAGGCAGCACATAGATGGGTCTTGGGTTTTTTTTTAATCTATTCTGATACCCTATGTCTTTTGATTGGAGCATTTAGTCCATTTACATTCAGCATAATTACTGATAAATATGCATTTAGTGCCATTTTATTACTTGTTGTTTCTGGATTTTCTCTGTTCCTTTCTAGTCTTTGTCATTTTGGTCTTTCCTTCCCACACAAAGAGTTCCCTTTAATATTTCTTGCAGGGCTATTTTAATGGCCATGAACTCCTTTAGCTTTTGTTTGTGTGGGGAACTCTTGATCTCTCCTTCTATTCTGAATGGCAGCCTTTTCTGGATAAAGTACTCTTGGCTGTATATTTTTCCCAATCAGCACGTTGAATGTATCCTGCCCTCCCTTCTGGCCTGACAGGTTTCTGTGGATAGGCTTGCTGTGAATCTGACTTGTCTTGCCTTGTAGGTTAGGGATTTCTTTTCCCTTGCTGCTTTCAAGGTTCTTTCCTTATTTCTGTATTTTGTAAATTTTAACATGGTATGTTTTGGTGTTGGCCAGTTTTGTTGATTTTGAAGGGAGTTCCCTTTGCTTCTGCATTTGGATGTCTGTTTCTTTCTCAAGATTAGGGAAGTTTTCAGCTATAATTTATTCAAATAAACCTTTGCCGCCCCTTCCCTCTCTTCTTCTTCTGGGACTCCTATGATAAGAATGTTATTACACTTTATGGAGTCACTCAGTGTCTTAAGTTTACACTCATGATCCAATTTTTTCTCTCTTCTTTTCAGCTTCATTATTTTCCATCATTTTGTCTTCTGTACCACTTATACATTCCTCAGCTTTTTCCATCCTTATGGTCATTATATCCAGTTGGTTTTGCACCTTTGTTATAGCATTTTTTAAATTTCAGCCTGACTGGTTTTTAGATCTTTTATCTCAGTGCTAAGGGTCTCTCTGGCTTCTTCTGTGCTTTTCTCAAGAGGAGCTAGTATCCTTATGATTGTTAAATTCTGGTTCAGGCATATTAGTTATATCTCTTTTGATTAGCTCTCTGTCTATGAACTCTTCTTGTTCTTTCTTTTGGGATGAATTCTTCACTTTTGGAATTTTATCTAGGACTCTGTCTTCTGTGTTTGTTTGGAACTGGTCCTGTTTCCACTAGATCTGAAGCTTTGTAGCACTGTATGATCAGTAGATTTGGTGCATGTGGGAGGTTGTGCTGGTCCTCTTGAAGAGGGTTCTGCTGCTCATCTGGCTCTCAATCACATTTTCCCTAGTTAAAAAGACACCTAGAGAGAACAGGGGGTTGGGGCTTGGTGTAAGTGACTTAAGCCTCCACTGCATGCATTGTGCCACTCACTGAAGTGCGTCAGTGCTGATGGGAGGAGTGAAAAATGGTGTGGGCCTGCTTTCTTCCCTGGAGAGTGGAGTTCACATCTGCTGATGTTCAGGAAGTCCTCAGAGAAGAGGAAACAATATCTCCCCTTATGTGTGTCTGGCTTCCATCAGATCCCTGTCTTCACCTTGTGTCTAAGCCATCTGCCCACCTGGTGGCACAGTGCTCCTGTGTTTTATCTCAGGCAAGAATCTTTTCTCCCCCACATCCCATCTCTGCACCTTATGGCCTCTCTTTTCCCTGTAGTTGTGCAGTTTGTTCTTTCAGTCCTCAGATTGATTTCCTGAGTGTTCAGAATGATTTAATAGCTGCGTTCAAGGGATGAGGGGAACATAGGGTCCCCCACTCCTCTGCCATCTTACCTACTCCAAGCATCTTTTTCATGTGCTTATTAACCAGTCCCATATCTTGTTTGGTGAAATGTCTACTCAAATTTTTTACTTAATTATGGCATTTTATTAGTCATACCATGCATTGGAATGTTTCTTGTGTACATAGAAGTTAGAATGCCCTTCCTTAGAAGTACAAGAACTTACCTACTGAATCTTAAAGCATTTTATTGGATACAAAGATAACATACCATGGTCATGTCACCTAAGAAATATTTGTATAAAATGCAATATTTTCCATAGCTAATGACATTCTAACTTCTAGAATCAAAACCATTATTATTCTCCCATTTGGTACTTTTTTAATTGTATATACTTATTTATAATTCATAGGTAAAAAAGCATAAAAGCTGTCTGTCTCACAAGGGGTTGAACTGGATCCCCCTACAACTTTTCCATGAGTGACTACTCATTGTTAATTATGATTAAAACAATAACTCTCTAGCAAAGCTTAGTAACTCAGATTAATCAGCTGCTTTCAGGCAAGCACTTCCTGGGATCCCTAGAGTTTTCATCAGCAAATTGTAGTAATGACGCTGCTTTGCACGCTGCTACTGTTTCAGCGGTAAATATGTGAATTTATTACCCATGAGCCCAGGTTGTGATGTACTGTTGTTTTCCTTTATTCTTTATTATGTTAGGAATCCTACACAGCAGGGGGCTCGTATCCACTACAGGGTCACCTTGGGACTTCTAATATGGAAATCTAAATGAATTCTTTGTTGCTGTAAATTACAAACAGAACAACAGCAGCCTGCTTCCACACTTATAAATATGTATGCCCTCCCCACCAATGAAATTATGGTGAAGGATAGATCAAAGTGAATTAGCACCTGTCAAGGAAATTTGATAGGTCATTCTGCACTGTAATTTTATTCCCTTTTCTTCCAAGTGTGACATAACAGCCCAACCCTGCACTGAGCTCTCCTTCACCCATTGTGGTTAACAACAGTTCAAATGTGGAAATGAATCACCTGGTATATTACTTCTGTGCAGCAGGAGGCAAATTGAAAAACTAAATTTTTACAATCAAAATGAGTTTGACTGTATTTGGACTTGAATATTGCTTAGTATTTGTGGCTACTGTAGTATCATGCCATTGTGTACCTAAACATTGTAAAATCAGCTGTCTGTAAATCTCTTAGGTTTTCATTAAAAGCTTCCAAAACCAGCAGTCCTAGCGATCTATCCACTTGACCATGTAGTTTTCCTGACCTCATTCACCATAAAAAGTCTACCATCACCATAATCTATTGCTTCTCTGCATGAAAATACTAAGAAATCATCAAATAAAATCTCATTATTACCACAAATATTAATCCCAAAATGCTTTTGAAAATGTTATGGAATTTTCTTTAAAGGGGGAATCCCAAACATGTGACATGGATTTGAATTAGAAATGGAAAAATTAAAGATCTACATGGTCTATGTTTATAAGATTGTTATAATTCAGCAAAGAAAGATAAGGAAAGGGGCTTTCTGGCAGGTGAGTCATAAAGCTTAAAATGAAGGAGGTTTGGGTTGGGTTGAGGAGTTGGGTTTTCCTATCTTACAAATAGTCCCATATTCTTGATCTTTTCATGACTTTTCTCTCACTCTCTCATTTCTCTATAATCTTGCCAGAGTACCTTTTGGCTCTATAAACTGAAACACCAAAACAGACCTTAATTTTCTTATTTAAAAAAATCTTAAATCTTTATATCCAAATGTTAGTGTCCTCAATAGCTGTGCCACTTGGTTGTGCAGGGTCCCAACTAGGTATTTCTTCCCCTTCCCCCCTGACTTTTTTCCTTTTTGCTTTGTAAACAATTAGGGCTAATGCTTTTTTGGGTTTTTTTGTTTGTTTTTAGTAAAAGAAAAATATATATATATATATATCTCCTTTGCCAGTTGTTATGTTTAAAAATCAATGATATCTATGGTTGTTTAGTCATAACTCGGGCCTCACATTCATGATCATCCCTCTGATTTGCACCGAGGGTTCATGCTCACACATTGTTCGACAAAATGGTAACTCTCTCTCTCTTGTATGTATTCATATTTTTGAATTACAATACTGTGTCTGTTTGGACATTTCCCAGCTATTTATTTACATATCCCAGGACATTTTCCAAATGAGAATGCTAAATGAAACTATCACACGAAGTTTGCATGTGCACTACCCTGCTAAGAACCACTAACTGATTGGCATGCCTGTTTGACACACAGCATGGTATAGGTAATGAAAATGTTCCGGTTCCACAAGATTTTCAAGGTCTGCTTGCCTCCAACCATGTTTTAGATTTGGTCTGTCACACACGCATAACAGAGATCAATCAGTCCTCACGTTTACAAGGGATGATGACACAAAAGATATTAAGAAACCTTAACACTGTGACATAAAGGCTTGTGATTTTTTATAAGAAAACTAAAAATCCATTTTGGTTTTTAAGCCCTAAAAAACATTTCAGAATAAGTGTATATAAGTGAAGCTTGTGAGCGAATATGATTCTGTTTGAACAGCAAATAATGAGATGTTGTTCCACAAAACACCTGTCAGATTGAGGAAAATTAATCTATAAAGGTTAAAAGATTAAAATGGCATCACTGTCAGAGATCCCTGTCCATTTCCTCCCATCTGAATTCAGAGTCTGGGCTAAGAATGGGGAGGGTTCCTTAGGGGCTCCTTAGAGGCCTCACTGCTCTTCACACAGGTTTATTACTGGTAAGATTGGAAGGGAAAGAAAAGAACCCTTCTCCTACTCGTTAGTAGATATTTTGGCTGCTCGTATGCATGAGTCAAGGCATCAGGAGCCAGTGTGGCAACTGCAATTTTCTAGTCTCTCAGTGAACTCCACGCTCCTTCCCAGTCCTCCTGATGACTCACCAACCCAGGAGAGAGGGACAGTGTGTGCATAATGTCACCAGTGCAACTCGGTATACATCTATGAGCCCAAAGTAAAGATGAAGATGATCAGTGCTCCTGTGTTCTATGCCTTGGGGAACGGTGAAGCTTTTGACACAAAGGCCTTTGGAGCATTTCATTATTTTTCTTTTCTTTTAATAAAA
This sequence comes from Lynx rufus, assembly GCF_022079265.1. Taxonomy (NCBI): domain Eukaryota; kingdom Metazoa; phylum Chordata; class Mammalia; order Carnivora; family Felidae; genus Lynx; species Lynx rufus. The sequence continues at coordinate 696,470 of NW_025814878.1, forward strand.
ATTTCATGTTAACAACTAACGTGTACAGAGAGGTATAGAGTGAAAAGGAAGTCTCTATTCCCACTCCATGCCATGCTGTCCAACATCAGTACTCCCAATCCCCAGACCTAATCACCATTAATAGTCTCTTGTGTCTACTTAGAAATGTTACATAAATATATCTGTATACAAATATGTAATATGTGTGTGCTTATATTTTTTTCATAAAGGATCACAAATAGAATCCCACAGTACATTCTGATCTACAACTTGATTTTTTTTTCACTTTACCAACGTCTAGATATCCTGTTAGATCCATATGTACAGTTCTGCCTTATTCTTGTAAGTAGCTACATAGTATTGCATTGCATAGATGTGCTGCCTTTTTTTCAATGAAATTCTAATAGATAGATGTGTCAAACTCCCCAACATTTAAGATATTACAAATCATGAACATCTTGACTATACTATACTATGCTATGATATACTATATAGTATATATACTATAGACTGAGTAGCTTGAACAACAAAAATTTATTTTATTGCAGTTCTAGAGGGTGGGGAGTCCAAGATCCATGTTACCAGCAGACTCAGTTCCTGGTGAGAGCCCTCTAAGTGATTCCTTGCAGATGGCCGCCTCTCTCTGTGTCCTCACCTGGAGGAGAAAGAATTCTCTGGTCTCTCATAAGGGCGCTAGACCCATCATGGGGAACCCACCCTTATGACCTCATCTAAACCTGACTACCTCTCAAAGTCTCTACATCTAAATACCAAATCACATTGGGGGTTCAGGTTTCAACACATGAATTTATGGGGGACACAACATTCAGTTCATAGTATTTTACATATCTTTGTATCCTCGAGTAAATATTTATATAAAATATCTTGTTAGTAATTTTATTAGTGGGTCAAATAATATATACATTGTATTTTTTCATAAACTGACAAATTGCTCCCAAACAGTAGTACTTGAGAGGATAGTAGTCCCACATTATCTCCATTCTGCTTATTGCTAAGTTTTAGCGTATTTATTGCTAAGCTTTTAAATATGTTGCAATCCAATAGGCGAATAATGGAATCTCATTTCATTTTTAAAAAAAAAATAATATTGAGCTTGATATTCAAAGGATTATTGATACCACTTGTATTTTGGTCCTTTGAATTACTTCTTAAATAATTTTGTTTATTTTTGTATAGAGTTGTCTTTTTTTTCTTACTGATTTGTAAGATCTTTTTTGCTTATATAAGAAACTAGTTTCTTGTGATGTGTATTGCTTATACTTTTCTCAGTTTGTTGACTAATCGAAGGTTCCAGTTATTGTTTCATAACAAATTATCCTATGTCTTTAAAAAAAAAAGCTATTCTCAAAATTCTGAGACAGAGCGTAGAAGGGGGACAGTGTGACTTTGAGTGACACCTGCTGGCCTGTAATGTTTCATATGGCTTCCTGACTCTGATTATAGCTAGGATGGCTGGTTGCTGGCTGGAATAGCTTGACCATTGTCACAGTTCTGGGGCTTTGGTTCTCGTGTCAGCTTCATTCTCTGGTTCTCCTCAAAGTAGACTTAGGGCTCTCTTCCCCATTGTGCCCCTCCAGAAGAACTCTCAATTTGGTATCTCCTGCAGGAATGCAGGGCTTCTAACTTGGCATTTCAGGACCTCCAAGAGTACAAAAGTAGGAGCTTAGGTCTGAAGCTTTTATCACACTCTGTTGGTTAGAGCAAGTCACAGACCTGCCCAGATTCAAGGGTGGGGGGCCCTACACAAGTGCAGTGTTCTGCAAAGCCGTTGATTAGCAGTCACCAGTATAGCAAACTGCCATAAGGTTGTTTGGTTTTGTTTTGTAGCCATAAGAAAAAAAATTGAATGTTCTGGGTAGTCAGATACTTTTATCTACTCTTTATGGGTTCTGGTTTTAGTGCCAGCTTAGAAAGGATTGCATTAGTCCAAAATTATAATAAAAATTTAATCTGCTGTTTCTTCTAATACTTTTGATGCTTTGATTTTTCTCCAGTTAATTTTTGTCTTATTTAGCTTCAATTTATTTTTAAGAAGTAAAATGGAGTTACAAATTAAACCTTGCTATTTTTTAAACCTATTTCAGTGCTGTCTGTGGGATGATTTGAAGCAGCATCTTCATTATATGCTCAATTACCATATTGGGGTGTATTTATTTTCATGCTCTCTATTTGCTACTCTTCCTCATTTTCGCTGTGGCAACAAGAGTGCCAAACTGTTGTGAGTAGCAGATTCTTTTGCAATATTTTGGGGTATGTGGAAAACAGAGGCACATTATCCAGGTGACATGAGCTGGACAGAAGGCAGCTCTTTCAAGAGGTGAGATGTTTAGTTGAGTGTAGCAATTCTGAAAGAGAAATGGCTGAGAAAACACAGCCCAGAAATCAACACTTCTTTTTCTGTAGAATGTGGGAGGGGGATTTAAACCTTGTTGCAAATATGAAATAGTGATCCCGGAAGTTGGATGAGTATGTTCATCTGAATCATATTTGGTGGGCTCAGCTGTAAACTGTCCTACCAAAGAGTCACCAGAAGGTAGCACTTCCCACCTGCAAAGTTGTGCCCAGCTCTATGTGATGAGTGACTCTTCCCCCTTCCTCACCAGAGCATCTTGGGGCACAGGTCTTGGATTCTTCTGTAGGGTTTCCCATATCTGTTCCCTTTCATCCTGTTCTGGCTCCTTCAGAACACAAGGCAAATGAAAAGAAATGTTCTCTTGAGTTAGAGAAAGCTTATGTGATATTTAAATTTTTGTGATTTTTTTTCTACTGCGTGAATATTTGCAATATGTAATTAGTAATTTCTTCAGGAAAAAAACCCTTAAAATACTACCAATCTCTATAGCTAATGTACAGAAACAATTATTGAAATATATCACTATTTTTAAGGGAAACACTGGCATCCATAACCATGACAGAAGTCATTAAAGCCCTCATTATTTCTTTCCTGTTTTCACTTACCAAGTAGTTGAGGCATGTCCCCTGCATCATGGAATATTTATGGAAGTGCATTGTCACAGAGGTAGGATCTCCTCTGGCCAATGTGAAACTTCCTTTCAGGAAGGAGAATGTACATATTCTCCCCAGCAGACAAGGGTCATCACCTGTCCTGGAAGCTCAGGACAGAGAGTCTGGAACCCTCCTCACTACCACCCTGCAATCATACTTTCATGCACGTGTGCTTTCTTACATGAGTTTATAACCACATTTCCCTCTGGTATATACCCGAAAATATTTGCCAAGTTTTTATTCTTCTATTTTCCAGTTTAAACAACCCCAAATTGTTTTAACCTTTCTTTATGAGTTATTTATGTGAGTCTCCTATGGATTTATGCCCTCCATGTACTTTATAAACAGAGATCAGGAGGCACCAAAAGGCAAGAGAACCTCTAAAGTTGACTCAATAGGTCAGTGAGCAGTCTGAGAATAAATGCAGAACCCTTTGTATTCTGAACCTTGTATCTTTCATTTTCTGTTAGCTTTTATCATTTCCTTACATAATAGAACAAAACACAGTATAGTTGCTGGAACTAAGGTTCAAGATATATTTTGCACTCAGCTTATATTATAGGAGGAAATTACATGAATTTCCATTTGCCTTTTTCTCTTTCCATGTTATCATTTGCCAATTAAATGTGTATTGATACAAGGGCTTCATGAAAAGAAAAAAAAATCATTCCTTGAGATGCGTTTTTAAAAATTAACAGACTATAGGCTATACCCCTAATTTTGTCAGTGCTAAATTTTGTATGTCCAAATTATAGTACTGCTGTTTCTTTCTTTGAAAAGAATTTTACAGATGTTGGCAATAATTACATAAAAATCTGAGATTTTTAAATTAAACAGATTTTTATTACTGTGCATGTAAAAAGAATTAATAAAATGTGTCATAAAATGCCTTTTTTTAACCTCTGTCAGAATGATTTCATACCATTTTACTATACTTTTGTCATCAAATATAATTCACTAAATCTCCAGGATACAGTTGGTTTTTCAAGTACCAAGGTAGCTCTTTGGAAGATTTAAAAGATATTCCTCCTCTCTAATAGCTGAGTAATATGAGAGGGGGAGAAAGAACATATGGGAAGAATTTGCTGCTGAAGACCTACTTGTGCAGAGATACCTATTATCAATCTGGAAGATTCTCTGAGACCAGGACTCCTCTACATGTGGTCTGCACACCAGCGATCAGCCCCCATGACTGTCACCTGCTTGATAGTTCCCGGTGGTGCAGAGCTAAATTGATTCAGTACTATTGTTCATACATATTTAACAAATGATTTCCTTTATGTTTTGGTTTCATAGAAAATTCTTCATGTTCTAACAGTTTCAGTGTTCTTAGAGATGCACCTGTGCTCAAAGGACTGTTGTGATCTTTTTAATCTCAGAAATACACAGAACTGTGCTGTTGGAGCCTTATTTTAAGCACAAAAGTAAAAATGAAAATAAATACTACAATTTAGAATAGCTCAGCAAGCATAGATTGTGAATAAAATTCCAGTACAATGTAGAATACGTACCTATATCTATGTATAAGGATTATAGATTTACAAGTGTGGTTGTTTTGCAGAAATAATTGTTTAAGTGCATATAGTAAGTAATATGACCATCTTAACAATGAATAATCCATCAATGCAAGTCCTTTGTTATAAATTATCTTGAAATAATGGCAAAGCTGTTGAAGCTTTTGCCTTATTTTTAGTGAAAGCACAGTGAAGTTTCTGTTAAACCAGTGGAATTCTTCCAAAACCAGCACAAAATAATGCTCTCTGAAATTAAAAAGAGGAGTTTAGTCTCTAAAGACAGAGAAAGGAACAAAACCTTGGAAATAGTGCTCAGAATTACACTCTTCATAGAAAAATTGGATATAACTCACACTGTTCCCTAGAGGGTTGTAAAATCAATCACAAAATTAATGGCAAAAGAAGCTACTGGAAATATTACTTATCATCTGACCAAGAGAAACCAAGATGGAGTCCCAGAGTAGAGTGTCTTCATTCTGGCTTGGACAGGATCCCAGCCTATCTTTTGAAGAAGTCTCCTATCCACACCAAAGTGAAGCCTGCTGACCCCTTCATGCTGATGCCAGAAGCCAGGAAATGCCCATAATATTCTGGGAAGTTGCTTTCAACTTGGAATCCTATACCTATTCAAGTTTTTATTAAATGTGTAAGTGTATTTAGTCAAGCTCAGAGAGAGAATATATGTAATATCCTATTGGTTCTGTTTCTGTGTAACATAGAGAGAGATTATAGATATAGCTATCAAGGTATAGCTAGGTATCTATACCTATCATCTACTTATATATTTATCCAGAAAGAGAGATTATGAGAAATTGACTCATGCAATTATAAAGTCTGAGAAATCCTCCCACCTGCCATTTGCAAGCTGGGGACCCAGAAGTGTCCATGCTGTTAATTCCAGTCTCAAAGGCTTGAGAATGAGGGGAGTCAATGATATAAATCCTAGTCCAAGGGCAGGCGAAAATTGATGCTCCAGCTGAAACAGGCAGGCAGGAAACAAAAGGAGTGAATCCCTTCTTCCTCTGCTTTTTGTTCTATTCAGGCCTTCAACAGATGGGTTGATGCCTGCTCAAATTAGGGAGGGCAATATGCTTTACCTAAACCACAGATTCAAACACTTATCTCATTCAGAAACATCATAGGCATACTCAGAAATAATGCTTAACCTGTGGCCCAGTCAGGCTTCCACATAAAATTGACCATCAGAGTGAGTAAGTAAAGATGCACACAGACATGAAGGATCCAGAAACGTTTACCTCCCATGCAGCTTTTCTGAAAATATGTGACATGACGGGGGCTCCAGCAAGAGACCAGGGAAATCAGCAAAATGGAATGCATGGGCATCTCAGAGTGAAAGCGAAGGATTCCCAGAGGAGGAAAAACAAAATAATAACTTGAAGATGTACTCCTGAAGAAATAAAATTGAAACCCAAGATAAAGGAAGCCAGAGGCTTCAGTAAGAAAATTCTAGAAAGACAGTTTGGTAGCAGACCTGAAAAGGGAAGAGTTCCTCTAGAACAGTTAATGAGTTAGAGAAAATGTTGGAGGAATTTAGTACTAGGTTGAGAAGGTATTCTGTCAACAAGAAGAAAAAACAGCAGTTTGACAAGAAAAGCAAAAATCTGTGCTAGAAAACTTTCCACATACAAAGCAAAAATACAAAAGCAATTAATTGTGTATAAGGAAGAATAATGCATTCACTGCACATTTCGGAAAAAAGTTCTCCTTTTGAGTGACCCAGGTTTTAGTATGATAGGACAGGACCTCTCCTTCAAGTTGGATCAAGTGAATACAATTTGCCTAAATTTAGTATGTCACTGTGTTTGTTTAACTCAATTTCTAGAATCCACCTATAGGCAAAGCAGGGGAGATATAACCACGGATGTTACAGAACAAAATGTAAATGTCAGATTGAAAATGTAAAAATAATGGTATAGCTGGGAAAAGCTCAGAAAGGAGAGAAAAAAGGTGGAGATACTGCACAGGCCTTCATTTCTTCATTTTACATGACAGATGGTCAAGATAAGACTAAATTTCATGGATCAAGATGTAGAAAAGTCTTACGAATACATTTAAAGTAAAACATGAGTCAGTGTAAGAACTGAAAATAAAAATGATGACCAAAAATTGGCTGGGGAAGAACACAGCAGCAGAATCATCCCCTTGGAAACATCTAAACTCTGCTCCTCTAATCTGACCCCTCCTGCCTTATCAGACCTTTTTCTTTTGCACGTTGTCCCGCAGACCTCAGAAGGAGCCTGTCCTCAGTCATGGAGAAAGTTCTCTCTGTCCTGCATCTCTCCACACGTCCCCTTACCTCCTTGCTCTCGACTAAGCGAGTGTAGTTGCTTAATTCTGAAGCAAATTTTTGGTCTGCTCTTTGACCACAACTCCAGAGCTACTGTTTTGAACAGGCCTTACAAGGAACAAAATATAAGTTAATGTCCTCTGTCTTACCCTTTTTTCTCTCTCTCTCTAAACTGGTTGGCAACTCAACAAGCAATATTTAATGTTCATTGGCCCTCAAAATCACACGCCTTCTTTCCCATCAGTGGCTGCACGGAGGAGGCGTTGGCTGTTTGCCCGCAGCTCAGAAACTGGCCACAGCACTTCTCTGCTTTGATCTGGCAAAGTTTGACTTCTGTTTGCTTGGTCAGGCCATTTGTATCTTCAGACTCAAAGCTAGCTGTGCTGGTGAAGGTTTAACAACCAGATCTGGAGGAAAACAAAAGAACCCTGCTTTGTGCTTATTCAGTTTCTGTGATGTAAATACACCCATCTTGGCCAGTTGAAAGCCCCAACTGTCTGCACTGAATACAGACATGGGAAGGGATGTAGCCACTCTTGCTCTTGAGCCCATGCAAGCTGGCCCCCTGCCCCCGCCCGGTACACCCCATCTGCTTGGAATGGTTCCTTTCAGTTCCTCTCACTGGACACAGAGACTGGGTGCTGGGGGCCTTTAAATACAGTAGCTATCTGTGAACAGTTCCCTGGATGTGGGAGGCTGGATTTGAGGACAGGAATGATTAACCATCCTACCTTTTAAGCAGAGAACTAGCCAGAATCAGTACTTCAATATACCATCCTGCACACAGCGTTCTGGGAGTAGGTGTTTGTATAGGCAACATTAGGGCTTCTCTCAGCATGTGCCTGAATGCCATTCTTTCCTACATCAGGAGTTCAATATATGTATTTTAACTTCATGTATTTGTGCATATATATATTTTTAACTACATATGTAACTGTATTTTCTAGCTAAATGTATATTTAACTTTATGCTTAATATATTTAAATACTTAGTATATATTTAACATTTATTATATAAATTTATGTAAAATATATGAAATATTACATACATTGGAAATATCAAATAAAAATACACACACACACACACACACACACCCCAGTGACTCTAAATCTTCTCTAACTAAAACTATAATTATTTGGGATAAACAATAGCCTATATGGAACATGTAGACCATTTAACCTAATTTAGATTAGAATTTTTATTTACTCATGGCACATATTTTAAAAAGATTATACACAGCCTGATCTCATGGTTTGACGAGACGTCAGATGGAGAGGCTGGTTTCTCTGGGGCCTCGGCCACCTGGCGATGCTGGACCCTCTGGAGAGCCAGTGCAGGTGGATGGCACCTTCAGTCTTACCGGTATTTTAGCAAAATGCAAACATATGAACTCCTTTTGTCCTCTTTTTCCCTGGTCGAGGGAGAAGTCTGCTGTTGATATAATGACCTGAAACAGAGGCAGAGGAATTTGCCTTCAGTAATGGGAAGAAAACAATATTCAGAAAGGAATTCTCATGTGGCTGCGTTGCTTGCTCTGATTCATCGCTTAATGTGCCAGCCCGGCTCACTGCCAGCTCCATTACCGCCGGTCAGCGGGCCCGTGTCCCCTCCAGGCCTCTCCTCGGGAGCCCGGCAGAAACACTGAAAGCAGCCGCGGGAGGGTCAAAGGGCCCTTTCTGAGAATTTCCTTAACTAATTCCTTCCTGGAAACAAAACCATCCTTATTTTGCCGGGAGACCTATGTATGTTAAAATGCGTGCAGTTACTGAGTCTTTTTCGTGGCCCAGGCGAATTTACAAAATGCAACAAAGAAAACTGGTTCTTGCCAATATTGTCTTAAAATAAGTATCTTCGTTTTTACGCCACCCCCCACGTTGTTTCAGTTAGACCCTCACCATTGTTTGTGGTTGTTTATCTGAATGCTATTATTTCTGTATGCTCAACAGTGGCATATTTATGGAAATGCGGAGTAGAATCATTGGTATTTGGACCACCTCAGAAAATCTTAGATGTATTGTCGTGGAACCTTTGTAATATCCCGACATGTGATCATTTGGACGCGAGGAAGTAAAGACAAGAATTGACTGGTTCAGGGACCTCGTCTGTCTCTTGATGCTCTTGCTTGTACTTTAATCATTGGGAACATTCTTTTTCTCTCTGAATTCATTGTATGTATCATGCCTCTGTTCCTTGGGCCATGGCTCTGAATTTTTTTTTTTTAGTTCTGTTATTAAATGCATTAAATATTATTTCTCTCCCCGATTTGATCAGACACTGAGTGACAGCCGTGTCTGGACTAATGTTTTGTTGGCATCACCCAGAGTATCTGAGCCCACCCCCACGGCTCTGCTTCTGCTCCTTCTTCTAACTGGGCTCCCCTTTTCCTTCATTTCAACAAGTTCAGATCCTGTGATACTCAAAGAGTACAGTTTACATGCAATCAATTCCAGAAAGACTTTTTTTTTTTTGATAACTTAAGCCTTTTTCTACTTTCTCTGAATTCACCCAGAATTTTCCATTTGTCTATATTTTTAAATATATTACTTCTTACCATATTGAGTTCTATACAGATAGTACAGTGCCTGAAACATAGCATGTCTTCAAGATATATTTGTAGATAACGGGAGAAAAGAGTTTAGAAAGTTAGACAATATATGTTCAATAACTAGTTGTTGATTCCAGCCTGATAGAGCATAACCAGGTAGTACCATGAATAGGCTGATGAGAGGGTAAGGCATAAAACAATAATGTTTTGTTTGTAAAGGTAGTATGTGCTATTTTGGCATATGAAAATATATAAATAATGCCCTTAATTTCATTTCCAGTGATAAACACTATTCACCTGTGATTGCATTTCCCTTATCCCAAAGTCAGAGAATTTTGTAAATATTTTATAAAAACACAAAGCCACATATTTTTAGTTTCACTCTGAGAAGATTCCCTCAGAGTGATATTAGGTGCAGTTATAAGAGGAAAATATTGGTCACCTATTGGGATAAACCTTACAATGACTTGTATGAAAATGGCTTTATATAATATTATGTAGTTCCAATCATAGAATGCACTGGAAGATGTTTCCATCTGGCCTCCTTTTTGGACAATGGGAAATATATGTATGCCAATGTTTTTCTGAAACTTCCATTTTTCAGCCTAATCTGTGAACTTTGTGGCTGGCATAGCAGGTCTGCCCCACTCCGAATTCATCATCAAGGCCATGCTGATGCGGCTGCGGGGTGGAGGGCATCCACGCTGGCCTGGCCTTGCAGGCGGGCAAGAGCTGCTGTGAGGCCAGCTGCCAATCTGGAGTGAGAGAGACTGCAGGCAGATAATCATAGAGTTTCCTGTCTCTTTGCCCTTGACTTCCACCTATGATTTGCCATAGATATATAACCTGGACTTTTGGGGACATTTTTCCTAGTGGCAATGGTAGACCCTCCTTCCCACACAGATTACAAAGGAGCTATGAGCACAAATCTACAATAGGAATTGTGCCACTGCCACACTTCTCTTAAAATTCATGCTGTTCCAAGAGGGGTGAGCGTGGGAATTTGCCAAATTCTCATCTGATCAAACTGTGTCTTAACTATAAATCCAGAAACACGAAGACTTCGTGAAATTCCCCACGTTACTTTGCCCAACACCAGAATGACATTCTGTCGCCAGCCAAGACTCCAACAACGTTAGCCTCAAAACCACTCACTTAGTAATTGTGTGCATGGTCTACTTGAGCCACAGCATTTTTAGATGAACAATGACTCTGATGAGCCGAACTACCTGTGCCCCCATTTCCTCATCCGCAAGATGCAGTTAACTGCGTTCATTTCGGAGAACTGTTGTGACGTTGACGTTAACATGGCATAGGTGAAGGGATATTATGAAAGTGTAAAACAATATACAGAAGCAGTGAATAGATCTTATTGGTTGTGGCACATTCAAGATTCTTTAAAACCTATAGCTCATTTCCCCCCTACCTTCTATGCATCGTGACTCTAGCTTTCCAGGAAATGATTTTAAAAAATACTTTTATAATTCAGAGGATTCACTCTGCCCATATAATCTGATGGCTCATTAGGACTCATTTGCAATATTTTAGTTTTACCAATTTATTGTAACTGGAGAAGAGGAAGATATTAAACAGTTTAACGTGTCAATTACAAGTACCGTTTACAGTGTTTTGCTGTACTATAGATAATTGGCTTTGCTGCTACTGGGTTTGCTGGATTCACCCTTTCAAAACTCAGTAATCAGAGATTTGCTCTTGATTTTTTTTTGAGGACGTAGCAGATGAGAAAAGCTTTGTAGAAAGAGGAGCTATTTCATGTCATGAACAACATCCATTATAATGGGGGGGGATGTATACTTCTCAACTAAAATGTGATATGGAAGCAAAATTATTTTTAAAAGCTGACATATACAGTATCTAAATCTATTATTTATCATCTGAAATTGCATGGTTTTGGCAATCTCATCACTAAACCATGTATTCTCCAATGTCAGTAAAGCACACTTCTTATCGAAGAAAGGCCTAAGGTACGTCAGCAGCAAGAGCTGGGAGTAGGCCTTTAGATTCTGAAAAAGGAGCTTACGCTTTAAGCATAGTCAGTAGGGTGATAGATAAGTCTGGGAGGAGGGAGAAGAAGGGAGAGGGAGAGGAAGGGGGAGGGGGAAGGAGGAAGAGCAGGAGGGGGAAGAGGAGAAAAGTTGAGTGGGAGGGGGAAGAGGAAGGGGGAGGGGGAGGGGGAAGGGGAAGGGGGAATATGGGGGAGGGGAGGAGGGGAAGGGGGGAAGATGGGGAGAGCAGGAGGTGGAGGAGGAGGAGGAGAAAAGTTGAAGGGGAGGGGGAAGAGGAAGGGGGAGGGAGGAGAGGAAGGGGAAGATGGGGGAGAGGAGGAGGTGGAAGAGGAGAAAAGTTGAGTGGGTAGGGGAAGAGGAAGGGAGAGGGGAGGAGGGGAAGGGGAAAGATGAGGGAGGGGAGGAGGTGGAGGAGGAGGAGAAAAGTTGAGTGGGAGGGAGGACAGGAGAGAAGAATCATGAAACACCAGCAGCCCTGGTGCATATGGTATAGTTGCATTCTTCTAAGGTAAAAAGCAGATTCAGGCTTCCAGACTCTAGGAGGCTGCAGGTTGGAATGGATGCAATATGTGTTCGCTTCAGCCTGAACCAAAGGGAAGAGAATATAAGTAGTGAACAGTACTGGCTTTCTCAGCAGCTATTTATCTGCTTTCTGGGTCGAGGGTTCAGGACAATGACAATATTAAACATACAGAGGAGAAAAGTAGAAAGACTGCGACTACCCTGAACACAGTTATCATCTGTCATTGATTGAGTTGCTGGGATCATTTCCTTCCCTCCTTTAATTGTCGCGCACACGAGAGGATGCCCAATATGCTGTACCTTCCCTGTGTAGCTGTGACTATTGTGTGCTGGTAGTTCCCTTCTGCAAGGACAGTGAGTGATTTTTATGCTGAGTTTTCTCTGAACGTTATATTATGTGGGAATAGAACGTGACTAGAAAATAGAGCCAGTGGAGTGATGTCTCTGTTGTTCCCAATTTAATTTCAGCATCGGGATTTGAGATATGGGAAAAGGAAGAGAACCTAGAACCAGAAAGGCAAGAGAGGTAATACAGAAGGGGATCCCAAGAACAGTGGTAACACCATCTTATAAAAGCTTGACAGTATGAAAATAAGGCTATATTACCCCCAAAATAATTTTTATATGTCCTGTTTTGGGCATCTATCGCTAAGTAGCAAACTACCCAAAAGTTTGACAACTGCAAACAGCATTTTATTATTTCACGATTGTGTAGGTTACAAATTTGTGCAGGGCTCAGCCGGACAGTGGTTCTCTGCATGGATGGACAGAGGCTGGCGGTGCTCGGCGTCAGAGAAACCCACATGTGTGATGGCTTAGTGGGGGTGGCTGAGAGCATAGATTCAGTTGTGGCTATTAATGGGACGGACCACCGACTGTGTTCTCTCCAGGATGGGCAACGTGGGAGTTGAGGGCTCCCAGGGAGAACATTCCAAGAGACAGGGAACAGCAGCTTCTTGATGCCGGCCTGGGTTCAGAAACTGTCAGAGCTTCACTCCCGCTGTTTTCTATTGAGCTAAGCAGTCTCAGGGTCAGCCTGGATTCGAGGAGAGGAGACAGAGTCCCCACATCCAATGGAAGGAATGTAAGAATCCATGACCGTCTTCAATCCTTCCAAAGCCCTTTCCTTTCTACACATAAACTCAGTGTCCTGTGAATATAAGTGGACTTAATAGCTGCATTCTCTTCACTTGTAATTATTCTTCACCCATCACCTTGTCTCCTCATGCCTGCCCTGCTTTATCTCCACCTGAACTTTTCCTCCAGTGTTCTACTCAAGCAGTCGTTTCTAGCCCCTTAATTTTACTTGTTTGGTTTTTACTAAACAGGCTGACAAAATGAGCTGACAAAATGCCCTCAACCCTTTCTAGCTCCTTCATCTGGATAATTCATACTTACCCTACCTTGCCTAGCTTCTCCAAGAAGCCTTCCCTCAAACCCTGGGCCTTATCCCCACTGTCTGCATTCATATATTCATTCATTCATTCATTCATTCATTCATTCACCCAGTTATTTATCAACAAATATTTACTGAGGTATGAGTGGGTGCCCCAGGTAACTGTAGCTGATGATAAATTAGCAGGGCAAACTTAGTAACCTCGGGAGCTATGTTGGGGATTTGAGTCTCCAGGTAATGCATGGTAGTTTTGTGTTTTGAATTCTCGGCCACCTGCACACATCATCAGTACCCTCAGAGTACAGTCAGGTCGGGCCACTATTAGTATGCTCTAGCTCCATGAGACCAGGCCTGCAGAGTTTATTCATTTTCTTTGGCCAACCACTCAGCTCTCTCCCTTGCTGACTTTGTGTCAGTGGGAAAAAGAGAAAAATTGCCTGGCTCAGTGAAGTCAGAGGGAGGTTTGATCAGGGTATTTAATAGCTAGGGTTGGAATTCAATTTTGAATTTTCCTGCTGTGATGGTTAAATGCGAGGCTTTCTACTCCCATTTCTCTTTCATTCTTCTCAGCTATATTTTTACTGGAAAATTTGTCCACTGATCATGAAAGTAACCAAATATAAGAAAATTCAGTATATTTTTAAATAGCACCAAGCAAGTGGTCTATAAAATATCATGTTTATTTCATGGAGTGAGGTCTGGTCCTCAGAGATAGCATCCATGGCCACCCTGGATGGAAGTTGCTTTGGAAGTTACTCCAAATTTCATCATGTCCAAGTTTGGTGGAATGAGCCCATATTAGGCTTTGGGGCAGCACAAAATAATGTCAACATTAAATGAATACAGTTATAAATAACAAGCCACATTAAGCAATAGTCATAGCATTTTAATGTTTATAATAATAATCTGAAAGTGATTAAAACAACAAAGCATGCCTGACCATGATAATGGTGTGTTCATAAGCACACGGAAGAGATGCCACTAAGAACTATGACCACTTGGCAGCATCGTTTGAAAAGATTCCATTAACAAAGCCTATTATCACTTGGAACATAACAATAGAAAGAATTTCAAGGGTGAAGATATCGAGAGGAGTGTATTCCAGGTTCGGAGAAATGCGTGAGCAAACCAAGACTTTGACTCAGGTCATGATCTTGGTTCATGAGTTCGAGCCCCACATCGGGCTCTGCACTGACAACTCAGAGCCTGGATCCTGCTTCAGATTCTGTGTCTCCCTTTCTCTCTACCCCTACCCGACTCGTACTCTGTCCCTCTCTCAAAAATAAGTAAACATTAAAAATAAATAAATAAATAAATAAATAAATAAATAAATAAAGTGCTAAAGTCTAGGCAGGGCACTAACAAGAAGTGAGTCTTGGAAAGGAAAGGGATTGCCATGCTGAGAATAGCTTCAGATCTTATCCTAATGAGTTTGTTTTTACTTTAGAAAAAGGAATGGGACACCACTGAGATGTTTGAGAAAACATTGACGTTTGTATAGCTATGATTGAGGAAGATTGATCTTTTAGTCCTATGGAGTCTGAAGTAGAGTTAAGCAATGTAGTTTGAAGTAGTTTTTACCACCAGAGTGTTTTAGGGAAGAGGGAGTGGGGATTGAATAGGAACAGTGACCAACCAGTGGAAGAGACATGGGACAGTCATGGCTGGCAGTGGCCATCAAAAGATTTCCAACCATCTGATGGTGAGGAGGAACTGACAGGGTGGGTTTTGCAGTTAACCAACAAGGGCATAAGGGCAGTGTCACAGGTGTCCCCGAGGTTTAGAACATTCTCTCTGAGACCGGGGGAAGAGCTCTTCCATATAGACCATAGATTCAACTGGGACAGGAGTGGAATCAACAACAAATATGGCTTTTGACCCAGTGTTTATTAATTTCAAAATAATTCATTGTTGGGGTGCCTGGGTGGCTCAGTCAGTTAAGCATTGGAGTCTTCATTTAATCTCAGGTCATGATCTCACGGTTCATGGGTTCAAGCCCCACGTCGGACTCTGTGCTGACAGTGCAGAGACTGCTTGGGATTCTCTTTCTTTCTCTCTCTCTTGCCCCTCCCTCACTCTCTCTCCTCTCTCAAAAGAATAATAATAATAATAATTCATTGTGTTCTTCTTTGTACAAAACAATGCGCTAAAAAGTTTGGTGACAGAGGACTCATACGGTTCTTTCTAAGAGAGCAAGGCCAGATTTGAGGAGAAAGGCATGGAGGTATTGTGAGCAGGTCTCAGAATCAGCACAATAGCAGAATCAGAAAGACTCCGCTCCTTTAAACTCCAAGTCATTATTTCTTGCTCACCCTGTGACCCTCATTAGTCATGACCATGACTGTCATCATACATTTTTTGAGTTACTATTTGCCAAGCACCCAGCTATATATGTTAAAGATACTATTTAGCCCTCACAGAACCTCTGAGGTAGATACTGCTGAGTAGTTTGTATTTCACAAATGGAAACTGAGGCTCAGATAAGGAATTTTGCTCAAATTCACACAAGTAGTTAGTCCCTACTCCTTCAGCAGAGAAGCAGAAATAGTATAGCAAGAATGCAGGGAGCATGTGAGGTTTAAACCAGACCTCTATTTTACACCATATCCTCTTTAGTATCAATATAGTGCATCTTTAGGATATTTTGTTTCCTAATGAGAACAAAGGCAACTGGTCGACAGTGACAAAGCCTGTAAATTCTGTGCTTTAACTGGCTAAGCTGATCACTGATGTGTTAATACTAATTTTGTATTAGCTCTATTTTCAAGTTACTCAATAAAGTCCTGATGACTGGGATTATCTATACCTTGGTTTGACAGAGCTTACTGAAAGCAGCTTTTGATATAATACTATAAAGAGGAATATAGAAGTATTTCTTTTATCAAGCACATTGAAAACAAAAGGTTGCTTTCTGCTACCAGATACGTTCTTCAGAGCCTTAAACTAATGGCCAAACTAAATTACCATGATATTAAGATAAAAACACATAGGAAAAATGAAGATTTATAATAACAGCTTTGAGGACTGTTTGTCTTATTTTAAACATTTGAGGGGTGCCTGGGTGGCTCAGTCAGTTAAGCATCTGACTTTGGCTCGGGTCATGATCTCACGATTTGTGAGTTCAAGCCCTGAGTTGGACTCTGTGCTGACAACTCAGACCCTGGAGTCTGCTTTGGATTCTGTGTCTCCCTCTCTCTCTTCCCCACCCCCATGTGTGCTCCGTCTCTCAAAAATGAATAAACATTAAAAAATATTTTTAAAAATTTAGAAAATATCCTTTATAGGATATAGAGATCATCCAAAGAACCCAGTGAGATGTATTGGGAATTTGGAAACCATCCATTTTCCAGAAGACTACACAAACATTTGTAAGTCTATATAAGTACTAAACAAGGGCATCGCCCTTAAAAGCTTGGAACGGTGCGAGGCTCTCAGAGTTTAATATTTGCCTTCCTTGAACCAGCAAATTCTCTCTACCAAGAGCTACAGTTAGCTCTAACTGCTTTCTCTATGGGTGGTTCATGCACTTGAAGTCTTTTACCTCTGAAGAACCTAGATTATGTCAGAGTAAAGGTGTATTTGCCTCTTTCCCTGTGGCTGTGTTTGAACTTCACAAAGCCATCATACAATTTGGAGTCCTTGGAAATTTGGAAGGGATGTTTCAGTTGGAACATTACATTGGACCGGGGGCTGAACCTTTAGGGACATTCTGAGAACAAACTTTCTGTAGCTTCTGAAGAATTACTCAAACTTATAAGCCCTCGAAGTCTTGTGTTTAGGTGAATAGGTATCCAGCAAAATAACCTTAGTTCTTCTCTTTGATATCCGATTGTCAGTCATACACAGAGCGATCGGAAATGGGAGGAAGTAAACAGAAACTGGCAGTACTCACTTGTATCTTAGCTTTAACCTCTCATTACAAAAAGTGCCTTTTAGCTTAAAAAGAAAAGTCACTTTCATAGTAAGATTATTTTGAACAGCTCAAGCTGTGCCTCGTGTTTCCTCGGGGCGTCCATGAACTCAGTTGTGATATCTTCACAAAAGAGAAACAGCAAAGCAAATGCTGAGATGTGGCCCTCCCAGGGAGACCACCACCCCACCCTCTCCCCTTGTTTTTAAACATGGCCGAGTTCTGACTCGGTGTAGCCATAAAACTCTCCTGGTAGCATTTTGGAGGCTTTTAAAAGTATGCCCCTCATAATATGTTCTATTACAGTGGTGATTGTTATTGTTGTTATTTCTTACTTTGTAGCAAGAGTGAAGTTTCCCTTGGGATATATTGAGAATGGATTGAGACTACCAACCATAGATCATAGTAGACTACTTCATTTTCTGCCATAAAGGCCAGCTTCGCTTGCTATCTGGTATCCTGGTTGGCAATGTTCTCCTCTGGAAGAAGCGATTGTTCTAAGACGCTGGAGGCAGAGAAATGGGGAATGGAACTGAGTTGGCTGTGAAACGGCATTGTGAGACATATAAGCTCTATTTAAGAGCTAAAGTGATCATTTCCCTATTGTCTTGTAGATCCACTTATTGGGATTTAGAATTCTATTTCTCAGATGAATCACAGTGCTTGGAATAGAGTAGAACAGACTTTTCCAGGATAAATCCTTGACAGGGGATTATGTTCCTAGAACAAAGAGCTAGGAGGAAAGTAGACAAGTCATTGGATCTGTCTGCCCATCTCTGTTAGGACCACATGAAATTGAGGTGTCATTCGCCTCTCCATAGCATCCTCTCAAAGTTTATATACACCTTCTGGAAGTTCTTCATCACCAACACGTGGGTCTCCAATTCAGCACACTTTTCTCATATGTAGCATAAATTAAATTGCTATTTTCAAACCTCGTTTGCTTTCGTCTTGCCTAAAACAATGCTATTTTTTTTATTTATTTTGAGAGAGAGAGAGCTGGCGCACACACACACACACACACACACACACACACACAAACACACACACACGTGAGTTGGGGAGGGGCAGAGAGAGAGAATCCCAAGCAGACTCCTCATTGACATGGGGCTTGATCTCACAAACTGTGAGATCAGGACCTGAGCTGAAATCAAGAGTCAGACACTTAACTGACTGAGCCACACAGCTGTCCCAAAGCTAACATTTGATTATATATTTTTGCCACTTGTGGAAATCTCACCATATTTAAAAGTAATAATAAATACATGTGTCCTTGTTTTCCTGGATTACCTACTTGTAGCCATACAATCAGCATATGCTGTGTTTTTATTTCTAAATTGCTATGGCACACACTTTTCCTAGACTCAGAAACATTTTCATCGTTTTCCAGGCTCTGCCTTGTGGACACTCAAGACCAAATGCATTAGGTTCTTTCACTCCAGACTTCCCATCTTGTCATCACTCTGCCACTGATGATGATAACTGCTGCTCTTCTGGGCATCGTTGTGTTTTTACTGGTGACCAGCTCAGATGACCGTTAACTTGGGCATTGGTAATGGTCAGTGCTTCCCAATTTTCTCCCATCATATCTAAGAGAAGCAGAGTTTAACTTTTACCAGACTTGATTAAATGCTTAGAGACAACAGAAGTAATACAGGAAAAATAGTAACTGCTTCTAGAAGCCTCTCATAACTGCCGCATCTCCCCTAGTCTCAGAATCTTTGCCAAACCCATGTTGGTCTCCAGGGGTGGTAGACCTGTCCAGCCATCTCCATGGGCATGTCTCGACACTCCTTGTCTTCCCAGAGTCCAGGCCCCAGAGTTTCCCTGGTCCCGGAGGATGGGGGCTTTCTCTCTTCTCTCTATGGAGGTCCAGCTCACTTGAGATTAGCCCACTTATTCCCGTTAGTAATAAACAGCAGCTTTTTTACAGAAGGGAAGAAGCAGATTCAGGGAGCCAAGCTCCCTGCGTCTTGTGACTTCACAAACCCCTGGGTTTCCAGTGCTCTGCATCCAGCCGGCAGAAGGGAAGAAGCAGCCTGGAAAAGGCACACATGCTTCCCATTGCACTGGCTAGGAAGGTTCTTAGAGAACTTCTTACATTTCAACTTGTTACCTGATCCCACCGATGCACAGGGACCTGGAAAGTGTAGCCTGTGGCTCTCAAATAAGCACCCGTATGATGATACCAAGCGTGCTGTCTTCTCAGACATGGGCGCTTTTGTGCAGTGCACCCCTTGGATATGTTTTACCCAGACTTTGGAAGTTAAGGTTTCCTTTTGTAAAAAAAGCTGCTGTTTATTACTAACGGGAATAAGTGGGCTAATCTCAAGTGAGCTGGACCTCCATAGAGAGAAGAGAGAAAGCCCCCATCCTCCGGGACCAGGGAAACTCTGGGGCCTGGACTCTGGGAAGACAAGGAGTGTCGAGACATGCCCATGGAGATGGCTGGACAGGTCTACCACCCCTGGAGACCAACATGGGTTTGGCAAAGATTCTGAGACTAGGGGAGATGCGGCAGTTATGAGAGGCTTGGGCCCCTGAGTCTGCTTCTTCCCTTCTGTCGGCTGGATGCAGAGCACTGGAAACCCAGGGGTTCACAAAGTCACAAGATGCAGGGAGCTTGGCTCCCTGAATCTCTTTGGAAAGGGAAGGCACCAGCTGACCAGAACATTTGTGGGGCAGAACATTTGTGTGGAGGAATGAGACAAAACATTTATAGTTGACTCTAATGACTTGGGTCTGAACTGTATGGGTCCACTTATACATGGATTTTCTTTTATAAATGTAGTACAGAACTCTAAATGTATTTTCTCTTGTTTTTGGGGAACATTGTGTTTTGTTACTCTATTATAATAATACAGTGTATAATACATTTACAAAATATGTGTTCATCAACTATGTTATTGGTAAGGCATCCAGTCAACAGTAGGCTATAAGTAGTTAAGTTTTTGGGGAGTTGAAAGTTATCCATGGATTTTCAGTTGTGTGAGGGTTGGGACCTCTAACCCCTGTGTTGTCCAAGGGTCAACTGTGTATCGTAAGGAAGTGAAATTTTACCTTTTGTTGTTGTTGTTAAAGTTGTTAGTGTGAATAGAACTAATTCAGTCTGAAATATCTTCATTTGGAACTTTGCTTCCATTCAGGGCACGTGAAAAAATACTGTGTAGGTATTTGCCTTATATCAGTATAGCTTAAGAGCACCCTCCATAGTGGTCTTTTGCAGAAAAGAAAAGCAAATAAATAACATAACATAACATAACATAACATAACATAACATAACATAACATAATCCAGGGATCTGCCCCCAATGACAAATTTTAGTTTTCATTATAGAATGCAGAAATTCTTGGGGCATCTGGGTGGCTCAGTCATTTGAGCATCTGATTCTTGATTTCAGCTCAGGCCATGACCTCATGGTTTGTGAGATGGATTCCCACATCAGGCTCCCCACTGGGCATCAAGCCTGCTTAAGATTGTCTCTCTCCCTCTCTCCCTCTCACTCTGACCCTCTCTCCCACTCATACACTCTCTCTCTCTCTTTCTCTCCCTCTTTGCCCCTCCCCCAGAGCTTGCTCCTGTGCTCACACACTCTCTTAAAATACACAAATTAATAAACATTAAAAAATAAAAAGAATGCAGAAATTCTTACTTTGCAAGTATCCCAGCTTCAAGAGTCCAGGGTCCCTTTATGCATACAACCTTACTTATTAAATTAATACAAATCCTTCTTTGCTCAATTTTACCTTGAGTTAAATTATATATTTATTCTTTGTCTTAAAAAAAATGATCCATTTCCCAAACATTTTGAGATTTTCCCCTAAACATTCTCAATTCTTGACCTTCACCTCAACTGTGGAACCCCAAAGGCTGGAATGTCTGGAAGCAGTGTCATTTACTGGGTGCAATGGGATGCCAACCCCAGGATGTGTGTGCAGACTATTGTCTGGGATGGATTCAGCTGTCCCACATCCCAAGGAAGAGAAGGAAGTTGCCCCACTCAGATGAGATTTTGGCAATGAGAAGACAGACGCTTTCAAGAATAAATCTGATTTGCAGAAATGTTCATCTTGGGAAGAAAGCCTTTTCAAAAGATAGCAAGTGAGATAAGAATGGTCTCAGAATACAGTAAAATAGGAACTGATTTTCATAGGGCTCGAATGAATAAACCATCTCATTGCTTTATAGTCACGCCAGGGAGATGGCAGGATAATAGAATTTGGGAGCCAGAGAGTAAGTATGAGAACTATTCTGACCCCTGGGTCTAGCCAGAGGCCCCAGGACCCAACTGCTATTCAGGTACCTGTCAGTTCAAATATATACTGATTTATTAAATGTAGGATTTGGGGAGGGGAAGGTCTTTAAAAACTTACTACATTCCATTTTAGGCTTCTTAACAATAAAAAATGAATCCTTTAAAAATAGTTTTTATTTATTTTTATTTCTTGAGAGAGAGAGCGGGCATGTGCAAACAGAGGAAAGACAGAGGGGGAAAGAGAGAGAGGGAGAGGGAGAATCTTAAGTAGGCTCCACGTTCAGCACAAACCCCATCGCGGGGCTCAATCCCATGACTCTAGGATCATGACCTGAGCTGAAATCAAGTGTCAGATGCTCAACCAAGTGAGACACCCAGGTGCCCCTAAAAAGACTTTTTAAAGAAATTAAAGACAATTAGAAGTTGCAATTTTATTACCCTGTACTCTCCCAAGCCTTTTGCACCATTTAATGAAGCTGTGAATAGTGAAGCTTACTCCTAATGAATGCATTTTCTCAGCACAGTTTTTAAAAATTGTCCTCCAGTTTGACTTTATCCCTTTTGATGTGCAATTGAATTTAGCACATGTATAAATTAGTGTGACCGTCACCATTAAGCAAGCCTCAGAACTCTTCCCTCACCCCCAATCCCTGTTGCTATCCCTTTATAGTCACCCCTCCTCGCACCCTAACTCCTGGCACCCACTAATCTGTCTTCTGTCACTATACTTGTCTTCTTTTTTTTTTTTTTAATTTTTTTTTCAACGTTTATTTATTTTTGGGACAGAGAGAGACAGAGCATGAACGGGGGAGGGGCAGAGAGAGAGGGAGACACAGAATCGGAAACAGGCTCCAGGCTCTGAGCCATCAGCCCAGAGCCCGACGCGGGGCTCGAACTCACGGACCGCGAGATCGTGACCTGGCTGAAGTCGGACGCTTAACCGACTGCGCCACCCAGGCGCCCCTCTATACTTGTCTTCTTGAGAATGTCACATAAATGGAAGCCTTTAAGGCTTGCTTCTTGCGCTCCATGTTATGCCTTTGAGATCCATCCACATCATTGTGTCTACGCACAGATGGTTCCTTTTGCTGCTCAATAGTGTTCATTGTATACTTATTCCACAGGATGTTTGGCTGCTTACTCATTGAAGGACATTTAGATTGTATCTAGTTTGTGGCAGTTATGAATTAGAGCTGGTGTAAGATTTCATGTGCAGGTTTTTGGGTGAACGTGGGTCCCCCTTTCTCTCTTTTTCCAGCGTTTGGTCCTTTTGTCCATCCTTTCATTTTGAAATTTTCTTCTGACATGTTCAAGTGTCTGTCATGCCCTTCTAAGTCTCTGACTTCATGGTTGCTTTTTTCTTCTTTTTGCTTAGTTATATCATTTAAAAAAAGTTTCAGGGGCACCTGGGTGGCGCAGTCGGTTAAGCCTCCGACTTCAGCCAGGTCACGATCTCGCGGTCCGTGAGTTCGAGCCCCGCGTCAGGCTCTGGGCTGATGGCTCAGAGCCTGGAGCCTGTTTCCGATTCTGTGTCTCCCTCTCTCTCTGCCCCTCCCCTGTTGATGCTCTGTCTCTCTCTGTCCCAAAAATAAATAAACGTTGAAAAAAAAAATTTAAAAAAAGTTTCATACTTCTTTTGTTTATTTTTTTCTTGCCAATCTTATCTTCAAGTGCAGTTTTTATGCGAATAAAATTGAAGTTTGGGTAATTATCTTTAAACTCAGATCCACGGGTACACGTGTGAATTTTTATCCACCCAAGGTCAACTTCAGAGGCAGGCGTGGAGTGAGATGTGAACCGTATTCATCCATGTTTAGCAATTTCCTGGTAAATACTATGCAGAAGAAAATCGGCACAGGGATCGAGGAGGCATGAAATCTAATTTGATAAGGGAAGTTAAAACACCAGGAAGTAAAGGATAATGAAAAGTTGGAGGGGGGCAATAGACTAAAGGGTCTGATGAGGCTGAACAACTATTTTAACTTTTTTTAAAGTTTATTTATTTATTTTGAGGGAGAGAGGGGGAGGGAGAAAAAAAGAAAGCAGGGGAGGGGCAGAGAGAAAATCCTAAGCAGGCTCCACACTGTCAGTCCAGACTCAAACTCAGGGCTTGATCCCACGAACTGTGAGATCATGACCTGAGCCCAAATTGAGAGTCGGACACTTAACCAACTGAGCCACCTAGCCACCCTGGTTGAAGAATTTTTCAAGTGAGGTTACAGGAAGAATTGGTCACAGGTGGACAATGGTGATCAGAGGGTGCTTGAGGATTAGCAAGGCTATGGCCCAGGTATTTGTGACAACAGGCCTAAGCCAGTGGTTCTGTGTGTATCAGACTCAACTGGGAAAAGTTTTAACTACAGCCACCCGTATCTCTCCCTTTAAAAAGGCTGAATCTATTGGTCTTGGACGGGGCCAGAGCAACCACCAAGAGTCAAAAAACATTGCTATGCTGTGTAACAGTGGGAGGAGTGGACAAAGTAAAAGGCAGGGTGAGGCCATTTGGGAAGATAAAAAGAGATTGAGGTGAGACTATGTGAATGTTTTACATGAATTTTGAGGCCACAAAACATGACATGAGATACAGCATTGGAAGGTGGGAAAATAGTCTTGAGGCTGCCCAAGAGGGTGCAGAGTTGTAATAAGGATGGGTTGAAAGTGAGCTCTGATGTTAAGGTCTCATAAAATCATAGCTGAGGAGATTAATTCACAGAAATAATGCCTCCAAATGGAGGGACCACAATATTGGCTGTCTATTGAATCATGAATCAGTGTTTGAATCACCTTCACTTATTAGGCAATGATTTTTCTTGAAATTTGAGTAATAAATTTCTTCACTGACATCAAGCAATTTTACAAGGTGGGTCATTATTTCCTTTTTGACTAAATAGGTTCAGAATTCACTGAAACACTTCATTTGAATAATTTTCAAATGAAGAGTCCACTTTATTTGCAAGCATTTTTAAGAATGCAGATGTGTTTTCAAAACACAGTTATCTTTGAAGAAACAAAATCACAAAACAAAATATTTCCAAATACCCATTTTCAAAGGATTCTCTTCAAAGCCCAAGTTTTTTTAAAAAAAGGGGTGAGATGGGGCGCCTGGGTGGCGCAGTCAGTTAAGCATCCGACTTCAGCCAGATCACGATCTCGCGGTCTGTGAGTTCGAGCCCCGCGTCAGGCTCTGGGCTGATGGCTCAGAGCCTGGAGCCTGTTTCCGATTCTGTGTCTCCTTCTCTCTCTGCCCCTCCCCCGTTCATGCTCTGTCTCTCTCTGTCCCAAAAATAAATAAACGTTGAAAAAAAAAATTTTTTTTTAAAAATAAATAAATAAATAAGGGGTGAGAGGTACTTTTGTGCTTGGCAAAAATTATACGTACTCTAGTGATACAGAAAACTTTTTATTTTTTCTGAAATATTTGCTAGGCTGCATTTCTACTGATACCATGTGATATCCCAGAAAAAGGCCAGCCACCATCCCATGTGGCACTGTTGGGCAAATTTTATAAAGCTTCCCCTTTCCATGATATTGCAGCCGCCTGGATTTTTTTTAATGGAAATGTGTGAATCTACAAATTACAAATCATATAAATGGAAGAGGTTCTCCTTAAAATTGTTTAGTGCATCCCCTATGCAGTCACACATGATGACCTTAAAAAGGTTAGGAAATTTATTAAAAGGAAAGTGAGTAACTGAGTGTCACTGTACTTTTAAGGTTTGTACTATGAGTTAAACAGTGAAACTTTGGTACAAATAACGTTCATGGTCACTCCCTATTCCATTCAAACCATTGGAGAAAGATCTACCGCATTATAGGAGTCTTGTTTTTATAGAATAAACAATACATCAATGACGCCTACATACAGCACCTTTTACCTCTGACTTCAACTTTTTTGCTGAAGTCTTACATATAAAAACCTTGTGATAAATGAACTCTCTTTTCTTTGCTACCTGTGTAATCACTTCACTTGAATCTTTTTCTCTAAACAAGAGAGCTGTTCCATTAGTGGTACAGTCACCCATCATGACCAGTAAATATTTTCTAATCTAAGAAACTATTTATATGAACACCACATCCTTTATAGTTAAACTTTACTTAAGAAGTTAAAATCAATAATTTTGTAAAATCATTTACAAAATTAAGTTTTTCACTCCCTGCATGACTGGAAGAGAATATATAAAAATACTATAAGCTGACACATCTGAGCATCACCTATATCCAGCATTACAACAAACTTCCTATACTGTATCCATTCTAATATCTGCTTCTTATATTCTTTGATAATACTCTCCATCCTATTGCCATGTCATTTTCTGTGTATGATTTCAACCACTTTTGTTGAAGCAGGAAGAAATATCCTCTAAAGTAGATAGTTTTTCTGTCACTTTTAAGGAACAAACAAACACCAATAGCAACGAAAAACCCCACAAAAGAGAGTTCTACACTATTGGTGTTAAATTCTGGCAAAGTTTTAAAGTACTGAGATAAATGTCACATGATTTAAGACTTTGTAGAAGTTTATTTTCATGTTTGAAAGTCTCGCTAGTGTGGATGGCTTTATACAATTATTAGCTGAAATCCCCTAGAGACATATTTATTATTACTCACTGTGGATGTAAATCTATATGCAAAATAATCATCATTTTATTTATCATTTCAAGTTGAAAATTGTAATTCTTATCACTGTTCCTACCTCGTAATGTGATCCATGAACAGAACATACTGAATAAGGAAATATCTGAACTCTTTCATTTCCTTGCTGCTTTATTGTGTTTATATTATTAGTATTCTTTTTAGTTTTTATAGTTTCTTTGCAGGAAACACTTGAAAGCATTTGATTCATTCAGTGAAGCCTAGAGAACATATTTCACTCAATGCTACAAGTGTAAACCAGTGTTATATACTGCAGCAGTTGGAAAGAAAACAGATTTACACTGATGGAGGCACACAGCCAGCCCTGTGTGAGATAGAAACCCATTTTCTCACCAGAGAACGTGGCTCTCTGCATGTCACAGGGGACGCTCAGTCTAAATGAGGGCACCAGTGTCCATCTGTATGGTTGAGTAATTGTAATTCTTAATTTCGTTTTGTTTTCAAAATTTTAAAATTACATAAATAGAAACTTTTATTTTTTTTTCTGGTGTGCCAGCAGCTTAATTTAGAGAATGTCAGTCTACAGGACAAAGGGAGATGAAAAGTTTAACAAGGATACTGCACTGGGAAATGAGCCCATAGCAGTATGTAATTGGAGCACTAAGGGCTTACCTGTCCTTATCCCAGGATGGACAGCTAAGCCAACTAGTGAAACCTCCTTTATCTGCTCTGTGAATCCAAGTATAAGCCAGTTTCCATGTTTGAGGTGAATATGCCATATTCATACTGCCCATATGCAATGAATTTCCCTGGCATCTTGAAGAATGCAAGTTCAGAATCTGTAGGTTTATAATGGGGTCTGTGGGTATCCATTCCTAACAAGTTTCTGGTTAGTCCTGATGCAGCTTGTCTATCACCACATTTATGACTGAAGAAAGTTTAGACAAGATGTCTATAAACCATGCTTGGCGTTTGTGTAAATAAAGTTTTATTGGGACACAGTCAGCCCATTTATACATTGTCTAGTACCTCATTCCCTACTGCGGTGGGAGAGTTGAATACTTGCTACAGAGACCCTATGGCCTACATAATCTAAAATATTTATTATCTGACCCTTTACATAAAAGGTTTGCTGTACCCTTGCTTACATAATAAATGTGTAGTTCTTAAATAGATACACACATGGATAACCATCCATCTAGATTCATGTGGACACCACAGGTTCAGAAAAAGGTGGAGGAGCTAATTTCATCACCTCATTTTATGGGCTAAATAATAAGAATATTCACTTAGGAGCAGATTTTTTATTTCAATGAAATCAGGAATTACAGAAAGGACAGTAAAACGTAAATTACTTGAAAAAAATATTGCTCTTCATATTGAAATCATGAAGTTAAAAGATAGCTCTACATCAAAAGTTACATACCCAGCATTTTAAGGTCACAGAAAGTAAGGTGAAAGTATGAAACATTTGAGTTGAATTATATTAAATACATGAGAGTTGGGTTTAACTGTTATTCAACATAGTGTTGGAAGTCCTAGCCTCAGCAATCAGACAATACGAAGAAATAAAAGGCATCCAAATCAGCAAGGAGGAAGTCAAACTCTCACTCTTCTCAGATGCCCTGATACTCTATGTGTAAAACCAAAAAGACTACCAAAAAACTGTTAGATCTTGTTCATGAATTCAGCAAAGACTCAGGATCTAAAACCAATGTACAGAAATCAGTTGCATTTCTATAC
Source organism: Lynx rufus (assembly GCF_022079265.1). Lineage (NCBI taxonomy): Eukaryota > Metazoa > Chordata > Mammalia > Carnivora > Felidae > Lynx > Lynx rufus. The sequence goes on from NW_025814878.1 coordinate 724,289, forward strand.
ACCAATAATGAAGCAGCAGAAAGAGAAATCAAGGAATTGACCCTATTTACAATTGCAGGAAAAACCATAAAATACCTAGGAATAAACCTAACCACAGAGGTGAAAAATCTATACACTGAAAACTATAGAAAGCTTATGAAAGAAATCGAAGACCCAAAAGAATGGAAAAACATTCCATGCTCCTGGATCGGAAGAACAAATATTGTTAAAATGTTGATACTAGCCAAAGCAATCTACCTATTCAATGCAATCCCTATCAAAATAACCCCAACATTCTTCATAGAGCTAGAAAAAATAATCCTAAAATTTGTATGGCACCAGAAAGGACTCCAAATGGCCAAAGCAGTCCTAAAACAGAAAACCAATGCTGGAGGCATCAAGCTGTATTATAAAACTGTCATCATCAAGACAGTATGGTACTGGCACAAAAACAGACACATGGATTGACAGAACAGAATAGAGAACCCACAATGGACCCACAAACGTATGGCCACCTAATCTTCAACAAAGCAGGAAAGAATATCCAATGGAAAAAAGGCAGTCTTTTCAGAAAATGGTGTTGGGAAAACTGGACAGTGATGTGCAGAAGAATGAACCTGGACCACTTGCTTACAGCACACACAAAAATAAACTCAAAATGGATAAAAGACATAAATGTAAGATAGGAAACCATCAAAATCCTAGAGGAGAAAACAAGCAACAACCTCTTTGACCTCAGCTGCAGCAACTTCTTACTTGACATGTCTCTGGAAGCAAGGGAACCAAAAGCAAAAATTAAATATTGGGACCTCTTCAGCATAAAAACTTCTGCACAGTGAAGGAAATAATCAGCAAAACTAAAAGGCAACTGACCAGTTTGGGAAAAGATATTTGCAAATGGCATATCAGATAAAGGCTTAGTATCCAAAATCTATAAATAACATATCAAACTCAACACCCAAAAAACAAATAATCCGGTGAAGAAATGGGCAAAAGACATAGACATTTTTCCAAAGAAGAGACCCAGATGGCCAGCCAAAACATGAAAAAATGCTCAACATCACTCATCATCAGGGAAATACAAATCAAATTACAATGGGATACCACCTCACACCTGTCAGAATGGCTAAATTAACAACTCAGGCAACAATAGATGTTGGGGAGGATGTGGAGAATGAGGGACCCTTTTGCACCACTGGTGAGAATGCAAACTGGTGCAGCCACTCTGGAAAACAATATGGAGGTTCCTAAAAAATTAAAAATAGAACTACCCTGTGACCCAGCAGTAGCACTACTAGGAACTTATCCAAAGGACACAGGAGTGCTGTTTCGAAGGGGCACCTGCACCCCAATGTTTATAACAGCACTATTGACAATAGCCAAAGTATGGAAAGAGCCCAAATGCCCATCGATGGATGAATGGATAAAGAAGATGTGGTATATATGTACAATGGAATGTTATTTGACGATCAAAAAGAATGAAATCTTGTCATTTGCAACAATGGGGCTGGAACTACAGTGTATTATACTACATGAAATTAGAGAAAGATAAATATCATATGACTTCACTCATGTGGAACTTAAGATACAAAACAGATGAACATAAAGGAAGGGAAGCAAAAATAATATGAAAACAGGGGCAAACCATAAGATACTCTTAAGTACAGAGAACAAACTGAGGGTTTCTGTAGGGGTTTGGTTGGGGGGATGGGCTAAATGGGCAAGGGGCATTAAGACAGACACTTGTTGGGATGAGCACTGGGTGTTATATGTAAGTGATGAATCACTAAATTCTACTCCTGAAGTCATTATTACACTATATGTTAGCTAACTTGAATGTAAATTTTAAAAAAATAAATTAATCTAAAAAAGAGAGTTGGGCTTAATATCTTTTTCTAACTAAAAGTGTCACAGTAGAATTTTAAAATGAAACTAAGCGACAAAGTGAAATTCAAATCATAGCAGTGGTATGCTGTGTATTATCATAGGTTTTGAAATTTCATTTTCGTGCTATATAAACTGATAGTCATACTTAACTGGTGAAATTAGTTGACAGGACACATCTTCACAACAATTACTACATTAGAAACGTTCCAGTGCACACCTCAAAACATGAGCATTTTCTATCATCACTGTGCATTTCATGAAACTCTAAAATATATTAGGTGGCATACAGTGCCATTGATCCATTATGAAAAATATTCCCTAGAAGGAAGTGCTTTCACAATAATCAAGTAAATTAGTTTTATTTGCCAGTGATTTTAATGTGATGTGTAATGTCACTTTATTATCTACTCCGTAGGTTGAAAGTTCAAGAGTAAAAAAATAAAGAAAAGAAAAGAAAGAAAGAAAATTATCCTGTCATTTTCTGTTACATCAGTGTTTTTTAGTTACTACTTCTGGATAGATGTTGATTACCAGTCTTCAGTGTTGTGATACAGATGTGAAGTTTCTAAAGCATATGATTGAGTCACAGTTCAGAAAATTTAATTATGCTTGTCTACCAGAAATGTTTGTTGAATCTTTTGGTTAAATATTAACTTTTAACTGAATTTTTTTCTTTCAGTGGAGAGGGTAGATGGATGGATGGACAATGTGTAGACAGAGAATGATAGATAGATAGATAGATAGAGAGAGAGAGAGATAGATAGATGATATAAGGCACAATTTAAGGTAATATGAATAACTACCCAGAGTTATTTCATTATTCTGTCTTACTCATCAGTCTTCACATAATTTGGCTTTAATACAAAAATGAGAAAAATAGCTAAAACACACTTGATTTCAATATCTTCACTTTATCCCACAGTAATTAAAACTTGACCAGCCTGGAGGTTGACCATTATTTGATTTAATTCTCAAATGTAGAAATCCCCTCAAACGGGGATCTTGAGGATGAGTTGACTGAAATGGGAAATGCATGAGCTCATTCTGGAGAGCTGCCTTTCCTTGAAGGAAGCCTGGAAGGAGGCTGCTGCCTTGGGAAGCCCAGTGGCTTCCTTGCATTTCTGGGGAGGGAGGGCCATGCTGTGTACCCTACCCTAGCAGCCGCCCAGTCCCATGCCAGTGTGCTCAGAGTGTTCATGGACTTTGACATCAGAAAGTACCTCCTTTCATATAGTGAAAAAATGCCAATCAGAGAATACAGAACACAGAATAATAAATATAAGGAAAGTAAAGTGTAGTGAATGATCCTGTTCTTCACATGACTAGAGGTGTTGAGATGGCACTCCAAAGCACAGGGCTAGGCATGTTTGTTTTGTTGTTTTGTTTTGCTTTGTTTTGTTTTGGTGTGTGTGTGTGTGTTGCCTTTTACATTTACTGTTCCATTCTAGAATGAGGAAATTAACAAGGCCCTCTATAGCTATTCTAAATAATCTGTTAACTGTATAGGTGACTCTCTGCCCACCACCAGTGTTCCCGTATTTAAACCGGTAGGGTAGAACAGACAGTTGTGTAGATGCTCGATTCCCAGGTCTGCATCCCAGTATATCTGTACTACCTGGCCAGCGGCCCTTCTCCTCAACATCAGGCAAGGAAAAGACTTAGGTCAGGTGTTCCAGAACACCTTATAAACTTGTGAGAAAGAGGATCAGCTGTCTAAAACAAAGGAGCAATGACTTTTACGTGGTCTGTTTTCAGACATTTTTTTGACTCTCAATTTCTTTATCTGTAAAACGAGACTAATATTCTTAGTCCTTCCCATTTTGTGGCATCGTGAGGCCCTGCCTGTTTATTTTCTGTGACATATGACCTTAAATGACTGAATTCCAGTTTTCTAGGAGGCAGTACAGTGTCACTTTCCATTTTTTTTTAACTTGTCGATCATTAGATCCTCATGGATCTTAATAGTGTTTGGCAGAGCTCTTCTCTTTTGACCTTGCCTCTACGTAACATGGGAGCAATGCACGTTTGCCACTGGAGTCATGGGATCTGGTCATTTGAGAGGCATGTGCTGTGCTAAACCGATCCGGGCTCACTCTGGGAAGCAACGGACTGACCAGACTGACCTGTTCCCTGGTGTTAGAATCTCATTTTTCTGATGCTTACAATTCATGCAAATTTCCCCCTCTATGTGCCACCTGTTTCACCAAAAAGGGGGGGTACCCTTTCTACTCCTCTGAATACAATACAATTATTGCTAGCAAGCCTGCATTGGATTCCGGCATCTGGGTCTGTTTTCACCAGCTGCCTGACTGCTGATGTGTTCCCAAATAGGGCACATTCAAGATGCCAGCTGTGCTCCCTGACATCTGTTTCTCAGGGAAACTTGTTTCCAGGTCTTACCGGAATTTTGTGGGAACTATGAACAAGGGAAAGAGGGCAGAGGCCATGCAGCATCATTGATAAGGCCCTTCTTTCCATTCTTTTTGTGTCTGAAAGGAACAGCTTAAAGGTTCTGTTTTTACATGAAAACATTTCCTTAAGTGAGATAGTTTAGAAATTTAACAACAACAAATGACTGGTTTTTCTCTTCTCAGAGGGGTATTTGAAGTAATTGGACAGGTGTTAAACAGGTGAACAGTGACAGAGCCTCTAACAATCTTGAACATCATGGCTAAATCTAGAGGTTTTCTTCTGGTACTTTTTCAGCACAATTGACCCTTCCCTTTTTGTCTGCCATGTGCTGTCATAGACTGAATGTTCATTTTCTCCACAAAATGCATACGTTGAAATCCTAACCCCTAATATAATAGTATTAGGAGTTGAGGTCTTTGGAAATTGGTTAGGTGTTGAGGGCAGAGCCTCATGAACATCATTAGTGCCCTTATACAAGAGAACCCAGAGAGCCTCCCTCCCCATCCACCACGTGAGGACACAGTGAACCAAGAGGAAGGTCACCAGGATGCAGTCCTCATCAGACACTCGATCTGCTGACCCCTTCATCTTGGACTTCCAACCTCCAGAAGGGTGAGAAGCCCATTGCTGTTGTTTATAAACCACTCCATCTATGGTAGTTTGTGGTAGCAGCCCCGACAAGCTGAAACACCACAAAAACACAGATTAGACTTATTTCCCTTTTGTCTGATTACTAATGACTTCAATGGAAGCAAAGGTAAGAGGAAGGAAAGGTAAGGAAGGGAATGTCTAGGAAGTGTGTTCTTCTTGTGAGACAGGGGGATCCAAGAATATAAATGGACCTCGTTCTAGGCAGAAAATGGCATTTGGGCTGTGAGGACTCACTATAGCCTTTCTACTGTAACCTGTCCTGTGAGCTGGCACTTGGACCTAGGCAGTGTGGCTGTGGCCATACTCTCTTTCTGAGGACACATATTGAGACAGTGTTCTGGTGTCCCATTTGCAGCGAAGAATACCTTAATACCAGTATCACATGGGAAAACAAAATAGAGATTCAGAGATGAGCATATTTCTGGTTATGTGAGTTACCCATGTACTCACATTTCTGAAGTGAAGACAAGCATATGTTAATAATAGGTTGGATACGATACAAAGAATATGCTCTTGAGATAAGTCTGAGGGAATAATATCTGTCGATGTCATAGAGCTTTACATTTATGCTATAAATGTACATATTTAAAAATATAATTTGGGAAAGATGGCCAGAAATGCTAATTTTTATAATATATCTTAGCACATGTTACCTAACAAAGAAAACCGTGTACACCACAAACATATGTCGTATGGCAGAAGGGATTTTTCTGTCACGAATGATTTTTGCTTTGGAAATATAAAATATTGAAATGCATTGTCTATTAGCATTTTTAATAGGGTGTCTTAGAGATAGCTGTGTCTACATATATCACCCCCATGAATATGTCCTTCTGAAATTAAACACGAAGGAAGTACAAACATGATGCGTTTGAATCCCAAGCTAGTGTTTATATTGCACATAGTATCAGACTCGAAGCTTCCTGAACTACAATATATTTTGACAGAATCCCCTTTGTTTTATGCATATGCATCCACTTCTAATGTGCATATGCTTAAAATGTAAAAAATAGAAGGAAATGGCATGCTGTTGCTAAGTGGGTATCCTACAGACTTGAAACAAAAAAGAAAACCTTTAAATTACACTATAATTATGTAAAATAATGCGATTTTACTTTGGTTATCTAAAATAAAAATTAGAAGCTTGCAAATGAAAATGACTCTATAATGATAATTTCCAAAGTATTTTCAGAGTAGCTAGTTTGTAACTTTGAGAAAGTAACCACCTTGCCCTTTCTCCAAAGCCCTTTCACACCACCAGGGCCAGAAACACTGACCAACCCTCACTGTCAGGGTAGTGTCAGAAAAAAATGTGCAAAATAGTCCTGGCTTAGCTACTTCCTGTCAGCTTTGTTGTCACTGGTTTGTCTTCTTGGAGAGGTAATTATCTGGTGTCAACATTCTCAATCATTCAATTCAGGTTTAACTCCCATGCAACAAGATCATTGTTTTGGTCTGTTGTAAGATACCCCTGTAGCAGTTCTGTACTTGGCCTAGTGAAGAATACCTGAAAGAACTTCAAAAAAATCAAGATGCGGGTGCCTGGGAGGCTCAGTCGGTTGCGCGTCCAACTTCGGCTTAGGTCATGATCTCACGGTTCGTGAGTTCGAGTCCCATGTCGGGTGCTGTGCTGACAGCTCAGAGCCTGGAGCCTGCTTCAGATTCTGTCTCTCTCTCTCTCTCTCTCTCTCTCTCTCTCAAAAATAAATAAACATTAAAAAAAATTTTTTAATGCAGAGTCTGGAGAGAAACGCCAGCAGTATGGGTTTAGTGAAGTCTGGAATGAAATGTAAGAATCTGTACTTTAAACACATCCCCAGTCTCTGTCTCTCTCTGTCTCAAAAATAAATAAATGTTAAAAAAAATTAAAAAAAAAACTTAAAAAAAAAAATAAATAAATAAACATCCCCAGGAGGAAAAGACAAAATTTCAAGTGTGGTGAGAATATGGAGCCATTGGAACTCTGTTTGAGAAATTTGGAACTAAGTGGGTGGAAATGTAAATCCATACAGCAAATTTGTGTTTGATCTACCGGAGCTGAACATAGACCTACCTACCACTCTGTAGTTTCACTCGTAACTATATAACTGATAGAAATGCATCTGTGTCTTCACCAAAACATGCATAAGAATGTTCATAGCGGCATCATTCAAAAAAGTCAGAAGGACGGAGACCACCTTAGCTATGTTCATCAATACTGAGATGGAGATATAAATGTAGGGTATTTATCCTTTAGTGTCCTAAAAGATACTGGCAAGGTAGCTGGCAAGGCCAGCTTCATGGGTGTGTGATCTGGGAATTGCACATGGCCCGCTCTGAAAGGGCCCTGTGCTGGGTTCAGTGTTCTGCTGTTACCATCTTGTCATTTCGGAACAGAGGAACTGCACTTTCATTTCGCAAGGGACCCTGCAAATTAGGTGTCTGATTCTACTATATAGTAATCTCACTCAATGTTGCACGAGTAGAGTTCAACAAAAAAATGATATATACCCTATGATTTCAAAAACAGGGAAAAATGAAACTATAATGTTGTAAATCAGGATAGTGGTTGGCTTTGAGGAGGTGAGAGGGGGTGAGTTCCATGAAAACATTTGGCACTGTCCCTGGCACATAGTACACTATCAATTATTAATAGCTATTAATTAATAATTCATTGCTTTCTTACTGCCTTTTCTTCACAGGACAGAAGAATTTCTAAATAGTTGCACTGATATCTTTTCTATGCAATTAATATAAAATATTGATAGCCCTCTGATCATGAAACATTTAAATTATTCGTATTTTGGTAGAGGAGTAAATAAATCATGTTAAATTTATGCTGGTAGTTCTGACTCATGCCAACAAAAGGAAACAGTGACATGAATAATTCTAAAAAGAGGAGTATCAGATAATTATGTTAAGTGTATTTGATTTGGGAATGCAGGAGATGATACTATGGCAAGATTTATCTAGCTTTGTTTGGTGTGGTCTGCTACTGAATTAGCTCAAGTCTGACTGACGATAAAGGGCATGAAATGCAATCCTGTCCTTTTGTCTATGAACCACAACACTTGGGATCCATATCACTCATGTGGCCACATCATGTGCCAGGCTATGGTCGGTTTCCTATGCTGTCGTTTTCTCCCTGTCGCTTGTCTTTCCAATTGTATTGGGGACACCCCAAGGACAAGCCAGAATTTTCACGTTAGAATACATTTTTTTTTCTTCCTCTCACCCTCATATATAGCTGGTTGGTTTTTTGTTTCATTTCTGTTTGTATACAGTAGACAGTGTATATTTGTTTACTGGTTGAGTAAAGAGGGAAGAAAAGAGATAGTAAAATGGGGCTGAAGTCTTCCAAAGTCAGTTAATAAACTGAATTAAACCTTTTCAGATAATCTGACTCAATGCAGCTAGGTTGTGGCGGCACGTAAACCATTTGAGGACTGCCCAAATCTCTCCCATTCATAAAAACCTTTTTTGGATCTCCCCTGTGGGTCAGATCCATGGTCTGCCCCCAGGAAGAAGACAGTAAATACTATGTCAGGAAAATGAAATTCAGTTGATGGCTGAGGAGCTTTTTCAATAAGGGGATCCACAGGGTGTGGAACCTGAGAAGACAAAGCAAAGGAGGAGGAATCAAAGATGGGCTCAGGTGTTGTGAGCGGGTCTTCTGTGATTCTCTTCACAGGAACAGCAAAATCTGGCTTGAAGTAGTGTTAAGAAGGCTTCTGGGTAATGCATCTAGTTCTGGGTATGTTCAAGTTAAAAACAAACAATTTTATTAACGAATATATTTTTCAAGGGGCTAATGTATCCTGGGTTTCATCATCATCAATAGATACAAGTATTGTATTCTCTGGAAAGGAACATGCATCCACGTTGGTCACAAGCCCCTCTCTTTATTTTTTAAAAATATTTTCTGTTTTGTAGCATGTTCTGCCTTAAAAAAATGTAAAAATGTGTTCGGTCCCAGTGAACTCCACATTATTATTTATAGGTCATTTATTATGCCATTTATAGGGTATGTGAATGCTGGACAGTAAAATTTTTAGAAAATGTGATTGTGATTACATGACACTAAAAAATATAGCACATCGGCCATGAAAGTCTAAATCAGTAGGACCCTAGTACCTGCTACAGAGCCCAGTCCTGCCAAATGCTTTTGATGACAGCAAGAGGTAGGCTATATGCACCCAAATATTTTTTCCTCCTTATAATTGGACTTCTCTCCTGAATAATTTATATTCTACTTTGATTTTATATTTCTTAGCTTTTTCAAAATGTATGCTTGTTGATAATATGCTATAAATCATTGGTAGGCTTAAAGGTTGTACTTTTCTACAAACACCCTGTGCTTTAAAGATACATTGGAGAAAAGTATTCGTTTTCAATTATAGCAATAACCTCCAATTTTAAGATCTTACCTCTTATAATTGTATATGATAGAAGTAAAACAATAAGCAGGTAGCTAGTTATACAAGGGAAAAGGGAAAAGCCAAAAACAGAGGGATGAAATAACCTTTTGGTAAAAATGATCTTAGCAATTTTATAAGCCATTTCGATTTACCACAGGAAAAAAATGGAAATAAAGAAATTTTAGTATTTTTTTCCAAGACTACTAACAGGTTACAGATGAACTGAAACTAGAACCTTGTTCTCTTAGCTCTAATTTGTGCCTGTCATTACAATGCCAGACAACTTACAGTGTCAAGCATTTATGCATTTATATAATTAATCTAGGAAGATGTGAACATCACCACCTTTTTTTTTTCACATCATTTTGTTTTTCACTTGTAAAGTGAAGATTAACTTTCCCATGACCTTGTTGTAGACCAGAGGTTGGCACATTATGCCTTTACCTCTTTTGGTAAAACCCTTGAGCTTTGAGTAGATTGTATATATTTAAAAGGTTGTACTCTAAAAAAATAATAACATATTATGTGAAATTCAATTTTCAGTGCCCATAAATAAATCTTTGACAGAATATAACCACACCCATCGTTTATGGATTGTCAGCAGCTGCTTTTGAGCTACAATAGTAGCATTGACTAATTACAACAGAGGGACTCTATGGCCTTGATACCTTAAGATATTTACTATCTGGTCCTCTCAAGACATTTTATAGGAAAAAAAATGAAAATACTACATCAGGATGAAAGACAGATATTTTCAATGTTTTACAATCTCAGTATGAAAGATGAGGAATCATCTCACAATGGAGAACAGATGCATATATTTAAAAATATACAGTCTAATGAATAGAAACATGTATGCCATGTTCAGATAATGAATAATACATGGTTGAGAGCCTGGCTCAAATTCAAGTCCCACCACATGGGATCCCGTACTGACTGTGGATCGGTCAGCCCCAGGAAGGGCATCAGTAAGCCATGGTTCCATTCCAGATGGGGATGTTTTCATCAATCTTTCCTTCTCACTCCCCACTCTGCTCAAGCCAGAATAAGCTCTGAAAGGAAAACTAAGGCTTTTACCAGAATCGGAGTTATTTCAAAAGGTTTAGATCCGGAAGCTGCCCCTGCTCTTACCCAACCCTCCCCCTGCATCCAGTCGTAGCAATCATATTAGAAAGTTTACATTCATCCCCAGCCCGCTCTACTGTGACTTTTCAGCTGGGAGGTAGAGGCGGGGATTTCCACTGCTGTCCTGCTGCAGTGATGCTGATAACTAGGGTATTATCATATAGAGACTGCCTTCCCTGTTACTTCCGTGAAATTTCATACTCTAATTTTGAAAATCCGCATAGGTGGATATCTTCCTGAACTCATTTTCACGGAAGAGTAGGACACCATTACAGAACACATCCAAGGGAAAAGGAAGACATACTTGTTAAACATAAATTATTTTCTAGATTGTTTTACATCAAATTAATTTATGTTTGTGAGTTCTAAGCAGATCATTAATGTAAAAACTTCTAGACAATGAAGAACTTTTTCCTCTTAAAAACAAACAGTGAGCAGTAATGATGAAAGGAGAACTCTGTATCAAACACATATTTGTTTTTAATCTTGTGGAACTATCTTTTATATTATTCTTCTGTCTTAAAAATTGAATGTGCTTGGGCCGCCTGGGTGGCTCAGTCGGTTGAGCATCAGACTTCAGCTCAGGTCATGATCTCACGGTTCATTGGTTCTAGCCCCGCGTTGGGCTCTGTGCTGACAGCTCGGGGCCTGGAGCCTGCTTTGGATTCTGTGTCTCCCTCCCCTCAGCTCCTCCCCTTCTCATACTCTGTCTCTCTCTCAAAATAAATAAAGATTTAAAAAAATTGAATGTGCTTTTGGGATAAGTGTTATAGAAAAGGACATTGCAAAAATAGATGGAATAATTGCAAGCCAACCATTCTACACTTAGATTTTCAAGGGCCTTTATTTTGATGTTTTGCTTACTTTCAGATGCTTTGCCGACAATGTTGGTGCAAAACCAGTTTCTTTCTGACCCTTGCATCTAAGTCCAAATTAGTTCATCTTGTGTGATGATTTTAAGGCTTTGAAAAGGTTGTATCATCTGCATGCATTACTGTTTTGTGTGTACCTCTAGAGTGACTGTTGCCGTGTGATCATGTGCCCTTGTGCTCCTGACTGTCATATTCTTTCTCTAAAGCAAACAGAAGTGAGGAAATAGCTCTTATGTCTGAACATTTCAGAAATACATCACTCTTAGTTGCTTTCTTTGCCACTTTGGCTATCACAGTTATCCACCTTCTGACATGTGAACGGAAGGAAAGCCGGTGCCCTACTCCCACGCTGAGCGACAAGCCTCCCCTTTGTAGCCTGACCTCATAGCACATCATTCTACTCCCTTCTCCTCCAAATCAAAACTGACCATTATTTGTGGAACAGAGCTCAGCTGACCAAACAATATATTTTTTTCCTCACTGCCCCAGACTAGGCAGCATTAGAGGAATTTATAGGGATTTGCACTCTTGAAATCTTCTTGGTCTGTAGTTGATTAATTTGTTGTTCATTCATTCTTGTGCTTTCTCATTTATTCATTTCTGTATTAGCCTCTCATTCGCTTGGCCCTACCAATGCGGAGGTGAGTAAAGTTGCAGCAGAAAGAAACTGTTTTTACCACATGCCCTCCCCGCTCTGCTCCCAAGATAACCATCATGCCCAGCACATCCCCAGAGTTTCCCTACTAACAAATGGTTATCCTGAACTGTGTTGTGCTGCACAAGAAAGGCCCCAACAAACCTGACTCAAAACAAGGCTTGACTGAGGTTTTAGAAGCTCTGATACTCTAACAACCTTCTAGAACTCCGCTGAACAGTACCATTTGAGCTGCATCTCTCACCCAGCTCCCCATAGCACAAAGGAAACTGGAAGTAAAAGGAAAATCATGAGAAGAAGAGTGATAAATCAGCATTGCTACAACTTGCAATTACCATGACGAGAGGCCTCATCTCGTTTTCTGGTGTCCCATGCAAGCCTACAAAGCCAGCCTGAGGTCTGAGGCCCAGTCGGGTAGTAGTAAACTTCTGTTTATTGTCCTTCCCACCTGACTCTTCTGTTCAGGAGTCCATGAGCAGCTGTAAGGCCAGGAGTCTTGTGTGTTCATTTCAGGGACATGGAAGAATGAATTCACTGTGGTGGGTTGAATGGCAACCTCCAAAATGGCATCTACATGTCCTAATCCCCAGAACCTGCCAATATGACCTTAGTTGGAAAAGGGTCTTTGCATATCTAATTAAATTAAGTATCTTGAGATGAGAAGATCATCCAGGATTATCCGTTGGGCCCTAAATCCAATGACAAGTGTCCTGATAGACACACAGAGAAGAAGGAGGTGTGAACCAGAGATAGAGCCAAATTCTGGGAATGCCAAGGTGGCCACTCAGAAGCTGGAGGAGGCAAAGGACAGATTGTCCACCAGAGTCTTCAGACTTCTGGCCTCCAGAACTGTGCCTGGATACACCCCTGTTGTTTTAAGCCAGCGAGTCTGCTGTGGTTTGTTGTGGCAGCCATGGGAAACTAATAGTCACCCTGCCTCTGTGACAGCTCGAGAGGGAGCTCTTAGAACTTCTTACAATTAGGGGCGCCTGGGTGGCTCAGTAGGTTAAGCGTCCGACGTTGGCTCAGGTCATGATCTTGCGGTCCGTGGGTTTGAGCCCCGTGTCGGGCTCTGTGCTGACAGCTCAGAGCCTGGAGCCTGTTTCAGACTCTGTGTCTCCCTCTTTCTCTGACCCTCCCCTGTTCATGCTCTCTCTCTCTCTCTGTCTCAAAAATAAATAAATGTTAAAAAAAATTAAAAAAAAAACTTCTTACAATTAATATCAGGTCGTGGAAAAATATGTAACATTTATATCTCATCTGAAAAGAAAATCTAGATTGTGGCACATCCTAAAGAAGAGTCAGTAAGCTTAGGGGATTGTCTGCATGTGGGGAAAGGGAAGAGGGAGCTGTCAAAGGTAAAACACAGCCAACATTTCCTTAAAGTGGTGAATACAGGCTTTATTCAGTACCATGGACAGTGAGAAAGACCTGAGCTCTGTTTTCATTTATGCAGAGGTGACTGGGCGGTTTAGGGTGAGCAGGAAGGAAGGGAGAGCAGGGCTCAGTGAGTAGACAATGAATAAGTATAGAGAGTTGACCTGATTGGTGTGAATGCCTGTAGGTCAGTTACGGAGGAAAGATTCCATGGGCCATGGACGGGGACACAGAGGCTTCTAGTTAGTAACATTTTTTTATTTGCAATCAATATTTCCTTAATGATAGGAGATTCTGACACTGTAAACCTGTCATTATACACTAACAGACAAGACTTTAACTTTTGAAATTGAAGGCATGGTAATTTTGAAATGTCAAAAAAAAACCTCACAAAAGTAGATTCTACATTCAACAAGAAAATAGCAACCTTAGTTAACACAAAGTTCATAGCTCTGCTCTAGAATATTTTAAGATTAATCAAGTTCATTTTATTTTTTCTCAGAGGGATTATACCATAGAATTATTATTGCCGTTATCATCATTTCACATATAAATATTGGCAAAATTTTTTCTTGATACACATTCAAGGCATGCTGAACACTGAAAGCATCTATATAAGTTTAACCGCATATCTTAAAATCTGACCAGCAGGTAAGAAGTAGGAGTGTTTTTCTTAACTCTTAGAAACACCAGAAATGTAGCTCCTTATTTTTAATGAACTGGAATATGAAAAGAGAGAGAGATACAATTATTCCACACAGCCCATTTAATTGTGCCCCCCACATAATCCTGGCTTCTTGGCATATGCGTGAAGACATTGTTGAGTTTCAGGGAGGCAACTTTAAACAGAAGCCTTACTCTGTCTGACTAATCTAAAAGCACAGCTGTGATGTAGGTAATTGAAAGGCACAACCAAGCAATTACCCATTCCATACAGAGCTGCCTCCATGCCACCAGCCTTCACGTTATGATCCTGGAGATAAATGCAGTGTTCTTCCTCCTCAGTGGGGAGCTGGGATTAGAATAAGGAGGAAAGATTCTCCCCGCCAACAGAGAGAGAACATTTCACCCAAGAGAATGCTGTTTCAGGCTCACTTTGGAACAGTATGTTCATGGGCTCCATTAGCACTATAAAGGGAATAGGCAAAGGGGATATTCAGCCAGCAGAAGTCTCTAGACCACTCTGGCCTTTACTATCTTGACAGCGAGAATTGTTTCCAGCACATCAGAGTCTCTCCGAACCATGCGGCATACCCAGTTTTCACACAATGTAATGAGGTACTACTAATGTCTAAATTTGTAGAGTTCCTGACTGTGATTTCAAAATGTGTATTATCTTATTTTCAACCTATTAAATACAGAGTCAATGTTAAATATTAAAAGGAATCATGTTTCTCTTCTACAACGTAATAGCCAGTATATACGCAACCAGAAATTGTTGGTAATTAGTATTTCCTTAATGATAAAAGATTATCAAAAGGACTCAACTACTTTGTCAAGTATATTTTTGAAATGACAGCCCCTTTGTCATTTTGTTTCATTATTAGTACCTGCTTTATATACTCCTCTAACTTACCCATGAGAAGGAATGATGGCAAATATATTTTAAACACTCAATTCATGAGTTTTAGATTCTTGATCATTTGTTACCTGCTGTCCTACTGAGTGATTTTTTACCGATTTTATAATTGGATGCTACAACAAAACTTGCCTAACTGATACCTGGTAGCCATTTAACACTTATTTGATGTTAAGGTCATGAATGATTTGCTTCTCCATGAAGTTGTGTCTTCGCCTTTATAACTTCACACCTTGGCAGTAGACTTGAGTTCACTTGAAGTGATCATTACCTGAAGTCACACTTGGGTTACTGTTAATGAACCTGACAGGAGAGACCATGCTAGGTGTAGAAATGGCAGCATTAATAACACACCAATGTTGTTATTTTTCAAACTGAGTCTGCTAGAACTGCTTTCAGCTGATATTCTGCCTAGTGAGCTGTGTCTAAAAATGTTAAAATCAAATTGATGTGTTAAATCAGTATAGACACTCACACACACACCTAGCTAAATTGAAAATGTGTGCCATTTGAAAAAACATCTTATTCATTTGAAAAAAGTGAAGAAACTTGTCCATGCCCTTGTGAGCCCTCCTCACATGATAGCACAAAATACGACACAATTGTTCATCAGTGGGGAAACTACATTGAAGTCAGTACGAGGCAAACTAGGATCCATATGCTAAATCCAGCCCACAATCTGTTTTTGTAAATCAAGTTTTGTTGGAATACAACCATACTCATTCATCTATGTATTATCCATGGTTTCTTTCATGTTGTAGTGGAAGAATTAAGTAGTTCTTGATAGAGAACATATGGTATACAAAGCCAAAACACTTACTATCTGATCCTTTACAGAAAAATATGTCAACCCCTGATCTAAGCAAATGCACATTAGCATTATTAGCAGTGACCCTGAAGACTGTCTGACCTTCAGGAAGAAATTACTTCTAAATGTATATAAGCTCTGGTGCCTTGGTCCTTGGGACCTATTATTTTAGGTTGTTGAGCTAGGGAGAAGGAAAAAGGGAGAAACAGATTGGTGAGTTTGGTGTTCCATCGCATCTCAAAAGAAACCAACAAAGTAGTCAAGAGCTTTAAGGCAGGAATAATTCTTGAATTGTAGAATCAGAAGAAACCTAGAGATCACTTTATACTGTGGTTATACTCTGGGGAGTGGGAGGTGTGTATTGTAATAATGTATTGAATGCCCTGTTCCACCAGTGCTGGTCACTATCTATTATAAGAAGTACCATGCAGGGGCGCCTGGGTGGCGCAGTCGGTTAAGCGTCCGACTTCAGCCAGGTCACGATCTCGTGGTCCGTGAGTTCGAGCCCCGCGTCGGGCTCTGGGCTGATGGCTCGGAGCCTGGAGCCTGTTTCCGATTCTGTGTCTCCCTCTCTCTCTGCCCCTCCCCCGTTCATGCTCTGTCTCTCTCTGTCCCCAAAAAAATAAATAAATGTTGAAAAAAAAAATTAAAAAAAAAAAAAGAAGTACCATGCACACACAAATAAAGAAGAAAGTCCTTCAAATGTGTATCTTCTAATAGACGGACTCTGGTATATTTGGTGTTTTATATGGAAGATTTAATTGAGTCAAATTACAAAAATCATATGCCAGCACCTATCCTGAAGAAGTTCTATAGAAGACAGCCCATTTTCTATCTTAATCTGGAGAATATTGCCTAGAAATAATTATTTCAAATTTTTTTTAACATTTATTTATTTTTGAGAGACAGAGACAGAGCATGAACGGGGAAGGGACAGAGAGAGGAGACACAGAATCTGAAGCAGGCTTCAGGTTCTGAGCTGTCAGTACAGAGCCCCACACGGGGTTCGAACCCATGAACTGTGAGATCATGACCTGAGCCGATGGCGGACGCTTAACCAACAGAGCCACACAGGTGCCCCTAGAAAGATCTATTTCAGAAAGATGATATATGAGTTGTGGGGGTAGCAGAGGGATGGGGAGGGTCGGGGGATGTAGACATGAAAGGTGTTATTAAACTTGTAAGCTTATTTACAAAAAGGAATGCCTTTGAAAATGTAAAGAATGTCTACTATTATCTAATCTCCTTTATCAGTGAAGAAAAGGAGTTTCAGAAGAGCAAAGTGACATGAGTGGCTACCACATCCTGTTGTTGGGGGAGGGAGGAGCCACCAATAAAACCCAGACTTCCAGTCCATTGCACCTTTCTTTTTGCTGCTGCTAAATTTATAATTTATAAAAACTATGAGGTACTGTTGGACATTATGTGATTTATACTTAATACGTGAGAAGGTTGAGAAAACTAACTAGAAAATAATCCTATATGTTACCCCCTCAAAAAAAATTTCACATGAAGCTTATGGATTATCTGGGGAAGAGCTGATAACCTGTTCATTGGTAGGTGTTCCATTATTGAATGGAGTATATCCCTACATCTAATCAAATCCGCTTCAAGGTTCTCTAGTGAATTTTATAATTTTTGATAAGTTCTCTTTGACTCTTTTAGGATGTATGTAAATGAGCTTGTCATACTCAAGTAACATTTTTTCTTGTTTCTATTCCATGATAATCCTGCTCCCTTTTATTTCTAATTCTTATCTTATTGTCCAGGATATAAAGAGTCAGAGTGATATGAAACATTATTGTTTTGACCTTACTTAAAGGAAATGGGTCTAAAATTTCTTCATTAAATGCAGTATTTCCTTCTAAAGGAAGAAGATTTCTTGTGAAAGATACGTTTTATTAAGAGTTCCT
Source organism: Lynx rufus (assembly GCF_022079265.1). Taxonomy (NCBI): domain Eukaryota; kingdom Metazoa; phylum Chordata; class Mammalia; order Carnivora; family Felidae; genus Lynx; species Lynx rufus. The sequence goes on from NW_025814878.1 coordinate 741,944, forward strand.
TTTTCTCCTTGTTTTGTGTCAGTCTCAGGTATCTATATCTATCTATCTATCCATCCACAAATACACACACACACACTCACACACACTCATAGTATACTCTATAAATTACAACTCATACTAATAATGATTTGTCAGCATCTTTCAAGGTACCATGAAAATTTTCTCCTCTAGTCTTTTAATTTGATGAATGAAAGAAACATATTTTCTGTATTAGGCTATTATTAAACCCTTGGGATATCCTCTTTTTGATTCTATAGTTTTTTAATGTCCACTTTATTCAGATAGGTAATACTTCTTTAGGATTTTCAGACTATATTCTTATGTGAAATTGCCCTGTGATTCTCTTATATTGTTCTCATTCAGTTATATTAGTATCAAGGTTATATTAGTCTCATAAATAAGTTAGGTTGTTTTCATTATTTGAAACAAGTTATGTAAAATAAGGATCATCTGTTAAATGTTATTATAATGGGAAAAATCCAATAAAGGACAGAGTTTTGAAAAAAAAAGGAAATTATATTTGAGTTACCCTGAAGCACGAAGTTATTGTCACTGTGAAAATGAACAATATAAAAAAATAAATGACTCAATCAACAGGTGGATATTTAGCAGTCTGTGTCTGGAGTATCTTTCTAAATTCTAGGACATGAATTATAAGTGTGTGTGCAATAAACAAATGAATCAGTGGTTTTAGACAAATCAACTTTAATACTATTATGATTCCTGTCCAAATTCTAAAGGGACAAGGAAGTTGTAAGAATAGGGATTTAAGAATGAATGAAATAAGGATGGATTAGATGTCTGATATGATTCCAGATTACTCCCAATAAACCAGTGTTCACTAGCTCTGGAGGCACGTTAGAATCCATTGTGAAGGTCTCACACGTATTAATGTTCAGGCCCCAGTGCAGACCATTGCAGAAAGAATTTCTGGGAGTAAAAAATGAGCATCAATATTTTTGATAAGCTTCCCAGATGGTCCTGGTGCATGGTAAGGGGTGAGAGTCACTTTTATGGATTTAATGATAAGACACTGGAGTTATTTTATTGGTTTCAAGAAGAATGGGTATGAGGACCGAGAGAAAGCTCAGGGAATAAATTAATCCTGATGTTGTGACTTCCTTCAAGAAGACTGTCCATAATGGGAGTTTCCTGCTTTACTCTTTACAGTCCTGACAAAACCTTACCCTAAGTTTATAAATAGGTAAGTTCACCTACCAGCTTTTCCGATATAACCATCTGATCGTTGTGGATTGCACTGATACAAAAAATGGTTCTCCTACTTCTCATTTTTGTTTTTTGTCCCGCACGCCCATTCCTTCTAACATTTCATTACATATGCACCGGTGGCACTTCTCATTTTCAGTAAATTGCTAATGTTTAAAATTTTCTGTTCTTTTGGTTTCACTGTCACAGGACGGCTATCTCATCGTATTAACACTTGAAACAGTGTCACTGCTTTTGCACTGAACAGGCATAATGGGATTAATAATGTTTGTGTGAAATTCTCAGAGCTGAGGATAAAAACCTGTCAACATTTTGTAGCCTGAGCAACAGCTCAATGCCTATGCTCTTTGCCTTATATGTGAAATAATTAAGTGCGTGTGATAGGAATGTTTTTGAAACAACTAAAGGATCCCCCACATAATGCAATGATATTTGGAAAGCTGTGAGGACATACATTTTAAAGGAAGTCATTTTAGTTTTCAAGAAAGAAGTCTAAGTGGCCTTGCAAATTGGCAGTATTCCTAGCTCTATGAAAGAGAGCCATATTACATACTATGGTTTCAATTTGTGCTCAGCCTGAGCCTCTAAAATATACTTGAGATAAAAGCAAAAAACTTGCATCCTATATAGTTTAAAAATGAGTATTGACTTCTTTTTTAAAAAAGAAAAAGCAATTTCAGATACGTCATTGTCCAAACTTATCAAAACAAAACTTTCTTTTGTCTTCTTATAATCTCTCAGAACTCACCTAACAATATTATCAGGCTGTTGCATCTATAGACCCAATCGTCCTTGAATGTCTACCTCGAAGCAATCACTCGAATAAAATAAAATGTATTCTGAAAAATGCGTTTCCTGAAAAGATATTAATATACAACCAGGGTCAAATCACTGAGAAAGCAAAACTGTTTTTGGTGAAAGATCACATTATATCAGAGTTCATAAATCTCACTCCATATTGCCATGTTAATACAAAATGTATAACTTCTGCCTGCTATCTTGCAAGTTCCAATTCTTGAATTCTCCCAGCAATATGATAAAGTTATTCTGCTACCGACATGGGCAGCACTTCTCCATCAAATATATATTGTTTCAGGAAGACACCAGTTTCCCTTAAAATGGACATAAAACATAAAAATAAGCCATGATGTGTGTGTCCTCTCTTATCCTGAATGTCACCTGGCTGCCCCCTTCAGCCCTCATCTCCTCCTCCTCCTTCCCTCTGTTTTCTGACCTCTGATGCCCACTCGGTGCTCACTCTGAATCCTGTTAACTACACTTGCCTAACAGCCAAAACTGCTCTTCCTCAAGTTTTTCCAGTGGATGTTTCTAACTCAATTCAGAGCTACTTCTATTTGTGTTTTGTTTTCATTCTCTTTATTCCATACCACTTTAGGAGACATTTTGTCACATGCTGACACACATTAAAGGTTTTATGTCTGCATTTAATAATTCCCCAGAAAATCTAAATTGTTTAGGGCAAGCAACTCACGTCACTTTATTTTCGTATTCACTATAATACCTACTAGATTGGGAGTCTTCCTGCAAATGCTCACTAAATATACCTTGACTTGAGTTTGATCCACTACCCTGAAATTTCAGCGTTCTGCTTTTCTCTGGCCTTCTTGATTAACACTGTGGGACTGTGTTTTACTTCCTCTTGTGTTCCTCATTGTAATTATCTGTTTTCAAAATTCCCTCTGGGGTTATCATCTCTGCCACAGTAGGAATTAAAAGCATATTGTTTGTGCAGAATGTAGTGCAGGTATAAGTTTTGAAAAGTTTTTGAAACATAATTTGGTAGCATCATTATTTGTTGATGTTGGGGTCCTGAAAGTTCAAGTGCATTTTCCTCTGATTTTATGGAAAATTCATGGCATAAAGTCACTTATCTTTACAATCACCCTTACATGGAAGAGAGTGGGGATGGGAGTAGGCAGGAAGATAGTAAGAAGAGTGGTTGCAGGGCACCTGGGCAGCTCAGTCCTTAAGGGTCCGACTTCTGCTCAGGTCATGACCTCACAGTTCCTGAGTTCAAGCCCCACATTGGGCTCTGGGCTGACAGCTCGGAGCCTGGAGCCTGCTTCAGATCCTGTGTCTCCCTCTCTCTCTGCCTCTCTCCTCATGCTCTGTCTCTCTCCCTCTCTCTCTCAAAAGTAAATAAGCATTAAAACAATTAAAAAAAAGAGTGGTTGCAATATTGAGGTATCATTAGTTTATCATTCCAGAGCTCATTCAGCCACAAATCAGCATTACTCTTACTAAACCAGAGTCTTGATGCTAACCAGAGGTTGGATGCAAATGGAGTAACGTGTCAGAAACTCAGAATGAAGAAATTAGACTAGATTTGTCTTGAGCTTTCAAAGCATCCCTGATATTTTCTCAGGCTTTATTCCATTGGAAGGGAAATTATTATCTGGTGGAAAGTATTCCTCTGTAAACCTAAGCAAGAGAAAAATTTGGGGATCCTTCTGCTTTGTTGAAAGCTACTTAACTTTTATTTTTTTACCAGTTGATGAAAAATGGAGGACTTATCCCACAACACCTATCTCAAAATCAATTTTTCCTTAGCAGATAATAGAAAACATATAATAAATATCCACTCATGGCCACTGTCAGTAGTCTGTTTTGTGTTTATTTGCCCATCCAGAGGAAGGGCTGAAATAACCTGGAGATTTCCTTCTCTAAGCAAGTTCCTAGAAAGACATCCTCAAGTTGAAGATATATCCATGTCAAACTAAAACTATTCAATCAAGTACTCTAATTTAAGAAAAATTCTAGCCATAGAGATTGTATCACTTTCCAGGGTTTACCACCTGTGATGCTTTAACTGTGAGGTCAAGTGGGCTTCTTAGAGCTCCTACCATGAAGATAGATGACTGTTGGCATCTTGTTACTCACATTTCAGTAAACATGCCTTAACTCTCTGCTTGATGCTTAGGTCTGTGTTGGGGGATGGGGTTTGGTACCAGTAGCTGAGGACCCTATAATTCCTTGTCTAGGCCAGGATACTTTTGAGAGTAATGGGGGTGCTATTAATAATTATACTGTAACAATCAACATAAATCTGAACTGTTCCAAGCACATTGGGCCTTGTAGAGTTTCTCACCCAACTCAGATTTGCCTTTTTCAAATAAAGTTGCCCTCTGTTTCTTCAGTCTTTCCTGAATTATAAGTCTAAATGTGAATACAGAGCTAGCTGAAGTCTCCTCAGTATCAGAGAACAAATGCACCAGACAGCATCTCCTAGGGAGATGATTTTGTTCAGATCATTACAGTAGAGACAGTGTTCTTGAGTGAGGAAAATCTCAGCCAAAAGGAAAGGGACCTGGGTTTTTATAAAGGTGGGTAAACAAGTGGATTCATCCATGAGTGTCTTGGGAATTAGAGGAAAGATAGAGCGGGGTCTTACCCTAAATTTGTGAGGGACTGATAACGTTCAGTGAACAGAAGACTTAAATTGAAGACAGAAATTATTTTTTTAATATCAAGTGCAAAACAGAAAAATATAAATACCAAAGTACATGCAATTAAATTATAGAGACCAGATCATTGCAAGTAGGAATGAACAGGACACATTCATAACCCATCAACATCCATTATGACTAAAAGGTGTTCTAAAACAGTGTGGAAGTGTTGATAGGTAGAACAAAATGCATATGTAATAAAACCATGGCAGCCGTAGACATGACAACTTTAAGGGTGTACCATTCCCGAACACCACAAGGTACCCCTTGGGCGTCGTCAGTGTGGAGACCCTGAGGAGCAAACCAATGAAGGAAATAGAGAAAGGGAAGAAAAAGGGAAGGGGAAGTGAGTAGAGAAGCAGAGAAACTAAGCACAGAGAACAGGATCCCAACCAAAGCCTTTAGTTCTCTAGTCCTGCAACCTAAATATGGTCTAGTACCTTATCCAGGGCAGGAGTTATGGGGGAGTCGTTTTCCTTTGGGAACTAGGACACAGCTCCATCAGAAGCAAGTCCCTGCTCTTTAGAAGTGCCTGCAATCTCTAAGGACATTCGGATAAGCAGGCTCCTGGCTCTTGTCCACACCCTGCCAGCTCCACTAAGTATACCGAATGCAAAAATGCAATGCTTTAAATTCCAATTAATTTTCAATTCCCATTTCCCTCTGTAACATCTTCAGCTTACCTTACATATATCACATCACATATCCTCTATGGTCTGGAAAATCCGGAAACACCAAAACCATCAAAGGAGAGACCTATTTATGAATAATTTATTATAGTTCTTTTGCTTTGAAAACCTCTTGGCTTCCATTAGCATAATCAGGGGCTAGTTCATATTCCCCAGGGAGGTGCTACTGGAATTTTTTCTTATGCATTAGATGTAAGACATATCCATTTGGGAAAAACGGAGCCGTATCTCGAGAAGACATACATATAGATGGAGTTGATTTTATCAAGCAAAATCAGGTGAGGTAAGAAGAAAATGTTTCACTGTGATCTGTATACCCTCCATGTCCAAATCATAAAATTTGAAAAACAAAGAGGATTTAGAGAGGCATCTTTTGACTTTCCTTTGATGATAAAAGAAGGCATTGTATGACAATATATGAAGGTGGAGAAAGCTTTTTTTTAATGTTATCACAATTTATCCAGATATTTATGGCATCAAACCATATAGATTATTGAAAATGTGGAATTATGGGGCGCCTGGGTGGCTCAGTCAGTTAAGCGTCCGACTTCGGCTCAGGTCATGATCTTGCGGTCCATGAGTTCGAGCCCCACATCAGGCTCTGTGCGGACAGCTCAGAGCCTGGAGCCTGCTTCGGATTCTGTGTCTTCCTCTCTCTCTGACCCTCCCCCATTCATGCTCTGTCTCTGTCTCAAAAATAAATAAACGTTTAAAAAAAAAAAAGAAAATGTGGAATTAATATTTCAATGAAAGCTAATCTGACACACAGGGGAAGAATACCTGAGTTTATGAATTTAATACAAAGCAATAATCCAAAAAGGAAACTGTAGTTTATAAAGGGAAAAAAAAGGACAAAATGAAGCTGAATATGCTGTTCTCTCCTGACCTGCACAAATGCCAGTATTAGCAGTCCTGAGGGGGTACTACCTGAGTCCTAATGGGACACAGACTGTCACTAGCCTGGAAGGACCTCAGAAAACAAACTGTGTCTCTTTGGTGTTAGTTTCCTTCTAAAAATGAGGCCCAAATCTTCTCTACTCATCTCCAGGGGACTCCACCAAGAGCCCCGTGACCGGTGTGGCCCTCCTAGACTTTCAAGTGCAGAGCTCTGGTCATCCTCCAGCCCAAATGCACAATTTTTATGTTCTAGGCAGAGTTTCTATCCGGAATTCCTTCCTCTTTTCCAGCTGCCGTGGAATAGAATAGAGAGCCCAAGGAGAAGGAACTAGTTCCCAGTTGCATCCACAGAGTTTATAGCATAACCTGGCACATGACAGGTATTCAACAAATGTTTGTTGCATCAATTAGCGATCGATTTTGGAAATCTTTCTTTTCTAAGTGATGCACTGATTCATTTTTTACGATTCTAGTTCTTCCCTAAAAAGGCACATCCTAAGATATTTCTAAATGGAAAAAAGAGTAAATAAGAAGAAAAAAATTCACCCAGCCCAGAATCAGCAACCAACTCTCTGGTGACTGCAGCATCTTTCTTTGGGAAGGTTAATGATTTAGCTACAAACTTAGCTACTCTTCAAAAGACTTAGATGCCCTCGCATCACATACATTATCTACTCCAGGAACGCCAATGTAACCCCCATCCCTACTTAACCCAGTTAAGTAGACGTGAAGAACCTAAAATGGAAGAGAAACAAAGTTTTTGTCCTCTAGAAGGATACCGATTATTACAGTTAATTATTATATCAACCCAAGAACCATCACATTTAGGAATATTCTTTTTTCCAAATGAGATGTAAAGTGGATGTAAAAAAAACAAAAAACAAAAACAAAAAAACGGATGTAAAGTGGAACCAAAATCTGTTAGACACAAGACCTGAGCCAGAAAAAAAAAGTTTTTTATTCACTCAGGTATCACTTTTAAAAAAGCATTAGCATAACATGAGCATATATTAATAGAATAATTTTGTGTAAGAGCTATGATGTAATCCTTTGCATATATCTTCCTCACTGCTGATAGAGTTGAGTTTAACCTAAGCCCCGTGCTCCCCAAAATGGCAATGGATAAAAAATAGCCCCTGCTGTTGCATAGATGCTCAATAAATATTTGTTGAATGAAAGAACGAGTGAAGAGATCTGTTGAATGAAAAGAATAACCATCAGGGCGCCTGGGTGGCTCAGTCAATAAAGCGTCCAACTTCGACTCAGGTCGTGATCTCACAGTTTGTGGGTTTGAGCCCCACGTCGGGCTCTGTGCTGACAGCTCGGAGCCTGGAGCCTGCTTTGGATTCTGTGTTTCCCTCGCTCTCTTCCCCTCCCCCACTCATGCTCATTTGCTCTCTCTCTCAAAAAGAAACATTAAAAAATTAAAAAAATATCTCTCAAGGGTTTGGGGAAAATTATAAACTGATCTATGTAAAACACCATGGGCCGAGCACATGGCAAATATAGTTGCTATTATTCCTGATATTAATAACCCATGAGGAAAAGTTCTCACAAACTTATATATGAACAGGACGCAATGGCTGTTCTAATAGTAGGGTGAGAACTTAGGGGAAACTTGCTTCTATTTGCAACGCAGTATGACATATCACACATATAAAGCTTTTGTTTACATAGAATAAGAATTGAATGGAAATAACCCTGAAATTTTAACCCTGGAATAACAATCTTGGAGCCTATTTTTATTTCTCGTTGGATGGGGGAGGTTGGGGCCAGTTTTAGTAAGATGTAACAAGAGACTTTTAAAATCCACTGTTGATCTCCCCCCGCCCCCCCCCCCCCGCATTTCTCCTCTCTTCTCCTTCCCATTGGCATTAATCATCTAATATGATCTGCACACACAGACAGCTCAGGGGTTACCTCCTAGTGTCAGACTGACGAAATCTTTGGTGGGTGGAAAAGGCATCCTGTTCAGTGAGCGGACAGGGCTGCTCCTGGGATAGATGGGAATCCGTGCTTGGGCCTGTTGTACACATGTCCCATTGTCCCCGTGGTCTAGCTAAGAGGAGTGGTGTGGAAACACCCGACTTGACCAATGTGTCGGAGAATGAGGATGATATAAAGTTCATTTGCTGAGATGTATATTTCTTCAATGATACCAGGAAAGCTAATTTCCAGTGACTCCTGGGGTCTTAATTTTCACCTCGTCGTCCAGGAATTCAGTCCCTTGCTGTATAAACGTCAGGGTGATTTCTGACTTTGTCTCATTTATAATGCCTTTCCCCACAGATTAGATTTTAAAATCTCATGGCACATGAGAAAATCTCCTAGTCTCCAGTACTATTCACAGACTGAGGCAAAGGATGTGCTGGAATCCTTGCTGACACGTTTATTTTTAACTTTTGAGGGCTAGTCCCATGTGGCTTTTCTCAGAATGCTGTTCAGTGCTTCTCATTTTTGCCTCATAGCACACAAAGAAAAGTGATGATAGTTGTAGGCCCCACTGGGGTGGAAAGATAATGCTGCTTCTGGACAGAAGCCGCCAGCCTGGAAGCCACTGGCCCAGGTGCTCTGGCAGTTCGGATGCCCGTGTAGCCCGAGGTCCCCGGGAATTAAGTGCTCGGTCCAGCGACGGAGCCACTCAGCTGTAGCCCCATTTTAAATGATCAGTGCTTAAAAGCTTATTGATTTTGAGTCCTAGAGGGGTAGGTTCGAGGCTGGATTCCACCATTGTTAAGCTTCCGATCCTGGCTGAGTTATTTTCATTTTGTGGGCCTCAGTTTCCTCGCTCACGTTAAAGCGACCCCGTAGGTGTGTACTCTGTGAAGTACTTACCATTCGTAAATGCCGCGAAAATTAGTTCTCCCTATCACTGTTATGACGCCCAACTTCATTGTCATTCATAACGTTATTCGCGGCGGTTATAGACTCATCAACTTAGCACACATTCTGTAGAAAGCACATGCCGATTTCACGCCTTCAGGGGACATCACACACTGAGCAGAAGCAGGCAGCCTTCGAGCCTGCTCACCCTGCTTCTGAGAGTTCTGTTCTGTTGCCTCGTGCTTCCTTCTGGTTTGTGTGTGCATATCCTTGGCTTCCGACCCTGTGACAGAAGCATCAGCGGAAGGTACAGCATCATGAACTCTTTATGAAGCGCTGTCCGATGTGGTAGCTTCGAGCTACCGTGGTGATTTAAATTCATATTAAAATTAATCGATGTTCCGTACAACTAAAAAATCAGTTGTGCTGGCACCTTTCACTTGCTCGTAGCCACACGTGGTTGGTGGCTAGCACACGGCCAGGGCAGAGACAGAACATTTCCGCCACAGCGGGTCAGCTCTGTGAAAAGACCCTGACCATGGCTGCCCGGCTTCAGTACCTTGGTCCAACTCTGCAGGTCAATGTTCGCTGTCCAGCACACTGCATAATTATTTTCCTCAGGGGTAAAATATTCTGCAGACCTTTACTTTTCGCTTTCGCCGCTACCTTCTAATTTCTCTCAACTCAGTAGCAAAGGGAAGACTTTCGGCCACTGTTGTAAGCAAGGAATGCATTTTTGAAAGATCCCTTTTGCTCTTTAAGACTTTAATATTTCTTTTTGTCTCCATGCTTACTAAAGGGGAAGGGGAAGGGGAAGAAACTGTGGGCTGAGTGGTCTACTTACGTTGCCTGAAAGTAACTGAAAACTCTTGTTCATCACCTTCACTCCTACCCACTGTAAATTCTGCTCCTGTAAGCTTCAGGTTCTTCCCTTGTATCGTCACCTGCACACAGAGACCTTAAAGCAGAAGTCACCCAGAGAGTAGGGACAGCACCTTGAGCCTTCCAGGTGGATGGCATCCACACAGCTGCTAACCAGGGTTCTGTAGGGGGGAGGGGAGAGTCACCCTAGATGTCAACTCCATTCTAATTGGCATTGACATGATCACAGTCTCCTGTGGAACAGCTTCAACATCCCATATGGTACATGGATTTAAAGAAGGGGGAGATAAGGGGCACCTGGGTGGCTCAGTCGGTTGAGCGTCCAACTTCCGCTCAGGTCATGATTTCACAGCTCCTGGGTTCGAGCCCTGCGTTAGGCTTCATGCTGACAGTTCAGAGCCCGGAGCCCGCTTCGGATTCTGTGTCTCCCCCTCTCTCTGCCCCTCCCCCGCTTTCACTCTGTCTCTCTCTGTCTCTCAAAAATAAATAAAAATTTTAAAAAAAGATAAGAAAGGAGAACTTTATTCTCAGTTGTCCCAGCGAGAGTAAAAATAGAATGAAAAGGAGAAAACAGTTGTGAGAAATACTAATGGATAAAAACCTAACAACTGATTCACTGGCTGATAAGATTGGGATGCAAACAGAAGGCATCTTTCATGCTTTCCTGATTTTGAGATTGGGTAGCTGGGAGAACAGTGGAGCCAGGACTTTGAGCAAAGGAAAGTCATGGGGTCGAGCTGGCTTTTAGACGTATAATGTTGAGTCTGGTTTTAGACTTTCATGGGAGGCTCAAATTATGCAATCCTTTTAAGCTTTCCTGAGCATAAATTATTAACCCTTGTTGGCTTTATCTTTATATTTCCTTATCTGGGTAAAGCCAATTGAAACGTGGCAGCCGACTGCCCCTCAGTCTTCTTTTCTCCAAGGATCTCCTGTCATGAACAGCTCTCCTCAGTAGATTAAAGATGAAAGTGCATTTTACTAAAGGAAATCGCTGACAAGATACCGAACCCATTTTGGCAGAAAACTTAACATTCAGCCTCAATCCGCTGAAACTGTCAAATGAGAATGTGCCTCATCATGAAGAATAAAGAGGAGAAGGGGGAGGAGCCCTCGGTGGGCCAGAAAACTGAAGGCCCAGATAAATCAACAAGGCAGGCTCTCTCTTGATCACAGCTCTTCTGTTTAATTCGGATTACCTGGGAGATTTTTTTTTCCTTGTTTGCTTTATATTCTTATATTTGAAACGGGAACTTTAGCTTCAGTGAATTCACAAAGCCATTTAGTACATGCAACGTAAGTGCAAGTGTGCTATGCTATTCACATCTTGTTGTAAGGGAAAAGGGAAAGAAACTCAGGTCGGGACATACTAAAATGTGCTTTTTTTCCTCTTAATCTCTCAGCGCTATTGCAGTGACCTTTCACTGCACTCCATGACGCCTTCTGTTTTGTTAGCAGGGTTTATTAAGAAAAATGGGGCTTCCCACCTGTGACGTTGGTGATGCCCCAGATGGTTTTCCCAGCTCTTGGCTGTCTAGAGTGGGTTGCTCTCAGGATGACCAGGTCGATGTGCGTTAGCTGCCTGGTTCCAGTTGTTGCCGTAAATGTGCTAACATGTGGGTCTCCTGAAGCAGCCTGCTTATTAACTGTGATGCCCTAAATGCCATCTGCAGAGCATTCCAGCCTCTGTAATTACACTGTCTGCACTTTCCACTTGACCGCCTGCCTGCATAGCCAGGGGGCTTCTTTGGAGGTGAACTTGCTATAGAGTAAGAGGTAGCAAGCGATGTGAAGGGCTTTACATGTTGGGTGGCTGAACCCTCCTTTGCTCTTTAGCAGGTAGGAGAGAGATTTCCTTTGACTCTTCCAATTGTAGGCCAGCAGTGCCTGGAATATGAATGAAGGGATGGCCTGAAGAGTTTTGAATGCTTCTTCTGTACGTATGTCATCAGATAACTTGATAAACACAAAATTGAATCTGCCAGATTTTGATGACAGAGTTTGAAATATTGCGAAAGCTTTCTTAAAACTGTCACTGCTAAAAAAATTAAATAATAAGACACATTTTGTCTATTTGATCACTAGTATATACCTGCCAATTCACTCATCAGACTTTCTGTGCCCCTAGGGAGTTGGAGGGGGATGGTAATTGAATGTGTCCATGCTCCCTCTCCACTTTGCCTCCCTGCTGCCTTCCCCGAACCCAAGAAAGCTTTCAAGTTAAGTTCTCAAGTCAGGGGAGGCCTGAGGCATATGACCCGGAGCAGTGCAAGGGGTTAAGTTATAGGTCTGTCTTGAATGCAACCCTTGTGGTTTTGAAGCCACACCGCTTCCCAATAAATAGGCTGCCCCCCTGTTACACGGTAGGTCAAGCTGAGTTTTCCGAATGGCCTTGGTCTTAGAAGACCCTGAAGTGAAATTTAAGAGTTTGGGCCATGATTTTGGACAAGTTACTTAAATCTGTAGCGAGGATTGTAAGAATACTTAAATCGTAGCATGTTTTTTGTCGTTGCTGTTTATTTTTGAGAGAGAGACAGAGAGAGAAAGAGCAAGTGAACGAGTGGGGGAGGGGCGGAGAGCGAGGGAGACACAGAATACGAAGCAGGCTCCAGGCTTCTGAGCTGTCAGCCCAGAGCCCGACACGGGGCTCAAATCCATGGCCCGTGAGATCATGACCTGAGCCAAAGTCTGATGCTTAACCAACTGAGCCACCTGGGCGCCCCATGGCATGTTTTTTAGGAATTAAATGAGTCCGTGTATATAAAGCAGTAAAACAATGCCTGGCACGTAGTAAGGACTCAATAAACATCGGCTGTTTTAGCAACATATAGAGCACCAATACCATCCCAACAGAATGACTGAGGAACATGACACAGGACACTGCCTTCCATCATGTTTTGTCCTGGACAAGGGAGTCAAGTCTGGAAAGGAGAAGTGTGCAGACCTTCCCTTCTCCCAATGACGTCAGGCGTAGCTGTCACTGCAGTGATCATTGTCTCAGAAGTCCCAGAGAGAATCCCATCGTGCTTGCTTCCTCGCCTGCCATTTCTTAGTGCTCTTATACAATACAAATTGCAGATGCCAGTTGGAATGCAGGCCTCCTTCCTTAGACGTACCAAATGGACAGATTGAAGCCTCCCCAGGTTCACCAAGCATTCTGGGAAGGCCCATCCTTAGTCTCTTATTATCCATAATCTGTCGTTCAAGAACAGAGACATTACCTGCTGGCCTCTCTTCCCTTTCAGTTTACTCGACATTTCAGACTTGATTTTCTTTTAAATTTTTTTTTTTAAATCAGGCACCCAGGAAATTAAGAAATTTATCAGTTGGAATCCTACAGCGGCCTAACGCTGAGGCTGTGAATGAGGTTCACAGGACTAAAGACTTAATTACAGGAGTCAAAGTTTGATTTAAATTGTAAATTCTCTGTTGATACCTAATTTCAATCTCAGTTTCAGTGAACTGAATTTTAAAGAACAAACATAGGACACTTGCGGACGGTAGCCCCATCTAGGGGTAGGATTCCATGGCTTCCCTTCTCGCTCTTATTTTATTTTATTTTTTTATTTTCCTCTTCAGTGTTTATTCACACTCTTCCATTGGTGGGAGGAAGGCAAAATTCACAGATCCGGAGTGAAGAGAATACTTTGTCGGTCTGTCTGGGCAGCTGGAGGCTGTTTTAAGGAGGGGAGGACGTCTGTGCAGGAGCACGTGGCCGTGGGACACTTTCTCCCATAGGCTGTCACGTCCAGAGCACTGCCTGCGCTGAGGAATTTCAGCCCCCCACCCCCCACCCCGTGTTAGCGCCCATGACAGGAGGCAGAGTGGGCCACCCGGTGACAGGACCGTGGGAGCGGAATGAAAGGAGAGGCATAAAAATCCCACTCGGAAGGTGAGCCAGATGCAAAATGATGCCTCATCAGCTTTGCAGGTGCTTGTCACTGGCATTCATTCTCAACCTGGGCACCTCACACAGCTGACTCATTTTATGGCCTGTGTTCAGAAGCAGCGAAGGCCCAAAGCCTGCACGTTGCGGGGGGGGGGGGGCCTCCCCTGGCTCCAAAAACACTTGTGTGGAGGAAGGAGGGGACACCTGGCAGGAACAGGGAGGTACTGCCAGCCTGGCATCCAGATAGGACAGGGAATGTGTTTCTTCCTCTTTCCTACCTTCCCTCTTTGCGAACTCAGTCCTAGCTTTGATTCCATGGAGAAATCCTGGAGAGCGGTACGATAGTTATGATCGTCTCTGGTTTACATTTAGAAAATCACAATTTGGAATAATGAGGAGGTTTTCTAAGCATCTGTTTGTTAAAGGGGACCCCGTTCCATCCCCAGCCAAGTTCACTGAACTCTCGTTCACGCTTTGCTTAGGATGAGGTGATAAAATTGGAAATTGATTGCGTGTAGAAGGCCAGATTTAATCCAGGCCGCTCAAGCTGACAATTTTAACTGAATTATGTATGGCAATTTCCCCCTCATCCAGAGCGAGTGATCCTGAGTGGAAGGCATAACCAGATTAGGGGGCTCGCTGAGACCATTCGCATGCCACGCCTTGATGTGCTGTTTGGAGTAAGTAGCCTGCCTACAGGGACTCCTGGGACCCTGTGTGGGAATTAAAGGGAAAGAGGGAGAATAATACTGCACTCAGATCAGAAACATTGGGGCTCGAAATAGGACAGCATGGGTGTCGCATTGCTGAAGCCGGTCGTAGGAGGAAAGCCCATTCTCAGTATGATCAAACCAGGCAGGCTAAGATCCTCCTCAGAAAGGAAGCCATAAAGGAAGCCATAGTTACGACCCTCCATCCCCTTTAAAGACAAAAAGCTCTTATCTTTGTGGCAAAAAAAAGGCTTTGAAAACACCAAGAGAATCACTCGTGGCAAAAGACCAAATATGCACCAAAGAAATATATATCGGGTATTTAAGACAACTGGAAATGTGTCTGTGTGGGTGGCTTCAAATCTATATATATTAAGCTGCACGCCCTTTCTGTGAACTATAATGAAAACTCCCACCATCCGTTAGTGTATCAGCAAAACCTCTAGACTCAGAAAAGCAGAGGTCACCCACGCCCAAGAAAAATCAAATAAAAAAGACTTTTGTACGTTAAGCTTAAAAGCTTGTTCTGCCCGCTGCTATAAACAGAATAATTCTATTTGCACTTGAAGGCAAAATGTTAAGTTTCTGTCCCAGCTCCTCCCGGGTCCCCTAACCAGTGTTCATAATGAACGGGAGCCCAGGTCCCCCTGCCCAGAGGGCACTGCACACGTGCGAGCAGACACGCAGGGTGGAGAAAGCATTTTGCCTCTGCCAGTGCGCTGGGTCTTACATCACTGTCGTATTAGCCTAAGCGGTATAGAGCAGATTGTTTATTTTGGTTTAGCTCCACTTGGGGCTGTAACATCAGCTGTAACTCCTAGAGTGACAAATTCCAAAGGCAACGTCACAGTAAACGAGGGTCTGAAGACCCGGTTCGCACGTTTCCCCAGGGGCTGGGGGGGTGGGTATGAGAGGGGGTCCTGTCAGGAGCTATTTGCACAATCATTCCTGATCCAGGCATCGCCCCCCCCCCCGCTCTCGAATGGAATCCTTTCCCTCCTACTCACACTGATTGGTGATGTTCACAGTTTCCCATGAGCTAAATATGCCAAGTCCTTAATTTCTTTGAAAATACTAATTTGAAGTGATTCCTCCCTTTTCCTTGGAGCACATTTAACTCTTTTCAGATTTCACACTTCAAAGAATTTACAGGGGTGTCTGGGTGACTCATTCGGTTGGGCATCCGACTTCAGCTTGGGTCATGATCTCACAGCTCATGAGTTCGAGTCCGCGTCAGGCTCTGTGCTGACGGTTCAGAGTCTGGAGCCTGCTTCGGATTCTGTCTCCCTCTCTCTCTGCCCCTTCCCTGCTCATGCTTGCTCTCTCTCAAATATAAATAAACATTTAAAAATTTGGAAATAAAAAAGAATTTGCAGAGAAATGTCCTATATCACGAAATTCTAGGAGGAAGGAAAATTTAGTACAAATTGGTAAGTGGCTCACTTAGGTTGGAGCGCCTTGGCCGAGGGGCTTTAAAGATGCCGAATGTGGGCCAAGCCTCTGTCCCCTGAAGGTGGAGGCTCTGGGGTGGGGGGTGCTCACATGTTTATTTGCTGCATGTCTAATTGTCACATAGCTGCACAGGTGGCTAGATCCTGTAACCTCAGTGTGAATCCTAGCACCAACAATGGTGGTTTTGCATCCTGCTAGGGATCAGCTTGGAAACCCTGGATGGTTGCACTGGTCCCAGTGGGCCAGGGTAGCATCAGCCCTATGTGCACTATCTGAAGCCCTCAAACTGCTCTACAAGAAGGGGTGTCACTCTCCTAATCTCACACAGGACCCCCCTGTGCCCCCTTGTGGAAAGCGATTTGTGGAATGCGGTGTCTACAATGTAATGAAAGCTTCAGCCAGCTTGTTCTTAATGAGAGTGTTCCCTTTCCTCAGGTGGAAGGATAAATTATAAAGAATCCTATCTCATCAAAGTGATTATTCAAGCTGAGCATCAGTTTATTGCATTTGCCCAAACAAGTGTCGGGACGAGAGTTGCTAAAGAATAACAGAGCCTGATTTCCACAGGCTGTTTTGAAAGTATGAAGGTCTGCAAGCTAGGTGTGGTCTATCCTGAAGCTTCAGACAGCCTCATCTGTTGGTTTTCATGTGAGAACGTGTCCCAGCCTCCCAGCAGGAAGCAGGGAAGGAGGGCTCTCCTCTCTGGCCCTGGGGGCATATTATCTGGCTGTGCAGATCCACTGGGAGAGAGGGGCTTTGATGAACACGTCGCATTTAGCACTGACCAGATATGGAAGGATGCCAAGAAAGCTTCCTTCTTCCGCTGGAAGTCCCTGTGCTCTGCCTGAAAGGATGGAAAGGCTGAGATGTGGCCCCTCCAACCTTGTACCTGAGACTCCGCTATCCCATAGCTGCTCTCCCCCACCTTCCAACACAGCTGGGACATTTTTTAACCACACTGCTTTTTTCTCCCCCCCCCCACCATCTTTCAGTGTTTGATCCTTTTAAAAGTCCAGAGTAGCATGTTTTTCTAATTAATTGCTTTCCCATGGATTCAGAGCCCTGCCCTAACCACGGCTTCAAAAATAAATGAATTTTTAATTCCTTGGAGTTGTTAGGATAGCTCTATGGTATATTTCTAAAATAAAGAATTCTACATAAGGGTCTATTAGAAGTCCCAGGTGCTCCCTGATAACCCGATGGATCACAAGTGAGCTCTCTCTCTCCCTCCAGAGCACCTCACACCCCATATCTGTGGGCCCAGCTGATACACCCGGCTACCATAGTGGGCACTAGCCCCAAGCTCAGCTGCTCAGCTATGAAAAACAAGGGGTCAGATGCTACAGATTCACCTAATTTCTCCATGATCCTGTAACAGAGCCCCTCCCCCCAGTGGCTCAGTCCATCCCTCCACCTGCTGCCCAGAAATCATGGGAAGAGTTCTCATGGTCTTAGGGACCAATGAAGGTGCAGAAAAGCAAATGTCAGGACTGAGACGAAGGAAGTGCTAATGAACCAAGGGCTGCTCTGGGTCATATTTAGACAGTTCAGTCAAAACTTTCTTCGCATTTTTCTAGGCTAGGGATTAGCACCTTGCATTAATAAGAAGCCTAACTAATCTCAATACAGACTCAATCTGTTTTTCAAATGAGTCTTTCTGAAGATATTAAGCATAAGGATTAGGAAATAACTCAGCCTTCAGGGCAAATGCCTCAGTACAAGGAAAGTCATTTGACCACGCGGGAGGCCGTTTCCTGTGCAGCACCCACCGGAGACTCCAGAAGTTAGGGATGCTCTCCCCTCCTGCCATTCTCAGCTCCCCTGGCTGGAAAGCCATTCCTGCTGGGCCAGTCAGAAAGTGGGGAGGCCTGAGTTAAGGTCAGCAGGCACCTGTCACCTTTCAGCCCAGAGCCAATGCCTCACTGGCACCCGGTAGTTGTCTAGGATGGGCCACTTCTTACACACTGTGCTCTGTGACCTGAGGCAAGCATGTTCATTTCGTTAACCTTACGCTTGATTTCCTATCTGTAAAGTGAGCTAATAATAATACGTCTTTTGGGTTTCACTCTAGGACAGGGGTTCTTAAAAGGGTGTGAGGAGAGGGATAGAGGATTCTGCACCCTGTGGTCCATCCTCCCTTCCCTGCCCCAAGCAAGACCTTTGGCGATGTCTTAGGTTGTCAGGATGAGTGCCGTTGGGACCTCGTTCGTCAAGACCAGGGATGCTCCTAAGCACCTGCAGTGCACAGAACAGCCCCCCAACAGGGAAATCTACATCTAGCCCCAAATGTCAACCGTGCTGAGGCTGAGAACCCTGTGCTAGGGTGACACATGTTAACGTAAACAAAGACACTTTGAGTATAAAGCACCAAGGAAGCCTTAGGAATCTGCCTCTGTGTTACAACTTCTTCAGAATGCCCAATAGGATCTTTTAGAGTCTGAAAAGCAGTGCTATTGTTCTCATTAGCATACTTCCATCAATAAAGTAGTAAGATATTCAAGAACTGTGTGTTTCTAGGGGACCCCGTAACGCTACTTTCACTTTGAATTTTAAAATCCAGGCATCCCTAATAAACATTTGCATTTTTCTCGAGCTTGCTCTTTTGCAAAAGTGGTTGCTAATTGAGAAGCGTCAGGAGTAAATGATGGGGCATGAATGACGTGAAGAGGAAGAAACATGTATCCAGTGATCTAGCACCTTCTCGAGGATTCTCTATTGGTAGCAAACATTGTGTCCAACGGGTAAATAGGAGGCCAAGGAAATTCTACATCAGAGAAACTTCCAAATGGGGATAAACCCAAGGTGGCCAAACCAGACAACTTATTGGATCCTAGGGCCTGAGGGACCTTCTCAGAGAGACCCCCTGGGACCTTCTTGGCTCCCTAGCAGATCCCAGTGGCTGTGGCCCACAGCTGCTGCTGCCACTTTATCAGAGGCTCCCCTGAAGAGATACAGACCAGGGGCAGCTCCAGACCTCAGCCGTGGTGGAAGAGGGCTGTGGGTCCTCTGTCCCCATCTCCACCCCTCCCCCATGTCCTTCCCTCCTGTGTCCCTCCTGCCTGTCTCCTCCCTTCCCCTCCATCCCATCTCCATCCCCCTGTCTCCTTCCCACGTGTCTCCCTCCCTTAGCCTCTGCTCGGGGCTCTAATGGGGAGCCAAGCCAGCTGACATTTACCGGCTATACACCATGATTAAAAAAATCCAACCAGATTTGCCATTCACTGGACTGAACAGTAGGAATCCCCAATATGAAAGAGAAGAACAGAACATCCCTTCTCTTCCTGTAGCCAGTCCTCTGCTTCCAGCTCTGAAGTTCAGAGTTGATTATTTTGAGATGCATTTCCTTGAGACACATGGCCGATGTTATGAAAATCAGGAACCCCGATGGAGGCGTCTTCCACCGCCAGTTGACGTGTCAAGGTGGTTTTGTGAGCAGAATGCAGGACACTGATATCCGTGCCTGTCTGTCACTTCATGTTGATTTTGAGCTGGGTATGTGAGGAGGAAGCTGATGATCTGCAAGCAGCTGACATGTCACATGTGCTTAGAAATACATCTGAACAAATAACAGCTTCACATCCAATAAACATCACCCCGGTGATAGAGGCCAGCTCTTAATACAAAGCCTTTATTTTTATTTCATTGTGTTTTGTTTCACGAATGCTGTAAGCGGGAGCTATAGAGCACCTAGTTGCCTCCGAATCTCTTGGTTGAAACATAGTCACTAATGAGGCTCTGTGGATTCAATCTCCTTATGGACCAGCTAGCCTCCCTTTCTTTTTGGATCCTATTTCCATACTAAGGAGTGATGTTTGCTGTTGATCAAAAGAGAGCTGGGTACAAATGAGATGAGCCAGAACCCGGATGACTGGCCAGCCTGTGTTTGCTCCCATGGCTCGTGCATGCCCTTGGTCTGATAAGCTGTGGTCAGGACACCGGGTCAGAGGAGAGGGAGGCATTGGCCGCCTCGTGTCCAGAATCAGCCAGGCTGCTTTTCTTTGTTCTCCTTAATGAGCTGCCCACCATTAGGAGACTGTAGACAAGGCAAACAGAATCTCATGCTAATAAATTTGTATTTATTCTGTAGGCAGCAGAGAGACATTTAAGATTGAGAATGCCTTGCATCAAGTAATAGTGTCCCAGGGACACTTTGCCGGTGGTGATACAGAGGCAGGTAACAGGCTAGGTGACAGGGCAGGTGGTTCCAGGGAAGCCTGAGGACAAATCCTCGCATTTCTTAACTGTGGAGCATGACGTGGGGCAAATTGATTTTACCTTGTGGAGACTGACTTACCTCTCCCTAAAAAATGGGATAACGTGGGATGCCTGGGTGGATTAGTCAGTTGAGCGTCCGACTTCGGCTCAGGTCTTCATCTTTCAGTTTGTGAGTTCAAGCCCCGCGTCAGGCTGGCTGCTGTCAGCATGGAGCCCACTTGCGATCTCCTGTCCCCCTCTCTCTCTGCCTCTCCCCTGCTCATTCTCATCTTTTCTCCCTCTCTCCCTCTCCTCCTCTCCTCCTCTCTCCCTCTCCCAGAAAAATACAATTTTAAAAAATGCGATAACAAAGTATAACCTGTAGGGTCACTGTTGAGAAATTAGTAAGAATGTGGTGGTAGGGACAAAGTAGCTAACATGACTGCAGCTGGACAGCAACACAGTCTCAAGCCTCAGAGCAAGCGAAGATGCTAAGAGTCATCCCTAGCCCTGTGCAAATCTGGGGCTTACACTTGCTATGTAAGCCATTGCCATCCTGGGTCCTTGTATCAACGTGCGTTGGCATTTGATGCTACGTGGCATGAAGGCCTAGGGGTTTGGGGCCCCCAAATCCAGGTCGTGGGAGCTCTGATGATTCCCCCAAACTGCTTCCCTGAGCTCCGAGGGCTATCACTTCCTTCGCTCTCCTGTGGTAAGCCGCAGGCCTCCTGTCTGTAACGCATCCTCGTGTGAGTTCGGGTGCCCCGACTGGGTCTGCCCAGAAGCTGCAGTCCTGAGAGTGCCTTTCGGGGCCCCAGGATCCACCCGGAAGCAGAGAGCAGGGCCAGCAGGGGCCCTCGGGCCAAAGCAACCTCAGGAAATCAGCTCTAATTCCTGTTGGCTCTGGGACAAACCCCACTTGTCTGATTATCAGACCGCTGGGAACACAGACAGCCTGAAGATAAGTGAAAAATGCCAAAAGCCTAGCCTTGTAAAAACGTCTCTGAGGGAAAAGAAAACTGTCACAAAACTCAGTGCCATCAGGGTGGTTTGCTCCAAGGAAGGCCCTGCAGAATCTGGTTCGCCAGTCAGCTCTTGTGCGGGCAAGAGCCTCCACTTTGCCCCGGCTTGTTACTGTGCCATTACTATTATTGTGCGTGCTATTCGAGTGCCCTCTCCCAGCCAAGCGTAGTTAGAAGCAGCCCCAAGTTGGAAATAGAGGGGATGGGGTGGAGGGGGTGGCAATTACAAGGAGGAGGGGGACAACAGAACAAAGGAGGCAGGACAGCTTGGCAATCAGCCCCTTTCACAGGCAGAGCAGAGCGGGGCCAGTGGACCCTCAGAAAGCGGCACCCGCTTGGATGCTCCCAAGGGCCCTGGGTGGGCCCCCGTCTGTCACTGCTCATCGCGAGCCCCCTGGACCACTCGTCTGTGCTTGTGATGCTCTAGGGAACAGGAAGTCCTGTCAAAGATCGGTCCTAAAGTAAATAAGGTTAAAAATGTTTGGGTGTTTAAATGTCCTTGATGTATAAACCCTATTTTCTGTAAATAGCAGAAAAATGAGAAGATATGGCACTAAATCATTGGTACAGCTTTATTATGATTGAATTGACTACATCTGAAATTATCTGAGGAGAGGAACAGGGTCTGATGGTTCTCTCGTGCGCCCCGTACTTGGCTGGTTACTCAGAGTTGCGTGGTAAACAGGATTTAACAGAAAAAGAATCTTCGTGTTTCTACAGATCTTCACTCTCAAAACACATGGTAAGAGGTGATTTCTTCCTTCCTAAAGGTCTCAGGCTTTTCCTTCTGTTACATGGGGTCATATCACGGGGACAAAAACTATAGCACAATTCCAAATAAGCAAAACCATGGCGAGGTCTAGAAAAGGACAAGGAAGTGAATAAACTTCCCAGATTATTTACCTGGTAAATGATCAGTAAGTCAACTTGGGCAGAAATAGAATTCTGTTGTCCTTTACTAATTTGAACAAATGAGCTCCCATTTAAAACGGCTGATCCATTTAGATGAATGCAAGAGAAAGCCCTAATTTTGAGTCCAAATGGATTAAAATTTTTAAAAATTCAGTGACACGGTTATACAGACATGGTTATTCTCTGAATACCTATCTGCTCTGGTAATTTGCTCAGGGTCCAAAAAACACGTCTTTCTACACTCTTCGGGTGGTTACATTAAAACATCAACTGGAGAAGCTGGGTTCCTTGGCGTACCCGTGACCTGCGAGGAAAGTACCATTTGAGAAGGATGTCATGTGCCCTGCACCCCTTTAATGGCTGGTACTCGCTGCGGTGAAGCACCAGTAAGAACGCCTGGGGAGTTAAGTATCCCCTTGTTTCAGACATGGAAAGATGGGCTCGTTATGGAACCTGGCCACGGAACGTGTGTGAGATAGGCAGGCAGAATTCTGTGGCTTCTTTTGTAAACATGGTAGTGCCCCTAAGCCTGCTGCACACCCACAATTCACTCTCTGAAGCAGCACTACGCCATCTTGTTGAGTTATAGTCCCGCGCTCCAAATGCAAATCAAACTTACATACTCTGTGGGCTTTGTATTTCCACAAGAGAGAGAAACATAAGTCTTCCTGTTGGGGGAGGCCTATTTCAGTCATGCATTTTCGCCTTATTTGCTCCTCTACATCTTGGTTCAGTGTGTCCGTTCCTGCCTGCTCCTGTGTTTAATTGGTGCCTGTCAGAAAGGCTACCAAGCAAATGTATTGAGTGTCTTTGGGAAAGGAAGTTGCGGGTGAAGCCTTCTGCCAGATTCAATCTTTGTTTTGGCACGATTTGGAAATGTGTGTTGTGACCATCTGTCTAGAGCTGACCGGGTGGAACAGGCAAAGGCACCCTGCTTCGGAGACAGGAGTGGTCACCGCGTTTCATGGGAGAACAATGACAGTGAACTGAACATGGCCGCAGACACACACAAATTGAACTGTTAGGAGCCTTCACTTTTGCATTGGAACAGTAATAGGTTTTCTGCAAGGATGAACAGAAATGCCTTATTTTCTGCTACTTTGATAGTACAGGTATGTCTGTGTGTATAAATGTGCACACATATTGTCCATCTATCACAGCTAACCAAAACTTGGCCTTATCAAAATGTGGTCTATCTTTATACTTTCGTTTTCCAAGTTAATAACTTATTTTAATATGATATCCCTTTAAAATTTGTCTTCAATGTGATTTTTTTTCTACCTTTTAAGTGAATGTCATTCACTGTTTTTATTCCTCACATTGGATATCAGAGCAGTAACAAAGAGTCATCTGATAACTGCCCTGTTTGCATATGGATAATTTTGGTAATGATAAGAGCTGACAGTAATGAGCTCTTCCTACACAATCACTGCCAGAACCTTCTCACTTGAGCCAGAATCTTCTCCAGAGCAGAGCCTGAAGCAATAATCCATTCCCTTACTTGGGAAGTGAAAGTTCAGAGTGGTGAGGGTAGAAGGTAAAGGGCAATTAAGGAAGAGAAGATACCGAGCCATCCATTGCGTTCGTGCAAGCTTCAACTTCACAGGAGCAAAACAGACCCCACTGGTCTCTTAACAGGTGTGTTTATATGGCCCAGAGGATTTTGGGGGGAAATTCACAAGGGAAAACCCACAAGCTGGCTATCCCTCACAGGGCAGAAAGGAGAGGGAATTTACCTGCCCAGCTTCCTTCTGGTTCCCAATCCCTTTGCTCAAGGTGCACCCCCTGCCGAGCTGGCATGCTTCATCACCTGATTACGTTGCGAAACTCAGTGCCCAGGAAGCTGTGACATTTCATTCAAGCCTACAGAAGCTCCTTGCTGAAAGGCTACTTGTGTCGGGCCCAGAGCCATGTATGAAGTCAAGACTTTAAGTTGGATTAAAGTTAAATCTCAAAGGGTTTGACAAGGACCCTCTGCAAAGGTGGCCCTGAAAGTGAGCAGTCTAGTCCAGAAGGTGTTTTGGAAAGATAGGGGTGCTCAGCGAACGGAGACCTCAGAGGACTCTTATGCAGAGAAACAGAAATAGATTCAGATTTTGTGGAATCTGGACTACACCATTTTGGGGGTCCCTTTGTAAGAGAAACAATACAGAATTATTACTATAATTGAGAATGAGAAGACAAATCATAACAGATTACAGATTTTAAAAAGCCAACAGATACCGTGAAAATCATGCTTCAAGAACATAACATAGCATATATATTTAGTAACCAACCGCCTGACACTCCTCTGTAATATTTTTTTCCTACACTTTTTGGTGGCACACTCTTTGATGGCCTTTTCATATGGCATTGATTTTTGTAGTGCCATTTTGTATACAAAGAATAGAAAGATAATTCAATCTTTCCCTTAACATGGTTGATTAATTTTTTTATAATGGTTTTATAACTTCTTTTTGGAATGTTACAAATAACTTAGGCTTGTTTTTAAATTTGAGGCAACCTGTAGTAATTTTCTTTTATATAAGGTCTGTAAGACTTCAGTGCACTTCAGGCTTTCTGGCGTAATGACTGGTCTTAAATACTCGATAAATTGACAACATTCCTCATTGAATTTCAGTGTGTTACTTATATTGGCGTATTATGAGTTCAATGTTGTTTTCGTCAATGTTAGCGAATCATGTCAAGTCAGCAAAACATTTAAATATTTTTCCAGTATGACCCTGTGATTATTCCTCCTCATTAATTATCAGATAATCGAAAGGCTTGCTCATTGCCAGATGTAGTTATTTATTGATGAATAACGTAGGAATTTGGTCATTAGAAGAGAGTACTTGCTTCTTGAGGCATTTTGCTAGTCTGTGGCAATTTGTGTGCTATTTCATCGAAAGTCCAGATTTCTTCTGGTTAAGATGTCAGAGGCAGTAAGACATGATCCACTACATGAGAATATATAAAACATGCAACTTCATAATTGACACACTCACTGTAGAATTGCTGTAGGTTTTTGCTTCTCAAGCACAGGAATACTACTAAGTTCTGTTTCAAGTGATTCCTTTAAAAAAAAAAAAGAAAAGTGCATACGTTATGTTTATGATTATGTAAACTGCATAACCAAGTATGTTCCTGTCCAAAAAGAATTTCCATTGGACAAGGTATTGATGGGACTCAATCTCCCACTTATCATTTTATACATTTGATGAGTGAAAGAAATACACACCAATGAGCTTCTGGCTCCCTAAATTTCAAAACTTGTGTCCTTTTTCCATCCACATTTCTTTATGATTATGATTATGATTATGATTTAAATTCAAGTTAATTAACATACAGTATAGTCTTGGTTTCAGGAGTAGAACCCAGTGATTCATCTCCTACATATGACACCCACATATTTCTGATGCAGGTGCTAGATGCCTTATCATAATCCTGATCTTGACCAATCAGCCATGGCATTGGGTGGACTTGTTGACATAGTCAGTGCTAGGAGGATCCCTGGAAGGTGTTTCTCTGCCAGATTACCTGGCAGTAAGTTAATTCATTGCAGAACGAATTGGAAACCCCATACATCTATCTAACTACATGGCAAGCAAAATGTGTATCCAGTTCAAATTCCCCTAGGCTAGATACCCCAAACGCCCAGTACCACTTTCATATCACCTAGCCTAGGATGATTCGACCAGAGAGGACGTTGCAGTGGAAAGATACACCTGTCTTAACCAAGTGCAGTTAAAATAGCTTTTCAAATTTCCAGAAATACTTGTCCATGTAAGCACATTGTTGGATCCCCACCACAGCTGTGAAGGGGCCCGTGCAGGTAAAGAAACTTAAAGCTTCAGTTCCTGTCACTAAGAGAAAATCTGCTTAAGTAGTTGTCCTAGGTACCAATACCTAGTACCAATAGAGTGTGCTCATCAGTATTTGTATCTGCAGGAATGACATGTGACTTCCCAAAGGTAGCTTTAATGCAGTACCCTAACAGTTCAAAGGATTGTGATTTTTGAGATAGTTTTCCATTAAAGTAAAGCTGTAATATTATTCTGCTAGCCAATAGAAGCAAGAAGTTGGGATTTTTCTTTTTTTCTTTGTTGAAAATGAGAAAAAATATCTTCATCTCCTTGGGTAGCTGCAATACCAAATATCTCAAGTGCATATAGACAGAAGTTTGGGAAATGTTTTTTGATTGTTTGGATTCCTCATGGTATCTGCAGTGCACCTTCCTCTCACATCCCCCCAAGCATTGCCTTTGGGTAAAAGTTGCAGAGTAATGAATTATTAACCTGATGTATGAATGGATGAATAGAAGGATTTTATATAATTTGTTTCATAATTTTCTGTTGGCAGACAGAGGATATTCTATCCATATTTTATAACGAACTTCACATCAATAAGAAAAAAAGAGAAAAACTGAGAAAGGACATTTTATCAGTTAAGATTAAGGTTAAATTGCAGGTGATAGAAGGTACATAATAAAAAAGCAAAGATTTAATTCTCATTTAAACAGCATCTAGAAATAAATGGCCCAGGACAGGTAAGGTGTTCCTTAAATCATTACCACGGATTGAAACCCCTCTATTTTGGGGGCACCTGTGGCTCAGTCAGTTAAACATCCAGCTTTGGCTCAGGTCATGATCTCACAGTTCATGAATTCTAGCCCCATGTCGGGCTCTGTGCTGACAGCTCAGAGCCTGGAGCCTGCTTTGGATTCTGTGTCTTGCTCTCTCTCTGCCCCTCCCCAGGTCACATGTTGTCTCTCTCTCTCTCTCTCTCTCTCTCTCTCTCTCTCACTCACTCTCACTCTCTCTTTATCTCTCTCTCTCTCTCTCTCAAAAATAAACATTTAAAAAAAGAAAAAAAAAAGAAACCCCTCTATTTTGTTGTGCCAACCTCCATAATATTTGTCTTTTACTCCTGGTCCAAGATGAATGCTTAAGTTCCAATGATCATATCCAGATTCAAACTTAGAAAGGAATCATACCCAGATTCTAACTTAGAAGGGACATGCACTTTTCCTTTAAAAACAGTTCCTGAAAGTAGCAAGCTTTCTTTTTTTCTTATATCCCATCAGGCAATATTTAGCTGTATGACTATACCTACATTTAAAGGAGAACGAGAATTTTAGTCTTAGTCCTGTGTGGCCATGCATCCTATTAAAAATTGGGATGTTATTACTAAGGAAGTAAGAAAAAATGAGTATTAGGAAGCAGTGAATGGTCTCAGCTCGAGATATGAATAGGCCATTCACAATAGAAATATAAAGGGCCAAACAACTTAAAAGCGAACTCACTAATAGTTTTTAAAAGCAGGTTAAAGTAAGAAATTTCTCCACTGATAGAAATGAAAGAGACAGAAAATGTCCAGACAAGGCTATAGGGGTACAGGTTCTCTCATGTACAGTGTTGGGGGTGTGAAGTAGAAGGGCTAATTGGGAGAACAATTTGATAGTAGTTGTGAAAATAAATGGGCCATTCCTTTTTCCCAAAAATTACACTTCCACATAGGTTTTCTAAAGAAAGAGTGCAGACAGAAATGGCCAAGATGTTCAATGCAACATTATTTGGCATAGTGAAAAGTCTGGATAAAAAATAAATTGTTTTACACAAGAAGCAGGTGTTGGCGAGGATGTGGATAACAGGAACCCTCGTGCACTGTTGGTGGGAATGCAAACTGGTGCAGCCGCTCTGGAGAACAGTGTGGAGGTTCCTCAAAAAATGAAAAATAGAACTACCCTATGATCCAGCAATCGCACGACTGGGTGTTTACCCAAACGATACAAAAACACTAATTCAAAAATAAGTAAAAAATTAAAGTAACACCAATTCAAAGGGATACGTGCACTCCTCTGTTTATTGCAGCATTACTTACAATAACCAAATTATGGAAGCAAAGTGTCCAACAACTGATGAATGGATAAAGAAGATGTAGTGTATACATACAATGGAATATTATTCAGCCATAAAAAAGAATGAAATCGAGCCATTTGCAATGACATGGATGGACCTAGAGTGTATTGTGCTAAGCGAAATAAGTCAGTCAGAAAATGACTTATATGTAGAATTTAAGAAAACAAACAAGCAAAGGAAAAAAAAAAAGAGAGACAAACCAAGAAACAGTTCTCTTAACTATAGAGAACAAACTGATGGTTATCAGAGGGGAGGTAGGTAGAGGGATGGGTAATCTAGGGGATGCAGATTAAAGAGTACACTTATCGTGATAAAAAAAATAATAAACTGATAAAAAACTATCTGTGGATTAAATAAATAAACATTTTGTCTTGGGGTGGGTTAAGTAAGTTTCTTTATAGCTATGGAATTCTAACCAATTATTAGTAGGAATGAAGTTTATATACTGAATTGAAAAGATATCCAAGATACGCCAATACACTCTTTAAATATATTTAAAATATATTTAAATACACTCTGCATTTCGGACTAATGTCTATGGTTATGTTGGTGAAGATGTGGAAACGTGAGTAGGTTATTGGGATTTTGGTAATTGGGGAGTTTTACTTTTTGCTTTACATTATCTGTAATGATTTAAATTTTTATAAGAATATGTTTTCTCTTTAAAATTTAAAAAATGAAAATGTATCACCTCTATACTCACTATCCACTCACTGCTGTTAATATTTTGGATAGGGTTTTTTGGTCCCTGTTTTTCCCCTGCACAAATGTGTATGTGTATGTGTCTGTGTTTGTGTATTGTTAGATTAGCAAGAGAGAATTATGTCCTGTAGTTTTGTATTTTGATTTTGATTTTATTACATAGCAACACTTTGGGAGAATATTCTTAAGTCATTCCCATTTCAAAAGGTTTTTTTTTTTTCATGCTTTTCTATAGCATATCTTATTTAAAATGCAAATACTCTTGCATTTAATCACTTTCAAATCTTGGAAATTTAAATTATTTGCAATTTTAAAATTATTTGTGAATAATGCTGCAATGAACATCTTTCTAGGTAATCTTAGTTGCTGACTCGGTCACTGTCACAGGAGAGATTGTTAGATGTAGAGGTGTTGTGCTGTAAGTAATGAACTATATAAGACTTGTGATATAAACCATAATACTCATTGTGTCCTTCTAAAGATTTTGCCAGTTAACCCTCCTATCAGCAATAGTGAGCCCATCTTACCGAAACTAACCACCGTTGAAATTTATTTTTAGAAAAGCTTGTATATTTGATAGGCAAAATAATATGTTATTGACTAATAAGTTTAAGTTACTAAGTGAGGTTGAGAGTTTCAAGTGTTTACTGAGAAAGTTTGTTTATGTCATTGTTCTATTTCTATGGCGGTATAATGAATGACATTTTTTTACTATTTACATTTATAATTTAAAAACATTTTTTTAATGTTTGTTTATTTTTGAGAGAAGGAGGGAGACAGAGCATGAATCGGTTATGGGAAGAGAGAGAGGGAGACACAGAATCCAAAGCAGGCTCCGGGCTCCGGGCTGTCAGCACAGAGCCCTATGCAGGGCTCGAACCCATGAACCGTGAGATCATGACCTGAGCAGAAGTCAGACGCTTAACTCACTGAGCCACCCAGGCACCCCTACATTTATAATTTTTGATAAATCATTTATGTTTTTTTAATTTGAAAAATGTTTTCCACTCGCAAGCCGTATGTCTGCAGGACCTCACCCAGGACAGCCCCCCCTCTTCCCACCCCCTACCCAATCTTGATCAGTCGGGATCCTTCTCCAGACTCCACAGAGTGTGCAAAACAAGCATGCTAAGTTCCAAGCCCCTACTTTTTTTTTAATGTTTGTTTGTTTGTTTATTTATTTATTTATTTATTTATTTATTTATTTTGAGAGAGAAAGAGAGCAAGTGAACATGAGAGGGGAAGAGGCAGAGAGACGGGGAGAGAGAGAACACCAAGCAGGCTCCACACTGCCAACACAGAGCCTGATGAGCAGGACTTGATCCCACCAATAGTGAGATCATGACCTGAGTCGAAATCAAGAGGTGGATGCTTAACTGACTGAGCCAGCCAGGCACCCCCAGACCCCTACTTTTGTAAGTCAACTGCCTTCTCATTATTTGAGGCAAATACCATACCGTTGCTGTAGTTTCAGTGCCTTCTCTAAAAATGGTTCTTCTTGCTATGAGTTAACTGCCCCATTTGCTCAATTCAGCTTAACAGTGAATAGAATAGCCAGTCTTTCCCACTTTGCTTGACTTTTGTCAGCATGTCCCCAGTATTGTACTTTTTCTGACCTAAGTCTCACAAGGATCTTACAATGAAAATATGGTCCCTAGGCTCCTATCTACACACTGTTTCTTTATGGTAACCCAGACCCAGTCTCTCAGGAGGGTTCAGAAACACCACTGGACAGTTGTCCATTTCCCTCTTTTCCACCCTATTGAGCCTGATTCAGTTCACCCCCACCTGATACTCCTGTATGGCTGTTTGCAGTCACACTAATGAAAGTGTATGTTCGTGTTATGGTCTAAGCTTAGCCAGTTGTGGTCCCTGTTTACACAGCCCATCTCTAGGAGACTTTCTGAGGAATATTAGTTCACTTATCACAGTTCCACATCACCAGGTGTTCTCCTTAGAGTAACAGTATGAACTGATTATCCTGATTCCTTGTTTGTTCTTTCTGAAAGCTTGGTGGGTCAAGCTATTTCTGAAGATACTGCATCGAGGAAATTAAAGATGAGATATCTTACCCTTTAGAAGCGGCAATGTCATTTGTGACTATGTGTGATTATGTTTAATCTTCTTTGTTTTTATTATAATTAAGCCTATATAAACCAAAGTCAGAATGTTTATAAAATTTTTATATGCCCTGAAAACTACTGATAAAGCCAGGACTTTGGGGCTTTTATTAACAAATTAATATATTTTTAAAAAAAAAGAAGAAGAGAAAGGAGCAGTAGAGCAATGTATGGCTGCAATATTTTATTTTACAAATGAAGATATTTAAAAACACAATAACAAAAATGTCTACCCTCAATATCATCTAATAAAAGAAAGGCATTTTAACATGCCAAATAGGAAATATATAGTCTCCAAACAAAGGAGTTTTGTTTAGTTTTAATGGAATAAATTGGCTTTATCACTAGTCACTGGTGAAAACCATATTATACCAGGTCTCAACTCTGTTACTGGACTTTGGGAAGCACTCATTACCCTGCTTATTCTGTCAATGGAAGGGGTCACCTAGAGGTGCCAGTGAGACTCAAGACTACCACCATTCAGAGCCTCTTAAAATTGAGTAGTTTTGGTGCCAGGGTTTATTGGAAGCCCATGAATAAGCAAAACACATCAATTGATTTTTCTTTTCTATTTATTTCCATCAGAAGTGGTAGTGGTGGGGTGTCAGGAGTTGTTGTTGTTGTGGTGGTGGTGGTGGTGGTTGTTGTTGTTGTTGTTTTCATGTGTTTCCAGATCAATTCTCTTCCAATTCACTGGGAACACATTTCAAACAAGTGGGATTGATCAAATCCTATGACCCAGTCTCTCTCCCTGGGAAAATGAAAGCAGAAATTACAATAACAAAAGAGACCACCACCACCAATGTATATGTATGTGTATGTGTATATGCATATACATTTGCATTGTGGTGTGTGTATATTTAGATCTAAAATAACTAAGGCCCAAAGCAAGACCTTATTTCTTTAGTTCCTTTTTGCAGGGACAACTGACATGTGTGACCCATTTGGGAGGACAGGAATCAAGGCACACACCAGGTTATCACACTTAGGTTTTCTTTGTGAAGAACTGTGTTGGCATTCTGCACATCTGAAATGGGCGTGTTTTCAAATGGAGCATAGTGGCAATTCTTCTGTATGTTGCTCAAAAGCAACAATGGGATTAAGGAAGCAACTGTGTGCGAACAGATTCTAGTCGCTGCCTCCCTCAAACTGGACTATGAGAAGGGAGTCACGCATGAAAAATCTTTTGTTGAAGAAATCGCTTCATTCTTAATTCTTTTTTCTGCTCATTAAGTTTTTCACTGAGGTAAAGTTGACGTACAGTAAAATGCACTTAATTGAAAGTGTGCACTTTGACTAGTTAGGGCACACGTACACACCTGCAAAAGCACCAGCATGATCAAGATCTGGAACATCTCCATCATCCTCAAAACATTGCTTATGTTTCTTTGTATTTTCTCCCTCTCGCCCCTTTCTGTCCCCACTTCCTATTCTCAGTAAACTACTGACCTTCTCTGTGCTACTGTAGATTATTTCCATTTTTAAAGAATCTTTTACAAATGCAATCCTACAGTATAAGCTTTCTTTGGCTTCTTTCACTCAGCATAATTATTTTGAGATCCATCCATGGTATCATTCCTTTTTATTGCAGAAGAATAAAGCATTGCATGGACATACCACAGTTTGTTTATCCATCCACCAGCTGAAGAATATTTGGTTGTGTCCACTCTTGGGGTATTATTACAAATAAGGCTGCTATGAATATTCACATACAAGCTTCTGCATGAGCATAGACTTTCCTTCTACTGGTTAGATGTTTAGGAGAGAAATGCCTGGATCCCATGTTAGGAATGTGTTTAAGAAACTACCAAGCTATCCTGCCAAGTGGTTCCGTGGTTTTTAAGTTTCCATGAACAGCTGGACACCTGAGAGGAAGCCCCCATACAGTTGTCCAACATGCAGCCCCCTCCTCTCCTTTCCGGTCTCGAAAACTCTTACTGCCTTCTCCCCCTAAGAGGCCCAAATCTGTCTCTCTGACTCTGAAAGTCTACTGGGCTTTCCCAGGTCCTCCCTCCCTGATCCAGGGCCTGGAAACTCCCTTAAAACAGTGAGCTGAGGCAGACATAGGACTTGGATCATTCGTTTCCTGCCTCTTGTGAAGTATTGTCCTTCATTGCCTGATGTCCAGTATCTTGAAAACCATTGTTTCAAATTTTTGTCCAGATTATCAGGTTGTTTGAAGCAAGAAGATAAATCTTGCTTGTTCATAAGGAAGTTTTAAAAGTTGACTAAGTAATTAATTGGATATTAAGGGTTGATATTTTAATCACCAGAAAATAAAGTCATCTGTTAAATAACTTGTGATCAGTCCATCAAAGAATGGTAACTTTTCTTGGTATAGGAGACTCAAGTTAACATTATTAGATACACGTATAGTATTTTTACTTCAGGGTACAATACCTCTGGTTGTATAAAGCTGGGTAGAAGATGTATTATTCACTTTATACATATGAAAATTGGTGTCCAAAAAGTCAGTGTGACTGTCCTAGAATCACATAAAGTAAGGGCTTACTGCTTGCAGTTAGGAAAGGCCTAGCTCTGAAGATAAATCAGGGCTGGAATCGAGATCACACTCTACTCACTAAACTCAGTGACCTGGTATGTAGTTGCATCTACCTGAGTTTTGTTTTTTTTTTTCCACACAGGCACCTCATAGACCTCTACCTGATGTCAGTCTTAGATAAGAAATGGTGTTTTGTTTGTTTGTTTGTTTGTTTGTTTGTTTGTTTCCAGAAACCTGTTAGGTCATAGCATACTTGCCTTCCGAGAGGGATGCCTCCATAGCACAGTTATATCGACCTGGGGTGAATGTTTGCTCTGTGTCTCTGTGCAAGAGATTTTAACAGGAGTGGAAAATAACATCATATTAATTCATTCCTGGGATAATGATTGTAATAAGAGGAGCCAGCCTTGCTTGTTCCCACCGAAGATGGGCAGTTAGTGCACCTTAAATGTGGGCTCTCACTTTCTGTCAGCAAGATTCTAAGCATGAGATAAAAGGATTCTCTTCTAGTTGGATATATTTGCTCTACTGCTGCACATTTTATCTGTTTGAGACTCTTTTAATTCAGGTCTGAGCAGAAAACAAGAATCAGTGCAAATAACTGTAGATGACTTCGTGAAGAGATGTGTTGGCAGAGGTGGGGGCAGGAATGGTGAGGGGCAAGTATGAGAGAAATTGGTGTCTGTTTCTGTGGGAAATCAAATAGCTATGTCCTGGGTAAGGACACATTATAGGGAACACATTGCACTGCTTTCTGGTCCTGCTGAAAACAGCTGACTAGTATCTAGTTAATGTGTATACAGGGGTTGGGTCCTGCCTGTGCTCATGAATTCCTTAGACCATGTTATCTATGCAATATCTTGTTCTCCACACTGCTTTCGGCACCTGCTGTCTTGTAGTCTTGGGAATGTCTTGTTTTGCATGCTTTCTATGCTTTCTATAAGTTCTTACTGGCACGCACGTAGCCAAGGACATATTGTGTAATGTTTACCCTATCATGTATGCTTAATAAATATGGGAGCTTGAGAGCAGCTCGGGGAGACTTCCCTTAGCCTCCCTCTCCCCTCTCTTGACATATGGAGTCTTGAGTAATCCTTTCTGCCATCTTTGGCTTTTCTGGACAAAGCCAAAAGCTGAACCCACAACTGGTGACCCTGACGTGGTAAGCCAAACCCACATATTTCAGGTAAACTGGAAGATGGGGATATCCCTTCCTCATGTAACAGCTACTGCTTCCCAAATAAAGAACCTTTAGACATATCCAGTGATATTCTTCCTGTATTCTGGAAAATGGTAGGAACCTTGCCCCATTGTGGAGGGAACAGGGCTGGAGAAGAGAAGCATAAGAACGCACTTATAGGAGGGGCTCCAGGCGACTCACCGTGGCAAGCGAGCCCTAGGCAAGGCTCACTAGAGCAGAAGACATGTAGGGAATGAATACAGTCATTGAAACATGAGCACACAGACGGGAGGCTCTGGCCCTATGAATGCTTAGGAAGCCACAGGAGGACACCTCCAAGAGTCTGTGCAGAAGAACGATCCTGGACCTGATCAAGGTGCAGGGTTCTGGGAGGATGGATATTGCAAAAGGCATTCCTCTGTCATTCAATACTGAAATAAAGATAGGGTCAATGTGAAGAGCAAAGTCGCTGAGAGGGAGGGGATTTATTTTCTCGGGGAGGATGATTGTAACATACCAGCTGTGTAGTAAGACACATTGCTTCTTCAGTAACCCAGACAGAAAACTCACAACTGTATATAGATGCCTTCTGCTGTGAAATTTCCTCAATTTATATTCTTCTGTAGTGGGTGGTAAGTGGAGATGTGGTTAAGTGGGAAATTCGGTAACCTGGATTCTCAGAGTCTGTGAGTGGAAACTGATAGTCTGATGCCAAACCACTGTGTCACCTTTGACAAGTTATTAACCTCAGTTAATGGCCTAACTTTCTTATCTGTAAAGGTGGGAAGTCATGAGGGCCTGTTTATACATGTGGAAAATATCAGGCTTTGATGAACCTCGCCCTTCTGCTATAGAAGAGGGAAGAAACAGCAATTGTTTAGGGAAAATAGACTCTAGAAATTTCCTCCCAGATGATGGAAGATGCTTGAAACTCTATGCAATGTTTTTGTTGTTGTTGCAAAACTCCAAAACCCAGTGTGCTACTGGGGCAGTGTCTAGACCCAACAGATTACATTCACAAGAAATGTAATTTTGTGATATTGAAATAGAGGTACAAGTTATTTTCTACAAATTCTCAACCTCCTCCCCAAATCTCCTCAACCCAACAGGGTTTGCTCAGTCCTTCCAAATGTTTGCCTTCTCCCTCTCCTTGTGGGTCTAACCTCACCAGTGAGGAGACAGAAGGGGACAGAAAGGGGCTCGGGGACACATAGCAGAGAGGTAGATTTCAGATGTCCTTGCAGTTCTGGGACAGAAGCCACCAGCCTGTCAAAGGGGTATATCAGCAGAGTCACCCAGAGGACCCTGCTGAAACCTGACCACACACAGCAGCACGCACCTGGCACCATCACCAGACGTCATAGGTCAAGTTTGCTGCCTCCTCTCTCCAGGTGCCCCAGTTTCCTCTCGGGTCTCCCTACAAGCCCTTAGGTGACTCCATCCCTGGGAGAGGAGCAGCTACTCAATGATCCTGGCTATTCTTCCTGAGCCTCTGTGCTGCTCAACCAATAACTGCTTTGTTGAAATCAAGCTCCCTACTTAAAGTATCCATTTCCCCATGACAGTTCCTGTGACTGTTTTCCTTCCATTTTGAGTGTCTACGGATCACCCAGGAGCTATGCCACCTCTGAAGCATCACACGAATATTTCAACAAGCCCACCCCGACCCTGACCTGTGTTCCTGCACTACACCCACTCCTCTTTTGGGTTCAGGTTTCCTTCCTCCCTTTTAGTGAAGCGGAATGGGACAGAGCCCTGCTATTCAGGGTGGGTAATTGGCAGTCTGATTCGAGCCTTTGCAGCATTTAGTAAACACATCCATACGAAGCACCTGCTATGTGACAGGCATTGAGATACAACAGTGAACAGACAAAATCTCTGATCTAATAGATTTACATTCTAGTGAGAAGAGGCAGACAATAAACAAAATGTATAATAAATGATTAAACTGTACAGAAGGGCATGGGTCAGCTAGAGCTAAGGAATGAACCATCACAGAATCTCAAATGGCACATGACAATAAGTCGTATTTCTTTAAAAAAATGTTTTTAATGTTTATTTTGAGGGAGAGAGAAGGGGAGCACAAGTGTAGAAGGGGCAGAGAGTGAGAGCGAGAGCGAGAGCTAGAGCGAGAGCGAGAGCGAGAGAGAGAGAGAGAGAATCCCAAGCAGTGCAGAGCCCCATGTGAGTCTTGATCCTAAGAACCATGAGATCATGACCTGAGCTGAAATCAAGAGTCGGATGCTTAACTGAGCCACCCAGGTGCCCAATAAGTGGTATTTCTCACCCAACCCTCTGAGCTTCACCTGGGTTTGGTGCTTATAACTGGGCTTAGTTCAGTCCATTGCTCTGGGAATGGGTGTTTCCAGTCGGCTTCGTGTGTCATCCTTCTTGAACCAGTAGCTACCCCAGGGAGATCCTCCTCACCTGGAAAGGCAGGAACACAAGAGAGCGAGCCTGAGCACACAGCACTTCACAAGTGTTTGGTTGCATCATATCCACTCTCATCCTCTTGGCCAAAGGAAGCCATGTGGCTTGGCCCACTGTCAACGGATGGGAAGTATACTCAGCTTCTAGTGGGAGGAAGGGCAAAGTCACCTAGCAGAGGTGTGAGCTCAGGGAAGGATGAAGCATTGGGGAATAACAGTGCAAATCTACTGCAGAAGATAGAAAAAAATAAAAGGGAAAAAGAGGCTTGGGAGTGCAAAGTGGGGGCTGGCTACTTTTATGTAGGGTGGTCTGGGTTTGGCTTATTAGAAAAAGACATTTGGAGAAAGTGTGGCAGGAGATCAAGATGTGAGCCATGTGAATAGCTAGGGAAGAGCATTCATGCAAAAGGAGGAGCTGGTGCAAAGGTCCTGAGGCAGAAGAATGCCAGGCATGTTTGAGGAATAGCACAGACCTCACTGGGCTGGACCACAGTGAGCAGAAGAGAAGGAGGTGAGGGCCTGAGAGGGATGGTTTGGCAGCACTGGAGGACTGAGCAAGGCCATCGTAAGGAATAACATGGGGAGCCATTGCAGGGATTGAGCAGGGGAGGCAGATGATCTAACTTTGCCTTTCAAAGCACCCCCCTGGTTTCTGTTTGGAGATAAGACTCTTCCTCCAAAGAGCCTTCCACGCCATCTAGACTGGGTTAGGCAGGCCTGTTCCCTACCTCTCGCCCACTTTGCAGCTCTTATTCATGGATGCCATTTTCCCTCTGACTCTGCAAATTCAGTGTGAGAGAAGCCTCTGTGTTGTGCACCACTTAACCCTTAGAACCAACCATTTGCTTGCACACACGCAGATTTCCACAGAAATGAGGAAAAAGAGGATCCCTCCACAACGTTCCATTGTCCTCCAGAAACTGGGTTGATCAAATCTGCACATGCCCAGTGCAAGTGGGACTTCCCTACTGTGCAGGGTCCTGGGAGCAGCTGAGCCTCCTTTCTGGTCTCCAATGGGGCAAGAGAGACGCCAAGTGCAGTGTGAGAGGGAAGTTCAAGATGGGCTGGTCTAAGATTAGATTATTTTAATACCTGAAAGTGACCAGAAGTCATGGAATCTGGCATGTCGCTGGGGGCCCACTGCTCAGCAGGTGGGCTTGACACAACACAGAAATATCAATTACCGGGAAAAAGCAAAACTATTTCATGTCCACAGCTCAGCAAGGGAAAACTTCATCAAACCAATTATACTGCAATGTCAGTGTGCTCCGGGGTCCCTTCCACACCACCTCCTCTCCCATTTTCACACTGTCAACGGGGGAGCTCAACTGCTCCTGGGGCTGTAATTCCTCGGCTCTTGGCTGATGGGTCTCCAGAGCATTTTCCAGCTCCAAGCTTCCTCCCGAGTTTAAGGAACCCACAGTGACCTGCCCTCTGTATGTGTTCACACGACATTGCAAAGGTGCCTCAAACTCAGCAAGTCTAGAACCAAAAGAAATCTTCCACCTGTATTTCCAGGCCTGATGCTCCTCTGGTGGTTTGCCCCCACCGGCAAATGTTGCCCAAGTCCCGGCCAGCCTGAGGTGGAGGGACGCAGTATTGAGGAACGGGAGCGGGGCCGGAGCAAGTCGGTCCTGGTGACTTCGTTGTCACTTACCAGCTCTGGGATCAAGAGGTCTCACAGCTTTCCTCCCCACCTCGTGCCCTCACCTGCCCCTCCCACGGCAGGGCATCTCACTGTCATTGTCGTGGCAGGGACGGGGAGGCGTCCACCCAGCTTTCAACAAGTATGTTTGAACTCCTCCCCAGACGATGCCCGGTGTTAGGTAGTGAGATCACAGAAGAGAAGACACAGAAGGGGCCTTGCCCTCCTAGGGTTTTATAGTTCAGTGGATTAAATAAATAATGCAGAGAAAGCACTTAGCAGGGAACCCAGCCCGTTAGAAGCATCCAGTAATGTTTAAAAAGAGAATCTAGACATAATGCTTGACTCTTCTCCCTGCCTCAGGTTGATGAACCCCCGAATCTTGTCAGTTTTGCTTCCCAAATATCTGATATCTCCAGTATCAATGCGACTTGTAGACCTTGTGCCCCAGAGGCTTGCTCACTTGGGAGCCCTCACACAGCCCACAGTGGGTTATCAGTGCACCTCCCGTTCCTTGTTCTGGGTCCCGCACTCTGCCTGGCACCTGGCACCTGGCACATTGTAAGAGATCGATAAATACTATTCCGACAAACAATGGCACCATCGTTTACATTTTTATTAATGTACTGTTTGATTATTAGGTTCATTATCTTTTAATTTAGGCCCTAGGCAAAGGTTTTGAGTTAAATTTATTTGGAAACCTCTGGAAAGTCTCCATTTTTATATAAAGTAATCTGTTAAAGTAAAATTGTTAATTTTATAACAATGGTCCTGTGGATTTGGGGACACGGTCTTGAGGTTTCCTAAAAATGGAGAAACCTACACATGTTAGTAGGAGACTAAAAATGGAGAAGAGCTCAGTAGGAGACATGTGAATGCTATGTTGTCCCAAACATACTGTCCACCCATCCATTTTCTCCAGCTCCACTGCTCGGTCCAAACCAGTATCTTCTGCCCCAGGAGGACTTCCCAACATCCACAGGGCTCCCTCCCTTTCTTGTCACACTACAATCCATGCGATGCGCAAAGTAAGAGTGATTTCCTTAAACATAAATGACATCCTGTTGCTTCCCTGCTTAAAACTTTGTACCGAATTCTTATTGCCTAAGAGTCAAATTCCTAACTCTTTAAAAAAAAATGTTTTTTTAGGGGCACCTTGATGGCTCAATCAGTTCAGCATCCGACTTCAGCTCAGGTCATGATCTGACAGTTCATGAGTTCGAGCCCTTCATCGGGCCCCGAGCTCTCAGCCCGCTTTGGATCCTCCTCTCTCAAGACTGAGGGAGGGGGGGCCTGGGTGGCTGGTCAGTTAGGCAACTGACATCGGCTCAAGTCACTATCTCACGGTTCACGAGTTCGAGCCCCGCATCGGGCTCTGTGCTAACAGCTCAGAGCCTGGAGCCTGCTTCAAATTGTCTGTCTCTCTCTTTCTCTCTCTCTCTGTCTCTCCCTCTCCCTCCCTCCCCCTCTCGCCCTCTGTTCCTCCCCTGCTTGTGCTCTGTCTCTCTCAAAAAAAATAAACATTAAAAAACATGAAAAAGCGAGCAAGGGAGGGGCAGAGAGAGACAGAGAGATGGAAAGAGAGAATTTTAAGCAGGCTCTGTGCTATCAGCACAGAGCCCCATGCAGGGCTCAGACACACCAACCGTGCGATCATGACCTGAGCTGAAACCAAGAGTCTGATGCTTAACCGGCTGAGCCGCCCAGGTGCCCCTGACCATTCAGACGAAGACTTCATTATTGCTCTTCCCATCCACCTGAACTTCATCTTGGTCCACTCCCCCTTGCTTCTTAGTGTATCTCTGTCACACTGACTTTCCTTTTAATTCCTCAAGCACGCCCAGGCGTTGCCATTGAAAGGGAGTTTTCCTCAGCTGTCCCTTCCCGCGGAGCCCTCTCGCATCAGATCTGTGCACAGCATGCCATTGGGGGATCAGTGTAAACATGGCTGCCTCCGGCCTTCCCGACCACCCAGTTAATAGCGCCCACCAGGCACCATCGCATGGTTCCATCCTACTGTCTTGCTGTCACTTTTCTCGAGCTCAGCAAAGTCCACTTCCTGTATCTCTTCTCCCATGTGGGAGTGGCCAGCACTGGACACTCTCTGGGCGAGACCAGGGCAACTTAATCAAAAGAAGTGTCCTGAAGGAAGGGAGATGACATTTGCAACCTCGAGAAGTAGTGTCAGTGGCTTAGCTCAAAACCAGTAAGCTGTGCACCTGTCAACCTGCAAAAGTTGCTGATCTCTGGCTGTCTGACGCTTCGGTTTTGCCCTCTTTTGTGTCCCTCCTCATTCATGGTCCTTCGTTTAGCCAAACAGTCAGCTCCTGGACCGTTTAGCACAGAAGCACTTACCAAACACCACCAATAGGTCAGGCACTCAGAAAACCAGAAGACAGCCCTTGGGTTTACGGGGTCAAGAGCTGGAGCAGGAAGCCTTTCCTGTAAAGGCTAGACGGTGGCTCAGGCTTCCTGGTCCATAGAGTCCCTGTCACAGCCACCCAGCTCTGCCTTTATAGATAAAAGCAGCCATAGCCAATATGTAAAAATGGCTGTGTTCTCATAAAACTTTATTTACAAAAACAGGATGTGGGCCAGATTTAGCCCTCAGCTGGAATCTGCTGACTTCTGGTCTGGAGAGAAGGTAGAAAATCAAATAAATAATTGATGATACACTGTAGCGAGAGGCTGGGGTGGGGAGGAGCACATGGGTTCACAGAACACAGCAGAGGGCACCTGACGCGGGGGCTGAGCCCTGCCCGTCCCCTCCTGCTGGCAGTAATTACCAGCTGACCTTATTGAAAACAGAGAAAGAAAAGAAAAAAAAAGAGCTTTAAAATTAAATTAGCTTTTAGTTGTCAAGAGCCATATATTGTGTTGCTTTGGGCGTTTTGTTTTGTTTTTTTTGCCTTTAACACTGAGGTATGTCTTCTGATTTCCTTTCAATACACTGGCTCAGGGCCTTCCTCCCAACATGTCTTCCAGAAAGTAAAATCTCTAGAAATCCTCAGACTCTTAGCCTTGCAAGCAGCACGTGCATTAGTTCAAAAAGTAACTTTAAAGCCGGAATCCTAAATATAAGTTGCCTTGTGCACATAATTTCAAGTAAGGTTTGAGCCCCACGAACTTACAGAGAGGAAGAATGCTATGATCATACAAATTGGAGCCTGTAGAATCTTGGTATCTGAAAGGTCTTTAGAGATTGTCGGGTCTAGCCTGCCATTTCACGGATCTCTTTTCATGCAAGCTGCATTCTGAAGCCACCTCCTGCGACAGCCCTCTTAGCCTGGAACTTTCTGGAAACCTTCCCCCAGCCTCCAGTGTCTTGGGATGTGCAAAGCAGGCCATTGCCTCTTTGCATGAATTCCCTTAGCTTAGTTTTACATGAATTCGTATGGATTTGTTTTGTTACGTCATGTTGATTTTTAGTACTTTTAGGGAAATATTTTGGCAGGCTACACACTGCTTTTCTGGCTAGCTGTAAAACAAAAACCTCAATTAGGAAAATAACTTTATTGATTATGCGCCACACATTTCTTAAATTACATTAATATTTAATGCACAGTCCATCTAACGATACCTCGGAAACGTCACTATACCTCCTCATTTTCAGACGTATTTTGTTGTAGAAGCGTTTTAAGACGTTTACAATCTTTTGAGCAGGTTCTTAATTTCAAACTACTCTCCTTCAGAGGACCCAATTCTTAACGTTTCTCTGATAAGAGGAATCAAAAACATGGCATTCTAGTGCATGAATTCATTCATTCATTTTAAGAATGAATGAAAGACCAATGAGAAGTCCTCTATGCAAGGTTTTTGTGAGCTGGCAACAAATATAATTTTTAAACCACTCTGTTTTATAATAATTTATGTTAAATAGCTCTGAACATTCATAGCCAGTGGACTGATTCTTAGCATTAATATTTCCTGTCACGAGATTTGGGGACACAGTAGGACAATTTATTTCACAGTGGGGTTCTTATCTAAACAAGATCTGTCTTTATATGTGTCTCAATTTAGCAGAATTCTGTAGCATCTATCTCCTTCTAGCTTGTTTCTCACAAAAGAAAAAAACAAAGACAGGATATGTGCATGAATTAGTATGTGTTCAGATGGCATCTGCAACAATTGAATAGTTATGTCCCACAACAGCTCTATGCAGATGATGCAACCCAGAAAGTGTGTCATGCTAAATCGGGTTTCAGCTGTCTCTAGCTCTACAACACTGACAGTCTGAATAGAGTATGCTCGAAGATTAAAACTCAAAACTATGTGGACTTTTACAAATGTAGCACTCAGCACTTGGCCATTTATAAACATAATTTTAAGAATTGAAATTAATTCTGTTAGTTGGGGGACAAGA
Organism: Lynx rufus; assembly: GCF_022079265.1. NCBI lineage: Eukaryota > Metazoa > Chordata > Mammalia > Carnivora > Felidae > Lynx > Lynx rufus. Next base: position 784,950 of record NW_025814878.1, read on the forward strand.
AGGTAATGTGATAATTTTTCATGAGATGCGTTTTCCTCCCATGAGCCACATACCCCTTAGGATTTTAAATTTTATTTCATTACATGCAATGGTTATTTCATTATGATTTACCCATTCTTTGCAATTATTTATCAGCATCTGTTTGGTAATACAAAGGCCTTAGAAAGAAAACTTGGGATTGCTGCTGATAAAACCAAATCATTGTAATGGATTACTATAAAAAGGGGTTGACCTCTTTCCTTCAAAAACTTTAACTTACTTTTAAAAAAGAAAGAAGTTTATTTGTTAATTCTAATACATACTGTTATAATGTTTATAATCTAGTGCTTCTAGAAGGTAGTGGTTTATGTTTAGATTCAACCTGTCAACAGTAATTATATTTAGAAATACGACATATAAGCTATATTAAGGTCAAGTAATTACTTTTGAAGATTGAAACCATCTGGAGGAAATTAATAACTCATTAATTCCCTCTTGTAACCATGGATTCATATACTTTATTTTGTTTATTGTTAATGGTTCAAAATGTTATAAATAATAGAACCTAATTCAGCTGCACTTATTATATAAACTTAAAACATGGACTTCTACATGTGGCTCGTGGAAACAGTATCATTATGCTTTAGTTTGATTTTTGATTTCTCGAGGAATTCAGAACCTTGATAAACACTGAGGAGATAATATGAAGATCTAAGACACAGTTCCCTAACCTTTTCTAATTTTATGCCATTTTAAGTGTTTTTACATGATTTCCTCACTCCCCTCTAGTTTCTTGGTCAGGCTAATTCATTCTTGCCTTTTGGGTCTTAGTTTAATTATTTATTTATTTATTTTCATTCGGGAAACATTCTCTGCCTGGCCAACATTGGATTAACTTTTTCCCGCTGTGCCCCAGACTTAGTTATGTCACCATTAGACAGAATTCCACAAGGACAAGAACTGTGTATCCCATCCCAACATCAAGCCAAGGAACCAGCACATAGTAGCCTCCCAATTACTATGTATGGGTGTTTTTAAATTTTTTTTCATGTTTATTTATTTTAAGAGACAGAGAGCACAAGCAGGGAAAAGACGGATAGAGAGGAGAAAGACAATCCCAAGCAGGCTCCACGCTGCCAATGCAGAGCCTGAGCAGGACTCTATCTCACCAACTACAAGATCATGACCTGAGCTGAAATCAAGAGCCAGTCACTTAACCGACTGAGCCACCCAGGCGCCCCTCAGTGACTAGGTGTTGAATTGACCAGGGAACATCTGACATAAGCTGATCAATCAGGCACAGAACAATATAATGATATGTACTAAAACGCTAAGTAGAATATAAAAATACTGCTTTGTAAACATAAGCATTATGGGGAATTGTAAAGTGAGTGGGAGAATCGGTGTTAGCTGGAGTTTTATTGAAGCAGCCTCCTGAAAGAGGAAAATGAAGGTAAATTGGAAGACTCTTAACACAGAGAGACAAGATCATAAGGGAAAAGGAGGTTTGGTTCTGACGCTGTAAAGAGAGGACCTGAGAAGGATTTGGGAATGGCAATTAGGGAGACATACAGTGGGGGGCAAGGAGCCTTATGGAGGGCTCTGAAAAACAGAAGGAAAACTTGAGGTCTTGATACATTGGCATTAGATAACTAGTTTATGGTTTTGGCCAAGACGTGCCATGATGAAAGCCACTTTAGAATAACATCACCAAGGTGTGCTGATTAAAAAGGGGGGGGGGCAAATGTGGGAGGAAGGAATGGTGTGGGTGCTGATTTAGGTTAACTCCAGACTGAGGCTAATGAGTTTGGAGAATTCATGCTATACCAACACTTGAAGACCTAATCCATTTGCTCTAGAAAGCACTACATTTTTGCTACTCTGCATATCTTTACTCAGCTATTTTTATACCTCCTATTTTGTAGACTCTCAGAATTAGTAAGTATATGTAGAAAATAAATAGTTCTGAAACAGAGAAGGTAGCTGCTACCTGAAATTTTCTTTTTCTCTATATGACAATAAATAGAACAGGTTAACATCTCAATGGAGATACAGTTGACTTGATAGGGAGCTGTTGTTTGTTTTAAGGCCTAAGTACCCACAGCAAAATGCCTTGCACAAAGTAGTTTTCAACACATGTGAGGTCAGGGCTTAGTCCCACTGCAGAAAATGTGTCTGTGGAATCATAAAGTATTACATCCTCAGGACACATGAGAATTAAGAATATTCTGGTGAGCATACAAAACCAGGTTGTTTTCCAGCAATAAAACTGTGCACTAATGATGAGAGAGTTTTCCCAGTATTGATCGGTGGGATCAAACCTTGGAACAAATGTTAATGTTAGGGTTCTCTTAAATTTAGTAGCATTTGATGTCACAGATGGGACATAGAATTACTGAATGAGGATTAAAGAGGACAAGGGAATTTTGTCGATAGAGACAGGGGCAGAGTATATATTTTCTTAATCATTTTATTTTTAATGTATTTACTGTATTTTATATCATATTTTATTTAAAGCCTTTATAAACAAGGGAAGCTGTTTAGTTTCTTCGGTATCTTCTCTCTATATAGACTGAATGCACGCATGGAGGCATGAGTTGCCTTGAGACCCCTTCCACTGATCGCAAAGACGGGGTTAGGTGGTCTCTAACTCACCCCTCTGGTAGCTTTTACGACACCAGGAGATAATTACTTGTTTGTCTTCAACCCTACGGGCCTGTGGCCTTCTGAGGCGAAGGGCCATGTCTTGCCCACTTTTACGTGACATCCAAAGGTCAGTGCCTGGCACTTGGTAGTTAGTCCAGAGAATTACAAGGATGGATTGATGACAGTGATTCAAAAACGTCAACTTCAATAAAGAGTCTTTGCCTTGGCAGTGTTGTTTATGCTGAAATATTGGGCCTTGTACAAGCAAGCTCACGGAGCCAAAGTCACCCCTTTTTGTGCAGCAAAGTGGACAGGATAAAGCAATGAGGACGTGAGCAGAGGGGGCAAGAAGTAATTCAAAGTGGTGGTAAATGACCTTGGATCTGCCAGGGCCTCAATAGGATTCTGAGTCCAAGCAGACTAATGGATAAACAAACTCACTTCAGGATTTTAAACTTGGCTGCTGGATGGAATTTCGAAGGTCATTCGACTGTTGAAGCTCATTTTAATTTCTAAAAGTTGAGTCTATCAATTAGCATCTTGGATCAGGGGTCTCTCCAGTGACTGGGATTGCTCACTTGGCTAACTCAAATAATGAACCCGTATCACATATGTGGGTTAAAATGTTATCGAGGGCAGGCGCCATGTTGGATACTCCCGTCAGAAGCTCATTTGGGCAATTAGTAGGTGATATAGATTAACCGAAAGTGCATTTGGTTTCTGAGACTGTAGCCATTTATCTATTGTTTATAAGCTATCTCTAACTAAAAGAGATTTAAAATGACAGTTGTTAGGAAGATAGATTCGGGTTCCTTAATGGCATAGCTTTCCTCCTCTAATTATTTTTATCTAATCTAATCCTTTATTAAACTCCCAGGAGTCATAGTTGTTCATGTACTGAGGATTTGTAGAGAGCTTTGAAAGATTGCTAACTGGGGCATAACATCTCTGTTACTGTTGCACAAACGAAATATTGTAAAAACAACATGTGTGTTTCCAAGGGTCAAGTGTAAGCTAAATTCAAAGACTAACTTTCTCCCTCCAGTGAACAAAATTTATTTTTATCTCCTTAATGATTTGCACTTAATATGTTTATCCTAGCTTTCATTGCTTCTCATTGCATTTCAGATGATTCTACTATCCCTATATATATATATATATATATATATATATATAATTTTGCTTTTCATTGGGGTGAATGGAGAAACTAGCTATACTAGAGAACTCAGCATTCTCCTCCTGTGCTTTGTTCTTCTGCAACTCCAGTCTCTTCTGTTGACCTGGAAGATTTTTTTCTATCTCCATGCCCTGGAAACTTGATCTTCATTCCAATGCCACTAACTACTCGCATGAATTCTTTTCTAATTTTCTATCTAAATGTGATCTATTTCCCCCTCTGAACCTGTATGAGTTATATAGTGCTGCATAAAAAATAATTACCCCAAAATGTAGTGGCTTAAAACAACAACGGATGCTATCTCACACAGTTTCGGCGGGTCAGGAACTTGGGAACAGCTTAGCTGAATGGTTCTCGCTCAGGGTTAGCTCATGAAATTGTGGTCAAGCCGTCAGCCAGGGCTACAGTAGGCTGAGGGCATGTCTTGTGCTGGAGGGTCTCCATAGGAGTGCTTGAGTGTCCCCACAACACGGCCATCACTCTCCTCAGAGCTACTGACCCAGGAAGCAGCACAGGCAGTAGCTGCACGGTCTTCTCTGATCTAGTCCTAGAAATGGCTCCTTGTCATTTCTGCACTTCCCATGTAGATGACTCAGGTCATCCCACTGATTTGTAAAAGGGACACAGGGCATGAATCCCAGGGGGTGGAGATCACTAAGGGGACACGCTGAAGGCTGCTTACCACAGAGCCTGCTAATATTTCCTACGTCTCTAATATAACTTAGTGTCCTGCCCTGTGTTACGCTTATGTGTATCCCTTTCCTACCCACTTTATTAGATTTTTATTTCCTTTCAAGCTTAGACTTACTTCCTTATCTTTACGTATCTTAAAATTTCTGGGATGTCACATTCAATATATGTCACATTCAGCTGAGAAGTTGGAACCGCAGCCTCTTAATGGGTATAAATGAAGATATACCTGTGGCAAAGAAGTAGACAGGGTCAGAGAAAAAGATTTTGGCAGAGAGTGTGTGTGTGTGTGAGGGAGGGCAAATTAGAGAGAGAGAGAGAGAGAGAGCACTCACACAAATGAGGTGGAGAGCAGATTAAACTGCACATTTGATCAGATAAATATGAAAACATTGATGGTATTTTGTAGATACAAGAGAGCTAATTTTATGAGAGTTTAAATGTTTGGACTACTTATTATATAACCGTGTTCTATTTGTGTGATGTACGTGAGTGGTCTGCCGTATTTTTTTACTAAGATTTCTTCAGTTATGCCTGATACTCTGTGAGCAAAGGCTCTTTGGATCACTGCTTTCACCAAAGCAGGAAAGTCTTTGCTTACAAGAAACTCTTCAGAACCACGCCTGCAGCCTGCACCAGTGTCTCGCTGTGCTGACTGCTTTGGACCTCAGTCCTCACCTCTGCTCGAAACGGACCCAGCTGCTCCTGCCCCACCGGTGGCTCCTGTACCTGTGCTTCTGCAGCCTCCTACACCCGCATGGGCTCCTGCACCTGCATGGGCTTCTGCACCTGCGCGGGCTCCTACACCCGCATGGGCTCCTGCACCTGCATGGGCTCCTGCACCTGCATGGGCTTCTACACCTGCACGGGCTTCTGCACCTGCGTGGGCTCCTACACCCGCATGGGCTCCTGCACCTGCATGGGCTCCTGCACCTGCATGGGCTTCTGCACCTGCACGGCTTCTGCACCTGCGCGGGCTCCTGCACCTGCATGGGCTCCTGCACCTGCATGGGCTCCTGCACCTGCATGGGCTTCTGCACCTGCACGGGCTTCTGTACCTGCGCAGGCTCCTACACCCGCATGGGCTCCTGCACCCGCATGGGCTCCTGCACCTGCATGGGCTTCTGCACCTGCACGGGCTTCTGCACCTGCGCGGGCTCCTACACCCGCATGGGCTCCTGCACCTGCATGGGCTCCTGCACCTGCATGGGCTTCTGCACCTGCACGGACGGGCTTCTGCACCTGAGCTTGCTCTTGCACGTGCACCGGCTCCTGCAAATGCACCTCCTGCAAAAAGAACGGCCACTCCCGCCACCCATGGGCGGTGCTAAGTGTGTCTGCAAGGAGCCATCGGACAAGGGCAGCTGCTGTGCCTGATGCCAGGGAAGAGCCTGACCCAGATGTAACTAGAGCAACATGGACAAAGCTGCAGTTTCAAAACACTTTTTCATATTATCCTGTTTGCCACATTCATTCCCCTTTCTATAAAACACATGCATTATAATAAAAACTGTTGGCTTTAAAAGAAAATAATAACTCTTCAGTAATGTCAAGTACAGCATTTATAATCCCTTTTACGTGGGATTGAGAACTTTATCTAACCTTTGATTAACTGCTCTGTTGCCTGGTCCACGGGGGTAAAATCATCTTTTAGATTGATCAATTAACATTTATATATAATTTGAGCAAAGGGCACAGAGGAATGTTGGGAGGAACAAAGACCCAAGAGGAGATAAGTCTTGGCAGGTTCTCCTCAGAAAAATCACTCCTGTCCATCTTCTTTCCATTCCTAGAACCGCCCGCACACCACAGTCTGCTTCCTTAGTAACTCATGCCTGTGTTATTAAAATGACCTCCAAATAGTTCTCACGACTTCCAGCTTGTTCTCCTCCACACGTTCCCTCAGAATTAAACATATGAAAACATCTCTCCCTTCCGAGACTCACAAGCCTCAGTGAATCCCATGAGCAAGAGACCACACAGTAGGCCAGTCTCCTGAAGTCCTCCTACCCCTGTCCCCAACCCTTCTCATCTCTTTTCTCTTGTCCTGATACATCCCCTCAGTCAGCCCAGCTGATAACTGTTCTGTTCCAAGAATTCTTTCCCACGTCTGTTTCCTGCCCTGCCCAGAAACCACATTTCTCTCCAGGGACCCAGTGCTGATCCCCCATTCTTTTAAATTCAGCTCAGGTTTCCTAACCCTGACGCATACTTCTCTGCTGTCCTAATTTCTGTGGCACCAGAGTTTGATGACCACACATACATCCTTTTAATACCTGTTCCACATGCGTGTCATGTCCCCAGACTGTGGCCTGTGACTGAGTTGTGTGTGTTTTTCCCAACGCTTCCATCAGTCATGAGATGTTTTTTCATCCACTCACTGCTGTATTCCGTGTGTGTTTATTAAGTGCCTACTTCAGCCAAAGTAGATGCTCAGTAAGTAACTGAGTAAAAAATATAAGGATGGGAGCAGAGAGATTATGAAATAAAAAACATTTTGTTCAGTAAGCCACAGGTACGATCAGTAACTATTGATTATATAATGTCATGTGCTTATTGCTGTATTTGGTGAGACATGGGTCATGAAAGTGGTAATCAAGTTCAGCCCCCACTGTTTCAGGATTTTTCATTTAATGCTGACAGCTAAAGTAGCAACTTATGGAACACTCAGTCTGAATAAAAGTGAAGACAGTGTAGGAAGCACATTAGGATAGACCCTGTGGATTAAAAGTTAAAGAAAAAGAGAAAAATCAGTGAAGAATTAAGCTCCAGGAAAAATTCCTTAGAGGTCTTATCTTGAACTGGACCTTGAAGTTTGGAATTTTGATTTGAATATAAAGGCTAGTATTATACTAGAAGAATGAGTGACAAAGAGCACGAGCCCAGGAGTAAAAGACCTGGAAGAAAGCTGGAGACAGAGAGAGGAACAGGGTGTGTGATAGAGTGGGGGCAGATTATTATAGGAGGAGGACATGGAAAAACGTTTGAGAAGTTCCTAGCAAGTACCTAACCCAAAGGGGGTGGTCATAAATACTAGTGTTTTTTTTTCCCACTGTCCTCTTTTGCCTCATACTTAGGAAGTTAATTATGTAGTCCCTCCAGCCATGAAATGATCCTCACTTCTTTTCTTAGATGACTCAGATGATTAATCCAATAATGTTTCTATGGGTGGCATGCTTATTCCTCACCTAACTTTTTCATAAATACTAGAAATTTCTTTTTTTATAACTAGAAATATTATTGATAAGGGATGGACAATCTTACCTCAAAACTGTATCAAGAACTCCAACTGACTGATAATTCTGCATGAATATGGGCATATACTATCTACATCTATATCTATAACATTATTCATCAACATATGTATTTTTTCTACATGTTCATTCTATATTTCTCTCTATATACTATATAGATATATATTAGATATATATATATTATATAGACATATTATATAGATATATAGAATATATATAGAATATTATATAGATACATAGAATATATAGATATAGATACATAGAATATATAGATTCTATATATATAGATATATAGATTCTATATATATAGATATATAGAATATATAGATATTCTATAGATATATAGAATATATCTATAGAATATTATATAGATATATAGAATATATAGAATATTCTATATTTCTCTCTCTCTCTCTCTATATATATATATATATATATATATTCACTCCATATGGATAGTGACAGAATGCCTGAGTGACTTCTCTATACTTGTCACTCCCTGAAACTCTTGTAAGTTTCTTTCTTTTTTTTTGTTTTTTCCAAAATGGACACGTAAAACCACACATGTAGGTTCTGGTGTCACTTATATATACACCCTGTGCCTGGGAAGGGATTCTCTTTAATGAACTTTAGTGATCTGTCCTCACTTCCAAAGCTGAACACATTTTTACATCTTGTTTCCTTTACTTCTCACTGTTTGGTAAACTACTGCTACCTGCGTTCATTTCTCATATTTTTTATTCAAGGTAAACATTCTCTAAAGCCCTTTCTGATAACTCTATTATATTTTTTTGTAATAATAAAGGTTATTGACATTACCTGCTTCAACAGGTAATGCTTCAACAGGTAATCCTAAGGTCTCTCAGGTCCCGGTCACCATGCACTTCTCAATGCTGCCTTAACTGCTGCCTTGTCCATTTGCCGCTACAATTCCAGAGGGCAGTGCCATGAAATGTGCCAGTGGATCCCCCAGATACCCTATGAACTCTTCCCCAGCTCTTTGCATCCTGATGGTTCTGATCAATTAGTCCTGTCGGTTTGGTCTGTTCGGCTCCCCGCCTATATCTCAATTCAAGAAGACAGAAGTGAACCGGTACGGCTGTAATTTTTAGTAAGATTCCTCCTATGCCCCCAAGACGATGTGTTTCACTCTGTGGGGCCTAGAGCCTGTGTTTCCACAGGGCCTGTGATTGTCCTTGTACTGCTGTATCTGTGTGAGTGTGTGTGTGTGTGTGTGTGTGTGTGTGTGTGTGTGTGTGTGTGTGTGTAGTTGCAGTAGTAGAGGGAGGGGCAAGATGCACTACTGTGTCTGTTGAGTGTGCCCTCCGTGCCCCAAACATTGGGCCTCTAAAACCTTTCCTAATATGGTGGGCTCTTGAATCTGCACAGGGTTTACCTCACAGCATGGCCTCTCATGTATTCACCATTCCTTTCCAATCTGTTCCAAATGGTAGGATGCCATCAGTAAAGTAGAACAGCTGATGTTCTGTGGACTGTCCACATGGTCTAAGTAGTTTGGGGCCATATTTTAACTGAAGGGCAAATCCATAAGTATGTTGTCCACACATGGAACAAAACTCTCTCCATTTTTCCTTAATAGGGATGGAAAAGAACTCACTTCCTGGACCAGTGGCTACCACGTACCTTAATGTTGCTCTGGGACACTATGCCAACAGTTCATGTTCCTACTGCTTTGGCTTTATAAGTTTTCCTTTTATTTCTTCTACCGGGTAATTGCTAAGCTTTCTTTTTTAACCTTGTTATATAGAGGAACATTTTTATGAATGTTCTAATATTTTCTCCAGTGCTTCCATGTGTTGAGAGCAGATTGAGCGTCTCTAAAGGCTTAGTCGACCATGTTGCTAAGACCAGAATGGAGAATATTTTTCATAGAACTTAGCCATGAGGAGAACATAGAATATGGCAGTTCTATGGGGTCACACAGAGTGAATATGGTGTGTGTGCCCTTGTGCATGTGTGTATGTCTGACTCGTGATAGAAATGAGAAGGTATTATATTTTATCATCTTCCAGCAGAATGTTATTAGAAGGGAAGAGGTTGAAAGTTCAGAACACAGTCAATGCCTAATTGAAAAAGGCTCTGGAAATGGAAATGATAGCCCCAAAAGGACTGCAGTAGTTCAGAGATGAGAAATAGAATCACATAAAAGCATTTAGGGACGTCCTTGCCCAGCTTATGATGACCATTGCCCTGTTGATCCATGACATTAAAATACCAAGTTATTTTTTTTGTTTTGTATTAGATATTGCTTTGAAATAAGTGGGAAAGCAGAATTTTGAAAACCTTTTAATTGTTAAGAAAATTACATGTTACTAATATTAATGTTTAATATCAATTTTTCTGGGGAAAGGGCTTTTGAAGAGCTCTGAGGTCTTTTAAGAATTGTGTATGAAATTAAAAAAAAACTATTTTGTATTTTGTTGTCATTACACAGAGAATAGGCTTATCTAGATAAACTCCAGTGTTTTTTTTTTTGTTTTGTTTTTTTACTATTAAAATGGCCTTGGGGCTGATGTGAAATTAATTCAATTTGTCTCTCTCTCTCTCTCTTTTTTTTTCTTTTGGTTATAACATAATGTGGTTCATTTTGTTAGCAAAAATACATGCTTATTTGGGCATTTTTCCCCTATAAAGCATTTTAAGGGAATCCAAAGATTTTAGAACTCATATATCAATTTATTAGTAAGCTCCTAACCTTGATTTAATAAATTGGCTGTTTGGGTGGAGTAGGGATGGCACGATAGACTAAATCTTTTAGAAAAGAATCTGTGCTAGATAATTTTTATTTTGAAATTCTACTTTTCTGCTTGCCAGTGAAATATGAGTGATTGTTTAACATACCTACTTTGGCACCATGGTAATTTTTCTTTTGGCTTTTGGGAAGTTCAGATTTTATATATCATTAACATACAATTCAAGGAACGTTTACTTAAACCTTACCGTGCCTGGTACTATGAGAATATCAATTTAAATTAAGCACAGTATCTACTTTCAAGGAGATCACAGTCAGTAGAGAAGCATATCAATAGTAGGATGTAATTTTGTATCAATAAAAAAAATGTATAAATGGGGTGATTCATGGGTGAATTGGGAATTATGAGGCTTCTAGAAGATGATCTAGAAAGAGGTTATATCTGAGCTCAGATTTAAACAACAGCTTGGTAAATATGTTAATATAAAAATATAAATTTAGGAAAATCAATGTTATGTATAGTTAATGAAATGTTTCCAATTTTTAAGGCGCAGCTTTGACACATATGTGCTCAATGGTGAGCAGTACAGGTGTCTACACAGAGCATTTTCTAAGCAAGCTGATAGGGTTACAAACTGTCCCAAAGTACATGTTGCCTTTCGACTCTTAGAAGTACTAGAGGAAATGTTTTCCTTTTCTTTTTTTATTTTTCTGTGCAGGAGCCCTGTCCTGGTTTTCCAGTGCAACCATCGCCATGTGATTTGCTTAGACTGTTTCTACTTATACTGTGTGACAAGACTTAATGACAGGCAGTTTATCCATGACCCTCAGCTGGGCTACTCTCTGCCGTGTGTGGGTAAGTCTAGTACTTTTTTCTTCTCCATTTTTAATGCTAATTAATAACAGAAGAACTATTGATGCAAGACTATCTTAGGGATACTCAATCCCCTGCCGAGGGGTTGAAAATTCAAATATCTATTTGATCCCTGCTGAGCAAGAAACAGTGTTTGCATCACAAAAATATAAAATACGAAGGTATGCAGAAGTTATGTTGAACTGGAAAATGCATCACCTGCATAAAAGTATGGAAGATAAATCTTAAAATATTATTCAGCCGAGGTGCACAAAGTATGTCTATGGATTCACCCTACAAGTTACAGATTACCATGGATCTAGAGCAGCCCTATCCACGTTTTCAAATTGTATACCCTTATTGCTAAAAATTTTGAGCACATACGCATATATATGAAAAAACATATATTTTAAAGGATTTTGAAGAATGAGATAAAGCTGAAATATTTAATATTTTCAGTTTTTTTATCTTTCAACATTGAAGAACATTCTTTACTTATATTACTGTTGTTACATGTATTTTTTTTATTGAGGCGAAATTCACATAACATACAGTTAACTATTTTCAAGTGCCAGTTCAGTGGCATTTCATGTTTTCACAATGTGATGTGATGACTATCAACCATCTCTAGTTTCAAAATTTTTTCATTATCCCAGGAAAATACCCCGCATTCATTAAGTAAGCGTTCCCAATTTCCCCTCACCTCTGTCTCTTGGCAACCACTATCTTCCTCTGTGGATTTACCAATTCTAGATACTTCATATAAAAGGAATCATGCAATATGTAACCTTTTGTGTCTTCCTTGTTTCACTTACCATAATGTTTTTGAAGTTCATCCAACTTGTGGCATGTATCTTCATTCCTTTTTATGACTGATTAATATTCCATTATATGGACATACCACAATCTGTTTATCCATTTCTTTGCTGATGGACATTTGTGTTGTTTTCACCTTTTGGCTATTCTGAATAATGCTGCCAAAAACATTTGTGTATTTGTTCCTGTGTGCATATATGTTTTCATTTCTCTTGGATGTATACCCAGGAGTGCAATTGCTAGGTCATATGCTAATTCTATATTTAATCTTTTGAAGAACTACCAAACTATCTTCCATAGCTGCTGCACCATTTTGCATTCCTACCAGTAACTTATAAAGGTTTTTATTTCTTTACATCCTCTCCCACACTTGTTATTTTCCTGTTTTGTTTTTAATAGCCATACTATTAAATTTGGAGTGGTACCTCATTGTGGTTTTGACTTGCATTTCTTTAATGACTGATGATGTTTAATATTTTCTCGTATGCTTGTTGGCCATTTGCGTTTCTGTTTGGAGAATACCCAAGACCTTTGACCATTTTTTGATTGGGTTGTTTGTCTTGTTGCTGACTGGTAAGAGTTCTTTATGTGTTCTGGATAATAGACATTTATCAGATATATGACTTGCAAACATTTTTCCTATTCTGTGGGTTGTATTTTTACTTTAATGGTAATATCCTTCAATACATAAAAGTTTTTAATTTTGAAGAAATCCATTTTATCTATTTTTTCTTTTGTTGTTTGTGCTTTTGGTGTCAAAGGTAGGAATCCATTGTCAAAACCAAGGTCCTGAAGAATGACTCCCATGTTTTCTTCTAATAGCTTAGCTTTAATGCTTAGGCCATTGATAACATTTTGAATTATTTTTTATATATGGAATGAGATAGGGGTCTGTACTTCATTCATATATATATATATATATATATATATATATATATATGTATAATCATTGCAATGTGAGTAAATATGCTTCACTGATTTTGAAAATTGTGGTTTGAAATTGTGATACCTTGATTCAATGGTCAGATTTTAGGTTTAACTTATTTCGGTACTTAGTTTTAATGTTTTTTTGATCAAGCTGAAAAATATAACTCAAAAGTATTTCACATTTCCAAATGGAAGAAGCTGATTGCATTGTTGACTTTGTAAATCATGATACTCATTTTTTGACTGTATTTGCCAATAATGCAATGTTTATCAATTAAGACTCACATAATGCATGATCAGTATATTAAGGAAAACTCACTGAAAGGTTTTGGACTTTTATATTTTTAACAAAAGCATTCAAAAGTTAGTGAAATATTTATTTTCAGATTGAAAGATTCTATTTTTCATGGGATAATTTTGTACTGATAAACTCTCTTCCTTCACAAAACCATGTAGCATGGAATATCCATTTTCATGTTTTCTCTTCATACTCAAGGCACTTCTAAAAGTTAGTTTACTTCTCATGTAGCTTTAAATTTTAAAGCATTAATTGTAGGAAATTTCGAACATACAAAATAAAAAAAAAATGTGCAATCACTCCCTTCGTACACATTAGCCAGGCTTTCTAGCATGACAAGTTGTTCTAGGCTTTTCTCGTAATTCTTGCTACTTTGGATTTTTTCTTTGGAACCCTTTTAAATAATTTTTGTGAGTGTATCTACCTCATCACCTGTTATTTAAACATAATTCTCCTTAAAACCTTGCTTTTCTTTTTTTAAATGCCACTCACTACCAAGAACTTACCTTCCCTAACACCTCTTTTAATGTTTAACAGCAAGAAGGAGAAAGCTACATATTTGTGGATTTTGTTATTAAAAGACAATGTATCCAGAATAGAGTAACACACATTTTCTGCAGTTCTTGATGATTGAAAGTTATCAAAAATATCTAAAGATATTTGAATTGCAAACCTATTGCTAACGAGATATTTATAAAAACTGATACATAGGCCTGTACTAATCTCCACACATTAGCAATATTGACTGTTACCTACAATAAGGAACCACTGGAGGGCTAGCGTCCTGTGTGGGATGTGCGTTTTAAAGCTGGATTCACAGACTTGGGCACCACACCCCACCCCCATAACAGTGAACTGAATGAATTTGACTGGGCCACCAGTGTGGTCACACATTACAGGTTGAACTAAACAATATTGTCTTTCAATTTTTTTGTGTGCACGGACAATAATGTGGAAGCTAAAATTAACCTATTTTTATGTAAAGTTTTCCTATTCTTTGATTTTTAATGAGCTTTGGAAACCAGGAAAAAAGAGAAGTAGCAAGTAATCACAAGCTGAGACAAGTTACAAACAACCATAATGACTTTCAACTGTGTAGTAAACTTCCTATGCTGTATAATTCATTTCAGTACTTGTTTCTTTATGTCTTCAACAATGTTTTAATACATATATTCAAAATTGCTTATTACAAACTACAATTCAGTTTGTCACAATATTGTCATGTATTATTTCAGCCTTTTTTTTAACTGTGAACTCAGATTATAAGTGTTCCTCATATTAGATGAAAAGACGCTTTCAAATGTTATTGCAGAATTTTTGTTTTATTTTGTAAGAAACAAACTGGATTGTTTTGAACCTTGCTCAACAGAGACTCTCTAAGAGTCTGCATTTTAGGACTCCCACTGTCCCCTCAAGACACCCTCTTTGCAGGTCATAACATGATATATCCCACACACACACCAGGGTATGAGAAGTTCCAGCATCAGCCGGTACGTTAAGTCCTAGTAAAGACTAATTTTTTCACATTTTAAAGACTTGAATAAGTCTTACTATTACCTCCTCATAAACCAATGAATAACTTTGCACATATCCTGAAGTGTACATAGAGAATCAGAGAAGCCAAGTTCAAATCCTGGCTTGGAGATTCACCACCTTCGTAATGTAGGGCAAGTTACTTATCCTTGGTATGTCTCTTGTTTCATTTTAAGCTAAAATGGAGATAATACAGTAGCGACTATTTTATACATTGTTATGTGGATGGATTAAAATAATGCCATATAGAGTGCCTTTGCATTAAATGCTGAAGACTGCAAGCACATAATGAATACTGGCTTTTGTTAACTCAGTTGTTATGTAAGCATGCTGTGTAAGTATTCCTACAGACAGTATATGTAATTTATTTGCGCATATATGTGTGTGTTCATAGAGGAACATACGTTCAGACATTCTTTAACTGTAGGTTGGTGTTTCCTATTGTCCAGTGCATAAATCAACCATTTACCAAGCAGTATACGTCTGTCCATCCATCTGACCATCTTTTTCCCTTGGTTTATTTGACTTTGCCTTGATTCATGGAGTGTAAAACAAGACACATAAAATAAACTAGTAAAAAAAAAACAGAAATAGAAAATCAAGGCTTTTCAGACTAAGGATAAAAATAGCAGACTATCAGAAAAAAGAATTGATTGAACTCATACTATTTCCATGGCATGCTGTTCTTTCATGGTGGAGTTAATTACAAGGTTATATCAATGTCTATAAATCTTGTAAATAAAACTTAATACCGTGTATGACAAGCAAAAATGATGGCTAATTCCACAATGGAACTAAGAATGCATTGAAAGGTCAGCTTTATGACAGCTGGATTACTCAGGCAAGGCTCAGATTCTATGTCAGATCCATTTGGCAAAGAAGGTGTATCGCTGTTCATGTTGATCATGGTTCCATTGAACATTTCCTTGATGGCTCTTTCCTGACCTCAACAGTCTTGTGTAGAATGTCTGAACCTCAAAGGCCCCAGTGTTACCTTTGGTTTTTAGAAGATCAGAAGTTTCTGGAAGCTCAGCTTGTGTGCGTGTGTGTGTGTGTGTGCGCGCATGCACGCTTATTCTTTTATTGCTCATGGTTTTAACCTGACTGAATATTGTTGGTTCTCTGAAGAGTTGTCCATTTATCTTTCCACCATGGTGGGGCACCTGGGTGGCTCAGTTGGCTAAGCGTATGACTTCGGCTCAGGTCATGATCTCGCAGTCCCTGAGTTCAAGCCCCGTGTCGGGCTCTGTGATGACAGCTAGGAGCCCAGAGCCTGCTTCAGATTCTGTGTCTCCCTCTCTCTCTGACCCTCCCCTGCTTGCTCGTTCGCTCTCTCCCTCCCTCTCTCAAAAATAAATAAAACATTTTAATAAAAATAATATCTTTCCACCATGGCATTTTGAAATCTAGTAAAATGGTTTCAGGGCCCCATGGTGGCTACTAGCCATTTTTAGATTACGGTTTTTCCAAGAAAATTAATCCCAAGATTTATTTATATAATCAAGGGGCATTTTATTCGTAAAGCCACCACTTCCTTTCAGTGACAAAGTTCATCTCTAACCACAAGAGATGGTTACACTGGCACTGGAATCCGTAGCTTTAAATCACTCTTTGACTTTTCTGATCTCAGGGGTCTGCGTGAAACTGTAAATAGGGTGGATTCATTGGTAGATACATATTTGCTTGGTGATTGTGTTTCTACTTTGGCAGAGGCCAAAGGCCTTTCTGATGCTTGCAAACTAGAATGGATTATCCCACTAGGATGGCATGGGTGTTATTCAAAGCTAACACAAAGGGGTGCCTGGGTGGCTCAGTCGGTTGAGTGTCTGACTCTTAACATCAGCTTAGGTCATGATCTCAAGGTCCTGGGATTGAGCCCCACATTGGGCTCCATGCAGAGTGTGGAGCCTGCTTAAGATTCTCTTTCTCCCTCTCTCTCTGCCTCTCTCTCTCTCTCTCTCTCTCTCTCTCTCTCTCTCTCTCTCAAAATAACAAAAACAAAAAGCCAAAGCTACATCCAATATCTGTACAGATACAGATCAGTGTCAGATACAGATATCTGTATCTCACGCACAGCACTATTCAAGAGTGCTTTTCCACTCTTTGAGTTAAATACAGCACTTTATTCCTCACCCTCCCACAATCCATACAAAACAGTCTTTCCCCCAAATCCATCATTTGTTATCTCCAGAGCCCGGAAAACAAACCACTCGCTAGTGTTTGAATAGTGACGTTATGAGGGGGGAAAATGAGATCAGTTTTCTGGTACTACAAACTTTATGTAAAAAATAGAGGCCGTAAGTTGAATTGGTAAACTATTTTTCTTTTTTTTAATTTTTTAAAATGTTTATTTCTTTTTGAGAGAGAGAGAAAGAGACAGAGCAAGAATGGGGAGGGGCAGTGAGAGAGGGAGACACAGAATCCGAAGTCAGAATCTATGTTGACAGCAGAAAGCCCGATGTGGGGCTCAAACTCGTGAACCTCGAGATCATGACCTGAGCCAATGTTGGACACTTAACCGACTGAGCCACCCAGGCACCGTTAGTAAATTATTTTTCAAACTACACTGGTCCCATAGAAGCCACAGAAAAGCTAGACAAAGCATCTATTTCTATTGCTAAATAACACACACATCAAATGTTTTGCTAAGAGTCTCTGTATAAGTTCACATTTCTATATAAGTGTCTAATACCTCTTTACCACGAATTCATAAGATGTTCTTTTTTCCCATAATCTAGTCTTTCAATCCTTTTTCAAGATCACTGAACTAAACATATTCAAAGCTCAGTTTTAGACATATACATTCTTCAAGGTATGGCTAGCTAGTCAACAACGAACCAACGTTTTTCATTATCATAATTACGATGACAGACAATTAAAAGTGGTGTAAAACCCTTTCGGGCACAAACCCTGATTCCTTTGTGTGAGCTTCTCATTTGACCAGAAATTTTGTCATGCTTTGTCAGAGTGGGATGCTGAATTTTATTTCCCTGAGAGTAGAAAGTAAGTAATGATTAGGACTGTTACTGGCTACTTACTGTATATAAGGTGCTGCTCTAAGTGCTTACATACATGCGTCCATGTAATCCCCCAAAGACCTATTGAAATGGATATTGTCATTCTTCCAATTTTATACACGAATTATTTAAGGCTCACAGAAGCTGATTAAAGTGCACATGGTATTACAGCTAATGGATAACAGAGCTGGTGTTCAGTGCCAGCTAGTTGTGGCTCTAGAATGTGTGTTTTTAAAACATGTATGAGTAGAGAAGCCAGTAACCACAGTTAAAGTACTATTTTGAAAGTTCTATGGAGGGAACTTTACAGAGGAAGAAGTAAAGCCTTAGTATTAGGTACCCAGGATCACAGGAGGAATCAAGCTGTTGCTTCCATCCAGGTGTGGTTGACCCCAAAGCTCCAAATTCTCTCCATTCTCCCACCCTGCTTCCCTCTAGGGACAGTGCTTCTCAACCCTGGATGTACATTTCAATAAAACAAAGTTAAAAAAAATTCAATGCTCATCCATGCCTCAGGCCAATTAAAAGAACCTCTGGGATGGCCCCCAGTATTTGTTAGAGTCCCCCGCTGAAGAGTCTAAGAACTACTGTGGGGGTGAGCATTCCACAAGCAACAAGGTATTTTCAGTGGGAGACTGTAGCATTAATAAGCACAAAAATACTCCCTCTGCCCTTGCCTGTTTTGTCCATGAGTGATTTGATTTGCCAGCCAGCATAGGATTTTCAATAAACGTTGAAGTTGAAAATAAGATCAGCAAACCCAGCCAAAATGGCCTATATCCAGAGCCTCTGAGAAACTCTTGCATGAAACTATGGGCTTTGGGAGAAACTCCGTAATTATTTTGACATATTTGCTATCTTTTCTTCTGTACCTGCTATTATGAGAATTCCATATAGAAATTATTTTGAAATGCCAAAGCACTGTTTTCATCTGCTCTTAACCATGAGTATCACTCACACAACTGAATGGAGCTTTGTGAAGTTAGGTTGATTTATTTTGGAGTGCTGTTCTACAAGTACATGCTGAAGACCATGTAGAACGGATTCACCTCTAATCCATTATGGTCCCTGGCAACATGGATTTCCTGTAGCCTTGGGGTGTCTGAGGGCATCGTTCCTGGTTTCTCTGTGACATGCCGTTACCATGGCCACTGGCTGTACTGACACCATCCAGGTACAGGTGCATCCCCGACTGTGTCCTCAGTGCTTTCTGTTTGTTGTTACTCTTCTCCTCCCAGGTCACATTTTCATGTAATTCCCATTTTTATATACCTTAGAATGACATTTCCTTTCTATGTAATATGTCCACTCAGAAACTGCAGTCCATTAGGGCCCTTAGCATCCTTGTGGGCAACATGAGGCACAAGGCAGATTGTCCTGGTCCTTTTGGGATACAGAGACCTTCTTGATGCCTACAGAGTCAAGGCTGGTTTCTGGATAGCTATTTGGGGAACTAAGCATAAAATCCAAAATACATTTTCTTTTGGCTTTCGATCATTGCTCTTCCAAATACACACACATAATCATTTCAGTATAATTACTAAAACCACATAGAAAAGTAGGGAAATAAATTAAAAGATAGGTCACCAAAGAAGATATGTGCATGATCAATACACATTAAAAGTTTAACATAATTAGTTGCTAAAGAATTATTCATTTAAAGCATAAAATAAAATATGGATGGACATACATTCAAAAACAGGCAAGAATGTAAATTCATATTTTTCTAAAAAGCAATTTTGCACTCTATAAATGAGCTTTAAAATATTAACAAACTGCCTAGAAACTTATTTATACACACATTGTCTATATATCTGTCCAACTGTGAAATACACAGCCCCTTTGCTTCCTAGCTCCCAGATCTTGAATAATTGTGATAGATGGCATGAAAATGGCAGCACCAGGATTCAAGAAGCTGATAATCTTGCAGTCCAAAGCTGATCTTCTTTCTTTAATTGAAAATAAATCAAATTTAGGAATTTTCTGAGATTAATGCTAAACTTTGTGGTTTATTGCAGGGAGGGGGTGGTGATTTAGAAATTTTGACAGTTTGTCTTTGATTTGAATGTATGAAAGTCAGAATAGTAGTATACCTTTTCTAACAAAAGCAACACTGACAGGGTGCCTGGGTGGCTCAGTTGGTTAAGAATCCGACTTCAGCTCAGGTCATGATCTTGCAGTTTGTGAGTTCAAGCCCCGTGTCGGGCTCTGTGCTGACAGCTCAGAGCCTGGAACCTGCTTCAGATTCTGTGTCTCCCTTGCTCTTTGCCCCTCCCCCACTCACACTCTGTCTCTCTCTCTCTCTCAAAAATAAAGATTAAAAAAAATTTTTTAATAAAAAGCAACACTGAAATCACAGAATCAAGGTTTACACTCACGTCATGATTCAGTGTGGGTCAGCTGTGACACCTCTGCCCCATGATATCATTGTGGGACTCAGATTCTGTCTTCTGCCACCTAGTGTTTCTGTCACCCCCAGTGGCCTCTGAATCCCCACGAGATCCTTTTCTTGCAGTCCAAGCTGGCAGAGGCAGGGAGGGTGGGAGCCTCAGGCTGGAGTTTTTGGACACCGGGCCTGGAAATGGGGCACATCACCTATTACACCTGAGCTACACGGCCACACCTAACCACATAAGGGTGTGTGTGTGTGTGTGTGTGTGCGCGCGCGCAACAGGAATAACTCTCAGTCAAGTGGCTCTGTCATAGGGAATGACTGTCCATGGACAGGGACCAGAAAAAGAGCTGTAGGACAGAACCGGTGGTGTCCAGGAGCTCATTCTGGCTAGATCGACAGGCATCGTCTACTGTCCTGTGTTTCCTCTTGGAAATGCTGCCTAACTCAGCGAGGACAGTGGACTCCCACATTTGTTTGGTGTGCGTGTGAGTCTTCAGGGTTTTACAGACGAAGAGAGTCTGCACACCAATTAGAAATGGTGCCAGCAAGTCTTCCTGTATCTTTAGGAGGAAGCCCATGCCCAAGGAGACTATGCCTTCATCCTTACTTCGCTTGGGTTTCTCCTTTCCAAGCTGCCTTTCATCTTTTCTTGCAACTTATTAAGTGGTTAAAAATAAAATGACATTTTAGAAAAACAGAAGCAAGGTGGGAATGTTTTCAGTAGCCAGCAGAGAATGCAAAAATAGTTTATTTCCACCTATTTCCACCCTGAACGCTTAAAAAGAGCATTCTACCTTTGTTTTGGAGGAGCGGAAAGCAGACCGTTTTTAACTCTCAATTTATTCTTATCCAAAGAGTTCTAGAAAAATGCCTGTGATTGTTCAAGATAGCGACAAAAGTTGTTCAAAACAACGGTCTTTAGACTTTGTGCTTCTTTTTATTAAAATGTATTTATCCAAATTCCTCTCCCCAGCCTTATTGGCAGTTAGCACAATTTTTGAGCCTGTGCACTTGGCATTATCAGTACAGAGGGTGCTCTCCTGCGTCCGGAAGGATTATAATCATGTCAATAGAATATTAATTGACTTTTAAGTATACCATTGTAAATGGTTTGATGCATTCTTAAATTTATTACAAGACCTCTTATGCATACACAACAGTGCTTAACCACTCTGGTATCATAGATTTGTAGTTATTGACAACCCCTGGGATCGTGTCCCAGATCAAAGAAACACCAGCATCCCGGAAGCCCCTCGGGTGCCCCTCCCCACTCACAACCTCCTCTCTCTTGCTCCCATGCAACTATTATCTTGCCTTTTGTAATATTCATCTCCCTGCTTTTCCTCGTAGCACTGCCAGCCTAGGGACATACACCCCTAAAAATGACAGTTGCCTACTTTTAACTTTCAAATTGATGCTGAAAATGTTCTGCCCAGTTTCCTCCACCAGAAACATCAAAATTCCCGTTATGCCCCTGGTCAAAAAACTCGAACACCTGTACAAAGTATTCCAGTATTTCGGATGCCCATTCTTCTCTCTGTTACATATGTTTTGTTCATCGCACTAGATGGAGGCTGCTTATGCTTATCTTCCTCATCTCAGTTGCTATCCACTGTGAACAGGTTTTTTTTTTTTACCTTTTTCACCAGATAAATTCTGAGTTCACACTCAGAGATATAAAAGCCAATGATAAGAGGGACCCTGAAGAGTTACGTAGGCAAGTTGGATCAATTTTATTGCAGTTTGGTGAGAATAAGAGTCTTATACCCATATTGTGAATTTTACAAAGCACTGCTCACTATGTTAAATGTTCTCCTCCATTTGTCAGTCCTTCTCTGTGCCACCATCCACAGGTTTGCAGTACATTTTCTGCTGGTTGCACCTCAGCCAGCGCACGGCTTATATCAGAGCATTTCAGTTGCTGAGAACCACCTAAAAAGCTGATTATAGCTGCCAAAGAGGCTCTCAGCAGTGTGTAGAGTTACAGACGCAGGGACCAAACCTTCTGTGCGCTGTCTAGTGTCTCGGAAAATGAGAGTGTGCTTTATCTTTATGAGCTACAGATTTCTGGAGCTAGCCGTTTTGGCCTTTGGGGCAAGAAAACTGAAGTGTATTTGCAACAGAAATTTCTTTGGATGTTCAAGTCCGCATTTCCTGATTCAGACAGGTGTTGTTTTCTTTTTCTATTTTTTTTTTTTTGTATATTTGAGAGAGAGAGAGAGACAGAGAGAGACAGAGAGTGAGCGCAAGCAGGGGAAGGGCAGAGAGACAGAGACAGAACGTGAAGCAGGCTCCAGTCTCAGAGCTGTCAGCACAGAGCCTGACGCGGGGCTCGAACTCACGAGCGGTGATTTCATGACCTGAGCCAAAGTTGGATGTTTGACCCACTGAGCCACCCAGGTGCCCCAAAGAGGTGTTGTTTTCCTTCATGACTTACCCCTTCTCCATCATCATCCACAGGCTGTCTTCAGTGCCTGCTGGTGCTGCGTTCAGTTCTAGATGTTACTCTGGCCACACACGCACGTGCGCGCGTGCACACAAGCAGTAACTGTGATAAAACTTTATTCTTCCTCGCTGTGTGATGTCTTGTATTAATGAGACTTCATGCATAGAAATTGCTATGAGCTGCTGACCTCCAACTATCTTTGAAATAATTAATAATGTGCTTAGAGGGGTTGATTTACATATTCATGAGAGTTTATATCATTTGGTTCCTAAGCAGGACAGTGAAACAATTTAGTGTCTTAAATGCATACCAATTTAGCAAGGGGAGGAGTGGTTTAATATTCTAATGTCAAGATGGAAATAAATACATGTAACACCTGAACCAAGCAGTTATGTTACGTATTTCTGGTAAAATCCAAATGCCTGCCAGATCATCTTCTATGTCCTACCACAGACTCTCCCTCAGAGTTTAGAAAATTAATATTTTTTACGTTGTCTGCTTTTCAAACCTTTACTAGAAACCACTGGTCTTGGACTTATATATTTAATTTTTTATTAATGTTTATTTATTTTTGAGACAGAGAGAGAGCATGAAAGGGGGAGGGGCAGAGAGAGAAGGAGACACAGAATCCGAAGCAGGCTCCAGGCTCCAAGCTGTCAGCACAGACCCCGACGCGGGGCTCGAACTCACAAAGACTGTGAGATCATGACCTGAGCCGAAGTCGGAAGCTCAACCGACTGAGCCACCCAGGCGCCCCTGGACTTATATATTTACGGAAAGAAACACCTTATGAAAATCAGTAGAAATACTAAAAGGAGCAGGGACTAGGAACATGCTCCAGGAGGCAGACTTACTTTATCTGATGTCCCCTGTCCCTTCCCACCGCCAGGAAAGCCTCTTTCTTGAGGTTCACCTGGAACAGTGCTTTTGGAATTGGCTTCTGTATTGGCTTGCTAGGGCTACCATAAAAAATACCACCAACCGGGTGGCTTACGTGACAGAAACTTCTTTTCTTGTGGTTCTGGGGGCTTTAGCGGGTTTGCTTTCCTCCTTGGCTCGCAGATGGTTGCCCTCATGCTGCCCCTTCACAGGGTCGCCTCCCTGTGGGGCAGCCCCGGTGTCTCTCTCTGTGCTGTAATCTTCTCTTCACGCGAGAATATTACTCAGATTAGACTAGAAGCCACCTGCCTGGATTCACCATGACTAAGTCACCTGTGTAAGGCCCTGTCTCCAAATACTGTCACGTTCTGAGGTACTGAAGGTTGAGGGTTTTAACATGAACGTTTAAGGAACACAGTTGGGTCCCTGACAGCCACCCTCTAGACGCCGAAATAGTTTTCAAATACATGGCATCACCAAGTTCAGGGAAGGTCTATTGAACATGAACCCTGTATAGAAGTTCTGGTCCTTGACAGTTTAGCCACGGGGTATCCCTGAAGATATGTCTTGTTCTCCCTTCTGCCCCAATTTGACCCCCAATCCTACTAGGTCTTAGCTGATGCCCCACTTGTGTGCCTGAGGAATACTGTATATATCATGATATACATGATATAGATACAAGTGTATATCAACACTTGTTACCTGAGGAATGCTGGGAATTTTTTAATATTTATTTTTTTTAATATTTAATTTTTTAATATTTTTTTAAGTTTATTTTGAGAGACAGAGAACAAATGGGGGAGGGGCAGAGAGAGAGGGGTACAGAGGATCCAAAGCAGGCTCCATGCTGACAGCAGCGAGCCAATGTGGGGCTTGAACTCCCGAACCGTGAGATCATGACCCGAGCCGAGTCAGGTGCTTAACCGACCGAGCCACCCAGGTACCCTGGAATACTGGGAACTTTTTGCTGATTGTCTAATTTTAAAATCTGGACTTGCTAATAAACATTTTAGGGAAGGGTCTGCTGAACTTTCCCTCCTTTGTAAGAGTAAATATAGAATAATCTTCTTTGAGGTAGACGTGGTTAGAATGTCCTTTGCAGCCCTGTCTTGGTCTTTGGTTTCCCCACATGGATTGTCATGAAGCAGAGCCTCTGAAAACATTTTTACTGGTTATTATGGACCAAACTGTTCCGTTTAACCAACAGAACTCAAAATATAATGGCTCACACACAAATGTAGCTTGGTTCGTGGCTGGGGTGGGAGCAGTGTTCAGGCAGGTGAGTGATTTTCTTTAAAGCGGTGTTCCTATCCTTTGGCTTTGCTATCCCGTTGGAATTTATCACTGTCTTCATGGTGAGACTGATCCCCACATCCAGGGTCCAGCTGGCAGAGGGGAAAGAAATACTAAATGAAGACATGTGTCTTTCTGATAAACCCCAGCCTGCATATAGCACTCAACTCTTCATTCCATTGGCTGGGCCACAGCCATTCAGCTTTGTGTGCTGCAAGGGAACTTGAGAAATGAAGTTTAGATAAATGCCTACGGACAGAGGAAAGAATTAGGTAGACATCTGGCAGTCTGCATCAAAGTCTTCTTTTGGAGGGTTAATGCTTCAGCTCCCAAGTGGTAGACTCAGTTGCACATCCATGACTCAGGGATCATGGGCCACGTACTGACTTTGCAGTTAGATGGTGCTTATCCAACTCCAGATTGGCTTATCAGACACTGAGCTGATTTTTCTCGCTTAAAATGAAAATAAGTCTGGGGCACCTGGGTGGCTCAGTTGGTTAGGCGTCCGACTTCGGCTCATGATCTCATGGTTCATGATCATGGTTCATTCGGGTCATGATCTCATGGTTCATGAGTTTGAGCCCCACATCGGGCTCTGTGGTGGCAGCTCAGAGCCTGGAGCCTGATTCACATTCTGTGTCTCCTTCTCTCTCTGCCTCTCCCTCCCCTCCCCCCCCCCCGCCCCCGCTCACACTCTGTCTCTGTCTCTCAAAAAACAAATAAGACATTAAAAAAATTATAATGAAAATAAATCTGAGCTCAGAATTAAATGAAATTGTATGTAAAAATGACTAACACAGTTCCTATATAATACGCATATATAGAATAAGTATTCTCTATATGATAACTTCTGGTCGCCACCAATTATAGGGCCTGATTTTAGAACGTATTCCAGATACTTAGAATTGTAGCAGGAAACCCGAAGCTGAACCTTAGGTTTAATTAAGGTTTCATGGCTAAAAATAAAAAAAATAATAAACCTTTTTTTTTCACATTTTCTACATTAGCATGTTAACGTATAGTGGAAATAATTCCTTTGAGTCAGTAATTAACATTATAGGAAGTATAAAATGTTACATAAATATAATGCTATAAAAAGTACTTAGTTATCAATAGGAGTTCTTATTAAAATTTCTATATTATATTCATTCTATATAGCAAGATTTTCCAAAGTCGTCTTTTATAAATATATGTAAGAATATAAATAGTTGCATTAATGAGCCTATCTTTATTAGTTCTCTTCTTTTATTGATAACATTATTAGCCACCTTCACTAGTTTTTTAATATAAATTTTAACCCCTTTCTCAAAAGTGTTGTATTCTAAATAGGCCATGTAAATGTATAAAATATGCACATACATGTAATTTTAAAACCTTAATTTCCTACTGTATGGGACACACTCTGATATTTTCAGTTTTAACCTATTTCGATGCATCCAAAACAGCTAAAATTCAGCCTTCTTTTAAATCAGCCCATTTAAAGCCTTATCCCTCCAAAAGAATAATATAACTTTCCTTAGGACACACGTTAGTGTTCAGTCATTTCTAATACCAGAAATATACTCAAATACTATGTATATAAATACTTCTCTATATGATTTTTATTTTTTTATTTTTATTTTTTTTAATGTTTTTAATTTATTTTTTGAGACAGAGAGAGACAGAGCATGGACAGGGGAGGGGCAGAAAGAGAGGGAGACACAGAATCCGAAGCAGGCTCCGGGCTCCGAGCTGTCAGCCAGAGCATGACGTGGGGCTCGAACTCGCAAACCGCGAGATCGTGACCTGAGCCGAAGTCGGATGCTTAACCAACTGAGCCACCCAGGCGTCCCTATATGCTTTTTAAACATAACTCATACTGTGAAAAAAAAAAAAAAGAAAACACCTTAATGAAATAGACTAGATTTGAACAAAATAGAAAGAAAACCATCCATCCTTCCATTCTTTGAAACTAGTCATTTAGAAAAACTTAATGAAACATGTAAATTTTTGACACACCTTAATAGAAAACACATTTCAGACGTACATTTCATTTTCAGAAATGGCATCACCAAAGACGGCGATAACAGGGAGGCTCTGGAGACGTATTCCTGGATGGGGCTACCGACCCCCAACACCCGGGTGTGGGTGCCCCTTCCCTTGGTAGCACATTCAGACACCTCCCACCTCCCTTCACTCCCGCCCCCCAAGAAGACAACATCATAAGTGTCATTTGTACACGCAGTGACCTCTAGCGAAACATAATTTAAAATATTTTGGGCTGGGAGAGGCAGAGGGAGAGAGAGAATATTAAGCAGGCTCCACACTGTCAGCCCAGAGCCTGACTGGGGGCTGGATCCCATCACCCTGGGATCATGACGTGAGCTGAAATCAAGAGTCAGATGCTTAACCGACTGAGCCAGCCAGGCACCCCTAAAATATTTTAATAGCCTAAAAAATAGACCTAAAATATTTTAATAGCCTAAAAAATAGTGACTTCTAACAGTGTTTACTTCTCCATTGTGTTGTAATTTATAAATTCTTTGTTCTATCTTTAAAGGTTCATCAGAAATGAAACAGTTAACGGTTTAGCTTTGTCTGGCTGTAATTTTTTTTTTTTTTTCAACACACTGATTCTTATAAGGCAAATGGTAACAGTTTGCTTACAACTTGTTCTTTGGGACCTACAATAAATTGCATTCTTCAGTTAATTTATATTTGTTTCTCAAATTAGATGGCTATTATAGAAACAGTGCTGAACAAGAAGTTATAAGACTAGTTGTGACTCAACCACTGTCTGTACAACTAGTTAATTTGGCAAATCACTTAATATCTACTGGGTACTGGGGAGGTGTTTTTGCATATGTTACTTGTTTAAGCTTGGAAACGATTCTTCCATGTGGTCAATATTAATAATCCCAGTTTGCAAGTGAAAAAGCTAAGGCTCTCAGAAGCTAAATTCAGACATAGGTCTGCCAGGCTCCAAGACTAATTTTTCCTCTCCATTTTTTATTCGTGAAATTAATTTCATCTCGAGGACCTCATCTACCTCAAAAATGCTGTGATCCTTGATTGTTGGCCCCTGAACTAAGAGTTACTATTTACGTCTATGAAATTTATCAGACTCAGAGTAAAACAAAACAAAACAAACTCAGAGTAAAACAAAACAAAACAAACGGACAGTAAAATCAGCAAGTACTAGCTAATGGATATGGAAGATACACTAACATCTCAGTCTCTGTGTGGTGTCTTTAGATCAGTGGTTCTCAAACTGTGTTGCGTGGAACCATGGGGAGGGCTTCATATGACATATCAAGGCTTATTTTATATAGAAGGAAATATGTGGACAGTGACAGTATGCACAGATTGTACCTGTTCCGTGAACTGAGGGTCCCGTTTCCATACTTACCAAGATTACACCAGGCAAAATGGAGGGTCTCTAGTCTTCAAGCCATAGCAGAGATTTTGTTTAAAATGACTTAGTTTTCTTTATGCTGCATATTTTTGAAGAATAAAATAAAAGAACCACATATTTGTATTGTGAATTTAAATAATGTAATTAAAAAATGGTAAAGACCAAATTTTAATTGCCTTATATAATTGACATGGAGGGGAAACCTGAGTTTGTTATATTAAAATACTGTGTTATAGAATGTTTTTTTAGTAGGACCTAAAAGGAAAAGAATTTGGGCACTTGACTCTCTAAAACAACTCCCATCACTTTTTCCTTTGGATTTGTTATTCTCTATTTTAATTTGAACTCATTTCAGTTAGAGACTGTTTACTTTCTGTTATTCACTTTAGTTAAATCTGGTCTTGGTGAGTTTTTATTGTTCATATATAACTAGGCAAGTAGTAAAAGATGTGGGTTCAGAGGGAGTGAGATCTCTTGTTGGATGAAATAGTACCACCATCATCAGAATTTATTTACCTAATATACCACTTTAGAAGGTACTGTTTCAAAAACTGGGTATTATTCTAGGCTATGCACAGCTGCTTCATATCGATAGAAGGAGTAATTACCTATAAAGTATGCTTAACTGTACATTCATGCTAAGTATAGCACACCGGGTATAAATCAACAGCAGCTAAATTCAAAGTTTATTTTCCAAAGCAAACCTCGAGGCTACAATCTTGCCATTCTTCTTTCCGATCCAAAAATAACAATAAATCAAGGTAGAAAAACAGCTGTAAAGCTGATAATGAGATTTGCAACCAGCTAAGATGCAATGTTAAGTCATGAAGAAATTTAAAAGTCCTGCTATTCATTTTCCACTGTGCCTCAAATCCAGAAAACCCCCGTTCTGGGAAAAGAAGGAAGCCCACCTGGTCCTTTAAATAAGAAGGTTGGCACAGGTAGCTCAGTTTTCCATATCTCCACCCCAAGTCCTACGATGTGCTTTGGGAAAGTTAGAGGATCCCTGACAATTTTGGAAGCCTTTGGGGGGATAATAACCACTGGCAGGGATATTCTGTTTACCAGGGAGACTGAAATGAGACTCAGGTAAATAATAAGCATTTCAGAAAATTACCCAATTACATATTTAACCACCCCAAGGAATTCTCCAGGGAACATGGCGTGCATTTTACAAAATTGCTTATAATTGTGAATTGTGTGTTTGTGAAGGAACCCAGCGTGGTAGCAGGCACATTTGTCAGAGCTTAGCAATGGAGTCTTTTTTTTTTTTTTTTAGAGGACTTTGAATATAAAGGAAACATTTGAAGTTGCTTTTCAGATGCCAATAAAGTATGTGCTCAGAATGTTTGACAATATTCTAGAAAAGACTACAGAGTCATTTTGATGCCCGAGGGGTTTAATTCAAACTACCTTGAATTGAAAACATCTAGCTATTGTTTTAAGAATATATTTTCTTTATGAGACTATAACTACATTGTGAGGAGATAGATTTCTAAATTTTAAATATTAATTATTCATTTTATACAAAATACCCTATTAAGTTTGCTGTTTTTATTTCATGTAGAAATGGATAATTTAATTACTGTATTATTTAAGAAGTTATACAAATAGCTGAAAATAATTTCCCCTTAACTTGAAGTGGGCTTTCACTGTCATTAAAAATTATTCATGGGCACATTTTGGGGAAATATGTTGAACTCTTCCAGCTTATTGAATGGTAAGATATGATTTATATCCCCTGAGTAAAAACAGACATTAGGACTATATATTTTATAAAGTGTTCCCTTAGAATACCAGATAAAGCAGATATTATGATCATGTCCATTTCATAGGAAGTAGCATCTTACACGTTGTAGGCTCTGTTTGAGTCAAAGGGGGACACGAGTTCACAGAATAGAGAAGCTTGTTCCCTGCATGGAGCTCACGGTTCAGTGGGGGTTACAGGCATCCATGAAACATGCAGCTGTATAATTACTGATTGAGATAAGAGGTGGAAGAAAGGGAAGGAGTGGGGCAGGATAGGGAGAAAGTCTTGACCAAAGGAACATCCTGAGATAAAACCTGGAGACAGAAGAGAACAGAACAGGTCTGAGGAATGGAAAGCAGACCAGGGTGGCCAGATCAGAGTGAGAAGGCCCAGAAAGGTGGGCGGGGCCAGGCTAGGCTGCACCTGCCATTGTAATAGGCTTCAGCCTCTTTAAACACACAAAGAGAAATCGAAATCTTCAAGGCTTCAAACAAGAGAAACGGCAGGGTTGGCTGCGTATTTATTCATGCCAGATGGAGAAAAGAAGGCAATTGCAAAGGGGCAAGCGTCGAGGGGCGGGGGGAGGCCAGGAAGGGATTGTTAGAGCATGGCAGCCTGCCCACGCACAGCACCAGCTTGCCTGAGTGGCCCTGGTGCAGGTGCCACTGGATGTGGAAAGAACTGGACTGACTCCAGAGTCATGTAGAAGTCCTATGTGACAGGCTGCGGTGATGGACCTCATGGAAGGAAGAAAGGCAAGAGGGAGGTGCTGAAACATAACGCTTAGGTTTCTACCTTCAGTACAAAATGGATGAGAATTCCAACAAGACACCGGTGAAAAACAAAGAACTTTTCAGTACTTTGTTTCTATATTATTATTAAGATCCATTCGTGGAGAATGGTGCTATATTTGGTGGTTGCAGAGTGATCTTCACATTGGAGCCGGCAAATGCTCATGCAAAGTATCATGGAATCCTAAAAGTAAACAGAAAATTATTTCTTATTCAATTTGATGTGGATAAGGTTACACTTTTCACTCTGTGCAGGAGAAAGCAGCCAGGAGAATGCTAATGAAATGGGATTTTGTGAGTCACTCATACTGAATTTGCTGTAGCCATATGCCTCTCAGATCACAGAGAAGGGCAACCAACACAAGAAACAAACACAGAATGTCTTCTCAGAGGTCTGCCTTAGAGGCTTCTGCCCACTAGCACAGTGTCAACTCATGGAAGAAATTTCTCTCTACCCTAACTCTCTAGTAGTAAACAGGAACAGAACCAACTAAAGTGGGCATAAGAGAGGAGTTCATTATTAAGGGTGGGGTGTCTCCTGTTGCCCAGGGACCGATGTGGTAAGGACTCTTTTTCTCCTTGTGTCCACTTCACCCCTGTCTGTCTGTTCCCTTCCACCCTTGCCATAAACCAATCTCCTCTGTTTCTCCAACTTTGGAAGCAAGAACATATAATCCTTAGTTCATAAGCTTAAAGCTTAAAGTCACATGCCTTGGCCAGATGACTCATTTGACACAAAGATTACTTGGACTTTACTCCAAAAAAAACATTGATTCTTCTGAATTATGTATATGCTTTTTTATGCCATACGTAATGTAACTGTTAGAGATTATGATGTTTCCTTTGTTCTGACCACTAGAAAGATTAGAGTTTCCAAAGTATATCTTCAACAACTGTAATGTTTTGCGGTATGTATTTTTGTGTGCTGTCCTAAATTTGTGTCCTTAGTAGTCTCTTGCTATTTCATATTCTCTCCATTTTTGGGGGTTTATCCACTTTGATCTTATTGTAGTTGATTACATATGTCTAACGTTCCAAATCCCTTCTTGAAGGTTGCATGAATAGATGAACAAATGAAAAATTCCATTTGAAAATAGTAATATTTCTGGGAGCCAAAATGGGTGAGAACAACGACGGCCTAGAACATAGTCGATATACATAAACAAAATCATAACAGAGAACATATTCTTTGTAAAATGTTATTCCTTTTCTTTAGAGATTTATTTTCTTTAAGTTTTTATTTATCCATTGGAGAGAGACTGACAGCATGAGTCTGAGAGGGGCAGAGAGAGGGGGAGAGAGAGAATCCCAAGCAGGCCCCATGCTGCCAGCACAGAGCCAGAAACAAGAATCAAACTCATGAAACTGCAAGATCATGACCTGAGCCCAAACCAAGGGTCAGACGCTCAACCAACTGAGCCACCCAGGCGCCCCTAGGCATTTATTTCATGGCTCTGTAGTAAACGGAATGCATTATCCGCACAGTCTAATATGTAGCCGTGGATCATATGTGCTTATTTAAATCCAAATTTACATCAATTAAAATTACATAAGATTAAAATTTAGTTCCTGATGATCGTGAAATGGTTTAAATATATCTAGTAGCTACCACACTAGAGCAGATGTAGAGCATTTTCATCATCACAGAAATTTCTTTTGCACAGCATGGCATCAGATCGTCTGAAATTTCCTCATTAATCGCTTGAAAGTGATTTGTGAATTAAAAGGCCCAAACTCACACCTTGTGGTTCTTTCTCAGTCATATCTTTGGTGTCTTTGTCTGTTTTGTTTTCTTCTTTTCTACTCTGCACCTGCCTTATTTACTGCATCTTTGAGCTCTGTAGGAACTTACCTCCAAGTCTTCCCTCTGCTACCCATTTGCTCATTGTGTTTACGCTAATCAAGATTCCATTTTTAGCCATCAGCGATTCACCTAGCACATCAGTGTTCTGGCTAAGCCTACGAAGACTCTTCATATTGCTTCTGAAATCTAGTATCTCATCTGCCGAGGTTTCTCCCTTGACCGCCTGAATTTCTCTCTTGTTGACTCTCAGCATGCTGCTCTTTTGCTTGTGAATCCCCACGTGTAGAAATTCTGTTCCCATCTGTGCCCCTGGGCCTGGTTGCATTCCCTGACGTAAATCATCCTCGATGACTCCAAATTAAATTGTAAGCACCTTGAATACGTCCTTCAAATCTTTTTCTTTAGATTGTTCATGGTTCCGTGCGAACCTCGCCAGGAAAAACCACTTCATGAGTGGGAATCAGTGGAATTGCCGAGGCAATATAAACTCTGGGCCAAAGTTAGCACCTCTGATTCCTGGTTGTAGGTCTGCTCCTGGCTCTCCGTGTGAGCTTGGGCCACTTCCTTCTCAGTCCAAAATGGTTTCCTGATTTACAAGAGATTGTGCTGGTCAGTTGCTGATGGTTCTACCAGCCTAAAGTTCTGTATTTTTGCAGTCAGTCTCCTAATCTGTTTTACTCTTGGGTCCCCTTAGATATCTTGATAGCACCAGCTGTTAGAAATTGCTGATTTTACATCTAATAAATCTGATGATTGCCGTTTGGCATGTGAACATTTTGCAACCCTCTTCCAAGGTCTCCTGTTATATTCTGATACATTGGAACAAATCCACCCATCCATCCTTCCAATCCGTCTGTAGATTGGATTATTCCTGAGCTCAGTGCCACTGCTAGTAATAGAAATGCAAAAGCCAGAAGACGCAGTTTCCCCTTTTAAGGAGTTTCTTATTTGGAAATACACACAAAAATATGACAATAAATAAGTTATTTATTACAGGCAAATACCTACTATGTTTTGTTGCAAAATAATTGCTTATCATGTTGTTGTTCTTAATTAAAATGGCTATAATATCTTGTGACTAGGACATTAATTTTGAGTAATTCTCTATACCATCTATTTAAGCCATAAGACTATTTTGGTAGAACTTGGCCTCAATTTTAAGGGGCTCTGTCCTTCTGAAATTATTGCTGAATACTAAAATCATGACACCGAGAAAAGCACTTTGTTGCTTGTGGCCAAAGAATTTATATCGTGTTGAAATATTTACTACATCAGCGAACACTCGACTTAATCATGTCCTTGGTAATAGTTTGGATACGTGTAGATGTAGTGTGAAAACCCACAACATTAGGAAAAATAATATTTGATGATCTATGCTCTCAGAGTGTGGATGCTTCACCTTAACTGTTCTTTTTTATTATTATTGTTTTAGAGAGTGGGGGGGAGGGGCAGAGGGAGTGGGAGAGAGGGAATCTTAAACAGGCGTCATGCTCATTGCTGAGCCTGTCACGGGGCTCAATCCCATGACCCTGGGATCATGACCTGAGCTGAAATTAAGAGTCAGATGCTCAACCAGTTGAGCCACCCAGGCGCCCCACAACTTAACTGTCCTTTTGCATTGAGTTTTGATTATGCCAAACTGAAGGTACTAGAACTGAAACTGAGGAAAAAAAAAACCTTTCTCCTCTTTAAAGGTATTATTTTACTCTATTTAGTATATTCTTATTAAAATAAAAATATTTAAAAAATCCAATTCCAGTACACATGTATGTGTGGGTGTAGTTTAGTTGTGCCCCGGCTCCCGTGTGCACTTACAAGATTGATGTGGCTTGAGCTGACATTGTGGCATCATCTTCAAATTCAGCTCAGTCTTACACGGTTACCAATGAAAGTGTGAGTGACACTACCTAATTAAATTGAAGAAAAGGGTATTCGTAAGTGGATGATGTAAATAGAAAATAAAGTTAGCAATTGACATTATGACCACAGGATTTTTTTTTTTTGAAGACTGAGCTGTGTGTTAAAAGGGTTTATTTCAAGACAAGAAAGACAAAAAAGCTATTTGATTGACAAACATGATTTGTGGTTCAATTAGCTACACATGTGCCCTGTTCCCTGAAAGTACACAACATCCTTCTATTTTATCACAAAGCTGTGTCAACTAATAGGTCACACCTGAAAAAGCTGCACCCAGTTGTGAGCTCTGCTATCTATTTTCTATATCCAGGGAACCCCAAAGCACATTTGAAAGGGGAGATATATAGTCTGAAATGTTGTGACCATTGGCTGTGCAACCCAGGATAGAAATAAGGTCACATAAGCCAAAAAATGGAAAAGCATACGGGGCCTTAGCAGTTAACTTAAACATATGTGAGTGGTGAATAGAAAAGATCATTGAAATATGGTATATGTTCATGGCATAAAGAGTATATAGAATAAAAAATACGAGGTAGGGAATGAATGCTACCTGAATCTGGTAGGGGATGAAAAATCTGTATTGCTATCAAGCTTTCTTGGAATGGTTAGCATCTCAGGGAGTACCGAAGGCACAAAGAGTTATGGTTATTAGAAGTGAAAATGAGACACAATTGTTCCATTAGTCTCTCATTTTTAATGGCTTTTTAGTGCATTCTGACACATTCAGAAAGTCACTTTTATATGTACCATAATGGTCAAGCTTTCCAACCAAACACATTCTAATGGAGGGTCAAAGAAGTGCTCCCTCAGTCCCTCCACAATGAAGGACATTCCAGTGAGAATGTAGCTGTTGGTTACTGATCAGAGACATACAGGGGTGCCATTCGCTCAAACATCAAAACGTTCACCATCTTTCTCGTACACTTTGAAGGAACTTTGGTGTCTTCCGAAACGAATGAAATTGTGCATGAAATAAGT
The DNA here is from genome assembly GCF_022079265.1 of Lynx rufus. NCBI lineage: Eukaryota > Metazoa > Chordata > Mammalia > Carnivora > Felidae > Lynx > Lynx rufus. The sequence goes on from NW_025814878.1 coordinate 820,500, forward strand.
TTGCTTCGTATAGACTCCTCGACTTTTAGAGCTGAGAGTGACCTTGGAACTTGTTTGACCCACCTGGGTACTTTGCAGGTGAGGAAACTGAGGCCGAATTCCACCTCTTGTAGCTGTGCGACCTCAGAAGTCACTTCACTTCTCTGAGCCTTGGCTTCCTGCTCTTTAATTGGAAGGAATCTTCTCTAAGGAGGCCTGAGTTAAATAGGTGGTTAATGTGGAATCCCATTGTTTTCAGCAGCTTTACTGACATATAAGATGCACGTGTTTAAAAATGTACCATTTGATAAGTTTTACATAGGTATACACCACTGAAATCATCACCACAATCAATATAAGGAACATATCTATCAACCCCTCGCACACCTCCCTGTCCTAGCCCCAAGCCCCGAGCCCCAAGCAACTGCAAATCTGTTTTTGTTTCCTCTGCCTTTCCTAGAATTAGGTATAAATGGTACAAGTAGTATGTACTTTTTTTTTGTATGATTTGTTTCATACAGCACAATTATTTTGAGATTTATCGTTGCTGTATGTGTCAAAAGTCCCTTCCTTTCAACTGTTGAATTATATTCTGTTATATGTATACAACCACCATTTGCTTATCCATTCAACTGTTGAACATTTGGGTTGTTTCCAGTTTCTGGTTATTACAAACAAAGATCCTATGAAATTTTATGCAAGTCTTTGTACATATTTTTTTCCCTCTTGTATAAACACTTAGAAGTGGTATGACTGGATTATATTTTAAAAGTTTCTTTTTAGGGACGACTGGGTGGCTCAGTAGGATAAGCGACGGACTCTTGATTTTGCTCCAAATCATGGTCTCGCAGCTCGTGCGGTCAAGCCCCATGTCTGGCTCTATGCTGACAGTGTGGAGCCTGCCTGGTATTCTTTCTTTCCCTTTCTCTCTGTGCCACCCCCACCCCCAGCTCAAAATACATAAATAAACTTGAAAAAAATATATTTAAAGAGTTTCTTTTTAAGAAACTGTCAAACTATTTGCCAAGGTACTTGTACCGTATTAAGTTCACATCCAGAATGTGTGAGAGTTCAATTTGTTCTATAGCCTCTTCAACACTTGACATAATTAGTCTTTTAAATTTTGATGTTCTACTAAATGTGTAGTGGTGTTTGATTATGGTCTTACATTGCATTTTCCCAATGACCAATGATGTTGAGGATCTTTCCATGTGCTTTTTTGCCACTCTCTTATCATCTTTGGTGAAGCATCTTTCCAAATCTTTTGCCTATTTTAAAAAAATGGGTTGCTTTCATACTATAAAATTTTTTAATAATATAATAATATATAATATATAATTGTAAATTTAATTTATATATTCTAAATACAAGTATATTATCAGATACATGATTTGCACATCTTGTCTTCCTGTCTCCGGCTTATCTTTTCATTTTCTTAACCGTGTCTTTCAAAGAACAAAAGTTTTTAATTTTGATGAAGTCCAGTTTATCAATTTGTTTTTTTGTAGATCATGCAGATGTGTTGTATGTAAGCAATCTTTGCCTGACCAAAGGTCACCAAGGTTTCTCATGTTTTCTTCTAGACGCTTTGTTTTCTGTTTTAGATTTAGGTCTCTGATCAATTTTGAGTTATCTCTGGGCTATGGGATAGGGTGTGAATTTAAGTTCATTTTTTCATATGGATATCCAGTTGTTCAAACACCATTCATAGAAGAGAGTATCCATTCCTTACTGAATTAACTTTGTACCTTTGTTGAAAATCAGTTGGCCGTGTACCTAAGGCTGTATTTCTCTGCTCCCAGGCCTGTCTCCTCAATCTATGTATCTATCTATATGCCAGTTGCATACTGTCTTGATTACTGTTGCTTTGTAATAGTATTGAAATCAGGGAGTACTTATCTCTGAACTTTATCCTTCCTTTCCAAAGTTGTCTGGGCTGTTCTAGGCTCCTACTGTTGTCTTCTGAGTCCAAGTCTGAAGTGAGGAAGCTGGGAACGATCCCTAGCACAGTGCTAAACTAACTTCACTCCTGCACAGGCCATGCAGCTCAGTTTTAAAAAAAAAGAAAGAAAGAAAAAGAAAAGAGAAAGAAGAAAGAAAAAACAGTTCTTTGGTCTTGCATATGAAAATGATTTCTGAAGAAAGAATAATTTGGACAACAGTAAGCAATAAAAGTTAAAAGCTGACAAAGTTGGAGCACCTGGGTGGCTCAGTCGGTTGAGCGTCCGACTTCGACCCAGGTCATGATCTTGCAGTCCGTGAGTTCGAGCCCCGCATCGGGCTCTGTGCTGACAGCTCAGAGCCTGGAGCCTGCTTCAGATTCTGTGTCTCCCTCTCTCTCTGACCTTCTCCCATTCACGCTCTGTCTCTCTCTGTCTCAAAAAATAAACGTTAAAAAAAAAATTAAAAAATAAAAAAAGCTGACAAAGTTTTCTTTAATGGAATGTCTGGTTTAACTAATTTGCATTAACTATGATTTCTAAGGAAAAGCCATTAGCTTTTTAGCCACTTAGCCTTTAATCAGTCTGATTGTTGTTTATCACTTTGATTCCTTCGTTTATCAGTTTCAACCCAGCTGATTATTCATTTTCAGTTGCTGATGAGTCCTTTTCCGAGACTCACATTTCGGTGTCCTCTGCATTCTGTCTAACAATACATGGCCACCATCTATTGGCAACAAACAGCAATATCTCCCGTTCCGCTGGCCTCTGGGGAGAAAGTCTGTTTCCCCTTCACCTGCTATAGGAGCCGTCTTCTGTGAATGGGTCACTGCGAAGGTAGCCAACGAGACCCCTAAATCCTGATTCATAGAATGTTAAATGATGAAATTCTGAGGAATAGAAATACTGTTTTATTATGAATAGTGTTTGTCTAGTGCCCGTTTTTGCAGTGAGTTTCATAATGAAAGCAGTAAAATACTTTGATGGTTATCATAATAATAGCAACCACTTAAATATTGCTCGCCATAGACGAGGCACTGTTTTTAGTACACGTTAAATAAAAATGCTACCAGTATCTCACTCTCTAGGAATGTGAGAATGTAATGTAACTTTCTCACATAAGGGGGATATATGTGCATCATGCTTCCATACTCTCATGCAGTCCCCTCTGGGGTGACGGTTATCGTTAACAGGTCTTTCCAACATGACAATTTTTGCATGGCCTGAGAATGATAATAATTACTGTCACGTGAGGGGTCACCGGGGAGAATGACAGAGATACTAAAGGATTTTCTTCCTCCATATCTCTTTGCCTCAGTCCCTTCTCCTTTAAAGGAGCCCTGCTCATGTCGCCCAGTGCAATATTTTGAGAAGAAAGTGTTGCCTATAAGGATCAGTGCAGAGAGCATAGATGATAATATAAATTCCCATCGTGTAAGTGCCCCCGTGACAAGAAACTGGGCACTCTTGTGGCCGCCGTATCTCTGGCCCCTTGAGAAAATCCTCCCACACTGGTGGTGCTCAATATTATCGTTGAGTAAACAAAAAAAACCATTTCAGTCAGAGTGATCAATAAAATACTTAGGTGTTTGGGAGGCGCCTGGGTGGCTCAGTCAGTTAAGCATACGACTCAGGTCATGATCTCACAGTTCGTGGATTTGAGCCCAGCATCGGGCTCTATGCTAACGCTCGGAGACTGGAGCCTGCTTTGGGTTCTGCGTCTCCTCCTGTCTCTGGCCCTCCTTCCCTCACGCTGTCTCTCAAAACTAAATAAACATTAAAAAAAAAAGTGTTAGCTGTACCCCCACCCAAAAGAAAAAAGAAAGAATTTCCACTGTTAACTGTATTGGTAGTGACACGCTCGGTGAGGTTTCTACATCAGGGCGGGGCTCCCGGGTCAGAACCTGACACAGTTTGGAGGCACAGGTCCATAGCTTCTGTAAGATTCTCAGTAAAGGAATCTGTGACACACCAGAGAGGTTAAACATCATTATCTAATGTCAAAACAGTCGTAATTTTATTTAAAAGCAGAATTTGAGAGTCTGTAATATGTGAACCAGATGTAAAGAACATTTTGAAATTCTTTAGCACAGTATTTGTCACCTTTGCACAAAAAGCGACTAGAGCCAGAAAAAAAGGAAAGAAAAGGCATCTGGACCAGTCACTACCAGATGGTGGTGGTCTAAGGGTGGGAGCTGGGAGCACAGTGCTGGAATCCTGCCCTCACAGGGACCCTCCAGCCTCTCTTCCCAGTCGCCTTCACCTGGGCACCACCGCCCTCCACGCTCAGCTGATTCACGCTCCCCTCCCAACCTCCCAGCAATTTGTCCCTCCTCTTCCTGCGACATTGGTCATTCCTGCTAAGTCACTGAAGTTTCACCTCCTCCCCAAACTCTGTCCTCACTCCTGGTGAGCAGTCTGACTCTACAGGAACCCCTGTAGGCACCTTCCCTGGGAGTGAGCACAGGCAGCTGGGCAGAGCTGAGGTTACTGTGCATCCGGGCGCTCCCGTCTACTGCAATTCCTTGTCAAATGATCACTCAGTGTCACCTGGCAGGCACATCACTCTTCTCTAGTGGCCCAACTTCCTGCGCTCCTACGTGACCCTTTATACCTTGACCTCTACCCTCCCATCTCTGGTAATCTTCGTCCCCTCTTGCCCTTAGCTGATGACTGCACTGCACACATATTTTATACTTTTAATGTAAAAAGTGGAAGATGCTGGAAGGGAGTTTTCTTATTACCCCACAACCAAAGCTACAGCCTACTTGACATGTGTCTCCATCTTGGGCCTCTTTCCTCCCGTTCCCATGAAAGAATTGTCCCTGCTCCAAGTCAAAGCCTGCCCTTCCCCAGGGCGCCCATATCATGCCTTCTTGCCTGCCTTAGGGCTCTGCATTTTTAGTTATAGCTCCCTGTCCTTCCTCAGCCTCTTCCCTATTGAAACTTCTGCTATCGGGGCACATGGAGGGCTCAGTGGGTTAAGCGTCCAACTCTCGATTTGGGCTCAGATCATGATCTCGTGGTTTGTGGGACTGAGCCCCTTATTAGGCTCTGCATTGACAGCATACGGAACCTACTTGGGATTCTCTCTGTCCCTCTGTCTCTTCCCCTCCCTGCCCCCCCCCAAAATAAATAAACTTAAAAAAAGAAAAGAAAAGAAAAGAAACTCCTGCTCTCTTTCTTCCATGTTCAACACATAAACACCAAACAACTCAAGACAAAAGCCCACCCATGAACTCCTTCTTCCCATCCAATTTCGATTCAATTTCTTTATGCGTCTTCTGAGCAGAACTTCTTATAAGTGTGGTTGCCAGATGCTGCTTTCATTTATTCACCTCCCATTTCTACTTTAATTCTAATCAGGGTTTTGAGCCCTCCATTCCACTGGCATATTCTACTAAACAAAGTAAGCCAACTGATAAAAACAGTCATATCTAATTAGTGGTTACTATGGGCTTCCAGATCCCTGCAACCTCCTTGTATTTTTTGCCCTCGATGGTGGCTCCTTCTCTGCCTGACTTCCAGTCTCTGGAGGCTACCGCCCATCAGCACCCATTTTAAATGCCTTTAATGTGCTCCTGACTCCTAAATTTGTATCCCAGCCTAGAACTCCCTCAGAACTTCAGGATTTCAGATCAAATGGGATCCTTGAAAACCACTCAGATTCCCCAGGGCATCAAAAGCATCTCTAGCGTTGCTTGTCTCAAAATCCATCTTGCTTGTTTTTAATTTTTTTCATGTCTATTCATTTTTGAGAGAGAGAGAGAGAGAGCATGAACAGGGGAAGGTTAGAGAGAGAGGGAGACACAGAATCTGAAGCAGGCTCCAGGTTCTGAGCTGTCAGCACAGAGCCTGACACGGGGCTCGAACCCAGGAACCATGGCTGAAGATCACCACCTGAGCCCAAATCAGATGCTTAATGGACTGAGCCACCCAGTTGCCCCATCCATCTTCCTTCTAACCACCCTGCATAAACACACCGGCCAGGCCGGCACCTCTGACCCTTCCCACAGAGTCTGTGTCACCCAGGCATGCTTATACCAGAAATCTCAGCACCCCTCTCCCCCCGCCCCACTTTCTGGTGCCCCTGATAAGCTGTCACCACCTCTTGTTGGTTCCCACTACCAAAGGATCTCCAATATTTCACTTCCCTCCACCTCCAGGACACCATCCTAGTCCCAGCCCCCACCACCTGTTTCTTCAACTACTGTAATAATCTAGTTGCTTTTTCTACTTCCTTTTGGGTGCGTTACAACCAACTGGCCACACACGAGCCAGAATGGTGTTTTTCCAATGTGAATTTTATCATATCTCTGTCCCCACTTCTTCCTGTTTCATTCAGGAAAAAAAAATACAGATTCCTCATAATGTTCTACAAAGACCTGAGTTCTTTTCCTGTCTCTTCTTTCCTTGCTTGCCCTTCTGTGTCATACTGGCCTCCTTTTTTGGTCCTCAGGCAAGCTAAGACATCTTCCACTTCAGGGCCTTTGCACATCTCTTCCTGCCCATCCGCTGCTCTGCCCCCTCCCCTGCTGTGTGCATAGCTCAGGGCTCAGCTTCAAGAGTCTCGCTTACACCACGTATCCCGTAACACAGGCATGTGATCTCAACTCCCTCTTCACTCTGCTTTATGCTCCTTATAAAAACTTGCAACTATTTATTCATTTGGTAGTTTATTTGGCATTATCTCTTAAAAGGCAGGAACAATGTCACCTTGCTCACGATTGAATTCTCAGTGACTGTCACGGTCTACAGGCGCATAGTAGGGGCACAATAAATACCAGTTGGATTATTTAATACAAATAAATATTGTAATCTGGACTTTAGTACTTATGCTGCTGTAATTTTTGACTTATTTTATGATTGCATAATTTTGTTTATGTTCTCACACCCTTTTAACAGCATCCACATATTTTAAAACTTAAACACCAGCATGAAATTTACAGGTAAATCATAAATTTGTAATGTAGTACAGATTTAGTGCTAGATAACAAACCAAGCTATTATTTGAATTTCAAAAATGGGAAGGCTTTAATATTTGATAGGCACTGAGTGTACCAAGGTATTCAGCTGGCTAATAGAATTATGATTGATCTGAATTGTGAAGAGAGCATCATTTCTGTCTCTCCCCGTGCAGAAAATCAAACAGAGAAGAGGTCTTACCTAAAGGGAGATTGACTGATCTTACACTTGTAGGTGTTAACCAAGAACAGAATTTTTCCATTTGAGCAAGGAGATAGATCTCTATAAATGACATTTATTTTAAAACTACGTTTTGCGTTTTGAAAATGGGTTCTGTTGAACCTTTGTATACATTTCACCACTATGTATTATTCGTGATATTAATAGCTCATCATGGTGATATAAAAAATAACGTATATGATATTAGGGAGATGCACGGTTAATGTTAAACCAACTGTGCCTAACCAAAGAGTAGCAATTCCAAATAAAAGCTCATCTGAATTTTTTATCTTTTCACTGTTTTCCGTACCCCTTTCTGTATGACTAGTGAAACACAATTACTAACTCTAACATAATAACATATTTGGTGTACTTTTGAAGGACTAACTCTAACATAATAACATATTTGGTGTACTTAGATCTTAAGCATCTTGCATTATGATGGTCAAACCAGACTTATTGACCCCTCCATTCAATCAATTCAAAGGACAGAATTTTCAATACTGACTTTTAAAATATTAACTCACTTATGGATTTCGCAGGGAGAAAAAAAAAGTCCTTGATATACCTCATTTATAGCTACTTGAAATGACCAGCCCTTCTAACTTATTAGTTTCAACAATTATTCAGAAATAGAAGTCAATTAGAAGTTCCAATAGAAAGCATGAAAAGAAATTTCCCTGGGGAATAAATGTGTTTCTTGGTAGTGTTGCTAAATCAATTAAATTACAGCCCATATTTTGCCAAGATGAAAAAACTCTCAACATGTTCATGTAATAAAGAAAAAGAATGGGCTTCTAGGCCTTATAAGTCAGAAGGACAAACAATTTTGTCCTAACTAAATATGTATATATGTGTACAACTTACACTTGTGCTATTTTTATTAATGTCCAATTAATTTAAAATGTCACTCAAATTATATTGCTTCAAACAAGCTATCCCTCTATTTATAGAAAAGGATTAGCTATCATATCAAAGGCGATGCAAACACAGAAGAATACAAATTCAGCATTCTGTATAAAGATGTGAAAACACTGGGATTTTAAATTTTTTTTTTTCAACGTTTATTTATTTTTGGGACAGAGAGAGACAGAGCATGAACGGGGGAGGGGCAGAGAGAGAGGGAGACACAGAATCGGAAACAGGCTCCAGGCTCTGAACCATCAGCCCAGAGCCTGACGCGGGGCTCGAACTCACGGACCGCGAGATCGTGACCTGGCTGAAGTCGGACGCTTAACCGACTGCGCCACCCAGGCGCCCCAACACTGGGATTTAAAAAAAAAAAAAAATCAGTCGAGGGGCGCCTGGGCTGCTCAGTCTGTTGAACATCAGATTCTTGATTTCGGCTCAGGTCAAGATCCCAGGGTCATGGGATCAAGCCCTGTGTCTAGCTTTGCACTGAGCATGGAGTCTGCTTAAGATTCTCTCTCTCTCTCTCTCTCTCTCTCTCTCTCTCTCTCTCATGCACAAGTGCACACGCTTTCTCTCTCTAAAAAAAAAAAAAAAATCATTAATTAAAATTAAAAAATCAGTTGAGGGGCGCCTGGGTGGCGCAGTCGGTTAAGCGTCCGACTTCAGCCAGGTCACGATCTCGCGGTCCGTGAGTTCGAGCCCCGCGTCAGGCTCTGGGCTGATGGCACAGAGCCTGGAGCCTGTTTCCGATTCTGTGTCTCCCTCTCTCTCTGACCCTCCCCCGTTCATGCTCTGTCTCTCTCTGTCCCAAAAATAAATAAACGTTGAAAAAAAAAATTAAAAAAAAAAAAATCAGTTGAGTTCATTTCTTTTTTTGTTTCTCAAAGCATGGTTTTCACTTCCCGAAGGCCAGGGATGAAGGAGCAGGAAGGGGTGAACAGTGTAGACAGGGAACCACTGATAAGAGAGTTTCTGGATCTAACTACATGCGTCATTAAAGTGGAAGAGGAGGGCCTAGATCTGAACGGGTAGGCCCTACCTCTCCCCTCCACAACCACTGCCCTAATTCATGTATCTGCCCTGCAGTGTAGACTATTGCAGAGCGCCACAAGGAAGGGATTTTTTTTTTCTTTTTCCCTCATTATAATAAGAGATACAGATGAAGGAGGGCAGCAAAGCCCAGGACCCTGGATAAAACTCAAAGGCTAGATTTGGAAGACTTAGTGAAAATGTTCATGCATTAAAAAATTACTAGGAACCACCTCTTAGAAATCCAGCCTGCAAATAATTACTTTCCTTCCTCCTGGAAAGCACTGGAATGCTGTCTACTTTAACATGTACACATGTTGTGTAACATGTATATTTACATATAAGTGTGCATGCATCTGTACATGCGCATATGTGTACAGGCATGCCTACGTACAGAGTGGGCGCCTTGCCAGTTGCCGTGTGGTTTACAGAGATGCACGGCCCCTGGCTTCCCGGCTTCTACGGTTGTCGGAGAAACGAGCTGCGCCGCTCAAGCCAGGTACAGGGACATGAGCCTGCGCAGGTGGACCCTGCTGGGTTAGCAAGACATCATCATTGCTGGACCAGCTGCCTGGTCCTGAACCCCGGCTGCTGAGAGTCACCTGTTGAACCCGTAGGAGGAATCCCTGCCCTCGGGTGGTCCAGCCGGACCCTCCGTCTCTGTTCCCCGGTGAAGATGTCTCCGGCTGCTCAGGGAGCTTTGCTGATCCGCTCCGTTCTTTACGGTCACTCTTTCCTGCATGGTGGCATCCCCTCGGCAGCAGGGAGGACCACAGAGAGCTTTCACTTTAAGCCGGGGACTAAACGGCACTTGAGCACCGCAAGTGTCCCCTCATCCTCCTCTGAAATGTTCGGAAGGAGGCTTTCCACTCTCAAGAGCCGGAGCGCAAGGGGAATTATTTTCGAGGTGAGGAACTCCAGAGAAGCCGCGGCACCTGGCTCTCCATACGCTTGGTGGCATGGCCTCCCAGCAGCCCCGTTTCGCTTTTGCCTCTTTAGAAGAACCCACAGAAGAGAAGTGAGTCTTAATTACTGCCACTCTCAAGTGGCCCAACCAGGGCCCGTGCCCGGACCAGGACGCAATCCGCCGCGCTGGCACCCCCTCCACGGACCGGCACCTGACGTGGCAGAGGGCAGCAAACCAAGCCCTTTGGAAAGATGAGCCGTTTTCCTGAGCACCGGTCAAAGCGTGGATTAAAGCGTGAGGCCAATCTTTTTCTTTAGATTACCTTTACGTTCTGTGCTATAGGGAAGTTTATAGTCTGGGTTTCATGCTCCTGTACACACGTGTAGCACATAGACAAAGACCTGTAAGAGGGTGACTCAGGATTGGCAAAAAGGAAAGAAAAGAGAGGCGTATCTCCTTCACTCAACGGATATGCTTCTCTGTTTACCAACACTTGTGAATAAATATATCGTGCCCGTCCCTAAACATGTAACATGTCTTTGTCCGTGCACGCATGGGCTGTAGATGCTTTGCCAAAACTTAGAAGAGCATGTGTTGTGATGTCCCAGGTCTTTTGTAGAAGGGAAGCTACATAAGGGTTAGCTCGGTCTGGGGCAGGCTCTGTGCCATTTCCTCCTTAAAGCTGATTCTGCCCGGTGTGTTTCTGGCCTCAGGACTGTGTAACGCACCTCAATGAGACGCCTCACAAACAAGAATGAGCCCCAGAAATAAATTCACAGAAGCCACCTCATTCAGGTGACATTTCTTCTGTTTATTAGTTAAGAATTGTACTGTTCGGCACCTGCACGAAAGCCAGGAAACTCACATGAAGGTACGTTTTCGTTAACTACATGCTCACGATACTCATTGGAGAATTCCACCAAATTCCATTAAATTCTGGTACTCCACTCAGTAAATAGCCATGAAAACACCATGGTACTTAGAGCAAATCCTCAATCCCCTGCTAACACCTTATATTACAGCTGTCTAATTACCACATTTTGCAGTAACCTTGTGGGACTTCCACAGGTAATTAGAACTCTAGAGCTTTTCTGCAGTAATCCAGTAAGGACCTCTTAACTAGAAAGGATTATGCGCTACCAATATTGTTGTGCCCACGTGTTTTCTGCAGTTAATTGTTTCAATTAATATTTGGCATCACGACAGCATCTCCTGAAGCTTCATATACACGACAGTTCATGACTCAAGGTGGAGGTGAACACATTGCCTTCATGTCAATCTCCCCCCACATCCATCCATCCATCTCTCTCTCCCCCTCTGTCTCCACCTTTTTTTTCCCAGTGACCAGTATTCTGATGAGAAAAAAAAAAAAATACAACCTCATATCCCCTCAATTTCATTCTCTTTGTGTGAATTAAGATGATTTCTCTGTAGTTTCTCTTTAGGCAGCAGGTAGGCATCTGAACTGGTTATAACTTTCATTCTGTCTGTTCTAGAAATCTTAGAAAACTGGGAACTGGCGATAGTTTCTTCTTGTGACAATTTCTCTTCCCTCCTCCAAGCAGTATGTGCTTGTAGGACAGGGACCTTGTTGTTGTATACTTGAATCATCGGGGTCCAGCACATAGTATGAGCTCAGTAAACTGCCACCAACTCAGTAGAAATCTGTATTTTCCCAGTGCTTTATATAGAGAACCGTCAGAAAACATGTGATGAGCGCTTCCAAATCAATTGAAAATGCTTCTGCAATAATATAATGTAATGGATACCTCAACATAAAATTGGAAGGTTAGAGTTATATTTACAGATAAGATCCTTGCCAAGGTGATCGCTTGTATCAGCTTCTTTTACACGCACACACACACACGCGTGCGCGTGCAAATTCCTTTCACCCAACAGTGGCAGCTCTCTTACTCAGTGAGCTCTCCAGGTCTGTCTTCCTGTTCTCTCCTTGTCTTTTCTGTGTGTATTTGAGTGTTAAGCTGAGGGAGAATCTGGACATAGACCCAACCAGTTGCCACCTAGTTATGAAGTAACGACTTGCCTTTTTGCCCACAGTCTCTTTCTGCCCCCATAAACTAGGCTCCCCAGAGGTGACCCAGGATGATGGCGAATGGGCAGTTCTGCCCTTGGAGAACCCCTACAAAATCTCTCCATTGTAGCACATCTGCGCAGCACAGTAAGAAGATCCCGGGTTTTGCTGGCAGGGAGACTTGTATTTGAACCTCAGTACTACTTTAGGACATTTCTTGGCCTCTGAATCTGTTTTTTCATCATTAAGATGAGGATGAAAATTCCTGCTTCACAGAGAGCATAGAGACATCCAGGGAGACATGTGTGGATCTTAGTAGGTTCTTAATGAATTCCAGGTTTCTGTCTGTGCATTTCCACCACGTAATGCCTTGTCCTTTGGGAGTCAGGACCCTCCTGATGAATACACCTCTTTCCTCTTGGAAGAGGACCCCACAGGGAGGTGTTCCCAGGATCCCCGAGTCTCAGTTTGTGGCTGGAGCAGGGGCTGTGGTTCAGCCTTCACGGGGAGGTTTGCAAAATGTCTACCATCAGCTTAATCATATTACAGTCCTAATTGAATGCACACCAGGCTGCCACAATCATGCTTTATGTCTAATTGACTGGAAAATAATGATCACTTGTTCTTCCCATCAGGCTTGTGTAGGGACATCAGACTTCATTCACCCCTGAGCCCACCTGCACCCTTCCTCTCACCATCCCCTCCTACCTGGCAAGTCCATTACATGGGGGACCCAGTCCCACATCATCGCCTTTGAGGAGGGTGTTAATTGCATGCTGCCTTTGTTGCATCCTGAGTTAAAGATTCGCCCAGGCCAGGATCTCCCCCTGTTCTCATGAGGATCACCACCTGTTCTCATGAGAATTCCCTCGGTTTCCCTTCATCTTACTAGCAATTGTAGAGTCTCCTTATTTGTGGCACCTTTCTACACCCATGCATGCACAACACATATGTTTATTTTCTGTGATTTTATTGGCATGATTTGTGGCAGAGAAGGGTAGATGGTTGTTACATATTGCAGAATGAAGTCTTGGACTTCATCCAAAACCAAGGCCCTAGAAGAGAAGATCTCGCCAACTTATCAAAACATAGAACTTTGATTAAACAGTTTTAGGACCTTCAAAAGGAAACCTTTTCTTTGCCGTATTCTTTATACAGAGCAGACTGGTGCCACATGGAAATCGTTTGGTTAGATTTCGTTAATATTATAAAATCAAGAAGACCATGAATGGACACATTTCTCTGCATGCCAAAATCATAGCTTATTTCTTGTTCTAAATGAAGCATTTTAAATCATCTTAGTGCCTGCCATTTTTCATGTCATCAAATTTTTTTTAAATAAAGATTATAGCACTTATATTGAAAAACAATTAAAATAGTTTTTCAGAAAAGTAGTAAACAGCGACTCTTGCAAACTAAGCCATTATTTGTTTTCTTAACTGGTTGGACTAAGAAAATATGAATAACATAATAAATAAAATTTAGGTTTCAATTCTTTTTCCATTTACTTTGGGCCCCAAGTAATGAAAACTTTATTCCAGATTGCATCTCAGAAAGCTTTGTGCCCAGTTCAAAAGCAGGCAGGCAGTCGCTGTGATGTTCTGGGGACAGAAGGATAGACATTCAGGGATTTCCTCAGGCAGGGCTTGATATCTCTCTCTCTCTCTCTCTCTCTCTCTCTCTCTCTCTCTCATTTTATTTTATTATTCAGAAACCCAACATATTTCCACCCTGGTACTATTCCCTAAACTTATCTTCTGAAGCAGCTCATCCTCCTTTCTTTTTTTAAGATGCAGTCATTTCTAATCTGACTCGTGTGAAAACAAATTATAAAAGCAAACTCACATAGGAAAATATACTCCACCTGATCAATACTGAACCCCTCTTGACGGCCCAGCAAGAAAGAGTAAGAGCGAGGCAGACCCACCTCCCTCTGACAGGGCAGTGTGGACACCTACCAATGGGGGCAGCAGCCGATGGTGCCTTCCCTGGCCTTTGCCCCACTTGACACTCTTGGGTTGTGAAGCAACACCGTCACTCCTGATCACCTGCTACTTTCGTCCTCAGAATCTTCTGGTCCTGTTTCTTTTGTTGCCTTTAAAGGTGCCGCATCCAGGTCTGAAAACTCTAGTGTCTTCAGTGGCCATCTGGTGAATGCACCGACTGCCCAAAAGGGGTTCACATTCCAACTGCAAAAGAGGTGTCAGTCCTCAGTGCAAGTGACTGCATGGCTGTCTGTGCCACATCATGGGGCTGCACAATTTTATCCAGCCTTTCTTCTTGTACCCCACCCGGTCGCTGGTCACATTAACATGCTCTGAACAGACTCCCTTTCCATGGCTCCACTCCTAGGTCCCCTGTTAGGGAATGCTTCTGACCTTGCTCAGAACGGTTTTACTACTCAGGACCCTGGAAAGCCCACCGCTTCCGTGAAGCCTGCCCTACTACCTGTCCCTACCGAGGGTCCCCTCTCTCAACCCCCATCCTGCACACAGTCATTTCATTCTTTCATGTCTCCCTGATGAAAGCACCAATTCTTTTCAGGGAAGAAACAGAGCTCATATAACTCCTGTATTACCCACAATATCTTTTCATGGTTCCACATGCATTAAAATTGGAACTCTGCATTAAAAATCGGAGCTCTGGATTCAGACTGGAGTCAGATCTGAATAGTCCTGTGTTCAAATAGTCCCGTGTTCACATATCAGACAAACACGTACATGAAACTAGACATCTTCTTTAATCCTCCTGTGCCTCAGTTTTCTCACCTGTCAAGCGGGCTGCTAGGGCTAATTGAGACAGTATAAGGTGCTGACTGCAGTGTCTAACATACATTCAGAGCTCAGCAGACGGGGGCTTCTGCTGTTATTGTCGCTATCATTATAATTGAAAGAGTGATTCCAAATGCCGCTGGCTTAGCTTTTGTTAGCGTCTGAGCTGGAATTGCCTGTGGAAGGACCCTTTTCCGGCTTGTATTTCTTTTAGTCGCTTGACAAACCTTTATGGAACGCACCTGCCTACACATCATTCTTGAAGACAGGAGCGTTCGGATGGGGATGGAAAGACCAGGATTCAGTGCCGTTTGGGAGATTTCCCAGGTTTGTGAGCCAACCTGTTGGTCATCATTGCCTAATATAAGGAACATTGATCTTCTTCCTAATTGACTGACATATTTTCTAGAGAATAATGAGAATTAAAAGCATGGGATGCGAAGCTGACATCAGGTGCCCTGTGGCCGGCATTTACTAAGAGGTGGTTTCTATCAACGAAATGGACCTTGTTGCTTCTCTGTGCTTGTCTAATATTGCCTCTCGCTTTTCTTTTTTTAACTTCGTGATAATTCACAATGTGGTTCAGTCCAGGACAAGCATTTGGAAGCTGGCGTTCACATCTTTGCCCCAGCAGTGGCTATTTGCAGCCGTTAGGGCAGGGATCTGAACGTTTCAGATACAAAATGATTTCTATGAGTATCACAATTCGAGGCCTGTTACACCCAGTTTGTAAAAAATAATAATAATAATAATAATGAACAAAATGAAATGAGCTCAGTTACTGAGTGAATGTTTAGAGTGGTTTTCAAACAGCAAACCAACATATGTACAAACAAACAGAAAACAGCACGTACCTCCCCCTGCAGAGGAACTCTGCGGCCGAAACGGCAGGTAAGAAAGCAGGCGTGCTGGGGGAGAACGAGAGCAGGCTTCCCAGGGCCCCTCCACGTTGTCTTGCTTGAGGCCTCTGAGGTCAGGAGCCAAACCTCAGGGCTCCGTGAAACACAGTTTGGGAACCGCCCCTGGGTAGCCGGGTACAGCCCTGAGAACTACCTGTGTGGGGTATCATATCCATGTACCGAGGGGCCCTCTGCAGCCGGACTCATCAGGTTCTCCCTGCTCTCTTTGGTCGGAATGGTCGCCCCACTGTGAATGACCCTGTTGGTTACGCTCACTACCCTGTGCACGTGAGCCGACCTGAGCATCCACATTGTTTCCCTCAAGAGCTGAAACTCAGAGAGCGGAGAGCCAGAGCTGACCGTGTGGGAAGCTCGGCCCCCCACGCAGAAGCCGCTTCCAGCAGGTTCCAGCCCGTAACCATCTTTTTCATTCCATAAAGGCTCACCGCCCCGGGCAGTGTTCTAGGGCTTGGGGCCAACGAGGGGCCCCACGCCCTGCCTTGGGGGGCTCACCTGCCGGGGCGGCAGGGGAGGAGGGACAGGTCTGACTTGCATGTTGCTGGCGGTGGTCATTACTCTGGGGTGAGAGAGAAAACCATGTAGCCGAGCGAGGAGGGACTGGATGCCAGCAGAGGAGGAGACAGAATTTTCCACCCTCTGGAACATTCACACCAAATGTAATCTGTGAAAAAAAAAGTCTCCGTTTAAACCAATAAGCTGTAACTTATTTTTAAAAAGCTGGTTTTATTATGGAAGCAGCGAGGGACTCGTGTGTGCCAGATGCATCTTAGAGAGGCTTATGCCGGGACGCAGCAAAGCCTCAGAACCAGGACTGATGTTAAGCCCAGGCTCTTCCCTCACAGACTCCCAGCCCTGATGAAAGGGTGGAGCCGGCTGTCAGTCACGGGACACGCAGACCCTCCGTCTGCCTCCCGCAGCTGTGCCTCCTGCATTTGTCCCTTCCTCCACACAAAAGGCTCCTGGACGGCACCGCCTGCCCGAGGGTTGCGAGAAGGAAACGGCCACCCTGTGAAATCGCCTGGTGCAATTCCAAGGCTCAGTAAGGCTACTTTCCTTTTTTTTTTCTTTTCTGAAGTTTATTTTTATTTTTTGAGAGAGGGAGACAGAGAGAGAGAGAGAGAGAGAGAGAGAGAGAGCAGATGAGGGGCAGAGAGAGACAGAGACAGAGGAAGACAGAGAATCCCAAGCAGGCTCCACACTGTCAACTCAGAGCCCTATGTGGGGCTTGAACTCACAAACTATGAGATCATGACATGTGCAGAAACCAAGAGTCAGATGTGTAACCAACTAAGCCAGCCAGGCATCCCAAGACTACCTGTGTTTATCTCCTGGAGTTTTAGGTTTCTCATTAGCAAAGGGAAGGGGAAGAACAAGTTGGTAACTTTGAACCCTTTGAGCTTGAACTTCTCTTGAATCTGTGAGAGTTTTGCTAACAAACGGTGCCCACTTCTTGCTTTTCAAGTTGAGCTTGTGAAGGCCTTGGAGGTAGTTCAAGGGCACACATGAAGATCATATTGTTTTAAAATTTCTTTAATGTTTGTTTATTCTTGAGAGAAAGAGACAGAGCATGAGTGAGGGAGGAGCAGAGGGAAAGAGGGAGACACAGAATCCGAAGCAGGCTCCAGGCTCCGAGTTGTCAGCACAGAGCCCGACGCGGGGCTTGAACCCAGGAACCGTGAGACCCTGACCCGAGCCAAAGTCGGACGCTTAACTGACTGAGCCACCCAGGTGCCCCAAGATCATATTGTTTTAAATGTGCCATATTGAATCTACTGGGTAACACACAATATAGAATTATTTGGGGCATGGTTCTTACCGATTTGAGGTGGTGTAAATAATCTTCTTCCCAAGGCAAACAGGTTGAATTAGAAACTGTAGCTCTATACTCAATACCAGGAGTGTCCCCAAACATATTCCACCTTCAGGGTGGTTCTCGCTGCTCGGACCTCCTGCTCAGAACAAGCAGACCTTCCAGGCCTATGGGGATCATGCCGCCTTGGGGCTGAGAGCACCGATTGCCTCCGGAAAGATGGGAGCCCCACAGGATGCTGTCGGGGACATAAACACTGTCTCCAGGTTGATATTGCACAAGATGCTTTGATCCTCTGATTCCTGGTCCATTCTAAGACAGCTGCAACTTCTGTGTCATCCCCTTTTAGTTCGCTTACTCTGTCTCTGAGATGTTACCTTTCAAATATCTCGTTACCACTGGAGATGGTTCCTATTCTCAGACTTTGTTTCTGAGGGTTTTTAATCAGGTCCTCAGGGTGACAATTAGAGGTCCTGACCACTGAATATATCCATTGAATTACCCTCCATGAATACAAGCTGTTGGAGAAACTGTCTAATTATATGACAGGTGCTTTTAAGCTTCTCAGAGTAGACAGAGTCTCCTGAAAGATATCAAGGATAGTGTCAAGTTTGGAATCAAGCATGGACCCCAGAGAACAGGCTCAGTTAGGGATGAAAATACATGGCTGTGGACACACTAGCAAACGTATTAGGGTAAATTCTGGACTGATAGGGTAGTTATCAATTATTTGCAGATTTACCCAGTCATTCATAAACTAGATTAATCCGTGTGGTAAAGCCCTTGAACTGTCCATTCAGGTGAGAGAGTGAGACAGCTTTGTGCATCTGGAAACTCCACTTGTTCGCTGGAGATCAGGATGTGGTCTACCTCATCTGCTTCTCGATCACACAGGCCTATCGTCTGCTTTTTGATAGATGTTCTGCTTTCCTGTTTTCACTGCAAGTTGTTGCACTGACTGATAAATTCTTCTTTAGTGATCAACAGGTCAAAGGTCTTGGGATCTTCTGTATTTAGTCAGCAAGGCTCAAACAGAAAAGCTCAGGCTCTCTGACTGTTGCACGCATTGTCTTACCGCAAAGCAGCCTGCCTGAGTGTCAGGTATTTGTTGTAGTTGTAAAACTTACACCTGACTCAGCTACCACATCCAGTTTCTAAAATGTGTTCACTGATGTTGGAAACAGCCCCTTCAGCATTACCGCTCAAGAAATTGCGGCTGATTCAGGCAGAAGCCAGGGGCTTCTCTGTGCGTGGACCAGGTGATCACAGACTGCCCAGGGGAAACTGAGGCAGAGAAGTCACAAGCCAGAGTCCTGAAGTTCACGGAAAACTGAGGTGGGGCAGGTGGCGGTGATAAACTGTACAGAGGGGCTCTGGTCTCACGAATTAGAAGGACTGGCCTTGTATAGACATAGTTGAAACAGAACAGGACCACCAGCAACAATAGCACCCTCAAATTCGAAGAAATATGTGTACTAATAATCCGTAAAGACAGCCTTGGGCCCCCAGGTGCTATTTTTAATATTTCAAAAGAGCTTAAAGGAAAGTGTTCCTTTTCCTTTAGAGGGCTACACGGCATAACTGAAATGTCACGTTGCTTTGGGCAGAAATTATATCAACTCAGATGATACTAGTTAACTCAGGCTGACCTAAAGTCCCCCCTAATAGTTGCAGGTGTCTTTGACATAGAAAAGGAGAGAAAGAAAGAAAAGGAGAGAGAAAAGAGAAAGAAAGAGAGGAAAGTACTTAAATATTGTTTATTTGGCAGACAAACATCTTTTATTTATTTTTTTTAATGTTAATTCATTTTGAGAGGGAGGGAAGGAGGGAGAGAGAGACTGAGCTCAAGTGGGGTAGGGGCAGGGAGAGAGGGAGACACAGAATCTGAAGCAGGCTCCAGGCTCCTAGCTGTCAGTACCGGGGCTGGAACTCACCAACCTTAAGATCATGACCTGAGCGGAAGTCGGACGCTTAAGGGGCTGAGCAATCCAGACACCCCTCTACAAACATCTTTTGAAGACAATGGTTTGGAAAAGTAGTGGAAGGGACTCTTGGTTGTCACAGACTTTCAACCCGTGTAGACTTTCTTCCAGATTAAATTATATACAGAGCTATTACACTTACATCTGTTTAAATTTGTGATTCACATAAAAATCGCCAATTTTACAAATGAAAGGAACTTAAAATAATAGTGCCCCCCCTTTATTTACAACTGAAGGAATTCAGATCCAGTGAGGTCAAAGGAGTTAAGTCACCAGAAGGTACCAGCCCATCCGTGTCTCCTGATTTCCAGTGAACACTTCTACCTTAACCCAAACCTTCTTATCTGACCATTATACATCTATTTCCCGCAGTTTAACTTAACATTTTTTCCTCTTCTCCAATACTTAGTTGCCTTACTAGATTCCCTAGTGTAGATGCTTGGCAAGATTGATCGTAGGCAGATTGCAGCCAATAAAATATTGATGTGGGTCAGCACCTAGATTTAATTTTGGATCCAACTGGGTGGCTGCAAATATAGCCAGCCTGCCTGCTGGGGAAGCCTATCTGCAAGTCTGAGATGGATGTGAAAAGCCATAAACGGGAAATGCAAATCTCGCGGGAACTGCACCCCAGGGGTGTATCGGGCACAGCCCGTATCCACAGCCTCACACGCTAGTTCCCCATCAACTCTGCTTGGCGCTGGGTCCAGAGCCCACCTTCCTCCAGAATCTCAGCGTGTGTGACAGCCAGTGGCTCTAGGAGCATGTGGTCTCCGTGCTTTTATTTTCCAGAGATACACTTTTCCCTTGGCTGGGTTATACTGAAGATGGTAATACCATGTTCTTTTGACCCCCCCCCCTTCAGTACTAGATCCATTTCAGGGAATTTTCCGATTTACAAAAGCTGAGCCAACGGTCATAACATAAGAATGAAGAATACAGAGAGCAGAAAGGCAGATGTGAAGATGCAGTAAGCATGCCTGGTCCTTCGCAGCACCCTATGCTACATTCATCTATTTGCTCTAATATGCCGTAAAAGGATAAAGGTTCATCTTCCCAAATTAAATTCCTAAAATAGCTACCCACTTAGTACTAACTGACTCCATCTTGATAGGTGAAGCTTCAGTGTTACTTTTCAAAGGGATAAAGACTTCTTTTCCATTTTTTAAATAATAAAATCTAAGAAGGAGGAATCGGCTGCGTTTTAAGAAAAATCTGCTTCCTAATCTCACTTTTGAACTCACTTTTGAACAGGAGTCAAATCTCACATCTGCTACTCTCGATGTTGAAGTAGATTTATATAGGAGGGCTTGTTAAAAGTATTTTTTTCAAGACATTATTTATTTTAAAGGCATGCAAATATGGTCTTTCCAAGCTATAAAAGTAACTTAGTGGATTGCATTTAATATGTAATATATCAGATGTAAAATGGAGTATTTTGAGACTTGAGTCCATTTCTTTTAGAAGCCAGAAATCACATCCTTCCCCGAAGAGTTCTCTCCTGTTTGAAGCTGTCCCTCCTGTGGCTTCTGTGATTGTCCGCCATGTTTATGGAATACTCGCACATCGTAACGGTTAAGGGCTTGGGTTCTGGACAGTCCAAGGCCCCACCACTTTGTACCTGTAAAATCTTGTTGGGCCTCACTTTCTGTATGTTTAAAATGGGGGTAATAACAGAAGGTACTTCAAAGAGTTAGTATAAGGTTTTCATGAGTTAATGTTTTTGAAGCATGTCCACTATTGATTGGCACAATCTAAGAGTTCAAAAAGATTCTAATCATTCTTATCATTGCTTTTGTCCTTATTTCTATCCATATTTTATCTCCCTTATTAAATTAAAGCTTCTTAAAAGTCTTATATCCCCCTAAATATCTTGCAAATCTTTCCTTTCCATCCTTAGCCTCTGCTCTTCACGCATTCATTTATTGTTCCTTATCTGGATCTCACCCTGCCCAAGGGCCCTCCCTGTTCTAATCACTCCATCCTAATTCCCTTGTAAGGTCCATTTCAAGCAATCCCCTTATTCAGTCACACTGTGGCTTTCTCCTGGCCTTTGTGGAAAAGGCCATATTTCTTCACCAGGTGCACTTGACCCTCACAATCAACCTCTCTCCTCCCTGTTGAGCCTGAACTTGGGCCTTTCGTGCCACACCATGCCTCTCTCCCCTTCCTATCTCTTTCTTCTGCCTCATAATGCCCCCTGGCTCTTCTACCAGGAGCAAGACAGTGAGCTACACCTGGGTGAACTGTCCACTCTGACTCACAAGCACCAGAGATCTTACCCACATAGAACTTTACTAAATAATGTGAAGAATGTAAGTAACTGGAAGCCTCAGACAAACAAGGAAAGATTTGGCACAGCGAGGGCAGCTCCCCGGGTCCTCCCTTCCCATGTTGGACATGTCCCTCTGCCCAGAATAGATGAGGTGTCTGAGTGTCTCCAAAATCAGGGAGCATCTGAAACAACTTAAAATGTCTCTAGTTGGAGCCCATAGAAGTTTTATAGCTTACATGACATTCTCCAGGAAGCCGTTTCTGGTAGATCCTGAGTTCTATTGACTACAGGTAATCCTTGCCCAAGGGATATCCAGTAAGGGCATTTCAAAAATAAGGTTTCTTCCTCCAGCAAGTCCTAGTTGACAAGGTTAGACCAGGAGTCAGCCCCAAGGGATGGGTTCTGGTAAAGGGAATGAGTGAGGGCAGGCTGCCTTAGCTCATTCTTCTCAGAAACACACCCTTCCACAGACAGAATGGATCCATCCCGGCACACCGCTGCAAACCCACCACAGAACGTACCCCCCTCAGACCACAACCAGTAAACCTAAGGCCCAGCAGGATGTGCCCTGCATATATTCTCTCTTGTCATCTCTGCTACTCGTCAGCAATGTAGATAGTGTAGTCCACATTGTATAGATAAATAAGGGTGCCCAGAGGGTAAATTATTTGCCAGGCTCATACAGCCATAAACAGGAGAGGCCTGATTTCAGCAGAAGTCTGAATGATTTAAAAGCCCTTTCACTTTGGTAATTGTTCATGTGAATAGCAGTCTTGGCATTAGGCTGAGTTCTTTGGTGGGTAGGATTCTGTCTCTCTGTATGTATCCCCCACACACTGTACAGACTTCGACCACTAGTAAATAGCAAGTGAATGAATGAATAAGTAACTGAATGAATGAATGAGTGAGCAAATGAATGAGTGAATGAGTGAGTGAGTGAATGAATGAGTAACAGAACAAGTGAACAGATACACTTGCTTTTTTTCCCATGACTCCAGGGAAGGATGTGTTATCTTACATTTACATAACATATGGTCAAGAAATTGGTATTATTTAATAAATAATAAAGAAATTTAAATATTTGTAATAAGAAAAATTTTATAAAAGCAAAACTTTAGAAACAGGAGTGCACAGTAGATTTTTATGATCTCACTTCGCCAATTACTTACGCATAAAGGGAAAGGGAGGTAGAGAGCACACCATAACAGGAAAGTGGGGAACGACACTGGATAGTAAGTCTATGGGTGATTTGTGCGTCCTTCTTTTTGCTTATCTGTATTTCCTAAAATTACATTGCCTTGTCCAAAGAAAAATTTTTTCCCCAAGGAAAGTCTGTTTGTAAGCTTGAGTTTAATTAAAAGAGCCACTCCAAAAGAAAATTAATATTACTGATATCGATGTTCAGATGATCAATATTATTTCTGTTGGTGCATCATCATGGTGATATGGAAAAGAGATTTGTGATGGTTTAGTGAAACTGTGACGAATGTCAGTTAACATAATTTAAATGGTGTAAATACCTATTCATTCCAGTCCCCCTCAACATGCCCTCATTTGCTCAGAAGTTGTAGTCATTTACAACTGATTTGTAAAACACCAAGTGAAGAAATCAATGGTTTTAAAAATTTGGCATTAAAACCTCACCTCTGCCAGGAACTTGTACCTAAATTGACCTGAACTCTTAGGGAATTAGTCATTTGTTAGTCTTGCTTCCTAAAAATTGCTACAAACTTAGTTGCTTAAGTCAATACATTTTTTCCCCAGAAGCTAGAGTTGATGTTTTAATTTAATCTATCCATCTGTTGTGTGAACTTTCTCCTTTTATTATTGTGGTAAATAGCATATAACATGAGATAGACCCTCTTAAATTTTTATGTGTTCAATACAGTATTGTTTTGTTTTTTAATTAATGAATTAATTTATTTTTTAATTTACTTCCAAGTTAGCATATAATGCAACAATTATTTCAGGAGTAGATTCCTTAATGCCCTTACCCATTTAGCCCACGCCCCTCCCACAACCCCTTCAGCGACCCTCAGGTTGTTCTGAGACTCAGTTTGAGTCTTTTATGTTTTGTGCCCCTCCCTGTTTTTATATTATTTTTGCTTCCCTCACCCTTATGTTCATGTGTTTTCTATCCTAAATTACTCACATGAGTGAAGTCATACAATATTTGTCTTTCTCTGACTTAGTAATTTCGCTTATAATACCCTCTAGTTCCATCCACGTAGTTGCAAATGGTAAGATTCATTCTTTTTGACTGCTGAGTAATACTCCATTGTATATATATACCACATCTTCTTTTTTTTTTATTTTTTAATGTTTATTTTATTTATTTTTGAGAGACAGAAAGAGATAGCATGAGCAGGAGAGAACAGAGAGAGAGAGAGGGAGACCCAGAATATGAAGCAGGCTCCAGGCTCCGAGCTGTCAGCACAGAGCCCGATGCGGGGCTCGAACTCATGAGCTGTGAGATCATGACCTGAGCCAAAGTCGGATACTCAACTGACTGAGCCACCCAGCCGCCCCTATACCACATCTTCTTTATCCATTCATCCATCGATGGACGTTTGGGCTCTTTCCATACTTCGGCTGTTGTCGATAGCGTTGCTATAAACATTGGGATGCATGTGCCCCTTTGAAACAGCATTCATGTATCCTTTGGATAAATACCTAGTAATGCAATTGCTGGGTCATAGGGTAGTTGTATTTTTAATTTTCTGAGGAACCTCCATACTTTTTTCTGGAGTGGCTGTATCAGTTTGCATTCCCACCAGCAGTGTAAAAGAGATCCTCTTTCTCTGCATCCTTGCCAACATCTGTTGTTGCCTGAGTTGTTAATGTTAGCCTTTCTGACAGGTGTGAGGTGGTATCTCAATGTGGTTTTGATTTGTATTTCCCTGATGATGAGTGATAGTGAGTGATTTTTTCATGTGTCTGTTAGCTGTCTGGATGTCTTCTTTGGAGAAATGTCTATTCATGGTTTTTGCCCATTTCTTCACTGGATTATTTGTTTTTTGGGTGTTGAGTTTGGTAAGTTCTTTATAGATTTTTGGATACTAACCCTTTATCTGATATGTCATTTGCAAATATCTTCTCCCCTTCTGTTGGTTGCCTTTTTAGTTTTGCTGATTGTCTCCTTCGCTGTGCAGAAGCTTTTTATTTTGATGAGGTCCCAAGAGTTCATTTTTGCTTTTGTTCCCTTGCCTCTGGAAACGTGTTGAGTAAGAAGCTGCTGCAGCTGAGGTCAAAGAGGTTTTTGCCTGCTTTCTCCTCAAGGATTTTGATGGCTTCCTGTCTTACATTGAGGTCTTTCATCTATTTTGAGTTTATTTTTATGTATAGTGTAAGAAAGTGGTCCAGATTCATTCTTCTGCATGTTGCTGTCCAGTTTTCCCAGAACCATTTGCTGAAGAAACTGTCTTTATTCCATTGGATATTCTTTCCTGCTTTGTCAAAGATTAGTTGGCCATATATTTGTGGGTCTATTTCTAGGTTCTCTATTCTGTTCCATTGATCTCAGTGTCTGTTCTTCTGCCAGTACCATACTGTCTTGATGATTACAGCTTCGTAATACATCTTGAAGTTCAGGATTGTGGTGCCTCCAGCTTTGGTCTTCTTTTTCAAAAGTGCTTTGGCTATTCAGTGTCTTTTCTAGTTCCATACAAATTTCAGGACTGTTTTCTCTAGCTCTGTGAAGAATACTGGTGTTATTTTTTTTTTAAATTTTTTTTTTCAACGTTTATTTATTTTTGGGACAGAGAGAGACAGAGCATGAACGGGGGAGGGGCAGAGAGAGAGGGAGACACAGAATCAGAAACAGGCTCCAGGCTCTGAGCCATCAGCCCAGAGCCTGACGTGGGGCTCGAACTCCCGGACCGCGAGATCGTGACCTGGCTGAAGTCGGACGCTTAACCGACTGCGCCACCCAGGCGCCCCGAATACTGGTGTTATTTTAATAAGGGTTGCTCAATATGGTATTGTTAACTATAAGCATTATGCTCTACAGCAGAGTTCCAGAACATTTCCATCTTGCCCAACTAAGACTCTGTGCCCACCAAACAGCATCCCCCTCTTTCCCCACCCTAGGCCCTAGCAACCACCATTCCCCTTTCTGTTTCTCTGAGCTGGGCTACCTTAGATTCCTCATATAAATGGAATCATGAAATATTTGCCCTTCTGTGACTGGCTTATTTCTCTTATCATGGGCCTTCAAGGTTCATCTGTGTTGTGGCATATGACAGGATTTTCTTTTTCATGCTGAATAATATTCCATTATACTTTTATAGATTACATATAAGTGTATATTATATATACATATATATGTATATATTTATAATTGTATACACACACACATATATATATATATATATATATATAAATCCACATTTTTTTTAATCCATGGGATAATCCAAAATAAGTGCAATCAATTCAGTAGTATTGCCAAAGACTAAAAATTTTCTTTCTTTGGGACAAAGCTCTGATTCATTTAAGCAAAGTAAATTACCTCTAGTATTAAAATCTGGATAATTATATCACATCAAGTTGTATAAACAACCATCAGGCTAGAAGCTGAGGGAGTTTTTAACTTCTCAGAGGTATAGTAATCATTCCCAAAGTTGACTACCTGTAATATTCTGGTTTTATTATTCCAGAAAAAGTGTATCTACCATTGCTTTTCATGTCTGAAAATGATTCTGCCTGGTGTTACTATTCGTACAACAGGACTGGGGAGATCGGTCTATAAAATTGGGAATCAAAACCCACAGCCATTTTAACAAAAAATAAAATAAAATTACAAACCTACAAGAGAATTCATAGCATCGTCTCAATCGTTCTTTCCCTTCTGGCCTATTTTTGTACTTTTACACATATGGAGATTCTATGGCCCTTTCCAGTAGTTTTAAGACTTAAAAATCCATACGGTCCTAAATCAGATTAAATTTGGACCTATTTTTTTTATATAGCTAAGTAGAGGTAAAAATTAACTTTTTAATATATTTCTGATAATAATGAATTGTATATGAAAAGATTAATACTAATTTTTCATGATCAAATTTATAAAAACCTATTTTTATTAGTAATATTTTCCTAATATTAGTAATATTTCTCAATGTTAGTAATATCAATATTAATAATATTTCCTCAAGTAGAAAGTCAGCATTTACTGAGAAGTGACTATGGCCCCATCATTGTGCTACTGCTTCATGGGTGGTAATGGGGGCCACATTAGAAATTGCCATTTGTCCTCTGGAAAAACCCTGGTGAGACTAAATAAATTTGCACACTTCCAGCAAGTGAGGGTGGGGCCAGATGTTGACTGCATGAGGAGACCAGGTAGTGCAAACAATACACTCCACCCTGGACACATAACTGAGATTCAGCTAGCCCCATAAGTCTTTCATATCTTTAAACATAATAGGTGCACCTAATGAAATATATACCTTTCTACCAACTCATGAAGGTTATTCACATATGTTAGTATATGTGTTTGATGTTATGTATTCACAATATACTTTGGTTCTTGTGGTTTCTCTTTCATGTTAATTTTAGTTTGCTGCTTATTCACATTCAATACTTTGGTTTAATTGGTCCTCATTTCCATTGCACTTCCGTCTTCAGCCATCTCTGTTTATCTTTGTAGAGTCTGTTTCTGATTTGGAGTCCATTCCATTCATCCTATAATTTGCCATTTGCATTTCTTCAGTTCAGAGTTTTTTTATTTTTTTTTATTTTTTTCATGTGGATCAGCCACTTTTATATTTCCCCAAACCCTTAAATCTTTTATTAGATAAAACAAACATTCAAAATGCGCACACAATGTACACACTTCAGGGGAAAATATGCTCAAAGGGAATACATTTGTTTTAAAATGTTTTATGCCTTCTGTTAAATTCAAAATTAGTGAATTCATGTAATGTTGCATGTAGAAAATTTTAGCATAATTTCAGAAAATGATTAGATGCTTAGAAATGCCTAGTTACTCTAAACAGTCACAGAGATTTTTGAGTAGCCGGAGAGATAACAACCATTCGGTGGGTCCTACTGATGGTTCACCCTCATTTTTGCTGTAATGACCCACCGGATGGGTTTTATCCAATCCCAACCATGGGTGTGTCCATTTTCTGTGCATCGTTACCGTCACCCTGGATGCATTTCCATTTTGTAGTCTCCCAAACAAGAAAATATACCGGAATACAACTGCTTTGGAGCAAAGTTTTCACAGGTTTTACCTGCAACATATTCTACCATATTTTTTTTAATTTGCAAATCTTATCACTTGACTATTAATCACAAGCTCCTTTTGACACACAGCATGTCTGAGTTGGACATCTCAGTGAATCAGGTTAAAGAAGCACAGCACCAAGTTTCTAAACTGTATTAAATGAAATGAAAAATAAGAAATGGTCTCAAAACTGTAAAATCCCTACCATTATACAAATGCAGGACAATTTTCAAATTGGTTATTTTTCTACCTGGAGACGACATTTTCCCAACCTACCATAACTAAATGTGATAACGGTTTCACTTAAAAATACAGTTGATTTAACTATGACTTTACGCACGCATGCAGAATAAATCTGTCATTTTTTTTTAATTATTAAGGGAGAAGGATTATATCCATAGATTTTCTTTAAAAGTTGATTTTTTTTCCTTTAATTACTCTTGAGTCTTAGGTTTTATGTAAAGCTTTGGTTTCTGTTGTAGACTCTAGGTCTGAAATTCTTTCTTATCCAGTAAGAGAGCAGGACACAGGATTGAAAACGTGAGAGAGGCTAATGTCCGAGAAGAGACAAGAGCCCTGAGTAAGGGTCCTTGCTCCATTTTTATTAAGATTAGAAGGCTTAAAAGCATGATGGACGTTCACAAAGAGACAATAAAACCATGAACATTAACTCAAGGGTGTGGGGAAAAGGGGGTTTTGAAGATGCACAGTGTTAGGGGTTTTGTTAAATATAAAACAAAATCCAGGTGCTGGGTGCAAGGTTGCATACAGCAAACATGAGGCGCCACCTCTGTTTACCTGAACTGGTCTAGGGGACAAGAAAGACAGAGCATGCTACCTCAGGATCAACAAGGCACTTTTTTCCTAATTAGCTCCACTCTGGGCAACTTCTCCCTGCTGAGGTAAAGTCCTGTTTACCTATTTTGGTCCTTCCTTCCTGTGAAAGCAGCTTTCTGCTATTGTACTACATTGGGGGGCATTTCCACCCTGAATCCCTAATCTTGTTTACCTCATCTTGGATGTTTTCATCCTGAGATTTCCTATTCCTATACCTTTGTCCTATACTGGGGGCCTTTGCCTTAGGCCTTTACCTAATCTTATTTGCCTATTCTTGTTCACCCATAGTTGAGTGTGTACAGCCTATGGCTTTCTAATTCTTTATGCTTTGTTAACCCACTGGTGCAAGCTCAGGGAATTCCTAAGCTTATTCCCCACAGGTTTCCATTTGGTGTGACCTTACAGTATTATCAGAGTTGGTGAGAAAAGTAAAAACATCACCATGAATAATTATTGTCTTCTTAATTAAAGATCAGCGATACAATATCTTAGATGCTGGAGTGAGTGAGCTGAGTGTCATTTGAGAATTACAATAGCAAAGTAAATTGTATGTCAAGGGAAGGGTTGGAGGAAGAGCAGTCACCTCTTTTAATGAATGCCTTCTGTTTATCTCATTCACATTCACAGTTTTTGAGTGTTAAAATCATTTCAGAGGTTTTAGGTAGACTTCTCAGGAAACAGCTGTCCATCTGAGTTTGACTTCATGTTGGCTCAGTGCATACAGACTTTGGGATTCCATGGTTCTTTTTCTGGCAGGACAGAGGACAATGTGTGAGGAGCTTTGTGAAGTGTATCCAACTGCACATCTTTTGGTTTGCAAAATGTGTTCTTGCTGTTGAGTTTGGTCTCTTTTGGGAAGAACAGTGTAGCTTAGATTAAGATCGTTTTACTTCCTGCTTCAGTTTCCTGTGTAGCATTCTCCAATTGGTCAAAGTTGCCTCTGCTCCTCCCCCATGAGAACATTGCTGGGTTCAAAAACCTCAAAAGAACATCTCACCCGAAAATAAACAAATGCACATTGGATAAAATCTCTCATTTTTTTTATATTTATTCATTTTTTTTAGTCATCAGTGTCTATTACTTTTATGACAGTTTATAATAATATTTAGAGTATTTTTCCAGAAACTTGTACAGAAAATGACCATTCTGGTTGACCTGACATAACGCTCTGTTTCCAGTCAGGTGGGGAAATGTCACCTTGGCAGATGTAGAGCTGGTCTGGCCAGAACCCCTCTGATGAGGTTTAGAGAGAACAGTACAGGTCAGTGTGAATGGATCTTCTTGAAGAAAAAAAGCAAAGTAGATGGGGGCATAAGATTCGCTGAAGAAAGAGCTGCTATCATTTGCCCCCAATTGGAAATCACTTATTTTTCTGTGATTGAAATTTCTGTATCTGTGGAATAGTGTTTTTTCTTACATTTTGATAGGAAAAAATCCATGCTCTTAGCTCCACCTGCTGAGACCCAAGAGAAGTTTGAACAGATAAACATTCTGCAAATTGCCAAAAACATTCATCTTTTAGTGTGTACAGAGCACTGTCAAAACAAAAGTCCCGAAACTTTAATGATGAGACAAAGGTCTTTGCTCTTGGGAGTTTCCATCAGCGCAACAAAATGAGTGATGATGGACATCTTCTGGAACGTCCGAGGCCCCAATTATGAATTTATTTACAGAACTTTAAAGTCTCGGATTACATTCAGGAGCATTTTCTGAGGTGCAGAAGTTTTTATTTCCTTATTAAAACCTCTTGCTATTTAGAGAAAAGTATTTAGTAATACATAGCAATAAATAAGCCAAATCATATGGAAGCAAAAACAAAATATTTTGGATCTTTGTTGCAGAATGTCAGCCAATCTCGTGGAAAACCACTGGCTTCCTTTATCAATGGCACAGAGTCTGTTAGGAATAAAAGCCGACACATCAACCCACGTTCCTATGCACGTGTGTTAAATAATTGTACAATAATTGATATTGTATCGCAGGTCAGAAGGGGGCTCAGACCTCTCCCTCCCTTTGAAATAGATCCATCAACACGGGTTAGTCACTGTGAGCATTTTTTAAAGACCATAAAATGAGGGAATTGGGTAAGCAATGCTAAGACTTTCTCTACAATCAACAGGATTGTGTTTATTGATCAATAATTAAATGTTTGTCTATTTCTTCATTTTGAGTCGCTCCCAGTTCATCCTTGTTATCTTAAAGCAATCCACTCTCTGGGGAAAAGTCGGCCCTGTGATCTATAACAGAGATCATTCAGGGACTTGTGGTAGCATGAGAGGGTCAAGGTCACGGGCTTCAGCCCCTGTGACTACTGCACATTCCCCCTTCTGTCCTCCCAGGAGAAGGCAGTCCTCAGGATAACAGTAGGAAACTAATGCATTTGCCTGGCAGTGGTTAGACAATTGAGGTGTGGAACTGTCCCTTTGCCCTGATTTTGTTCTGGATGAGAAAATAGGCCTCCAGTTGTGGGGAAATTACAATTAGCTGGAAGCTCCCATCGGCTTTGTGGCCCCAGTGGCTATCTGCAGTGTCCTCTCTCTGTCCCCCTCTCCCTGTCTCCCTGGATCCATGAAAAGACCACCGTGCATCATTAACACTCGGCTCCCAAGGAAGGAAGGAAATCAAGAAAGCAGGACCATCCCCTCTCTCTCTGACTCAACCACAACGATACCCAGGACACAGAAGCCGGCTGTTCAGACATGGTTTACTGACATTGCTAGTTTGGAAAAGCCAAACAAAGTTCTAGGACTGCAGGAGCTTCGCTTAGTTGAAAAGAATATGAGCCTGAATTTTGTTTTCATAGTTTCAGAGAAGAGAATTGTGGTTCCATGGGGCGCCTGGGTGGCTCGGTCGGTTAAGCGTCTGACTTCGGCTCAGGTCGTGATCTCACGGTCCGTGAGTTCGAGCCCCGCGTCGGGCTCTGGGCTGATGGCTCAGAGCCTGGAGCCTGTTTCCGATTCTGTGTCTCCCTCTCTCTCTGCCCCTCCCCCGTTCATGCTCTGTCTCTCTCTGTCTCAAAAATAAATAAACGTTAAAAAAAAATGAAAAAAAAAAAAGAATTGTGGTTCCTGATTGGGAGAGCTGCCTGAAATATTAGGTGTCTATCTGCCTCCTTTTCCTTCTGTGTTTCTATTTTATTACCATCATTTTTATTCCTGCCTCTTGAACCACATCATGGTTTTTCCAGTTCTGATGCAATAGTATCACTCGAATAGCATTTGACTGTTGTAGATCTACTAAGTAGAGGGTCATTTAGTTAAACTGATTATTTGTGACTGGTGATTTTATTATCTCTCTTTAGAGCTCTATTTGAATGATGCTCTCAGAGGATCATTCTTGGATTCAAGGTCATGATGGACCACATGGATCAGACCTTAATTAGGAGAAGGAATAAAAAAATGGACACATACTTATTAAGCACCTGCTGTGTGCCAGATGACATGTTAGGTACTTTCACAGCAGATTTTTCTTCACAAACAGCAACTGAATGATCTTCATTATTTTACACATTTGTTCTCTTTATTTATTCATGCCTTCCTTTGGTCCTTGGAATTCTTAACAGCAAACAGAGCTTCCAGAAATACATTGGATGATATGACACATCTTTTAATCCACCTGGGTGCTATTTTTACTTAGAATAAATGTCATTTCCATTATGTGAAGTGAACTAAATTTTATTTCAATCCCTCTCCTTGGGAATGAGTGTCTCATAGCAGGGATCCAGATTTACAAGGTGCAGACTGACGGAAACCTCAGACTGACTTTACACCCTCTTATTTGTGAAGTGAAGTCAGCGTCCTCACTCCAGCTGCACACTACACTGCCTTCTTCTGCTGTGATGGTCATCGAATGTGCTAAAACAAATGTGGAGCACATTTCACGTGAAAGAACTCAGAGCTGCTGTAGTTAACCTTCTGCTCAGAGCAGGATATGGTGGGACAAACAAATCAAAAGCGGGGCCTTGTCACTGCAGATCACAGTGGGTGTCAGGCAAGGTGCTGGGGTCTTTGCCAAAATTATCTCAAATAGAGGCGCCCGGATGGCTCAGTTGGTTGAGCATCCAACTTCAGCTCAGGTCGTGATCTCGCGGTTTGTGAGTTCAAGCCCCACATCAGGCTTGCTGTTGTCAGCCTGTCAGTGCAGACCCCACTTCAGATCCTCTGTCCCCCTCTCTCTGCCCCTCCCCCTGCTTGTGCCCTCCCCAAAACTAAATATTTTTTAAAAATATATAAATTATCTCAAACACTCACTTCAACTCTGACACAGAAGAATCCACTCTATTTTATGGGCTAGGAAACTAAGAGTTAAGGTTAACCGATCACCCTAAGGCCTTAGGGCTCAGCAGTCCTAACACTAGGGTACCCAGCAGCCCCCTCCCCAAACACCCACAGGCTCTTTCCACTGTTGGTGTAATGGTGTTATCACTGTGAACAGGCAAGAGGAGCCGTGCGGTGGCCTTGGTGCCTACAAGGGACGATTGGAGAATGCTGGTGTCATCTTTGTTATTTGTGTCTGGACAGACTAAGGCCCTGCCCCGCCTGTCCCTTTAGCAAACCAGTTTTGCATCTATCATCTGTGAACCCATTAAATATTTAGCTGATGCTATCTTTGAAGGTAATTGATTCCTTACCCTATCAGGCACCAAGTGCTGTCGTTCTTACTTTTATTTGTCCTGAGTGTGCTTCCTTCAATCAATCTAGGATCTGGAGAACTAGACTGAGGTTACCTTATCCACGGTCTTTATCATTTCAGACATGTGGGTTGTTGAATTATTGAAATGTCTGTGTTAGACCAAAAAAAAAAAAAAAAGTAATCATCTGGACATTTATCACAATTAAGCTTCAGTTACTAATATTATTATTCAGGCAGTGAGAGATGGATTCTAGTAACCTCTAGACCTCCACCTACTTAATTGGTCCCAGAATTATAAAGGACTACTCATATTTCTGCAGCCTACATGATAGACTTGGAAGAAGAAATCTAGCATTTCAGTCTAGGCTCAATGAAAACTATTATAGGCTTAGCATCCAGAAATTAAATGATGTTAGGTGAATAGAGAAAATAAGTCAGTCGTTGGGTAAGTAAAAATCTGAATTGGCATTGGAAATGTGAGCGCAGGTACTCAAGAGTATAATTTTCCCAGCTTCATGTTCTCATGACCATCAACACCAACAACAGCATAGGTAGCTCTGAGAGTATGAAGGCTTACACAGATTCTCAAGTAGGACTCTATTACAAATGCAGAAACATGCCTGCTGTTTGTGGTGTTTCCGTGCCGAAGCCTTTCTGCATTTGTATATATATGTGTGCTTGCCAGTTTAGAGAGCTGCTGTGTGCTTGGACCCGTATGGAACATGCAGGATCACTTTTATTTGACATGAAAGAGCTCTCCCCCTCTGCGGTCGCATCACTAGGACCTGGAAAATGAGACTCTAGCTCCCGTGCCCGTCCTCCTTAGGGGTGATGGATGGACACCCTTAGAGCTAGACATCATTGACTCACCAGCAACAAAGCTCCACTTTCCTGAGTGCCTCTGAAGAGAGAAGTGTTGCTGTAAAATCTGCTTCCCCCTTTTTCTGCCAAGTGCAGGCCAACTGAAGGAGGAGCAAGGTGAATTGTTGATGGAGACGGCGTTTACAGGCTGAGCCTTTCTGCTGTTTCCTCTGCCGAGGCAGCGGGGAGGATCGGGTCTTCCCTGGCAGCATCTGAGGGGAGGATTCGCGGGGGACGTGAAGGAGGAGGGAAAGAAAAGACTCAGCATTCTAGGGCAAGGAGAGGCTTGTGGCCACATTGTATGTTTTGGAGAACACGTGACTAAATTGGTAAGGTGACCAGAGGCCCCAGTGTAAAGTGACAGACTCAGTCTCAAGCAGGACATTCATCATCTCTAAATTCAGGAGAGCGCCTACTCTTCAATCTTTCCGTCACCAAGTTTGAACTTCAGGATCTGAGGCTGCCCAGAGGCCATAGATCAATCTCCTCGCCCGCCGCCTCAGCAGTGTCTGGAAGGCCACTATTTTCAAGATGGCGAAGCCAGCAAAAGTGTAGCATCTCTCTGCCACACCAGATCCATAGATCAAGTGGCAGGAACCGGTGGAGTAAAAACATAGCTCGAGAGATGCTGCAGCCTAGGAAATGAGTGCAAAGCTGTTCCCTGGAAGATCAGTTGGGACATAGATGCTTCACACCCTTGCCTTGCAAAACCTTAGGAAAGGGGCACGGGCTATAAATAAGAAATTTATAGGGAAGGGGTGTTGGGTGGCTCAGCTGGTTAAGTGAACGACTTGAGCTCAGGTCGTGATCGCACGTTCATGAGTTCGAGCCCTGCATTGGGCTTTCTTTTGTCCGCACAGAGCCAGCTTCGGATCCTCGGTCCCCCTCTCTCTGCCCCCCTACCACTTGCACTCTCCCAAAAATAAAGAAAAAGTAAAAAAAGAAAAAAATTTACAGGGAAACAATACCTATGGCTAAAACTACAAGCCACACTAGTGACGTGTGCGTGTTCATGTGTCTTGCGGTTGCCGTCTCCCTGTGGCCCAGCACCGTATTTGGAACACAATGGGTACTCCATAGATTGCTGGTGAATACATGGACAGTTTCTGATTCTGGGTGGTTAGGGGCCTTTGCAGACTCTCTCCACCCTGAAATCCTTATTCTAACTGGCAGTGGATTGGGGTTAAAATATAAATGTATCACCATACGTTAAAAAAAATACCACAAGTGAAGGATTTGTGATTTTAACCTGATATTTGTGAATTGCTTTAATCATGCAGACATACAACTGGAAATTCCTCAATGAGGACCATTCTTAGAAGAAAGGGGAACTTGGTAAAGTTCTTCTGAAAAAGAGGTTTTAAAAGCCAAAACCAGGGGCGTCTGGGTGGCTCAGTCGGTTGAGCGTCCGACTTCAGCTCGGGTCATGATCTCACAGTCTGTGAGTTCGAGCCCCGTGTCAGGCTCTGTGCTGACAGCTCAGAGCCCGGAGCCTGTTTCAGATTCTGTGTCTCCCTCTCTCTCTGACCCTCCTCCATTCATGCTCTCTCTCTGTCTCAAAAATAAATAAACATTAAAAAAAATTTTTTTTTAAAAAAGCCAAAACCAGAAGGAAATCTCCTAAAGTATCAAGTCAGGAGAGAAAACTCAGATAAATGTTTTGGTAGAAAGATTGGAAAAAAAATCTAAGGCCAAATAATACAATAAGTAGGGTAGACAACTTAATGTAGACAACTTAATGACAAATTAAAAGAATAATAAGACACCATTTTATTTAATTGCCAAATGTTTTTAAAAATGCGTGTAATATTCCCTTGTGTCCAGAATGGAGGGAATCAGGAGCACCACTGACAGAAAGACAAACTGAATCAAGTTTCTGGGGGAGAAATTTGCTGATGTATCAAAACCCTTCAACCAGCAAATATACTGTTAGGGATTCATGCTAAGAAAATTCCAGATACGTAACCAGGATCATGTTCATTTTTGGTATTTAGACCATTGTTTATCGTTGTGGAAAGATGGATACAACTTAAAGTTCACCAGCAGGTGCTGGGCTGTTTTGATGAATCCTCTGCCACTACTGAAACCCTTACGTGTAGAAAAAACATCTGATGATACAGGATATATTGACTGCATGATGTTGCACAACAGGATATACATTATAAATACAGCTATTCAAAAATCTACACACATGAGTGTTAACTCTAGTATTTGTATGCTGGTGGCATTATGGCTGGATGCCTGGGTTTTCCCAAATTTTCTATATACTCAGAAGACAGTTTTTGGTTTTGTTCTTTTGTATGTTAGGGGGAGGGGCAGATGCTAAGGGTTTACCTTGGGACCCCATGGGGTTCAGGAAGGTTGGCTAGCCCTACCTGTGTCATCAAAGAATGAGACTTACAGGAGTGTCCCAAACTACAGAGGAAGGAGTAGTTTCGTTTCGTGCTTTAAATAGGTTTCCTCCTTGTCATTTTGAGTGAGGGAAAAAAAAAAAAAAAAAAAGCTTCCAGACCAAGTGCTTCTAAGGTCTTATTCTAATCCCCTTTCAAAAACTTTTCATTTCATCTTTAGCTGAGAGCCTGGGGACAAAGCAGTTACACTTAATATGGAAAAGCTGAGATTCACATGGAACCTGCCACTGCCCAAGCGAAAGAACTATATTTCTGGCAGTGATTTGAAGTCTTTTAGCTTTTTCCCGTCTGCTGAGTGGGGGAGCGACACCATGACCCAGGGAAACCATGTATGCTAAGAAGGCAGCAGATTACAGTAGGGGGAGTAGCTGAACTGCCATCATGGCAGATGCAAGGTGCACGGGGCCCCTAGAGCCCACGACCCAGGGCTTCAAACACTCCTGTCAATAAAATTCATTTCAATTTCTAGCCTCATTGTACTACATGCAAGACTGGCCTTAGAAGCCTTTTACAATTTATGTTTCCCCCTTATTTTTTTAACAAGTAAATCATCACTACTTAGTCTCAGAAGTTTAGTGCCCTCTCTGTATATTTTTGCATCTCCATTTTTAGCCAAGAGAGCAGGCTACTGCTCACATATTGGTATGAGGAAAGATATTGGCCTTCTAGGAAACCCTATTTACGCACTCTTAATATATATGCTAAATTCACTATAAAAGTAAATTTGGGGGGAAAATATGTAAATTTACTACATACTCTGTGGGTTTAATGAAGGAGCCTTTTAATAATCATACAAGTCATACAGCTTACAAGTCCTTTTTCAAGGGGTATCTTCATTTTGTGCTTTAACAGTTAAATTCCTTAATTTTATTCAACACAGACACAGTTGGATCAAAATTATGTTTTACTTTTTTTTAACATTTATTTCTGAGAGTGTGAGTGGGGGAGGGTCAGAGAGAGAGGGAGACACAGAATCAGAAGCAGGCTCCAGGCTCTGAGCTGTCAACACCAGAGTTTGATGCAGGGCTCGAACTCATGGACTGCCGATTGGTGACCTGAGTCGAAGTTGGATGTTCAACCGACTGAGCCACCCAGGTGCCCCACATTTTACTTTTTTTTTTTTAATTAAAAACAACAACAATTTACATCTCAAAGTGAGAAATTTTACCAGATCTAGAGGATCTCCATGGATCAAATGCTAGGTAGAACCTTCATGTTGTGCATATCAAGTGTGATTACTAACCATTAGGAAAAATTTTGATAAGATCCCTTCCAGAAAATAAATCCAGCCCAAGTCCAAACACTGGTTAAAATAGCCTGCAGAGCAATAAGCAAATAAGCAAGTCTTCTTTTTTTTATTTTTTATTTTTTATGTTTATTTATTTATTTTGAGAGAGAGAGAGAGGCAGAGAAGGGCAGAGAGAATGGATCCAAGCAGGCTCCACACGGTCAGCACACAGCCTGATGTGGGGCTCGAACTCACGAACCATGAGACCACGACTGGAGACGAAATCAAGAGTCGGCTGTTCAACTGATGAGCCACTCAGGTGCCCCACGCAAGGCTTTTTAATCGTGAGTAGTGCCAGGCTTGTTGATTACAGCCTTAGTTATGCGTGAAAGGATTGAGACATACTTAGCCGGTTTCTCGAGAAGAAGTTTATCTTATATTGTGAGATGCTGCCAAAGTCATCTCGCTGGCGCTTGAATCAGAAAATGGACTAGACCAGTATTCTCAAACCTTTGTTTTTTCTTTTCCTGAGGGACGGAAGACCTCCTCTTTAGTCACTGAGCAGAGGAGATTTAAGCTCTTAAAGCATCTTGTGAAATGAGTTTCTCCACCTCACAGGGTTATCACAGCTATTACAAAGCATTGTTTGAATTTGAATACTAATGGTGATTCGCCAACAAGAACATAGGAACAAGAATTAAAGTAGCCATGAGCTAAGGATGTCAGGGGATCTTTCCCTTCACTTCCCCATGGCCTTGAGCAGTTCCTTCCTCTTTTTGCTCTGCGATGTACTTTCTCACCACCCAACTGCCATCTTGACCTTCTACCTGGGCTGTGACATCAGAACCCAGATGGATCCGAACACAGCATCGCTATCACTCTCTGGTTCTGTTGACCCTACAGCCCTTATGATGACCCCCCAATTGCCCTATGTTTTATTTCTGTGATGGTTTACCATCTGTCCGCTGGTAGGACAAAAATCCCCCAAGAGCTGGGGCTTTGCTGGCCAAGTCTGTGGTGCAGTGCACAGCGTCCAGAATCAGGGTTTGCTCAGGGGGTAGCCCGCCCCCCATGTGATCCTTCTCTAATTATGGTATAGAGTTTCCAGTTGTCCCTCCTTTTTGAGAACCCAAAGTGGTTGCCCATTGCTCATTGTATCTAAACCAGATCTTTTATCAGAGCTCTCCTCCCGGGCCACTGGGCCACCTCTAGCCACCTCCTGCCACATGGCCATGAAGTCAGGGATTGCACTGTTTTACTGCTGTTGGAACAACGTATTTCCTTATGATTGTTCGCAAGCCTTTTCTGCCCAGCCAGAGTGAAAGCACGGCAAGTACATGGACTTTGTATTTGTTTGTTTTTCCTCTTGAGACATCTTGCACATAAAATCCCTTAAACACAGTAGATATCAGCAAATGCCCATTGACCGATGGACTTGGACACAGCATTTCGGTTTATTTGTTTGTTTAGGGGAAAGAGGTCAAGAGGGCTCAGCCTCTAAAAGCATTTTTTGTTCATAGTGCAGCCATGGTTTTGAAGCTCTCACAGCAATTGCCACCCACACATGAGGAAAAAGGATTTCTGTACATTTTTTTAAAATATCGGCTCTGCCGATTTCAATGCAGCACAGCTATATTTCATGCCAGTGGCACGCTGGAAATAAGGAGAAACAGCAGAGGCCCAGAAAACACCTGTGGCTCTTCCCCATTTCTGAATTCTCTATCTGTCCTGACATCTGGCCGTAGAATATTACTCTGGCAGCAATTTTGTAAACAGAGCCTCAGAAGCAAGGTTGCGTTGCCAGCGGATTAACCCAGTCTCTGAAGTCTTTGTGTCTCACAGGGCACTAGGGTCACAGGGTTCTTGGAGCCATTAAGGAGCAAAGTTTACAAGAGGAGTCTGGTCACTACAGCTGTGTCTCCAGGCCAGATGGAAATTTCCTGAAGGGCTTGCTACAATGCAGATTACTGGGCCCTGCACCCACATTTTCTCATTCAGTAGTTCTAGGGTGGGGCTTTGTCATTTGCGTCTCCAACACTTTTCCCCATGATGATGATGGTGCTGATGCAGGATTCTCACTTGGAGAGCCCCTGCTGGGACAGATGGCCGAGCAGGGAGTCCCAGCTGATTGCAGGGTGGCTTGGGAAGATGGCGGATCTGCCAGTTGTGTCACTCGTAACTGGTGTTCCGGGGCAGCTCCAGGAAGGTGGAGCCCTGCCAGGCTCGGCTCTGTAAGGCACACCAGCCAGCCCTGATGTGGGGCAACATCCACACCCATCTGGAGGCAGACCAGGATCTGGGCAATGGAGATGACCGCTCTTTGTCATGGCCTTTTTAAGAAGGAACAGCATCAACTTGCCTTTTTAACTAGCCAGCCAATTGAGCCAAATTCTCTAAGAGCTCTGTGGGAGACCCTTCCTTTGATGAACACAGACTGTCATTACTGACCAAACCTCATCGATTTTTTAAATGAAAAAATATTTTTTTGTTCTTATTAAAAAGTGAGACATATTCACTGAATGAAATTGATGAGATACAGATAAACAAGCAATGAGAGAAGAAATGTGCATCATCCCATCACCAAGAAAAGGCCACAGGACATTTGAGATATTTCAAATCATTCTAAAGGTTAGGAAGACAACAGGATTGCTCCTATTGAGTCTTCTAGTCTTGCAATTCTCTGATTCAAATTATCTTTGCCTTTTGTTATCTGCTACATTGGATTTTGTGTTACCATTGGCAACCTCTTAATATCAGTGAATGACAGGTCCCAGAGCTGCTCCAGTTCCAAGAAAGCAAAACCATAAAAACAGCTAATGTGTGTATTTTCATAATAGGGACCCAGTAATGTGAGCTGAGCAGATGCACAGCTCCTTGTAACTGTGGCATTAAAGCCTTCAGCCACATTAAGGACTAGGAATGTTATCATCTGTGGTTATTAAGGGTTCTGTGAAGGAATGGCAAAAAAAAATAATAATGATAATAATGTTAGGCACTAAAAATGTCGTATTTGAAAGACATGTGGGCACTTGGAAGTTTACTCTGCTGTGGGGATTTACCAAACCTGCAAGCCCCAATTTCAAAGATGGAAACTCTGATAGTGTCTTTGGGGTCACAGCCAGAAAGCATCGGGCATCTGTACTAGGAGTGATAGCTGAAGTTCCCACCCGTCTCAGTTCTTTCATAATGCACTCACTTATCTGTGTGTTTCTGGGAGAAATATTCCTTATGTGTGAGGTAAATGAGAAGATTGCCTTTATTTTTCTCTTCTCTGTTTGTAAGGTCTTACGGTGCCTTGAGTTTTGGCTTTTAAAAAGGAAAGAACAGGCACTCCTCCACTACGAAAGTGTTACGGCGATGGCTGATCTCTCCTTCTCCCTTTCTGCTCAGTATCTGTGATTCACCGTGGCCACAGTTACTGTCACCACTGCAATAGCAGATCTCAAAATATCCGACTCCAGTCAGGCCACAGATGGATCATTGCACCATAAACCCGGTGCCTCTTGCCAAGGGCAGCATGAATGTGAATAAATGAGTGTAAGCAGGATAGTGATGGACAGTGAAGGGGAATAGTTGAAGAAATGGGTCAGCTCGGCCTGGAGAGGAGCAGATAAGGTGGAAGAGTGGGAGAACCTGTGATATGTGTCTCTAGATAGTTGAAGCCTTATCCAGAGAAGGAAGGGGTAGAAATATGCTGTGTTGTTTCTTACAGAAGAACTTGGATTCATATGGAAGTAAATTTAATAAGCAACTGATTTATATTCAAAATTAGAACAAATCTTAGAGTTGGTACTACTGAAAAATGGATTGGGTCTTCTAGGGACATCACAAGCTCCCAGTCAGTGGAAGGTTTTTGAGTCTGAATGGGCACATTTCAGAAATGTCATTTGATGGCTTCCAACCTGGATGGAAAGTTGTCACTGATGTTCTTCAACTATTATTAAGAGCTAAGACTTTATGCTATAGGATCAGTACGACACCATTTTAATGAAGCTTCCTACCCTCATTCATCCAATTGCTCCTATTGTTTCTGTTGGAATAACCTATTCACCAATGACTGAATGTTCACAATTATTTTAAGTATCAGTGATGACTCTGCACTGCTGGTCAGGTGAAGTCCATCTACGTGAGGCTCTCATTTGAAACATACTGCCAATGCTTGGCTCACTTTCGACACCTAGTCTCTGTTACCACATCCAACCTGTTACCTCTCCCCACAATGTCTGCCTTCCATTCTTCAAACCTAAAATTGTTAATCATCAGGTAGAACTCATACTCCCAAGGAAGTTAGACCCCTTTTCTTTTCCACATGTTCTGACTCCTCTCCTTTGTTCTCTTCGTGTATAGACGTAGATATTAGAAGATAGAAATAGATGGAGGCAGACAGAGGAACAGAGGGAGACAGATGATTTGACTTCCTTCCCTGTGTCTGTTTTTAAAACATGTCCCAGGGGTGCCTGGATGGCTCAATAGGTTAAGCATCTGACTTCAGCTTGGGTCATGATCTCAGGGCTCTGTGAGTTCCAGCCCTGCATCGGGCTCTGTGCTGATGGCTCAGAGCCTGGAGCTGCTTCGAATTCTGTGTCTCCCTCTTTCTCTCTCTGTCCCTCCCCTGCTCACACTCTTGTCTCTCTCTCAAAAATAAATAAACATTAAAGGAAATTTAAAACATGTCCCAGAAGATAGGTTTTTCAATTTCTTATTTTGTTTGTCTTTTAGACATTTCATTGGAAGTTGGAAATATTCTTTCCCCATGTCTGTTGCTGAATGAAATAAGTGCCTTCTTAGAAAGAAAGGAAAGGAAATAAAAGGAGAGGATAGGAAACATCTTTGTAACAATGGAAAGCAAGAAAATATCCTATTTTATTCTCTGATTTACGTGGATTAAGCCAGGTTGTCAGCAGCTAGCTTTGGCCTGTTGGCACACCTGCCTGGAATGGTTACATAGAAGTGGAATATAATTAGAGCTATAACAGAAGTCTGGATGATACATTGTTCTCAGCATGTTTAAATTCTTGTAGAATGGTGAACTGTCTCACACTCATATGCACACACACAGACACACACATGCACACACACCCCACACACCTATATACTTAGCTTAACTCAGAGGATATCAAGCATAAGAAGCAAAGACGCATAGCTACTATTTTATTTTTGAGGGTGAGATAAGACTACCTAAGGTGGTGTTTTTTTTTTTTTTTTGCTTTTCTTTACTTTTTGTGGGTTTTTGTTTTGTGTGTGTGTGTTTGTTTTTGTTTTCGTTCATTTTTTGTGTGTTTTTGTGTTTTTTTGTTTTTTTTTTTTTTAGAATGAAGGAATTGAACAATTGATCAAATTCCATGGGGAATTATTTCCTTTCTTTCTTGCAGGTGTTTAGATTCAAATTATCCGATTGCATGTTATCTTTAGTTGTAAAATATTTGCAAGCAAATACTCTGAACTGGGTTGTGCTTAATCATGGAGCTGTTTAATTAGGAGCCCACCCAGAAGGCTGATTGAAATCTAATAAGTCTCCACCAAGTATTGACTGCTTAGTAAGAGCAACAATTTTATTTAGAAGGAATAATATTTCTAATATAGTTGCTACAGAATTATTTATTTATATTGCACTTTATTCCAAAGATGTTAAAAATACCTTGGTAATTTTTGTCTTATAGGGTGATTTTTTTTAATCCATCCTTAAGCATTATTTTCGATGTTTTACATACAGAATTCTTGTAAAAGACTTAATACTTAATGCATGGAAATCCTGAGATTATTTTAGGAGAAGGATTTGTATGTAATGGAGCCAGGAAATCAAATACAATAAATTAAAAGAAATAACAGGAGAAATGTTTGGCTTCTCGAGTTAAAGATTTTATAGTCTTTGCTCCTAATTCAAACTATTGAGTCTCGTGGTTTGTCTTGTGATTTAATATTAATTAAACTAAATACGTGCCTTATTGACCCACAATTTTCCTTTTAAAATGTAGCATTTGTAGGGGCGCCTGGGTGGCTCAGTTGGTTGAGCATCTGGTTTCGACTCAGGTCATGATCTCGCATTTTAGGCGTTCGAGCCCCGTGTCGGGCTCTGTGCTGACAGCTCAGAGCCTGGAGCCTGCCTCAGATTCTGTGTCTCCCTCTCTCTCTACCCCTTCCCCGCGCATGCTCTGTCTCTTTCTGTCTCTCAAAAATGAATAAACATTAAAAAAAATTAAAATGTAGCGTCTATATACTTAGGGCAAAGATTAGCATTTTACCCCTAGAGCTTAATTTAGCATCACAGTTTCCACTTAGAGCATTTGCTCACATCTTGGTACATTACAAAGTAAGTATTCTGAGGGAGGAAAAAAAGAATATTTACATACACTTTTTTTCTGGGGGAAAAAAACAAGCTTCCATGTGCAATTATTTAAAATTAATTAAAATAATTAATTTATTCTAGCCAATTCACATGAGAGCAGAAATCACGATATATCCTGACTGATAACTTAAATGGCAGTTATTTTTATTTAAAAACAGTTAAAACTGTATCTCCAGTTTGAGTGAGACACTTTTAACTAATCTCAGAAAAGCAGCATATACTCAGTGCAATTATAGCAGAGATCACCTTCTCCAAGA
The DNA here is from genome assembly GCF_022079265.1 of Lynx rufus. NCBI lineage: Eukaryota > Metazoa > Chordata > Mammalia > Carnivora > Felidae > Lynx > Lynx rufus. Next base: position 865,039 of record NW_025814878.1, read on the forward strand.
GTATGTTGATTACTATTTTATTTTTAAAACATATTATTCTCAGAATATTGTTTTATAAATGCCACTTTATACCTGCCTCGGCCTTCGGAACTGAGATGTGAATAGTGTAGCCACTAGTCCACTGTGGGTACTTAAATTTAAATGTGAATTCGTTAAAATGAAATGGAACTTAAATTTCACACTTCACGTGATCAGTAGCCACACGTGGCTAGTGGCTGTCCTGATGGACAGAACAGATAGGCAACATTTCCGTCATCGCTAAAAGTTCTTTTGGAAACCATAGCTTTATATTGCTTACTTTCTTGAGGGCAGAGACTGGGCTCATGTGCCATTGCCAGTCTCAGCGCTGCACCTGGCCTGTCCAGCAGGCAGCATCATTTATAGCTGGGGGGACTCTGTAGACCAACTCCAATACTTATAACCAACCTCATACATCATTCTGAGGCTCAATTTCTCTTTTATAATGAAACTAATATCGGCTAGCCAAGTTCTTTTTTTTAATTTTTTATGTTTATTTTTGAGAGAGAGCAAGTAGGGGAGGGGCAGAAACAGAGGGGGGCAGAGGAGCCAAAGCAGGCTCTGTGCTGACAGTGAGAGTCTGACGTGGGGCTCGAACTCCTGAATGGTGAGATCGTGACCTGAGCCAAAGTCTTGACACTCAACCAACTGAGCCGCCCAGGAGCCCCCAACAAAGTTGTTCTGTGGTTAAATGAGATAATCCATTGCTTCAAATCTAAAACAGGAAGAGCTATTTATATAATAGCTATTATTGTTGTGACAATTGTTTTGTTGTTTGTCAGTTGAAAGAACGGTGGTTTGTTGTTTGTCAGTTGAAAGAACGGTTAAATGATGGATGTTCTTGGTACAGCTTCAGTAGTCCAGAAATATCTCCTCCATCCACACAGACTCCTCCAATTTTCTATTACTTTTCTCTTTTTTATTCTAAAAATAAATATTTATAAACCTATGTAATTGTGACAGAAATGAAATGAAAAATTGTATTATTTTGGATATTTTGAATATTTTAACTCATTTTAAAGCTATGTAATTCCATAAAAAATATATAAAAATGCTGAGTATAAATTATAGAGCAAATGTCTCCTGTTCTTTCATCAGACACAATCATTGTAAAAGCTGTTTTTTAAATTCATAAGCTTTTAAAATCATAGCTCGTGCATTGTTCTATGCACAATTTCATATTCTGTTCCTTTCACTAAAACTTCCATTATTATAATTTTTTCTGTATTATTAGGAAGAGTCATATTTATAGCTAGAAACGCTTTTTATTACAAATGCTAGACACAATCCTAGACACTTTTAAAATATCATATCACTGGATGAAGACAAAATATTTCAAAAGTGAGATGTAAAATATTTACAGATTTATCTATTTTCTTATTTTTTTATATTTAGGTTATTTTTAGGTTTTCAGAGAACAGTGTTTTTTTTTTAAGAGAGAGCCTCTAATCTGTAAATATAGGAACAAACATCTGACAGAGTCCTTTCTGATTTGTTACAAGTTTGAATCTAACAGGCAGCTTCTTTGCTGCGGTAAAACACAGCAGCAGCCAGTGACAAACGTGTGGATAATAAAGACTGATCCATTGTCATACTGCAGAATAATTAGATCACTGCAATTGAAACTCTGATTTCAAGAAAGAGAGAAAAAAAATTCATTAAAAGCCAAAACCATTTATAAATACAAAGCTGCAGCATATCACATATAAAATCTCTCTATTCTAATATTTCAGCGATAACTACTAAGAACTGTGAGGTTTTTATGCTAACTAAATTACTGCTGTTCAACGTGTGACATTTTAAAGCACCTGTTTAGTATATTTGTTATGTTGGAAATGTAAAAATAACACTTTGATGTAGAGCATCTACAAGCCATCCATATGCCTGAGTGTCCATATGGTACTATAAATTTTAAAAAGCATTCCTCTCCTATTGGAGAAAGAGATTTTTCATTAACTCCCCAGAGACCCCTTATTTAGTGACTATTGTTCTTTTACCTTACCATACTGACGTTTCCTTAATGCACAATTATGATATGCTGTATTGATTGTAGCAGCAACAACCTACTCAGAGTTAATCTCCATCTTTCTCTTATGATCATACAGATTTATTAAGCCTAACCACTTTCCATTTTATTGCTAACATTAAAATATGTAAATGACAAGTAACCACTTTTCCAAGGGTTACTTTTTAAGTGGATGGCACAGCATCCCACTGGAAATTAATTGTAAAGTTGAAGTCAGTATTTTTAGACCTAAGCTATCCATTATTCCTCTATATCTACCAAACACATACACAAGACTAACAAGTAGACATGAGAAATTAAATGGCTTGTGAGAAATCTATGATAACCGTGGTTTGGAAAATGAAAATTTCTGCAATTTTTTTCAGTATAACTTTTCCGCAGATATTGTTTCTTGTCTTTCCTAATTATTGTGAAGTAACATTTAACACCATTCTCTCTCGGCTGTTTTAGTATTTCTTTAAAGTATAAGAATAGAATAAAAGAGCCACCTGGAATACTATAGGCATAGATTAGAATGCCCCCTTTCTGTCTTGTGTCTTTCGTTTGTTGATTTCTTCCTGTGTGCCAATCCAGTGCTAGAACAGGTAAATAAGACACCATCGTGGCAGCCAAGAAGCAGACGTCAGCTCAACAAAGCTCCACTGTGTGTCGGAGAAGCACCTTGAAAGGAGTGAACCCAGGGTGTCATGGAAACACCTTGGGCATGTGACCCCTCTGAAGCCAGTGCCAAGGCCAGTGACCCCAAAGGGGTGACTCCTGAACTCAGTCTTGAAACAAGAGTAGGATCCTGCATGGGCAGAGGTAAGGAGGTGAGAGAGGCCACAAAGGTGCAAATCAGTCCACTGGCTGAAGGCCAGAGAATGAGGGTCATGTAGAGAGACAGCGGTAGAAAGGAACTGGCCCAGGCCAGCAAACTTAGAATGATAGCCAGGTGAATTTGGGTTCTATCCTCTGGCCTCTGAGAAGCCTTCAGAATGTGTGCAGTGGTGACTTCATTTACTGATCTGATTTGCAGGGTAAGAAAGCAATCTGGAGAATGGCCACGAGATGCATGGTGACTGTTGGTCCTTCTTCCCTACTGAAATCTGTCTTCAGTGTCCATCCCAGTGAAACTATGCCCTGGGCCAGGAAACTGATTAAAATTCAGAAACTGAAGACTCGTAAACCTGGGAGTTTTAATGCTGTGAAGCAAAGACTGAGTAAGGGTGATTATGCTACCTACGATGACAGACCCAGGTAGCTTCTTTAGAGGAAAAAGGTCCTTCCTGACAATTCAAATGATCCCATAAAAGCCATTTTATCATCCAATAAATGATGAATGCATTAAGAAATAGTGATTACAATTGGTTAGACTTTTGGGTAGAATTGAGGATGTGAAGGCAAAGAGGAAGAAGAAAGTGTGCCACACACTTATAGAAGGTTGGGAATCCATATTATCTAGTTTCTAGTATATAGGGTAGACAGGGCAGCTATAGGAAGTAAGACTCACAAGAATGGTTGGTCCCATCCCAGTGAGGGCACAGGGACGTATAATCTGGTGAAGAGCCAGTGAAAAGTTTTAAGCAGAGTAATGACATGATTAAGAGCTGTGAATTAGAACTTTGAGACTGGAAATGGAGTAGAAACTTGGCAGGCACAATGCCATGGGGCGAACACCAGCATGGCAGGGGTAGAAATGCAGAGGAAAAGAGAACAGGAGAGAAGACTCATTTGTAGCATCTAAACTTACTCTTGGCAAGGTAAGAGTTAGGGAAAGCTACTTTGCTGGAATTTTGCTTCTATTTAGTGCAAACTGTAAAGCAAGTACTCTTATTTTCCATTTTACAGATTAGAAAATTGGAGAGACAGAGAACTATTATGCATTGAGTACCTACCATTTATTACTAAAAATTTTAAATTCTTAGCTCTTTAATCTACACAGTAAACCCTTGAGGCTGAAGCTGGAGCCCCTTACACACGGTAGAGGATCTGGGGTTCAGATGGGTTCAGTTGCCACACAGTATATTCAACTTTAAAGCCCACAGTCCCTGATGCTTAGTGGATTTCACCTTTTGCTGCACATCAGCATTCCTTGGGAAGCTTTTAAGAAATGCCAAAGCCTGCATCCAACCCCAGCCAATTAAATCAAGAATGTTTGGAATGGACCCCAGGCTTCAACATTTTTTTAAGTCCCCTGTTGATTCTTAAGCATGTCCAAGACTGCAGAACACCGCACGACTGAGAGACCTGAGTGATCCTCTCAAGACAGGAGCCCCCCCAACCAGCCCTGATCCATGAAAGATACATTCCAAGACTCCCAGTTGATCTCTGAAACCACAGATAGTACCGAGCCCTATGTGCACCATATTTTTTCCTATAAGCACATACCTTTATAAAATAGGCACAGTAAGAGATAAACAACAATAATAATAGAGAGCAATTGTAACAACATACTATAATCAAGGTAATCTGAATGGTGTCTCTGTCCACACACAGCACCTTACCGTACTTTACTCTCCTTTCTTCTTGTGATGATGTGAGATGATAAAATGCCCACATGATGAGAGGAGGTGAAGGGAATGACGTAAGCATTCTGATGTAGCGTCAGGCTATTACTGACCTTCTGACTTACTGTCATCTGCTCCTGACCATGGTTGACTTTGGGTAACTCATACTGTGGATAGGACTGTAACTGGATGGGTGTGAGGCATGATGGAGAAGGAGGAATCATAGATAATGCCAAAGTTTGTGGCTTGGGTGATGGAAACAATTATGTGGACCCAGAGGTGGAGTCAGGGAGGTGAGGCCAAAATAGCAGTCAGGAATGGTGGTACAGGCACCTTAACTTGGAGCACAGCCACGTAGATTCGGGCGGCTACTCACCAGTCAGTTATAGCCCAGGTGGAAGACTCCTGGGATGTGCAGATTCTCCACTTATAGTTGGCGGTGAATACCTGAATGCCCCTGATTTAGATGAGACCTGAGGACAAGATTTTAAAAAGGCTAGGGCGCCTGGGTGGTTCAGTTGGTTGTCTGATTTTTTATTGTGGCTCAGGTCATGATCCCAGGGTTATGGGAGACTGATCCCCACCTCGAGCTCTGTGCTGGGTATACAGCCTGCTTGCAATCCTCCCTCCCTCTCTCCCTCCCTCTCTCTCTCTCTCCCTCTCCCCCTCCACCCAGCTTGCATTCTCTCTCTCTCTAAAATAATAATAATGAAAAGATTTTTAAAAGGCCAAGAAAGGAATCCCAGGGTAACAAGGCTTACGAGTAAAGTAAAGAAGAGAACGCAGGAAAATTCATTTTCTTAGGGAGTGTTTACAATGGAAAGGTGAGATTTAAGTAGACAATAGAGGTAAACTGACTGAAGATGCCAGTGTGAGTAAAGGTAGGGATGAAATTAGCCTAGTGAGGGGAGAGGAGGACCAATCCAAGGTTGGTGGGGGGCGGGAGGGGGAGAGGAATATCTGTATCTGATTCCTGGACAAAAGGTCCAAAGAGCTTCATTCCTACCACATATGTTTATTGAGTGTATATATACCGCATGTTAGGCAAATCACCAAACAAAAGACACAAAGATTCCAGCGGGTGCAGAGTGACAGTAAACATACAAATTAAGTAACTAGCATTGAGAGTGTCCCCTGCCAAGTGAGGAGGGAAAACAACGAATGAGGGCTCGAGAGCACTGGTGGAAGATCCACCCCAGTGTTGAACAGAGTGGTACACAGAGATGTCACAATCTGTTCAGGCTGCAGTAACAAAAATGCCACAGACGGGGTAGCTTAACACAATTGGAATTCACTTCTCACAGTTCTAGATGCTGTAAGTCCAAGACCAGGGTGCTGGCAGATTTGGTGTCTGGTGGGGACCACTCTGGTTCATAGCCATCCACTCATCGTGTCCTCACGTGGCAGAAGGACCAGGTTGCTGTTCAGAGCCTCAGCCCCAGCCAACTCCACTCTACTTTCAACCTCTAAGATTTTGACTACTCTGTGTACCTCCTATAAATGGAATCATACAACATTTGTGACTGGCTTATTTCATTTAGCATAATGTCCTCAGGTTGTATCCATGTTGTAGCAGGAGTCAGAATTTTCGTCCTTTTTGCAGCTGAATAATATTTCTTTGTATGTATATATCACATTTTGTTTATCAATTCATCTTTTGATGAACACTTGGGTTACTTTCACCTTACATTTGCTTTTGATATTCTAAAAATTTATCTTTTTCACTAATTCCGATAGAATTCCTATCCTCTCCTCTTTTAGTGACATTTTACTGTTACAGGATTTTTTTTATTTTCTTGTATGTCTGGCAATAAGACATTTGTACTTCTTTTTTAAGTTACCACAAAGAACTGCAAAATGAAATGTACGTTTATATTAAGGAGTGTAAGTTTAGATGAGTAGGTTATTCAGAAAAATAATGGAATAATTGCAATTAACTCTTGAAGTAACTTACAATTGAATAAGTAAAAGAGTGTTAGCACCATTGATTTGGCACTATTTCCATGTCTGGTCTTAGTGTATGCAGCTTCTCAAAAATATGTTTCCCAGGGCGACTGGGTGGCTACGCATCTGACTTTTGATTTCAGCTCAGTTTGTGAGATCGAGCCCTGCATCAGGCTCTGCACTGACAGCATGGGGCCAGCTTGGGATTCTCTCTCTTCTCTCTCGGCTCTTCCCTGCTCACACTCTCTCAAAACAAACAAACAAACAAACAAACATTTAAAAAAATATATGTTTCCCACTGTTGACCACTTGAAGTTCCTGAATGACCCATATTTGAGTTTCCCATAGTTTCTTTGGAATACATTCCATTTGTGAATGAAGTTATGTCTGTTCTAGTAATATGTTTAAGAAATAGAATAAACAGGCCGATTTGAAATATATCTTAAAATGTTAACTTTTTTTTTTTTAATTTTTTTTTCAACGCTTTTTATTTATTTTTGGGACAGAGAGAGACAGAGCATGAACGGGGGAGGGGCAGAGAGAGAGGGAGACACAGAATCGGAGACAGGCTCCAGGCTCTGAGCCATCAGCCCAGAGCCCGACGCGGGGCTCGAACTCACGGACCGCGAGATCGTGACCTGGCTGAAGTCGGACGCTTAACCGACTGCGCCACCCAGGCGCCCCTTAAAATGTTAACTTTTAAACTGATATGAAATACAAGTATATGCAGTAACCAATCACCATCATAATTACCTTTAGACAAAATTTAATATAGGTTTTGTGCATACAGATCACATTGGTCAATATTGTTCAATACACACCCCTAAATTTTTAGCTTATTATTGGAAATTGATTATGGCACTAAAGAGAATATACAGTTCAATGATTTATAATTTTATAATAGGTTAGGAAGAAAAAAGAAACTATAGAAGCTATAGCTGGAGGAGAAATGCTTCTTACAAATATTCTTTAGTTTATCTGAAAAGGTCATGCTTTAAACAAAATGTTTACCAGCAATCCACAGCCAAGATATTTATACATATAAATGTATATAAATGTATATATAAATATATATAAATATATATTAAATATATATAATATATAAATACATATTAAATATATAATATATAATGTACATATAAAGTATACATATAAATAGTATTTTATATATAATATTTATTTATATATATATTATATATATAATAGTAATAGTAATTTCATTTTCATGTTTCACTTTACTTATTCCAAGGATTCGGGCAGGGAACTAGAGGAAGTATAAAGACAAACACGTTTCAGCTGCCCACAAGTGGCAGGGAGGAACATAATGGAAGCACTGTTTGAAAATTGAAAAAGACAGTCATCTCTGCTTGAGACTGAGTAATGCTACTGTTAATCCACAGGCAGAACTCTTTTTTGCCCAGAGAACAAATTGGAGGAACAGTTAGAATATCAGGAAGAAGTTGCTGTGACACTTTTCTACTTTGGTTACGCCAGTTCCTAGCACCTTTCTTAACCATTTAGAGATCAATAGATACATTTATAAGAATGATGGATTTAGTAGGGGCGCCTGGGTGGCTCAGTCCGTTAAGCATCTGACTTCGGCCCAGGTCATGATCTCATGATTCATGGGTTCGAGCCCCACTCTGGGTTCTGTGCTGACAACTCAGAGCCTGGAGCTGTTTCAGATTCTGTGTCTCCCTCTCTCTGCCCCTCCCCCACTCACCCTCTATGTCTCTCTCTCAAAAATAAATAAACATTAAAAAATAATTTTTTAAAGAATGGTGGATTTCTAGATTTACATAATAAATCTCAAGAGATTTCCTCCTCAATTCTGTGAAAGGAAGGCTGTTTCTTTTGGAAATGCCCCGTCCATACAGACAAACAAGATACCAAGCAGTAGCTACTGCATAATAACCATACGGCCAAACTCTATAGTTTGGAATGTTACCTTCTTTAGAATTTCTTTTGAGGGTCCCAGATTGGATCAGAGATCCATTTCATCCCTCCCTGGCTAAGACACACTGATACCACGTTTAGAAAACTATGTAGTATATGGCAATTTCACCTTCATAATTTCCTTATGCTAAGACACTACAGGGAAGCATTTCTTGGGAACAAAATGTCTTCTTGTGGCATAAATGCTCAATAAGAGAACTGATCACTTTTTGAATTTATTATATTATTCTCAAGGGCAGTAAATAAACATGGTTTTGTTTTTGGTTTTGCTTTGGCTTTAGTCAGAAGAATGTCCTTAACTTTTCTCCAGATAAATGGAGAAAGAGTGGACTCAGACAGGAGACTCAGTCCCTGGTTCCTTGTATCAAGTCCCTAGTCAGCTCAGATCAAGGTAGTCTTATGCCCTAGAGGATTACTGACAGGTAAACAGTTAAGTAAAATTCAGTGGGGCAAATGCTGGTAGGAAAAGTTTAGGGGATGATATGTCAGGGTCACTTAAGGAAAGCTTTGACAGGAGAATTACTTAGACTTTCTCAACAGAATGTTGTGCAACTGAGACTAAAGAATGTATAAGAATCAGCCAGGAAAAAGAGGGTAAAAGAAAATTTCTGAAACAGAGAACTTCAAATAAGAAGACTGAAAGCCAAGGTGAAGTATGGTGCATTGAGGGACTTGAGAAGAGCTAATACAGCCGGGCATCATGGGGCGGGAAAGAGCTGGGGACATAAGCATGGGCTGAATCTGCACTGTAATTAACAAGGAAGATGGGGAAAATGTTTAAAAACCATTGGGAATGTGGGGTTGTGTTGATGATAACAGCAATGATCCAAGAGCTCATAATGGCTCATGGATGGAAACCAAGGAAGATTAGAAAGACTCACGGCAGCAAACCTCTCAGGCAAAGTAATATGTCCAGTGAAAGCTTCTAAAGTTTTGCAAAGAATTCAAAATTATAGATAGTGGGGGAGAGGGAAAATTGAGGGATTATAGAACTCTGAAACAATTTTTTTAATGTTTATTCATTTATTTTGAGAGAGAGGGGGGACAGGGGAGGGGCAGAGAGAGAGGGGAAGAGGGAGAATCCAAAGCAGGCTCTGTGCTGTCAGTGGACAGCCTGGCACAGAGCTTGATCTCACGAACCGTTGCGATCATGACCCAAGCCAAAATCGAGAGTTGGATGCTTAACTGACTGAGCCACCCAGGCGCCCCTAACTCTGAAAAAAATTTATTGAGGTATCTGCGTATACTGAACGTGTGCAGTCTGGGAGCACCTGAGTGGCTCAGTCTGTTAGGCATCCGACTTCGGCTCAGGTCATGATCTTGCAGTTTGTGACTTTGAACCCCACATCAGGCTCTCTGTGGCAGTAAGGAGCCCACTTTGGATTCTTTGTCTCCTTCTCTCTGCCCCTGCCCTGCTCGTGCACTCACTCTCTCAAAAATAATTTAAACATTTAAAAAAATATAAAAAAGAAAGTGTTACAGTCTGATCATTTTTGGCATATGTGTGCTCCTTTGAAACAACCATCACAATCAAGATAATGACCGTCTCCATCTTCCCCCAAAAGTTCCTTCAGTGCCCTTTCTAATCCCTTCCTCCTACATTTTCCTCCCTTCCCACATCCCTAGGCAACGCTTACGTTTTCATCAATGTAGATTTCTTCTACAATTTTGTATAATGGAATAACAATGTGGTATATATTCTTTCTTGCCTAGCTTCTTACACTCAGCATAGATTGAGATATATGTTATTGAGATTATTAAGGTTCCCCATGTTGTAATATCTGTCAATAGTTCATTCCTTTCATTCTTCCCATTGTATAGATAGAACACGGTTTGTTATCCATTTACCTGTTGGCAGGCATTTGGGTCATTTCTCACTTGGGGCTATTAAAAATAAAACTACTGTAAGTAATTGTGTGCAAGTCTTTATGAATAGAAGCTTTAATTTCTATTGGGTAATTACTTAGGTTATATGGTAAATATATGTATAACTTTTTAAGTAACTGCCAAACTGTTTGCCAAAGTGAGTACATCATTTTACATTCCCATCAAAAGCATATGAGGATGCAATTCCTCCACATCTTTGCCAACATTTGGCAAATGGCCAGTGTTTTAAATTTTAGCTATTTCTGTAAGTGTGTGGCAATAATCACTGCATTTGCATTGTTTAATTTGCATTTCCCTAATGACTAATGACGGTGAGCATCTTTTCATGTGCTTATGTGACACCTTTATGTCCTCCCTGGTAAAGTGTCCGTCCACATCTTTTGTCATTTTTTAGTTAGACTTTTATTATTGAGTTTTGGGAGTTATTTCTTTGTTCTGGTAACCAGTCATTTATCAGATTTATGAAAATATTTTCTCTCAGTGTGTGGCTCATCTTTTTAGTTTTCTAACAGTGTCTTTCAAAGAGAAAATGTTTTAATTTGGATGAAGTCCAATTTACCAATTTGTGCTTTTATTATGGATCATGCTTTTGGTGTCATAACTAAGAAATCTTTGCCTCATCCAAGATCACAAAGTCTTTCTCTTATTTTTTTTTCTCTTAGAAGTTTTATAGATTGGGGTTTTATATTAATTTAGGTCTATTACCCACTTTGTGGTGATAGGCATGCATCAAAGTTTATTTGCATATGGATACAAATTAATTCCAGCACCATTTGTTGAAAAGACTATTCTTTTTCAGCTGAATTGCCTTAACATTTTTGTCAAAAATTAGTTGTCCACACATGTGAGTATCTACCTATGAACTTTATAGCCTGTTCCATTAATCTATTTTGTCTATCCTTGCACTAACCCCACATTTTGTTGATAATTTTAACTTTGTAAGTGTTGAAAGCAGGTGGTGTTGGTGATAAAGATTTGTTCTTTTATTATTTTATATATTCTAGGTACTTTGTATTTCCACCTAAATTAAAATTTTAAATCAGTTTGTCAGTTTCTCCACACACACATATGCAAACCAGCAGGGGTTTTCATTGAGATTGCATTGAGTGTGTAGATCAATATGGGGGAAATTTAATCTTCCCAGTATCCAGTCTTCTGGCCCATGAGCAAGATATATCTCTCCATTTATTAAGATAGGCTCTGAGTTCTTATAGTAGCATTTTAATGTCTTTATGTGCTAATTCTAACATGCCATTTATGGGATGTTTATTTATTTATTTATAATGAGTTGTATTTTTCTGCTTCTTTACATGCCTGGTAATCTTTGATTAGATGGCAGATATTGTGGATTTTAACAAGTTGGGTGCTAGATATTTTTGTATTTCTATTAATATTCTTGAGTTCTCTCCTGGAGTGCCACTAATTTATTTGGAAACAGTTTGATCCTTTCGTGTCCTGCTTCTATGATTTGTTATCTGGGTCCTGAGCAGTTGCTCAATCCAAGACCAATTCTTCCCCGACTCCTAGAGTCGTTCCAGTCTGCATGATGGAAATAGACACTGTTCCTAGTCCAGAGTGAATATCAGGCACTGTTCTTTTATCCTTTTTGCATGGTTCTTTCCCTGGGTAGTTCTCTCATATGCATACTGATCACTGCACATTGAAAATTCAAGACTAGCTAGGATTCTCTCTCAAAGTAGCTCTTCCCTCCTTGGAACTCTGTTCTGTGACTTCTAGCCTCCTTGTTCTCCCAAAAGCTCAGCTGCAGAGAGTTGGTTGAGTTCCAGGATTTTCCCTTCCCAAGCTTCAGCCTTGAAACTCTCAAGGCAGACAGCTCAGCAGAAGGAGGGCTCACTTAATTGGGAAACATCTCTCAGGTGATCATTGCCGAATATGCAGTATCTTGAAAACCATTGTTGCGTTTCTTTTATCTGTTTGGTTTCTTTCAGGAGGGAGAGTAAATCTAGTCCCCTTTACTCCCTCTTGGCCAGAAGCAGATGTGTGAGAGTATATAATTTAATTAAATTAATAGAAATGAATAATAACATTGGTAGTTGCAGAAGTGGAGTGCTGGAAAGAGCCAGGCTTATGAGCGGAGCTTTGTAACAATCGCAGAGAGAAGTCTATAAGACTGGAAAATTTCAAGGGCCTTTCCCTTGCTCGAAAGGGAAACTTTCTGCTCCTTAGGACATAATTGAACACTTTCTTCTCTTGTTCCTGATTTGAATTACGAAGTATTTTTAAGAAGTAATGCTCAAGTTCAATCCATTCATGTGTAGAATGGATTGATAAGAAAAATTGGAGATTTGGGGAAAACTTGCTTTTCAGAGGAATTTTGACACCTTGTTGAAGAGCACAGGCTTTGAAGTAAGATAGACCGTCCTCATTTACTTTTTGGTCTACTTACTCATTTAATTGGCATCTACTGTTTGCCAGAGTCAAGTCCCTAACTTTACACAAGGGACGAGTCAATCACAATTCTTGACTTCAGGGAAAGTTTAGTTACCTCCAAGCTCTGTTACTTCCTAGGTCTCTTGCACTTTCCATGTACTCAATCTATCTAAGCCTCTAGTACTTTTTTAGTAAAATTAGTATACAGTTGATCCTTCAACAACACAGGTTTGGACTGTGTGGATCTACTTATACATGGATTTTTTTTCAATAAATACAGTACAGTACTGTAAATGCATTTTCTCTTGGGATTTTCTTGATAACATTTTCTTTTATCGAACTTACTTTTTTATAAGAATACAGTGTATGATACATACGAAATACAAAATATGTGTTGATTGACTATATTTGTAACCGGTAAGGTTTCTGCTCAACAGTGGGCTATTAGTAGTTAAGTATCTGGGGAGTCAGAAGTTATACGCAGATTTTCAACTGTGTGTATGGGGGCGAGGGCCAGTGCTAATCCTTGCATTGGTCAAGGGTTAAGTGTAAACATACCAACTTCACAGTGTTATTGGGAGAATTAAAAGGGGTACTTAAAATTATTAACACTCTGCCTGTCATACAGTAAACACCCAATATAAAAAATATACTATCTCCTTAAATTGGGATGCATGCTAACATCAATCCTGTCTTAGACAAATTTAGATTCCAACCATCCACAATAAATGTTTGTTTCAGTGGATGAATAATTGATCTTTGTTTGACTTGTATCTTTTTTTATGTGTTTATGTTATTTAATCCATCATAAATTCTCAAGTTTATTGGCATATAAACCCACTGTACTGTTAGACCCTTCTCTCTACACATAGTCTATCAACCTACTTGTATTCAGTGTGATTTTTTGCACTTTGTCTTTAAAATTTTAAGTATGTAGATCTTTACATGCATATTTGGAACATATGTGCTTCTTATGTTAATTGATTCATTTAATTCAATCATGATTATTTTAATTTAATTTCATTAATCTCCTCCTAGAAGTTTTGGTTATATTTTGAACTATGTTAGTATGTTTTGAAATTAATCATGTGCCTTTCTGAAGTGTCATGCATGAAATTAGAGACCCAAAAGCTGAGGAGGAAACTTGGAACATTTTATAAGAGTAGTTGTTAGTGGGGAGTGAATCTAAAACTGTAGAATTGGGGGGAGGAGGAAACTAATAAAAATGAGAAATAAAAATGTTAGTCTCTATGAACATAGAATCTGACATGGAAAATTGTTCTACAATTAGAAAATGGCCAGGATTGATTTTCAATAATTGTCCCTCTTTGGTGTTTAATTTAAGAACATTCTCAATTTAAAGGTCATGGTGGATTGAGTTTTTCTAGATGATGGTCGATGAGAATGTGTTTGGAAACAGCTATTGAACCTACCTATGGCTTAAAAGATTAGGGAAGAAAAAGAGGGAAAATAATCCTGCTCTTCAGTCCTAGGGAGGTATAGTATATTTTACGTACTGCCAGTTGAGAGGAGCAAATTAACCCAAAACAAAAGGAAAGGGTATTAAGACTGGAGAATGAAGTTAATGGTTTTTATCACTGGTCAAGTTTAGATCTGGAATTTTTTACTTGGGGAGACTATGTTCTATTGGGACTTCTGGAACACAGTTATTGGTAGAAAAAATGTACATCTGTTTTTTAGCTTTTGTAGGATGCCCAGAGTAAACAGCATTACTATAATGTGTGCATTCTTTTATATCATTGGCTTTCCTTCTGTACCAGAAGTGGGAGATTACAAACAGCAGCTCTCAGAATGCCACCACACCAGAGGTGTGCTTCAGGAAACAAAGCTTTTCTGATCCCTAAATATTCAGGTCAGGTATCATACCAGTTGGAGAACTGCCCATAGTTTCCAAATTTCAAATGCTATATTATGATTCACTCATACATTGATGCTTAGGAACTGTTAGGAACAGGCTCTTTGATATGGAGCCACCTGAAGAATGAGTGTGGGATTCCTTAAAATTGTGTGTAGTCCAGGTGACCCAAAGCTGATACCGGATCCACTTTACTGCTGCGAACAGGGAAACTGCGTTGTGTGCTCATGAATAGTGGCCCGTTATTCAGGCACTCACCATTTCAATGAAAGAACGAAGAGCTGACATGTTGTCTTTAGTTACTGACTCCAGGTGCACACTTCTACCCACAAAATATTAGCAAATTAGAAAACTGGATACTTAGTATTAAGGCAGACTGAGCATGCAAATACTGTTTTTTGCAATAAAAATCATAAAAAAGTAGTTCATTTGCATGCATAGCCTTAATTACCTAAATTTTAACATAACATTCATATTTATGTGCTGTGCTTCTAAAGTAATTTTTAAATAATTAAATCACATTTTCATAGAGACGTATAACCATATACTTCGAAATGCCCTGGTTAAAATATATATATATATTTATATACATACATACATACACATGCATACTTTCATAACACAGTGCAAACTATTACAGAAGTGGAAAAGCCAATCTTATCCTCCAAGCTGACTACTAAATATATGTTATTATCAAATAGCCTCTAAAACTTTGCATAAGCGGTTAAGAATACCCTTGGGTTTGGGTGTGTTCTTAAACCGGGCATACAGAATATTGCAGACCTGAGTGAGTAACATTAATTGGGGCTTTTAAATAAATTGCATGGAACTAAACTGAGTTCTGACCTTTATTCATTCGGAGTTTAGTCCCTTAGAATAGAAACCCCCAAATACCTACCCTACCCAAATATTTTAGGTCATGAAAATACAGTGTCAGCCCCTGAAATGACATATCTTGAGGATCAGAGACCCTGATGGATGGGATATCTTCATTTTGGAAAATAAATGATATCCCCAAATTGTACAATGCTTTACCTTTTCCAAACCCTTTTATCTACTGGTTTCTCTCTTCTGATCCCTCATGGCTGTATTCTTGCCACTCATGCCTTATATGTGACTTCCACTGTCTTTTCTCATGGATAGGAGGAATGAGAAAAATACATAATGCTCCTGGATGTTCTGTACAGAGGTGAAGATATCTTGTTTTTAAACCCATCCATTACAGGAAATTCTGCAACCTCTCTCCATCACTCATTCAACTGAGCAATCAGAAAAGTGTTCCTCATAGACTATTTGCTTGAAACTTATCACACTGTGCTTGAAGCTCACTCTGTTCTTACTGTATCTTTTATGGAAGTGAAGAACACCCGGTCCCTCCTTTCTGTATCCTCTTCTGACACCCTCAGGTGACCCCCAGTGTCGCTCTTCCCTGCATGGTGGTCATTTCTCTGGAGATATCTCATACTTACAGGAGAAGGAAGTCCCCATTCTGCATTGTTCCTTAAATTCCTTCCTAAATCATCAGGTCTTTTCATTCCATGGAGTTAAGCCTGAAAATGCAGTGCTTCAGAGTGAGGTTACCAGGTGAAGTTACATTCATCTCCATGGTGAGGTCCAGGCCCTTCTTGAGAACACATTTGGGCTGGGGAAGACATTGAATGCCTTAAAAGAGTGGTTAAAGGTACACCAATAAATGTGTAATGGGGGTGGGGGTGGGGGGGTGGAAATCCCATTTACCTCTGGACTGGTCCTCATTAGAACAAAACATTATGGTGACTGGGGTGCTTGGGTGGCTCAGTCAGTTAAGCATCTGACTCTTGATTTCAGCTCAGGTCATGATTTCACGGTTTGCAAGTTCAAGTGCTGAATCTGCTTGGGATTCTCTGTCTTCCTCTCTCTCTCTTTCTTTCCCTCTCTTCTTGCTCTCTCTCTCCAAACTAAATAAACATTAAAAAATATATATGGTTACTCTGTCCTCTGTCCTTTATTCATTGTCTTAGAGAAACTTCCCCCTCCCAATTTCATGTATTTGGAATAAATTATGTGACATGCATCACATTAGTATTTCACTATTTTGATTTTTCTGAAGTCAGATTCATTGTACAGTTGGTCTATGACACTAGTTACTGGGTAATTCATAGTCAAAGATTTTTTTATTGAGAATTTGCTGTTATAAAGTATATATATGGAATGGGTAATCTGGTAAATGAAGCATATTAAAAGTTCTCTGTAATTTTTAGTACATTTTGTTATTATAAAATGCAGAGACTGTGTCTCAAAGGAATGATATTCTGACATGGCTCTGATTCCAAACCCTCTTTTTTATAGAATGATCAAGTTCACAGTATATTCTGCCTCTGTGTGTCTTCTTTTGAGCTTTTCAATTCCTAGGTTCATCAGTGGAGGTGGCACCATGCTTTTCAATTCCATTCTCCCTTGACAAAGGCAGGGAGTAGTCATGGCAGGATGGCGTCTCCATCCCACAATCTCAGGCGAGGGTGAGAGCACATCAGAAGGCCACCTTGGCTGACCTGTGAATCTGTGGCCTCTGATGCATCCAAGAGTTATCAAATTTTACTACATCCAGCAGTTATCAAATTTTACTGCACGTTGAATTCACCTGGGAGATTTTTTAAAGGTACCAATGCTTAGTCTCACCCAAGAAAAACTGAAATTGAATTACAGGGATAGGGCCCAGGTGTCTGTGTTCTGAGACAGCTGGCCAGGAACAGCTGATGTACAGTAATGTCATGTGAGCGTTCAGTACTTCCAAGCCCTGGGAGCACCCGTTTCATAAAGCAGCCAATTCCATTTCGTACTCAGACAAGTCTGCCTGAAAATACTTCCTTAGGCATCACTGAAATCTGTAACTCTTTTGCTCATGCTAGAAAATAGAGATTCCCTCACCCACACGGTGCACCTGAAAGAGTATGAAATGTGACTACTTATTGTAAGAAGGATCAATTTATTGGAATCCATAAAAGGAATTGGAGAGTTGCATGTACCTCTTGTTCTTAGACAAAACTGAATATTGGAATGTGATGGGTATGGTATGACTGTCAGGAATTTCTTAGATGAGGAAAGGAAAGATATTATCCATTTCTACAGCTAAAATTTTATCCCTCTCCCCCTGCCAAAAACTCCATACTGACTTTACTCAAATGGAAAAGAGCAAAGTTGGTTCATAGTAGCTATAAAGTGTACCCTATCTGCCTAATTGCTTTTAAAATAATAAAGGGCATTTGTGTTATGTATATTTTACCCCAATTAAAAATAAAAAGGACAAAATTATGTGAAGTGCATCTCATTAGTATTTCACTATTTTGATTTTTCTGAAGTCAGATTCATTATACAGTTCGTCTATGACCCTAGTTACTTCATAATTCATAGTCAAAAGCTTTTTATTGACAATCTACTGTTATAAAGTATATATATGGAATGGATAATCTGGTAAATGAAGCATATTAAAAGTTCTCTGTAATTTTTAGTGCACTTTGTTATTGTAAAATGCAAAGACTGTGTCTCAAGGAATAATATTCTGATGTGGCTCTGGTTCCAAATCCTCTTTTTTATACAATGCTCAAGGTAACACTATGGAGGTTTTTTTTTTTTTTCCTTTTCCTTTTCCTTTCTGTCTTTTGAGGATGTCCTTCAAAGAAGAGCCAAGGACATTTACAAGGGTTTCTAGGCTTCTCCATCAGCTGCCTGGTGCCTGTGGCTAATCTAACTGTGATATATGGTAAATATTTTCCCTTGCAGGAAAAGGGCTTAGAGCTATTTCTATGCATTGATTGAGCACATTAGACTAATATTTATCCATTTGAAACTTTGGGAATTGGCCGTACATCATTTAATAGCTGTGCACCAATTATAAGAAGTAATTATATGTAAGAATTTCTAAAGAATTAAGTCTGGGAGAGAAAACCTATCATAAGTGCTTCGGTGAAGATTAAATTGGGGAAAGCTTGAGTTGTTCATATTACTTATTCATATTAAAAGACATGTGGCTTTCCCAATATTAGAAATAAATGGGAGGTTTTCTATTTTGAACCCTAGAGCTAAAGCTTCCAAAATTCTTATTGTTGGTAATAATTAGGTGTATCTTTTAGCAGAGACAGATAATTTTGAGTATCTTTTTCTGAGAATTTGTATACAGGAAGGGGTTCTACACTTGCCAATTTCATTATTTGGTCAGCCTGTATTAATCTATCACCTGGATGAGGGACTAAGTTACATATATTTTCCCCTTTGAAATGAAATCTAAGAAGATAAACTATCTACTCCCCTGTAAGAAATGGGAGACAAAATAAGCCATTATTATTTTTTTAATTAAGAACAGAAAAAGAAATCTATCTTTTCAAAAGAAAAATCTATGTTGGTACCCTTCTGTGAAGGACACATTTAAAATGGCACTGTAATTGGTTTTCAAAAATCATTAGGACTGGTTTTCCCTTGTTTCGTAGGGTTTTTTTTTTCATCATCATCTTTATATATTTATGTGTTTTTCAAATTCTAAAGACTTAGCATCTATTTTTATGATCAGAAAATTACTTTTTTTAGTAATCAGAAATATATTATCTTTAAAATCAAGGACAAAAAATTACTAGAGTTGGGGCACCTGGGTGGCTCAGTTAATCATCTGACTCTTGATTTTGGCTCAGGTTATGATCTCCTGGTTTGTTAGATCGAGCCTCGCATCAGGCTCCCCAGTGACAGTGCAGAGCCTGCTTGGGATGTTCATTCTCGTTCTCATTCTCTCTCTCTCTCTCTCTCCCTCCCTCCCTCCCTCTCAAAATAAGTAAATATTAAAAAAATCACCAGGGTTGCTAAAGCTAATTTCACTTTAAGATAAGTAGTGATATCTACCTACTTTTCTTACAGCAGCTTCTTACCTTTTTCTCATCCTATGGCCATTAAGATGAACGCTTTTGCTTCTAAAACCATATTCACAAGTTCCCCTCACAAAGATCCCCAGGAAGACCAGAATGTCAAAGCTTGCAAAAAATATTTTAAACCACTGCCTACTTATTGTTTTTGGCTCTCCTTGATCTCATCCAAGTTTTGGAGCTAAAGAGAGGAACATGTGCTGATTTTAGCAACAGAAAGTAATTATCTGCACAATACTCATTTGAGGGGTGATTATAGTCTCGAGGTTTAATTTTGCTTTTTTTTTTTCTTTGAGTGATTCTTTAAAAACTTAGCCTGTAAAAGGAAATTGTTTTGTCTTTTTACTATGTGTTCTCCTTCTTGGTATTTATTTTAAGACTCAAGTTCCTCCAGTTATTTTTTCCTCAGGAAAAAAAAGTCGTGCTCTCACAAGTTGAGCTCACAGAGGCTGTTAGAGGCCAATCTGGCTTCAGTGCTCGCTGTGTGAAACCCATACCGATTTCCAAAGTTCTCCCGTGTTTTTACTTCCCTTTTCCTTTATAGGGTACTGTCTACTGAGATGAAAAGAGGCAAAACATAGGAAACTGGAGAGAGTGAAAATTTAGCACAAATTCTAGATAATCCACAAATTGGCCAACTCCAAAGATACTGTGTTCAGTGTGGAATTATAGTCAGCCCGATTATTCCCAGATTCTGTATTTGCAAATTTACCCACTAAAATTTATTTTTAACCCTAAAGTCTACACTCTTGGTCCTTCTGTGGACGTTCTCAGACACACACAGAGTGGAGAAAATGTGAGTCACATGAGGAGAACGTTCCCAACTGAGATCTAAAAAGATGCCTGCCTGCCTTCTCATTTCAGCTCCTTTACTGCAAACAAGTGTCTTTTTCACGGACTATTTAGTGCCATATTTTAACACTTCTATGCTTTTTTTTCTTTTTTTTTTTTTTTGATGATTTTGCTGTTTAAAATGGTCCCAAGCATAGTGCTGAAGTGCTAGCTAGTTGTACACACAGCAAGGCTGAGGGATGTGCCTTGGAAGAAAAATGTACGTGTTAGAGGAGCTTTGTTAGGCTGGAGTTAGAGTGTTGGCCATGAGTTCAATGTTAATAATTCAACAACGTATGTTAAATAAGTTGTCTTTACACAGAAATACACATAAAACAAAGTTGTATATTGATTGGTTGATGAAACTGTAGTGACCAGAGCCTCGCAGGAACCTAGCCATGTATTTCCCCTAGGAGCAATGCTTCAGTATTTGCTCGATCAGAGTTCAAAGTGACTTTAGATAACATAGGTACCACAAATTACAAGAGACAACTGTGTTTAAATGTCTTTCACTTTGTACAGCATTTGTGTTTTGAAAATTGGGCTTTTAAATCAAAATTTAATAATTGATGTATAACTTAAATGTAACACACTTCTTTTTTTATTATTTAAATTCAAGTTAGTTAACATACAGTGTAGTCTTGGCTTCAGGAGTAGAACCCAGTGATTCATCTCTTACATATAACACCCAGTGCTCATCCCAAAAAGTACCCTCCTTAATACCCATCACCCATTTAGCCCATCCCCCCACCTACCTCCCCTCTAGCAGCCCTCAGTTGGTTCTCCGTATCTAAGAGTCTCTCATGGTTTCCCTCCATCTCTGTTTTTATCTTATTTTTCCCTCCCTTCCCCTATGTTCATCTGTCGAGTTTCTCAAATTCCACATATGGGTGAAATCATATCTTTGTCTTTCTCTGACTGACTTATTCTGCTTAGTATAATACACTCTAGTTCTATCCATATTGTTGCATATGGCAAGATTTCATTCTTTTTCATTGCTGAGTAGTATTCCATTGTATACATATAAAGACTATCATGGCTAAAGTTTTCGCACACTAAATATTTACTTTCAATCCTACCTATCTGTTCCTTGTAGTCAAATCTCCATCCTTCAGGTTTGCTTAAAACACAGTAGAATGTGTGTTAACTATACTGACATAGCCTGAAACCATTTTAAATATAGAATCCAGACAATCTGCACCTACAAGACCCAAAAATATAGACACTGAAAGGCCCTTTCCCCATGTTAAGTGGACTCTTCTTCTTAGATATTGGTTGTTATCACTTTCAGTCCCAGAAATTGATCCTCAATTCCAGCAAACGTGTTAGAAAGCGAATTTATGGACTAGACATACCCTATGGTTTTTGGTTTTTTTAATGTTTATTTTTGAAAGAGAGACAGAGCATGAGTTGGTGAGGGGCAGAAAGAGAGGGAGACACAAAGTCCAAAGCAGGCTCCAGGCTCTAGGCTCTGAGCTGTCAGCACAGAGCCCGATGCAGGGCTTGAACCCATGAACCGCAAGATCATGACCTGAGCTGAAGTTGGACGCTCAACCGACTGAGCTACCCAGGTGCCCCATACCCTACAGTTAAAGTCGAGCTGGTCCTGCCATGAGTTCTGGAAAACCTGGGAGGGGACTTCCTGCAAAAGTCAATCCTGGGAGGAGAAACATAAGGCCCAAAAGGCTGAGCTCTGGTTCCTGAGATCAAAAGTAGGAGGTTAGGGTTAAAGGCTGCGAAGGATCTGATTGGTGGATTAAACCTCCAAGGAAGACACAGAGGTTTACAACGTCCCTCACTAAGGCAGTTAACAAGGTAACAGGTTAGGTATGCATCTAAGTCCATAAGTCTCAAACATTTCCCAAGTTCTTTTTATTATAAGGACTCTGAGGCATGTCCATAAAGGACACTAGAGAAATTCAAGGTCAGATCCCTTTGACGGTAGATCTATGCTCATTCCACCACACCCCAGAGCTCTCTTAATCACCAGAGGGTGAGGAAGGCCCATAGCAGGACGGCCTCTAAATAGACAGGAAAAGGGGATAACAGTAAAATGTCTCGTGGATTGTAATGGAAGCAGACCACGACGCCGAGTGGTGTTTCCACAGAATGACCTCTTCGCTTAGGACACACTGTGCAGGAAATCGTGTTCATGCATCCTTCACTGGTCATATGAGGAAATTAGAACATGGAATCCACCTCTAGTCGGAAAAATTATTATTCTAATTCATTTAATTCTAAGTTAAATTTTGTATTCTTTTTCAAAATACTGTATTTAAAAAAAAAATTCTCATGAGTGGTTAAGCTGGAAATGAAAACAATTAATGTCTTAAGAGGACAACTAGCAGGTTAACCCTCAGAGAAGCATTAACTGAGGACATTTGGTGCATGCTGGGATGGTGAACAAGATAGACACACAGTTTCCAATGACCCAGGAATTTCTTGGCATAGAAAATAATAGCTTTTATTAAAAAAGGTTTTGACAATCCCTACAGGGTGCTGAGTAAGTCCAGAAATTTATAAATTTGACCTTTTCCTTCAGAATTATTATGTAACTTAGTGGCTAAGCCAAGGCAAAATTGTGTGTGCTAAGGTTAATCATCAGAAAATAAAAGTGTTAGCAATGGAATGACCTGACATACAGAGCGTTACAGAAACAGTTGATTAAAACTGATATAAAAACAATAGCTTTCAGGCCAGCCTCAAGGGAACCAGGACCTGGATTCACTTTTTTGTGGACAACTTAATTCTCCCTCTGATACAAACAAACATCAAGGCAAAACTTGAATACATAGTGAACGTACTTCAGGGACTGCCAGGAGAGTATGAATTAAATAGAAGAAATCAGGGAGCACTATATTAAATTTTTCTCTGACTGAGAACAGATTATCTTCATAGTGTTTGCACTCAAAGAAATAAAGTTGGAAGGCAATAAACTTCCAGTTTCCCTTGGTGATCTCGGCGCAGCTCTACTGACTAATCTCCAAATAAACTGGCAATCATATGTAGAATTGTTTTCTTGGAAGCTGAACCTGAGACTTGTTTCCCTCCATGTCTCACATGAAGCTTTGGCCACATAAAAGGACTGCTAACAGTCAGCATGCCATTGCTTCTGAACTTGGCATTCCAGAGAGTGTGGTCACAGCCCAACTGAGCCAGTATGGCTTAACTGAGTAGTTAGAATAGCAAAATGGTAGATTATTCATTCACTTCCTTATTGTCTGTTTCATCCACAAACAATGTAAATTCTCTGAGTGTAGATATGCCCATCTAGTTTACTGTTGTATTTACACCACCTAGAATAGAACGTACCCATGACACGCACCAAGCTGGACTCACTGGAAGACAAGGACTAGGGGCAGAAGCCAGAACAGGCACATTTTTGGGGGCAGCAAATTTGAAGTTCATAAATAAATGAAATTCATGTTTTTAAAATGTTACCATTTTCTTTTTTTAATTTTTCAAAATGCTTATTTATCTCTTTTGCAAAAGAAAGAGTGTGCGTGAGCAGGGGAGGGGCAGAGAAAAGGGGAGGGAGAGAGGATCACTGTCAGCACAGAGTCTGATGCAGGGCATGAACTCACAAGCCATGCGACCGTGACCTGAGCCATCCAGGAGTCCTTAAAATGTTACCATTTTCTTACTGTAATAATCTTGAATGAACTCACAGGGTCAGGTGACACTTTTTGATAAAACCCATTTCTAGGAACATATAAGCATGAGAGCATAGGCTCTTACACGCGTTTTGAGACACTCTTGATGTACTTTTTAAGAGCTCCCTTCTGTCCTGTTATCCTGTTTCTGCTATCCCTGGGGAAAGGAGATCACAATTCCATTATTTCTTCCAGAATAACCAACAGGGAAACCTTCCCAAGACAAGTGAAGAGAGCGTGGAGTCCTTCCCAGGGCTGGGGTTGAAGATTATCAGAAGTTCACTAAGTGCCCACTGATGGCATTTACACACCATTTCCAGATGTGTTTCTATCTCTGTCATTAAAGAGTCGGCATGGGTCACAGAAGAGCAGTGCAGCTCAAAGATGAGCATGAGTTATGAGCAACAGGAAGGCTGCTTTGGAGGCAGAGAGCTGAACTGTGGAAGTAGGAGTTAGGGGGAAATTTTTTAAAAGATTGAAGCAGGAAGGACATAAAATTCACTCTGTGTGGGTTACTGAAGAGGTAGAGGAGTCTAAGGAAAGCACATTATGAGGCAACTTCCTACTACAATTTTAGTTCCAACATTCTTCAATTAACGATGAAAGCAGGAGGCAGTACAAAGGTGCAAAGATTTCCATTTGAGAACAGACACGTAAGGCTTTCTGATATTAGAACTGTATGTTGTCAGATCCTAAGGACAGGAAAACAGGTCTTATACATATATGAGGAAGATAGATGTTATTTTAATATTTTCTGTTTTATTCTTTTAAAAAATAGCACTGTCCATTCCATTTCTACCGGCCACCCATTTCGTCTTCAGTTCCATTCAACGTAACGTTTTTTTCAACCTCTATAATGTGCATAGCATGGAGAGAGCTATAAGAAACTTTCTCTGTCTTCAGTGAGTTTACTTTGTCCTCAGGAAATGATGTCAAAGAAATGAGTTTACTTTGTCCTCAGGAAATGAGACGAGTAGCAAAGAGCGGTACCTCCAAGATCACGTGTGGTTCCTGCTCCAGTAGTGACGTGTGCAGTGCTGTGGGCGTAGAGAGGGTTTCTGCCAGGGGACCTGGGAGAACTTCAGGGGAAAATGGCGACAGCATGGTTTGCCTTTGATAGGGAGTCTGGATTACATGTATTTCAGGTCAGAGGAACAGAAGCAGCAAAGATTTGAAGGCCGAGGTTCCCATTCCTCCCAGAATATAACCCTGATTTAACTGGAGCCTTATGTGTTGATAGGAAGTAGTTTGAAAACAGATTGGAAAATCTTGGCAATGTGCTCTGGGTTGTTTAAGACTAACCTGAGGAGTTTGAAATTTATTTTGAAGGTCATGGGGATTCACTGGGTAGATGAGATCGATAAGAAAACTCACAAGCAGTTTTTTCATATGATTTATGCTTTTTAATATTTATTCAGTGTTAACAAGGTGTCAAGGTTATAAAAACATTGTAATGTATACATAATTCCTAGCCAAGGCATTTACAATTTTAGCTTTGTGGAAACGTAGAACATAAACACATTGGAAGAGTGTAGGGTGAGAAGGAATGAGGAAAGGCAGATATTGTGTGCCATGGCATCCAACTTTTTACTCCATCCAATGACATCACATGGAGAGCTGTTAAATATATCAAAATTTTGTGAAATGTTCTGGGTACTCATTTAAAACACGCACACACACACACACACACACATACACACAGAACTATAGCAAAAAGGTGGTGTTTATGATTAAATGTTGATGACCTAAACTCCCAGGAACTTCAGAGTTGATCATAAATGTCCTATGGTCCCAAATGTACTGTTTTCATATAGTAAAACCTAGCTCTATAAAATCTTGGATAGTCAACAATTTACCCCAAATCTTTTCAAATAGATATTTAGTCATTAGGCTTTTGCTCTATGTAGAAAGAAACAATACAAGGGCCCTAATATGTATACATTTGAGTGTGAAGATAACGTATTTATGATGTGTTAAGATTCTGATAAGGGCTTAAGTAGTGACTTATTCCTACAAAAGTTAACTCTAATAAAACAGTATCCACCAAGTCTTCAAGTTGAGGCTGCATTTACTCCTCTTCTAAGTTGCTCACCAGAAGGGATATGTGCCAACTGTGTGTCTTTGTAGTTCTGACACCAAAGAAGTGATGTGATGGGTCAAGATCCCTGCAAGGGCACCGCAGCCATCTGGCGTGCACAGGCAGGCAGTTAAGGCAAAGTCTCTTTCCTGATAGAGCATTGGTTTCTCCATTCTTAGGATGTCCAGGTCACCCAAAGTTTCCTTCTCGAAGCAGGGAAACCTTGGCATTTACTTTCTACCACAATTTATACTTCACAAAGGAGAAGGCAAGATGCCAGAAGGCAGTCAGGTGCTCACTGGCTGGATTGTCACGGATCCAACATGGTTGGACCTGGACGGGAAGGAAATGAGCCAACCTGGCCTTCTTGTCCCCAAACATGTTTGTGGATGATAAAATTTGCACAACTTTTTGTATGAGGATCATTCCACACAGGGAAGAAGGAGTCCTCCTAAAGTTTCACCACCAGATGAAATAAAACAATTTGCCTAGTAAAATTTGATGGCAAAGCCATCAAAGGTGTACATATTTTGGTAGAAAAAAAGAAGAGTTTTTCTGTTGTTTCCAATAGGCAACAAGATTATGTTAGCAACAGCCCTGAGAACAAAGTGATTTCAATTCGCAAAGGCTTCTGACCCCTAATGAAGGAATTTTAACTCAACTGCTAATCAACTAGATGCAGATACAATAGAAGTGATGCATGGCCCTTCTGTTCTGAAAAGAAATTCATTTCTCAGTTGTTTCATGATGTCTTGGATTCTGTAAAGGGCTGCACATGAATAGTTTTTATTTTACATAAAAGCATTTTCTATGACCTAAAACATAAACCTTATTGAAATAACTATGGTTTTGTCACTAAAACTCTTATTTGCCAAATTATCCCATTTTTTTGACAATATTTTATAGACTTAGAAATCTACATTTGTGTTTAAAATGCTGGTCATTTCCAGTCATTACTACACGCATTTTCCAAATATTGGACATTTTTAAAAAATTTAATGAGATATTTAACAGATTTTATTGGTTCTGAAATAATGAGATATTCATTATTCAAGGGTTCGAATATAATATTGTAAATATCATGACCTCTATCATATAACAGACTTCTTAGCCAATTGGAAAGAAAAACAATTGGTCACTGGGTGATAGCAGCCAATAAGTGGATTTTCTCCTTATTAAACTTTTTAAAAATATTTTCTCCAAGTCAACATAAATTTTAATCACTCTTAGACTAATTTCAAAAATTATCTAATATCTCACACCTGACATATTAAAAGACATCTTTTTTAAAAGAAATGAGAAAATTTTTGATTATTTTGAATAAATACTTTTAAAAATACTTGGGAATGTCCTTATTTTTACATTTAGAGATGAGTTTCCCCATGGCAAGTTTGACAATCCAAACTTTCCCTTTTGGTGTTTTTGTTTGTTTGTTTGTTTGTTTTCTCCCCTGCCAAATGCCACAGTTTCCTCTAGACAGCCAAGGGATCATGTGTTGCCCAGCCGAGTGCCATGGGTTGACATGATGTCAGAGCCACTTGGGGATCCAAGTTGGTGGGATGGGAAAGAGGGTGACCCAAAGAAGGGATGTTGCCCTTTTGTATTATTCTGTTAGAGGGGTCCCAGAGTTGTGTAGGGCATGCCTGTTGTTTTCACAGATCTGAATGAAATCATTTTTCCTGCCCTTTCTTCCCAGGACCCAGATGCATGTGTCAAGGGACTAGGTGGAAGTGGGGTCACCGGGCTGTAGTCAGAATCACCACTGCGCACAGAGCTTCACTGCCCTTTGGCCCCTGACTCCTGGTCTCTGCCCCCAGAGGTGTGAAGGGCCTGCTCTGCAGGTGTCAGGGGGAACCCCTTCAGGGGTCCTAGGCAGGTGCTTCAGGGCAGGTGGGGGGCCTGCCATGTTCCCCCTTAACAACTGCTGCCATCCCCTGTTGTTTTTAGGACGAAGGAGGGTATAAAGAGCACCTGTCATGTGCCAGGCAAACTCATTATATCTTCCAATGGATGGTCATTTATTTTCTGGAGATGCACAACAGTCTTTCTGGGGACAATATTGTGGAGATGACCAAGGTGTAAAGTGCTGAAGGACTTTCCTTGAGACCCTGGGTCCATCGCGAGAGTCTCCCAACCCCTCCCCGTGCCACACAAGGGTTACTCTTTACATGCAGACCATGCTCTCCTCTTCCTGCCTCAGTTCTCTCCTGGCTTCCCCTCCTGTGATGCATTCCTTCTGCTCTCTCCTATGAGGTGAAGAGTTTCCAAATGAGGATCTTAAAACGAGCAAACAAACAAACAAAAAAGCTCATTCACTTCACCTAACGTCGTTCTCCTGAGCTCAGTGCCTAAAGTTCTAGCCCCTCGTTGCTCTTCACCCAATTGCTTCTCCTCAGCCTTTGAGACCGGCTCAGGGCAACCTTTCTGGAGCTCCAACCATGCTTTCCTCCGCGTGCCCACTGTAGTCTTGTTCACACCCCCATCACAACATATGGCAGTGATGCGTTTGCATGTTTTGGTGGGTACAGATAGATTTTGAACCACAAACCTGAGTGTGCAAGAAACACCACACTTCTTTAGTTTCTTAAAATCAAATCTGCCTCCAGGCTGACCAGGGAATGCAGTCTCAGTACTTATCAGGTTCTCTTTCCCTCCCTTGCATCCCAAGAATCTGGGAGACTTCTGTGGTATCTGAAAAATCTTCCGATATTGCCATGTTTCAAGCCCACATGTCCCAAGAAGGCCCAATGCCAGGCCAACGGAGCCACTTTTCTGGAAGGGCTCTGCAGTTTCCCTTTGGAGGCCCAACTGTTTCCTTCAGACTCTTCTAGGGAGCTGATCCTAGGACAGGCAAATTCTGGGCCTCTCCTATTCTGGAAGAGTCTACCATCTATATGTGGTTGACTCTTACCCTCAAAGCCTCTCTCTGTCTCTCTCTGTCTCTCTCTCTCTCTCTCTGTCTCTCCATCTTCCCCCTCCAGGATTCCCAGAATAATTGGTAAATTTGGGCTCCATCAAGAGTAGGAGAGTGGTCATGGATTATCAGCAACATTTAGTTTGGGCCTCATAGCAAAAATACACTGTAAGGCAGGTAAAAATGGCTTGGCTACTACCGTCTTGGAATGGAGAAAAGGAAGTCCAGATGAACAAAATGTGGCCTGGTCCATCATCCTGCCATACACATCTGTGTCCCTCTTAGGATAGTAAGCTCCTGAAGGACAGAGGCATGTGCTAAACACAGCTAGGGCCTCTGCCAAGGACCACACCTGACACACAATGAGTTCTCCGTTGAGTACTTGGTCAACCAAACTCAAATATCACTCACACTGTGGGTCAGAATGTGAAAGAAAAATTACCTAGCACTGAACCAAAATTTAAATAATGGTTACCTGAGTGTGTAATTTAAAAATAAAATATGTAAACTGGCGTTTTAGGAAATAATATGTCATTTTAAATGTATTGCCACTTAAAACCATTGAAATAAAAGTATTTAATACTTTCAGAGACAATCAGAAGAAAAACATATATTTTGACTCCTTAAGAGTTGCAACTGGAAAAAAGTAAGCAGAACTTAATCTACTTTTATGGGGTATTTTCCAGTGATCGCTAGAAGAAACTCCAAATAATTAAGTACGTTTAGTTGCTGTCAAGAATATATGTTTGCAGGGTGCTTGGGTGACTCAGTCGGTTAAGTGTCTGACTTCAACTCAGGTCATAATCTAACGGTTTGTGGGTTCAAGCCCCAAGTTGGGCTCTGTGCTGACAGCTCAGAGCCTGGAACCTGCTTTGGATTGTGTGTCTTCCTCTCTCTCTACCCCTCCCCTGATCTATCTCCCTCTCTCTCTCTCTCTGAAAAATAAATAAGCACTAAAAAAAATTTTTAGAGGCGCCCTGGGTGGCTCAGCCGTTTAAGCATCTGACTTTGGCTCAGGTCATGATCTCACAGTTCAGGAGTTCAAGCCCCACATCGGGCTCTGCACTGACAGTGCGAAGCCTGCTTGGAGTTCTCACTCCCTCTCTCTCTCTGCCCCTACCCCACTCGTGCTCTCTCACTCTCTCTCAAAATAAATAAATAAACTTTAAAAAAAATTTTTTAAAGAATATATGTTTGCATTTTGACCACAAGCACATACCCCTCTTTAAATGCCCATTGAGGGGCGCCTGGGTGGCGCAGTCGGTTGGGCGTCCGACTTCAGCCAGGTCACGATCTCGCGGTCCGTGAGTTCCAGCCCCGCGTCGGGCTCTGGGCTGATGGCTCGGAGCCTGGAGCCTGTTTCCGATTCTGTGTCTCCCTCTCTCTCTGCCCCTCCCCCGTTCATGCTCTGTCTCTCTCTGTCCCAAAAATGAGTAAACGTTGGAAAAAAATAAATAAATAAATAAATGCCCATTGACAGACCATGGGCAACTCGTCTGAGGTCTTGACAGAGAGCAGTCAAAATGAAAGACATTTTCTTGAGTGTTTTAAGAGCTGATGATTTTTTTAAGAGATAAATTTTTAAGAACATCACTGTTTAAATTCATCCTTTTTTCTCCCCAGTCTTCTTAAAATCTTCATTTTCATTTCATACATGTCCACAAGGAAGCTGCTTGGTGCATTTTTGGAGGGTTAGTTTGTTTCCAGAAAGAACAACAAAATCACTGGAGGACATTTCCAGAGCCAGCACAGGGCTTACCAGAAACCTGCAGGGGCAGACGGGCAGGCTTGCTGTGTTCCCTCTGGGATGGAAACGCTCTTCTGAGAAGGTGACTCCCCTTTGCACTCCGGTCTAATGACAGCTGAGATTTTAAATTAGCACATGCCATTTTAATACTCACTGTAGCATTCGGCAGCGTGCTCATTGCATTAATCAAAGTGTCACCTCACTCCATCAGTGAAGGGCACCCCTCATCTAGGCAGTGGCTCACACGGACACTGGAGGACAGCAGTGGAACTCCACTGTTCCAAGGATGTCACCGCCTCACGCTGCCTGGCACTGCGAGGATTTACAATTGCTTTGGATAATAGTCCATATGGAGATATTTATTTGTTTATTAAAGCGTGTTAACCTAGCTAGCAATTGGAAAATGGAACTGTTCGGCAGATTTATTTCCTGTAGTTTACTGAGTCAGCCTAATTTATCACAATACTGAGTGCTCTAATTAAAGGGAGAGGGGAGAGGTTCTTTCACGTTCTTTATGAGGAGTCAGTGCATTTCCATCTCTTGCTCAGAGAGGTCATTTAGAACAACGGGATGTATTCCTACCATTTCCCCTGGCAACAAGGCGGGTTGTCCTGAAATTATCCCACTTAATAAGCTGGTTCTGATTTAAAAAAAAAAAATGAAAAGATTTCCTGTTTCTAAAAAAAGATACGATCCTAAAGGAAAGGTTTCTATTATTGAAACTCCTTTCCCCATTTTGATGGTGCTTTTCTACCGTCTAGAGGGCCCTGGGTTGGTGTTTACAAAAGGCTTGAAATTCCAGCTTGCCAAGGAAGAGCCCAAGTGGGAAACATTTCAAGAGGCCCTAGGGAGATGGAACTAGAACATTCTGACTTGCAGCCCTAGCACAGATCCTCCGGGGTCTGCCCGGGGCCTCAGGTATCCTCCGCAGAGGTCAGCCCTCCACAAGGCTTCCAGGGACTCCCTCCCGGCACGTCTTACAGGTGTCTTCAGCAGCCACACTGGAGACAAGTCACACTGGAATGTGTTTGCCTTGAAAAGATAAAACATTGTGTCTCACTGTATTTGTCCTGTAGGGGCTGATGCTACAGTAGATATTTAGTGCCGCCCACCAGCCCCAGACCCACCCCAGGCTGGTTGTCTGCAAGTCTGCGGCCATCTAAGCTAGACGCTCAGAAGGGTGACTACTGGCTAAGTGTCACTGTATCTGGAGACACTGCCCTCTGCCGCTCAATCTGATACAGTAAACTGATATTTTGAAGTGTATGCTGTGTGTGTGTGTGTGTGTGTGTGTGTGTGTGTGTGTGTGTGTTTCCTTCCTTCCTCAAGTACCTCACTGATTCACACTGTAAAAACTTCTACTTGGGGTCACCAGTAAGAGTTTCATGAAATGGTTGTGTTCTCTTCTGCATTTCTTTCCAAGCCTGAAAATTATCTTTTTTTTTTTTTTAAATAAAAGCAGGCACTAAAATAAAGGTGAAATAAAAAGGTTTTTTTTTTCTTAGATAAATGCCATGATTGATAGAAAGTCCGTGTTTATAAGCTAGGCTATATGTATATTCCTAATAACTT
This sequence comes from Lynx rufus, assembly GCF_022079265.1. Taxonomy (NCBI): domain Eukaryota; kingdom Metazoa; phylum Chordata; class Mammalia; order Carnivora; family Felidae; genus Lynx; species Lynx rufus. The sequence continues at coordinate 897,303 of NW_025814878.1, forward strand.
ACAGCGAGAGCTTTTACCTTGCACTGAGTACATTACCCTTTTTATTTCACATTTACCATTATTATCATTGTCCTTTTAGACATAAAAAAAACTGAGTCTCAGAAATTAAGTAATTGTCCAGTTCACACAGCTAGTAGTGGTAAAGCAGAATTAAAACCCAGACTCCTCCCTAAAGCCTGTGACCTTGAGCCCTTCAATTGCCCACGAGTTCCATTGAGAAATTGGTGATTTGCTTTTCCTAACATTCTTATGGGTAAATGCCTCACTAAGAAAAATGTGGCTTTAGTATTGTGTTTCATCACAATATCCCTGATTTATAGTGTTTAGGCTCTAAGTCAGCATGTCTTTTATTTCTTGACTCTTCCTTTAAAGAGATTCTTAAAAGTAAAAATAATTCCATTAAAATAGAGCTTTTCTACTTTTTGCCTTTCAAAGCAAGTAATTTGAGTTTCATGATAAGGATAAGGTATGTTGAGAGTCTTAAAACCAATATCCTTGAGTAGTTTCCATAAATAGCCAAGATCCCCGGTAGCACTCCTTAAAAGATTTTTCCCCAAAATTTCCTTGACTGCAATTGAAAATTTGGGGTCCCTGAGTAGCTGGTTTCACCTCTGTAAAATATCGTTTTGGTTCGGTGTTGTCAGTCTGAGTGGACGAAACGTTTTCAGTATCTTTCAGAAACAGTTCCTGTGATTCAACACATGTGCCCAGAGGTTAGTTAAGCCCAAGACTCAGTAATAACATTTCCCTTTCCCTTCCTAGTTTCCTGAGCTTGACAATTGCCATTCAGATGGTTTTTTTTAAATGGTTTTAAATGTTTATTTATTTTTGAGAGAGAGAGAGAGAGAGAGAGAGAGCTTGAGCGGGAGAGGGGCAGAGAGAGAGGGAGACACAGAATCCAAAGCAGGCTCCAGGCTCTGAGCTGTCAGCACAGAGCCCGACGCAAGGCTCGAACTCACAAATGGGGAGATCGTGACCTGAGCCGAAGTCGGACACTCAACCATCTGTGAGCCACCCAAGCGCCTGAGACATTTTTAAATTTAACTTTAGGATGGTTAACATCATGTTCAAATTGTAATAGACTCTTTCAATGTGTCCCTTGGTATCTGTGATAGATGTAGCTGTGAAACAGCTCAGAGAGCTCTCCTCCTACACCATCCCACTTCACTGGTGTAGCAGTGCTGGCCTTATGCTACCACTTGGCGGCTCAGGAAGCCCAGGCGAGGGGGCAAGCAGCGATCTGTCACGGATCAGTCAGCTATGCAGTGGAGAACCCGAGACTCTGATCTAGCCCTTCGCATTCCATATGCCTACTCTTCACGTATCATGTGGAGGCGTCGTAGGCATCCAACAATTTCTCAACATGACTTCCTCCACCCCATCCTCCTCTGAGGCTAAGGTTTCATCGTAGAGAATTATCGTTTGTCTTCTCTATCAGCCCTCCTTTTCCAGAAGGGACATAATCCAGTCGTATCACCCCATTTCCTGGATAACTTGCATAGAATTGTTCTAATCTGTTTATATCTTTTTATCCTGGTGAAAATAACTTAACAAAAGGAACCTGGGGCATTTTGTGACTTGCAAAATCACAAGAATTGATGCAAAATAGAGCACAGGAACCAAAGCAAATATATTTTCATTAAGGGATGTTTGCAATTAGAGTGAGCTGAGTGGTTTTGTGCACTCTGCTTGAACATGATAAAGGACTGGAGATTACTTTAGCATCATTTCAGACAAAGCTACTTAAAATACTAATTACACCACCAAGGAGCTTTTCTTTCTCATCCTTGTACTCTGACAGGGCCAACTTTTCTCCTGGAATGTTCTTCCCTTGTTGTGCCCCATTATGTCCTTCAGAATTTGATCACGATGTCTTATGGCGGCATCCTAAGCGAAAGCAGAGGACTAACCTTTGTCTGGGCCTGCAACTCAAAGGCAGAGATTGGCAGACTTCCCTATAAAGAGCCAGATAGGAAATATTTTTCTGCAGGGCATCGGTCTCTGTCTCCGCCTCAAGCATGCTGTCATAGTACAAAAGCCCTAGACCATCCTCAACAAATGAGTGTGGCCGCTTCCAATAAAAATTCAAGGATGCTGAAATTTGAATTCCATGTAATTTTCATTTGTTATGAAATAGTATTCTTTTATTTTTTTCCTAATCATTAAAAAATAAAAAAAAAAAAAACCATTCTTAGCTTTTGGGCCAGCGTACTTACCCCTGCTCTAAGACATTTAAACTGGTCTTAGAAATGGCCAGTCCCAGGGACTGCTACAACAGGCGTTTCCTCTATATTCAGTCATTGATCTATTGAGCTCCAGGTTGTGCAGATCTATGGAACAGCAGTCCCTGATTTAAAAGTAAATTAGTGACACATGGGTGGCTAAGTTGGTTAAGCTACCAACTTTGGCTCAGATCATGATCTCACAGTTAGTGAGTTCGAGACTCACTCAGACTTTCTGCTATCAGCACAGAGTTTGCTTCAGATTCTCTGTCTTTCTCTCTCTCTGTCCCTCCCCTGCTTGCACTCTGTCTCTCAAAAATAAACATTTTTAAAAAGTAAATTAAAAATCCTTGTTTGAGAGGTTCTATTAGATACTATTCTAATAGTTCTATTAATACTATTTCAGTAGATACAGGTAGATGTTACTCCAAAAGTATGTATTAATATTACTGTACAAATACTATTAGATACTACTAGCTTGTCTTCTGTTAGGTAGACGATTGGGCCAATGACTCTTCTTCGCACCCTCAGTCTTAGAAGATTCTGTCCAAGAGAGAAAATGAGTTGTTTTGGAATTGTGGTCGCTATTGAGTGTTAACCATTTAGGACTCAGAATATTTCTGAGAGGTCACATAATTCAAGAAACCATGAGAAGAGAATAATTCAAGACTGAGGCAGAGTTCTTGCTAAGTGTTGTGCCCTAAAGCAACATCGTGTGACCACTGCAAACACGATCTACATTTCAAATGTATTTTCAAATTTACTTTTATGGCCACTCTCCTAGGCATTTTCAATACATGTAAAGCACAATCTTCACCAAAAGGCACGTGTAGGAATTGTAAAACATTTTATGTCTTTATTTTTAAAAGTCCTTTGTAATTCCTTGAGGACATTCTTATAAGGAATATAGAACACAGGTCACAATGCAAGGGGAGGATTAAGTAGAATAGTAGCTTAGGATGTATGAGTTGGAAAATATAATAAGAGGAGAAAACGACAGAATAGCATAGTGAGCAGCAAATGAGCATATAATGGGTTGACAAGCAGATGAGGAAGATTAATTCTTGCCGCTCAGTGCCACTGCCCATGAACCTCAGACACCTCCACCACCAGCAGTAAATTACAGCATCGCAGTTGTCTTTGCCTTTTTATCAGAGAGAGTTATTAAATTGCATGTTTCACAACATAGGTTATTATCCTATCTATAAATGCTGCATTTTGTTATTATCGTAAAGTATGCATTTGTTGTTTCTGTGCGAGGATCTAAGAGCTCCACTCTGTGTTTCCATGGAGACAACTCCAGGATCCGGTCCTCAGCACTCAGATAAGATGCCTTCTGTGAGTGTGGTCAGATGGTAACCTTCAACCGTCACAGCTGGGGAAGGAAGCGGTCACACATTCCCTCTGAAATGGCGGGCCAGGAAACCTTACAGCCAAATAGGGGAGGGTTGAGTTTCAATTTTTTTTTAATCATTTATTGAGCACCGACTATATGAGGCACTGTGCTAAATTCTGGGGATTAAAAGGTAAACTGAAATGTTAAAAGGTACCAAGCTTCTGCCCTTCAGGAGTGTAGGAGTCTAGGAATGGACCTGTCTGGAGAATGATGCCAGAACAAGCCTCTGTGCAAGTTTAAGACTGTATTTGCCTTCCTTCTCAGGACCGAAGTCACTGCAGGTCTGTGCCACTAGAGCCAACTGATAGTAAAGCCTGAGCATAATAAGGATGACTGACAATAATCTCCCACAGGTCGCTCCCTTTGGCCACCTCCTTCCTCCCTGAGCTCTTCATCCTCCCAGGAGACACCTGTCCACAGGGCAACTGTGTGTGGGGCCCGCCTCTTCTGCGTCTGTGTCAGCTAGGGGCAGCAACAAGTACTCTTTTTGGTTTTTTTAATGTTTATTCATTTTTGAGAGACAGAGAGAACAAAGCGTGAGCTGGGGAGGGGCAGAAAGAGAGGGAGACAGAATCCAACGCAGTCTCTAGGCTCTGAGCTGTCAGCACAGAGCCCAACGCAGGGCTCGAGCACACTGACCGCGAGATCATGACCTGAGCCAAAGTCGGACGCTGAACCCAGGCGCCCAAGTACTCTTGACTTAAAATATGTGTATTTTATTTAATCAAATATAGAATGCCACAGATTGTGTGATGCACCTTTTTGGTGTATGCCTCTAAGAAGGAAAAAAATGCCACCATTTTGAATTGTAAGATGCCATCACTTGTAGGACACATTTTGATTTCAGAGAGGTTAAAATGTGAAACAAAAAATAGTCATGTTAGAATTAATGAAATATAATTCTTGGATTAAACCCCTGAATAGCCACCAACTTAAGTTAACCCAAGAGAGACTTTAGTAGCAATAAAAATAATTCCTATGAGTATAGTCACATACACTCTACGGTATAATCCATTTATATTTGTTAATTTCAGATAATTGATTAAAAAAAAAAAAACCTATATGGCACAGCCACCCTTTCATGGCCAGTACACTATAATGACTGCTGTGTTCTTCAGATCATTCTTATGATACTTTGCTATGTTAGAGGACATCTTGGTTCTTCTTCCTTTCTACAGATTGTATCCCCAGGGCTCAGGCCTAGACCCCTTCTCCCTTTTCTTTCTCCTCTCTTCCCTATCTCCATCTCTTTCTAGCTAGTTTCATCTACTCTTCATTGATTTAAATATTCACCATATTCTGACAATTCTAACATTTATACCGCTTGGCCTGACTTCTCCTTTGAACTCCAAAATGAAACCTCTAGCTGCGTCCCGGGCTTCCCATGCATGACTGATGGGCATCCATAGTTCATGCTTCCAAACATGAAAGCTGGTTCCTTCTGCCTCAGTCTTCATCACCTCCATAAAGGGACACCCCAGTGCCCAGGCCAAAGGCATCATCTCTGAGTCACCTTGACTCTTCTCTTTCTCTACACCACACATGCTATTCATCAGCAAATCCTACAGATGTTTCCTTCAATGTTCTTTCCAAAATCTGACCACCCCTGCCACCCTGGTCCAATCCACCACGGCCTCTTGCCTGGATTATTGCAACAGCCTTCCCGCTGATCTCCCTGCCTTTATGCTTCCCCTTTCCAGTCTGATTTCCGAAAAGATGTCAGGGGATCAATTAAAAATTTAAGTTATATTATGCCCATCTTCTGCTCAAACTCCTTTAATGGCTTCTTATCCAAAGTAGTTAAAGCAGCTGCAGGGCCAATGTGATCTGACCCCAGCTAAGTCCCTGACTTCCTCAAGCCATTCCTTGAATGGCCCACACTAGCCATGCCTGCCTCTGGTCTTCAAGAGTGCTTCACCCTCAGGGTCTTTGTGCCCTGTTCCATTTGTCTGGGCTTCTTTCCTAGCTTCTGTATACACATTACCTTCATTTCCATCTGTGCTTAAAGTGACCTCATCACAGTGGTCTTCTCTGAGGACGTTTGGTTTCCCTTACTCCACAGCACTTATCGCCAAATGACGTCAGTTTACTCGCTTACTTGATAGTTTCCTGGAGTCTTTGTCATGTTTTCTGTCTTGCCATCTTGAATGAAAAGTGCCATGAGGGCATAGGCTGTCTCAATTTTATTTACTCTTATGTCACTAGTGCCCAGAAGGCCAGGCTAAATGGATAAAGCTCCAAAATAATACTTTGAATGAATAATGATAAATTACATGTCTGGGTTCTGTGTATTGTTCATCAATGCCATTAATTTACAGTTACATAGGGTCTAATCAGTGGTGATCTAGATTCTTTTAAGGTATGTTCTATTGGCATTATAATTTTCTGTCTGATAAGAAATTCATTGAAAATATTTTATAATAATTTTAATTTTGGATGATTCTAGAATAGGCCAGAAGCTCTTGTGAAATAAATTGCTTATAGATTAATACAGGAAAGGCTTTATTTAATTTTAGTATCTTTATTTTAAGTTGATAATGTGCTACAATATCTTTAAGATCAAGATTAACATTCCATAGCATAGTTAAGTGAAAATTTTGTTAAAACTAATTACTAAGAAACAAATCTATACATTATTTAGTTACTGCAATTTTATTTAGACACTTACATGGGTATGAAGAGTTGTTTATCATCTAGCAATTGCATTTTAAAAAGGGACATATGGCTAATTAATGGTGTTGGGGGTTCTTTTCTTCCCTATCAGAATCATAATACAATTTATACACTTGCTATATAAACCATTGTCTACCTCCCCTGTTTTTTGTCAGAAATCAGACTATGTTGCCTAGACGTTTAGGGCTGTTGATTGTTATTCATAACCCTGCAGGCTGAATAATTTATTGGTGTCATTGATTTTGTATTAAGAGTCACCGAGAACATTGAACTCAGCCTAGTAGAACATATTCATGAGTGCTAAAACAAAGGGACTGTATGAGGCCACACCAAGCGAGAGGAAACCTTTTCAGGGCTCATGAGATTTCACCATAATTTTGAAAACCATCGGTTCTCTGTAGAGTTACAGAAATTTATATTAAAGATCCTACTAAATCTGACTGAGACGAGAATGTTTCCAGAATAAAAACCTTTGAAGACAAGAGCAAACAGGGGCCAAGACCACCAGGGAACTGAGTAATAACATTAGCTGAGGAAAACGGCGTTGTTTATTTTGATCAGTATGACTCTTTGTGTCTCTCTTCACCTCTCAGTTTATGATTGCTTGCTCTGGAAAGGAAAAAAAAATAGGTATCAAAATTATAATCCCTTAATATCGTTGCTGAAAGACTGTGCTGGCGTCACGACTTTGCTCTTTCGGCCGTTCTTCATTTTTATTGGTGCACCAGCTCACTTCTCCCATCCAGGCTACTGAAATGACAAGCAGGGGAGGAACTGGAGTGGCCAGTCAGTCATACTGTGGAATACTGAAAAGGTCAAATCCATATAGAATTGCACTCAATGTATTGATAGATGAAGCATTAAAATGTTGAATTCACTGACTCACAGCGTGAATGGTAACCGAAACAGGACGCACCATGACATGGATGTGTGTTCTTCACGATGATAATGTGAGGACCTGTAGCCTCTGCTCCCCATTAAGCGATGTGATGGGAGACGTTTATAGTCTTGACTGGTAGTGTCAGCCTTACTACTCAGACTTAAAAAGGGCGTGCGCCGCTGCTCATGGAGATTTATTGAAGATCAAGCAGGTTGTCTCGGCTTATTATGTTTCCAAGAGCAAAACACAAGCCCTCGCATGCAGTTTTCCCTTCGGGAACCAGGAACAGTGTGATATTGTGATGTGTAATAAGAAATAAATATTTGTCCCCCTTCCCCGGGCACAAAGCTCCTAAAATCCCCTGAGGTTTCCAGAGTGGTAAGAGCAGTGGGAACATCCTCTGTTGCATGATATTTGCTCTTTCTTCCAAGGTTCCTGAAATAGCTCCAAGAGCTAAAGGTGAGAGGAATGTCTTTGTTATTCATAGCAAGCCCTTTCAAGCACACCCGAGTTTATGTTAATGAGAAGATTTTTGGAAAGCCTCTAGGTAACCAAGGTGTGGATGCTGGTTGCCAGGGAAACCAGCCCTGTGATTAGAGCCCTGGAACTTTCAGTCCAGGGAGGGGAGAGGGGCTGGAGGTTGAGTGAATCCCCAAAGGCCTATGATTTCATCAAATGTGCCTACATAACAAAGTCTCCATAAAACTCTGTAAAGTACAGGTTCAGAGAATTTCCAGGTGGCCGAACACACGGAGGTGCCAGGAGGGTGGCGCACTTCGAGAGGGCAGGGAAGCTCCACACCCCTTTCCTTTATCCCTTGCCCTGTGCATCCCTTCCATCTGACTGTGCCTGAGTTGTATAATCTGGTTACTGAAGTGTTTCTCTGTGTTCTCTGAGCTGACTGAGCAAATTGTCAAACCCAATGGGGGAGTCCTGGGAACATCCAATTTGTAACAGGTTAGTCAAAAGCACAGGTGACCCTCCCCCTGGACTTTCTGTTGACACCTAGAGGGAGCAGTCTGTGAGGTGGGCCACAGGTGGAGAGTATCACTATTGAACTGAATTGTAGGATGCCCAGTTGGTGTCTTCAGAGAACTGGAGAACTCCTTGGTGTGGGAAAACCACCCATGCAGCTGGTGTCAGAAGGGAAGTTTTGAAAGTAATGGAAGAGTAGACAGGAAGCAAGGTTCTTCCTTTATAAGCAGAGAATTAATCCCTAGCCAGCTTTCTTACTTACAGAATAACATTTTAGATTTGTGTCATCGGGAGCAAACTGCACTATTCCTTTGGGTAAAACCTTCATCTCCTTCTGTGATTAGAATTGTGTTCCCCAGAAAAGATATGTTGAAGTGCTAACCCCCATTGCCTGCCAGTGTGCTCTTATTTGGAAATAGAGTCTTTACAAATGGAGTCAAGATGAGGTCATACTGCATTAGGGTGGGTGGACTCCAATTGGACTGATGACCTCATGTGATATAGAGAAGAGACCACCACATGAGGACAGAGAAAGAAAGTGGAGTGATACAAGCTGCAGAGGAACACCAAGGATTGCCAGCAACACCAGAAGCTCTGAGAGAGAGGCTTGGAACAGACTCTTCCTCAGAATCTCCAAAGGGAAACAGCCCCAGCCGACACCCGGATTTTGGATTTCCAGCCCCCAGAACTGTGAAAAAGTGAATTCTCTGTTTTTAACCATTCAGCTTATGGTCCTCTGTTAGGGAAGTCCTCAGAAACTAATCACCTCCCTTTACCGCACCCCCCTTCACCCCCCAGTTCTACTTTAAGAACCAGTTAGACAGAACCAGGTATGCATGTGGGGCAGGTGACTCCGGGAGAGGATGCCAATGCACACTCCATAGTGTAGCTCCAAGAAAATCATTTCCTTGAAGCTTAACTCCTGTTCTGGGCTTCTGCACACCCAGGGCTTTAAAAAAAAAAAAAAAAGAGTAAGGTGTCAGGCCGCAATATGACATACCTCTGCCACATCGTTAACATCTCTTGGACCTTCCGTTGTCTGTAGCACGTGTTCACACGACAGTGACAGTACCAGATGCCAGGTAGAGAAGAAGATATTCTTGACAACCAAAGCTTCCCATTTCTCAAGGCTTGCTTTGCACATGGGCTTCGGGCACAGGGGGAGAGTCTGAGCCCCTGGGCTGACCGCCTGGTTTGAGCCCCAGCTTGGAACTCGAGCGACCAGCATGTGAAACAGGACCAAGCGTCCTAAATCAAAGGGCTGTTGCCAAGACTATATGGATGAATCCATGGCAGCTTCTAAACCAGTGTCCGGAACCAATGAGAAGCTCCCACTTCGCCACTGTTACTGACACTGCAGCAAATAAGAACACTGTCCGACCTTCACTTCTTTCTGGGAGCCGAGAAGTCTCCGAAGCTAAATAAGAACACTGTCCGACCTTCACTTCTTTCTGGGAGCCGAGAAGTCTCCGAAGCTGAAGCAGAAAGGGCACTTGTAAAGAGAGGTAAATGAACCTCATCCGCTATTATAAGAGAGTTTATATATTGAGCACATTGACTCTTAAAAAGCAACTCTTGGTCAATTTCTGCTTTGACTATGGTGAAAATTGGAGACATACAACCCCAGCATTAATGAAAGTTTCATAGTAAAATGCAAGGAACAGTCATTTTTAGAAAGTGGCATTCCAAACCCTACCAATGATCTGGCTGCCGGAGAGGCACTGACTGGGACTGACAGTGTGTGTGGAGTGGGTGGGGAGACGGCCACAGACCCATAAGGACTAGGGCGATCAAGAGAAGGACCACAGTGATGCTGTGGGGCCTTTGTCATAGAACCCAGTGGGGTGAAGGGAGCATAGGTCAGATCCCCAGCTGACCTGCTAGAGGTCACAGTCACCACCACCTGGTCACTAGCATCTTCCTGCTTGGGTTTACAGGGCCCTAGTTACAGTGGCTCTTAACTGTCAATTAATTACTATTAATTACTATTAATTAATGAATATCCAGGACCAAGTGCCAAGTACTTGTAAGAATAATGTGTGTTTTCTTTATGGTACAGTCTGTGATAGAAAAAAATCATCATAATCCTTGCTATGACAGGCCCACACCTCTGAGACTTTTCAGACCCTAACTGCTTCAGTGGGCAAGAATTAATGGGATTTTGCTTCGTAGGGCCCACTCTGTTTGTGGTGGTTTGCCTTTCTCTGGTCATGATGATAATCAACATTGTAACGTGCCCTGATGTGGAAATGTAAAATGATTACATTACCAAAGATCAGGTTTTCTAGTACTTATGAGTATACTTTATCATTGTTCATATTTTTTTTAAATTTTTTTTTCAACGTTTATTTATTTTTGGGACAGAGAGAGACAGAGCATGAACGGGGGAGAGGCAGAGAGAGAGGGAGACACAGAATCGGAAACAGGCTCCAGGCTCTGAGCCATCAGCCCAGAGCCTGACGCGGGGCTCGAACTCACGGACCGCGAGATCGTGACCTGGCTGAAGTCGGAGGCTTAACCGACTGCGCCACCCAGGCGCCCCTCATTGTTCATATTTTTAACAAATGGACAGTTTTACATTTTATTTAAAAGAACTTAAGGGCTTTTTTTAATTTTTTTATCCTCAAATGAGGTCTATACCCAGTTTCATGGGTTTCTGGTTTTTGACGATGAAATTCAAATCGCCAGTTGTGTTCGTCTTACTTTTTGTTTAAAAGACAAACCTGATTTCTTTAAAACAAAGGATGTTCTTTCTGGGCTAAAGGTCTTGATAGAAAGGCAGGATCATATTGATGCATTTTAATAAGTGTCAGCATATATAATGCCAAAGATTTATTCCCAGGTGAATGAACCAGATTTACAGCTGTGAAATGCATTAACAACTTAAGCTAATGAATTAGGTCAGAATAAATTAAGAAAATATACATCAAATTCAAGGGAGTTCTAGGAGTAATTTGTATTACACTAATCCATACATCCATATAGAAAATAGCAGGTGCCCATACATTTGTTAGGAAAAGCTAACACTAATACTTAACATTACTTGATTGTCTGCATTGCTACAAAAATTAACCTTCACAGTTTTTTCCCACTCTCTCTTTTATTTTCTCAGATTATTAGCATAGCATGAAATTTGGGAAATGAAGAAAAGTTAAAATAGTATGACAAGAATTACCCATAACCCACAACCTGTATTTAACTAACTGTTAACATTTCTGCAATCTATTGTCTTTCTTCTATCTAAAATAAAATTCAGGGGCAACTGAGTGGCTGTTCTGTTAAGCATCTGACTCTTGATTTCGGCTCAGGTCATGATCTCACGGTTTGTGAGTTCAAGCCCCCCATTGGGCTCTGTGCTGACAGCACAGAGCCTGCTTGGGATTTCTTGATCTCTCTCTCTCTCTCTCTCCCCCCTCTCTCCCCCTCCCTGGCTTGCTGTCTCTCTCTTGCTCTCAAAATAAATGAAATAATAACGATAATAAAATTTAAAACATACTACTCATTCAACCATTTATTTGCTCAGAACATAACTTAAGGATTATCTCTTATATGCTTGGCACCAGGCAAGACATCAGGAATACAGAAATGAAGAAGACCAGCTCTTGACTTCAAGGAGCTTATAGTTGGCTGTCTTGAAACCACCAAATGAATCCCCTAACGGTGAGGCCAGCAAAGAGTCCCAGTGATACCGAGAAGAACATACACTCAGCATAAAGGAGGAAGGCTGTGGGAGGGAGAAAGGAAGAGGAGGGACGAGATGATCATACAGCCTTGCAAGGTGTGCAGACACACCCCGGGTGTGCCCTGGGATGGTGATAGTGGTAAGGTTGGTGAGGCCAGAGTGCAGCCTGTGGACCAGGGAGTGACCAGTGATGAATTAGAGCAGAAATCTAGAGCTACACGGTGAAGGGCCTGGTGGCCCATGCTAAGATCTGTGGAGTTTATCTGGTACCAGTGGGGAGTCCAGGTCCTGACCACACAATGATGATGGCACTTTGTGTGGCTAACTTTTACTGCCGGTTTTCTACATGGCAGGTTGAGCTGGGCTGGGAAGAGCTCAAGCAAAAAGCTCCTATAAGTTTCCCAACTGGTGTCTGCCATTTCTGTGTGGGAGTCAGACCTTCCTCGGTTCTGTTGAACCAAGGAGACAGACGTTTCAGGACACATGACAGAGGCTGGCCAAAGGTGCTCATGTCTTCTTTCTTCCCACAAAATGTAGCACTGAGTAAATACCAGATGTTACCCCCTTTGCTCTGCTTGCTCACAGAGCTTGTGAACCTTTCACTGAATGAGTGGCCAGCTCTCCCAGGGCTGCTCCGTCCATCTAGGGGGACTGATTACACAGCTAAGCCTCTCCCAGCAAACCTTTGGACCATTTCAGAGTATGTCCAGCAGATGGGGAAGAGTATTCTGACTCCTCCTACTGCTTTCTTCCTTGTGGGAATTATGGACAGACACTGCCATCCAATAGAATACTCTTACATCATTCAGAACAATGAGGGGCAGAATGTTTTTCCTTCTCTTTAATAAAATCTAAAAAAAAAAAAACAAAACAATTAAAGCAAACATTATTTCCAGGAAAGGCAAGCTTTTCAGAGGGAGTTTGCCAATTTTACAGGTAGTCTTTATTTGTTGCAATGGCACATAGATCTTCTCAGTACCTTACTTAAAATCAATCACCAGTAGACACAATCTATCATTCCCCGGAGAAGAAAAAGCAAAAGTTGCATGTAAGTGTTGGACCCCATGGAGAGGAGCTGAGAGTGTCTCAAAAGAACAAAGGAAATCTTTCTTACTCCCCATTTTAGAAATGAACAAACAGGCCAGAATACAGAAGAGCTCACAGGCAGCATCGGTATGTAGGGTGAGGAAGTGTCCCAGCTGGGGTTGAACCCAGGTGGTTGATCTTTTCTGCTCCACATGCTACCCCCTCCCACCTCCTACCATGAGGGTGAGCAGTGAGGCCAGAGCCGAATCCAATGGCAGTGGGCCAGAGTGGGTGAAAGCCAGGCCAGGAAGATAAGATGAGGGACCCTTCCAGAGCCCAGTCAGTGGTGCCGTTGCTTCGGGGCTGCCCAAAGGGCACAGGGGAGACCGAAGCAGTCTCCTCATTGCAGGGTCCCACCTGGTGGACATTCACATTGACTTAGTGTGAAGAGAGGGTTCCCCCACAAGCTTTGCTATTTTGCTATTGCCGTTAATTTTAAACACCACCGCTCTAGGTCAAAATCACAACCTTGATCTAAAGGGTTAGGGGAGCTAAATCCCAACAGACCTTTTGGTGTAGAATGGACAGGGTTGGGTGAAATTGAGAGCAAGAGAAGAGGTAGGGTTTAAATTTCCAACTTGGAGCCCAGTTGGATGTTCATGATGGTGTTAAGAAATTGAATATCAGGGGTGCCTGGGTGACTCGGTCGATTAAGCATCCAACTCTTGGTTTCAGCTCAGGACATTATCTCACGGTTCATGAGTTCAAGCCCCATGTCGGCCTCAGTGCTGACAGTGTGAAACCTGCTTGGGATTATCTCTCTCTGCCCATCCTGTGTTCTCTCTCTCTCTCTCTCTCTCTCTCTCTTTCAGTGTAAATATATTAATTTAAAATAAAGAAATATTGCGTATCAGAAGAAGCACTGATTTGTTGGGGGTGGAGGATGTCACACATTATCTCAGGTCATCCACATGGAAATGTCCAGAGACAAAACAGTCATGAAAACACAAGAGCATCAACAGGAAAGCCTTTCCTTCAATTCTTTACATATCAGCCTCAGTTACCTGTTCTGTACACAGGAAGATGGCATTTTTAGACTTTTCAGCAGAGAGAATAGATCCTAGACTTAGAAACATGAAATTAATATCGAAATGCTAAATTTCTTATTCAAATGTTCTCATTGTTTGGAAAATAAATTAGAATGTTTCATGATTTTTTGGCAGTATATTTAAAACCCATTTCTGAGATTATGGATTTCGAAGACTTTTTTTTTTTTAATGTTTATTCACTTTTGAGAGAGACAGAGCATGAGTGGAGAGGGGCAGAGAAAGAGGAAGACACAGAATCTGAAAAAGGCTCCAGGCTCTGAGCTATCAGCACAGAGCCTGATGCAGGGCTCAAACTCACTAACCGTAAGATCACAACCTGAGTTGAAGTTGGATACTTAACCAACTGAGCCACCCAGTTGCCCTGAGAAGTCTTTTTTTTTTTTTTTTTTTAATAAACTACACTTAAACAAATTTTCACTAGTCCTTTTACTGGTTAGTATTGTTTTATATTAACCTACTTGTTTTAGAACTCAAACTGAGATTTTTCTCAGTATTTGAAAAGGATCCATCTGCCAATTTATAGAGAAGCCAATTTATACAAGGTTCGACATATGTAAATTGTCACGAGTACTTTTGCTTTATTCAGTGACCAGTCACAATTTGATATTCTTCTCTAGGCTTTTTTTTTTTGGTTGTTTTTTTCCATTTGGCTTTGGTGTTAGGCTGTATTTTAAAGGATACAGCTCTAAGAGGTTGCCGTAACTATAAATAAAGCCACGATTACTTGAACAGGGACGCTGTACTCAGGCAATAGCTTGGCCATTTAGAAGCCTGAATGGAACCACTTCACATTCTGTTGACAATTGGAACAAATCAAACATTCTTGACTTCAATGCTATGTCTAAACCTCTTTCCTCTAACGGTAAGACCTGCTATTTCTCTTGCTCTGATTGTCTCCACCTGAAAAATTTTAAACTGTGAGAAGGAGCCATATCTCTTTTTTTTTTTTTCTTTTTTCTCTGAAAAGTGCATATGCGTTGGAGCTCCTAGTGGATTCCCCACGGCTGGGTGCCTGGGATTGCTTTACATATTGGGCCAGTAGGTAATGGACCCAGGAGGGGCCAGCAGTCTTTCAGCCCCTGACTTAGCCTGCCCTGGAGCAGCTTCCCTCCTGGGGGCAGGGGTTGGCTTCTGGGGTTCCCTGGGGGAGGACTTTTGGAGTCAGGGCTAGAATTCATAAAGAGGAAGGTTTTGGGAGCAGAGTTGGGACAGAAGTGGGGAAGAGGGTGCTGTAGATGAGCTGCTGTGGTGCAGTTGCCACAAGCTCTGGTTTTCTTTGGTTGTTACGTTTATTTGGGGGAGGACCAGGATGCAGGGTATCGATAGACGCTTTGGAGAGCTTGCAACCCAAAGCCAACCTTCCTCCACCCCCAAGGGGGCATCCTGGGTGCTCCAGCTGTGCACCCTCTGTGCTGCTTCTGGTCTCCACCACCTGCCCTCTCCCCTCAGGGCCAGCCATTGGGATCATGGAGCCTCACAGGAAAGGAAGCAAAAAGACAGTGTTTAACTTAAGCTAAAGATAATGGAATGCTATTCCTTAAAATTATAAATAATGAATGTCACTTGCATTTTCATGAAAATTATACTTTTGAAATACATTAACCCAACAGTAAGATAAGGTGTAGGAGTTCAGACTCATCTGGAAGCAAAACTTGCCTGACCTGATCTCTTTCGGTGGCAAAACCTTTTATGAACGGACGGACGTGAAGCTATTTATAGCCTTGCTTTATCTCCCACTAAGTATGAATATTCATATATTTCACCACAGATACTTTAATGTATTTGGTCGGACGTTGCTGTGGATGTTGCATAATGCATGGTGCACACTGTATCACCTTCCAAAAATTTGAGAAGTTCTGCAACCCTGGAAAGTGGATAAAGGGCTGATGAACCTGCATCATCACATCCCCGTCACAAAGGCACACAGTGGTTAGGGACTTGGCCACAGCCTAATGCCTTGGCGGGGGGGAGCTAGGGCTTACCCCCAGGGTAGATGGCAGTCTGGCACCCCTGCATATTACTGGCCATCCCTACAGCTTTCGGGCAAAGTAAGCAAAACCTGTCCCCATCCCCTCCCCAGCCAGCAACAAACCTGACCTCCATCACAGTCACCATGGAAGCCCCTTGAATGAGTTAGAATTGGCGAATGGATGCACCACCAGTTAATGGATGAAATAGCAATCCACCATCTGGGGTATCACAAGCAAAAGAGGGGCTGTCAAATTAAATTCCATTGCAAAGCAACACGTTACTCCTCACAACTTTTACTACTTGCATCTTAAAAAGCTTTTTATTCCATCTCTTTGGGCTTACTGAAGGCTTTCCAATTTGGGGGCCAACATTTTCCTTTTTTTTTTTTTTCTATGAAACTCTTTCATTATACTTTCATACAGAAATCCGACACTTCTGTTTTTTAAAAACGTATTTATTTGTACCACACATGTTTATTCAATACTTATCTGTCAGACTCTGTTCTAAACGGATGCTGAAGATACAGCTTATAAACAGTGAAGTGTCTGCCCTCAGAGCACTTCCACTTTGGTAGTAAAAATGGATAGTAAGTTAATTAAGAAGTAAATATACAGTAAATGAGACAATATGTGCTATGAGACAAACTAACGCATGTTACAGAGGCTGGTGGATGCAGGGACGGAAGGGTGCTCCTGCGTTATATGGACCGGTCAGAGAAAGTCTCTGGGATAGAATTTGAATACAGACCCAAAGGAACAGGGTTGGACAGCCACGTAAATATCTGGGGAGGAAATTTCCATCCAGAGTAAAGAGCAAGTGCAAATGTCCTGAGGTAGAGGCCCGCTCTGGGTGTGGTTTGCACAGACAGCAGCGAATCCAGCATGGCCAGAGCAGACCGCATGAGACCTGCTGAGGATGAGAAAGTGGGGGTATGGGGGGTCAGGTTTGGAGGGTCTTGCTGGACTTGGTAAGGGACTTGACTTGTGCTCTAAGTGGGATGGGAAGGGATTGAAAGGTTCTAAGCAAGGGAGTTACCGAGGACTTAAGGAGCTACTGTGTTGAGAATGGTCCATGGATGGAATTAAGACAACCATGTGAAAGTCTGCTGCTGTCATCAAGGTGCGGTCAGTGAGAAGCTTCCCTGTGAGATAAACAACAGAATCAAAGATGGCACCAAGGGATCTGACTTGAGACACTAGAAAATTGGGGTGTCCATCTAGTGAGATAAGGAGGGCTGAGGGAGGAGAAGGTTTGGGGTTAAAAGTAAATCAACAGCTTGAGATTCAATATCTGAGCAGAAACAAGAGGCAAGCGGATGGATATTCCAACACAACGTGCGGACCACGTCAGGACTCCCCATCACAGCAAACGGGGTCTGCGAGGCCCCAGGGGCTGGGCGGGGTCAGGAGGAGAGTGAGCACTGAGCAAAGACAGGTCCACAGCCCAGGCCTGGGAGGTGAGGAGGAGACAGCAGAAGGGGAGGGTTGGCCCAGAGTCAAGAAGACAGCCCTGAGGTAGTGTGACCCCTTGACCACTTCCAATGCTGTTTTCTTCATTTCCTGGGCAAACCCATTTTTTTAAAGAGTGAATTTAAAGAATTTTAAAGAATACTCATTTAAAGAATGAGTATATCATCTGTATTGCCAGTTCACCAAGTTTTTTTGCAAAGCGTCATCTATTCGTCTTCCATCTACAGAAATCTCCTTTGAGTTTTATTTCATCCCATTTCTTCCTCTGAAATGTTTTATTGTGTTGTTAAGAATCAGCCCCTCCTTTAAAGTCTCATAAACACCCTCAGATACCCCCAGGCCTTACTGTGGCAAACTGAGGTATTGCAGAGGCCTCTCTGACTCCCCAGCTCGACACGGCGCCCGTCCACTTACCGCCATCCGGTTCACCTGCTGACTGGGCAGTGGCCATGGCCGGCTCTAGAACACCGATGTGATCAGTGATTAGCCTGCACCAGAGCTCAGCAACGATTGCTACTTGGATCAAAATCAGACCCCCTCATTATCTCACGGCAGCACCCGCCATCCACTATCCTGCTTATTAAATATGATCTATATTTAGTAGTAGCAGCAGCGGCAGTAACACCTTCTGAGACCTTACTATGGCCCAGGTAGTGCTGTTCACATACAGCAGCTCTAGGGGTTATGAGATATTACTGATATCCCTCTCTCCTTGAACTCTTGCTAGATGAACTCAGTAACTAGATGGATTTAGGTAACAGATCACTGTCCAAATTCACTATTGGGTCTCTCATTATCTGTACTTACAGCCTGAATAAATTCACCTGGATCATCCCCTCTTTCCAGAAGAAGAACAGAGGCTGAGAGACCATTCAGAACTTGTCAAGGTCCCACACCCACTAATGAGGGAGCTGGAATTTGACATCAGGCCCAAAACCTCATCTTGTCATCATGCCTTGCACGGCCTCTTCCTGCCCGCACCATGTCCCCCTTCCTGCTGGTCACTCTTGTGACACTGCTCCCTACCTCTGCTCTTCTCCAGTGAGAGTGCCCCTCCCCCCGCCGTTCTTCCTTCACATTCAGCTCAGCACCCCTCTCCCAGATGCTCTCTGTCTACTCCACACCTGACATTGCTCTGTAACCCCAGCCATAAACTGACCTTCCAGAAGGCACAGGCGGCACCACACTTGGCTCTCATGACAGCTTAGACAAACAGAGTGTCAGCCACTGTGCCGTTCACCCTTCCCTTCCCAAGACTGCTGGTCTGTCTGTTCTCCGTGTCTGTGATCATCTGACAAATTCACATCGTGATTTCGGTGCCCTGAGTTCCATATTCTTTGTAAGCTATATAAATGTTGGTTCTCTGAAGGTGTTCCGCTCATGGTGGCCTCAAAGTGGATATCACTTGTTATCCAAAGGGACCGAGATGTAAATGCATCTGGGCACGTATAGGGTTTATGCTGTAACACTCATGACAAATGAATTATATAATTTTCTTTCCGTTATAGGCATCCAATGTCTGCCTCTTTGAGGAATCTTTTAATTTTTTTTTTCCCCTGGAGCCTAGCACAATATGCACCCATGGTAGATACATCACACTTGCCTGTTGAGCCCAACAAACGTGTATAAGCACATGCTGCAAGGCAGTTGCTGTGCTGGGCACACCCTGAGAGTCCAGGAACTCACTCCCGAATCGCCTTGGTCCTTTCTTTTCCTGTGTCCACTGAAACGGGCGTGAATCTTCCAGAAGGAAGGAATTACCGAATGAAGGAATGACTTGCCACACATAGAATTTTAATGTGCGGGACCCAGACAACATAAAGGGTTATGATAGAGACATCTTTCCTAACAGCTCCTCGCTCTTGACATTTGCATCTTTTATTTTATCATAAAACGGTATTGATGATTGTCTTAGTGTATGACATAACCTTCTTGGTGAGTTTTTCTTTCCCTTCTGCTTCTTAATGAGGAGACATTTGTAAGGTTTGAGGAAGTACACAGAGGCCTACACATATCCCCAAGTTCCACCTCTCTGATCATTTTATGTACCAATAAAGGCAGCCTGTGATTTGTACAATTTGTACCCACAGTAATTAAAAATATGACCTTTATCTAAATCCTGTTCCAGAGGCACTTCTGAATTCCTCCAAAGTACACTCTCCAGCTGTTATTGTTGATAGAGACATGTTTCCACTGGTTGACTTTTCAAAGATGATTTCTGGGGGCGCCTGGGTGGCTCAGTCGGTTGAGCGTCCAACTTCAGCTCAGGTCACGATCTCACGGTTCGTGAGTTCGAGCCCCGCGTCAGGCTCTGGGCTGATGGCTCAGAGCCTGGAGCCTGCTTCCGATTCTGTGTCTCCCTCTCTCTCTGCCCCTCCCCCATTTATGCTCTGTCTCTCTCTGTCTCAAAAATAAGTAAATATTAAAAAAAATAATAAAAAATAAAAAAACAAAAAAACAAAGATGATTTCTGGTTTTAAATGATTAACTTTGCTGCTCTGTTGTAACTCACTTGACTCGGGGGTGAACATTGCCATTGAAAGAACAGCAAAGGGGAGCTATTTTCTCCTTATTGAAAGGTGATGATGTCTTGTGTAATAGTTGACCAACTCCTGCAATTAATGGAACATGGCTGGTGAATAATGCCATTATTCTTTTTGATTAAAGTGATCTCAGAAAGAAATCACACTTCTGAAGAAAATGCAATTTGGTATACACATTTCCTTTTGTTGATGGAGTTGATCGTTCGGGGTAAATGCACATGGCCGCATCACGGAAGCCAAAATTTTCATGGCACTCTTCTTTTAAAATGTGAGTAGCTTTAGCTGGCATGCATATTTTTAATTCATGCCTCATGCTAGATGGAAAACCAATTTATTTTTAATGGCAAGTCAAGTTGTGTCAAGAAACGGGAAGAAACGTGCATATTCCCAGCCCTCAAACTGGCAGCTTGTTAAGAATTTGGCTGTTGAAATGTTAAAAGTTTTGGGATGGAGTTTTACCTCCTCAGGGAAATACAACAGGTATTTGAGGGATTTAAAAAAATTAATAATAATAAAGCCAGCTCATGAGAGTCTGAGGTAGAAATGGCCAGCTTGTGGCAGAAAAAGCCATGCGGTCAGGACCTCTGTGCTCTTCCAAAGATGTGGAGCTGTGTTCCAGGGGAAATAGGGAGTCACTGGGGAATTTTAAAGAAGTTTCTTACTCGTGTTGACCTTTTCAAAAACACGTACGGCTACTACATGGAAGAGGGTCTCACTGGAGGCCAACCTGAAAGAAGTCTGTCTCAGGAATCTGTGTGAGAAGTGGTGCTTTGTGTGCTCCAGAGCTGTGAGGTCTTGGGGACAAACTACCCGTCTATTTGTGTCTGACAAGATGGAGGCAAGAAAGGGAAGAGTGAGAAGGTGGTATTCAGGATCCGCATTTAGCAATTGGGTGCATCGTGGTGCCTTTGACTTAAGATTGGGCAGACTGAAAATGTGGAGAACCATCACGAACTCCACTTTGGACTGAATTTGTAGTGTCTGAAAGATGTCCAAGTAGAAATAAGTGTGGGGGGGAGGGCGGGGGGGGGGTGGCGCCTGGGTGGCTCAGTCGGTTAAGCGTCTGACTTCTGCTTTCAGCTCAGGTCATGATTTCCCAGTTTCGTGAGTTCTAGCCCCATATCAGGCTCCTTGCTGAAGCATGGAGCCTGCTTGGGATTCTGTCTCTCTGTCTATCTGTCTGTCTCTTTCTCTCTCTCTGCCCCTCCTCCATTCACGCTGTCTCTCTTTCAAAATAAATAAAATAAAACTTAAAAAAAAAAAAAAGAGGGACACCTGGGTAGCTCAGTTGGTTGAGCTTCTGTCTTCAGCTCAGTTCAGGAGCTCACGGTTCATGGGTTTGAATCCCATGTCAGACTCTGTGCTGACATCTCAGAGTCTGGAGCCTACTTCTGTCTTCCTCACTCTCTGCCGTCCCCATCTTATGCTCTGTCTCTGTCTTTCTCAAAACTAAAAGTAAACAGGGGCGCCTGGGTGGTGCAGTCGGTTGAGCGTCCGACTTCAGCCAGGTCACGATCTCGCGGTCTGTGAGTTCGAGCCCCGCGTCGGGCTCTGGGCTGATGGCTCAGAGCCTGGAGCCTGTTTCCGATTCTGTGTCTCCCTCTCTCTCTGCCCCTCCCCCATTCATGCTCTGTCTCTCTCTGTCCCAAAAAAAATAAATAAACGTTGAAAAAAAAATTTTTTAAAAAATAAATAAATAAAAGTAAACATTAAAAACATTAAAAAAGGAAAAGAAATGTCAAGTGGGCATCTGGTATATGGGTTGCCGAGTCAGTAAGCAAATATTTATTTAGAACTTACTGGTACCAAGTATCATTCTAAGGTCAGGAGAACAAACTTACAAGAATTCCTGCCTTCGGGGCGCCTGGGTGGCGTAGTCGGTTAAGCGTCCGACTTCAGCCAGGTCACGATCTCGCGGTCCGTGAGTTCGAGCCCCGTGTCGGGCTCTGGGCTGATGGCTCAGAGCCTGGAGCCTGTTTCCGATTCTGTGTCTCCCTCTCTCTCTGCCCCTCCCCCGTTCATGCTCTGTCTCTCTCTGTCCCAAAAATAAATAAACATTGAAAAAAAAATTATAAAAAAAAAAAAATTCCTGCCTTCAGTTAGCTGACATTAACATTTGCCTCTTTCATTTGATACCAAAACATAAAACAGTATCTTATGGTTCTCTTAGAATATCACATGTCCTTCTTGGTGAATCTGAGAGGTGAGAGAAGAGAGATGCAAAATAAGCATGCTGGGGCGCCTGGGTGGCTCAGTCACTTAAGTGTCTGACTTTTGATTTCAGCTCAGGGCTTAATCCCATGGTCTGAGAAGGAGCTCTGTGCCAGGCTCCACACTAGGCTTGGAGGCTGCTTGGGATTCTTTCTCTCCCTCTGCCACTCACCTACTTGTGTGCACACATACTCTCTCTCTGTCAATAATAATAATAATAATAATAATAATAATAATAATAAACATGCAAACAAATTAATAAGATAATTTGAGGTGCTAATAAGTATTTGGGCACTTTGGCTGAAGGTGACCAAGGACTGAGGAACCAGGAGCTACTTTACCGTGGTCAGGGCAGGCCTCTGTGTCCACACTTGGGATGTGGAGTTCAGATGAATGATGTGAACAGGGAATACAGGTTAGGGGCCATCATTGTTGAGGTGGTCATTGAAAGACTGGTCATTGAGGAACGTGGACGTGCCCTGCATGCTGTCACAGACTCCCTACAAGTGCCCAGCAGGCCTCCCCCAGGGCCCAACGAAAACAACTCAGGCTGACTGGCTGTGCTCCGGAGAGAGCCTCTTTCCTGGAGCGTCATTTTGTGAAGCCAGAGAGAGGAGATGCTGCTGTTGAGTTGTGGACAGGGCGGAAAATCCAAGCTAAAGCAGCAGATACATAACGAGAGCATTAGTTCAAAGGCACACAGTCAGGGTCTGAAAGGGGGGGTGGGCAGGGAACTGTGAAAGCCACAGATGAATGGAAGGGCAGTTAGCTGGGAAGCTTCTGGAGGCAGCTCTGGGAGTGAGGCAGGGACCCAGGGTGCTGACTTTCTACTCCCCAGTCCCGTCCCCTAGTGGTTTGCTCATTGAGAGAATATTTGAGGAACGAGTCTTCTTTCGAAATGTCATCTTCCCATAATTTAAAACTTTGAACTTTGAAAATATTTATAGTGGAAGAAACAGGCTCCAAAGTATCTGAGCAGCCACAACAGCTCTTGGAGACCGCACTCTACCATTCCGCATGTCCCCAGACTAGAAAGCTGTGACAAACAGAGTTTATTCTGGAGGCAGCCAGGCACATGCTCTGTCGCTTTCTGACTTTTACCACACATATAAATCAAAAAGCACAACTGGCATATTTATGCCTGTGAGTGAGTGTGCGGGTGGTGGGTTTGAACTCAGTCAGCCGTCCACGTGTACAAACTCACTCGACTTACTGTAACTTTTCTTCACCACGGTGCTGTTTTCTCTCAGCACCAGGAGAACTAAATTCAGGCCAGCCAGGAAACTCAATTTAATAATTTTCGAGCCCCTGCCCCTTTAAAAATTAATCTCTTTGGTAATATCTGGTCGCTTCAAGTGTCGCCATTATCTTGGATATTGTCCACGATTCAAAGCCTTTTCAAGGGGTCAGCGTGCAGAGATTCACCCCAGATGGAGTGAGCCTTCTGCAGGGGAGAGGGTCTCCCCTCTTCCCCTCCTTCCCCGAGCACCGTCCTGTGCTGATGGTGGCAGGAGGGCTGGGCACGGTCCTCCACGTGCTGGTGTATGTTGGCGGGAATGAGGTGCCAGGCCTGGACTGTGGCTCTGTCTGCACCGTCTTCACTCTCTTGGTCATCCCGAGTGGCACACGTGTTGGCCTCTGCATGCTCAACTCACAGCGACTTGCCCTCCAGGCCCCAGGCGAGGCTGTACCCCTTCGGGCCGGCACCCCCTTCCCTTCAGGATAGGGATCCCTCCCAGGAGTGTGGTAAGCCGGCCCAGCAGCGTTCATTGGCCTTCTCTGTGCACGTGGGGAACTCGATCGTCCCAACCAGGGTCTGTGTACCACCTCTAGACCCACTGCGTCCCTTGGTCTTCTCCGCATCCACATGGAATGCACGCTCGTCCGTCCAACAGTCCTGGCATTTTCCTAGTGTGCGTCAGAAGAAGCGGTAAACAAAAGTCGCACTGCTCCAGGATTACCTAAAACTTCACTGTTAGAAATGTTCTAGGAGACTACCACTTCCCACAGGGACAGACCAGAAAGGAAACCAGGAAGGGAACCTTGAGTCTAAGCACTGGCCTTCCCTTTCTTGTCCGTTAACCTCCCCACTCTCAGCACCGAGGGGGCGTCCCTTCCTCCTGACTGCTGGGTACTTTCCAATGTCGCCCCCATTCACCCCCCAGGAAGGGGCATTTGCTCTCCTTTTCCCTGGAGCCGTATCTGAAGGGCTTCTAGTCTTTGTCAGAACAGCCACATGTGAATAATATAAACTGGCAGATTTGCACACTTACAAGGAGGACCTGCCCAAATGCAAAGAAAAAAATGATGTGATTACATTTAATGAAAGACTCTTTGGATTAAAAAAAAAAAAAGTACTAAATTTTCAGTGATTTTATTTTGTCCTCCTTGTTGTTTTAATTGCATCTTATTCAATTATCTAAATAATGTTTGAAACAGGGGCGCCTGGGCGATTCAGTTGGTTAAGCGTCTGACTTCGGCTCAGGTCATGATCTCATGGCTCATGGGTTCAAGCCCCATGTCAGGCTCTGTGCTGACAGCTCAGAGCCTGGAGCCTGCTTCGGAATCTGTGTCTCCCTCTCTCTCTCTCTCTCTCTCTGCCCCTCCCCTGCTTGTGCTCTGCCTCTCTCTCTCTCTCAAAAATAAATAAACATTAAAAAAATTTAAACAATGTCTGAAACAGATAACACGTATTTAATAGGGCCCTGTTATGTGCCACATACTATAGCCCTGGCATGTCCCTGTGTGGTTTTTCTGCACAGATTTCAGGCTGCTGACCGACTTATAAGTGGAATTGTCCTGTTAGGAGTTTTCAGTTACACTGAGGGACACATCGTCAAGTACAGTCACCGATCTTCTGAATCTTACACTTAACTATGCATTCTTAACAGACAACAGCCTTTAAAGACACACAGTGTACAACAGGCACACCAGACTGGAGTCACTAAACAAGGCGTTTACAGCAACATAGCAACATGCTTCTCTGTTGTGTGGTGAGTGTTAGCTGGTCATTCCTGCGTGGCTAGAAAGGATGTTGCAGTTCATAGAGAGAGGCTCCTAGAGGAAATGCCTGAATTTCACGGCGTGGCCCGGGATGGTCTTCACTGGGAATATTTTGGCATGTGGGGTAGGGAGGGCAACATTGATGGTGGCAGTTTGGTCGATCACGTGCTCCATGAGTGCCCCGGCCCTGGCTAGTGCCTGGTGTGTATTACTTCACACAGCAAACGTCTGTTTCCCTTGTCTGTGGCAAACAATTCGGACACAACAGGGGTCTCTCTCATCATAATAAGTCGATTGATTTCTACTTAAGTGAGTATGAACAGTTTTAGCAAAGGATTTTTCTGCTTAATGACAGGCAGACTTAATGCCTGAGTTTTATGCCACCTAAGTATTGGAGGGGCAGTTTGTAAACTATGTTGAAATGTTATTAACAGCAAACTCAGCTTTTATAACTGGATCACCTGGGGCTCTTGAGAAGTTTCTGTTCAACTTTGCTATCTCCTCTTAACTTTTAAGAGCTGTTTTGGTTAAATTCCAGCATCGTAGCAAGTAATTTACAAAGTCACAGATAGCTCGAGAGGGGTCACATCGTATTCTCCGTCAGAATCTTACATCATGTTTTACTTCTTTTTTTAATATTTGTTTATTTATTTTTGAGAGAGAGAAGTAGAGAGCAAGCAGGGGAGGGGCAGAGAGAGAGGGAGACAGAATCCCACGCAGGCTCTGCACCATCAGCACAGAGCCCAATGTGGGACTTAAACTCACAAACTGTGAGATCATGACCTGAGCTGAAACCAAGAGTCAGACGCTTAATCGACTGACCCACCCAGGCACCCATATAATGTTTCACTCTACATCTACTCTTCTATCTATGTAAATAAGGTGCTTCTTTCCATTTTAATGTTATTTGTTTAAAACACTAATAGCAGATAACATATTATAAATGTCACTAAGCCCTGATCACTGCACACTGTTGTATCTCAGAAACCTGGACTATAGTCTGAGAGTATAATGATAAAACTAGAAAAATACTTAAAGCAACATAAACCCCTAGATGAAAAGATTTCCTTATATCAAGATGAGAGTGTATTCTACTTGATAGACCTTCATTTATGATTGATAATTCAGTGATTATATCATATCCCTTCTACCCAGAAGGGCATTAAATTATAGCATGCCAAGTACCTTCTGAGGCTCACTTCTGCTGCCGTGGCTTCACTTGCATTTTCCTCTGACATTGATACATTAGTCCTGTCTGTCACTACCCTGGCTTTCTTGGATATAAATGACCCTGTCCTTAGATATATATGTATAACAAAAACAGCATTTCCTGATGAATCCAATGCTGCCCCTGTGTCATGCTATGAGTGATTGAGATGCTGTGGGGCAGATGTCTGCATAAATTAAAATGCTACACTATGAATCCCTACCAGTCGGTCAGATTGATTGTGCCAGAAGAACAAGTTGACTGTGGGTAGGATAATAAAATGAGGGATGAAAACGATTTGTAAATTGGTTGGAAAGGCTGCAGAGTGTCATGAATTCCACACTTAAGAAACCTCAAAATGAGCAAACGTGTGGTGATGAATGTCTTTCCGTAAGACCTGGATGACTATTGCAAGGATTTTATTAAATCCGTATTACGTGATGGATGGACAGATTACCTTTGGTTTCCATGTGTGGGTTGCAACTCAGGGTTCTGGCAAATGAGTATATGATTTATATAAGAAACAGTATATGGAGATACCTGGAGCCTCTTTTGACAAGAAACTTTTTGCAAGGTTTAATTTAGAAATGAATTTTAAAAGGCATACTGACTTACTAGGTTCTTAATAGCAACCAAAAGGCTGTCCTATGTTATGGTCGCCCTTTGAGCAATCCCTTACTAACCTGTCAGCTCTTCCAGGGTAGGGCTGTGGGTTACTCATTCCTAGAGTCCTCATGGCCATGGGACGGAAAATGGGCACTCGGTAAAGGTGCATCAGATAACCCCTAAGGATATCGAAGTGGAAATGCCCAAGTGGCGGAAGAATGGTACTCCACAAAATAAGCTTTGCATAAGAATTACGTGAATCTTGAGAAACTTAACAGAAGACCATGGGGGAGGGGAAGGGGAAAAATAGTTACAGGGAGGGAGGCAAACCATAAGAAACTCTTAAGGACTGAGAACAAACTAAAGGTAGATGGCGGGGGGAGGGGGGAAGAGGGGAAAGTGGGTAATGGGCAGGGAGGAGGGTATTGTCGGGACGAGCACTGGGTGTTGTATGGAAACCAATTTGACAATAAATTATATTTAAAAAAAAAAAGAATTACTTCACAGTCTTGGCTAATACAGATCCCTGAGGGACCTGCTCAAGGAGATAAGAACCCAAGGGTTACTGACCACCCAGGTCACTCTGCTGTCTGTTGTCCCCACCACACTTGGAGGAATAATTTCTGAGTTAAAAGCAAGCTGGCGAGCTCAGGTAATTAGTTGAGGGAGAGACAGAGACATCCAAGTGGATAAAGTGCCTTTGATTTCCCTGTGTTGACCCTGCTCATTAGAACCTAATTAGTACATTCCAAACACAGACATTAAGTATCACTTACAGTGTAAATCTTAGATGTATATGTCTTAATTAAAGCTAAACCTCTCTTCTTAAAGATAAGCATTAGATTTCCCTGTGATAAAGCAGTCTGAATCTACTGCTTGTCTTAAATGTAATCTATTGGGCTGGAACATATGAAAATTTAACAAAAATGCAGATTACAAGGGTCATGAAGGAAATTTTAATATAATTTTAATATAATATATAATGAATATAATTTTATATAATATTATTACACAATAATAGTATTGTGTAATAAACTTAAAATGTTAAAACACACACACACACACACACAAAACGTAGCATACTCTTGGAAATGGCCAATGGAAATAGTCACTGGAAAGAGCCAGTCTAAGGATGTCTTTGGAAGTAAGTTGGCCTGGAAGCTGGGACACACATGTCCCTTCATTGTCCACTTAGTAAACATTCTCGAAGGTAGACTGTCTGCATTCAAGGCAGGACACCATAATGGGGCCAGTTCATGCACAGCCACTGAAAGACAAAGGTAAGACATTTACACAAATTACTTCACAAAAAAACTTCACAAATTACTATGTCTACTAGATATAGGAGATGTACTGAAATGCCACATTGGCCATATTACAAAATTAAAAGGCTGAGTGCCAACAGAGGCTAAGTAAAGTGATGTGAACTTTCACAGAGTCCCCACCTGCCTCCCCACCTCTGCTTTTCATTCTCTCTCTCTGCTTGTCTCTGTCTCTATTTCTTTTTCTCTGTTTTTATGTCTCTCCCTCTTTGTAAATGTCACTTAAAATTTCTGGTGGCACAAGTGTATTACATATATTGGCTGTAGTGCTGGGGAGCAGGGGAGAGAGAAACTGTATAAAAAGCACATAGAAATAACATGCTTGTCCATTCAGGCACTGAGTAAATAAAAATGCCTTAAATTATAAATGTCTGGAAGAATATTCCTTATCCTAAAACAAAAATTAAGAACTCTGTCTTTAGTCTGTCATCTGAGCCATTTAGGTCTCTCTCCCTCTCTGGACAACATTCTAAAGAATATTTAGTGAAAAATGTACCGTCCCCACAGGCTCGTGACACAAATGAGTCCTACTTTGTGCCCAAGGACTCTGTGAGGCAGGGATTCATTCAGGATACAGAGAACGGTGTGTCCCATTTCCACAATATCTAGGTCCTCATCTGGAAAGACTTGAACTTTGGGCTAACCCAATGTTATCCCAATGTTTCAGCTTTCACTCTGAAAGCTGATGTGGTGTGAAGGCATCTTCACAGTAGATCCTGGCTATGTGCTGGAACACCTGTGGCGTCCCCTCCATGTGGCCTGGGCATGCTCACAGTGTGGTGGCTGAGTTCCATGATGGAGTCCCTTAAGGTAATAGGTGAATGTGCGGGGTCATGTTTACCGCCTTAGCCTCAGAAGTCACATAGCGTTACCTCCCTGTGTCCTATTGGTTAGCGCTGTCACAAAGTTCTGCCTGGGTTCAGAAAGAGAAGATTCATGCCCACCGCTCAAAGGAAGAGTGTCAACATGACACTGTGAGATGAGCATTTGAGATGAGAAAGACTGTGGCAGCCCTCTTGGGAAAATCCCTTCCAGGTGCTACAGATCTATGAACCAGTTCCTAAACCATTATGGTTTACATATGCAGCCTGTAGAAATGCATACCAAATGCTTAGCCCCTGTGTAAAATAAACGTGTATGGTTGGCTCTTGAACAACGTAGGGGTTAAGAGTGTTGAACCCCAAGGTGCCTGGGTGGCTCAGTCGGTTAAGCGTCCAACTTCGGTTCAGGTCATGATCTCACGAACCATGGGTTCAAGCCCCACGTTGGGCTCTGTGCTGACACTTAGAGCCTGGAGCCTGCTTTGGATTCTGTGTCTCCCCCTCTCTATGCCCCTCCCCTGCTTTCTCTCTCTCTCTCTCTCTCAAAAATAAACATTAAAAACAATTTAAAAAAAAAAAGTTGACCCCCTGCACAGTTGAAGATCTACATATAACTTTTGACTCCACAAATACTTAACTACGAATAACCTACTGTTGACCAGAAGACTTATTGATAACATAAACAGTCAATCAACACGTATTTTGTATGCTGTATGTATTCTATCCTGTATTTGTGCAATGAAGGAAGCTAGAGAAAAGGAAATGTTACTAAAAAATCATAAGGAAGAGAAAATACATTTACAGTACTGAACTGTATCAAAAACAAATCTCATGTATAAGTGGACCCCCACAATTCAAACCCATGTCGTTTCAAGGCCCAACTGCATTCCTTTTATTTTATATATCCTTATGTTGCAAATAGAAAAGCAAACAATCATTCCATCCCTTCTTTAGGTCAGAGAAATGTTCTTACTTTTTCAAGTCCTATTTGACCACCACATCATAACAATAGTGACTTGACTGATACTGGCTCAGGCAGCCCTGACCAGTCAGTGCAGGCACACCCAGGACCCAGGCCAAGCAAGGTGATAACAGAGCACATTGTGAATGACGTCTCCAGAAGGAGACCAGGAAGAGAATAAGGGTCAGTCTGTGCAAGTTCATAGACATGAGTCAGCTACATCTTAAAAGTGTCCTTTCAGTTTTGAGAAGGATTATCTAAGTATTTTCCCATCATTTTCTCAGGTTAGAACTGGTTTCGGGGCGCTTGACAGATCTTGTAATCTTTGGTGATATTACCTTATGGTAATTAAACTCAATTATAGGTAGTGAATTGAGCTACTTGTAAACTCACAGCTAATACAGTTTTAAGAATCCCTAAAGAAAGTCTTGTATATGGTTGCGGTCTTACAGAAAGAGTAAAGTTTAATTTATAAACTAATTGCTTTATTCCTGGAAGGCAGTTCTCTTTATACTTTTGCATACTTTGGATGATCTTCCGCATTCTTGGTTGGTTCTATGGGTACGCTTTTGGCTCTAGGACATTCTGACACACTGTGAAATGTGTTCCAGACTGAGCTTGAATGTTTAAGTTTAGTAAAAAGAATTATGCCTTTGATGTACTACAGACACCTGAACCCAAGCTTGAAATGCAAATAACACATTTCATGCAGTGAATTAAAAAGGCAAACAAAAGCCATCACTATCCAGAGAGTGCACTACGCATCACAGTCGAAACAGAAAACTGGGGAATGGAGTGATTTACTATGGCTACTCTCAACTCTTAGTACAGAACAACAGTGTTTAATGATATGGTGATCCGCACTGATAATGACAATCTACAGGGCTGACCCTATGGACAGTCACAGGAAAGTCTAATGGCTATTCCTTGACCCTATAAACACGAGCTTAAGTAAGTGTTTATTCTCTCCTCCAGCGCTTCATTAAACGCTGATGGACACAGACCCCTGGCCCATATATTGATCACCTGTATCCTGAGATAATGGGCAGAAGTGATGTATATTCATCAGATACTCCTGATGGATCAGAGCTTTGTCCACATGTTCCTGAACTGCTTGACTTTCAGGTTGTGTCACATTCTCACAAGATGAAAATGCGTTTGTTCTCGCTGATGATCTGTGTGAGTTTAAAAACGTAATAATAAGGCAAAACTACAATTACCTTTGGCCGTTATCCTTGAACCAAGACCCTGTGGGGATCTCAGGGCATGAGACCATGTCCCAGAGAAGCAAATTTGCCTGGTGTCACCACCTGATATCCCTTAGTGTGATGGAGGACTAGAATCCTTCAGAAGTCAGCATTCCTACCCATCCTGAGCATCATATGGGTAATAAAAGCCCAAGTAAACAACGAGCAGAAAAAGGAATGCTATTGAATCAATTTCATTCCAGCAAGCCACAGAACATATTAAATTTCTTAGAAGCATGAAAATATCAAGATCTTTATTGCTCAATTTAATTATGCTCTTTGCATGCTCTTACTTTTTAAAAAAGAAATGATCCAAAAGGATTAAAATTAAAACATAATTTTTTTCCCTAATGCTAAAAGCATTTCTGTTACACGATGTGCTTAACACTGAAGAAAATAAATAAGACAGAATTATATTCCAAAATAGAAAGATTTAGAACATTAGCACACTTCCTCATTTGGATGGCTAATATGTTGTTCCTAAATGGTATTTTGAGAATGCTTCTATCAGCACACCCCAAATCGGAACACTCTTCCTATTTGTATTGACTGAAAATATTGAAAAGGAATGTATTCTGTCTGGGCCCATCTTGATGTAGTTTTAAACACGAGCAGTTAGTGCTGGCGTAAAGATTTAATTGACTGAACCGTCATGTTGGCGCTCATCATCTCTGCTCACTTTGCCCTGTTTTTAAATATGCATTGATTTTGCACACACTGCAACCATGGCTGATCAAAGACCTTGCCCTGATTGACAGTCATTGTTGGGTGAATCAGAGCAGACAGTCCCCTCTGTTCATGAGATGTTCTTACGGACATCTGCTTTACCATTGCGGTCAGGCCCCATCACCCCCTTGTCTTTTGCATATTCTACAAAATGTTTGTAATATACACTTGGAAACAATACTCCGACTAGAAATCCTTACAGAGAAGGATGTGTGTCCTAAGGAGGCCAAGTGAATCACCCTGCATTACATAGCTAGTTGGTGGTGGGTCTAGGACACTGGTCCACACGATGACTGCTACCCCAATTTCTACTACACTACACAAACTAATTCAGAGAGTTTTCCTCTTACATTCATGGAGAAACACATCAGTACCCAATGCCTCAGATTTCTGCTTGATTGCCACTGGTTTTATCATACTTCAGAGCAAATCTAATCATCTATTTTAACTGAAAGAAATTTGAAATTGATAAATGTACTTACTTTCCTGCAGGGACAAAATAAATTTAGTAGAGATTCAGTAAAGTGCCCAGGATTTCAGAGCAGCAATGGAAACATCAATATAGATTTTAGAGGACCAGACCTTCTGAAGGCTGGAGGTCCCAGGCTCAAGAGCTCATTCATGTTTGTGGACTCCAATTCCCAAATTCTGACTGTGCTCACCCAGTAAGGTCTATTTGTAAGTGTACCAGTAGCTTAGGAGGCTTCATAAAGCACCAACCATCTGTACAATAATCACTGGCCTACCATTCTGCGTCCCTACCACCACCACCAACGTGGCTAGCATACTCCCCTTTTGTAACTTATTTTCCTTCTCGAGGCTGTTCTTCATGGACATAAGGCATGATTTCATCTGTATAATGATTTGAAGTGGGCACAGTGTTATTCTTCTGACCTTACACACCATGCCCATGTAGCACAAAGTGATAGTCACTCCATTATGATTTCATTAATGAATTAAGGGAAGTTTGAATTAGGCAATAATTCCATATGCACATGAAACTGGGAGATTAACAACCCACATGAAATAAATTGAGCGAAAACGGTTAATAGTTGAATGAGAATAAAGTGAAACTAATCAAACCACTTTATAGGATTATGAATTACTACATAAGACTTTAATAAGAATTTCTATTTGATAAAGTTGTAAGTTGACTTTATTCCTGTAATGACTACAGTGATTTTTAGGAATTCAGAAATTCAGTAATCTTATCATTTATCCCAATGAACAAACAAGACCAATTAATTCAAACCAACTTCACTGAGCCTGCCTGAACATACCTTCGTCAAGTAAATTTCAGCTCATGGTCAGCCAGTTGGATGGTTATCTGCAGTTAAAATTAAGTGCCTACATCCAAAAATATTGCTTAGTGTGTTTTCTTAAGTCTTCCTTGGCTATTTTTTGAGGAAATTAGTTTTGAGATTGTTCCCTAAGCTGTGTTGGTTATGTATTCTGCACAATTACAGTGGCAGGTAGACAGTATGCAGATTCAGAATGCCTGGGTTTTACTCACAGCTCTGCCAAGCACTGGGCATCTAATGTTGGACAGTTTACTTCACTTTTCTGAAGTTTGGTTTTTATCATCAGTAAAATGACATGGTAATGGAATCTAATTTACTCTATTCACTTCACGAGATGGTTTACAGTAGGGCTTGGGAGGACAGATTCTGCTTCCAGTCGGGCAGTATTAGAATTCTTTCAGTTGTAAGTAGCAGAATTCAACTAAACTGACTTTAACAACAACAACAAAAGAATTATTTGTGCGCCTGAATAGGTTAAGGCAGCCCAGATTATTGGCATGACTGGGTCTGGGTCCTCAAATGATATCCCCTGAACACTATAGATCTTTCCATCACTCGGCTCTGTCTCCCCCTGTGTTGACTGTACTCAAACAGACTCTCTCCTGGTGATAAAAAGGTGACCACAGGCAACTCCCAGTTTATATTCTACCGGCTTAACCAAAATCACATGTCCACACCCATAGCAACCATGAAGAGATACAGAGACTTGATTGGCTACACCTAGGTCACGTGCCCACACTTGGGTTTAGGAGACTGGGCAACTCACCCGAATCAAATAAACTCTGGGCAGAGAAAGATGTCACTGCACAGAGATATGCCAGGCAAAATCCACTACCTTTTCCCTGTGCGCCAGACTCCACAGACACTTTCTTCCCATTTCTAACCTTTCAAAAATACGTTTGTCTAATATGCAACTGTCTCAGATACAACAATAACAAGAGTAATACCTTTTTTAAATGATGTGCAATTCTTAGTCTGATCTAGGTATAGTTCTTCGTGGACTGTCTATGTTCCAATGCCCTAATCTAGTGCCATGTTAAATATGTTGCCTCTTTTTTTTTTTAATTTTTTTTAAGGTTTATTTATTTTTGAGACAGAGAGAGACAGAGCATGAACGGGGGAGGGGCAGAGAGAGAGGGAGACACAGAATCGGAAGCAGCCTCCAGGCTCTGAGCCGTCAGCCCAGAGCCCCACGCGGGGCTCGAACTCACGGACCGCAAGATCGTGACCTGAGCCGAAGTCGGACGCTTAACCGACTGAGCCACCCAGGCGCCCCAATATGTTGCCTCTTTGACATTGCATCCAACAGCCTAAGTTTCAGACAGAGAATCTGGCTTTTCCAAATGTGTAAAGCTCCTAATTAGCTGACTCCTGGACATATTCTATGGCATGCAAGGAGTTAGAGCCCCTCTAAGAAATGCTATATGTTTTTCCTTTGTGTTTTAGGTGAGCCATATTGGAGGAAAGATTGCCTCTTTCCTGCAGGACCTTACCAGTTGTCATAAGAATAACCATAGATGTCAAGAGCTTTCTACCAGGTTCTTACGGCATTGATGAAATGGCCCCCTGAGAGATCTTAGGTGGATTAAAAAAAATTACATATCACGTATCTCTAAGTTGGCATATCATAGACATTCAATTAGTGTTAATTAAATTATACTGGAGAAAGTATATAATGCATTACAAATAACTTTATGGATAGCATTAGTATTATTATTGCCAAAAAATGAAGTTTATTTTTTTCCTTTTGACTTCTTTTTTTATTGCAAAGTAAAAAGTGTCAGGATACCTATTAATCTAATGAAACTTAAGGTTTATAAACTCAAGATTCACATAATTTTTGAGATGAGACTGGTGTCCCTCTCCATCTGAACTCATCTTGCAAATTCGACAACTGAATTATCTCAGCTATCCAGAGATACTTTGATGACACCTTAGAACATTCAGACCAAGCAGGTTGTGAGATACACTTTTTAATATCTATTCACTGACCTATATTTAATATGCATTTAACTTTTTCAGCAAAGGTGTCCACTTAGAATACTTTATCTCTCCAAAAGTAAACACTACCGAATTTGAGTTTTCTGAGTTTAATAGCATGAGGAATGTTCTAGCAGGGCATACAGAAAGTTATCATCTCCCTCCATTCCCTCTGGAATGCATCTCAACTGATGCCCAGGGAACACTGACACTTGAGGCTAGCGATCTTCAACACAGCTGCATCTTCCAAATTGGAGAGTTTCAACGGCAGTCAGTTATGTTTGTTCCAGACCTGTTTTTTGCTAGTTGTACTTAATATTGAATTTCTTAATTAAAAATCCACTAAACCGGGAGCACCTGGGTGGCTCAGTCAGTTAAGCATCTGACTTTGACTTACATCATGATCTCCTGGTTCATGAGTTCAAGCCCCACGTCAGGCTCTGTGCTGACAGCTCAGAGCCTGGAACCTGCTTCAGATTGTGTGTGTGTGTGTGTGTGTGTGTGTGTGTGTGTGTGTGTGTGTGTGTCTTCTCCTCCCCTACTCATGCTGTCTCTTTCTCTCTCAAAAATAAATAAAAACATTGAAAAATTATAAAAAATAATCCATTAAACCAATGAGCCACTAATGTAAAAAGACTGTTTTTACAAAAAACGAAGTTGAGAGGTTTGGAAAGCAGGTTTGTGAGAAAACAATTGTTGAATTATTTTCAGGCAGAATAACTATAAAAATGGAAGGAAAAAGAAACCTAAAAATGTAAAGCAATTCTGCCTTGAGATTCCTTTGTGTCCTTGTTTTAACGAAAAATCAAACTGGAAACTAGAAAAACTGATTATAAAAGAATGATGTTATCCTAATATGTGCACCTATGCTTTAAAAAAAGTCAAAAGCCTTTCATTGATCCTCATCAGAATACTGTCATATAAATAGGTATCTACATGTTTTTAAAATAAGACGTGAACCCATTTTCGGATTAACCTACCAAATTTTGATCAGAGTAGGAAGCTCCTGGTACCCTTTTTCTTACCAGAATCTCTCATTTGGACTTTTTCCCCCCAAATCCCTCCACCGTTTTCTCAGAGCTCAGCTTCTCCCACCTGACTTTGTCCTTTTCTAAAAAGCGAGTGACCAGAAGAAACTTAACTGAGGCTCCCTTGGCCCTCTCTTCTTATTTCCTGAATGAAAAATGATACTGTGTTCTCGTCCACATCAGAAATCTTCTATTATATTCCATAAGCATCACAATAATTCTAGAAAGAGATCAGATTTTTTATTAAAATAAACAAACATTGCAATCAGTTTTCTGTCACTTACCCAAGAAAAGCAATAAGCAAAGCCTCCAAATGTCTATATCTGATTTACATTTGTATTACTTCAAGCTTAAGGTGCACTTCATCATGAGAACTCTAAATCTACTTTTTTTTTAATTCCATGACTTTATATTCTATATTGATTACATTTATGGACAAAACCCATTCCTCGATGGATGGAAATACTAAAACAAAAGGAACAGACGGCTAAATGACTTCACAGTAGATTTTCAAATCAGCCTGCAAAGATTTTCTTCTTTTAAATGAGGCAGACCCTTCAATTTCCATCCCATTGCATGAGATAATGTAATCCAGTGTAGTGGAGGAAAAAATGATTATTTTTATGCCAGCCAGAAGTTTATAAACTACACTTTTTTTACTCAATGATTAGTTCTGCACACTCAAGAAAAAAAACAATTGTGTCAACTCTTTATGCCAGCAGATACCAGCATTATTGGGAAATGTTTGGTGATGGGTGTGGCTCATTGGCCGTGATGGGATTTGAGAAGGCATGGTGTACCTGGCCCATCAGGGTGACATATGGTGCATGAGTTTAAAGGACCACATGGCACTTTCCCTTTGTTACTCTCCTTCTTGCCTTGGGCTGTGAACATATTCTCCCTGGAATAAAAAAATATTGGATAAAGAGTTTGAATGGTGCCTTCGAAGGGGCACAGTCTTACAGAGGGTTTACTTTACCAGCTGCTCACGGAGCAAAGGTTTTTTTGAAAGATCGGCGGATGCCCCCTTCCTGTAAGTTTCAATCAGCATGGAGACTTTTATACTTTCTTTTAATCCCTCAGCAAAGTGATTGTTTTTTTTCTTTCCCAGTCGACCACACTTATCTGAGTACACTGTGTAGAATTAACAAAGATTAAAGGGAAGAAAAGATTTACCCTTCCTGGGCCATTCTGTCTCCTGATTCTAAGGGTAGTTTGGGAGAGGACAGGGTTAATGCCCCCCGGATCGCTAACCTGAATAGCTTCCCTTAGCTTGGCTCCTTTCCTCTCCTCAAATAAACCCCGATGGTTAAGGCAGTGGCAGATTCTATCAACTCAAGGCTGATGGAAAAGTAGGATCGTGTCCACTGCCGTGAGCCCCAATGTGTTCGGACAGAAACAGGGGTTTTAGTCCCTGTTTATTGTCAAACTGAAGAGATAGCCTGTTATGTGGGCCAGCACTTTTGTATTCCATAACCTCTTTGTCTCCCATTTCATACCGGTTTAGCCTAATTGGCGCTAATAATCGCATCTGTTGCTACAGCAGACAGAGCCCAGAATGGCTGCTCGGATGTGTTCTACAACTACCCCCATGCTTCCGAGTCCACGCAAACCTGAAACGCTTCATAAAGTTTTGGGATTTTCCCTTTATCCTCTGTATGTTTTAGAAGCTAATGAAAAGCAAGTTTTTGAAATGTATAATGGCTTCCTTCATTATGTGAAACAAGTCTCACTGATTTTAGGACTAAAACTACAATCAGTGAAACGATGGTAGGAGAAAAC
Organism: Lynx rufus; assembly: GCF_022079265.1. NCBI lineage: Eukaryota > Metazoa > Chordata > Mammalia > Carnivora > Felidae > Lynx > Lynx rufus. Next base: position 935,444 of record NW_025814878.1, read on the forward strand.
GAAATGTATTTTCATGTGAATGAAGAGAGTAAGTGTTTTGCATAATTTTAATGGGAAAAGGATGAAGTGGTAGGAAATAAATGAGAAGTGCACAAGCAGAGTAAAATGCCTGAAGTAATGGTTCGCCTAAGCACAAGGCGATTGTGGTCCCCAGTAGACTCGGGAGCTCTCGTTCTCCAAGGAATAAAGGCCCCGGGGGCTTTCCAACAGCTTCAAGTGAACCAGCATGGTGGCCCCGTCCATCTGAGACAGAGCTTGGCCGGGATCTGCCTTAGGGGTTGCCAGAGTCAGAGTCGGCAGTCACCTGCAGAGCACGATTTACCAGGGTGGTGGGCATTGTGTCTTGTGCAGAAATACTAGCTGCTGTGCACCACTCCCCGCCTGAGTTCTGAACCAAGCGAGACAGGGTGGCTCATTGCCGTAAAAACCAATGAGGGCAAAGGTGGTGTAGATTCAGAACAAGAGGTGGTTGCTATGAACCCTGCTCAGATCCTCTGCATAGGAGACCTGTCCCTCTCCTATATTTCGTGGAGGCGTGGACCACATAGCATCCAGCACTAGCAAACAGAGCCAGGAAAGAAAAGATGCACCTGGGCATTACGGGCCAGCCCTGCTCCCAGATGTCTCTGTAGTAATCCCTCCTCCTGCCTTGGACAGACAGGGGCGACACAAAGGCCCACATGCTTCCTTGTGATCCTCCACGGGGAACAGAGGCCAGGAAAGAGGATGCACCCATGTACACAGACACATAGGAGCACACACACATAAACACACACAGATATATACACAGACATGCACAGAGACACAGATACATACATACCAAAGAAAAACAGACACAAACGCAAAGACACAGACACACACAGACACAAATATAAACGCACAGACACACGTAGACACATGCATAGACACACACACACACACACACACACACGCACATGCATAGACACAGGAGACACAGATACATACACACAAAAGCACCGACAGAAACACACAGCACACACACAGACATACATACAAACACCAGTTGTCTTTATCATCCCCGAAGGAAGAAACTAGTTTTTGTTTCTTTTTCATCTTCAAAAATTACTTTTCAAGATGTAAATAGACTCCTTCCTCTATTTTTTAAAGGTCATTTGACTGCAGCATAAACTAGAAGGAGCTCTAAATTTGGAGACTGGGTTTCAAGACCTCATTCCAGACTTCCCTGAATGTACCTTTTGCAACAGGTGGCTCCTTGAGCCCCTGTCTCGTCCACGCAATGGAAATAAATAGTGCCTGTCTAGATGGATATGGCTGTTATAAAAATCAGAGGTGGATGTGAATGAAGACTGCAAGGTGCAAAGGTACAGTTTCATCGTCATTATCATGTGTGGTGGGCATCCTTTGCCCTCAGACTGACAAAAGACCTTGGCCCAGGAAGGGGATAGAAAAATACGTGCACACATGAAGGAAAAAGGTCTAAGAGGAGATAGGGCGCCTGAGTGGCTCAGTCAGTCAAGCATCCAACTTCGGCTCAGGTCATGATCTCACGCTTTATGGGTTCAAGCCCCACATCAGGCTCTGTGCTGATAGCTCAGAGCCTGAAGCCTGCTTCAAATTCTGTGTCTCCCTCTCTCTCTCTCTGCCCCTTCCCTACTCACGCTTGCTCTCTCTCTCAAAAATAAACAAACATTTTTTTGAAAATTAAAAAAAAAAAGAGTGGAGATAAAACCAACTCTACACCTACTGCTATTTTGGTGGGAGATCTTAGAACAGGTGCTTACCCAGCCACATGTGGACTGGGACATCCTGAACTCATCACCCCACATTTTGTCTCCAGGTCAACAGACATTTACTTAATTAATAAACATGAAGTTCAGTCTGCTAAGTAGATGTGGGGCTCATTCTCAGGACTGGCCTTTCCACCCACCCTGAATTTTGTTCTGTTGTTGTTGTTCTTGCTTGTTTGTTTGTTTTTAATTGGGAGAAGGAGAAATGAAGACTGCTCTTAGTTTTCATCCCCTGGTAATCTCTGGTCCCTAAAGGGGTACTTTCCTGTGGTTCCCTAGAGTTGACAGAGGTGCTGAATAAGGAGAGGAGAAAAGGCAACACTGTCTCTAAAAACATGGGAAAGATAATTTGTGAGGCAGCTTAGAATGAGTCCTTTATCAGTTTACACATTACCAGACTTTTTATTTTATTTTTTCCAGGTTAGCAGCTGGGGACCTATAGACATAATATTATGTAGATATTTTCATTACTTTTCCTTTTCTTCATTTTTTTTTTTGCCATGGGAATAAGAAATCATTGTTCTTACATGATTTTGCCCTTGACAGTTTAATCAGAGAAAATGCATTGCAGCCATTTGACATTTATTTATGGTAATGAAATGGACCCCATGAGGTAACCTCCTCCCTGCCCCCTTGCCGTGGTGTTAATGCACATCCGCGAGGCACCCAATACATGTCGGTGACCACACAGAGGCACCATGTGGGCAAGGTGGAGGGAACCTCAGTAGCATTTTGCACATGAATGAATAACTTTTTTTTAACGTAAAAACATATATTTTTGAGAGAGACAGAGCATGAGTGGGGTAGGGGGAGAGAGAGAGAGAGAGGAACACAGAATCTGAAGGAGGCTCCAGGCTCGTAGCTGTCAGCACAGAGCCTGAAATGGGGCTTGAACCTATGGTCTGTGAGATCATGACCTGAGTCCAAGTCACTTAACCGACTGAGCCACCCAGGCGCCCCAAGAATGAATAACTTTTTAAAAAACTGGAAATGATCAGTCGACTCACTTTCAATTTCAGCCTGGTTTCATGGATTATAATAGCATCTTACCTCCTCCTTCAATAAGAGTTTACTCTGAGCTTCATTTCAAGCCATTTATGAAGCTGTGTTCCATCAGTTCATCAGAGTTACTCAATGCTACGGCAGTGGTAGAAATCTGAGCAGACCTTTTATGTGTGACGGCGTGACTCTTTTGGTACCAGGCGTTATTCTTCTATGAAACTTCCCGTCAAATTAGCATTAATGGATGGCCTGTTCAGGCAGGTGCTCGCAAATGTCTGTACTGTTTTTGACATTGGTCCCATCATCACTGTGCCCTTCCAGTGTTGGGCTGAGGCTTTCAAACTCCCTCCATAGATTCAGAGTTTTTAAACCATGTTTCCAACAAACCTCCATCTTAGTCTTGTCTGGGCTCTTTGGCCCTTCACCGGTAGCATCATTCACACGGACTTTCCATGGGACAGAAGAGCGCTTCTTCACCACAAACATTTAAGTCATGAAGACCACGGTGTAAAAGAGATGTTTCTGTCTGTCCACTGAGGGACACCCTCTGTCCTTTTCAGCTGCCTCAGTGCTCACAAAGACAGTGCTCACCAGCAGCAGCCACGGCATCTTGGAGGACAAGGATAGTCTGCTCAAAGGGGTGTGGTCCCTAAGTCTCACAGTGGACAGCCACTTGCAAGAAGTGGTGTGAGAGCCTCACCTGCCCCTCGTGTCCCTCCCTCTCCCCCGCTAGCCCTTGTTCCCCAGCTTCTTAGCGCTGGGTGGGCAAGATGGTGTCCCACCGTCCATGCAATCTGTGTGTGGAGTGTGGACAGAGGGAGGGTCGCCACACTGGGCTGCTCTGTGTCTACACGATCAAGTTACATCTGTGCCCACAGAGGCTGTCCTTCGGTATAGCCTCACTTTACGTGCTCCGTATTCCTCCCACCAGACCCTGTGCTCTGCGGCCGTCACATGGCACCCGCCTACAGGGTCTGGGAGATTTGTGACAGAGGACTGGAGTTTCCAAGCATGCTCAAGGAGGAGCACTAAAAGACCATGGAGTGGGGAGACCAGGCCCCGAGGTGCAGACCCATGATAGGCATCATGGAGCAAAGAGACATCTGTCTGCACACTGAGCCTTTGTACACATGTTCAAGATCATGCACAGAGGCTTTCCCTTGCATACATGTGATGAAGTATCAAGAAAGCATCACCATACTTATTTTATTTTTTAAATACAGCTTCTTCAGGACTGTCCAGGGAAGTGTGTTACTTAAGGCTTAGAGTTAGCCCTTATCATTGAGCATCCAGCAATTCACCTGGCACTGACCCGGCACCTGCCCCAGGTGGCACTTTGTCCCCTTCGTCACTGTGCGGCTTTCGACCTCTCTTCCATTGGGCCCTCCTCCGTGAAAAAAGAGCAACACAACCGAACCCAACAAACAGCTCTCCATAAAACCGATCGTCCCTTCGAATCAAATGTAGTGGATGACACTGGAAGAGTTTTATGGCAAATTATTGACAAGTGCCTCCACACCACGGTCTTCATAATAGTCATTGCCTCCCAAATGAGCAGGGGCCGAGGAAGACACCTGACAGAGGATTTGGGTTTTATTAGAGTTTGTTGTAATCTGACTAGCAAAGCATTTTCACCATGGACCATCTGTCAGCACATGTAAATAGCCTCATTTGGTAAGACCAGATGTTCTAACAGTATTCGTTTAAACAGGAGTCTACCTGTTCTTTGATTATAGCCAGTTATGGAAGGATGCAATTTTACTATATTCCAAAATGATTTCTCTTTGGCTTTTAAATCTCCTGGTTAATGGCTCTTGTGCATCTTATTTACCCCCGCAGAAGGCAAAGAGCTCCGGAGGTAGGAATCAGAAAGCTGATTTGTCTTTTCTACTCCACTGTTAGGAATTTGGGTTTGTAAGTCATCAACTACCACCAGCCCTGGTGTCCCCTATTAAAAAGGAGGAAGTCAGATGAGATGATCTTCAAGGTCTCTTTCAACTGCTGTGTGATTGTTGTACCTTTTTAGTTGTGGCCTCAACACAGGAGCTCTGGCCTCACCATCTGCAGCACCAAACAGCTGTTGCCCTGGCCTCACCTCCTTCGTAGTTACATCAGGGACGATATGCAAACACCACAGCACAGCTCTGAGGAGGACATATGAATGTTCTGAGGACAATGCCAGCCACTTCGCAGACCCTTGACTCTTCCTCTTAATTATGAGAAAGAATTTTAAAAGAGAGAGTACTAACATTTACAAATTAGTTTGGCTTTACTGAGTTCGCATGACCTGGCTGAGACCTAGTAATGGGATGGAAAACCTATGACGAAAAACATCTGCCTTGTTGGGTCCCAGATGGATGCCCTCCAGATAAATCACAACACTCTTTCTCTCCAGGGAAGACCAGACCCCAAAGGCAAAGAGCGAGCCTCAGTTTCCTCCATCCTCATTTCCAAATGGCCCCCATTTCTGCTCGAGTCCCTGTCTCTCTTGAGATGTTAAATAGACTGGAAATTAGGAGTATCTAATAGTCCATGATAATTTAGTTCATAATAATTTTTGGACTGGTTAGGATGTGGGAACAGAATCCCTGATTTCAAGCCTCTCACTAGCTGCACAGCTAGCACGATTTCACGTAACGTAGCTGAGAGTGAACTTACCTGTCTGTACAATGGGGGCAGTTGCTGTGCGGCAGTTCAGGTTGTTGTAAGGATGAAATGAGCTTAGCTCATTCTAGGTGAACCGCTTAGCACTGCCCACTACAGAAATATGGGCTAGTAACACATCCCGCTATGGAGGGGGCCCAGCCAGCCCGAGGACCCCCAGCCACGGCCATGCTTCAGGTCTTCAAAGGGACAATCTACAGATGGAGCCCATTTCCTTGGAAAGTTGCAGGGGTCTCTGGCTCCTCGCTATCCAGCTCATCCAAACCTAAAGGTCAACCACTGGTGAGGGGCCGTGTTGACCCACCTCTTACTGCACCACCAGCGCTATCTGTAACTCCGTTCTGACTCACCTGAGGGACGGGACCTGTTCTCAGCAGGAACGGTGACTCACTCACACACCTCAAGATGCAGGGCCATCCATGTGGTTATCTAACGTTCTCCAGCTCATGGGACCCCCTACCCCAACACACGCACAATATATACAATGTCAGCACCCAGCGTTAGCCCATCATAATTTCTATTCATCTGACAAAAGAGATTTTGGACAGAGTCCCTCTCAACCTCATGCCATGTGAGCAACTACCCGTCTACCCTCAACCTGGTCCCAGATTAGAAAAACCAGGCAAAGTGATTCTTCAGACTGGCTCACAGAGGCAGGACCCTGAGCTCCGTGATTGAGTTAGGGTGGTTTCAGGATACAAATGCCACATCTGAAGTGGGAAAAAGCACTTTCCTTCCTTTGAAGATTCATCTGGCCGGAGAGGAGAGGAGTGCTCCTCGGGCTTGAGATAGTCAGTGTCTCAGGCTACTTAACTATGCCGTGCTCCCTTATCCATCCAGGAATACTCAGAGTCTGCAATTTCTTTTGTTCCACAGTAGGATGTGGCTTTTACAAAATCCTTATGATATTCTTTGCAACTCTCTACAGTGTCTATTTAAAAGTCAATAATGTTAATTTGCTTGATAAATTTCCACAGATCCCAACCCTATTATGCTGTTAGCTTAATGCACCTGACTTTTAACAGATGTCTTAAGGATCCAATGTCACTAAAGGGAATACAGCACGGGTTGAAGTAGACTCTTTGGAACACTGTATTTTTAGGCACAACATCCTCAATTGGAAGAAAGATAAAAATACACTATGATAAACTGGAACCACGAGGACAGATTCACAATATGTTCAGCAGAGAAACTTGTTTGGCAATCAGAAAACAAAGAAAACCAAGTAAATTAACTCCTCTGGGTATTTGTGTGTGTGCATGTCAGGGTGATTTTGTTCTAAAATGTTTCCCATACCTTGACATTTTCTGAAACGGAATATTCCAGTTTTAATTTCTATGATAGCAAATAAATACAATATTGTTTGGGCAGTGAAACCTGGATAGAAATTTAATTGCAGAACCATAGGCTTTACAGAGGAAAACACTTACTGATCTGCAAAACTTCAAATGGCTTAATGAATATTTAGAAACAGACACATTTTCCAGACAACCGGATTTTTTCTGACTTTCATTATTTTAAGGTGAATAAAAAACAAAAGTGAAACAAATTTTCCTGATTTCATATGAGGTAGAACAGTGAGATCAAATGCACCAGCTACAGTTTGACCCAAATGCCACTGTATAAAACATGGGCATTAATGGATAAAGTTTACTAACCATCTATACTGTCATCACTAAGTAAAGGTAGAGTTCTATTGCTAGACAAGTTCACAGATCCTGTGCTTTTTTTTTTTTAATCATGTTCACCTGGTTTCATGATGGAAAGTTTACTGATCGTATTGATGAGAAAACTCCAGTGAAGAAAAGAACCTGGCTAGATCCGCAAAGAAAACTCAGTCTAGTGGAGCCCCCACAGGGAGACTTCGAGAGAGACGTGCAGTCTCAGATGGTGTCTGACCGGCCCTTATCCCCAAAGAGGTCGGTGCTTGTGAGGGGTGTCCAGGGGCCTCAGAGAATCTGACCGAGCTGCACAAGCATCTTGGCACAGATGATTCACTGACGGTGACACATGGCGTCAACAACCCCCACCGCATAGCAGAACTCCCCTGGGGAGTTTTAAAAAAACCAAGGATGTCCCAGTCCCTCCCCAAAGATTCGAAGTCGATTGATGTAAGAGGGTCTTGCCATCTGTATTGGTTTCCGCGAGCTGCCATGCCAACGACCAGATACTGGCGGCTAAAACATTTATTTTCTCACGGTTCTGGCTCGACGCTTGTGATCGAGGTGTCGGCAGAGTTGGCTCTTTCTGGGGCCTGTCACCTTGGCTTGGACCTGGCTGTCTTCTCTCTGGCTTCATGTGGTCTTGCCTCTGTGTGTGTCTCTGTCCTAATCTCTTCTTACAGGAACACCAGCCAGATTGGATTAGGGCCCGCCCTAACGACCTCCTGTCCCTTTATCCTCCCTTTAAAGACCTTACCTTCAAATACAGTCCTATTCTGAAGTTGAGGGGATTAGGACTTCCACACATGAGTTCAAGGGAAGGAACACAGTTCAGCCCTGAATGGTCTCCACATTTGTTAAAAGTTCTCCAGGTGACTTTAAAGCGCAGCCAAGGCTGGAGCTCTGACATGCACATAGCTGTCCTTGGAGAGCAATGTCACACAGCAGGGAAGGACACAGCTCTGTCAGGAGCAGAGTTGCCTGGGTTCAAATCCGGCTCTGCTCCTTACTGGCTGTGTAGCCTGGGTTTATCTCTTTATGTCCCTGGGGGGTCAGATCACTGAATACCCACCACATAAGATGATGGCAAGGGTAAACTAAGCTGGGCCGAATTAAAAGGTCATCACCAGGATTATTATTTCATGTTTGTGTGGTTTTTGTTTGTTTTATTAGGAGAGTGTGGATGACTTGAAAGTCTAAATCAGGGGTGCAGTCAACTTTTGTAAGCCAAGGTTAATGGAAAACAGTCACATACCTTGGTTTATTGATTGTCTATGGCTGCCTTCAAAATACGATGGCAAAGTTAAGTGTTTACACCAGAGACCGATACGACACAAAGCCTAAAACACTTGCCATCTGGGCCTTACAGGAAAAAAAAAATTACCAATTCTTGGTCTAAATCAATATATAGACAATATTTGTTATGGTTAAGACCCTAGGTTCTAATTGTACACAGAAGGACCCATTGTCCTTTGTTGGAATTTCAGTTCAGATTAGTGGCTGTGTGACTTAGGACCATATATCTAACTTCTCCATACACTGGATCCATTCCTCATCTATAAAATAGGGTTAATAATATAAGTATCCTTTCCTGTCTAGGTTCATTTGTTTCCTGAGTTAGTTTCATGAAATTCAGTAAGTGAAAGAAACACATTATCCAAAAATCTTGGTTCCTGTATTATGGATAGCTAATTCCAAATAACGAAGGATACCAATCCAATCTCAACGTTACCTAAATCAGTCAATCTTAGGGTTTGACACTGAAGGTTGTTCTAACAATTAAGTAATAATATACATAAGCATACAGCCCAGTGCCTGGAATGCGGCTGAATGTCAACGCATGTTCGCAAAAATAGCGGCAGGATATTGAATATAATGTTGCTGTTATTAACAGAATTGGTGTGGGGAGGTGGCGGCTGTGCCCCGTCCTCATTATGGACTTCACCCCATGGTGTGGCCCCAGTCACTCCCATCCACCCTCTGTATAAAGCAGAGGTAGGCAGGTGACCTTCACAGCACACAGGGCAAGAGTCAAAAAATAAATGAGGAAACAAACAAAACACAGATAAACGCAATGTATTTCACCCTTCACTCTTATCAAATCCTCGTTAAGCTCATCATTCTCCCGGAAAATTCAGCGGCGCTGACTGCACTGCAGAGGACCCCAGGGCAGGGCCCCAGAGCTGCAGGATGTTGCCAGAAGAATGAGCAGGTGCAGGGCTGTGTGCACGTGCGGACACGCTGGACGCAGACCACACATGAAGTGTGCTTGCCTGCTGGACCCGCTGCACAGTACAGTGCACTCTCCTCCTTCTGTGCATGAGGAAGCTGAGGCTTGGGACGGTTACACTGTCAGAGGACACACAACCAGGAAGAAACAGAGCCAGGGTTCAAACCCAGTTTCAGGTGTGTCCGAAGGACATCTTTTTCCAGGTAGAGATGACTGGCCTTGGAGGGTGAGACAGACCCATCGTGTAACCAAAGAGGCACTCCTGCTGTCCCCAGCAGTTAAATACTTCATGTGTGTGATTCCCCCAGGAGACCCCCACCCCTAGGGTTCCCTGCCAGACCCCCGTGCATGCCCAGGAGAGGGAGCTGCCTCTTCTTCTCCGTCAGCCTCACGGCACAAGGCAAAGTCTTGGGCTTCTCTCCCACCGGATATGGCAGGTGACATTCAAGTAACTGTTCCTTCAAGTTCAGGGATGCGACAACGTCCTCCTGAGACCCCTCGATGGTGTGAAGGACTTGGTGGCCTCTGGAGAAGTAAAGAGAATTCTACTGACACTCAGCTCACACAAAAGAGGGAATCTGGAAAAAAAAAATTCCTGGGTTTCAAAGACAACTATTTTATTCTATTCTCTTAAGAAGAAATAAAACTGAAGGTCATGGAATGTGTAGGCCAGCTACAGTGGTTGGCATTTTAAAGAAGAGAGGCATTGTTGGTGTTCACAAGGAAAGGTTGCCTTAGCAGCTCTCGGGTTGGCTGTGATCAACAGGTGCCCGTGTCTGCCAGAGAGCACTTAGGTGCACTTACGTATCTTTTCTAAAATAAACCCTAAAAGAACTGGCCACACAATTAAGGATGAGTCTTTCCACAGCTTTTGTAACCTTAAGCCTCATCTATGCTAATGAACCAAGTGAAGTGTGTGATACCATGACTGTCATTAAAACTGAAACAAAAACCCAACGAAATAACTAAGACCTCCCAGCACTGCCAGCCTCATGAGTCACCGGTTTTGCTGGGATGTCGCTTTTAATTGGCAGCGGGAGCCGCTCCCTGGCATTGGCATGCAGAGGTGGTCTGGCTTCTTTTAATGCTCCTTGAATGTTGAAGCTATCAATTTGAACAGACCATTTTAATGTACTGCTGGGGGGAAATAGAATTCTAACAAGAGATAGTTAACTGCTTGCACTTTTTATTAGTTTTTCTTCCTAGATACTTTCTGCGGCTCTAAATGGGATAAATTGGGTAAGAATGTATGTCAGGATACGTTTTGATTTCGGTAGCTGTTCAGAGACACTGGACTTTATTCCTTTTTTAGCTCTTGCAAATTCACAATGGATGAAAAGCCGGTGTGTGTGTGTGTGTGTGTGTGTGTGTGTGGCCACAACCGTTCATGCCTAGCAACTAGCCTAGAGAAAACAAAATAGAAAAGCAAGAAGAGGAGAATATGTCTCTAACCATATGTAGCAAAACACATCAGAAAGCATTTTCATGCCCCCATTAAATAGAAACTGTCCAATAAATCCCTGGTAACCTAGAGTCATTCCCATGTTAACAGGGTTACTTTTTTTTTTTAACCAAGGTGTTTTCATGCTATGAGACATTCCTTTTCTAGATTATTTTATTTTTCATTTGCATTTATTATTTTTGAACGTCTGTAATCACGTGTGCCATGGATTTGCTGCCCTTGGCACTTTTCATGAAGCACCTTGGAAAGCTATTCGTGTCCTTTCTTACCTGATTCCAAGCTACTCGAGGGTCTTACGTGACTTGGTGGCAGGCCAGCGTTTTCCAGAGGTTAAATGCTATATGGTTTCATTTATAACAGCCAAAGCTTTTTATCTAAAATATTCCACTGAGGGAAGCCCACCATTTTGAAGGCCTTACGTGGGCACTGGCCTGGCGGGTGTTTCCCGTTTGATACACCTGCTTCCTGCAAACTCTCCCCCGTCCTCTAACACAGGTGCTCAGCCCCTCCCTCCCCTTCTCTCCTGGCCGTGGCTGTGGGTGGGAGCACGGTTCCAGAGAGCTGGCAGTCGAAAGGCAGGATGCCTGGAAAATACCACCGAAACTCTCCAAGGCAGTGCTGCCTCGTGGAACCCTGGGGGATGCAGACGGCCCCTGAAGGAATGTTGTTGTCTGTGTTCCATTTTATCTGTGACCTGTGTTGGAGCGGAAGACAATTTTCCCGTTTGGACACTCACACTTGCTGTGTCTCTTGGTTCTCTTCGGAGTGCGATTGCTGCCGTGTTACCTGTTCTTTTGTGACAAGTCTTTCGCTGACAGGGAGCAACTATCTTTTTTGATCGTCACCGCTTTCCCTTGTCCGAGTGCCTAGTGGAGGGCCATCAGCACAGTGGGTGGGTGGCAAACGTCATCACTGGCGATGATGCCAAGGGGAACTTTGGATGCCAGGAGAAGAATACTGTCCAATGAGCTCCGTAATTTAAAAACGGCAGATCGGGTAGAACCTAGGCTTATGTATATGTGAGTTTTATTCTAGTGAAATGGCAACAGCCAGGTACTTTTGAAACCTCTTTAAAAGACCATTTCAGGGGTGCCCGGGTGGCTCAGTCGGTTGAGCCTCTGACTCTTATTTGGGCTCAGATCACAATCCTGAGGTCGCGGGATCGAGTGCCACATCAGGCTCTGCACTGTGAAGCCCACTTAGGATTCTCTCTCTCTCTCCCTCTCTCTCTCTCTCTCTAAAAATAATAATAATAAAATAAAAGACAATTTCAAAATAATGTAATCCTTGGAAGCACAGGAAGATTTTAAGATACTCTCTGCTTTTGAAAACCCACTAAAATTAAGGAAGTTTGATTTGTTTAATTAATTTTAGTTCTGGGGCACCTGGGTGACTCAGTCAGTTAAGCCTCCTACTCTTGATTTTGACTCAGGTCATGATCTCGTGGTTCATGAGTTTGAGTCCTGCATCAGGCTCTGCACTAGCAGTATGGAGCCTGCTTGAGATTCTCTCTCTCCCTCTCTCTCTCTCTCTCTGCTTCTCTTTCTCTCTCTCTCAACATAAATAAATAAATCTTAAAAAAATATAATTAACTTTAGTTCTGAAATCGAATGGTGATGGTGGTGGTGGTATTAGTTATAATGTCAACAGTACTTTCTATTCATCAGGAACACAACACATGTGTCATGGGATGCGGGACAGAGCATCTCGTTAAGCCCTCACTTCCACTCTCCAAGGAGAAGGCACCTCAGAGGCGAAGCCTGACTAACCAGGTTTTCAAAAGAGGAGGTCATAGGGCAGTGGAGAAGGGCCTGGGGTAGGGGGGGAGTGTTGTCGGGCATCCAAAGCTCAATTTGTCAGACCCCAAAGGCTCAGCTTCCCCTGTGTCTCAGCAAGCTTCCCCTGAAATCGTGGGATTCAGTCAAGTGCACAGTAAAAAATACATGCCTTTTCAGGGCAAAAATTCAATCAAATTGCAGGCTGAAAAGGCTTTTGTTATTCTGATATCTTGGGTGACTAAACAAAATGAAATGTTCTGTGAGCTCATTGACACCGTCCTCTTCTGAGCGCACCAAAGCTCCGCAAACTCCTTCAGCTAAATACCTGAAAGCATCTCACAGACCCTTCAGCTGGAGACTGGGGCCCGGCTCCATTGAGGCACAGTGGAAGTGGAGAGCCTTTGAAAGGGTTTGTCAAGAAAGCTTTTATCATCATTAGCAGAACTCAGAAATGTGGGTCACCAGGGTAACCGCTGTCGCCCCAAGGTTTTGAGTCTGCTCAACTCCTGAATTAACTGCTTCTTCCACACACTTTGCTTATCTGCAGCATCTTTCTGCAGATCGAATAGGCCCTTGCTGGGTAGGGGGGGGGGGGGTGCGGGAGGAGGCAGGGAGAGCAGGAGCTGGGACTTGAATGAGCTTCTTAGAGCCAGACTCAGGACGGGGAAAATGTGAAGAAAGCCAGTAGAGCCCAGGGCCAGGCTGGGGTTGGGTAAGATGGGAGGCCAGGGAGATGGCGGGCCAAGCCATATGGCCCTTGTGTGACCAGCTGGGTAATTTGGCTTCAGGCCTAGGGAATGGAGCTTTGAAGCAGAAAGGTTAAATATGGGTACATTTGATGAGTTGGCCATTGGGAATGTGGAGAGGCCAGCTGAGAGGGAGGGTGATTTGGGAGGCCAGGATGGGGCCCAGGGAGAGGCAGTGAGGCTGCCTTCTGGCCTTCTGAGACTGCTTCTGACTGCACCCCGGCTCGGCCCACACCCCATCCCCGGGTCTCAGCTGGACTCTGCTGACGGACAGCCTGCCTTCCACCTCTCCTGGGTCCAAATCATCCTGTTCCCGTCTGTTAGAAACGTTTTCTTCCCTCTTCTCCTCCGCTTCTGTGCCTGCCTATGAGGTCTAGGCTCCAGCTGCTGAGATTCAACTGTCGGAAGATGTTCCTCAACTGCACATCATCCATCCTTTAAATCTTCACAGAACCACGTGTCCTCCCAATGGGTGTTGATTCTAGCGCTCTAGTTACTTGTGGGCACTTTATACCTTCTGTTGGCCTCCCCACCTCAAGGACACGTGCATTACCCATCTACCCACCACCATTCCCCTCCATGGCCTGATGCAGCCCTACGTGGCGTGGCGAATGTCTGCTAAGTGAACTTTAATCAGCAGTGCCACCGTGAGGACTGAGTGAGCATCGGGTGTGGTCGGTCCCAAGAGGCAAGTTCCCTCTCCTCAGCTCCATTTCTTTCATTCTCTGGAAAGTCTGGTCACTGCCCTCAGCTAGCTGGGGTCTCATTGTTCAGCTGGCAAATATAGAAGCCCTTCATGTTTAGCCACATCTCCTCACACAAAATAGGATGAAGAGCCAAACCACGGCAGCTTTTTATTAGACCGATACCATACAAGTGGCACTGATTCCTAATCCAACTGTTCTACAGAATCGGAAAGGAGAGCGATAGGCCAATAATTAGAAACGTCCTGTACCGGCATCATCCAACATTGCTCTAATCGACAACATGTAGTGCAGTGTTTTTTTCTCTTCTTCTGCTTGTTTGTGTGTTCATTGTCGTTCATTTTCACTCAAACTGATTGTGTAACTGCCCACAAAGCACATACCTACAAGCCGAATAAAGGAAAGTGAGTTCCTAGAAGCGTTTTAGGGCATCATAAACCCACGAAACAAAATGTGTTCCTCCATGAAGGTTTTGATTAAAATCCTCTGGCTTTGTGTTCTTACCGAATGCAGTGCAAGTGAATGTAGCACAAGTGCTTTGACAGTTCAGAGTCACCCTGCTACACAGCGGCAGCCATAAAGCTGGACAGTGTCAGCGCTAATCGGGTTCATAACGGCAGTTACGGCCATTTGTGCCCTAAATTGGAGGTTGCAGGTACCAGCAGCTAAAGCAATAAAACATCCCTTTTACTTTCTCCAGAGAGCGGCACTTCCTTTGGTGAGGGTTCCACCAATATTTCTAGAACCCTCCATCAAAAGAAAGAGTCTCTAAAGGTCTTCACAGGTGTTCATAATTGACAGACTGGTGACAGGTCTTATGGATGTATTTGATGACAGTAGCCACACTTATCCTGTCATTGGAGTAGGAAAGTGCTTTTTATAATAAAAAATAGCTCGGGGCACCTGGGTAGCTCAGTCAGTTAAATGTCTGACTGTTGATTTCGGCTCAGGTCGTGATCTCACAGTTCACGAGATTGTGCCCTGCGTTGGGCTCCCTGCTGACAGTGGGGAGCCTGTTTCGGATTCTCTCTCTCCCTCTCTCTCTCTCAAAATAAATAAACATAATATATATATATATCTTGAATCAGTTGTAAGTAGCATGTTCAATCCCAAGCCATATGTCTCATGACAGTGACTTACATACCACATTCTTTCTGCTCAACTATACAGTTATTTTAGAAAATAAGACCTATTTTAGCAGCCCTTTGATGCTGAAAAATGACACTTGGCTGAATTATTTCTCAAAAAATGATCATCTCTATTAGACCATCCCGTGACTCGATCTCACTTCTTTTATTTGTAAGGTCCTCTTAGCACTCCCTGTGGTGAGGCCCACGAGGGTCCTTAGCTTTCTACGCTTCCGTCTCATGCTGTGGTTCCTCCTGTGAAACCTGATGAGGGAACACAAGCTACGGGTCAGGCAGGGCCTGGGCTGGCCGAGCTGGGACAATCAGAGGGTACAAGCCAGCTCATGCGTGACCTTTTTAGATTTGTCAGTGTACTTTGGAAGTTCGCCATTGTTCTTCCGGTCGGGTGACCGCGTGCACCCCAGGACCCAGGAGTAAACAAGGACTCAGTCGAAATAAAAGCCCAGCAGCAGATTCCGCTTATCTATCGTTAATTGTTGAATGAAGCCTTGTGTCCATTAAAGGGACTTGAAGCATCAGCCAGAGACCTCTCTACATTCACACAGGAGTGGTACCCCAGTCCGCCCACACTGTGATAGTTTCTAGAACCATCCTTTCTGTGGTAAGGCATAGAGCAGTGTAAACACCACAGGAAATCGGATGTATAGCAGCAGCACAGCCACGAAGCTGGTCACCCCACACACCAGGCCGGTACCTCATTTTCTTCATTCATCAAGCAGGAGGTATTTAGACCTTCTTCTGTCCTGGCACTGAGTAGAGAGCAGATATGGAAAGGTGATCCTCCCTGTAGGGCCCAGTCTCCTCATCAGAAATGAGGAAACTAGGTTCGATGAAGTCCAAATTTAAATCTCTGCCATTAACCTGCATTTAATTTTGCGACGTACTGTAATCATACCAATTGCTCATATTAGACTTTGGACTGGGTCTGATGGGCAGGGGGGACAGACATTTGGCCTCCAGCTGCTGTCCCCCAGTCCCTTTGAAAGGGTGTTTGTGTGAAAAGGAGGCCTGGCCTATAAATCGGCCCCTGAGCGGGAATGTTCTGGCATTTTTAAAATACACCTATATGCTGAGCCCCCAGCTGGCATTTTATGCACATTGTCTATGGAAATCTTAGCACAGGGAATTAACCTCTCCCTGCTAAGACGAGGTTCCCCCTGGGAACCTGGCTGGCACGTTGCCCTTCTGAGCTGACCCCTCAGGGATGTGTTGTATTCGCAAGCAATACTTGAGGACTTGACTGTTTGCCAAAGGGCTTCCTCCTGCAGAGGAGATCCAAATAAGAAATTCCGCATAAGATAATGGGTTCTAAGTAATGCTCATGCAGACCAATTTGTGCTTTTACACTTAGTTCAAATTTGTTTCATTTTCTTATTTTCCAAATATGCAGTGCCCGTTATTCATAAAGGACAATCCCTCTGTAAGAATGCAACTCACCATACCTTCACAACTTTCTTCCCAAGCACTTTTCAGGTGGAAAGTAATTCACAAAAAGGTTTCTAGGATCAGTGTCATTCTTTTAGGAAATACTCTTTACAAAACGATCAGACCAAGTATTTTAATACAAAAGTAGAATGTGTACAGTCTGTCTTCAGTCTTTGGGATGCCTGTGGGGCAAACGTACATTTCCTGAGATCTCCGCGTCAAAGACATACGCACAACATACATACAAAGACATACAGCTCCTACGGGAAGCACAAATGAATGCTTTTCTCCCAACGCTAGCATTGCATAACCAATCACAAGAGCTGTAGATTTATTCTAATTTTCCTCATAATTCTTGTTGTTGTTTTTGCCTCTCCTGAATTATGGAACAGTACCAGAGGCAGGAACCCGAATGTAATGGACCAAGAATGTAACCTGAGAGAGCATCTCCCCACTTTTTATTCATTTGGCAATGAGAACGTTTTTAACTGATCACACATTAAGTTGTAGTAGTTTCAAAACAAACACCTTGGCTTCAATACAACAGGGATTGTTGCTTGAGTCACTCATAAGATCATCTCCACTATTTTCAGTGTTCAGGGAAGTCTTAAGTCTCGCTTTATAAATTGTATTTAGCCTGTTTATTGGACTTGGATATAGCTGTTGGCTCTACTAATGGATTTTATGTGTTTCTACTGGGGTCCCCAAACTAAATTGCTGTAACTAATGTGGCACTGTCTCTTTTTGTACCTGCTAGCTGCGGAGAGCAAAGGAGAAATTTGTCTAAAATCAAAATATTAGCAGTTTTAGTTATTATAAGATGTCAAAAGGAGAGAGTATAATTTCTACCAGATTCAAAACTGTAATGAGACCTTTGAAAATGTTTTTCAAAGTAGGGCTTTATTCCTGGAATTCAAAGAAAAATGAAAAGCTGAGGTATTATGTCTATTATCAAATATTAGGTGACCTTTTGGTAGGAAGTCAAAACAACTATTGAATTGGCCAGTTCAACACAAACCCACAGATTTCTTATTTTTCTCTATCATTATCCTATGTGTACTGGGTATTAAAATGCATGTACAAGGAAAGATAAGTTTCTTAACCCTAAACAAGGCTTCTGTTATTCTCCTCTTTCCATTTTTTCTTTTTATCCTGTTTTGGCTGATCTGTAGTTTCATTAAGTCACCAGGACATAATGGGTGGCTCTAGCATACTTAGAGAATACACAGGTGCACTCAAGTAATCAATAATGAGAGAACATGGCTTTCGGATTAGAGACAGTGGAATAATGTAACATTTTACATGTAAGCCTTGTTGAAATTGCAGAAAAAATAACAGAAGTTTCATTTGGATCTGTTGTCCCCAAAATGCAGCTTTTAAAAGGTCACTCCCCTACTATTCTATGTTTGCTTGTAGTTAGGAGTAGTATTTATGATATTTAAAAGATCTGCTGGATAATATGACACTGGAGGTGTATATACCATATTTTTGCATCGCTGGAATCCTTTTCAGATCTATTATTCGTACATTCATTTTAAATCCTGGGCCTACATATATACATCTCTTTGATGGGAAAATGTGGTTGAAGAGAGTCAGGAAAAGTAGGCTGTCACTGTATGAACCAAACCAGGAACTATACAGGGAAAGAGATGGAGGTCCCACTCTCTCTGGGACATCTCAAGCATCTTATGGAGATGCTGTGTGGGTGCCCTTTGCAGACTCACCCATAGGCTCTTGTGTGTCACTAAGGACTTTGAATTTATTGTATGTTCACATTTTTGTGTCACGTGTTTTAGCAATAAGGTGCGGCTCATGAAATCCATTGCAAATTGTTAGCAGATGGGATAAACAGCTAAAGAAATAAAGTAAAAACAACTCTTTTTTGCCAACTCTGATATGCTTGCCAAGGGAGGTGAGGAGCACAGATGAGTGGCAGGTGATTTCTTGCTTAGGTTTGATTTAGATTTGCAATTATTTTTTTTAACTTTGCTAGCACAAAGTCACACACAGCATTCCGAGAATTCAGTGCTTTAAACAAAATAATAAGTCACGTTGAAAATTCACTTGGGAAAGAACAGGAAAAGCATCTAGCTTGCCAATTTCTTTTGTTTGTCTAGTTCCTTCTTGCTTTTCTCTTCGTTTCTCTTCCTCGTAAATCAACTTTCCTGGAAGCCATAATGCTAATATAAACCCAGAGGAGGATGTGATGTAGGGGAGGTTCTTGTCAGATAAGATGTAAAGAGGAACACATCTCTTTCGGGCCCCAGGTGGGGTGTGAGGTGTATTAGAAGGAGAAGAAAGAGGCCTGTCCACACCCTGTTAGCACCTATCAGAAGAAACTCCGGAGCAGGAGCAGTGGGTCAGGCAGAGAAGGCTTGGGTCTCACTCCCAGAACCTCATGGGGGCCACACGGGCTGTGAAATG
This sequence comes from Lynx rufus, assembly GCF_022079265.1. Classification (NCBI taxonomy): domain Eukaryota; kingdom Metazoa; phylum Chordata; class Mammalia; order Carnivora; family Felidae; genus Lynx; species Lynx rufus. The sequence continues at coordinate 954,457 of NW_025814878.1, forward strand.
TATGTTCAGACACCCGCAGGTGCCCGGGAAGGTATCTCATGGTGCTGGCTATGAGCAAATGCAGTCTATGGCCCAAAGGTGAAGGCAGACCTCTATGTCTAGGAGTGACATGAGAATTGAAACCACATCTCAGGGGACCACATGGTACCATGCAAAGAGAGACCGTTCACTGTTTGCAGAATTCACCAGCCACAGCAGCAGAGCAAGCAAGGACCATGGGAGGCAAGAGAGATAACTGCAGACTCTGTACCAACCCAGAGAGAAGCCCAAGATCTCCATGTTGCTCCAAGGCCATTCTCTCCCATTACTATGAGGAAGCATGCCCAGACACGCCCAGTTGCCATCCTGGGAAGGAAGAGAGGTGATGGGTCTCTGAGGGCCTACGTGCACCTTAAGAGGATTATTCTAAACAGAAAGGGACAGTTAAACCAGAAAAGGTTGAGATCGCCAAAATGGGCATGGTGAGACATCCTCTGTGGGTAGGAGAGCAGGGAACTACTTAATAGGAAGATTAGATCATATATTGAAGACATGAAGAGACTACATGTTTTTTTCTCTACACCAGAGGGTCGCCCATGGATTTGCTGCTATGATACACTAGGAGTGAGGGACACCAGTGTCCTAGACCATTCCTGGCTTATATCCCTTCTCATTTGTGCATGGTCAGCCAGGTTCACCAGATCACTAGGTTTAAAGTCCACTCCTGTGGAGCAAACTGGAGTGGCACCTGTCAGGCAGAAAATGCCCTGGCTCCTGAAAGTCCTTGTCCTCCACCCTCACCCGGACTGCCAGGGGCATGGAGGGCAAGTGTCAACAGCTATCAGAAACTCAGATGCAGACCTGAAGCATTGAATAAAAAGATGGAGAGGAGGCATCTTATCAGAAGCACCTCAGAGAGTTACGTAAATTATACACTTGCTCCCAGATGACCATTCCCTGGTTGAGGATTCTTTTCCTGAGGAGTGGAAGAGATGTACTGAGGATGAAAAAGATGGGACACTTGGCTGTGGATCCAAGACCTGTTTCCCCCAGCCCCCGGGCCCTGTGCTTGCTAAGAAGAGCTTGAAGTTTTTGTTTCTGTTTTTGTTTTATTTTAAGATATTCAGGGTTGACTATGTTTTCATGAAAACAGTCTACTTTCATTTTTTAATTTGGTAACACAGATGAATTGTAACAAAAATTTTCATTCCATGGCTTTAGATTCTTTAGATGTCCATGCATTGGATCTATTCGTTCTCCTGACCAACAATCTATGTGAAATCCGAACCACAGCCATACAGCGAAGACGTGACCCTGTCCCAGAAATGCCAATGCAGGGTGGAAATTCAGTCTCCTGATTATTCCATCTGCACAAAAATAAGCAATGGTAGTGGTGGTTTCTTTGATTTTATCCCTGAATTTTGTTCTTCTTGCATTCATATGTGACGCCCACACAGACATAATTCCTGCCAAATCAGTTCGGTGCAAGTAACTACCAGGGTTTATATAGAGCAATTTTCAGAATTAATTTCTTATATTCATTCATTTTCCTGGGAATGGTGATGACCAAGCTGTCTAACAGTGGGCAGTAGAGTGTGGGGGTTAAAGGTCTAAAGCCAGTGGGACCAATAGAAATATAATGTGAGCCAATTTATATAATTTTAAACTGTCTAGTAGCCATATTAAAGGTGAAATTAATTTTAATAATACACTTCAGAAAACCCAATGTAGCCAAAAGATTATAATGTCAACATGTAATCAAAATAAAAATTATAAATACTTCACATTCTGCTTTTCACACCAAGCCTTCAGAATCTAGTGTGTATATATTACACTTTGAGCACATCTCAGTTCAGCCTTGCCACATTGAAACAGCCACTTGTGGCTAGTGGCTACCTCTTGGAGAGCACTGCCCTCAGCTTTGATATTAAGTCACCCAAATTCAAGTCAAGGGTTAATTCTGGCACATGGGAGGAGTGACTTTGGATAGACTACCTTCTCAGACTCAGTTTCCTCATGTAGAAAATGGTAGTAACAATACTTTGCAGGTAGTTGTGAGGTTTAAATAAAATTGTCTATCCAAAGAACTCAGCAAGCGGTACGTGGTGAAGACCTCTGTAAAAGTCAGCTATTGTGATGTAAATGGATATTATTATTGTAGATTTTACAATAGGAGACGCTGAGAGTCTAACAGACATCTACAGATCTATGAAAAGAAAAGAAAAGAGAAAAGAAAAGAAAAGAAAAGAACTCCTGATTTTATTACCATGAAAACAGAACAGTAAAACAGAGGAAAGTAAGGAAAGAAAATCAGCTTATCAAGTTAGAATTTTCCTACAGTCTCCCAGCTATTCTGGGCATCCAGAATGTTTTGTTTTATCTTCAGGTTTTTGTTTGTTTGTTTGTTTGTTTGTTTGTTTGTTTGTTTGTTTTTAATGAAGATAGTTTCTGTAAAGGTTTGCTTTACCAGCTTGCTGAAAATCCCCATGCTAGTGACCACATGTCCCCCAGCCTCATGCTGTCTGGGTCCTTGTTATCTTCCTGGATAGTCTTTCTGTGATTAACAAACCAACTTTCCAGACCTGGGGGATTTGGATCCACCTGACACTACTGGGACTTTTTCTCTCCACCAAGGAAAGAGCTGCTGCCCTCTACTGTAAAGTACTGTCCCCTTTGTTTCATTTTGCTGTCACTTCCGCTTAACCAGAGTCACTAAGAAATGAAGATTTAATACGGTGTCAACATAGCATCAACAGGCAGTTCTTTGATGTCTCTTGTGGTTCTTTGACCTGTGACCAAACAGCAATGACAGGCAGCTGAAATCGTCCTCATTAAAAAAAATAATAATAATATGTTTAATTACACTCAGAGAAAGTAAGACAAGCATGAAGTTTCAATCTTCTTAGATGGTCTCGTGGATTAAAATTAGGCATATACTTTTGCATAACAAAAGTAATGTTGTGAAAGGAAGCAGTTGGAGTATGTGAGAAATGATTGCATCTGTACGAGCTGTCTTGGGGCAGTCCTTACTGGATTGAGCTCGGCCTACACATTACACCACTGAAGCATTCTGCATTTTTATGTGGCAGTGCAAGAGAATTTAAATTTTATGCACAATTAGTCTGGTATTGATGTGTAGTTTGCAGGTAGGTTTGGGCATAAAGCTGAGAATAGGCCTTTAGTGTAATTTTTTAGGTTTGTTTCATTTGTTTTGGGGGGTTTTTCGTTTTGTGTGTGTGTGTGTGTGTGTGTGTGTGTGTGTGTGTGTGTGTGTTTTGAGGGAGAGGAAAGTAGTAGATAAAAGGAAAAGCTGAAAAAAAAATTTAGGCAAACAAACAAAAACTGGACTTGCTTTTTTACCCTGAAAGAGGGTCTAGTATCATTCAATGATGTCTGTGGTTATCCAGGTGAAGCACAAAGTACTTCCCTTGTGCATCTCTCATTGAAGTTGTTCGCATCCTGGGGCAATAAGGTCAAGAGAGGGAAAGGATTCTCAAACAAAATAACTTCTTTTTTCTAGGCAGTCGTTGAGAAACCAGAGCCATGCTTGGAGATTTAACAAGCGTGGGACATAAAATAGTGGTTCACTCAAAATGCTTCGTAGACTAATAGGAAAAAAAATACGCCACAGTTTGCTCGGACATGCGTTGTAGCACCAAGGTAACATTAATTTAGCAAATTATCATGAATACAGATTAGCTCCTCCGCCCCTGTAAAATCCCTCACCGGAATGTAGAGGTGGGAGGGGCAAGGCAACCCGGTAGGGTCCTGTGTACTAACTCCCCTAGCTCATTTTGGTAAGGTTTAGAATCTCTCTTTCTCACAGTGTTCTTCCTTTGTTGCAGTTCATTTATGAATAAATTGGAGAATGTATTAATGAGCGTAGAATCTACAGATCTAACCAAACAATGACAGTCACACCTTTCTGTTGGCAGTTCATGGATGGCTTCCTAGGATTTTAACTGAGCCACAACATCCCGCGCCGTCTCCTACATAAGACATGCATATGCCTCAAAGCTACTATGTGACCTATTAACTTGTTCAAACCTCTCTATGGTGAAAATATAGCTACAGAGAAACCAGAAATAATATAAATACCACTAAGTCACCATACTAAAGTTTGTAATTACATTTCTCCCTGAAGATTCTGCAGTAACTACAAAATATGCATGTTCCTGTTTCCCGAAACAGCAATGCTGGTTTTAATTTATTCTAAATTCTTCATGAACATATTTAAAGGTTTTGAGGAAATACATATTGTTAGTAATGATGCAAGGGGATTTTTGTGCCATCAGCATTGTCCCAATTTGCCAACGAACTGCTAAAAATATTCTCAGGTACCAAATGAATGCATCGCAAAAAAGGCGTGCACATCACCAGGGGCGGGACGTTGCTTCCTGCCCTGACCCTCCCTTCAAGAGTTTAAGATTAGTTTAAAGTTTAAAAGGGACAGTATCAGCCCCTTCCCATCCCCTGGAGGAGAGTGTGGGACACTGTGGTGTTGTGTTGCTTTCCCACATGGAGAGCCTTTTGCTCCAAGCTGCAAAGGTCACCAAATCAAAGAAGCACACAGAGCTCTAAGTCAGGAGGGAGCTAAACAGTAAAGCAGGAAAAGGGGTCTAGACTAGTTGACAAGCCATGAGAGAGACCAGCAGTGTATCAAAGTTAGTGTGTGCAGCAAGGCGTAGACAGGAGGGCTCAGAATGCAGGAGCAGGGAGGAAGAGAAAGAAAATGAAGCCAGTGGTAATCCTGGGCAAGAGGCCAGTATATCCGTTAGGGCTATGTGAGGCTGCAAGCAATAGAAAACCCAACCACAGGTGCACACGCAAGGAGAGGATGATCTTCTCACATCCCAAGGTCAGGGACAAACAGTTCCTGATGTTAGTTCATGGTCTTGTGTCAAGGCAGATAGCCCTGCGGTTCTCTCCACCTCTGTCTCACAGTCGGATTCCAACCATCAGCTCCCACTCTGTGCGGAAGAGCCAGGTGTGGCCCCACATCAGGACTTCTGCTCTCATTGGCCATGACTGTGTCATGTGTCCCCCCTTTTACTGAGGGAAGGCTGGGTACGGGCTGCAGCACTGTTGCTGTACCCTTTTGCTGCCTTTTCTTTGCCCATGGTGGCAGTTGTGTTTATACGGCTGGACAAATTGGTGACGTAGCAGTCGTTCGGGTATCCCGAGTCATTTCTCTTACTATCACATTACTGTGTCCTCCTCACCAAATTTCAGATCTGAGTTTGATGCTATAACCCCAGAGCCCATTATTAAGGACAAATGAAAAGTTGGGAAAACTTTGTAGACATTAAAATAATAAATTTTAATAAGTAATTAATTTAATAAAATTATTAAAATTATCATTTCAGTTAAGTTTGGAGAATATCTGGGGAAAAATAGTTTATTAACATATGTTATATATATTATGTATATTATATTTGTTACATATATTATTGTGTTATAGATATCCTTCCTGTTAATTAGCATGTTGATATAATAACATATCAGTTATATATGTTATATAGTAATATAATATGATATTAATTCATAGTTAATATGTATATGTTATTAACATATTTATCCCCTGGATATTCTCCTAGACCAGGTATTTAGAACTCACTGAAATAAAAATATTTTTAATCTCTCCCAATTTTTCCTGACTTCTCATTTGTTCTAAATAATAGGCTTTGGGTTATTTTTTTTTTATTTAAAAAACATTTTTTTAATCTTTATTATTTATTTTTGAGAGAGAGAGAGAATGAGCAGGGGAGAGGCAGAGAGAGAGGGAGACACAGAATCCGAAGCAGCTCCAGGCTCTGAGCTGGCAGCACAGAACCCAATGTGGGGCTTGAACCCACGAACCGTGAGATCATGACCTGAGCCTAAGTCGGATGCTTAACCGACTGAGCCACCCAGGCACCCCGGCATTGGGTTATTTTTAAAGTGTGGAGAGTCAAGGAGGATTCAGTGTAGGAACATAAAAAGGTAGTTCAGAAAGGGACACGACACAAATAATAGCACAAAATGCACCTTGCTGGTCAGAGACTCATGTCCATACATACACACGTATCTCTTCACCAGAAACAGTGCTTTTCCCATGCTGCTGCTTCCGAGGACCCATCAGACTTTATCTTCTCATGGAAATATGTTACTTCACCCAGTTGTCTCTTGCTCTCTCTCTGTCTCTCTCTGCCTTCTTTCCCTAAAATGTAGAATTAAGAAACTCCTGTTATTGCCAAGAGGGTAAGAAGGATAAAATACTGTAAGACCAACAAGATGACCCATCTCCAAATATAACAGAGCGCCCTGGTTGCAACTTGACATTTTGAGATTGATTCGGTTGGGGGAAGGGAGAGTGATATTAAGTGAGGATTTTGTTTGAAATTCTGTAAATGTCGCTTGAATTTTGCCAGCTGTCAAAATCTCCTCTGTTAGTAAGACCAAAAAGATTTGTCTTTATAAAACTTGACATTCTCATTGTATCTTAACACCTGAGACATTGTACAATTTTATGTAGGTGATGTGTGTGCGTTTAATAATGTAGACAATTTTGTACACGTATGTGAAATAATATCAATTATTTAAATGCACGCATTAAATACCTAAGAAACGTCTCAGACATCTAACTCCAGGAATATTTAGAAATATGGTTTAAATGCAGCCCTGATTTGGGGCGCCTGGGTGGCTCAGTCGGTTAAGCGTCTTCGGCTCAGGTCATGATCTCGTGGTTCGTGGGTTCGAGCCCCGTGTCAGGCTCTGTGTTGACAGCTCAGAGACTGGAGCCCGCTTCAAATTCTGTCTCCCTCTCTCTCCAACCCTCCACCACTCACACTCTCTCTCCCTCTCAAAAATAAACATTAAAAAAAATTAAAAAGTAAATGAATGTATTCCCGATTTGAATCTGGCAGTGCACCTCTAAATTAATGTTAGTGTATACCTGTTAGTATAGCTATATCTTAAGAGAAACCAGTACTTTGTGACAGCACGCATTTGTCCATATAGCTATAAACACAAGGGTTTTAGTCATAAAAACTGTTCTCAGGCTTTCTGCAGCTTTGTTTAAAAGATTTGTTTCTCTTTGTTTCTTGTTGTTGTCACTGAGTTGCTCCACAGAGCCCTCTTTGATCCTCGTGAGTGGGGTTTCTTATTTTAAAAACTTTAATGTGATGTACCCATCAGTGGCAATATTAAATGCGATGGGTAGAATTGCAAAGAGGCTCCCCTCCAAGATTCTGTGCCCTAGTAATCGCATCCAACACGCACCTAGCTGCTGCTATAGAGCTACAGCCTTGCAGTAGGAAGAAGGTGCCGAATTTTTCAGATGAGCCCAATCTATCTCTTGAACCCTCTAAAGCACAGACAAGTCTCCACCGGGAGCTGGAGTGATGTGGCAGAGGAGGAAAGCAGAGGGGAGGTTGGGGCAGAATGGGAGGTCAGGGCCAACAGAAGCACCAGACGCATTCAAGAAGCCATGACAGGCTTTGAAGGGGACCCTAGCTAGGATCCAGGTGATCCCAGAAGCTGAGAACTACTCCCAGAGGACAGACAAGGAAACAGACACCTCAGTCCGGAAACTGAATGGAAATCTGCCTACACCTGGAGTGAGCTTGAAGGTGGATCCCAACCCAGAGCCTCCAAACAGAAATGCAGGACTTGGAGTTTGGTTTGGGGACTCCAAGCAGAGAAGCAGCCCAGCCACGCTGCAGCCAGACTTCAGACCCACAAAAACTGAGACATAAATGGGTGTGGTGGTGATTTGTTATAGCAGGAAGAGAAAACTAATAACCGTAAGACAGAAAGTAAGTTTCAGCGTCACATTTGCCTTGCACGTGAGCACACAGGCTTTCATTATTTCTATGCCTTCAATTACATTGACCATGTTTCCATCACAACTCTATTGACAGTCCTAATTAAATAGATTTTATGTACTCAGTTATTCACTGGGCTTCTTTGACTTGTAAAAGCAGTCAAAATTCACTGCAGCAACTGATATTTGGATTGTTTTAGCCATGAAAACATGGCTTTAAACTTCTGTTTTAGTGTATCAGTACTTCAAAGTGGTAAATCAGATTTCGTTCCACCCCTTCAACGCAGCAGAGGCTGCCCTTTATAATTGGAGTAAAATCTAGACTCAGTCTAGAAGACCCCATGTTTGACCTCTACATCTTTGGTGACACCCTGTGACTCCCCACTCTGCTGTCACAGCCACCAGCCATGTGGGCCTCCTGTCCAACACAGGCACCTTGGGTTGACGTTGGGTGACTGCGTGGCTCTGAGCGCTGGAATCATCTTTCCCCGCAACATTTTGCTGCTCTGGTAGCCTTTCTCCAGATCTGTGCCCAGCCTTCCCTGGACCACCCCAACTGGGACAAGCTATCACCAGCTTTCAGGATTCCTGCTCTTCATTTTGTTTCTTATGGCACCTACTATCAAGTGGAAGGAAACTATGTGTTGTTCTGCATGTTTATTTCTTCTCTTGTTCACTGCTCTATCCCTACCTGGTGCCTGGCAATGCAGTTTCTGTGTATAAAATCCTTAATTACATATTGATTAATTAATATATGCATTTAAGAACATATATTTTGAATAACAAATGATTGAGGTGATCCATCAACAAGGAGTGATTAAATACCTACTCTACTGTCTAGTTTGCCTACTATTTTTAGAATTCTATTCATGTGTTCTGGCAGTGCTGAAACTGAAAAGGATGTCACCCAAGGGAAGTGACAATGCAAGTATAGAGCTAAGCTCTCCAGCATCTCTGTGCACAGGCTTTGCCTCTTGAGAAGGAACCCCTCCCCCACTGCAGATGGGCTCCTCAGTCAGTGATGGGGCAAGTGGCTTCAAGCCTGCTCCCTTCTTTGCCACATACAGTCGTGTTTGTAATTATTCCTTAGGGTTGCTAGAATGAGTAATGAAATAACTAAGTTTAAGTCCTTAGCATAGTGCTTGGCAGGTAATGAAAGTCACTATTCTCTAGTAATATGAATAATAATGATGGTAATTTAGAATAATCCTGCATTATGAGTCACTGACTTATTTAAAACACTTTTCTTTTTCTTACTTTGTGGAATCAAATAATGCCCTTAAAAAATATATCAGTGAGGGGCGCCTGGGTGGTTCAGTTGGTTGGGCGACCAACTTCAACTCAGGTCATGATCTCGCAGTTTGTGAGTTCAAGCCCCGCGTTGGGCTCTGTGCTGATGTCTCGGAGCCTGGAGCCTGCTTCGGATTCTGTGTCTCCCCCTCTCTCTGCCCCTCCCCTGCTCACGCTCTGTGTCACTCTGTCTCTCAATAATAAATAAACGTTAAAAAAATTTTTTAAAAATATATCAGTGACTTTTCCCTTTAAACATATGAGGGACAATCCCTTATTTCTAATTATTTAAAACAAGTTGGTTGTTTTTGAAGCTGTATTCTTCTTAAGTGTATTTATTTTGTGAGAGAGAGAGAGAGAGGGGAGAGAGAGAGAGAGAGAGAGAAAGAACACGTTGGGGAGGGGCAGAGAAAGAGGGAGAGAGAGAATCCTAACCAGGCTCTGTGCTGTCAGCCCAGAGCCCAACACGGGACTTGAACCCACAAACCATGAGATCATGACCTAAGCTGAAATCAAGATGCTTAACCACCTGAGCCACCAAGGCTCCCTTTGAAGCTGTTTTAAAAGCATCATCATTTTGCATATTTGGGGGCCTCCATAGCAGTGGAGGGCTTGTGATAGCAGGAGAACTCTTAGCCTGGGTTCAAGCAGCTCAGACTTCTCCCCAGAGCCCACACCCCCTAAACTTGCTTTTGAAGAGATCCCTCCCTGTGGAGTAAATCTAACAAAGCCTTCACTTTCACTTGCGGTGTTTTCTCAGATTTGTGTGTGTGTGTGTGTGTAACATGACAAAGTATACTTTTTTAAAGGCAAATTCAATATATCTAAAACCTCAGGCCTCACTCAACTTTGCCAACTGGTCCAAATCCTTCCTCCTGCTTGCTTTCTAGTTTATTTAATTTTATCAGAGAAACACTTGTTTGTACTTGGAAGTGTTAAATAGCCCCAGCTACTCACTTCCCTTATTCTTATAGAATCAATTTTATCAAGTATTTACTAAGATAACATTGATTCAAAAACCATTATCAGGGCACCTGAGTGCCTCCCTCAGTCAGTTGAGCATCCAACTCTTAGTTTTGGCCCAGGTCACGATCCCAGGGTCGTGAGATCGAGCCCTTTGTCGGGCTCCGAGCTGAGCATGGAACCTGCTTGGGATTCTCTCTCTCTCTCTTCCTCTGCCCCCTCTTCCCTGCTCTCATTCTCTCTCTCTCTCCATCTCTCTCTCCAGTTAAAAAAATACGTATCTCGTGGCTAATTGACAGTATTTTCTATTTTCTCTTGGTGAATAAAATGATAATTTTAATTTTTTTTTAATTTCAGGGGGTTGAGGGTTGCACTGGATATAGATGCCATAGTCTACCACCCAGGCAAGAGAAAGGGGATGAGGTGTTACCACTGGACTCATTCCTGAAATTTCCCTGATTTTGGTACAGACTCTCACCACCTGCTGAGCTCTGCCAGGTGGGCTGAGTCCAGATCCCCTCTGCATTGACTTCTTTGTAACATAAGCCTGTCTTCAGCCTTTCTTTGTAACATAAGCCTGTCTGTCCAGCCATAGGGCAGGGGCTGGGATCCTATGATCTACTTGCTCGTAATATTTGACTTCCAAGCCATTGTTCTCATTTTGCCCTTCCTTTGCTCTGAGTTTCCCGGGTGCCTGGTGTTTCAGATCCCGAGAACTTGCTGAGCTCCTGCAGCATGGACAGGCTTGTCCTCATGGACTTTCCGCAGCCACGTTTCAGCTCTCTGCTCTGCTGCGCACTGGCCAGTGTTCGGTCTGCATTCCGCACCTGCCTGACGTCTCGCCCATGATCTTGCCTCCTCTCTCAGACTCTTCGTGGTTGCAGGTTTCTTCCCTTCCTGTTTCTTCAGTGTCACTTTAGTGGGGCCTGCAGAGGTTGGACATTTAGACATGTTTGTCCCATCTGCCCTGCAGAACTGAAAGGCCTTGCTCTTCTCTGGTGACTGTCACCACCATCCACCGCTGGTCAACATGCAAACCCTGACGTGACCCCAGGCTCTCTCTCACCACATCTAGTCACCACGTCTTGTCAATGCCACCTACTAATTAGTGCTTAATGTGTGTCTCACATCCATTCGCAGAATGTGGAGCAGCTTGGGAACCCAACTCCAGGTGGCGGCCTGTTTTTCAGGCGGATCCTACAGTCATGACTCTAAAACAGGAATTTGTGTCGCTCTCTTTAAAACAAACTTACAGTTTCCCCAAGCCTTCAGGATAAAATTCAAGTTCTGTGTCATGAATAGAAGGCACTTTGTTAGGTACGAGACCTTTTGTACAATTTTGTACAAGACCTATGTACGATTTCTTCTTGCCTCCATCATCTCCTCCACTGCCACACAAGGTTCATCAGAGAGCTTCCTCTGGTGGGTTCTTGGCTCAGGGCCTTTGCACATGTGTCTGCACCTGCCGGAAAATTCCCCCTCTACTTCTCTGCCTGATCTCATAGGACCTTTTCCCTCTACCACATCACCCACCAAAAGACTATCATTTCTGTTTGGCATTATTCCCTAGAGAAGATAGTCCCTTGCCCCCATTCACTACTGCCTCAAAAATCTGTCTGCCATGGCTACTACTAATACAGACTGTATATGTGTTCTATTTATAAATGTATGCATATATGCGTGAATATGCATATATTTATAATATGTATATATTTGTGATAATATAAAATATATATTATATCAATACCAATATCTACATATTACAAGTATATACATATATATACACATATATAACATATGCACACACACACATGCACATACATAAATACGTTCTTTTTTCCACAGAAGAAAATGAACTGTGGAATTTTAATGCTTTTTTATACAGATGTTTAATAATCTAATGTGAAATTCTCACCTTTAAAGAGGTGAATGGTACGCTAATTTCCCTCTTGCAGCTCTACCTGAAAATCTACTTCACATAAATAGTGAAGTGAGAATACAGAAGTAGTTGATTTTTTTTTTTTAAGTACCCACCAGTCCCAACATGGGGCTTGAATTCATGATCCCAAGATCAAGAGTCACACATCCCACCAAGTGAGGCAGCCAGGCTCCTCAGAAGTAGTTGCTTCTGAGGAACTCAAATGTGTAAGTCTAGAATATAGAATAAGGGCACATGAAGTCTTAGGTTTATTGTAACTTAATTGTATCTTGATCAAAGAGGAAGAAATCTAGTCTGAAAGTACTGGTTTCAATGTCATGTAAATCCCATTCCAGTGCCTCTACTTCACGTGTTCAGATACGGCCCAGCACTGGGTGGGCAGAAGCACATCTAATCCCTGTAAAACAGGACCAGGGCTGTGGGTGGGGTGAGTGTGAGCAGCTACAATACAGGTTCGTCCTCCAGTGGAATAAACTCCATCTGACTTCGATTCTGTCCACCCATTGGCCCCAAAGATGGATATTGTCCTGGGGAGATGTTATTGGAGCAAATAGGAGGCTGAATTGCTATTGAGTCCCCACCCTTACTGCTTTGCTGGAGCCTTTCTATTTGTGTTACATAAATACTGCCTTTTCCTCAATGCAGCTTTATAAACTCTACTTTGAAAACCGGCTTGAGGCGCCTGGGTGGCTCAGTTGGTTAAGTGTCCACCTCTTGGTTTCGGCTCAGGTCATGATCTCACAGTTCGTGAGTTCGAGCCCCACATCGAGCTCTGTGCTGACAGTGTGGAGCCTGACTACAATTCTCTCTCTCTCTCTCTCTCTCTCTCTCTCTCTGCCCCTCCCCTGCTCATTCACTCTCTCTCTCAAAATAAAGAAAGTTAAAAAAAATTAAAAAATAAAACCTGTTCAAGCTGAAAGCTCAAAGTATATCTGACAAATTGGTCTTGGTTGTCTTCGTTTTGAAAGCTTTTTTAATTCAGAAGAACTTACAGAGTTTTAAGTGTTGGGCCTCTTGTTGAATTTCAGCACTCTGTGGGAAAAAAAAAAAGTGATCTCTGTGTAATGTTAATGTAGCTTTGTCTATTGGTGTAAAAGCCTCCTATTCTGCCTCCCTGTCTTACTATGGCTTGCAGCTCAGTGACCCACCTAGCTTATTCATCTTTAAAGGCCCGGGTCAACTTTGGTGTCCTTCACAAGAGCTCACTGCTAAAAATCATGTCATTGCACCTTAGTTCCTATAGAAATTCCATCTGCTACCTCCCCAAATCCCAGCAAAATAATGCTGAAGGAATAAAAAGAGTGTGTATCCACAAGAATAAAGAGTTTGGAAAAGGAGAAGAGTCAGATGAGAAACGTCAACAATTTCAAAACACAGAGGGAAGAGAGTGAAATAGAAGTCTGTCGATGAGATACCAAGGGAAGATGAGCAATTTAGCCCTGATAAGCACCCTTATAAAGGTGGTCTACCCCTTCATATTCTGATTCTCGTTTTCCTCACTTCTCAACTAAGGATGAGTCGGTCTACTTGGTCTACCTTGAATGTTTCTTGTGCAGATCAAGTGAAGTAATGTGTGTAAAGAGCTTTGAAAACTGTGTAGTCCTTTATAAACGAAAGTCATTATTCAGGTCCTTATCATTCTGCCTTTTATTATATTTCTTTGTTTATATAGTTCCTCAATTAAGCTATGGGCTCTTGACAGGCAAGGATTATATCTTGTTTATATTTTCTAGAGTCCCTAGGGTGTTGAACATCATAGGCATAAAATGTGGATGTAAGTGTTAAATGAAAGAAATAGAAATTATGCTAAATGTGTAAACCTGTACAAAAAGAAATCCGGTCTTTTGAGCAATAACTTGGTGCTGGAGATAGTTGATTATTTACCATCCAGAAATCCACAGAAAGCAAAGCTCTTAGCAATTCTCGCCCTGACATTTCTGTCTCACGCTCTAATATCCCATAAGGGACTTCTCAATGTTAACATTTTCTATAGGAATATGACATGTCTAACAGGGCTGAGTGGCAAACGGAAGTTAAGTCCAAATGAATGAAAACTTTTATATGCTCAGTAAATCATACTGATCTTCAGTGATAAGCATCATGGAAGGCAAGGCTGTATTGAGTTTCACTTGCACCCAGATTTATTCTAGCAAATTAGTTGTATGGGAAGTCTTTCTATAGCTTGAGCACTTGGTGTAAAAATCCACTATGTTAATACTTAGTAAATAACATGAATTCTAATTGTGTCTGGACAGTTACTTTGGGAGATATGTGATAGATAGATAGATAGATAGATACATACATACATACATACATACATACATACATACATACCTCTCCCTCAAAAACACTTAGATCAAAATATGATGACTGGATAACAGATTTAGTCAGCCTATGAGGAATGGAGAGCACTGTGAATTATTTAACTTTATATTGGATTAGCTTCTTTCGATATTTATAAAACATTATAAACACCCTATTAGAAAATCAAAGGCTTTAGTTTTGTCAAATACGTCATGTTTAAATAATGACTTTAAAAGCCATCATGCCTTTTGTTTCTGTTCCACTTTTGTTCCTTAAGCTAAAAAGAAAAACAGAGGTATTCAATACAAAATCAAATGGCAAATACTTAAGAATGTGATATTGAGTAATTTTAACTAATGATTTAGGCAAGATTCATATAGTATAGGAAGATGTTGTAAATTGCCAGTGAGGAATTCTCGTTAAGAAATACACTAGTGAGTTATGAATGAGTGAGTGATCCCCACGGATTAATGCAATTCATTTCTTAATAGGGGTCTGATTTGTTGTTGTTGTTGTTTATCTAGAGATTGGGGAATCGTGGTTCTAAATTATTTTCTAATTTTTTGTCCTACTGTAATATTATGACTTAGCTGTTTTACCAATGAATACTGAGAAGAGGGAATGAGAGAGGAGAGGAAAGGAGAAAGAAGGAAGGAAAGATTGTGGTCTCCCTTGTTAGGAGAACTTGGTCATTCATTTACTTTTGAAAATACATTAGCTTCTTCAGGGATGGAGATTATAACTTACTAAGTTATAGCCTCTCATATACTCTTTAACTGTTGGCTTCTAGTGAGTAGTTCAGTATCAAAACCTTGTACACTAATGGATAACCAACAAATTCTGATATTAAAAATAATATACTTTCAATCATTATCATTAAAATACTTCCTTTATCATCTTATAACACAAAAAGTTAATAGAGGATCATAGGATCTGGATTAGCTAGTATGTATGTGTGTCAATATTATCTTTACTGTAATAGTTTGGTGTGATTTGTTCTTGTTCACATGACCCACAAACCTTAGTACCATATTGGAGATAAATACTGGACACTTATATTTGTTCTATAGCAAATTTACCTGTTCTTGTTAAGGTTAAGACCTTCATCCCCATTGGGTTCTCTTCTTTTTTTTGTTGATTTATGGAAACCCTTTATATACTTAGGATAGAAAGGCTTTGTATATCAAATATTTGAAAAAATGTATTTACCTTTTTCTTTTTAATATGGTTAACTTGGTCAATGCTCTCTTTCTTTTTTTTTTTTTTTTAATTTTTTTTTTCAATGTTTATTTATTTTTGGGACAGAGAGAGACAGAGCATGAACGGGGGAGGGGCAGAGAGGGAGACACAGAATCGGAAACAGGCTCCAGGCTCCGAGCCACCAGCCCAGAGCCTGACGCGGGGCTCGAACTCACGGACCGCGAGATCGTGACCTGGCTGAAGTCGGACGCTTAACCGACTGCGCCACCCAGGCGCCCCTCTCTTTCTTTTATATAGAACTTTTAAACTTTTATAAAGACAAATTCTTATCTTTTTCCTTTGGATTCATTTTGCAAGGTTTCTAAAATAATGCTATTGAGATCTGATAAGAGTTATATTACAAGTAAAGCATATTTTCCAGAAGAATCAACTCCTTACAGAATTGCATTTCAGTTCAGAAATGTGGTATGTGATTCTACCTGTCATCTTCGGCTGTTTAGTAAAGTTCTGTGTGTTATTCTTGCTGTTGTCGTTGTGTTTAACATGTGCATATATACTGTTAAAGTTTTTCCTGGGCATTTTTAGTTTTTATTGCCAATGTGAATTCATGTTTTTCATCATATTCTCCATCTGTTTTTTGTTTGCCTATAATGCTGTGATTTTTCCTGTATTGAATTTGAACACAGTCAGCTCCTTCATTCATTTCTCCTAGTTCACTGAGGTTTCAGACAATAGAAATATTAGTGTGTACGCAAAGAACAAAGGACTTACCTACCATAGACTTGAAAAATGTTACATTTACTGTGCCACCCCCAGTGTTTTCCTTTTTGCCAGAGATTTGCGTGTCTAGACAGGACAGGAGGGCAGGAGAGGGGTCAGGGGGACAGGAATACACAGCTCTATTGGACAACTCCACAGGGACTGGAATGGCCTTCATTAATACTGGAGGGAGGGATAGTCCCTAGTTCTGTTACTCATTTACAGAAATGTCCCTAGTTCTGTTATTGAAAGTAATATATGTTAGGTTGGTCTAAAACAAGGTTTTTCAGTGTAAATTGTTTCAAGTTTTCGATCTTCAAGTTTCAAGATTTTCCCCCCAGAATTCAAGAATGTATTCTGTGTCTTCACATAGAAACTAGAATGATCTTTATAATACTAGAATCGCTTCTCATCACTTTAGTATTTTCTGTTTTTTAAAATTATGATTATTACTTGCTTTTATTCTCTGTCCCCTCCTCTCCCTAGACTATAAGCTTGACAAGCTTGTTTCATTTATCACTCTGCCCCCAGCACTGAAAACAGTTATGCATGCATTTGCCTCTAATACACACTTGTTGAATATCACTTTCCCTGGCCAAATGTTGTTGATCAAAGAGTTCCCCTTCCAGATATAACATAGTTGTGATGCTCTATGTGAGAAGCCATTTACCACTCAGTTGGTTGATGGACTTCATGAATCTTCTATAAGGTATCTTAAGCCTTATGTATACTAACATCCTAGGTAGTAAAGTCATATAAAAGACACTTCTTACTTCTTGAGCTAACATTTTTTTAAAAGTACGTGGTACAGAAGGACACATGTAGCAGACAAGAATATTTCTTCCTTTGCACACATATATTTGGAAAATATGCCTTTTCTTGGGTAAAGAGACTAAATGTGGTTAGTATTGGAGACATGACATCAATCTACATTAACATGAGCTTGCCAGTTGAACAGAATGATAGTTATCTACAGCATATTTCATAGGAAGTGTTTCATAGGAAGTGTATTAATTGACTAGTATTGTCTGTGTTGATTAGTACACCAGAGAAGACCCACCTAGGGGGAAGAAACTGCCTAAATTATCTCTGTGTCTACGTGATCTAGTACTTGGGCACAAAGCATGATCAACAGACACTTGCAAAGGGAGTGACTCATTGAATCACTGAGTTAGAATGATCCCTGGCAAGCCTGGGTTTGGAGCAGGGGGAGCAGGTCAGGACAGATCAATGAAGACGGAAAGAAAAAACGGTTCAGGGGAGGGTGATGCACTATGGCATGTTCCCTAGCCGTGGAACAGGATATATCTCTGGCTGATCAGAATGAGTGAGGGCAAGAAAAAGAGCAAAATGAGGGGTGAAGGAAAGAGGGAGAAAAAAGAATAACACTGAGGGCAGGAAGAAGATCGGGCTATTCAAAGCAAATTTGGGAGAACTTTCAAGAAATCAACCAAGCTTTTCTTTTTTTAATTTTTTTTTTTACATTTATTTATTTCTGAGAGACAGAGAGAGACAGAGCACAAGCAGGGGAGGGGCAGAGAGAGAGGGAGACAGAATCTGAAGCAGACTCCAGGCTCTAATCTGTCAGCGCTGAGCCCGATGCGGGGCTTGAACCCATGAGAACCGTGAGATCATGACCTGAGCTGAAGTTGGACGCTTAACCGACTGAGCCACCCAGGCGCCCCTCAATCAGAGCTTTTCTAAGAAAATGAACAATAAAGAAGAAGTTATGTCAAAACCGAACTCCTCATACGGTCAATTAAAGGTTAATGGTGTACATTTTAAAGAGGTTGTTGAAGGGAGGAGCATGGTGTGTTCTTTAATGAGGCGTTTGGGCAAATTGCGTCATTGGGTCTCACCTTTGATATTATGGATATGCATTAGTGGAAACATTTGAAAATATCCATGTTCTGTCTCTCTACCCATCAACATGCCATTGTTTCTTTCCAAGAACAAATAAAAGTCCAAATTTCAAGAAAATACTATGAGCAAGTTGGAGGAATGACTGTGAAGGACAAATTAGAAATAGAAAGTTGGGTAGCTAGCACGGAATCATCATATTCTCCCACCTCCCCCTAAATACAGGTGAAACAAGTCGAGCTGATAGGATCATGGAAGTTGCTACAGGTCAGGCTCTGGTTGAATTTAATGAATATTTACCTGGTGTAAAGGGAAGCCCAGTGCCTCCCTTGCTTTCAAATGACATGTCCAAGGTGCCCTCTCCCAAGTTTAGGACTGCTATGATTCCAATGAATGAAAGCAATCCTTCTGCCCTTGAATTACAGAACCCTAGAGAAAGTTTATTTTTATCTGAACAGTGTTCTTTGGGATAAATCACAAAGGCAGTCTGTCGATGAAGTTAAACAGCAATGGCGTGGTAAAAGAACAGGCTTCCCAGCTGCTTCTGTAGTCTGTGATTTGACCTCCTTCAACCCATCTCCCCCATCAAGGTGGCAATGACCTCGTGGAGTGACAAACAGAAGTTAGCATTGCAGCAGGAGGATCTTAATCCCAGAAGATAGCCATTCTTGCCCATTGTATTAGCTCCCTATGGCTGCCAATACAGCTTACCACAAACTTGGATAACTTAACAAACTTATTGTTTCACAGTTCTGGAGGCTAAACATCTGAAATCAAGGTATCTACAGGGCCGTGCTCTCTCTGAAAACTCAGCAGTGGGGGATTTGTGGGTGGGGGAGTAGGGATCTGTTCCATGACTTTCCCTTAGTTTCTAGGATTCTAAGCAATTCTTGACATTCCTTGGCTTGTGGGTGTATCACTCCCATAGCTGGCCCTGCTATCACAGGGTATTTCCTGTTTGTTTCTCCGTGTCTCTTCTTAAAAGGTCGACAGTCACATTGGGTTAGGATCCACCCTAATGACCTCATGTGAACTGGAAACATCTGCAAAGACCCTGTTTCCAAGTAAGGTTGCATCCAGAGGTACACAGGGGTTAGGACTTGACGATGTCTTTTGAGAGGATACAATTCAGAGCCAACATTGTCACCCAACGGTCAAATGAAAAAGGATGCTTTGAAACAGTGTGTTAAAAGAAGAGTGTACAGGGGCACCTGGGTGGCTCGGTCAGTTAAGTGTCTAACTTTGGCCCAGGTCATGATCTCGTGGTTTGTGGGTTCGAGCCCTGCATTGGGATCTGTGCTGACAGCTCAGATCCTAGAGCCTGCTTCAGATTCTATGTGTCTGGCTCTCTCTGCCTCTCCCCTGCTCATGTTCTCTCTCTGTCTCTCAAAAATAAATAAACGTTAAAAAAATTTTTTTAATAAGAGGAGTGTACATCATTTGATAGCATATATTCTACAATACCCTGTATCTTAGGCTTTGAAAAAAGAAAACTACATTTTGTGGAATGGGAGTCAAATGAGCTAATGAATTAGAGGAAAATAGTCATATTTTACACAAGATTCATGTGATGTAAAGATCCTAACATGTCTGTGTTTTGGGTTTTTACTCCATCCAGCCTCTCATTGCTTAAAAGAAAAAAAATTCTCAAAACTCCATGCCTAAATGAAATAAATTTTTAATGTGAATAAGTCCATATGTTAAGTAGACAGTTCACATTGATCTCTCCTTTTTCTCTCCATTCAGAGTTTGAATCTCTCCCTCATGATAGTATGTGTCTCTTAGTGTATAGCCTTATTAGAATTTAAAGTAAATAAATACAATTTTGTCCTGGAGACATCTGTTTCTATGGATATGTGGCTTATAGGTTTATATCTAACTGTCATACACTTTGTCATTCACCTAAAGCACTAGGCATAGATCATGGACCAAAGACAAAACAAGTCACTCTGTTTATTTAAACAAACATTTACTGAGCATTTACTATATGCCAGGCACTGTGGTAGGCCCTATAGATACTTAGACATTTAAGACAATATTTGTTTTTGTCAAGAGACTTACATTCTAGTAACTTATAGAGCAGCGGTGATCAATGTGTTTTTCTATTTTGTTTGACTTTGTTTTGATTACTGACTCCATTGAGAACTCGATGGCAACTACAGAATTTCCCCCTTTTGCACTAAGAAAAATGCATGCACAAAATTCTGCACCTGTTTAAGTAGATACGTGAGCTACTCCAATAGTGTGTGTGTGTGTGTGTGTGTGTGTGTGTGTAAGTGTGTGTGTGTGTAGAGAGAGAGAGAGAGAGACCTTTTTCCAGGAATGTAGATAAATATTTTCTGAAGGGAGAAGAGAAGGCCCCCAGTTTTTTCACCTGTAGAATGTAAGTGAAGGGTTCTGGAAGAGATGAGCCTTCAAATATCCCAGGAGCAGTTCACTGTCTCTGATTTTCAAGGCATGTTTACCGTTCAGTCACCCTTCAATACTGGTTGCCAATAACTGGGAAGAGATGTGAAATGTGAAAGTATTCATGGAGCATGGTCTCCTCCTGAAAGAAATGCCTTCTGCTGCAATAACAGAAAACCTGACCAACCAAGACTGAAAATGTAAGGACACTGACTTTTCACTTCTAAGAAGGGCATAGGGGGCTAGGGGGAGGGTTCTCCACAGTTTCATCAAGGGTGGGAGCTCTTCCTGTCCTGCATAAGTTCTCATCACTGAGGTCCTGGCTGTACAGCACAAGGCACCACCTCATCCCCTCTGAATCCAAGCAGCAAGAAGGTTTTGTTTGTCCTTTTGAATGTCTCTCTTGGGGTACCTGGATGGCTCAGTCCATTAAGCGTCTGACTTCAGTTTGGGTCATGATCTCACAGTTTGTGAGTTCTAGCCCCACGTCGGGCTCTTTGCTGACAGCTCAGAGCCTGGAGCCTGCTTTGGATTCTGTGTTTCCCCCTCTCTCTGTCCCTCCCCTGCTTATGCTCTGCCAATCTCTCTCTCTCTCTCTCTCTCTCTCTCTCTCTCTCTATCTCTCTCTCTCTCTCTCTCAAAAATAATAAATAAATAAATGAAAAACAAAACAAAAAAAGAATGTCTCTCTTGCAACCAGGAAAGAAAATATTTCCCAGAAGCCCTCAAGAGCCCTCTTAGTTCTTTCCGCTGTCCAGGACTGGGTCACATGAATGCTCCCAAATGAGTCACAAAGATGGGAGAGGGATTCCTGTGACAAGTTGAGAGTAGTCAAAATAAAATCTTTAAGTCAAAGGGGTCTACCATCAGGAGATAAAAGGCTTTCAGCCTGGATCCTCAACCAAATTGTTAGTGGAGAAGAAAATAATCAGAAAATAGGGTCCGCAAAAATTTTCATAGTAGCATGAACATTGTTACAATAAAAGGTTACTAGCTCTTAAATGGTCAAGAAAATAATCTGGTACAACTTTTATTTGCAGACAAAAATTGTCCACACCCTCATGAAGATAAGAACCTCTAGGAAGGTGTTCAGCTGCCTTTTTGTGCCATGTGCTCTTTGTGGTTCCTGTGGTTGTTGCAGGAGCCTCTGGTAGATGAAAGGCAAGACAGGTGTGAGAGGAGACTGAGTAGGAGAAAAATGCATGGAGCAAGAGAGAAGGAAAAACAGCAAACTAAGAGGAAAAGCTAGGTCAGAAAAAGAGAAATGTACCCACTGTAGTAGTACCTATTCTACTCTAAAGACTAGAATGCCGTTTAAACAGTTGCTTTTTCTATACAGTAAGAACTACTAAAGAGAAACATTGTCAGGATATGTGAATCTCTGACTTTCAGATGTCAACTTTTAGTGTTGAAACTGTTATTTCCAAAAATGTCTTTTTTACTTCCAACCATAGTAGTGCTTTTCGTTCTTCTTGTTCTACCTTCTCCAGATCATTCTCTAGACAATACCACTGATGATGCTGTTCTGCCCCATGCCCAAGTTGACTATGTCAAGAATGCGTTGAAGGGCAAGGATAGGTCATTGATCCTGCTGGGTGTAGCAAGCCTTGTCCAGATGGCAGTTCTAATGCTCTAGGGATATTTCATGGACTGGGGTCACCTCGGTCCCCTCTGATCCCAAGACTATACCTCTCTTGTCCTTCTCCACAACCCTCTCAGCTGTCCCCTGCTACTGACCTACTCCATATGACAACATTAGTTGTAGGAACCTCTTGGAGCTCTGTTTCAATTGCAACTATATATGTGGATTCAGAGTTGTCATTGGAGTTAGAAGCAGCCTATGAAAGTAGTTCAAAATGTTTGTGCTTCTTCCACTTACCCTCCATAGGGCAGATACCACCCACTTTTTGTGTTACAAATACCTAAAATGTCATATAGATCACCCTTCCTGTTAAGAGATGAGTACTATGTTCCTACCCCTTGAATTTGGGCTGGCTCATGTCTGCTTTGACCAATGGAGTACAGTGGAAGGAACATTATGCCAGACCTAGCTCTTAAAAGAACTGAAAGCTTCTGTCTCTGCCTTTGGGAGGAGTCCTAAACTGTCATGGTAGAGAGCCAGATACCCTAAGGCTGCCATGTTGTAAGGAAATCGTGTGGCTTTGTGGAAACAGAGAGAAAGAATGAGAGAAAGAGGAGTACTTTCTTACACAATAGTAAACCAGACTGAACCCCATAAGCCTTTCCTTTCATATTTTTCTTGAGCTCACATGACAAAGTTCCTATTTCCTGTCTGTGTGTGTGAAAATTGTACATCTCCCACGATGTTGCAACTTCCTTTGGAGTATCTTCAGTTTTGTGGTTTGTTGAATGTGAGAGATTACCAAGAACCTCTCTGTAAAGTTTTTAAATTTTTATTTGAAAACTGACAACATATTCTTTGGTGCTCATATAATATATGGATGCAAGAATTTGTGCTGTTTTTTTTCTGACACAGAATCAGAACATGGATATAATTATTTTGTCACTACTTTCTAGCTAAAATTACAACATAGAGTCAACAATTATAAGGTAAATTTAAAGTTCTCACATCACTGTCCTTCTGAACAACACAAAGAATGTCTATTCAATGCACTAGTGTTTTTCATTCAATTATATGCTCATGTATAAATCACTTTGATCCATGTTCCTTTAGGCATCTCCTGAATTTTGACCATGTTTTCATTGTTTTTCTTCTCTGGAACTTATGATTTCATAATCCACTTATTTATTACCTTTATTTTTTTTTGTTTCCTATCATTAATTTCTCCTTTAATTTTCTTCTACATCTACTCACATTTCCAAAATATGTATAAAAAGTTATTAATTCTTCAAGTTATTCAGTAGATTTAAAATCTCGTAACTTCCATGCAAAAATATCCATATATTTTAACTCTGTAAAGGTTATGCTGGAAATAACTGAATTGGTCAGGTTACAAATCAAATATGTGGCCATGTAATAAAAGCCCTGAGCATATAATAAATTCTAATAGACAATTTGACTGAATTCTAATAAAAATCTCAGAGAAAATATACTGTTGTCTTTTATGGGTATCTTGATACTGGAAAGAAATAAGATGGAATTTTTTTGTTCCAAAGGAAGTGAAGAAGTGTGGCAGTTGGCTCCTCCTGAAGGGCTACTGTTCTCTGTGCCTGTGGGTCCCTATTGTGTCGTCCCTGTATTGCCCCCATGATCTTCCCCTTTCTTTCTCTGCCTCTCTCTTCCCTCATCCCTCCCCTGATAAGATGGGGCTGGGACCAGAGTCTTGGAAGAGGAGGCAGGCTGAGTACATAAGTTTAGTGAACCCATTCCCATTGTTTTTTGCATCTTGAAAAGTTTTTAAATGGTCTGTAAATATATTGGGGATGAAATCCAGTGGCCAATCCATCTCTTCCATTTATTGGGCCTCTCAGAAGCACATTTGGCTTTATCACTCTACCCTTCAAACTCTCCCTCTTCGCTTGGCCACAAGTGGATGCTTCACAGACTTTTCCAACTTAGCATGTCCCAAGCAGAACTCATAATCCCCTCCCCCTGCTTTTCTCCAGTATTCTTCCCTCAGTAAAAGGCATCGCCCATCAGCCACCTGCTCAGGATAAAAATCACCTGGACTCTTCCCTTTCTTCTGCTGACCCCACAGTGTATGGTCTATCACGGAGTCCTCTTAACCTAACTTCCACCTCCCGAGACACCACCATCTCTCTCCTGACCTCTGTAGTACCTTCCTAACTGGTGCCCCTACTTCTAGTCTTGCTCATGTCTCTTCCAGAGTTCAGGTACTGGAGCTAGACAGGGTGAGTCTGAAGATCAGTCTCATCCCTTCTTGGTTGTATGACACTGGGCCAGTTTGCTCCCCTCTCCATCCCTCAGAATCCTCATCTGTGAAATGGGGATAATAACAATAGGACCTCCCTCAGACCCATAGTGATTTTCTGCAGACTAACAAGATAGTACCTGTGAATACTTGGAACGGCTTCTGGGACACAGTAAACACTTGATAGGTTGGCCATTCTTGTGAGTTTGTAATTATTTTGTGCACAGTAAGGAGACAGAGCCCCTCTAAAATGAAAAGGATTATGAGAAATGTACTTTGGTTCTGTAAGATGTTAACACTAGAGAAAGTTGGGTGACAGGTACCTGAGAACTGTCTATACATTTTTGTAACTCTTCTGTAAATATAAATGATCTCAAAGAATATCCTGCATATCACAATCTCAAAACATTACCTCAATGTAAAGGCAAAGCTTTGATCCTTTTTAAAAAAATGCATAATTCAATATTCTTTTGGAAAAGATGGGTTTACTTTGTTGTGTGTTAAAAAACAAAATTCACCTGAGTAAAATTAAAGATCTAATTGGCTTTTTGAAAAGATTTATGAATCAGGCAGTGTTTCATCTAGCAAATAGAAGGGCGCTCCACAGAAGCTGTACAAAATGGGAAGATTTTATTCACAGGAATGGGGTGGGACAGGGAGGTTATTAACAAAAGAAAGAAAGAATGGTTTCAGGCAAGGTCACCTTCCCTTAGGGGGAAGGCAGAAGGTCATATCAGGCAGACTACCTTCCTAGTGCTGCTTAAGAAATTCTGACAGATTGGTTTAAAATTCCACTCCTGGGAGAGGTTGAAACTGCAGTGAGATTAGGTATTAAGTCTTGGTGGGGCTTAGCACAAGTGACTCCATTTTGGTCCCGTTATTTCTTATAAACACTAGTGAAGAATCAGGTAAAAAATGAATTATTCCTCTCTTTGTTCTCCATTAGAATATTTTATAGTTAGAGAAAAATAATATGGAATAGAAGGTACTCAGTTATTGGAGATTCAGTTGATTTAACATGCATTTCAGCCTATTCATAACACTATTCAATTAGATTCAGCAGCTAGCAGAAAAGAACTAGCCTTATCCTGAGATATTTGAAACATTGCTTTATACTGCACAGAATTGATTAGATATTGTCCAAATTATCTGTGGATATTATAGAAACTCAACCTTTCTCAACTGTAAAAGGAAAAAAAAAAAAAAAACAATGAAACATCCAGTAAACATTCTGAGAACTATGGACTCTGGGGACCTATTCTGTGCACCCCCAACCCCTAGGAAGATGGTGAGGACAGTTTAATGTGCTATAGGTAGCTGGTACATCTGAATATCATTTTCTTCAGGCCCAGTAAACTTCAAAATAAAGCAGACTTCTTGTCTAATGGTATCAGGTAGCTTTTGATCAAAGGAAATTTTTTTTTCTTTTAACATTTTATTTTGACATAATTCAGACTTAGAGAAAAGTTGCAGGACTAGGAGAAAGAATTTTTATACACTCAGCTAGATACCCAGATGTTAATAGTTACCACATTTGTTTCTCTCTTGCTCCAGATACATATACATCCATATTCTGTTTTTATCCCAAGCTGTTTGAGAATATGTTGCCAACATGACACCCCTTTACCTCTGAAGACCTCAGAATATGTTTCCTAATTACAAGGGTAATCTGCTACAAAACCATAGTACAATTACCAAAATCAGGATGTTAGAAATGATACTGTCCTTTTATCTAATATGCAGACCTCATTCAGATTTTAGATTTGTCCTAAGTATGTACCTTCCAGCTCACCTGTTGCATTTATTCAGTGTGTCTCTTTATTCCCCTCCAACCTTGCATCTTCTGTGCCTTTTATGATAGTCATGCTTTTGACAAGTACAGGCCACTTATTTTGTAGAATGTGCCCCAATTTGCATTTGTCTGATGTTTAGACTCAAGCGGTCCATTTTTGGCAAGAGTGTCACGGGAATGATACTGTACATTTCCCAGTACATCATATCAGTCAGCACATGCAATCAGGTTGTCCCATTGCTGATGGTGTTAATTTGGACTACTTGGTCAAAGTGCTGGCTGCTAGGTTTCTCCATGGTAAAGCTAATGTTATTTAATTAAACAAAATGGAGCTTGAGTAAGTCACACTTGCTTTTCAGAAATTAATCCTCTGCAATAAAGTTGCATTTTAAAGAAAATTCAGCAGAAAACATCTACTCAAATAGATAAGATATAGCTACTCAATGTCTGAAAATCAAACAAAAATATCTACCCACATATCAAAGAGGTATCTCCACTCCCACGTACGTTGGAGCGTTATTCACAATACGGAAACAACTCAAGTGTCTGTCAATGAATGAATGAAAATTAAGACATGCTATGCTCTGTATGCAATGGAATATTATTCAGCCATGAGAAAGAAGGAAATCAGGACATTTGCAACAACATAACTGAAACTAGTGGACCATATGCTAATTTATACAAGCCAAACAGAGAAAGACAAATACTGTATGATCTTACTTATATGTGGAATCTTAAAAAAAAAAAAAAAAAAAAAGTTGAGCTCTTGGAAGCAGATAGTAAAATCATAGGATGGTGGTTACGGAGGGGTGGGAAGTGGGGGAAATGGGAAGAGGTTGGTCGAAGGGTACAAAGTTGCAATTATGTAGGATGAAAAGGTCGACTCTAGCTAATAATAGTGTTTAGAACACTGGAAATACAGTAAGAGAGCAGCGCTCATTACAAACAAAATGGTAACTGTGAGAAAAATATGATAGCTCAATAGTAGTAATTATTTCACTATGTGTATGTATATCAAATCATCATGTTGTATACCTTCAATATACCCAATTTTTATTTAAAAATATAAATTAAAGGGACATGTGGTAGATCAGTGGGTCAAGCATCCAACTCGATTTTGGCTTAGGTCAGGTCATGAGCCAACGGTTCATGAGTTCCAGCCCCACATCAGGCTCTGTGCCGACAGCACAAAGCCTACTTAGGATTCTCTCCCTCTCCTCTCTCTCTGCCGCTCCCCTGCTCATGCACCCTCTTTCTCTCTCAAAATAAATAAATAAATAAATATTTTGAAAGTAACTAATCAAAAATATAAAATCAGGGCACCTGGGTGGCTCAGTCAGTTAAGCCTCCGACTTCTGCTCGGGACATGAGTTCGAGCCCCGCGTCGGGCTCTGTGCTGACAGCTTAGAGCCTGGAGCCTGCTTCGGATTCTGTGTCTCCCTCTCTCTCTGTCCCTCCCCCACTCACATTCTGTCTCTATCTCAAAAATAAATAGTAAAAAAAAATAATTAAAATAAATTATAAAAATCTGCAGGCTGTTATCTCTAATAAGCGAAATCATTAGCAACGAAATACACAAATTAGATGATTCTGTACATACTTTACCTGTGGTTTCCTCTTTCCAACATGTCAAAGCTTTTGAAAACTAAGGCTGTGAACTGTCTACCTGAAGTGGAAGATTGACACCTGACAAGCTATTTGAAAGGAAAGAAAAAAAAAATCCATATTTCCTTTCAGACTTCTACTATTGAAATGTAGATACCACTGTCCAAACTGGGTTTAGTTTATAATGTTTGCTTATTATACGTTGGGTTTATCCGAAGTGAACTTTGTTTTTCCCACTAAGCCCTTAAAAACAGAGCAGGATGAAGACTTCTAGTGGGAGAAGAATTAAGACAAAGCTGGCTCTGGTGTGGGCCTTCTGCAGCAGGCTGACTCTCTCAGGGAGCAGCAGGTGTTCCCCACGCAGGGTACCCCGCTTTTGCTTTTATGCTTACTTCCTCCAAACTTGCCGGTTCCATTCCAGAAGCAGGTTTCTTGATGACATACCATACACTCTACCCGGCTGTTGTTGAAATCAGCAACTTTTATTCCCAGGAAATACACTATTTCCCACTGTATTCAGTATGGTCCTTCTATAAGAAAGCAAGATATAAAACCATATGCTGCAAATATTGTATCTAAATTGAGGCCTGATAGGATTGCCAGAGAAAATCCAGGATGCCCAGTTGAATTCAAATTTCGGATAAACAAAAATATCTGGGACATACTAATACTAAAAATTAAAAAAGAAAGAAAGAAAGAAAATAATTGTTGTTTATCTGAAATTCAGATTTAACTAGGTATCCTGTATTTTTATTTGCTCAATCTGAGAATCCTAGGCTTGTGACAGGAAAAGTTCCGTGCTTCCTCCAGGAACTTCCTGGGTTTTATTGTGTGGGGATTATGGTGTCCTGCTCTTGGCTCTGATCACTGGGGGGTAGGGCATCAAATTTGTGGCCCACACGGAACAGGATGATAGGCCTTCAGGGTGCACTCTTACTGAAGTGGTCCAGCTGCCCATCAGGGCAGTTTTCTATTTACTTGTACCATTTTCCCCTCGCCACCCTTTATTAAAACGCCACCACCAACATCAAGAAATTACCTTGTTTGTTGCAGATTACGCCTAAATTGTCTCATCCCCTTTTATTTAACAAGGCACAGGATGGGTTAAAATATCTAAATACATATTTACTGTTGATGCCTATAAAGTAAATAAATTTTTAATCTAAATAATAATTAACTATCGATGCAGTCCTATTAATGCTTACAAAATATAACTAAGATTTTACTGTGAATCTAAAGTAAAAAATCCCAGGTTCAGACTACACTGTTACATATTTCTCATTTAACCATTAGGAGTAATACTCACCAAAGACTGAAATGAAGAGATTTTTAAGAGCTTAATAGATGCTTCTGCTAGAATCCAACATGCAGAATATGTTATGTACAGTGGGTTTTGTGTATTAAAAACATCTTTAAAAAAAAGAAAGCAAACAAATCTGATCTTTGAATAGCGTGCATTTTAAACTACTCAGCAGAGTAATTTTTCTTTGAAAGGAGTTTTGTCTTATTTCAGAGTTGACAAAGTAAAACGAATCTTGATTTTCGTTTCTGAAATGATCTCCATTACATAGACATATAATGATGCCTTAATTTTTAAGTAAATTACCAGCATCTTTATAATGCCTCCTTCAAGTTTCCTCAACTCTATTTCAGGGGAAATTTAGGCACCGATCAATGGATCCTCACTGCTTGCTTTTCATGGCTTTTAAACACAGGCTGCCGTACATCAGTAGGGAAGAATCACTCTCCTTTTTGGCCACACTGCTAGGGACAGACAGCCGAGATGCCTCTTGCCTGTCTTCCGTCTAAATTACAGGAGAATAGGATTTATGCAGGCTCTAAATCCAGTCAGAATAAAGCCTTGAAGTGGTAACCAATTTTGTGGTGTGTAAGTATCATCGATTTCTTAATCTGAGAGTGTTTTTATAAACTGATTTGGATTAGTTCTGATGGCAGAGCCATCTTCAGGCCCTTGAGTAGTGGTGAGTGTGGTGAATAAGACAGTGAAAATTAACCCGTTGGCCCCACCTATACATTTAAATCACAGCCTTTGAAAGGAAGACGGCAACCTCATTACGTGCAGTTTGCTAGCGTGTATTTTGTCATCCAGGCCGGAGAGGCCAGTTTTTTCATAATTGGTAATTGTTGTTCCAGATCCCGAAGTCCAGGGCATGAAGCACTGTGAGGACAGCAGGTTTTGTGAGGATAAATCCTCAAGACCTATGAGGCACTTTGCAGAAAGGCCAACTGAACTAATTCTCCAGACACATTCTGTATGAGACGCTATTAAGATGAATTTAGATTTAATTTAAGGAGCTCTATTTCTCTGTTACAAAGCACAATGAGAAAGATGTCTCATGTTCTCTAAAATTTCATGTCTAGAGAATATAGAACAAAAGGATGCAATTCCAACAAAAGGGATGCCAGGGTATTCTACTCAGAGATGCACAAGAGAGGAATGTTCTTCCACCAGAAATAGCAGTACGAAAAAGGAGAACTTTAAGGGCTAGATTTCAGTCCTTAGATTTAAAAACAAAACAAAATCTCCTTTAGAAATGGAGATAGGGGAGCCTGAATGGCTCAGTCGGTTGAGCAGCCGACTTTGGCTTAGGTCATGATCTCATGGTTCTTGGGTTGGAGCCCCGTGTCGGGCTCTGTGCTGACAGCTCAGAGCCTGGAGCCTGCTTCGGGTTCTGTCTCCCTTTTTCTCTGCCCCTCCCCTGCTCATGCTCTGTCTCTCTCTGTCTCAAAAATAAATATAAACATTAGAAATGAAAGAAAGAGAGAGAGAGAGAGAAAGAAAGAAAGAAAGAAAGAAAGAAAGAAAGAAAGAGAGAGATGGAGATAAAGGTGTTAGCTGAGAACAAGCACTTGTACCACCGAGGACTAGGGTAATTGCATTTCCCCATGCAAGCAAGTCGTCAAGGTTACTGGAGCAAAGACAGGCAGGAACATAGCACACAGAAAAAAACCAAAGCTCTGTTCCCCTCAGGTTCCAGTAACTTCTGTTTTGCTATGACAGTATTGTGGCAAAAAACAAAGATGCAAATTAGGCATGAAATTGTGTGTAGGGGAAACAGTTAGAGGGCTCCTTACTTACAAATCTGCCTGTATAGAAAATAAGAACATACTTAAAAAATAAAAATAAAAAAACAAAAGGGAAAGTCAGGGCGCCGAATGGAGGAGTCACTGAGATTTCAGATACGTGCTCAATCACCTTGGCTTGGGTGACTTCCCCTGTGTTGAGATTTCAGAGTTATAGCCAGAGCCAACTTTTGTGGGGGTACAGGTGGAAGCATCTCCTTAGTCTGGCTTCAAGATTCCTAGCGAAGGGCCAAATGTCGGCCCAGCCTCCTATAGCAGACCCCAAAACCTCACCACCCTTGGTGTCTTGCAATGTTGTCCGTGTACGTATGTCCATATCTTGGGACAAGAAATTCTTAGCTGATTTGAGCTGTATTTCAATACCTATGTAATTGACAACCAACTGAAAGAAAGTTTCCATTCCAGGTTAGATACCTGGACTTCAGAAAAATTAGCCATGGTTTAGATGAATCTTGACCCCTCACTGATATATTCACAAAATTCAGGAGGCAAATGAGCAGACTCTATTTTGGCTTCAGAATAGAATCTTGGGTTTTAATTTCTCTCTTTGGTAGAGCAAATCTATCTGCAAAAGAGATCTGACTTCTGTTTCCTAAGAGCTCATCTACTAATACTGATTATTCTCTATCTGGAATTATTCTGACATAACTGTAGTCATTTCCAAAGCCAGACTCAATCATCCATCACAAAGAGCTACGATGCACTACTCAGCCACGAGAGTGCTATTTTTCAGAAATGCAAGAAATCCAAAGCTCACTTATATGACTCTAATATATCAACAAAACCTTCTTTTCCAAAATGTGTCTTGTAGACCGTGTTTTCTCTGAGCTATCAGTAAGTATCTTATGGTGCTTGAGTGCTTCCAAAAGAGCGTAGACGTGCTTAACTCACGCTGGAGGCTTCCTCCCAAATGCCAACCTGGAAAGGAATACCAACTACAGATAAACCAGAGAGAATAAATAACTGGGTTGTTTTTTGGGTTTTTTTTTTTATGATTCCTTTTTCCTAATGTGAATGTTGGGAAGAAAATGAACTGGATTCAGAAATGTTCTCCTTGGTTCTTCTGCAGATAATAAATGGGGCCTTCACACAAATGGAAAAGCCATTGTTGACCTTCATTGACAGATTCTAAGCAATGCATTCTTTGCGAAATAACGCCGCATTGCTAATAAAGCGATCCCAGCAGCCAAGCTTGTGCTGTTTAATTTGTTTCCGTGGTGTGATAGTGTAATTCCGACATGCTGAAAAATCACCGCACAGAGACTCATACTACAATTGTTGCTGAGCGTGTTTTCAATATAACATTTGTTATTACGGCGCTTGGGATGTCTTCTGAGAAGCAATGCCCTAAATGAAGCTGGATGTCGAATCCCCCTAATGTAGACTAGAGTTGTGTGTCTAACTTCAGTTTATCTCAGGTTCATGTAAATCAATATTCATTTCAAATTTTCTACTGGGTAGAACAGCCATTCTCTTCCAATAAAACCAGGGAATCCTCCACATTATTTCTTTTTACTTTTGGATGGCAAAGTGTTAGGGAGATATATTAAAAGATATTCTTACAATAACAATCCAACCATAGAGCTTGGGGTTTTTTTTCTTTTTTTTTTTTTCCTTTTTGGCATGTAAACATTTTTTTAAAAAAAATATTTATTTATTTTGAGAGCGAGAGTTGCTAGTGGGGAAGGGGCAGAGAGAGAGGGAGAGCGAGAGAATCCCAAGCAGGCTCTGCACTATCAGCACAGAGCTCCATGTGGGGCTCGAACCCACGAACCATGAGATCATGACCTGAGCAGAAATCAAGAGTCAGACACTTAACCTACTGAGCCACCCAGGCACCCCAGGAATGTGAGGATTTTCATAGAGAATCTGTTATATTAAATTAACTAATCCTACAAAATCGACTTTTTAGACTATATTTAATCTCAGATCTTACAGCACCATCATACCCAGAGCATGTGGCTGGCTGCTTTGTGAGTCACCAGCTAAAAGTGGGAAGGTTGGGCTCTGGTGTCCTATTTGATTGGGAAGCTGGAAGGACAGCCCATGTGGAGCACACACATTTTTCATAATTATGTTGCCTGCAGGGCGGCCACCTGTCCTAATTTGATCTGATTAAGGTGAAATGCAAAAACTGTCCTCATTTCTCTCTGAATGGAGCAGTGCCAAGCTTCATCTCGGGAAGGAAGAGGAGATACATGCACACTGAGGGGGAAGGAGGGGCTGGGGAAGCATCAGCGGGTCTCCGGTACTCTGGGAGGTGGGAGAAATTGGCCTCCGTGCTCTCGGGGATGTCAGCATGTAGACATATCCTGACGAGGATTTTAGCAGGATACTATGAAAATGTTGAATGCAATAACTCCTTACCCAGCAGCGGTTGCGTTTTGGGGAATGTATCCTAGCTGATCATCTGAATAGTTGCAAATATACATGTACAGGTGACTCCCTGACATACATCTCATCATTCAGGGTTTGCTTAAACGATACTACATGTAATGGAGAGGTGAGTGGCCGTGAAAAATGATGATGTATATCTGTATGATTGGGCATGAAAAGATGTTCATTCATATTATTAGGTAAAAAGAACAAGATGCAGAATTTCATGATACCACGTAAATCCATGTAAAATACGTGTAAAATACATAAAGTCGTGTGTGTGTGTGCAAACAGTAAGAGAGTTATAGGGACGAATATTTGCAAAAATATTGATGGTGACTATCTCTGGGTGATGAAATTGCTCCTTTTCAATTCCTCTACCATTTTAATATTTTACAGTATTCATGTTTTAATTTTGGAAAATGCTTTGAAAACAGAATTGCAAACATTAAACATTCCCTTAACCTCTTCTAAACAGGGGAAAAAAACCCTCTGGAAATGATAATCTGACACCCACACTTATAAGAAAAGAAAAATGTGTACACTTTGTTGTTATATAACTGATAGCACTGGACCACTATGTAAACCAATTTTTGTCTTAATTTCTTGTCCCAGGATGGGCTTTTTGTCTTTAACATTCTCTTTTCAGAACAGCATAACCCCATTTGTCCTAACTGCTACCTAGTCATGTATCTGTATAGATATTTTCTCATTTACCCTGAACATTTTAAAGAGGGTAGAACAGTGCTGTGCATATCCAAGTAACAAGATATAACTCGGGCCCTTTGTGCTTAGAGTAATATCATATCACCAACACAGGTGAAAGGCAAGAGTCAAACAGAGAAGGTTTGAGGTTTTCTGGTACACCCTACAGTTTGTCATCACAAAATTAATCAGCAAACCATAAATCTATTTTGATTGAAGTTTTCCAGGACCTCACAGAATCGCTGTTTGTGTTTTGAAATAAGGCATCTAAGTAGAAAGGTGATAGTTGTAATGTAGCCATTGGCCACCAAGATGTTCCAGAATCTTTGTCCTGGCATTAGGCCTATGCTGGGGCCAACCCTGCCGATATGACTGTCGAGCCCCCCGCAACTTGGGGTCGGTGTGAATCCAAGTCATAAGACAGAGCTCTCATCTCAACTCATCTGTTCACAACACTTACATCTTGTTTACTTTGTTATGAAATTAATACTGGCATACAAATGCAGTCTTTTCCAGTTTACATTATGTCTGGTTTACCCAACATTGTGATATATAGATTTTTCAAAGCAGTGCTTTCAATTCAGGAGATTCTAAATTGTTCTATGGCAATGTCAGTATTTTTTTTTTAATTTTTTAAAATGTTTCTTTATTTTGGAGAGAGACAGAGAGACAGGGCATGAGTGGGCGAGGGGCAGAGAGAGAGGGAGACACAGAATCTGAAGCAGGTTCCAGGCTCTGAGCTGTCGCACAGAGCCCAATGCGGAGCACAGAGCCCAACCGGCAGACCAGGAGATCCTGAACTGAGCCTCAGTAGGACACTTAACCAGCGGAGGCACTCAGGCGCCCCCAACAATGTCAGTATTTTAACAAGAGAGCTTTCTCCTGCAGGAATATTTGCATTATAAAATAAGATAGATTACCGAAAGAATTGGGTTGTCATTGCAAGTTCCACCTTTGAAAGTTTCCCTTTAAGACTGATTTGTTGTTGCTGCTGCTGTTGTTTCTTTCCTGTGAACCAGAGGGTCTTTAAGAAAAAGTACTTTACACTTTGGCCAAACCATAGACAAAAATGAGTCTGCTCTGTGACCACATTCTACCCTTGAGTAGTGTGTGGAGCCCTGCACAGTTCCATCAAAAACTCCTTCCCCAATCTCAAGGAGTATATAATATAAAACAGACAAAAATTAAGTGAGTTCAAATGCAGGTGAGTTAAGGCTCCTGGGAGCAACAGACTGTTTACTTAGTACGTCTCAGCTCTGTGGGCAACAACTACGGATGGGTGGAGGCGTGAATGCATGTGGCTGTTGGGTCCCTCCTCTGTCCCAGCCCCAGCCATGGAAAAGGAAGGAGAAGACAGAGGCACCTGGGTAGATCAGTCGGTTGAGCGGCCAACTTACGCTCAGGTCATGACATCATAGTTCGTGAGTTCAAGCCCCGCGTCGGGCTCTGTGCTGACAGCTCAGAGCCTGGAGCCTGCTTCGGATCCTGTGTCTCCCTCTCTCTGCTCCCCTCTCCCACTCATGCTCGCTCACTTGCTCTCTCTCTCTGTCTCAAAAATAAATAGACATTTTTAAAAAATGAAGGAGAAAACATACCCAAATGTGTAAATTGCCCACGATCCCTTACCCATCTTTTACATCATTCGCCCCCTAGATTTTCCCTCTCTGCTGGGTTGTCGAGAACCACCAAATAACAGAATGGGCGGAATCTACAGTAGATGTAGAGCTGTGAAAATGGAAATAATAGATGCAGGGGGCTCAGTACATGGAGATGTGAGTTAGTCGCGCAGCTTTTGAATCTAATGATGGCCAGTGAACTAGAAGTCTCTGGGAGAGTGTGGAAGGCTTGAGCACCTGGCCGGAGACTGAGTGATGCCCAGGGCTTGAGGCACATGCCAGACTCCCTCTGCATAGAAGGACATTTTATATATGCAATTCACATGCCATCTTTGCCTTGTTCTTCTTTTAAAACCCCTGCATCCTGCAGGTTTTTCAACATGGAGGTTAAAGAGGGTCACGACCCTGTGAACCTGTGCGCACCCACTGCTCGGCTCCAATAACCACAGGTTTGTGGCCCGGGTTTTTCAGCCACGCCCTGCTCACCGGATTATTTTGAAGCAAACACCACAGATCATATCCTTGCGTTTAGAGCTACCAAGTGAGAAAGAATTGTTTGCTAAACAGAACCACAATATCTGAATCATACCTAAAATGTGAATTATAATTCCTATTTACAATTCTTACTGTCTTCTAAGTTTTTACAGTGGAGCTTTTCAAATCACGAGCCAAAAGAAGTCCACACATTGCATTTGGCAGCAAGTCTAATGGGTCTCTTATGTCTCTTTTTCTCTCTGTCTTTAAATTCTTGCGATGCATTTGTGGAAGACGTTGTGGTCATTTGCCTTAGAGCTGCCCGCATTTTGAAGTTTGCTGTACCCCTAGCTCTAGCGTCTAAGGAGGTGGTTTGCAGATTCAGCATGTGCATAATATTGTTGGGAAGGCTTGTGAAGATGCAGACGGCTGGGCCTTCTCCCACGGTTTCTGATTTGGTCGGTCTGGGGTGGGGCCTGAGAATCTGCATTTCTAGCGAACTCCCAGGTGATGCTGCTGCTGCTGGTCTGAGCACCATATTTGAGAACCACTGTTGTAAATAATCCTCAGTCCCCTGTATCATTTAAATTAGTATTTCTAGGGATGCCTGGGTGGCACAGTCAGTTAAGTGTCTGACTTCAGGGCAGGTCATGATCTCATGGTTCACAGGTTCCAGCCCCGCATCGGGCTCTGTGCTGACAGCTTGGAGCCTGGAGCCTGCTTAGGATTCTGTGTCTCCCTCTCTCTGCCCCTCCCCCACTCATGCTCTGTCTCTCTCTCTCTCTCTCTCTCAAAAATAAATAAAAATATTTTTTAAAAAATTAGTATTTCTATCCAAAGGTTTGATATAAGTGAGGGGTTTTAGTTTTTATAGGAATCTTTAAGAAGTAGTAGTGTGTGTTTCTGTCAGGAGGCACAGTTGTCCCTTGTCCATATTTGTGGGACTAGCAGCCATTGATGATTATTAATTTCATTTGGCTTTATGAATTATTTATATTACAATAATTCTAACATTCCTTTTTATAATTTACTAGCTGCAATAATTTTATTGAAAGGAATTTTCCTTCACCAACTATTTGGTTACCCAGAGGTACAATTTATATGTTAAATGGCAGATTAAATGCATGATTTTGTCCCCTTTTATTTACTAGCTTTAAGGATAATAAATAATTTTTCTATTATTTTCTAAAGATGAAAGATGAGATTTTTTTAAAAAACTGAAGAATTCATGAATTTTAACGTATCTGATGTGCTTGAATATATTATAGTTCTTATTTTTATTGGTGTTCAAATTATTGTTTTTAGCCAGTATGAGCCTCTCTGTTGGCTCTTGAATTTTTTGACATGACCCTAGTACTTTTTTGTAATTGAGATATAATCAGCATATAACATTATATTAGTTTCAGGGATACTACCTAATGTTTCAATATTTGTATATGTTGTGAAATGATCTCCACAAGTCTAGTTAACATCCATCATCACACATAATTACAAATTTTTTTCTTTTGATGAAATCTTTTAAGATCTACTCTATTAGCAAAGTTCAAATATACAACACAGTATTATTAACTATAGTCACATGCTGTAGAGTTCACCCCCCGGGACATAGTTATTTTGTAACTGTAAGTTTGTACCTGTTGACCCTGTTCACCCATTTCTCCCACTCCTTACCCCCTACCCTGGTAACTACCAATATGTTTTCTGTGCCTATTAGCTCAGGGTTTTGGTGGTGGTGGTTGGTTGGTTGTGGGTTTTTTTAAGATTCCACATATGAGATCATGCAGTATTTGTCTCTGACTTCTCTCACTTGGCATAATGCTCTCAAGGTCCATCATATGGTTGCAAATGGCAGGATTTCCTCATTTTTTTTAAATGTTCATTTATTTATTTTGAGGAACAGGGGCAGGGGGGAGAGTATGAGTGGGGGAGGGACAGAGAGAGAGAGGGAGACACAGAATCCGAAGCAGGCTCCATACTGAGCACTAAGCATGGAGCCCAGCGTGGGGCTTGATTCCACAACCACGAGATCATGATCTGAGCCAGAATCGAGAGTTGGACACTTAGCCGACTCAAGCACCCAGGTGTCACTCCTCATTTTTTATGGCTAAATAATACTCCATATGTATATACATATACATATAAATATATGTATATTTTAAAGGAAAAATATATCATGAGCTTATACGGATCTCGTTATCAATGTCAAGATGTGCCAATAGAAGGAGAGACTTGATATTCAGATCCAAAGCCTCTGGGTGGCTCCATGAAAGCAAGAATCTTACCTGTTTCCATTATTGCTTGATGCACGCCCCCCAAGTAGCTTCAACAAGTATATGCCCAACAAATATTTGAATGAATGAATGGCTTCCCTCACCACCAACTCTCCAGGGAACATCACCAGAACCTCAATATTCTAAGAATTAAACTGCATATCAGAAACTATCTATAATAGGGCGCCTGAGTGTCTCCGTCGGTTAAGTGGCCAACTTCCACTCAGGTCATGATCTCGTGGTTCGTGAGTTCAAGCCCTGTATCGGGCTCTGTGCTGACAGCTGGAAGCCTGGAGCCTGCTTCGGATTCTGTGTCTCTCTGTCTCCCTCTCCCCCCGTTCACACTCTGTCTCTCTCTCAAAAATAAACATAAAAAAATTTTTTTTAAATAAAGAAACTATAATAAAAAGCAAATAACTCAGAAGGCTATTTAAAAAAAAAAAAAAAAAAAAAAGCCTGGGTCTATATAGCCAAAGTTGATGTGGGGATTTGGAAATCATTTGGCTAGTGTGATTGATACCAATAATAAATGTTTACAAATGTCAGGCCAACAAGCAAAGAAAAAAATTCTCATCTGGACCCTGATTATCTGTCCATGTTCTCTTCACCAATCACATCAACCACAGGGTTGCTCAGTGCTGCTTCCCCTAGGACGAGGAGCCTTGATCAGCTACAAGGAGGTCAGCATCGATCTGCTCCAAGGAGCTGTGGCCAGACAGACAGACCTCAGGCCAGTAGAGAAGAAGGCTCCCCACTGAGCACTGGCCTGGAATAAAAGAAGAACCTGAAGAGCTGTGGGGTCTGTGGACCCAGGCCATGTCTGCCTCCAGTACTAGGGACTGAGGCACAAACTTGCGAAGCTAGAGTCAAAATAATGGTCATAATTTTTAGACCAATTTCTTTTGCAGATACCTATTACCCTATTGGAACGAGCTCAATCATGATGCATGATGAGTATCACCACTATATTGTGTTGTATATCCACTCAGAAGTTTCATGGTGATCATAATAGTGTCTTTGGGGATTGTGGAGACTATTAGGTGCCTCCCAGGCTTCACTCAGGGGAGGAAATGGGTGCCTGTCAACAGATTTGTGGCCCGCTGGAGGGGCAGGGGATGTTTGGTGAGGATGGCTGGCAGGTGAAAGCGTGCCCCTTGTCCAAGCCACGGAGGAAGGCCAGAGAGAGCAGCCTGACTGGGCAGGTCAGGGATGCCTGTCAGAGCTCAAAGCTAGTGCAGTCTCCTCTGGAAGCTGAGTGTCTCCTATGACAAAGTCATTTAAGGAAAACTAAGACGAAAGGCTGCATAGCATTTGACTTCTCTTAAGCACAACTTGAGAATTTTCAAGAGAAATCTCCTTTTTAATGCAATGTGATCACTTTTTCCCTTATCCAGTATAAGTATCAACAATCAGAGCAACTAAACATGTATATGTAGAAATAAGAAAGCACTTGTCCCCTGTATTTCCTCCACTAAAGTGAAAAGCACTGTCACTACAGTGGCACATGGTCTCCCAGTATTTTTCTGATGCATATGTAATCACTTTACCAAAACAGAATTATCCTATGCATGCTGCGGTTCATAATCTGATTTCTTTATTTAATACCACATCACACACACCTATGCTCATCATTAAATAGCTATTTACAGTATCATTCTAATGGCGGTGTTATGTTCTATCCTTGGCATTTGCGTGATCAGAGTTCAGGCCTGCACCTCCACTCTGCCCCTTGCTCTCCTTGGCTGGTCCCCAGTGTCATGGCTTTAAAGAGCACGTATACACATGTGTTTCTCTCTCTTGAACCTCTAGAACTCGAGACTTGACTCTAACTGTCCCCTCCACACTTAGATGGATAATAGGTATTTGAAATTTAACATACTCAGAAGTGGACAGCTGGTACCCCCACTCACTCTACACCCAAACCACCTCCTCCCACAGTCTCCCCTTTATCAGCCAATGGCATTCTTAACCTTCCAGGTGCTCCAGCCTACAAACCTTGCTGTCATCTGTGACCATGGCCTTTCCCTCACTCCCACCTGGCGTCTATTGGCAAATCCTGTCAATATATCTTCAAACATATTCAGATCCTGACCAGTTTTCACTTCGTCTCCATCACCACCCTGGCCCAAGCTACTGTCATCTCTCACTTGGACAGGATCATGGCTTCCTAGCTGGCTCTCCACCTCTGTCTGTTCACTACAGACTATTTCAACACAGTAGCTACACTGATTTTTTTTTTTTAAGTAAAACAGATCCTGTGACTCTTCCAGTGCCTTCTCATCTTATTCATAGTAACAGACTAGGGGCACCTGGGTGGCTCAGTCAGTTAAGCGTCTGACTTCAGCTCAGGTCATGATCTTGCGGTTCATGGGTTCAACCCCCATGTTGGCCTCTGTGCTGACAGCTCAGAGCCTGGAGGTTGCTTCATGTTCTCTCTCTCTCTCTCTCTCTCTCTCTCTGCCCCTCCCCTGCTCGCACTCTGTCTCTCTCTCAAAAATAAATAAACATTAAAAAAATTTTTTTAATTAAAAATAGTAACAGACTAAATCATTACAAATGGTTTAAAAGGACCCTGACTGGGGGGAGGAGAGGACCTCTCTGCATACGACTCTCTTCTCCTTTCTTCATCCTGCCCACTGGCCCTCCAATGCTCTTTGAGCACATGCTTCTTCCCCTGGGCACCCGTGCTTGCTGTGCCCTCTGCCTAGATCATCCTCCCCCAAGTAAACACATGGCATGGTTGATTATGTCCTCCATCACTCCCTTCAGGTGGCGCCTTTTGGGGGAAGAGTTTCTAACCACCCATATAGAATAGTTCCCTGTCATGCCCCATCCCTATTTTATTATTTTACCAAGCACTCGTCAACATGTGACATTCTGTTAATTGTTTCCTGTCTGCTCTCCTATCTAGAATGTACGTAACATGAGGACAGGGGCCTTTCTGTTTTGTTCACTGCTGTACCCGCACTACATAAAACAGTGCATGGCAATAAATATTGGTTGAATGAATGAACCTGAGCTAATTTAAGTATATCGGATTAACAGTATATAGTTTCTCCCATAAATATGCTCTTGGTTTTCTCTTCCTACTTAGAAACTACACTGTGAATAATGATGAATATTAAAAAAAATTTGGAGTATGAGTTATTTTGCTTTAAATCTCCCCCAGATAACTATTCATGAATCACATCATTAATAACTAGTCTGGATAATAAGATGAGGCAATTGTAGCAAAGCTCCTCTGCTTCAAGGCAGTATATTTTCTGAAAATTCTTCTGTTTCATGCACCAGAAGTGACTAAGAGTACCTCCCCTTGCAACCCTTACGTGTATTTTCACTGGATGGAGTGGGGAGGGTGCATCAAAGCCTTCCTTCTTGCTGGTAGAGAGGCCATTAGACATCTGTTTTCCAACACAGACCAGCTTCAGCGACACTAAAGCCCGGAGTCCATGACAAAGCCTGAAGCCTTGAAAGGAATTCCCCTATGTTGGCAGAAACTTGCCATTCACTGGCTGAACTTGGCTTCAACACCCTCCGCACTGATAGTTCAACACCTGCACTTCTCCATCCTTCTCCCTGAAATCCTCAAACAAAACCCCAGCCTTCTACGTCGACATCGATTGGATTCCATTTTGCCCCCACTTCGTCAATCATGTTCCTATCTTTTGCTATTTATTGATGGCCTGGGCACAGTGCTTTTCACAGAGTCCATAAATCAGTCTGCTTTCCATTGTCCAGTGACTCGGCCCTGAGGCTGCTTCAGTGATTGTCGTTTTCTTACCATCTTCCATTTTAACACATTATCTCTGTTTAACATATTATCTGATTCCAGATTTCACCGGCCTCTTCTTTCTCAACACTTTCAAAAAAAAGAACTCCCCGTGCTTTTGTACTTATTGGACATGATAGTTAATTAACACGTGCGAAGCCACCAAATAACCAAAACGCAGATACAACAGAGACCAAGAGTTTGTAAACTTAGACCAAAATGATAGCACACGGGTCCTAAAATCACCTCTTGGATGAAGCCGGGTTGAGGGGCTTTCTCACTAGAGCAGCTTATTCAAACCTATGAACATTCTGAAGGTAAACGTTGGTTGGTATAAGAACTCTCTCAAAGGACATTGCAGATGGGTGAAAATTTCTACCAGGCTAATCAGCAGCTGTGAAACACTGACTCCACCAGGATCTATGAATTGTAGTTGCAGTTTGTCATTGTAATTTGTACAATTGTAATTGTAGTTGATAAGTGCTTGAGGCAAATAGTCTATAAACCTGTGGAGGCGTCGGAGGCAAAATGGCAGGATCTCACTGTGTGGAGGGCCCATTCTCAGCCCATGGTGCCGTCAGCTGGGCAGCATGCAAGGGGCAAACGACCCCAGTCTTTGCCAGCTGTCAGTGTGGTAACCAGAAACTTGCTAAATTTGTTGGAAGACCTCATTATCCCTGTGCTTTAAAGGTACCTGGCTGGATGCCTTAAATGTTGTACTTCAGAATATAAATACCAAACTTGGACTCATTCAGAGAGCTCTGCTGACGGATGAGAGTTCCTCATATCTAGTCATTTTAGCTAATTAAAGGAAATAATGATTATTAATTTTCATGTAGGAAGGTAAAAAGATCTGGACAATCAAATCATAGTCCATTAACGATATAGTTGAAGCTGTAATTTGGGGGGCTTTTTTCCCATCATAGAAGCTTTTATTTGTCCTTGAAATTGGATTTGGGGTTTTATTTATCTCATCTCTTTCCAATGTATATCACGTCAGCATACAAACTCTAAATACCCAAACTATGTAAAAGCAGTGATGAATCTAAGTGACAGCACTTAGAGTATTAAAAAAAAAAGTTGTTTGTTGTTTTTTTTTAAGAATTTGAAATATGCCTTTCAGTAATGAATGCAATTATGCCCCCACTAAGACGAATAAAAGAAACAAAAAGCATAGCGCTAAGGCAAAAAGGGAAATTACCGAAATAAATTTAAGAGGCAAAAAGTCAGAAACAGAATACCATTAAGTACTTGTAAAAATATAAACTCTTTTTTGTCCCCTCCCCCATCCTACTTTATCTCCTAATTGATCTCTTCCTCTCATCTTTAAGCCCCCTTTAGAATTGTATCCATTCCTAAAATCCAATTACATTTCATTGTTGCTTTAATATTGCTTTGGATATTCTTTATTTTCTCAAACTGAGTAGAGTCTAAATATGTCCCGAGGAAGTCCATTTTAAAGAACCATTCTAGGACAAAATGTAGCATTCAAAGCTAAGTACAGGGACACCTAGGTGGCTCAGTTGATTGAGCATCCAACTCGATTTCGGCTCAGGTTATGATCTCACAATTGGTGAGTTCAAACCTCATCAGGCTCTGGTCGCAGCTCAGAACCTGCTTGGGATTCTCTCTCTCCCTCTCTCTCTGCCCCTTCTCTCTCTCACTCTCTCAAAATAAATAAAAAATATTTATACAAATATTTATATAAATAAAAGTAAATATTTTTTTAAAAAGTGTAGGGGTTTGGGGCGCCTGGGTGGCGCAGTCGGTTAAGCGTCCGACTTCAGCCAGGTCACGATCTCGCGGTCCGTGAGTTCGAGCCCCGCGTCGGGCTCTGGGCTGATGGCTCAGAGCCTGGAGCCTGTTTTCGATTCTGTGTCTCCCTCTCTCTCTGCCCCTCCCCCGTTCATGCTCTGTCTCTCTCTGTCCCAAAAATAAATTAAAAAAAAAAAAAAAATGTAAAAAAAAAAAAAAAAGTGTAGGGGCACCTGGGTGGCTCAGTCGATTAAGTGTCCAACTTCGGGTCAGGTCATGATCTTATGGTTCCTGAGTTTGAGCCTCACATCAGGCTCTGTGCTGACAGCTTAGAGCCTAGAGCCTTGCTCCAGATTCTGTGTCTCCCTCTCTCTCTGCCCCTCCCCCACTCTCACTCTGTCTGTCTCTTAAAAAGAAATGAACGTGAAAAAAATCTTAAAAAAATAAGTATATGCTGAAAGTTC
Organism: Lynx rufus; assembly: GCF_022079265.1. Classification (NCBI taxonomy): domain Eukaryota; kingdom Metazoa; phylum Chordata; class Mammalia; order Carnivora; family Felidae; genus Lynx; species Lynx rufus. Next base: position 998,746 of record NW_025814878.1, read on the forward strand.
CCAGTTTATAAAAAGAGTATCTTTCATAAATGGGTATGTCCATAAATTGTTTGGTACTCAGAATCCTTTTACCCTAAAGCAACGTCCTTTTTGACCCTGGTAATTTGTCCTACTAAACCTACTAAATGAAGATTTATCTGATGTGATGTAGATAATATGTCTCCTTTTTGATTGGATCCACTCAGATTTAACCCCAAAGGTTCTTTTTCCCCCATAATGTTAACCAGACATTGACATGCTCCTTTGAGTAAACCAACTGCCACAGGCTATGGGAAAACATGTCCAAGGAGCCCCCAAAATGGCATCTCCATTGCTTCCCCCTTTCCATTTCCTCATTTCAACCAAGAATGAACTTTTGAGAACAGTAGAAGAAGGGAAGTGGTGGGTTAGGATCATTTTCTGTTCTGAGAGCCTCACGTTCCCATGGTCACTCGTGTGTGTTGAGTGACCATCAAAACTAAATTTGTAATGGGAGGGCTGCTGGATTACTAAAATGCCACCTTTAGAAATTTAAAGGCAAAAAGCGTTAAAAATATAGGTCAATAACAAAGGAAGGGATTTACGAGATACAGAGGTGTAGGCAACGTGCCAAGAACATACACACTAAGAACGATTTTCTATTTTTTAAACTGTTTGACATAACTCACAAAAAAATTTTTAAATGTTTTTAATTTTTGTTGCTGCATTTTTGTCTCTTGCACTTCATGTATTCTGTGTCAGTTCTCCCAAATGACTACCAGAAAGTCTATTGATCGACTAGAGCAGCGTTTATTAGATCTATTGCAGAGAGAGACCTGACCACATTAACACTCACGGGGCTCTTACAGGAGAGGGATGCCAACATTTGTAGGGCTTGGGGATCTGGGCTTAAGTGGTTAAGACAGATCTTTCAGGTGGAAAGCTGATTGAAATGGGGCGAGATTCATGACATAAAAGTACATGACATAAAAGTTGACTCACAATGAGTCATGGTTTTCAAAGGGAGGATCGATAAGAAAACCATTGCCTGATACATGAGCCTTTGCCTGGGCGAGCAGTGAGTCCTCCTGCTAAAGGAAATGGCTACTCAGATGAGCATACCGCGGTAAATTATTTTCAGAAATTTCTGGAAACAAACAGTGAGGTTATTTTTTTGCATTACAAGCTTATCTTCCAAGGCAGGATTTTTTCTGGAACAATTAGGTCCTGGTTCTCAGCCCCAATAGTTAAGCTGTGTAAGATGCAGGTGCTTGTAATTCTCATCTGCATGCAGACAGCCTCTTGATTCCCCATACACACCTGGTGCTTCCAGCCTGCAGGCCTTTGATCCTTTTCCTCCTCCTCCTTCTGTTTTGTTTTTTTTAAACATCTCCTTCTTGATTGTTCTTGGCACACTCGGTTGTTTCTCTATTTACGTTGTTTGTTGATGTGCATGTTATTTCTTCTGCACATTCCATGAAGGCAGAACCCCTTCCAGAATTCACTTTTGCTCTCTCTATAGTACCTGGCCTCGTGCACAGTAGACATAGGGAAGTTATTCAACAAAGAATAAATGAATTTTTGGTTAGAAGTCACCTCCTGCTAGTAATAATAATAATACTTATTATTATTGGTGAAATGAAAACAAATTGGTGACTATCTCATTATCAGTGAATCTTATTCTTCGGTAGCTCCTCACTGGAAGAAGGGTCATCTCATAGCGACTGGGAATTGACTCAGAAGGGATATTTGGATGAATACGACAGCTGCAACAAACCAGAAAATACCAATGTGCACTTAAGTTAAGAAATCACAAACATCTGAGCTTAGTACACCCTATTTTGAGCTCCAAGAAGAGGCTTTGTGTGCTTTTTGGGGAGTCACTGCCTCATCTATAAGTGAGAAGCTGAATAAATAATATGTAGTCTTTTTTTAGCTTATTCCTAAAGCTACAAAATCTGCTCAGATAAACCATGCTTCCTAATGTAGTGGTTATATTAGGTATTCCTTCTAATAACTTCTTATGTGTCCATATATGTTCACGATAAGGATAAACTCAGGTCTATAAGTTTTTGAATTTTTATTCAACTTCTCTGAAGATTCTCTGTGTATATACTTCAACTTTTCGTGTGTGTTTTTTCTTCTGAGAAGTTACAAGCATACAATTCGATATAGGAATGTAATAAACGCTCATGAACCCACTACTCAGCTTTGTCTATGTCTGACTATGCTCACTACTTCATGGAACTCTGCCAAGTTAATTAATATTTTTATGTCTCTGTTTCATCATCTGTCAATAGACACTAATGGTACCCCTCTCACAGGGTTGTTGCTAGACTAAATGAGTTATTTTAACACGAGGCACCAAGAAGAGTGCTTTCTCCATAGTTGAGTGTTACAGAAATGTTAACTTATTTTTAGCAATTATTATAAGAAAGGTGTCAACCACGAAAGAATTCCCTGGAAATTAAAGCAAATAGACCTTTATTTGAGCAATTACAGTTGCAATCCGGGAGACACAGGTTCAGGTAGAAACCTGTGTTATGAGGAAGACAAAGAGGGGGCAGATTATAAAGATGAAAGGTCCTGAGTGCAGTTCTCATTCAGATCCTCTGTACAAACCGGATTGAAACTACTTTAAACAGGATCGGTTAACATGCAAATGAGTGGTTGAAGCTCCTGAAACCGGATTGGCTCGTTTCAAAGTGGAGAATTCAGATAATCCAGGCTGAAGGCCATAGCTAGCTTGAAAAGTTCAAGAAGTTCTCATGTCCTCCTAATGAGGATGTGAGTAAGTTCTTCTTCCCTCGGGGCCTCCCAACCGTATTGTATTGTATTGTATTGTATTGTATTGTATTGTATTGTATTGTATTGTATTTACATGTATGTATATATATGTGTGTGTATATATATGTGTATGTATGTATATGTGTATATATACACACTATACATATATACACACACACACACACACACACACACACTATTCTCAAGTTAATTAATATTCAGTGTAGTCTTGGCTTCAGGAGTAGAACCCAGTGATTCATCACTTACATACAACACCCAGTGCTCATCCCAACAAGTGCCCTCCTTAATGTCCATCACCCATTTTCCCCTCCTTCCACCCCCCATCAACCCTCAGTTTGTTCTCTGTATTTAAGAGGCTCTTATGGTTTGCCTCCCTCTCTGTTTTTCTTATTTCCCCTTCCCCTGTTATCATCTGTTAAGTTTCTCAAATTCCACATGAGTGAAATCATGTGATATCTACCTTTCCTTTCTCTGACTGACTCATTTCACCTAGCAAAATAGCCTCCAGTTCCATCCACGTTGTTGCAAAGGGCACGATTTCATTCTTTTTCATCTCCGAGTAGTATTCCATTGTGTGGGTATGTACATACATACATACATACACACATACATACATACATATATACATACACACATACACCACATCTTCTTTATCCATTCGTCAGTTGATGGACATTTGGGCTCTTTCCATAATTTGGCTATTGTTGATAGTGCTGCTATAATCATTTAGGTGTATGTGCCCCTTCAAATCAGCATTTTTGTATCTTTTGGATAAATTCCTAGTATTTAAATTGCTAGGTTGTAGGGTAGTTCTATTTTTAACTTTTTGAGGAACCTCCATACTATTTTCCAGAGGGGCATTCCCGCCAACAGGGCAGGAGGGTTCCCCTTTCTCCACATCCTCACCAACATGTGGTTTCCCGAGTTCTTCATTTTAGCCACTCTGACCAGTGTGAGGTGGTATCTCAGTGTGGTTTTGATTTGTATTTCCCTGATGATGAGCAATGTGGGGCATCTTTTCATGTCTCTGCCATCTGGATGTCTTCCTTGGAGAAGTGTCTATTCATGTCTCTTGCCCATTTCTTCACAGGTTTATTTGTTTTTTGGGTGTTGAGTTTGGTGAGTTCTTTATAGATTTGTGATACTAACTCTTTATCCGATATGTCATTTGCAAATATCTTTTCCCATTCCATTGGTTGCCTTTTAGTTTTGTTGATTGTTCCCTTTGCTGTGCAGAAGGCTTTTATCTTGATGAGGTCCCAATAGTTCATGTTTGCTTTTATGTCCCTTGCCACCAGAGACATGTCAAGTACGAAGTTACTGCGGCCAAGGTCAAAGAGGTTGCTGCCTGTTTTCTCCTCTAGAAGTTTGATCCAACCCCATTTTAAAAGAGACTCTCTTAACTAGGCTCACTTGCTTAGGTTTAAAACCTTCTTTTGTAAATATTAAAGACAGATTGGAAGCATCCCCTCCCCTTTTCCATGATCCTATTTCACCCTATGTCTTCCCCTGAATTTGGTGTTTAACATTTGTGTGCATGACTTTATACTCTTACAGTATTTGTATGAATCCATAGTGTTCAGTAGGTTTTGTGGACTTCTTATAAATGATATCGTACCAGGTGTGAACTACCGCAGCCTTTTTCTTGACTTTACGTTTTTGTCTATTTGTTACATTTCACCCCAAGTAATTCTTATTAACTCACTTCCTAAAAGTCTCTGCTTAAATATGATTTTCTGATGAGGAGATAGATTCTGAGTACCTTACTTAAAACTATCCCACCTGCTCTTGTCTCCCTGACACTGTTCTGTTTTTTTGCTTTTTGGCATAGTGTTCATCACCTTCTAAAAGTATTATCTAATTTTCCTCTTTATTAGTTTATTTGAATTATCTATCCTCCCTTAGAACACAAGCTCCAAGAAAGGATTTTTGTGTTTTTTTTTTTTAATTTCTCCACCAACGTGGCCCAAGTTCCCTACAGGGCCTGGCACCAACAGGGTGCACAATGGGTACTTGTTGGATAGCTTTGTCTCTCCTCTTAATGGTCATTTCAGAGGTTTTCTTTTGTTGTTGCTGTTTTAATAGAAATGTTGCTCTAAATATTCTTGTAAATATTCTTTGTGTGACTGCCTAAGTTTCTCTCTGAAACGTACCTCTAAGTAAAATTGCTAAATGCAAGATGAATCCCTTCAAGATTCCTTTTAGGGGCACCTGAGTAGCTCAGTTGGTTAAGTGTCCAACTTTGGTTCAGGTCATGATCTTAGGGTTCATGAGTTCAAGCCCCACATATGGGGCTCTGAGCTGACAGCTCAGAGCCTGGAGCCTGCTTCAGATTCTATGTCTCCCTGTCTTTCTGATCCTTCCTCACTCATGCTCTGTCTGTCTGTCTGTCTCTCTCTCTCTCTCTCAAAAATAAATAAACATTTAAAAACACCTTTTAAAAAAAGATTCCTTTTAACTGGTTTAGAGAGTCTTGGACTCATCAAGTGTTGGTTATTGAAAAGTAATGCATAAAAGAACCTTCACAGACAAATAAAAATCTACCCACACAGAGAAATTACTAAGATGAGCCTGGTTTTATTTGTCAAAGTAATAATGCTTTGAAATTTGATTATATCAAGTCCTACTGCTAACTTTGAATGCAGTCGCTTGGTTGCTCAGTCAAGGTGTCTTAGTGAGTTTTCCATGGAAACAATGAGCACTTGACTCTCAGACTAATTCAGAAATGGCCATTTCGGCAAAGTACAGAGACCCTAATCAACCCAGCTTCACTGAGGGAGAAAAAAGCTCGTGAAACCCACCCACAGATCTGGCCTTCAGATGTGCCCCACCCTGTTTTGGCTTGTGATTAAAAGTAGTCTTTCAGTGTCTTGCTGCATTGTCTTTGATCACATGGAATCATCATTTATTTTTGATGCCATTTCATCGTTAGCCAGTTTCCTTTCCAAAGTTGCACTTAAGGGGAAAATAGAAGGTAACTGTAATTGTCAAGCCTGCATTAGGGATTCTAAGCTATAGCCAAGAGAGAAATTAATCCTGAAAGCATTTCACACCAAACAGCAGCAATCTGCAAATTGCAGATTATTTGTGTCATGTGGCCAGTGCCAGTAGCACATCAGAGAGCTGAAATCCATTTCAATTTTTATCCCAAGCCCGGGTGCTCACGGTTTTCCATTGAACCCAAAGGATATCACAATTGCCCCGTGATGATTTGCAAGGAAATTAAAAGGAAAAATAGTGATTGAAGACTCATGTGGCTTTTAATGCTTTTCAATGGAATATATTTTCCAAATGAGTTTCCTCAACCTCACAGCATGGTTATTGAGGAAATTCAGCAAGAGCTTTCTAAAAAAGTTGTACTCAGTTAATCCCCCAAAGGTTTTTTGTTTTTTTGAGTTTTTTTTTTTTAATAGCTATCAGTGACTTTGTGGAAATGACCCACAACTTTGTAATGCATTTTCCTGAGGAGATTCTGAATCAGATTCTAAAATAGTCTTTATGGGTATGGAACAGAATGAAAGTAAATGTTGGTTATAGATATCAATCAAAGTGAAAATCCCAGTTTCAAAGTTATCCTTTTAAAAAAAACTAGGATTCAATTCTCTCTTCATATGCTTTTGTAAAAATAAATGTCCTTCTTCATTTTAATACCAAGGAGGCAACTTATTTTTATTTACAGTGAGCTCAAATTTTTAGAAAACAGGTGGGAGAGATGAATGAGTATTTAATAGGGGAGAAAGCAAGAGAAAAGCACAAACCTGTGAGCGTATCATCTGGATAAGCCAGGAAGGAGATGACATTCTAGTCTCAATGACCAAAGATAACAAAACAGGCTTTTAAAGTCAACAGAGACTCCAGAGAAAGGCCCTCATTGAAGAAGACAGAACTACGTTAGACAGAAAAGCTTTCCAATCCCGGTCTTTCCTGTTTTCTTGAGCAAAGAGAATGTTTCCCATCTTGGAAAGGACAGAAGAAACAATTTCAGGAGGAACCTGTGTGTAAGAAAAGTGAGAACAGGAGGAAGAACCCACAAGTATTGTAAGCGCCGTGGGTCTGCAAACGCATCCGTGTATAAACTCAGAGGCACTGCCTAGGGTCTTCAAACTGCCACGAAGAAAGAACACAGTGTAGAGTCTGGGAGGTGGACTTTTTTTAACTTTTCAAAATGAAGAAGGATTGAATCTCAAAACTGCAAAGCAATGAGTTTGATATCAGTTTCAGCCATCAACTGGGAAAAAAATTAAATAGTGTGAGCAGTTATAAGGTGTATGGAATCATTAAGAGCCAACTCAGATTCACCAAAACAGACCCTGGAAGCAGTCATGGAGGAGGGCGTAATACGCTCACCGTGGAGCTTCTTGACTTGAATGTGGTCCCTGGACCCTGAAGGCAAAGGAGCTGGCTGTTGGAGGAAGGCGGAAGGCACACTGTTGAAGCAGTCAGGCACCTCGGAGGAGAGGGAGAAACAGGGCAACCATGGGCTGAAGATTGAAGTCATGTTTGGCTGGAGGAAGAGAATGGAAGAGACAGCAAAGAACACGGAGAAGTGAGAGAACAGGGAGAAGAGCGGAGAAGTGAATTCACAGCTCCAGGGGGAACAGTGTTGCGGACTGTGTGTTGATCCAGGGTCAGTTACTACAGGAAGGTGAAAGAGAAGGAGGATGGGGATGGGCCGTTGGTGGGAAGTACTTCCCTCAGCACGAGGGGCCCTGCCCTAGGCCCCTGACTGCCCTCCACTCCCACTTCAACCCACAAGAGCTCACAGGGTCCAAGCCCTTCCTGGGTTCCTGAATACATGGGGCTTCCAAATTCCCTGCACAAACAGCCCTGGGGCCTTAACTGGCTCTGTCTTGCTGAAGACAGTGACCAAGGGGTAACTCGTGGAGGCTGGGTTACACAGCCTGCGGGCCCACCAGCTGGACACATGAGAGGCCCTTCAGGGAGGTAGGAATCTGAGATGACAGGAGCAGCAAGGGACTGACTCTAGCTGTGCCAGGACAGTCACGTTGAGGAGCAGACCTCCCTAGGGTCTGAGAGTTATAAATCCCCACCTGCCAGATCTTCATACAGGTGAATTTGTCGAAGAGTGAAACATTTTTTTTTTTTTGAGTTTTTCAGTTTGATTTAGGACTTTTGAATATTCAAACCACTGACATGTTTTTACACTTTCCCTGGGCCAGCAAGTTAGGGGACTGACCCAGGCCCAGCTCTTGGGTCCCGAGTTCAGAGTGGGAATCATCGAACACTTATCATTTGGGTGGAAGGAAACGCACCAGTGTGATGTCAAAGGTAAACTGAGGAGGTGTGAGAGCTCTCATCTAAGAAGGCTGACCTGGCAATCAAAGTATGCCTGTCAAAGCCTTCTGTCAATGAAGCACCACGAAATCTCAACCTCAGGCCCCCCGGCACGTGGTCAAGCATCTGAAGCCAAATACAATGGGTGAGTGTGCCAACAACAAATAAACAAGAGGCTTCCCATTACCACCTTCGGCCAGGAATGTTGCCAACTACAAGCCCAAATCTAAGAATAGAGGGAAGGGAAATTAACATGTGGATGCCTCCTTTGCATTTTCACATATATTACAGATTATTGCAGGCAAATGGGTATTTGCCCCAGGAGAGAGAAGGTGAATAAGGGCTTAAAAGGATTGGGTATGATTTCTATCTCTCTAAAGCTAAAACTGGCATCCAGAAAGATCCTTCTGACAGCAAGAATGCCTCATTATTATTATTTTTATGTATTTACTTTTTTTATTTTTGAAGGAGAGAGAGAGAGAGACAGAGTGTGAGTGGAGGAGGGGCAGAGAGAGAGGGAGACATAGAATCCAAAGCAGGCTCCAGGCTCAGAGCTGTCAGCACAGAGCCTGACACGGAGTTCGAACTCACGAACTATGAGATCATGACCTGAGCTGAAGTTGGACGCTTAACCGACTGAGCCTCCCAGGTGCCCCAAGAATGCCTCATTATTAGAATGGATCTTTGGCTGATCCTCTGGGTCCTCTGGTCCCTGGCACCGAAGTCTTGAGACAGGGTCTGAAATGCAACTGTGGGTGACATTACAAAAGGTATTTCTGTCCCGACAAAGGGGCTGGTCTAGGGATAGTAACAGCTAATAGTTTTTCATTCTTGAACACATGACTATGAGTTATATAAATCTATCTTTGATCATCGAAGAAAGCAAATGCATGCAAGTCCATAAAATAAAAAAATTAGATCGGATTGCCATTGATATAAACAAAATCATCAGATTTCATTTGGCAGTTGTGTGGCTATCTTAAGGAAGATATTTTGACATTTCCACAATGGTCTGAGTGACCAGCCATCAAGGTGGCCCCCATCTTAACCCACACGGCAGACCTGGCCTCTGTCTTCCATTTACAACAGAACTCTACTCTTGCTGAAAATTAGCTTTATTTTGACAAGGCCAGTAGGAAATGGAACATTTAAAGAGCTCTTTCTTGCTTGAGTAGTAGTATATTAAAATTTTGTGTTTAAAAATTAAACTTTGCATTTTAGGTATGCATTTTTTCTGAATTAATTAAAATGTGAATTAATTTCTGAGATCTTACGAGACTGGCCCCAGGGCAAATAGACTTTCTCTCACAGGTCCTTAAATTAACTCTGCATAGGCTTGTAAAGTCGTCTGTTTTCCAGTGCTCTTGTTTGTGAGAACCAGAAGGCAATGGCCTTTCCCTCTTAATTTATGTATTCATTCAGCACATATTTATTATCACCCTTGTGCCAGACACAGTTCCCAGGCCCTCGATGAAGCTATGAGCAAGTCCCTGTTCTCAAGGAGTCTGTGTTCAGGGTGGGAAAAGCAGATATTAACAAATAGTTAAACACCACAGAAATTGCACTCCTACTCCACAGAGGAGCCCTAAAAAGGCTTTTTAATTCAGTTTAACTAGTTGCCATTGATGGAAGGTTTCTATGTGGGCCAACGCGTTTGCGTTGAGCGTATTACCTTTCTTGGAGGATACAAGGATATATGGTATGAATATAAAGACTGGCTCTACCACCAGAGAAAGCCCGTGGTCATACCCCCTTCTTGTTCATTTTCTTCGTCCTCCATGAGGAACACTTTTAACCTCTAAAATTTTGTCTTGTTTTTGTTTTCTTTGTTGTCGTGCATAGATTTTTGGTGTCTCTACAGTAGAATATTTTCTCCCCCAGACACAAGAAAAAGTGTGTTCAAGTTAAACAGACTAATCGTATTAGTTTGAAGATTCAAATAATGTGGTGTATGAAATTCTGAACTTATGGCATTTTTATATGCAAAATCTAATATGCATTTTTGTGAAACCACAAGGACAGGGCAGAAAGTAGTTTGCAGTGCAGAGAGTCCGGGATTTAAAGGTAGAATTTCAAGGTGGAATTGTCCATTACTCAGCTCTGTCACTCACAACCTGGGTGACAAAAGGCAAGTGACCTTTACTATTACAAACCAGCCACGGGTGGAACACAGAACTCCCTCTGCCTCCCCGAATAAAGACCAAATCCGGGGCGCATGGGTGGCTCAGTTGGTTAACTGTCTGACTCCTGACTTCAGTTCAGGTCATGATCTTACTGTTTGTGGGTTCGAGCCCCACATCAGGCCCTCCACTGACAGCATGGAGCCTGCTTGGGATTCTCTCCCTCTGTCTCTGCCCCTCCCCCCACTGGTGTGCACACGCAAAATAAATACATCAATTTAAAAAAAAACAAAAGACAAATCCATTCTGGTTAAACAGAAACGTGAGTCTTGAGTTCCCTTCTTTGACATCTTTGTAGAATATTTGTTTTTAAACCACGGTTTGTTTGCCATAATCACCCATCTGTTGATCATACGCGCTCACGTGATGCCCTTACTATGTGTTATGGCTGACTCAGAAGGCTACACAGAAGGTACATTAAGCACTTGCTAACTGTCCCTTTTGTCAAAAATTCGAGTTAGTTTTCCTTTCGCGTATTTGAGTAAGTGGATGTTCGGCAATCTGGGGCTTAAGTTATTTTCCTGATTGCCTCTGTTAATTCACTTTATAAACACAGATACGTAAATCATGCAATTTGAGATGACCAGTGAGATTAAAAAAAAATCTTTCAGCAGACACTTATGGGGATGAGCACTGGATTTTAGGGAATGAATCACTGGATTTGACTCCTGAAATCATTATTGCACTATATGCTAACTTGGACATAAATTAAAAACTAAAAAATAAAATAAAATAAAATCCTCCAGCTAGTTCAAAAGTAAAAAACATGTCATAAAGTTTTAAGATGTCAAATAAAAAATCAAATTACTTATTAATCATTTGAGATTATTGTAGTAAGTGAATAAATGAATTAATAAAAGGCAACAAATTAAAGCCATAAGTGTATACTAACCATACTTTTCTAAACACGTATGATCTGATCACGTGAACATATATGTGTGTGTGTATGTATGCACATTATAAACACACATATATACATGCTTGAAAATCTATTGTTTCTCAGCATATTGTCATAATAAATCTCAAATATGTAATTGGATACTGGGCTCCTTTAGCAAAATTGGCCTCCAAATATTGAAGGTTCAGGAAACAAGGTATTTCTAGAAGCAGAACAACCATTTCAAGTAGTCCAACAAGTGCCCCTGCTCTCCAGAGACTCAAAATAGCAACTAGCATCCACTAAGAGCCAACCTTGTACAAGGAGCTCTCCTAGGTCATAGATATACAACCATGTAGATACCCATACACATCATTGACAGCAACACACATCATTTACAGCAACCCCATAATTAAATATTCTTACTCCTGTTTTTGCAAGTAGGAAATTAAGGCTTTAGATCTGACACCATATCTTTGACCCGAGACTCCACAGCTAGTTAGTGGTTGATTTCCTTCTCCTGCTCTTGCTTCATCATTATTTCTTATTTCTTCCTGGGCCAGGGACCTGGGAGGGGGTTGAGGGGAGGGGGGAGGCAGACTGGGACCCAGAGTTCTACCCCCACCTCCGCATGTAGGTAAAAAGACTATAGAAGCCACCCATGGGAGGGTGGCAGAAGGGGATCACAGGACAGTGACAACCAAGAAAATACCTCTTTGTCTGAACACCAGTTTCTCTTTCCCAGGCATGTTTAGGAAGGACCCTGTGTCCTGAAATGCATGTCTGTGCCTCACACATTCTTGATTTTATACACATTCTGCATTCACAGAAGTGTGAGCATTTAGTCTGTCTTTCAACCCAGGTGGATTTGTGAAGTCTTCGCAGGCAATATTACACTGCTTTTACTTCTGTATGGCACCTAAAATAGTTCTGGATGCAACACTGATACTTAGTTCATTTCTCAGCAATTTTTTTTTCAAGGAAAGACTGTAATAACAAATGTAAATGTCTAGCGACAGACATATTCTACTATCCAGTGTTTCTCACCCTCACATTGTTTAATATGTTTTGCAAGCAAGTTAGAGCTTCACATTTATACTCCCAAGACAAATAATGGTTTTTACCCTCTAATCTAACAAGACTAGAGAAAGTAATCAGGTCCCCGTCACATCAACTATGAAACCTGCCATTGGATAGTCTTGGGACTTGCATTTGGTAAATCATCTGCTAAAGCCAACATGTTACAGCATTCCTTCTGATAAGGGAAATGACTCAGCATCTAACCTACATTTCTGATTCTGTCCATTTTTAAGCACTCCGACAATTGCTGCCTTCTAACCTGTAATTCATCAAAATTGCCACCTAAAGGTATCTACCGCTTTGTGGTTCTGGTGACTTCCGCTCCACATAAACAGGTCTACTTGTCCCCTGCTGGATTTGCCTGTCTCTTGAGACTCCCGGGTGACATCCGTTCTCTGATGGGTCTAAGAAAAAGTTGCTGCTTTTCAGATGGGAGTACTAATTCCTAAGCCCTTCACTTGTGAGAGCTGAAAAAGGATGTTCTGACCTTTATTTCTCAAGACAATAGCTCATGTAGCAATTGTTTCAAGTAGCCACTTCCCTTTTAAATAAATGAAACTTCTTATTTTTTTTTTATTTATTTGGAGAGAGGGAAAGAGAGAATGAGCTGGGGAAGGGCAGAGGTGGGGGGTGGCAGGGACAGAGGATCCAAAGCGGGCTCTGTGCTGACAGCAGAGAGCCCGACGTGGCGCTCAAACTCACAAACCATGAGATCATGACCTGAGCCGAAGCCAGACATTTAACTGAGCCACCCAGGTGCCCCAATAAATGAATTTTTTTAAAAGAAGTAGCAGCAGCAGCCATTAGATGTGGGAACGCATTAATATCGTTAGCAATACATTCACTTTTTTTTTTTTTTGTCATTCCATGTTGCTTTCACATACATTCAAAACTGCCGTTCGAGGTCAAGAAGGTGATTATTCTTGGTGAAGGACGTGGTGCTGGGAGTAACCATCCAGGAGCACATAGCCAGCTAGCTAGTGCAGAACAGAGGTTCAAGCCAGGCCATGACTGCAGTAACTTTTTTAAAAGGCATGAAACCCCCAATTTTGGTATTTCCCTTCTTAATCCATGCCACCAATTGCTATGTTCAAGTGGTAGCTGTAGGCTTTTCTTCAGAGAAAAGTGGATGAAAGGAGAAAGAAAAAGAGGGTGGTAACTATATGCTCAAGGGTAGATTTTTGCTGAATATTTAAAGGGAAGAATTGGGGGTGCCTGGGTGGCTAAGTTGGTCAAGCATCCGACTTCGGCTCTGGACATGACCTTGCAGTTCGTGGGTTTGAGCCCTGTATTGGGCTCTCTGCTGTCAGCACAGAGTCCACTTCTAGTCCTCTGTCTTCCTCTCTCTCTGCCCCTCCTCTGCTCATGCTCTCCCTCTCTCTCTCTCTCTCAAAAATAAATAAACATCTAAAAAGTAAATAAATGAAGGGGAAACTTGAATACTTAGTTTAAGTGGACAGGCCACAGAGTGGCAGAGCATGAGCGGAGAAGTGAGTGGTGAGCCCACCAGGGGCTGAGCAGGGACAGGCGGGACCAGGAAGAACGACTCCTGTTTCCCCTTTGAGTCTGGAGGAATCGAGATGGGTAGATACAGGGGGTCATAATTGGGCAGGGATTCGAAATTCAGGAGCGGTGCACTTGAAGGCTGCCAGGTGGGTTCTCCAGAAACTGAGTCTGAGACAGAGCACAGGGTACAGGTGTGCACTGGGATTGCACCTGGGAAGGGAGAGGGAGGGTGGGGACTGGGCAGACTAAGGAGTCACACTGCCGTTCAACCCTACAGAGCCTCAGCCACCTACACGGCCCTGGGGCAAACACTGCCCCTGGTGGCTGGTGTCAGGACAAACCAGCTTGGCAGTCCCCTCCCTGTCCCGGGCAGCAGAGTGGGGCCATAAGATGCCATGACCTCAGATGGGGCAAGTGTCTGCAGCTCAGGGCACAGCTCTGTCGCTACGGCCCCTCCTTGAGGGGAGCTGGGCCCCTGTCTCTACTGTCTGCACGTTCACGAGAGCTTTTACACCTGTGTCAGATGAGGTCCCATTTTGAGGATGAAGTGTTAGAGGTTAATTAAGAAGGATGACGATGGTTTGGAGAGTCCCCAAGGGAGACGAGAGGGATGCTGGCCATGGCCAAAGGAGAGTGAAGGGCAAGCCTCCCCCAGGTCCTGATCGAGAGCAGACCCCAAATCTGCAGCAGCAGCACACTCAGCAAGGACGCGGCATCGAGTCAATGTCAGGATGTCTCTTAGACCTCCTAGCCCCCGCTGCTACACGAGCTGTGATTGGCAAGACTGGACCTGGAGAAGGAAAAGCAGGTGCAGTGAGGAGGGGGGGGGGTTGCCTGGAGAGGTGAGAGGTCAAAAGAGGCCACTTAACCAATAAGCAAAGCACCTGCAGGGCTGGAGCTCAGAGCTGAGGCCTCTGGGAAGGGAAAGGGCACGGTGGTGCAGGAGACCCTAACAGGTGCCACAGTCACCCAGCTGGGTGGTCAGTGAGCGCATGGCAGGTGACTCATCCACGGAACACCTGCTGTTGAACAATTGCCACAGCCAGGCACTGTTCCAGGAGTGGCTGATACAGCAGTGACAAGGCAGCGGCCATCCCTGCCCTTGTCATTTTTGCATTTCAGCAGTGGGTGACAGAAAATACATGAGGTGTAGGGTACGTTAGAAGCTGATTTCGCTATGGAGAAAATACAGCAGCGATGAGGGTGCTGGTGGTGGTGAAAACAGACTGCAGTTTCACACAGGGTGGTCCCAAACAGCCCCACTGAGAAGGTGACATTTGAGAAAGGACTGGAAGGAGGCCGGGAGCCCTCCATGCAGATGTCGGGACCAAAAGCTCTCTGGAGAGAGGGAGAAGCAAGGGCCAAGGCCTGAGACAGCCTCCTGCTGGGTGGTCAGGAGCACAGGGCAGGCGACCATGGACTAAGGGCTCAGAGACTGTGCAGCACCAGTCTGCGGGCCACATGGGAGGATGGCATGAGTCCCACATGCACATCGTAATGGGACCCTTTGATCTGCTATCTCGAGAGTTATCCATCCGGGGCCTGAAAACAGAGGATGCTGGCCACGGTGAGGATTTGGCCGGTCCAAGTAGACAGCTGAGGCTTCAGAAGATGACCCATGGCCATGTGCGTGTGGAGGCCCTGTGTGAGGAATCTGGAAAAAGCAGGAGTACCTCACCACCATTAGCAGCACGCCATGCGGTCTTTCTTTGCCAGGCTCTTTCTTCCTCCTGCACCTCCACCCCTCCTCCTTACACCACTGAATTCTGCGTGTGTATCTTGTGTTTCCAGTTCTGTGACTTTCCAACTCACCTTCACACTAAGTTTGAGTCTGACCGTTTCCCACACCGGTGTTCCTGTGGTGACCACCATTACAGATGCCCCTTCATGGTCTCTCAAGTATCTTGACTCCTCCCAAGTCTTCCCTTCTAACTAATGCTGGGACTGTCCTTGTTTATTGTATTTTATTCCACCTACCAGGTGTTCCGGGTAATTATCTAGTCTTCTGTGAAAGATGTTTATATTGGAACACTCATTGACATCAATCCTTGTAGTTACATCTTAGGAGAATGTTAGAATACAAATCTTGAAGACAGGCTAATTTTAAATTCTGTTTCTTATTTTACCTGGCATTAAAATAAGTCAAATCAGTTTTTCTCAAATTGGAGGGATGTAAAGGATGACTTTAGAAAAAGAAAAAAAGGTCCTCTAAAACTTCTAAGGTTAAATGTGATTATTTCATAAAATAATCTCTCTTAAATATGTCTAGAAATAAATTTAGACATAAATGTTTTATGCTTATACAAGTGGAAAGCCCAAATGAACACTTATAAATTAAATATAAATAAAATCACAAAACCGAAAAAGTATTACAGTTAACTCAATGAATTTGGTATGGCGGGTGCTAGCATTTGCTGAAACGAAGTTATTCTTGGGATGCAGACGAGGTCCTGGACGGTTGGCCAGCCTCGCCTGATCAGAGCATGCCTACAACCCCTACAACCCTGTGCCCATACCGCCTCCTACATATGAGCCTCCTACCCTTGGTGCCAGACCATGGGACCCCCATGTGTGGGGAATGCATCCCTGGAACTCTGTTCTCTCCTTAGTTTCACAGAAGCACTTGTTCCCAAGATGGTGTAAAAGAACTGACATGAGACTAAACTTCCACTGTGGTTTTTGTGGGGGAGTTTTTTGTTGTTGTTTTGTTTTCAGAAAGTTTATTTTATTTTATTTTATTTTTAGAGGGAGAGTACTCAAGTGGGAGGGGATGGGAAGAGAGAGAGAATCCCAAGCAGGTTGCACACTCAGCACAAAGCACAGGGAGGGGCTTGATCACACGACCCTGGGATCATGACCTGAGCCGAATTCAAGAGTCGGACACTTAACCGACTGAGCCACCCAGGAGCCCCCCACCACGGTTTTTGGGTTGAACTGCAGCCAAATGATCCAACGTAACTTTTACTAATTGTCCAGATAATTATCAGAGTAGCAACTCTGACATGAACAACATCTCAGAAAGAACCAGTTGGACAAACACAGTTCAAGTACAGTTTCTAATGTCAAGGATCTACTTTCTCTTCTTTATAGTACTGGGCATGCCTGAGGCAATTAACATACTACATTTTTCCACCAAAACGTTCACCTCAGGATTTTCTTTTCTTTCCTTAGCCTATTGTCAGGTGGTGACTTCGTCTGTTGTACATTTTGTTTATATTTTTAAAATTCTTTAGTACTACTTGAGTAAACATTTATAAACCACTTTCTCAAAGTATTAAATGTTATAATATCAAAGACTGGATCAAATACAATATCAAAAACTAAAACCGTGTTTCAACGTTTTACATGACCACCGAATTTCAGAGTTTGAGCTGACACAGTCAAATTCGTCTCTAAAATATCCTGCAGAAATCATCATTTAGTCTGTGTCTGAAAAGCTGCAGTTACTAGCTTATAAAGCAATATATTCCAGTCTTCAGTTAGAAATTTCTTTACATTGAATCAAAATCTATTGCTGTAATTTTTTCCTGTTTGTGTTCATCCTGCCTTCTAGAATAAAGCACAAATCTAATCTCTCTTGCAAAGGATAACTCCTTCACCCCTCCCCCATGAATACGACAGCTCCCTCCTTCCTCAGCCTGCCTCCCACCCAGACAAACATCCTCAGTACTTTCCATCGTTTGTACAGCACAATGCAGAATAACATGGAAAAACAGCACAGTGATTGCTTTGGTACATTTTGCAGACAACACAATTCCTTAGCAGAAACTTCAACAGATTATGTGATCCAGGGATTGTATCTAAGAAATAGGCTTTTGTGTCAATTTTTGTTAGTAGAGCTAATATTATAAAGGACCACAAAGTAATATGTAGAATTATCCTATTAAAAGGACAGGGATGGAACATATTTTAAATGATAACTAAGCATGTGCTGGCATGCATATATATAATTTATTTATCTATTTCTCTTTACAACTGAAGAAAGAAAATGTGAAAGCCTGAATAGGCTCTTGTTGACTGGGTAGGGGGGAAGGTGACGGCAACCAGGCTTTCCTGGCTCGCTTCCCAGGTCCTTTCCATAAAAGCCCCTTTCCAAACTGAAAAACAGGATCCTTATGGTCTTTTTTCTTTTTTTTTTTTTAAGTTTATCCATTTGTTTTGAGAGAGAGACAGCGAGCACATGGGAGGGGCAGGGAGAGAATCCCAAGCAGGCTCCACACTGTCCGTGCAGAACCCAATGTGGGGGGTTGATGTGGGGCTCAAACTCACAAACCACAAGACCTCGACCCAAGCTGAAATCAAGAGTTGGGTGCTTAACCAACTGAGCCCCCCAGGTGCCCCCAGAATCCTAATGGTCTTGACAGAGCCTCCTGGAAGAACCAGACAAGGTTCTACACTACAGCCAAATCCCATGAAGATATGGTATCTGGCGACCCTTGTCTTCATTCTTAACTGTCTGTGTGCAGAGCCCAGTCTTCAGAGTTGAGGAAGTGAGATGTGATATCCAAGGGAAATGCACCTATACTCACCAACTCTCCCACTCTGGCCCCACAGAATCCTGGCTGTATAACAGGGACAAGTAATGTCCTGGGTATAAGTGTTATGGTGGCCTAAAGCTCCACAAAGCCCAGGTCACAATCAGGAGGGAGAAAAGACCTGGCTGGGCTCACCTGTGGCCCCTTCCCAGTGTCACAGTGGGGGACCAGGCAGCAGCCATAGCTCCCTTGGAGGTATGGCTTTTTTGTTGTTGGTGAGAACATGTTTTGCAGGTAGGTGTTTGCGTCTTACCCAACAACACTGCGGCTGATAGTCATAACAGCACATGAGAGCACATTACCGCCCAGAATGGGAAAAACATGTTTACGATTAATTCTTTTCTCCAACAGCTGGCTGCCCCAACTCCTTGATTAAAGAGCTCCATCACTTCAGGATCCTTGGAGAAGAGCAGGTGAGTCAGCCTCTCAAAGGCGGTGCCAGGGTGTCGTGAAAGACAGACACTAATGAGACAGTTTGGGTGCTCTCCAGGGAGGTAGAGTGTGTCTCCTGACCCTTGGCGCCCTAAAATGGGGAAGAAAGCCACGCCGCAGATATGTGTGAAGACACTCTTTTCCTCTTCTATCCATCAGATCTGACAGGTTATTAATTGGTACATCTGCCAGAGCATTTCGTCTCAGGACGCCAGCAGTAAGCAGGCCCGATGTAGCGGCAGATAGGCAAACGAGTAAGTGCCCAGATATATTATGCCTAAGAGCCCAGTCGTCACAGACGGTCCTGACATAATGGCAGTGGGCAAGTGTGCAAGCTCTCCTCACCAGACTTTTGCACTTGGTGCACATTATCCGTATTTCACCGCAGCCACTTTCTCTATGGATGTGAATGTGTGACTTATATACAAAGGGTGGCCCATCAAAAGTAGATGATTTGAGTAGTGTGGTGCTCAGCGAGATGTCAGATTTTAAACAGATGTGCTAAGTAAATAATTCAAGGTGCTGAATCACACACGCGCGCGCACACGTACTTTTGACCACGTCAAAACAAATTTCTTGGTCTTTACACAGAATTAGTTTCCATGGTATTATGTTAAATCTTGATGTCAAGTTATTTTTGAAACACTTACACCAAGTAGTAGACAACATGGTGGTTTACTCCCAAGGGTCGTCTTTGCCAAGTCTGAACGGGAAAACCTGCAAAGGGAGATGGGGCCGCTCAGTGTCATTGATAAGTTTTTGGTTTGTGTGTTTTTCTTTGGTATGTGTATGTTGCAAGTTTGGACCCCACCGTGTCCAATACTAAATTAAAAGCAGAAAGGGATTAATTGGGGGAGGATAAAAAACTGGAATTCTTTCCAACTCCCTGAATTAATAGGTTTCAGCGTGCTTCCTTCATTATTTAAAGACTGCAAATTCCAGAATTCAGCGGGCATAAGTGTTCATTCAAATATAAGGAAAATCAGCTATCCTCCATTGCAGGTAAGAGTTGTTAACTGGCTCCCTCAGACACACCTATTTATGAAACACATGAATCTCACAGCCGTCTTCCTGTGAGATTTCTTGAAGTAAGAATTACTGATTGTTACCCTGACATTTCCGCCCAGATAATGGAGCTTTCTCTTCTAACTTGTACCAATATTTGCAAATTATTTTCATATTTGTGTTAGAGTCATTGGTGATTAGCAGGGAAAGAAGCCAACTGCAATCATCTCCTTAGATCTGCATAAAAGTCAGGCCACTTTGCATTCTCCTAGAAGTTTAATCGAGCCATAATCAAAATCAATATTATTCTGATTAGTTGTGCAACATGGAGACATAGTGCATCACAGCAATATTGATCTTTATTTCCTGAAAAAAAAAAAACAACACTTTTCCTTCCTTCTTTGCTTTCATTCAGCAGGTGCTTACTGAGCACATACTCAGGTGCTGTATACCATTTTTAGTTATAGGGATAAAGAAATGAAAAAGAAATACCTATCAGGGGAAAACTGCTAAGTTATATACACACAAACATGTTCAGTATATATTGTGCTAGGTGCTTTTTATAGCCATGAAGAAAAATAAAGCCAAAAAGAGGGTTGTGGTAACTGGGGGAAGAGGTGAAATTTTATATAAGGTGGTCAGGAAGAACCTCACTGAGCAGGTGATTTGTGAGTGGAGACCTGAATGTATATGTAAACGCATAATGTAAAAAGCATCACAAAATGCAAGGTGTGGTTGGAGTGAGGCAGGAAGAAATCCAGGAGAGTGTGAACCGGAAGCCAAAGGCAGGAGGCATTTCTAGGAGGAGGGCTGATTACCTGTGCCCTGTGCTGACCAAGCAGGATGACGGGTGAGAAATGAACACAGAATTCATTGGTGACCTTGACCAGGGGAGGGTGGGGGTGAAAGCCTGCTTGAATTGGGTTCGTGTGAGATGGGAAGAAGAATGGGAGAGAGCAAATATAGGTACCTTCTTTTTTTTTTAATGTTTATTTATTCTTGAGACAGAGACAGAGCGTGAACAGGGGAGGGGCAGAGAGAGAGGGAGACACAGAATCTGAAACAGGCTCCAGGCTCTGAGCTGTCAGCACAGAGCCTGACGTGGGGCTCGAACCCACAAACTGTGAGATCATGACCTGAGCCGAAGTCGGATGCTTAACCAACTGAGCCACCCAGGCACCCCTAGGTAACTTCTTTCTTGAGGAATTTAGGTATAAAGGAAAGCAAAGAAATGAGGTAGCTGGGGGTGGAGGAATGTGGAAGCAAGATAATGTTTATTCGCTGGTGGGAATGACTCTGTAGAGGAGTGGGAAGTTGGAGATGCAGGGGAGAGGAGAGACTGTCGGGAACAATGTCCTGGCTCAAAACAACTGAGTGTAGGCTCAGCCTGAGACAAGATTACAGGCAGCTCAGCTGGCAGTGGGGATGATGGCAGAATCTGGAAGGTGGTTGTCATTTATGCTTCTCTTATCTCAGGGAAATAAGAAGCAAAGTTGTCAGCTGAGAGTGGAGATGGGGGGAGAGATTCCCAGGGAGAGGAAAGGGTAATGACAATGTCATTTAGGAGGGTAGGAAGTGAATAAACTTGGGAAAGAAGTGAGTTTGGAGTGAGATCCGTCAGCCTGGTGTCCTTCTGTCACATTCAACTGTGTAGACACAACTCCAGTAAGCGCAGAGTTGGGTTTAACTATCCCATTGGTTCCAGGTCCCAGTGGGTCCAAATAATTTTTGGAGGTTGAGTTGGAAGTTTGAGTTTTAGAGTTTGAAGGGTTTAGCTGGAAAAGTAGGTGTTGGCTGAGGCGTGCAGCCAACGTTGAGATTGTGGAGGCATGCAGGGAACAGCTGTGGTGGGGCCAGGGAGGGCCAGAAGGGCTGGTGGCTGAGTTAGGATAGAGAACAAGTTGACTAGAGAAGTTGAGGTCACAGACTCGGGAAGCCAGGGCACTGGAAGGTGTGGCCCGTGTGGACACTGAGATCCTCCAGAATTATCACCAGAGCAGACTTGGAAAGAACTCTCATGAGTCATGAACTGGATCTTCAAGAAATGGGGGTAGAGGGAGCAGGGAGATAGAGAGGGTGAGGGAGGTGGGGCTCAGGAGCTGGCTGTAGATGGAGAAAGAGCACCCAACGGAGATTCATGGCTTGAAATTCAAAGCTGGAGGGTTTCAGGAGAGAATAAAACTGTTCTACTTAGAACGTAACAGCGTAATGCTTGGTGGTACAAAGTGTGCAGAGAACATTTGAGGGAGCTGTCAGGGAAGTGGTGTCCTAGGGCATGAGCCAGTTTCAGTGAAGAAAGAATGTGAGAGAAACACTGGGAGTAGATTGAAGTCACAGGGCAGTTACTCTGCCTGGCCCTGGCTTCCCCAGCACAGGGGCGGGAGTTGGGGCCACTGAAAGATGGGGTAGAGAAAAGGGGTGCACAGAGCCACATGTGGGTGGGGGGTCAGACTAGAAAGCTGACAAGGGAGCCAGGGACTGCTTTGGGGACTGATATAAACCCGTGCATCAGTCAGGACATTTCTATCCTGATGATACATGACAAAAGCTAGTGGCCTCAGGGCAGGTATGGCTGAGTCTCCAGAGAAAAAGCAGAGCAGCCTGCCTGCTCTAGCCCTTGGGGTGGGCGTTCTAGCCCAGAGCTGGCAAAACATTCCGGCTCTCTCTGGGTGCTTGAGGCAACTTTCATCACTTGATGAAATGAAATGTTATATTAGTGTGTGTTACAAGTGCCCTTGGACACATCAGTTCAGTCCCTCTCTACCGTGGCTTTTCCATTTGTAGAGAAGGAGGAACAATGGTCAACCATCTCTTAGAATTTTTGTAAATAAATAGTTTGGCGAAGTTGCAAATACTAAGTGCTACACTAAAATGTTTCTGATTTAAATAGCATTTTCATTCTTTATACTCAATCAGTAGGTTAAACTAGTAGTAATCAGGTAGGCAATAAAATAAGTGTAATGTTCACCTAAATGTGAATTGATAAGATGAACACAGATACTGGTTAGATAATGAATCCATTGCTGGATGGTGGAGATGCTTACTGGTTATCTAATTTCTCTGTATGTGATTCCCTTACACTTGCTTTGGTCTTTAACAGGCACCTGATTTTTGAGAGCCAAAATAAAAATAAATCATTAAACACTATGAATAATTACCTTCCAAAAATGAAAATACACTTAAAAATCCTTGGAATTTAACGTATTTACTCTAGCTTCTTGGCCCTATCTCTGATATGTGTTTATAGTTCACATTCATAAAACACCTCTCCTCCCCCCCCCACCCCGTCCAAACTATTTAGCAAAGATATTATCACAATGTAGGTAAAAAGCTACTCTAAAGTTCAAGGTAAGCCTTAAAAAAAAACATAAACAAAAAAACCAAACCAGGAATGACATCTGTCAGTCCATAGGGTTTTGAGAGCCTTCAGGAGAACTGCATTTCAGAAGTACCTCCATTTACACAGTTTTTCCCACCTTAGTTTCAATCACCAGAATTTTAAGGAAACTTTCATTCATTCAACAGACATTTTGTGAATACTTCTTGTACTGTTATTGTGCTAGTGTTAGATAAAATGGCAAACAAGGAAATCGCAGGAACAAATCGTGATACGTGCCAAGGTGAAAACAGTGATTGAGATTTAACCTATTGTAGATAAGGAGCCACGGAGCCATGAAGTAAAGGTTGAGAGGGCACCCACTATTCACTCAGTAACGGATGGAAGAGCATTTGAAGCAGAGGGAAGCACATGTTCAGTGACCCCCCCAAGAGGTGAAGAGATTGTCCTGTTCAAGACGCTACATAAAAATCAATGTGGCTGGAAAATAATGAACAAGAGGGACAATGATGAAAGATGAAGACCCATCTGGACCATGTCGGCCATGGTCAAGGTTTGGATTTAATTCTAAGTCCAATGGGAAATTCTTAAAAGTTTAAGCACGGGACTGGCATTAACTAAATTACATTTCAAGAATGGTCAGTCTTGTTGCAATATGGACAAGGTCTGGATTAAGAAGGTCGACAGAGGAAAGAGAAAGAAGTGAATATTCAGAGATAGAGTGAAGGGTCTCGGTGACTCATTAGCTGTGGGTCAGGGAAATGAAGGAGTCCCACAGTGTTATTTTACCAAGATGGGTAAGATGGTAAGAAGGTGAGGAACCCACAGCTCAACTCTGAGCAGATTTGCTAGGCCGGAAGCATTGAGAAGGAAGCAAGCCAGAATTTGGGTGTATGAGTTGGAACTCACAGGAGACGGAGGTCAGGGGTCAAAGATGGAGAGATAAATGTGGAGTCCCTGTCACGCAGATGGTATTTTAAGTCCATGAAATGAAACTTGTTATCAATGTGTGTTACAAGTGCCCTTGGACACATCATTTCAGTCCCTCAATTGCCAAAGGGAGATAAAAGACAAGGGACCACGTGAACCCTACGGAGCTCCATTTGGAAGTATGTTAGAGGAAACGAGAGCCCAGGGAGAGGCAGGGAGGACGAGGGTGCAGGAGATGAGCACCAAATACCTCTCAAGGAAGTCAGAGACGAACCCCCTTCCTCTGAGGGTGGGGTGCTTGAGCTTGGAGGCCAACAGTAGTACCACTCGTAAACCATTTCTCAGGGACTGTAGCAAAGGGTAAATAACATGTGTCCATGGGCCCCCCTGCCCTCTGCTGCCTGCCTGATCAACAGCACATGCTTAGCAGTCCTGTTTGCAAAGCCTTCGGAAGTCTCTGGGGGTCACACCCACTGTAGAAACCACTGTGAGGAAAACGGTTCGCAGGTTACCCACCTTCATAGCCTTGCCTTCTGAGGAGCACTGTCATGGCCACAGCAAGGACAAGGGACAAAGAAAGCAATGGTCTTGACCTCCTTTCCAGAAGATTCCACAGCCAATGGAAGTCGAAATATTTTTTGACATTGTGTCATCAAAAACATCTGAAAAAAAAAAAAGCTTCAGGGCCGCCAGCCTGGCTCAGTCAGTAGAGCATGTGACTCTTGATCTTGGGGTCGTGAGTTTGAGCCTCACATGCAGCATAGAGAGAACTTTCAAAAATAAATAAAAACTTTAAGAAAAAAAAACTCATAAATTGCAATCCAGGACATAATCTGTCGCTTCAATTATATTTTAGGTGTTGTTTGATCTGTTTCCTCCTTACATCTGATTTCAGCCATTCTGATGATTTCTGATGGTTTCTCTATGCAGTGATCAAGGTCCGGCCCTTTCTGTAGCCAATTTATTTCATCAACCCATGACAGGAGTCCAGGGATGAAGAAAACATTAGCAACAGAACAGAAAATACAAAGAGCAATGTGGCGGGCACACCCACAGAGGCTGTCACCAACTCTCCCGGGGCTAACTACCTGCAAATGAGGAAAAATAAGATTAAGGTTACTGAGGATTTGATGAGTGTTTGTTTTCTGTGTGTGTGTGTGTTTTAATTCTAATACATACAGAAAATAGGCCATCGTCTGCAGAGCAAGGAGAAATGGATTAATCATGAATGTGTGTTTCTCTATAAAGTTATTTTAGATGTGTTATCCAAAAAGGAAATTCTATAATAAGCTGTTTTTCATTATTTTCCAAAAGATGACTGTGGGAGAGTGAGCTGAAAAAAATTTTTTTAATAAAAAGGGAAAAAGAGAGAAAATGGAAGCAGCTTGGTTTTGGGGAAAGGGTGGTGTTTAGAGCCACAGCCCTGAGTTCTGATGTGGGATTGGGGGGTTTCGTGCCTGGGTGAAGGTCAGCAAGGGACCGAACTTCTTTGTGACTCAGTGGTCTCGTGTTCCAGTTCCCAGAGTGGGCAGAGAATGAACTTCATAGACGAAGTGTCTGTCAGCACCGGCACCTGGGACAGAGTCATAGTTCAGTGAATGGTATTTCTGGTGGGGATTCCTCTCCTCCACGGGGGGTTACGAGAGGCCCCAGGGAGGGATTCCCCTGGTGCTCGTGGTTAAGACCTAACAGAAGCCAGAATTTAGGGAGGGAAAGCAAGACAGGTCCCTGCCTGCGGAGGGGTAGTTTTGTAGCTGTACCTGAGTGCCCCCAAAAGGATACTCTGGAAAATTCCACGGAGAAACAAAAACCCACCTCCTCCGTGCTCAGGGGATTTGAAATTGAAAGGCTGCCATGCAGCTCCCAGATTGCTGACAAGCTGTGACTCATTTTGACAGAACATTTCCCAGTTTTACCTGCTATTCCTGTTGTTCACATTTGCCGAGGTTTTAAATTTTAGGTTCCTTTTTGCTTTCTTTTCTTATGAAAGCATACAAATCAAATATCACCATGGAGAGGTGTCTGTCTTCCTACCACCTTTTGGGTGGTTTTCCAGGGGTTCAGGGTAGTCAGGTGCAGACCCTTCCCAGCCTGACCCCTCGAGTGACCACCAGTATTTAGCAGGCAGCCAATGGCTGGCAAGAAAGGGGAAGCTAACTTGCCCATATGGGATTTGAACCTGTGACCCTTGCTTCATTATAGAACAATATTCTACCCAACTCAACTCTTCTAACTACCTACAGACCACCAAAATACAACCCCCATTTGATTATACTCTCTCATGATTCGTTATTTAGATTCCTAAAATGGGAGTTTATTGAAACTTCTATGAACTTTGTGCTTTAAAAATGGATATTTTCCACTTTTACGAGAATCCATGAGCATACACATAAAGACTGAATAATTTACTCCTCGAATAAATAAAATATAAACCATACCAATGAGTTGAGATCTTTACCTGATAGGTCACACTAACAGAATGCATTTTCAGAGAAATTTTTAATTTTTTTTTTCTCTTGGGGGCAAAGTAGTATGCTTTGTTAATACTTATTTTCCAAAATGTTGGCGAATACTATGTTGTCACTTTAAATTATCTTAGTTACCTGTCTGTGGATTATCCATTTTATGAAAGTCTATGTATAAATTTGCAAACTAGTTTTAACAACAGCTTAAACAGCATTACTCAGCAGGTAAGTATGAAGCTGTCTACACAAACACAGGCGCGCACACACACACACACACACACACTCACTCTCTGATTCCAAAGACAAACACTAAAGAAGTGATTTTTTTAAGGGAATTTGCTACTTTTGCACGCACCTGACAATAGATTCCACACAGGCCTAGTCCATGTTGCAAATTAATCATGTTCCTTCAGTCCTGTTTGTAAAACGCTACCCATTATTGATGAGGAAAACAATCCCTTGCAGATTATGCAAGTACTATCGAATCAGCATTTCTTCATGTTCACCAATTTATCACTTTGCCACTGTTGTGTGTATTTTGCGCTCAGACACATGTAAATATTCTGCTCTACTTCCTGCTAATTTGTTACAAGGCTCCAGTAAACATATAGTAGGTTTCTCTCAATGAATTGTCATTTTTATGCCAGTTTAGTAGTTGAGAGGAATCTATGGAAATGTGGGCCATATCTTGAAGGGAACCGAATAAGTATCTTTAATGACATACGTGTAATTACATGTCTAAATTCTTTCCTTAGGATACGAAACTTTCTATAAATACTAACTCATTACTGTCTCTAGGTCAAATGTTTGTTCTTACAAAGTTCACAATGTAATAAAAAAAAAAAAAAAGGCAGTGCACTCAGTGGGCATAGGTTTCATTTCAGATGTGTGTACTTTTTAATTATCAGAAATGACCAGGTATATAAGTTAAAATATTTGTCTTCTGTGAGGAAAGAAATTGTATGCTCAAATTCTCTTGAGTGTATCATAAGTAGAATGACTATAATAAAGTCATTTTTTTTATATTCCTTAGCTAATGAGTGGAAAGAACATAATTTTACATTTCATCAGTATTTGGAACCACTACAAATGCCATCAGCAAGAATACTAAAGCATTATTGGACTTTGTCCATAGGTTAACTTCTTCCTAGATAAAAGCTATCATCATAGTAGTAAAATCACTTAGCTAAATTAAATATATAGGTACTCTGTCATCAAGTCAGAAAACAGCCAATTGCTTGAGAGCCATTTATTTAAAATAGAAAAGCCATCCCACATCACTGATATTAATTTCCATTGCCTTTGATTATTTTATTAGAATTATTTAATTGATTGATGCTCACTGGAGTTATATTTCATTAACTCATCCTATAACAATTTGTTGTTTACCAACTATGGACAAGCTACTATAGCAGGGGTGCATGGGTGGTTCAGTCGGTTGAACGTCCAACTTCAGCTCAGGTCATGATCTCGTGGTTCGTGGGTTCGAACCCCACTTTAGGCTCTGTGCTGACAGCTCAGAGCCTGGAGACTGCTTCAGATGCTGTGTCTCCCTCTCTCTCTGACTCTCCCCTGCTTGTACTCTGTCTCTCTCTCCAAAATAAATAAACATAAAAAAAAATTTTAAAAGATACTATAGCCAATTCAGGAGATACAAATACACAAAAGGATGAGGGGAAATGCAAAGGCCCACAGTCAAGTCTAGAGGGACAAGAGACTGTGTCCCCTGAACTCAAAACTTAACCAGCCAAAAATCGCTTTTGAGACCAGGCCTCCCACTGAGCAGAAATGTGCTTGGCACAGAAAAGGGGACAAGGAAAGAGGAAATCCAGTTAAAAGTAGGGCAACAAAGTTGGGAGGTCACAGAAGGTGAGCCCCCATGCATTTATCCCCAAACCCCCAAAACCAGAAGAGGAAACTCCAGAGACACCAAGAGCTATTCTGGATCCAACTTGTTTCTAAAGTGTCAGGAGGACTGATTTCATGTAAAACTGTGCAGCAGAAAGAAGCAAGGTTCAATCCCATAAAATTTTTAAGAGGTTACAGAGAATGAAGAACAGAATGATGTCCTGAGAGACAATAAAAGCATGTCAGTCCGGTGGAAGCTAAAGTAACTATTTCAAAAAGAACCATGTTATTAAGAAATTATACAAATAAAAATAAGTAACAGATAGTGTCTTAAAAGAGGAAGTGAAAAGGAAGAAACTTCTAAAAACTGAAAGTAAAGTGAGATAAAGGATTCCAGAGATTAAATTCGACAGATTTAGAAGGTGAGTAAGGAACATCCAATATACATATACTAGAAATCCTGTAAGAAACACGTCGAAGCAAGAAAATAGAGCAAATAACTGAAAATCAAATGCAATACAGCTTCCTTGAATCAAAAAAATCGATCAGAAAATGACCAGCATCAAGATATATTCTAACAAAACTACCATATTCTAAAGAAAGAAAATTCCTTTGGGCATCTAGGCAAAAAGATTATCAATTGAATGTATAAAGGGGAAAAAAATTAAATTGTCATCAGGCTTGTCCATAATACCTTACACCAGAAGAACATGGAGTAAGACAGTGAAGATGGTCAAGGGGGAAAAATGTGAGCCTAGGACTTGATATCCAGCCAAATCCATTTTTAAGAATAGAGATCCCAAATAAACTGTCACTGATATGCAAGTCCTCAGTAAATATTTTTCCTATACACTCCTTCCAAGGAATTTACTAGAGAACAAGCTTCTAACAACCAAAATTACTGGAAAGATATCAACGTAAGAACTTGTGGGGAACATTACGTGTGTTTGTGTGTTTGTGTGTACGTGTGTGTGTGTGTTTACACTTAAGATTACATGAAAAGTAAGAGAAACAAAGCATAGTATGGAACGGGTGTATATTCCAACAAAGTAGATACAGTATTATTATAAAAATTTGGCAATGGGGCTCCTGGGTGGTTCAGTTGGTTAAGCATCAGACTCTTGGTTTTGGCTAAGGTCACGATCTCATGGTTTATGAGATCAAGCCCCAGGTTGGGCCCTAGGCTGACAGCTCAGAGCCTGTTTGGGATTCTCTCTCTCCCTCTCTCTCTGCCCCTCCCCTGCTCGCGCTCTCTCTCAAAAAACAAACAAAAAAAAAAACCATTTTTTTTAATTTGGCAAAAGAAACGGTAGAGCATGTGAAAATATATTTGAGGTTTTTGGTAATCATATTCATAGTGATAGTATTGGTACTATTATTCTATATCCTTGTATGTGTGTGAGATAAGGCCATTGAGCTATTGTGGGATAGTGTTTTATTCTACCATCCTCTGTGTTCTTAAAAACCAGTGTAGAAGAAGCAAATACAAATGTCAAATAGAAAATGGTAAGTCAAAGCCCTGTTGTTCTGAAACACCTACCTTCTTAGTAAATTTCAAGTATACAATACAGTATTATTCACTGTACTATCATTTTGTACATTAGATTTCCAGAACTCATTCATCTTATAAAACTAAAACTTCATACCCATTTTGGCGAGGCCAAGGCATAAAAGTTGAAAGGTCTAGTGGTACACTACTGAGCTGAGCACCTCAGAGGGTTCCGATAAATATTTACTGAAATCATTCACAGTTCCATGAGAGGATGTTGTGTGCCACCTCCTTAGGACATAGCTCGTTTCCCAGCTGACATCATCCACTCTCTCCTCTCTTCCCACCCCCTCCCTTCAGCATATAAATATATTATTTCTTCATTTTCAGAAAATCCTTTACAATCCCTCTGTCCCCTTCAGCTGCTATCCAATGTTTCTTTTCTCCTTTTCAGCCAAACTCCTACGGGGAAAAGAACCCATTCTTGCCTCTTGGAATTCCTCTCCTCCAATTCTGTCCTGACTCCATTTGACTCCACTAAGATTTTTGGCTCCATGACTCCACTGAAATGGCTCTTGCCAAGACCCCAATGACATCTGTATTTCCAGCTCCAGCCAGTTTCCAGTAACTGCCTTCTGGGCAGCTTTTGAGACAATTTATCACGACACCCTCACTCAAGTATTTTCTTCCCTTGGCTCCCAGGACACCCACATCCTTTTCATTTCCCACCTGCCTCATAGGCTGCTGCTTCTCAGTGCCCTTTGCTGGCTCCTTCTCATCTTCCCTACAAAGGTTAGATGGTCTCAGCTAGTCTCGTGGCTATGGAGATAACACAGAGTCAGGCTGTCAAATCAGACACTCAGGAATCCTAGATGTAACCTTGTGTCACACTCTCCTAATGGCTTCAAAGGCGGGTAAAAATGAGGTGCCCACAAACCACAGAGAAGTCTGCGTCATTTAGCAGAGATCCCTGGGTCGTTTCTCAGTGTATCAGGGTGTACTACAGGCAAGACTTAATGAATGAGGTCTCTGAGAAGTACCTGGAATGATCATTAATGTGCAATCTCTCAATTATATAAGCTATCCCATCACTCATCATTCAAGGAATCATTCATCACTTAAGCATTTCCTGCTTAATGTATTCCACAGTTAAGAATCTTTTCTAGCAAATGCCATTGTATGGATGTATCATTAGCGTGTTTACAAGAGGATTTGACCAAGTCATCTTTCTTTCTTTCCTGGGGCCAGAAAAATGAGACAATGCATGGAAGGCCTGGTGCTAACCCTTTTCCTCCCAGCCTCCATGCACATATGATTTCAAATTTTGTATCTACAACCCACTTCTTTCTCCTAAACTCCAAACTCATACATTGTTAGCCACTCAACATCTTACTTAGCTGCATAGCAGTTTATTAAACTGAAGATAAGTACAATAGAAATAATGGCTCCTTTTCTCAACTCCCAACCTACACACACACACACACACACACACACACACACACACACAGGCACTCACACACATATAGACATGCACATGCACACACTGTCCTTCTGAAGTCTTTCCATCTCGGTTATTCATTCTCTGTGTCTGTGTCTGTGTCTGTGTCTGTGTCTGTCTCTGTGTGTGTGTGTGTGTGTGTGTGTCTGTGTGTCTGTGTGTGTCTGTGTGTGTCCTTCTGTCTTCTCAGACAAAAACATTATGTTCAGGTTTGACTCTTTTTTTTTCTCACACCATGTATCCAATCTGCCTAAAAATTTTGCCATTTTTACCTGCACCATATATCCAGGTGATCCCCACCTCCACCACTAGCTTGCAGGTTTGAGCCACCACCATCCTCCGTGTGGATTGCTGAAAACCTCCCGCCTGCCCCTCTGCTTCCTCCTTCTCTCCTTGCCCCCAAGAGTCTATTCTGAACACCTCAGCCAGATGGCTATCTTTAGAAGATTAGTCATATTATGTCACCCCACAGCTCCAAAGTCTCCATGGTTCCTGTTTCTCTCAGAAAGGCAGCCAGACTCTTCTGCTGGCCTTCAGGGACCCACAGAGCCCAGATTCCCAAGAGCTCTCTGACTATGTTTTCTGCCATTTCCTGTCCCGTCTCACTCAGCCACACTGGCCTCTGCTATCTCACAGCACCGAGCATATTCTGGCTTCTGTATCTTGGTAATGCTCTGTCCTTGGCCAGAAAGCCCATTCCCACGGGTAGCCACATGGTTTGCTTTTCTAATCTCCCTTCGATGTTTGCCCACATGTATCTTCTTTATAAGGCATCCCCTATCTCTTAATCACCCCTTCAAAACTGTAGTCCCCATCTTCCCCCAAATCTGTTTCTTCCCTGTTTTTTATTCTCCTTCCCACTGAAATATAACCTTTCAGTGTTTATCATTATCCGCATGTGGATGAGAGCACAGGTGTCTATTTTGTCCCCTGCAGTATCCCCAGCACCCAGTCTGACCATAGTAACCTGTCAATGAAGGTTGCATAAATTAATTGACAGTCAAGCAAATCCACTTGACTCGATCTGAGTTTAGAAGAGAATATGATCAAATAACACCAGGAAAACAATAACAAGGCTGCAATAGGATGGCCTTGGAACCTGCACTATGTAGTTTTATTCTGCAGGCTGGGGAAACCAAGGAGGGGGTCGAGCCATGCAAGGGCATGATGAAGTCAGGGATAAAAGAAACCATACTTTAAGAAAGAGAACAATGATGAAAGGAAAACATGAATCTTCTTCATCAAGCTGAATGTGCTCAGTATTCCTCAGATGTGCTCAGATATCCTGTGAGCTGCCCACAATTAGCACAGGGTAGAATATCAGGACCTATTTTCAAAATGGTTTCAAAAACTCATAGACACCTGAATAGAGGCATGAAAATATACCACTTGATAAGACTGATAATGATGCATTATGTGTCCATAACTTAAAATATAGATATGTTTCCTAAAATTCCTGAAATAAGACTGTTAAGTGGAGGTGATGTTAGTAATATTAAAAATCCAGGGGCGCCTGGGTGGCGCAGTCGGTTAAGCGTCCGACTTCAGCCAGGTCACGATCTCGCGGTCCGTGAGTTCGAGCCCCGCGTCAGGCTCCGGGCTGATGGCTCAGAGCCTGGAGCCTGTTTCCGATTCTGTGTCTCCCTCTCTCTCTGCCCCTCCCCCGTTCATGCTCTGTCTCTCTCTGTCCCAAAAATAAATAAACATTGAAAAAAAAATTTAAAAAAAAAATCCAAACTGGGGCACCTGGGTGGCTCAGTCGGTTGGGCATCCGACTTCAGCTCAGGTCATGATCTCACAGCTCGTGAGTTTGAGCCCTGCATCAGGCTCTGTGCCAACAACTCAGAGCCTGGAGCCTGCTTCCAATTCTGTGTCTCGCTCTCTCTCTGCCCCTCCCCTGCTCATGCTCTGTCTCTCTCTGTCTCAAAAATAAATAATAACATCAAAAAATTTAAAAAACAAATCCAAACTTTGGGGGGAAATATTTAGGACCAATTTCTAGAAATACAAAGTTATCCATTTTGCTAATTGCAATTGGAAAGCCTTTCATTGTGTTGGATCATACCTTATCCACCCCCCCCCATTTTTTTTTTTTACCAAAACAGATTCACAAGAAAACCCACACACCACCAGCTGTTAACATTTTGGCTAAAACAGCACATCTTCATATTATCACTTTGAAAAACCCATGTTGTGTTTTACAGTACAACCGGTACCAGCAATATGGCGCTGAAGAGTGTGTGCTCCAGATGGGGGGCGTGCTGTGCCCTCACCCTGGCTGTGGAGCAGGGCTGCTTCCCGAGCCAGGCAGGAGGAAGGTCACTTGTGAAGGGGGAAATGGTCTGGGCTGCGGGGTAAGTACCACCTACACCTTTGGGTGTTTATTTTGTGTGCTTTTTCTTTTCTTTTTTTTTTTTTTTGGCAAATTTGCAAAGAGTATCTATTTGTTTTACTTTCATTTTTCCCTTTGTACTCAGATGTCCTTGAACTGATGTATAAGAAAATAGATTTTTAGGGGTACCTGGGCCGCTCAGTTGGTTAAGCATCTGACTCTTTGTTTCAGCTCAGGTCGTGATCTCATGGTTCCGTGAGCTGGAGCCCCCTGTGCTGACAGTGTAGAGCCTGCTTGAGATGCTTTCTCCCTCTTTCTCTCTCTCTCTCTTTCACTCTCAAAATGAGTAACTTAAAAAAAAAGAAATGAGATTTTTAAATTCTTACGTAGGATCCCAAATATGAACATAGACCTTCATTGATGTCCTATTCAGATTTTTTGCTTTAATCGTTTATCACAGTGTTTTCTGTAAGGCATTGTGAGTTACTAGACCAGATCCTAAACTCTCTCTCTGGTGCTCAGCTGATTCAGAGAAAATATTTATTATTTTTTCAGAGTTTACTTTAAGTAGGCAGAGTAAAGGGGAAAGAGGATTTCCCATCAGTGATGTCTTAACAAAATTGTTTGCCTAAGTATTTCAAGAAATAAAATGAAGATTAATATGGAAAACTTGAAATTTTATTGTGTCATAAAAATCATTCTAAATAGAGATGAGCAAAACTAATGGTGCCTCTTAGGGAAGCAGAATAAGAAACATGGAAAATGTTTGTTCTAAGAGGTCAACCAATATGACCCAGATGGCTTCTTGAATGAATCTATGGCTGCAAGCTGACAGTGAAGGTGTGAGGGGAGCATAACTCAAACACAAAAAGGCTTGCTAAATTATAGGTGGAAATGACAAATGGATAATAATCCTGATATTAAATTTCATGCAGGCCAGAAAAGGAAGAAGGTATATGTGCTTATAAAATGCTATTGAATTTTGATGGGAAAACATTTCTTTTAAAATTGCAACTTCATGAGGAGCTTTCTGGAAGGAGTGTTGATGGCAGAGGCATATTGCCCGGGCCTAATTTTTGGCTGAGAGCTGTAAGTCACCTATGCATAAGGTGGTATCTGTTGTCCTTAGTAAAGCTATCTGTCATGCAGTGGGTTGCAAAGCCCTGAGCTGAGCCATAATGTAGAGAAAGTGGACATTGAAAACCAGTGAGATACCATGATGCCTACTCGGAAAAAAATGCCTCTGGATTAATAGTCATGATCACATTGGGATGGAAACACAAGTCATGTTTGCTACTTTTAAAAATTATGAAAGTCAAACTACACTTTGCAGCCCCGATCATCATCATTTACTGTGTAATCTGCGCCGATTGTGTGTGGCCTGAGCAAGCTGCTAACTTCTGGGATCAGAATGCTAGTGAATGTTTTCTTTTAAAATAATTTATAAAAGTTTTTCACTAATATCTAAATTGTATGTTTCTGCCTGCTCATTGCCTACCATTGTTCCATTCTTTAAAGCTGGATGTTAAGATCTTAACATTTTTTATGGGGAAAAGAGTTTCTTTTGCCCATCTTCTGCATTCAGTTATTCATTTGCTTTAAAGAACTTTGAAAGTTTGGGGTGCCTGGATGGCTCAGCTGGTTGAGTGTCTGACTCTTGATTTTGGCTCGGATCACAGTCTCACAGTTCGTAAGATGGAGCCCCATGTCAGGCTCTGTGATGACAGCATTAAGCTTGCTTGGGATTCTCTCTCTCCCTCTCTCTCCACCCCTCAAGGCCCTGCTAACACACACACTGTCTCTCAAAATAAATAAATAAACATAAAAAAAAGGACTTCAAAAGTTTTATGTAATTTTAAATATTGAACAGCTATAGCTTCCTTTTTGCATACAATGTCACATTGTAAGTAAATAACATACATTTAAGCTCCAAATCATGGAAAATTACTTTGGGAGTGAATTTAATTGCTTTAATATCTTTGGATTAAAGAGTTTGGGGGCAAACCTTACCTAAATGAGGATAGCTATCTTCAGAATATTTCTTTGTCCTTTCGAAATTATAGGTGATGAGTTTTATTTTATTTTTATTTGTTCTGTTTTGTTGTTTTTGAAAGTGTGCTTGTCAGTTTATAGATTACTTATCTATTACTGCATAACAAATAACCTCAAATTCTAGATGTTTAATTAATAGACATTTATTATCTCACAGTCACTGATGGTCAGGAGTCCATAAGTAGCTTAGCTGGGTGGTTCTGGCTCAGGGTCTCTCATGAGGCTGTAGTCAGTCTGGGTTGTAGTTATCTGAAGGCTTGACTGGGGCTGGAAGATCCACTTCCAAAATGGTTCATTCACATGATAACAGACTGAAAACAACCTCAGTTCCTCACTGGCTACTGGAAGAAGGCCACAATTCCCCACCACCCAGCCCTCTTCTTAGGCTATTTGTCCACAACAGTGGCAGATAACTTACCTGGAGCAAATTATCCAAGAGAGTGAAGAGAAACCACAGTGCCTGTGTGACCTGATCTCCAAGGTTGTACCCCATGACTTTATTTCATTCATTAGAACTGATGTGTAAGATCCAGCCCACCCTGAAAGGGAAGGCAGTTAGGCACTGTCGTAAAGAAAAGAGTATCAAAGAATTCATGAACATATTCTGAACCCACAGTTTGCAATTTGAAGAATTTGGAAAAAGAACAAAGAAATGATTTTCTAAAGTATGCACCTAACTTGATGTTTTCCTTTCTTTCCCTGTCTTTTTGCCCCAATCCCCATATTCCTGTTGAGGCTTACATCAATTCCCATTGCTTTGACTTCTCAACGTAGATAAATTGACCTCATCGTTACCCTTTTCCTTCAAACTCTTGACTTTCAGGAAAGGATGTTAACCCAACCAACATGCTTTTGGGGATTCTGTAGTGGTTAAAAAGGAGATTGGGTTGGAGGCCTTAGTTCAAACCCTGTCTCCACCAATTACTACTGGTCTTAATATTTCTGCACTTCAGTTTCCTCATCTCTAAAACAGGGTGTATTATAGCAACCCCATATAAGACTGTTATGACAATGAAATGAGATCATATGTGTAAAGTGCTTAGAACAATACCTGGCATACAATGTATACTTATTTAATATTTAATCAAAAGTTTAATCAATATTTATCAACACCTTGCTTAAAAGACTAGATATCCAAACAAAACTACATAAAAGATAACCATTTGCTGCTCTCCTCCAAATATTCCAGAATCGAGCCAGATCAAGCCATATCTACAGCAGGGAATTAAGTACCTAGACCTCACTCTTTTAGCCCTTCAAAGAATTGCTTTTCCTACACAGTACTTTGGCAAAATGTCGTTCACATTGTAGTCTTTATACAGAAAATTTGATACCTGTGGTTCAGGACATCCCAATGGACTTTTCTATGAGGAAACATGGGGGCTATTCTAGGCTGACCGCTGCAGCAGGAGCACAAGGACAACTTAAAGTTGTTCCTGAAGACCTTGTATATGGTGCAGCTAATAAGGTGTCCCTCTGAAAGGTAACTGGTCAAAAACACGAAGCCACATTTGTGTTCCAGGTATAGCCTATAAGTGGACCATTAGTAGCAGATTTTGAAGCTCATTTTCTGGCTTCACTTTTTTCCTTCTTTCTCTTCCCCTTTCTCTGATGTGCGCAGTTCTGCTATGATTTGTACATAAGCTGCCAATCTTTTCTGGATTTCAGGGTGGTAATGGAAAGCTGTTGTGTGGTAGAAATCGTGGTTAGTTCATGTTGTTCAGAGGCAGAACAGGGCCCAGTAAGTAGAGGTTAGAGGAAGAAGAGTCACTGCTTAGCATTTGCCCTAACACCATGGACAACTAACAACAAAATGGGCTGCCTCAGGGAGTAGTGGGTACCTCATCCTGCACAGTGTTCCAGGAAAGCTATGGAAGAATCATAGAGTCTTGGATATGAAGACTCTCTAAATATCATTAACCTCAGTGGTTCTCGGGCTGTAGTTTACAGGTTTAATGTAAGATATCTGTGAGTCTATCTGTGCTTAATTTTTTCTCAACTACCAACAGGTTTTTATTATCTGGGTATCCAAGAAATGCTTGATATTTCAAAAAGTATCTCAGGAGTAAAAAGATTGAGAGTCAAATTCCCTGTCATTAACAGACTTTAAAAATTAGGCCTTAGAGGTACATTGTGTTGTGCTTATGGACACCCATTTTCAGAGCTGAGACACATCTCCATGTGTTGTACTCCAGGGTTGGATGGATCCAGTCTTCCAGTCAGTCGGCTCACCACTACATGCCCAGATGGTCCTTCATACACCCATGATTACTGTTGTATATAGATTCCATATATACTTCAGTATTGTGCCTGTCTTTGGCTTCTTAAAATAGGTACTTAGGTTAGTATTTATGACTGTCTTATTCAAATATATAGTAATGCCCATTGGAAAATCAGATTACTTGATCCTTTGCTCCACTATATCACTAGACTTGTCTGCTACCTGGAGAGCAGTATACATTAGCTAGTAAATGAAGGCAAGGATTTCTATTTAAATGATAATGTCAGTCCATCTCAGAAAGGTCTGACAGATGTGTGATGGTTCCAGCAAATTTATTACCATTATAAAGAATTATCTGAGCTTAAGTCCCTTGTCCCAGAATTTAAGTTGAAGTGTTACCCTTGTTTCATGCCTTTATATTCCCATTCTTAGTCTTGATATTATTGTCTTCAGTAAATCCATGTATGTGGAGTTCAACATTCATTGGATGGATGGATGAATCTTAATAATGTAGAAGTAATATGAATACACTATCACTTTTATTTCCAAATATTAATCACAATTTTCCCCAATATTAGAATTGCTTCCCTTGCCTCAACAAGAACCTCATCAAAAAGTATAAAATATACAGTGGTTTACTTGCACACATAATACATAATTCAGAACAAAATGTACTAAGCTCAGGGATCCAGAAAAAGTCAATTAGGAGCCTGGAAGTGCTGCAAGCATTACAGTTTTGTACCCTGTCAAAGGCTACACAGCCAAATTAGAATTTTGTACATTCTGATACATAGAATGTTTTAGTCTTGGGTGCACTGAGATTTTGGTTTTCCCACAGCACAGAATATTTTTACGTTGATAGATGGAACTCAACAAAGAATATATTTGGGGATCAAATAGCCTGACCTCACTCTCTGCTAACTCTTGATCATATTTTTACTAGTGCTTATAAAAATATTAATTGATTTCCTAAGGAACTCATGTTACGCATTATTCTTTACTCTGGCCTTATTTCTATTCATCAGAACTATCTCGCTAACTTTTATGACTCCAATGTAAAATGTTGACATGTTTAATACTGGAAAACAGCAACAAAATATGGAATACATTAATACTCGCTGACCTGGGAATACAGAAAGCTAAGGCAATCAAACCTTGTGAGTTTTCTATAAATAAAACATCATTATCTTGTTTGGTATTGTTTGGGGATATTATATGACTGAGAGATCATTTCTCATCTGGGATAATAGGAGTTAGATGAAGAACTTTCTCTTTTAAATTAGAAATTCGAGGATGAAATAACAACTGAAAAAAAAGCAGCTTTAAAAAGAAATCATACTACTGACCATTTGTTAAGGAAATCAGATAGACTTTCTAAGGCACCCTATAGTCACTCTTTAATTTACTGGAGAGTACATGTTGCTCCGAGGCAGATTTATCAAGGCGCTAATGAAGCATTCACCGTGGTCTCCACACTCGCACAGACCCCTTGATTTTACCAAGGTTATCTTCTTGCATTTTTCTTGAAGAGGGTCTCCAAGATAGAGAGGCTGCATCAAACCCAAGTCTAGATCTGCACAACTATGGAGTATGACCTGCTACGTGCAAAGAAACTTTTGTCGAAAATGGTGATTTCAAACTGCTTATTTTTTTTTCCAACGTTTATTTATTTTTTTTGGGGGGGGGGACAGAGAGAGATAGAGCATGAACGGGGGAGGGGCAGAGAGAGAGGGAGACACAGAATCGGAAACAGGCTCCAGGCTCTGAGCCATCAGCCCAGAGCCTGACGCGGGGCTCGAACCCACGGACCGCGAGATCGTAACCTGGCTGAAGTCGGACGCTCAACCGACTGCGCCACCCAGGCGCCCCTCAAACTGCTTATAACAATAGCATTATTGTATTGTTGAAGATTGTAGTTAAATCAGAGTCCAAGCTTCATTTTACATAGGAAAGGAGCCAATGAAGACAAATGCGGATACCTAGTCTTTCACTCAAAGATCAGATTATTGAGTTAAAAACGTAAAGTAATAAATTGGTGGGGAGGCTTTTTGTTCAATATATGGAGCTCTTAAATAAAAAGCAAGCAGTTGGACAATATCTAATAATACAAGGGGAAACAAAATGGTTACTTTTCCTATTCTTTAAGGATAGTTTAATTTTATAAAAATACAACATTTAATTAAATTTTGTGAAGTATTTTGAAACCTATATTGAATTCTCTCTTTTTAAAAGGAAGACTAGAGAGTAAAATCTAGACTCCAAATACATGTGGTTTATACTGTGATGCTTCCAAGGAGACACCAAAAGGGATAGGTATTTTCCAATGTGCCTCGATGGGAGTTTGTAAGCACAAAGCTCCAGCTGCAATCATACACCTCGCTTGCCTCGACCACCCGGCCTCTGCAACACATAAAGAGTAGAATCATAGCTTGTGGACACGTTATTCTTTTATATAACCTTTTAATCTTTCATATATATTCTTTGATATATAAATAAAAGTACTTTTTAAGCTAATGTTATGAAATGTCAAAAAATCTGCATTCTATGTTTATTTGACATGTGTCCAAAATCTAATTTAAACTCTAAGATTGGCTCAT
The DNA here is from genome assembly GCF_022079265.1 of Lynx rufus. Taxonomy (NCBI): domain Eukaryota; kingdom Metazoa; phylum Chordata; class Mammalia; order Carnivora; family Felidae; genus Lynx; species Lynx rufus. Next base: position 1,039,191 of record NW_025814878.1, read on the forward strand.
TTGCAGATTGGAAACAAGTCTCGCTAGACTTTCTGTGTGAGAGACAGCTTGAAGTGCAAAGATAGAAAGCTTTGGAGAATATTTATTTTAATTAAAGGAATCGTTCACAAATGTACAAACAAGTGCTGCATATCATTCCTCTGGAAAACATTTATCAATTGGCAAGTGTTCCTAGAAAGTGTTCTGTGGTTTGAAATAGAAAGATGTATTTTCTAACCCAACTCAGACCAGTGACCATTCCACGTGTCTTTAGCTATTTTTTTTGTTGTTGTTGTTAAAATAAAGGGAAGTCCGAAATAATGATACTCTTTCAAAATGGTAAGCTCCATCTCTTTGAATAATGTTAGGAAATCAATTTTGTGGCAAATTGATTTTTTCTTTAGCTCCACAAGCTGCCAGAGAGCTCAGAACACTCTAGAAAACAGACTTCTACTTAAGATAACATAGTTTCTCTGAATTTCTTTTGATTCTGCTCTCACTTCAGTTTAGGGCTCTGCTGTGCAGTATGGTTGCCACTAGCCAAACACAGCTATTTAAATTAAAATTAAATAAAATTTAAAATTTGTTTCCTACTCACAATAGACACATTTCCAATGCTTCCACGGCCACATGTGGCTTCCTACCACCGGACTAGACAATGCAGATACAGGATGATATCTTCGTCAGCACAGAAAGTCCTATCAGACAGCATGAGTCTAGAGAAAGACTAGAATATCACCCAAAAAGAGTTTCCTGTGTCTCAGATACAAACGCTTTGACCTCTTCCATCTGGTTAAGAAGAAAAATCTTTCCAGAAATTAAAGTCATTTCCTAAGAACAAAAATGTACAGCCGCATTTTCCAAAGGGAGGTTCATTCAGCATAGGTTCCAGAGGATGTTACTGGGAGGAAAGTTGGAGTAGAGGCAGAGAGGCTTGGCAGAGGTCCATTATCAGAGAGCTTGGAAACTTAGTGTTAAGCTAAGTTAAATAGAGGTGCCCCCCCCCCCCACCTTAAACCTTTCAGTATGCAAACACGCATTTTTGCCTGAACAAATAGAGTACCACAAGCAGCATTTCCTAAACTCTTTACAGCAAGAACTGCCTTTTGTGTGGTGCATTTTATAGGATGGGTGTTTCGCGGAACAACTTGGGAAGGAAAGCATTTGCTTCAATTTTTTCAATGGACAATGCCCAACAGCAAGCATACCACAGTCACAATGAGCTAGTGGGACCAAAGGCTAGGAACCTTACACCTACAACATTTTCCTCTTTGTAGAGAACTAACAAAGTATGCTTTTTTTAAGAATGAAATTGTATACCATATTGTTGTGGGTGTATTTTTGACACTGCATCTTTTTATAGTGAAACCTTTTTATTTTCTTAAGCAGCCATTGATACATAGTCCTATGGGCGTAAGATCCATGGAGAAGAGAGGATGAAATGTTATGATTGTGGGTGATTAGTTTTTTTCAGATGATTCCTCTTCGGTGAACATGAAGATCTTTAAATTCCATAGAATAAATGATATTTTGGTGAATACAATAGTTTCATCAACATAGCTGATGTTACTATTATGTCAATCTCATAAAGCATTAAGAGCATAGGACAGTATGATAATGATACGGGATTGTAGGGTTTGGGGTTTTGTTCTGGTTTTCCGTACCGTCCGGAACAGCGGCAGCACAATGCGAGGGCAATCACAACCCTGTGCAACGTGGGTCACACACAGCCGTGAACGCCCTGCTGGGGGCGCTCTCGCAGGGTGGCCGGCTGGAGTTCCCCTACCTGGTATCCTGAAGGGTGGGCCTCACTTCCCAGAGGCTGCTGGTAGATCTCTGGGACAGAGAGCTATGCTGTATGTCGTTATACTAATTAATGTCCCCCGGCCCCGTCCCTCATTTCTCAGGCTTCTATCATCTGGTGGCAGAAGCTTCCCAGAGACACATCAGGTCCTCTTTCAGACTTGCCTCCAGCTCTCCCCTCTTTACAGCTCTCCAGGAGGCAGCCCCTGCAGGAGCTGGTTCCTCCTACGGATTTATCTAGGGCCTGGCCGCCATCGTTCCTTCCTGTGCACCGGGGCTTCTTGATTTCCCGTCCCGCTGCCTTTAGAGAGTGGCCTCAAGGATCTGATGTTATTCATTCCCGTTGCTTCCTTATACTTTCTGGGTCTCATCTTTCACGATGATATTCATACTCCGGATTATGAGGTTATGATCATCAAAACGGTTTTCTTTGCTCTTTTATTTTGCCTTTTTTACACTAATTTCTATTGTGCTCAAATATATGTAACATAAAATTTGCCATTTATAACCATTTGTAAGCATACAGAGCAGTGGCATTAGGTACAGTCGTAATGTTGTGTAACCATCTGCTCTGATTATTTCCAAACTTTTTCATCACCCCAAACAGAAACTCCGTACCCCTTCTGCAGTAACCAACTCCCCATCCCCCCCAGTCCCTGGTAATCTCCAATCTGTTTTCTGTCTCTATGAATTTGCCTAGTCTAGATATTTCACAATAAGTGGAATCAGAGTCCTTTTCTGTCTGGCTAATTTCACTTAGCATGAATTTTTCATGGCTTATCCATGCTATAGCATGTATCAGAGTTCGCTGCTTTACACAGATGAATCATATTCCGTCACATGGATGTACCACACTTTGTTCCTCCAATTCTATTTTCAAATGTATTCAGCTGGAATAGTCCTTTTATCTCCCCGGATCAAAAGCCAGGCAGGCTCTCTGACTTTATGTAAGTAATCGGTATATTACTCATGAGTGATAAGAAGTCTTAGGGTCCTTTTAAGTTGACATCATTCTCTCAATTCATCAAAAATGTCTTGTCCCCCCAGGATTGGATTTAACATTAAATGTTCACCCCCTGTCTGTGAGGCCCAGCCCTGTGCATCATACCTACGTGCACTTGGTATGAAACCCCAAAGGGACTTGGTTGCTCTACGGGTTCCTAAGTCCCACGTATAGCACTAATACTTTATTTATCTCCAGTGTAAGTTTGGCGGTAAGTTCAACAATAGCTGATTATTCATGTTATCCCCAAAGACCTGACAGGTGTCCACTTAAGCTATATCTAGATCCAGGCTTTTAATTCCAGTGCTTAAAATTAGTTTGCCTCAAATAAAATTAGTTTGCCTACATTAATACCTACTGTGTGTCAGCCCTATCACAGAATCATCCCTGCAGATCAAAGTTCTCTGTCCTAACTTGGGTTGCAAAATCCTAACCCCTGCTCCTATAGGTCTAACAGTAATATGATCCTACTAGAAATAGAAGTTATGGACATAATCATAGAGATGTATCAAGATATTTGTGGAGGATATTTTTGTAGCACTGTTTTGTGACAGATAAAAATGTGGAAACAATCAAATTTTCAGGAATATCATAGTGGTTAAGTATATTTTTGGCATATCTGTACAGTAAAATATAATATCCTGTTTAAAAGAATAAGGTCAACCTGTGTGTTGATATGGAACAATTGTTAATATATAGAATTAAGTAAAAAGAGCACAAACAGAAGATTAAGACTCTTAAGTATATAAAATATTTTCTGGAAAGAATTAAAGGAACTGTTAACAGTGGTTGCCTTTGTATAGAGAAAGTGGCGATATAGGGACAGAAGCTTCCATTTTTTAGTTTATAACTTTCTGTAATGTTTGACATTTCTAAGCATGGAGATATATTACTTTTGCTTTTTTTTTTTTTTCAACGTTTATTTATTTTTTTTAGGACAGAGAGAGACAGAGCATGAACGGGGGAGGGGCAGAGAGAGAGGGAGACACAGAATCGGAAACAGGCTCCAGGCTCCGAGCCATCAGCCCAGAGCCTGACGCGGGGCTCGAACTCACGGACCGCGAGATCGTGACCTGGCTGAAGTCGGACGCTTAACCGACTGCGCCACCCAGGCGCCCCTACTTTTGCTTTTAATGACATAAAGGATTTCTTAGTTTATGAACTTTTTTTCTTAAACTTGTAATATTACCAAAAAAAAAAAAAGATAGTAATGTTATATGTTAAGAATAAGAGCTAGGTAACCAATAGTTAAATTAGGTAGAATTTGACACCATTTCAGACAAAGTGTTGCTTTGGGCTTAGACTAGGGAAGAGGAAACGCGCCTTCCATCAGCAGAGACCAAGGGCAGGAAAAGCGAATTGTAAACACTCATTCCCAGAGATGCAGGTGGTACAGCTTGGAATCTTTCAAGCGTTAATTTGTGTAGAGCACACTCTCCTGTCATACTGATTTAGTTGAATGACATATTTAAGAAAAGTGGGAGTGAAGTCTGCTGGGAAATATTATTCATGTTCTCAAAATAAGCTCCATGAGGACATGTCACTAAATGCATGGAACAGACCAATATGAATGGGTGGCTTTTCATTCTGGGGTAGCTTTAAAATAGCATAAGTAGTTCCTAAATTAGAGGAAAACATATTCTGATGATGCCGTGCACATACCTGTGTTCTAGGGATTACATTCTTGCAGTGTATTCTCTGGTTTTTTGTTGCTCATCCTGTTTCCGTTTATACCTATTTTCAGTGAAATTGAAACAGAGCACAACATGGCCCAGATAAAACAGGCACTCGGCACCAGAGCAATGCATTTCTCACTGCTGGTCACATATCCCACTGGAAAGGCTAAGTCTATAAATTATGAGATCGGTTCTCTGCAATCTCCTGTGAGGGAACAGGGCTTTTCCTGGGTAAAGACAAATCGCTGATATTGTTGGCGGTCGCTAACGGTCTATTACAGACCCATAAACTAAGTGTCCCCTGGATCGTAGCCTCCCTTGTGCCCTGCTGTGCATTCAGTGGGTCCAAGGATTCTTCCAGGTGAGATCCTCAAACAGTATCTTTATATCTTCAGCACAGAATGAATGAGACCCAAGAATAGGACCCTCAAGTCTGCCCCAGTCGAATCTGGCCTGGCCCAACATGATCTTGAATCCCACCTTCTCTTTTGGATTGGAGGCCCACAGGAAGTAAACTTGGCAGGACTCCCTGAGCCTGCTTCACAGGCCTCTGTTCACCTGTCCATTTGAAAGTTTATATTGTGGGGGTGCCTGGGTGTCTCAGTCGGTTAGGCGTCTGACTTCGGCTCAGGTCATGATCTTGCAGTTCGTGAGTTCAAGCCCCACATCAGACTCTCTGCTGTCATCATGGAGCCTGCTTCAGATCCTCTGTCACTCTCTGTCTCTCTCTCTCTCTCTCTCTCTCTCTCTCTGCCCCTCCCCTGCTCACACACACTCGCTCTCAAAAATAAAAAAAAAAAATTAAAGTTTATATTTTGAATAGAGCATAAGATTTGTTTCACGTCGATTTCTGTTAAGGATTTTTCTCCAGAAGAAGAAAAAAATCAAATAAAACTATAAACCCATGGATAAGGCATAGGCCACATGTAAAAGCTTTGCCCCGTCTGCCTATCTTCCTGAACCAGGGTCAGAAGAAGGATAAAAACAAGAAGAAATCCTTTCAGAGGGAGATAACATGATCTGATGCACTCTAGGAAGTAATTTGTCAAGTGGACCTATTACTGCACTCACTTCCAGAAAGAAAGCAATTTTCTTCCTCCTTTCTGTAGAAGCCAGCCCAGAATGCCTGTTTCTTCTCCCATCCACACCGCTCGTCACTCCCTTTTACAAAGAAATAATATTGTTCCTGACATACATTCTTCTTCCCAAAGCCTTGTTGGTTATTGTCCAGCATGCTGTGACAGCTGGGAATTTAATGTCGAGTGATTTTCTTCCCCCCGGTTCCTCTCAAGGTATTAGTGTTAAACTGACACGTCCATAATTCAAAGGCAGTCTGAATTAGCTATTCCTGAGGCTACTCCACAAACAGAAACCACTCCACTTACAGAATGTGACCCATCCCTAGAGAATTCTTAAGCGAATTCCTGGATACTGTGTTTGTTACTGCCTCTTTCTCTCCATGAACGTGAGGCTCTTCGTGTATATCCACCTGCAAATCGGCAGTGCGTGATTATTTGGAAGAAGTAATAAAAGAAGACATAATGAGTGCAATCAGGTTATAAATTAGTCTTTTGCAGAGATAGGGTGGAATTTTATTTGCTGGCTGTTTAAAAGAATGTGAAGTGCTTGGAATGGATGCCTCCTGGAAGAGAAATCACCCATTTAGCAACCTTCTTTAGACCATTCGTGGAAACCATTTTACATGTAAACAGGGAGTAGAGAGCAGAGCTCTCAGCGTCTCAGAAGATGGCTGCTATTTGGGAAGAAGTAAGTCCAAGTCAAAGGAAGCTTCTGAAAGACTGCTTTATGTGACCACACGGCCTGGCTTTTGTAGAAGTGGTATTGTAAGGTATTGTATTATCGTAAAGTGCAGGAGCCTCGCTTCATCAGTAAGAAAAGTTGAAGTAGAAAGATAGGATTAAAGAGATAAGATCTTTGTTAGACTAAATCTATTGACCCAGAACTTTCCATAGTGCACTGCATAAAAACTGCTTCACATTATGAATGGATCAGAGACTTTTAAAAGGGTCTCCAAATTGGTCGTTCGGAGGCTACGTAGCTGTGTGAATTTCTAGTTTGTTGTTCTAAGGAAACCAAAGATTGTTTTAGTATTATCTCAGAAAAGCATTAGACTTCAATAATGAACATGGTATAGATAAAACACTTACCAGGTATGCCTTTAATATTCTGAGCACCATTTTAACCCTTATTGATGTATAATCATAAATCGGTAGGGACACAAATTATCCCTAGAAAACTAAGAAAAGAACCAGCCTGCTCTACAGGCTGTTTATCTACCCTCTACAAAGAAGACTGCTTGCCACTGAAGTACCACCTCTGAGTGTCTGGCCACCCACCCAGCTGGGGTGAGCTCCTGACAGGTCACAGATGGAATCTATGTGTGCATGGACAGGTTGCAGTGGACTGCATTGGTTTCCCTCCAAACATACGTCTTCCTCTTTTTCTTGCTAACAGAACACTGAGTTTTCTTCTAGTATCTGTCTCTTTGGAGAGTGACCTCATACCCAAGTCAGTAGAAAATCCTGAGTCACCTAACCCAGTCTTACTATTCCCATGACCCTTACTTGTATTGGTTTGGGGAAGAAACCAGGTTTTTCTGGTCTTGGCTGCACTACTCAGTTAATTAGCTCAAAAGCCACTGTGCTCCTTTGCAGTGCAGAAGCTTTTTATCTTGATGAGGTCCCAATAGTGCATTTTTGCTTTTAATTCCCTTGCCTTTGGAGATGTGTCAAGTGAGAAATTGCTGCAGCTGAGGTCAGAGAGGTTTTTTCCTGCTTTCTCCTCTAGGGTTTTGATGGTTTCCTGTCTCACATTCAGGTCCTTTGGGAGGGAGGGGAAAGTGGGTGATGGGCATTGAGGAGGGCACCAGTTGGGATGAGCACTGGATGTTGTATGGAAACCAATTTGCCAATAAATTTCATGTGAAAAAAAACCAAAAACTAAATTATAAAAAAATTCTCAAATTAAAAAAAAAAAAAGCCACTGTGTTGTTGGGCCAGGAGAGAGTACATTTCCTTTCTACTTAAGTCAGTTGAATTGGGTTTTCTGTTCCTCAAGTACAAATCTCTTAAGTGGTCCACGTGCATTATCTTAAAAATGACCAAAAGAATTCTTTCACTGAAAACTTTGGGCAGATAACAACATAAAGAGCTACTTGATGAGGACTTTCTAGTAGCAGACAAGATCACCTTCAGATTATATCCCATAATACTTTTGTGTGTCCACAGTAGCTGTAATCAGCAATAAAAATTTTCTCCTCATTTCTTCTGGATACATGGATCATTGTGTACTCCATTATAGTATTTATTCAGACATCAGTTCCATGGGGTGTGACCAAGACCCAAAACAGCAGTGACTTACCTGGATGGAAGTTTGTTTCTCTCTCATGAAAATCTTGAGCCTAGATTGTGGCTCTGCCCCACAAAGTCCTTTGTTGCCTTCATACGTGGTGCCAAAGAGTCAGGGAGGACTTTCCACTCCTTGCAGCCAGACCCAGAAGTGTCACACAGCTCATACCTGGCGGAGAGAAGCGAGTTACATGGCCCCATGGCCAGTCCCAAAGGCAGTGGATGCCATCTGTCCAGCTAAAATTATCATGAGGCAGGAAAGGGTGAATGGATGGGTGGGGGGTAGAGGTCAGTACGTGAGAAATAAGCCTACCGACCCAATCAAAGGAGGGACCCAGAGACTCAGAGCCTCAGAGCACAGTGAAGTGAGGCTTTAATCAACATTCTTGCAAGAGCAGGTGCCTTGATGGACAGGCACACTCAGGGCAGTTACACCAGACAATTTCCTAGCATGCAAGTCCCTCCCCTGACTCCTCATTGGCTGAGTACTACAGAGGTTACAGCCTTACCCAGACGTCACCTATGCTCATGTAAGGCACAAAGTAGTCTGATTGAAACAAATGTACATTCCCTGAGATGATGCAGAGACTTTCAGTCCCTCCTCCCTTTGTTCTTTGGTGCATGCTCATTGCAAAGCCTCCCAAAATAAGCCTTTGAAACGGAGAGCGGAAGAAGAACCAGGAAGGAAAGTGGCTAAGGGTTTGGGACTCTGTTGTGGGAGGCGGTTCATACATATTTCCTATAGGTTGTAAACCTATTAACTAGACAGCACACCTCTTATTTGGTATTTCTGAAAACAAATCATCCTTCTCATGAGTGTCCCCCACATCTTGGGGAACATGGTCCTCTCTACCCTTTCAACCAACACCATCCTCTCCTTTCCATTACCAGAGTTTTTTGTACTTTCATGCAGGAAAAACATCTGAGCAGAATGCTGCCTGCTCTATTTCTAACAAGACTGAGTGCTTGCATGGTGATCTTTTCTTTAAACGGTATTTGCCTTTCACTTTTTTCTATTCAAAGGCATGGAAATTAGACCTCAACTCCCAATAATACCCATAAAATTGTACTCAACCCTTGCATTATAAGGTGTTGGCACAATAACTGTCTGAATTTGTGCAGATAAACAGAGTTAGCGTTCAGGGTTGCCACAAACTGAGAGTAGAGGTACAATTCTAGAAAATTCCCTGGTTGGACTGAAGTTTTCACCCACCGATCTTTTTGTTCTAATTTTACATACAAATGTCCTGCTTAACCGCGTCGAACCGCACGTACCACAGCTTAAAGCTTTTGGAGTTGCAAATTAAATATGAGACTTCATGTAGCACTTGGAGTAAGATCAGCTTCTGATTTACGTTTGCAACAGAAGTTCCTAGAAGTGTTAGCTTTTATTCTTCTACTGCCATCACCAGAAAGCATGCTGTGTTCAGCAACAAAGCTATTCTAATAAGAAACATTCACCGGGGAGAAAAATATTCAATACATCCTTCCTTATATTTAAAATAAGTTGGTAACACTTGTAAGGGAAAATCATTTATTTATTCTACAGCCATTACTTGACCATCCACTAGGTATGTGATGCTGTACGGGGAACTGTGGGCACACGGAGGTAATGATTCAGTGCCCTGCTCAAGGCACACGTAAACGAATGGGAAAACAGGACACACGTACACAAAACAGCATCCCCATATGGCAGTACAGAATCATGCCAGATCGTGCCACAGAAATTCAGAAGAGCTAAGGGCATGCTTGCCCAACTCCCGTATCACCTTGAATATCACTTATTTTCACACTTGCCACATTGCTTGTTTACAAACCATTTGCTCCAGTCAATCTGTGGGCCCCTGGTGGGGTGAGCAGGGATGCACTGTATTGATTTTTGTATCCTCAGCTTCCAGCAAAGTTCTCAGTGATGTACGCATGGCTGTACGTTGAATTATCCAATGAGAGGAGAAGGTTCTGAACTATTGAGGATGGGAGCTTCATCAAGGGCCTGGAAGAATGAAGTAGTGGTGGACCCTCGAAACATTCTAGACATAAGACTCTGCACCAGGGTGAGGGCCCGGATGATACAAAAACCTGAGAGTCAGGAGCAGGTGACCAGGAAAGCTCGAGGCTCGTGGGGCTCCTCGGTGCTGAGTGTCAGACTGGGGACTTTCTCCTTAGCCCATGGAGACTAGGTAGGGCCTTTCAGAGAAGAAACATGACCAGAGATTCCGGAAAGGTAATTTAGTGCTAGTGTGGGAGTATGGATGGCAAGGGGAAATTACTGAAGTCACCATTAAAAGGCAAACTAAGGCACATTAAAATTTTCAAGAGCTTATTTGAGCATGTGTGGACTCAAATCCGGCAGCACATGCTAGAAGAGGTCAGGAGCTTCCACGGATAGGAGCTGGGGGAGGTTTTTACAGAGGAGCCTCAGAAGCAAAGCAAGGCAATTATTTGATTAGCAATAGCTTGAGGGGTTGCCTTATTTGGGAAAATCTATCAGCTGCGTGTGATGGGCTGTCCTGAAATGTCGCCTTCTCTGATTTGAGTGCAGGGGCTGGGGCTCTGGTCAGGGTTTCCTGAAAGGCAGCCGAGGCCTTATACACCTCCGTCCATCGAATGCATCCTGTTTTATTACTTCAACATCACCAGGACCATTTTGGCCAATATTATCTCCAAGTAACATAACCCTCCTAGCAACTTTGCAAAACACGGATTACCACTTATCGGGTTTTTTCTCAGACTTTTTAGGGATTGTGGTTTTGCAATATTAATTTCACTTCAGATCAATACCTTAGGGCTGTGGAAGATTTAGCTCCCTCTTGCAGTTTAGAGGTTACTCAGGAATTGATAGAAGTCACAATCACTTTCCTTGTCATGTTTAAAAACTAATAGGTAATAATAATTCAGTATACGCTATATAATATTTACTCAGCCATCTTTGTTATGCTACACAAGCTGGGGCGCCTGGGTGGCTTGTCACTTAAGTGTCCGACTTCGGCTCAGGTCACGATTTCACAGCTTGTAAGTTCGAGCCCCACGTCAGGCTCTGCTGACAGCTCAGAGCCTGGAGCCTGCTTCGGATTCTGTGTCTCCTTCTCTCTCTGCCCCTCTGCCACTCGCACTCGGTCTCTCTCTCTCTCTCTCTCAAAAATAAAAAAAATAAATAAACATTAAAAATAAGTGCTTAAGGGGTACCTGGGTAGCTCAGTCAGTTGAGCATCCAACTCATGATTTCAGCTCAGGTCATGATCCCAAGGTCAAGGGATCAAGCCCCACGTGGGGTTCCATGTTCAGTGTGGAGCCTGCTTGGGATTCTGTCTCTCTGTATCCCTCTGCCCCCCTCCCCTGCTCTCATGCTCGCTCTTTTTCTCTAATAAAAAAATAAATAAAAATAAGTACTTAATATTTAATAGGCTTCACGATTCACTATTCCTCTTTGTTTTCTCAATGTCTACTATGGTATCCAACACACATGTGATTGTATAAGAAGATTTCATGGTTAAAAGTCCCGCGGGTGAAAACATCCCCAGCTGGTAATTGTAGAAGTTTTGTAATTGTATTTGAGGAATGGAGGGGGCAAGGGGTGAACTGTGACAGACACCCTGTCTGCTTGGAGATCTCAGCATCTGCACTCTCTCTCGGTGAACAGGGAAAAGTGAAAGACGTGTAGCCTGAAGGTTTCCAAGCTCTGGGAGCTGGAGAGCCGTGGCATCGAGGTTTCAGGCATAATGCCATGTGAATATCCCCTTCTCTAATCCTCGCTACTTTCTGTCGAGCAAGTATATTTTCCTAAACAACATTGTAAAAACACCAAAGTGAGAAGCACAAACTAACTTATAGTGACCCTAGATATTTTAAATGTCTCAAAACCATTTGATGTTAGTATACTGGGAATCATGGCCCATCTGGAACTGACCTCACTCTTTCCAGATCAGTTTCTAGACCCACAGACAGCACACCACACACACACAAACCCATATCTCACACACACATGCACACTACCCCATACCACACTCATACCATAGACACACACACCACACACACACACCATACCACACACCCATTGCCCCCAACACCATACCACACACATCCACACAAATCACACACACACAAACCACCCCACACTCATACCACAGGGGAAGGGTATGAAGGTGAAACTTTTTAGACATTTTTACCAAAACCCCTTCTGTATTAAAAACTTGTGGCATCTGTTTAACTCCCTCGGTGCACTTTCTCTATCTCTTGATTGGTTCCAAAGACTTTTACTTACCCCTAAAAGTAGGACACATTGTAAAAGTTGCAGAACATTTCTCAAAGCTGTTCTTTTATAGTCTTACCCTTTTTCTCATCCCTGAACAACTCAGTTTCCTTAAGCCCAGAAAATAGGACCCAGGTCATCTATCAGCAAGCCTGCAACTCAGGTTCAGAAGCTCCCTCTCTGGCAGGCTGACCGTGAATTTGCCCAGGACCCTGCCTCTTCCGGGCAGGTGCTCAGATGCAAACAGGGGCAGGCAGGGAGAGGGAGAGGGTGGGTGTCCCCCAGCCAGCAGTCACCTGCCACCCAGTCACCCTCATCATGCAGCTGGCAGGAGCCGAGATTTTCCCGCTCCCCAGGCCCCATCTTCAGCTGCGCACAACCCCCTGCAGCGGGACCAGATGCCCTCCTCTCCCATTCCCAGGGGCACCATTCCTGGTGTTCATGTCCCTTCTAATTCTCTCCATTTCCGGGCCATGGTCAAATTGGACAGGAGAAGGTCTCCCTAGGCTTGGTCTCCGGCTTGCAGACCTTTTCATTGTCTGCACACTCCCCTGATGGCTCCTCCTCTACCGCGTGCAAAATGTCCTTCCAGCTTCTCACGGGGACACAGAGTGGATCTCTGTAGCACCTGGCAGCGGCCGGCAGTCAGCACCCTCAGACCAGCTCGAGGTGTAGGATGTGCTCTGCCAGAGATTCGCAGCTCCTGCTTCTGCTGGACACCCCCTCCGCTCTGTGCTCGGGGGTGGAGAGCTTCCTCTGGAGTAAAGCCTGAGGCTGGTGGGAGCCAATGAAGTAGTTGCTGGCCCTGGTTGCTGGGACCTCCAGCGGGCTCAGCTGGGCCACCACAAGAGGCAGCCCCTCCTTCTCAGCCCAGGATCTCCTCTGGGGGCATTGTCCCACAACAGGTGAGGCAAATTAGCTGGCAGTCACGTGATTGAGTACAGTCAGGTGACACGATCCAAATGTGTGGGCGAGACACAGACCTGCCGAGCCCCAAAGCCTCCTGTGCACATCTGTGGGGTATATGTGTGTGTGCGCACACAGCCCCCCCCAAATAAACAAGTGCCAAATCTTCCCCTTTTGAACCTATTTCTAGATTCCACCAGGATCCTCCTTTTATCGGTGGTCTTGCAGGACCCCCAACCTTCGAGCCCTCTGAGCCTCATACAGTTGGTTTCTTCCCTCACCATAGAACATGTGAGTGCAGTGATTTCCTCAGCAACCCTGCTCGGTGTCTGCACCATAATTTACAAAGCCAGGGCAAATAACATAACCTACAGAGCTTGCATTCAAGTGAAATAAACAGTATATCAAACGGTGATGGGTGCTGTGTTCTGTCTGAAGTGATAACATATCCTGCAGGTAGTCGGAAATGTGAAATTAAAATGTGATGTATTAGGATCATTTTGAAGATTTGAGAGGTACAGGTAGAAAGGGAATCATGGGAGATCTCAAGAACTGGTTTGCTCTCGGGGTGCTTGGGTGGCTCAGTCAGTTGAGCATCCTGCTTGGGCTCAGGTCATGATCTCACGGTCTGTGGGTTCCAGCCCCGTGTCAGGCTGTGTGCTGACAGCTCAGAGCCTGGAGCTGGCTTCGGATTCTGTGTCTCCCTCTCTCTCTCTGCCCCTCCCCTGCTCATGCTCTGCCTCTCTGTCTCTCAAAAATAAATAAACATTTTTAAAGATTGAAAAGAAAAGAATTGGTTTGCTCTCTGAAGAGGAGCAACGTTAACAGTCTTTTCTCTGCAAAGAAGTAAGAGGACTTGTACGTCTTATTAGAGAGAGGCTGAGGTTGTTCACCTACTGCTGGTCTTGGAAAGGGGACTTAAGAAAGTGGAAAGAACAGTATCTTCCAGGTGTGTGATTCTCAAACCAGGGTATCTGATGTGCAATATGATATAGAGTCACGGGGTGGAGGGTGCGTTTCTCTGGGCAACTTGGGGTATGTCTAGGTGAAGAATCATACTTTTACATTCAACCAAGAAGGTAGATCTTCAAAAGCTTTCTAAAGTGCCACCCCATTTGGGGTGATGACCACAAGACAGTTGAGAACATGCACACCCCATCGTCTGCTCTCCAGGAGCACCTCTCGGGAGGACTGTGAGAGTGTTAATTGGAGGGATGACAAGACCCTCCCGCACAATCAAAACCCAATTAAAAAATGCGTGTGAAACAGAGAAAGGTTTTAAAGAATGCTTCTTATGTAAAATGGTTTTTTACTGCTCTTTTGCTTTTATAATATGTTTAATAAGCTTTCACTGCTCTAAGGAACAGGTTAATGTTCCTATGTTATTTTGTTTATACACCATATAAATGGAAATGATCCCAGGAGGATCGGCATTAATTATTATCAAAGGATCTTTCCCTTCATTATCAAAATGTAAGCAATTAAATCACCACTTCCCCAAATGTGACAGATATATTAAAGAATATTTAACTCTTGTAAGGAGGTCTAGCGAGAGATAACAATTTTTATAAACATGTCTAGATTTAGAAAATCTTGTTTATGCCTTATTTTGCAGAAGACTTACCTACATGACAGACTCTTTCAAAGTGACCTCACTGAAACTGAATCGCCCCATTGCATAAATAAGTAGACTGTATTTAGCTCAGATGTGGAGGTTTAGACGCTTTATTCATCAGAACTAAAATGGTGTGAATTGAAAGCACCAGCCTTCTCTCTGTCCCAGGGCTGTGAGGTGATAGGTGAACCACTTGATCTCCCCTGTGCCCATTTCCTTGCTGCCAGAGCTCTTCTCCACGTCCAAGGCTCTGAGCTTCCTTGAGTGCCCTACGGTTCTCACCGGAGAGGATGGCAAGTGTGTGACTTATCTTGTGATAGCAAGGGGACCAGCCATGCTACCGGGTCAGGCGGCTGGAGGGACACGACCACAGCCTTGGGTCACCGGCACATTCCGTTCCCATTCCCCAAGTAGCCACCATAAACTATCGCTCATCAAATCAGAGGTTGGATAGCGAGACCCTTGCTTAAATACATTGACTTTGGACAGGAAGACATACTCGGCCGTAAAGAGGGACCCAGAGTGGAATCGATGGTCGTGACATTTGTGCCTCATATAATAGCTGTTCTAAATGAGTCCTAACTGAAGATGATTCAAACAAGATGGTTCTTGTAGACACAGAAATACTAATTCAAATAAAGCAAAGCAGGGTTTCCGCCTTATAAGGTCAAACCATATGCCCAGCAAAATTTGCTTTATTCTCCCTTAACACAGAGAATAAGGTTTTAAGGAAGACTTTATTTATTTGGCTTTTTTTTTCTTTATTTATTTGGCTTTTTCTTTCCTTCAGTTTTGGTTTAATTTCCAAGAATCACAGTCCAGCCTCCTACCCTCAGATAGAACTGTACCTAATCATTCAAGACAAAGATACAGTTTTTCGTGGGAGATAATTAGACCGTCCCCTGAAGCAACATTTAATTACCTTTACTGACAAGGAGTTTCTCAGTATCTAACCTCAAACCTTTCTTGCTGGAGTCCAAACCCCGGATGTCTTACAGCAGCTTTACATATCATGTTCTTGAAGGCTCCCAGATATAAGACACCACTATGCTGGTATGACCCGCCAACCCCCACCCCAAATCAGCTGTGTGTTGTACAATGGGACCCTATTTGTACACGGCCCCAAATCCCCTGGAGGCCTCACTGGAGAGAAACTTCACAGCCCAGTGTCAGGGGTCTCTCCTCACTGAGAACTCTTGGGGTTCCCATCTTGTTTCCCATTAGCACTGGGATGCTTGTAGATACTACCAGGGGTTTCACAAGTGCTCACTTCTAAAGGGTTATGGAATCCACCTGTCTTTTCCCCCCTTTCAAGTTTTTATTTAAATTCCAGGTAGTTAACATATGGTGCGATATTAGTTTCAAGTGTAGAACTTAGTGACTCATCACTTGCATTAAACACCCAGTGCTCATCACAAGTGCCCTCCTTAATACCCATCACCCATTTAGCCCATCTCCCACTCCCTTCCCCTCCAATAACCCTCCACTTGTTTTCTATCATTGCCTCTCTCTCTCTTTTTTCCCCTATGTTCATCTATTTTGTTTCTTAAATTCCACAAATGAATGAATTCAAACGGTATTTGTCTTTCTCTGATTAACTTATTTCACTTAGCATAGTCCACGTCATTGCAAACGGCAAGATTTCATTCTATGGCTAATAGTCCATTGTCTGTCTACACCACATCTCCTTTATCCATTCATCAGTCGATGGACATGTGGGCTCTTTCCATAAATGGGCTATTATTGATAACCCTGCTATAATCTTCAGGGTGCATGTGCCCCTTCATATCTGTATTTTTGTATTCTTCAGATAAATACCTAGTAGTGCAATTGCTGGGTCATAGGGTAGTTCTATTTTTAACTTTTAGAGGAACCTCCATACTGTTTCCCAGAGTGACTCAGGAATCCACCTTTCTTAAATGGAAAGGGATAGTGATAGTTCTTGGAGGGGACAAGAGGCCACTTTATCTTCCCACATATATGTATATGACGGCCCTGAAAACTCTGTCTCTTTATATCGGGAGATACCAGTGGCTGGGAAGCGCACTAGTATTTATGAATGAACAAAAAGGAGAAACCTGAAAATGCCAATTACAACAAAACCCCACCTTAAATTTAACTGCTTTGGTGAGTAAAAAGCCATATGAAATATCTTGACGCTAAGGAGTACGTTACTATTAATATGAATGTTATGCGTATGTCTGTGGAAGGGCTTCCAAACCGCAGTGTGCCTTAAGGCTTTACCATTTTAAAGTCCACGGAGGGAAAAAAAGATTACGAAAACACTGTCTCAGACTAGGAGAATTTATGCAAGGTAATGCTAATCTACAGATACTAAATCAGAGAAAACAAACGTTAAAAAGCAGTATTATGATAAAGGAACAATAATGGGTGAGGCCTTCCTGGGACTCGAGCAGAACCGAAGAAATGGCATCTGCAAAGCTCCTTCCGCTCACACACAAGACCTCTTTCCGCAGTTGGTTCAGTGGTACAGTCAGAAGAGAGAAAACCCTACCCCTGACCCTTCCCCACCCCTACCCCTACCCCTACCCCTACCCTAACCCTAACCCTGGCTCCCTGGAGGCGAGGCCACAAAAAAGACTGACAGCTTGGTCTGACTGAGAATGTCAGGTTGTAAATGTAAGGGGAAACTCTCATCACAGTAATAACGGGGAGCTTTAGGAAAGGCGACCCTGTGCACTCTAAAGTCCGTGGCATCTTAGCCTCCCCAAAGCAAAATTTAATAGATGTCCCCCACCCCACTCCCTCAGGCAGACAAAGGTCACAGAACTGGCTCCCAGAGGGCATCTTGCTTCCCCATGTGGCCACAGCCCTCTTCAGGTTACAAGGACCACAGAGGCGAGGCAGATGCCGATGCCCTCTGCTTCCAAGCTCGCCTGACCCAAACATTCGTGCAGTGCACAAATCATACCACTGGGCATGGAGGCCCGGACTCCAAACTCGTGTTTGGTGCTTAATAAATGTTAATTAATTAATTAATTAATTAATGTTGGATAATGTAAAATTACATCAGAGCCCCCTGCCCCCCACCGCCAAGTGGCAATTACCACTAACATTTATGTTCTATTTAAGGATGTTAGCAGAATTTCTAACAGTTGACAGCAAATAAAGTAGAAAGGATGAACAGGACAGGACCAAGAAAAAAGGAAAGGGGTGACAGGGACAGGGAGAAAAACGTGGCAAGAGGAATGATAACTTGCCAGTGTTAATAGTTGAGTTTGCCTGTAAAGAGAATCTGTGCCCATTGTTTTAGCCTACATACTTTGCAAAGTGAGTCAGATGGCATCATCCGAACCAAGTTCAATACTGTAAGTGGCTGGAATACACTCAACGAATCGGGGGGGGGGGTCTCCCAGAGGTGGGGACCAGAAGTACCAGTCCGTAACAGCCCATCATACACATTTCTTTCCAGCTCTGGATTCAAGTAACTTTCTAGCTCGAAATTGACCACGATGGGGTCATTTACAGGACTGAGTGCTTTCAAGAGCATGGGATGGGGGCCGGTTTACCAGCCCCCTGCTCTGTGTGTGTGTGATTTCTTCATTATATTCGAGCAAGCAAGGGTCTTTAGAAGATACACAATGCCAGGTTGTCTATAGACAACTTTGGGTGACAGCCAACTTAAACCTACCTTTTTTTAACCCTCTGTATCAGATGTGTTCTATATCTGAGCTGTCAGCATAATTTGACTTAAAAATCCAGTACGTGTATTAATAACATGATCTAGAACATCATACGTCTTGCCAAGAGTTACTTTAAAAAATTATTTTATTAATTTTATCTGTAGGCTCTTCTATAGCAAATGAACACACAAAGTGTTTTCAGCATGTGCAGTTAGAGCACATATTTCCAGGTTAACACAGGACCTTTCCTGATGTGATTCATTGAATGTAAAAGTGTAATTAAATATTACAGCCATCCTAGACTCTAGATGTTTGGGTATTACCAGTCTGGGTAGGTGCCCTTGTCTCCGCCCATCTTTTATTTTATTTTTTTAATAATTTTTTTAAGTTTATTTATTTGTTATTGAGAGAGAGCACAGGCTGGGGAGAAGCAGAGAGAGAGGGAGACACAAAAGCTGAAGCAAGCTCCACGCTCTGAGCTGTCAGCACAGAGCCTGATGTGGGACTCGAGGCCACAAACTATGAGATCATGGCGGGAGCCACAGTCAGACACTTAACCAATTGAGCCACCCAGGTACCCCTCTGTGCATATTTTAATATTTAGAGCTTGGGAGTCATGCCTCTCTGCCCTCCTGACAGTCTAAGTTTTTCCTGTATTTGCTTTCTGATCATTTCCTTCTCTGGTTTTATAATAAAGCATCTCTCAAATTCATTGTCAGGTTGGGACAATATTATTGTAGCATTTCCACATTGTTCCCTTTCTAAAGCATCCATTCACTAAAAAATTCTTTATTTAATCTTTATTACATCTCTGTTTAATCTTTCTGAGACGTATCCAGGTAATTTAAATCGCAATGACTATATGACAGAGTGTATACAAAGTTGTGAAGAATGGGAACAATTAGTAAGGTTTATGGGGCTGGAATTCATTTCAGAACTCTTGGAGGAGTGCAACTTTCCTATTTATTTTACCTCATGGTCCCATCCCCAATTTTATTGTCTACTTAGGACCATTCGTTCCGAGTCCTCCGTTGTCAAGCGGGAACACTTTACTGGAGACACCCCAGCACACACTGCCTTGCCAATTTTATAAATACAGCACTCGCTGTAGTTTACGTTACGCTCAATTCATGTTGAGTTTACAAAAGCAGTAAAGTAAGAAAGTGTTCCATGCTATCTGAAATAGATACAGAATACTTCAGAAAATCAGCCTCGAAAGGAAGCTTTTGAATCTGCTTACTAACTTCCAACATAAAATTGGAGAGGTATTCTAGCAGGGGGAAAAAAACCCTAAATCAAACTAAATTTAAGGCAAAATTCAATAGTAATAATTACATGACCAACACCGACAGCAACCAAAACAGGTCATAGTCATTTATATTTGTATAGTGATTCACATTTAAGCAGCACATGGTAACAAAAAAATAGTAATAATATAAACTAAATAAAGTTAAACTTAGATACTTAGGGAGACACTTCCTGTTCTACTGAAGCCGCTAAAAAGATTATAGTTGACTTGTTTGTGAATCCATTTGTCACATATTATAGAGAAAGACAAGACTTTCAGTTGCCCCGTTTTCCAATTGTTCAACAATCTAAAGTTTTGTTCCCCTTAGAGTCTGATATTTTAATTGACCAAGCCACGCAGAACACTCTGGGTGGGGGGTTCCAACCAGTGGTGTGTGTCATCACTGAATCAAGATGCTTTATGTTTTTATTTACATTTAATCTCTAAACATTTAGTCCACTATCATACTTTAATCAAGGGTTAGTGATAAATGTTTCTGTTCTTGGGGCATACGGGTGGCTCAGTCAGTTAAGGGTCCAACTTCGGCTCAGCTCATGATCTCACAATTCGTGAGTTCAAACCCCGCGTCGAGCTCCGTGCTGACAGCTCAGAGCCTGGAGCCTTTTTCGGATTCTGTGTCTCCCTCTCTCTCTGTCTCCCTCTCTCTCTGCCTCTGTCTCTCTCTGTCTCTGTCTCTCTCTCTCTCTCTCTCTCAAAAATAAATATACCTTATTTTTTTTTAACTGTATCTGTCCTTAATTGGCTAATAGCATATTGTAAAAACAAGTTTCTACCAAAGAATATGACCTTAGATTTTTCTGCCCACTTTAAAAGTCAAAAGTCAAGTTGTCAAAAATATAATCTGTATTAGTTTTCTGTTGCTGCTGTAACAAATTATCACAAACTTGGTGACTTAAAACAGCACAGATTTATTATGTAATAGTTCTAGAAGTCAGAGGCTCATACCAGTCTCTGTGGGCTAATGTCAAGGTGTCAGCAAGGCGTCATTCCTGTCTGGAGGCTGGAGGAGAGAATCTGTTTCCTTGCCTCTTCCAGCCCCTCGAGGTACTCACAAGGTACCAACACGTCCTGAGGCATGGCTGCTTCCTCCTGTTCCAAGCCCACAATGTCACATCTCCCTGACCTTTCTTCCACAGTCACATCTCCCTCCGACTGCAAGCAGGGATGGTTTCTGATTTTCAGGATTCAGTAGTTACACTGGATCCACCTAGATAATCCAGAACAGTCTCCCCATCACAGGATCCTTACCCTGATTTCATCAGCAAGGTCCCTTGCCATGTAAGGTAACATATTCTCAGGGTCTGAGGATTAGGCACATACGTCCTTTGCAGGGCTAATATTCTGACTCCCATAGTATTATCAAGAGTGCCATAAAGAATAGTCATCCTTGGTGCAGCCACTCTGGAAGACAGTATGGAGGTTCCTCGAAAACTTAAAAATAGAGCTACCCTATAACCCAGATATTGCTCCACTAGGTATTTACCCAAAGGGTACAAAAATGCTGTTTCAAAGGGGCACATGCACCCCAATGTTTATAGCAGCACTATCAAAATAGCCAAATTATGGAAAGAGCCCAGATGTCCATCGACTGACGACTGGGTAAAGAAGATGTGTTATATGTGTACAAGGGAATATTACTTGGTGACCAAAAAGAAGGAAATCTCGCCATTTGCAAGAATGTGGGGATGGAACTAGACTGTATTATGCTAAGCGAAATGTCAAAGAAAGACAAATATCATACAGTTTCACTCATGTGGAATTTAAAAAACAAAACAGATGAACATATGGGAAGGGAAGGAAAATAAGATACAAACAGGAGGGAGGCAAACGTTAGAGACTCTTAAATACAGAGAACAAACTGAGGGTTGCTGGAGGGGTGTTGGGTAGGGAGATGGGCTAAATGGGTGATAGGTATTAAGGAGGGCACTTGTTGGAATGAGCACTGGGTGTTGTATGTAAGTGATGAATCACTAAATTCTACCCCTGAAATCATTATTACACTGTATGTTAACTAATTTGGATTTAAGTAAAATTAAAAAATCAAAAATAAAAATAAATAATAAGAATAATAAAATAGCTTCCCTGTAGGCATTTTATTCTTTAACTCTGAATCAAGCTACACAGAAAGCTGTTCCTTGGGCTCTCCATGGCCCTCCTCCTCCCTGGACAAACCTGGGTAAACCCTGCATTGGTATCAGACCCCAGAAGGTCCTGGCCATTACCTGTCATCATAATAATTCTGTGTAGCAGTCAGCCACAAAACCTCCGTGGCATATATTACAGAGGCATAGTTTTGCTTCTATATCTATGGTTCATCTGGGCAGTTCTGCTGACCTCAGGCAGTCTGCTGATCTTGGCTGGGCTTGTTCAGTGGCTGTGCTCAGTTGGCAGGTTGGTGGGGGGACCTAGCTGGGACAGGTGAGCTGGCCTCCATCCCCTGTGGTTCCTCAGCCTCTAGCTGGCCGGCATTTCTTGCTCTCATGACAGAGGCAGGGGGTCCACGAGCGAGAGCAGATGAGCACAGGGCCTCTTGAGGCCTGGGCTTGGGACTAGGACTGCACACTATCATTTTCACCCCATCCTATTGGCCAAGATGAATCACAAGGCCAGTCCAGCTTTAAGGAGCGTAGAAAGAAGGGAATCTAGACTTTGTAAAGATATGGATACATGGAAGGTTGGAAACTGGGATTCCTCCTGCAGTTAATCTATCTTGGAGGCACTCAGCATCTTAGTATGAATCCGTGCCACCTTTGAGAATCTGAGTAGAGATTTCTCTCAGACATTATGCAAGGACAGACTCTGCCCCTGAGTCCCTGGTGTGGTTATGACCACATGATTGCACCTCACCTTGGAGATGAAATAAGGATGGGCATGTTGGTCCTTGGAAGAAAGGCTCGCTGGTGATCTTTGGTCTTATGGTGGTCTTGGTTTCTAGCTCCCACGCTAGTTTCACACACCCAGTGGGTATTAAAAGATCACTGAAAGAATGGTTTTGTCTGACAAATAATGCAGATATTGTAATTCACCATATTTCTTGCTTGCTGTACAATCTGGAATTCTGAGAGACAAATCCGTAATGGGGTAGGATTTCTGAGTGCAAACTCTAAATACGGTTTTATTTCACTATTCTGATTGATTTTTCCATTACCCTGATTTCGTTTTCTGTTTACTTTTATAACTGTACGCAATTTGGCCATCTCAAATCCTTTTTTTAGAAGGAGATGCACTGAAAATAAATAGAATTTCCAACATATAAAGCTGATAAAGAACCAGCTTCTCATTGGCGAAGTCTTAAGGCAATGTATATACTGAAACAGTTGCTAGTTTCACGGGTGGCGTTGTGTGGCATTGTGAGAAACACACATGCACACAAAATTAATCAATTTTATTTAATAACTCTGCCATTTTCTATCTGTGTGTATGTGAGCAAGTCACTTCACCCATTTGAACCCATCTGTAAAATATAAGATTATAAAATATGATAATTCTTATTATTATTAAGAATAATAATTATTACTATAATGCCAGCATAATGAGGTGATTGCAAAGCCTAAAGAATACAAAGGATAGCCCTCAGTACACTTCCTGGGACTCAATAAGTCTTGACCAGTAATGGGGGCATAAGCTCTGGGGAAATCCTAAGACGTGGCTCCTTTCTTCCACCCATTTTGCTAACTTGCAAGTTCATCTATCCTGGGGACAAGAAGGATAAAATCAGCTGCTACAGATGTAAAGGTACCAAGGTTATGGAAGGTGACAGGTTTCTAATCCTCACATGTGACAATTATCTATAATAAATCATTTAGGGCTCCCTCTCACTCTCTATTTCTTATAGAAGAGGACATTTCGAGGTGATCACTTTGCTAAACGGGAATTTAATTGAGGAAATAACTCATGAACAGGAGCTAAAAATGCCCTGCTGTTCATTGGGCTCATCATGACAAAGCCAAGAGGAGAATTTTGCTTCCCTCTCCCTTCTGCCTGCACTGAGTAGACCAAGACTTCCTTCTCATAAGCTTTAACCTGATTTCCTTCTCATCGGTCTTTAGGGGCAAAGAAAAAAAAAAAACAGTGGGATCTTGGGGATTGTTGATTTCTCCCACTAGGATTGGCTGTGGGAAGGGAGCCATTGGTCAGAACCAGTCTTCTGCTCCCAACCACCTGACCTGTTGACCCTTGTTTGCTGGCCATTAGAAAGCAGAGCAGAGAACAGTGTGTACATGGAGAAAGGCTTATGGTAGCCTAGTTGCTGGCAGGCCAGGCAATGGGAAGGATGTCTACAGTGCCCGGCAGAGGGGGCCTTTCATCCCCAGACAGGAACAGGACAGGTCCTGAACTCAGGCTTGCAGCTCTGCATAGTCAGTTTTATATTATTTTTTTAATTTTCTTTAATGCTTATTTATTTTTGAGAGACAGAGAGACAGAGAGAGACAGAGAGAGAGGGGGGAGGGGCAGAAAGAGAGGGAGACACAGAATCCGAAGCAGGCTCCAGACTGTGAGCTCTCAGCCCAGAGCCTGACGCAGGGCTCGAACTCATGGACCGCGAGCTCATGACCTGAGCCGAAGTCGGATGCTCAACTGGCTGAGCCACCCAGGCGCCCCTACATAGTCAATTTTATATGCAAGGCTTCCTTTCTTCTCATACGAGGGATGACCTCATACTACACATCGCTATGGGCTCCGCCCACCTGTCTCACACAAAACACTACTCATATGCACACATAGTGCAGAAAATCAATGAGTGTTATGACTCTGAAGTCTTATTTTCACATTCAGGGCTTGAAATATCTTTTGCTTGGGCAGAATAGAGATAGAAACAAGCTAAAATAAACATAATTGATGTTTGAAATGTGTAAAAAAAGAGAAAACAGCCAAATAGGCTTTAGAATTTCACATCAAATTTCCTGTGATCCTGTACATCAGATGAAGGCAGGGACCAAAGCCAACTTGACTCTCTGATAGGATCTGTCCTGTTCATGCCTCCTCGTCTGAAAGGAAAGTGAATGAACATTTTACTCCAAGAAAAAGAAAATTCTTGGGGCTCCTGGGCGGCTCTGTCGGTTAAGTGTCTAAGTTCGGCTCAGGTCATGATCTCACAGTCCGTGGGTTCAAGCACCGCATTGGGCTCTATGCTGACAGCTCAGAGCCTGGAGCCTGCTTTGGATTCTGTGTCTCCCTCTCTCTCTCTCTCTGCCCTTCCCCCACTTCTCTCTCAAAAATAAATAAATATTTTTTAGCAATTAAGAAAAAAAGCTCTCCCTTTTTTGTGCATTGGTAATAGGTGAAAGTATAGTTTTGAGAACTCTTCATCCTTCAACTCCCTTGAAGAAGTGTTTCTTCACCTCCAAGGAGTTGATCCTGCTACCTCGTGCAAACATGAGATTGCTGTTATTTACAGAAATTCGGTTCTAGAGACCATAATTCTTCTGGGACTCAAAGTTTTCAATTTAACCTAATTTTGGTTCTCACTATCAGCACACGAAATGATTTTTTTTTTCTTCCTGTAGGTGCACAAAATGATTTTTTTTTCCTCTTTGGGAACATTTAGTTCAGATCACTTCTGTCTGGTGGGAATGCAGCCTCTGTTGTGGGCTAGACATTTCAGTAGGTGCTGGAAAGACGGGACTAGACCACCCACCCTACTACCTTCAGGGGTCCACAGTCTACCCGGTAATTCCAACACACTTGTAAGTGCTGTGACAGAGCTATGCATGGGAATCTGTGTTATTGTTTTCTTGCCTTTTCACCAGATGGGCAATAATGAAACTAAATAAAGGGCCTTTTATGTCTAAAGATATTTATTGATAATAAATTAATGAGAACTTCCTCAAAAGGAATCATTTTTAGTAATCCACAGACTGAGTTGTGTTCAATGTTTTTCCCCAAATTCCCAGATGATAGAAATGTTGCTTTCTAACCTTTCGGAGGCCCCTGTCCGGTCCAGTTTCTACCCATATTTGGTGATTTTTCTCAGGTTGGGTCGGAGAGGGTTAGTGTCTACATGTATATGAAGGTTTGCAAGGAAGAAGGAGAACACAGCACATTATAAGACAAATATGTAATCCCTATGAAATTATTTAAAAAATGTTTTAACATTTATTTTTGAGAGATTGACACAGAGAACGAGTAGGGGAGGGGGCAGAGAGAGAGAGAGGGAGACACAGAATCTGAAGCAGGCTCCAGGCTCTGAGCTGTCAGCACAGAGCCCAAAGTAGGACTCAAACCCATGGACTGCAAGATCATGACTTGAGCCGAAGTCAGACGCCTTACCAACTGAGCCACCCAGGTGCCCCTCTATGAAATTATTTTAAAACAATGTCGCCTCATCGGAGACACGTGAAACTGAACAAAGACCTTCCCCACAATACAGTGGATGTTGGCCATAGGGACGTTTACAACATAATAACAATGACCTTATGACCTGTCTCTCAAGTAGATGTAGAGTGGAGCATTCACAGTAATGACCAAAGGAGATACTTTGCAATGTATCTAATGCAAAATGACACTGTGCAAAGCATGGCAATTGATGTGACTCTGTGAGTGAGCTCAAGTGTGAACCCACTGTGTCACTTTCCTCCTCATGGAGATATTCTGCCTAGAAGGAAGTAGCTTTGTATTTTTGTTACATGTGCATGTATTTTCTTCTGAATTTGTATATAAATCCTTCTTAAATTGATTAGTAACAAATGATATGGACTCAGCATAAACTGGTGTCATCAGTGGCTATTGCTAAAAAATCATGAAAACTTAGTTACCTCCGGATTTTGAAAGTTGCACTTGAAGCTAATTTATTATGATAATTCTTGTCAAAAATATAATCTTGGCAGGGTGCCTGGATGGCTCGGTCAATTAAACATCTGACTCTTGGTTTTGGCTCAGGTCATGATCTCACGGTTCATGGGATTCAACCCCACTTTGGGCTCTGTGCTGACAATGCAGAGCCGGCTTCGGATTCTGTGTCTCCCTCTCTCTCTCTGCCCCTCCCCTGCTTACATGCTCTCACTCTCTCTCTCTCTAAAAGTATGTATGTGTGTGTGTGTGTGTGTGTGTGTGTGTGTGTGTGTAGATAGATAGATAGATAGATAGATAGATAGATAGATAGATAGATATAGATAGATAGATATCATCTTGGCATACTATATACATAGGATTCAGCCATGTAATTATTGTAGTGAAAATAAAGTAGAAACCGTTATTAAAGCATGTACCAATACATGATGTGTTTAGAGTATTAAGAAAAACAGCAAAATATTGTGTCTCACACACAACCTGGTGTTATGAGAGGCAAATCACAAGGGCCCCGGTTTGATTTTGTGTGCACAGCAGCAGGGATACATAAGCAAGCCTGATGATTAGAACATGGAAATGCCCTCAGACCTGAATATATGCCATCTGCCATCTAGCGTCACCCGTTCCTTTATTTATTTGGGATCTCTGGGCATTTTTTCCTGTGTCCAAGTGACAACATTGGGGTGCAGATGAGGTCCTCTAGACTCGGCCTCGGCTCCCTGCGGAAGTGACAGCCCCCTGAATTGGGACTGACGTTCACAAAAAGTGTAACATGCCTGTCATCTTTGCATCACAGTTCCCATTATCCTTGGTCTGACTGTTTACTGGAAATACCAGCTTTCTGTAGCCTTAAGAGAGTGAGAATATCTTATGTGGTGTACTTCTAGAAGCTGTTGCACAGCCCTGTAGGGCATCCTAGCTGTTGTCCTAAATTGAGATGACAGTGTTGCTCATATTAAATTGCCTTCTCGCTTGGCTCGGCATGCTGGGATCCATATCTATTAATGCAGGAGTGTCCAAATGTCCTGCTAGGAAAGCAATTTGTTCCTCAGTAGGGCGTCAGGGAAGCAGCTGGTCTAAGAAGCCATCAGAGGTGATGTTAGGGGCAAGTTGTGTTTTTCTTGATTTAATGGAAAATCTCACTGATCCATGGCCTCACTTGTCCCCACCACTTGCCAACAAGGCAGCACACGTCCATCTTCAACCTTCTCCTTTTCGTCCCCACAGGCCTGGCATTGCAGTCTTGGAGAGCCAGCCCTCCACACAGCCTGGGCTTCATGATAGACATTCTGACAACAACAAACACACTATGAATGGATTTTTTTAATGCCCTGGGGAGGCAGCACAATTTGGAGACGTTCGGTTGAATATCACATTTAAAGTCAACTCAGTGTTTTCAAAAGCACCTCCTCAAGGAGAGCTTACGTACACACACCCTAACGATACGTGCTCTCCACATCCCTTCTGCATCACTGTCCAAGCCCAATGAAGTTATTTTCTTGAATGAAGCTCATTTAATCCAAGGTGCCCGCTTGCGTGACGGTTCTGCTAGAGTGCGTGTTCAATGACTAGTTCTCAACCAGACGTCAAGAGCAATGACCAGGCACCAAGTTCATGTTCACTGTGTGCCATGGGGACTTGTCCTGAAATGTCAAATGAGCAAGGAATAGTCACCTTGGCTCTGATGGGAAAGATCCTTATGGCCCTAGTAACCGGCCTGAGAGGCCTGATATTCCAGAAATGGAGCAGACTTTCCACATGGGCCGTGGATGCACCGGCCTCCACCGCCTGCCCTCAGAGCATGCACATTAGAAATGTGCATGGTAAAGCATTGCGGTCTTAACATTCATGGAAAATCCAGCATGCTTTAAAATATGGCGGTGATGTTGTACTAGGCACACAGTTAGAAGTAATGCCCATGTCTCTGAAGGCGGATTATTTAGGTTTTTGTTCAAATATAAAAATGGCATGTTTAATACTCAACAAGAAAGAGAGCTTCCCCAGGACAACTACTATGTCTTTAATGCACTCTTTTGTGCAACTGAATTTCTGGATGATTTTTATGGGACGTTAGTACAAAATTTGTCAGACCTTAAAGATGGATCAGTAACAAAGTCTTTGAAATGGAAAGTACATTCTTCCATGCTACAAAATGAATATGTTTAGGCAAATGAATAATAAATTGTTCATAGGCAGCCACTGTTTGTCATTCTCTTACTCATCATTCTGTCTGGAACCGGAGGCCTCCTACTTCATCAACCCACCAGAGACTCACCCCCTCCTCCAGCACTGTCTCGTAAGCATCAGTGCTCATGCCTGTTTCCACTTTGAGGTCCTACGGAGAACTACCTCATTTGGGTCCAAGGTTTAATAAGCAATTGCACTCATAATAAAAGAGATCAGTAAACACTACTTGATTGGTTATAATGCCCAATCATCTTTTTTGTAACTGACTACACCTTACAGTCAATTTTGACAAGCATTTGCAGACTGTGGGTCAGAGACTAGGCTATCTGATCAGCAGTTGATACCAGGCTGTGTATTAGCAATACAAAGATGGCTGTGAAGAGTTTCTGTAGCCTTTATGTACAATGTTCTCGCCTACGTTTTCATTTTGGGGAAGACAAATAAGTTAAACTCTCATAAGCTAAACTGACATTAAACATTGGATTCTTCTTTTTACAGTAATCAAGGTATTTTGAAGAGCCATCTGTAAATTCATGAGCCTACTTTCAGAGATGTTTTCCAAGTCACCAATTAAATAAGACCCAGAACCAAAAGCTGTAGGACAACTTTAGCTATTATCTTCTCTGTTGATGTTTAGCTAATTGCTAACATTCAGGTGTGGCCAGATTCTTTCCCTCACCATAGAATATGTTAGACTAAAGAAGCGATTATTATTTTGAGGGTTTTGACTCATCTTTAAAAATGTGTCATTGGAGGGGCACCTGGGTGGCTCCGTCACTTAAGCGTCTGACTCTTGATCTCTGCTCAGGTCATGATCTCACTGTGAGTTCAAAGCCCGCGTTCGGCTCTGTGCTGACAGTGCAGAGCCTGTTTGGATGCTCTCTCTCCCTCTCTCTCTGTTCCTACCCACTCATGCTCTATTTGTCTCTCAAAAATAAAAAAAATAACCCTTTTTTAAAAATGTGTCATTGGAGCCCCTAAGTATGGCCTGTAAACTGTGCACCTACCTACGGCAACAGCACGAGTCATGGCCAGTCTTTCCTGGCGAGATCAGTACTTGGCAGGGCTTTGCCTCCACTGCTTCTGCCCCTCCCACCACCCTACTTGCATCCACTCCCCCCCTTTCAACCTTGCCTGTCACTCCTCCTTACAAAGAATTAAATCAACCTAGGTGGTTTTTCTCTTTACTAAATCCCCTCCCATTGGTACCAAACCCCATTCTATTCAAGGTGGTTTCAAATTGATTGGCCTTGTGTTCTTATTTCAGTCCTGGGTGAGGGCAGGAGACTAAGATCGAGAGCTCATTGAAGGCCACCACTCTGTTTCCTGTGGGTTCTCCAAGCTACTACGAGAACAAGATAATCCACAAAAGTGATGGCTAAATTTCAAAATTCTTACTCTGCCATGTGTGGGAATCTTCTTTGAGTATATCATGGTGGCTTATCTTATGCAAAATTATAAAGGAACATATGTAAGATATGCACATACCTTTTTAAACTTCTTCCCTCTGATGGTGCTCTCTCAAGTTACCTGCTCACCCCGGGCTGTTCCTCACCTGCAGCCCACCTGGGTCTGCCCATACTGAATCCAGCCAATCTGTCAGCACATCACTTCATGCTGGGTGGTCCCAAGTTGCTAGGGAGAAACGTTAATATTCTGATACTCAAATAATGTTACTAGACCAATAAGCGAAGTCTGGAAGACAAACTTAGTGCCCTTTCTTCTGAGTCATATGTATCTGCATTTTAATAGAGAGTTCTACCTCTCATCATTCAGAGACATCCTAATAATATTTTCTTCTAGATGGGAAAGGAAGATGGCCCTATCAGGCTGGGGGAGATCTTTTGTTTTTTTGTTTGTTTGTTCATTTGTTTTAAATCCAAGTTAGTTAACACATAGTGTAATAATGACTTCAGGAGTAGAGTTTAGTGAGCCATCGCTTGCATACAACACCCAGGGCTCATCCCAAGTGCCCTCCTTAATGCCTATCCCCCATTTATCCCATCCCCCCAACCAACATCCCTCCTGCAACTCTCACTTAGTTCTCTGTATTTAAGAGTCTCTTATCGTTTTCCTCCCTCTCTCTTTTATCTTATTTTTCCTTCCCTTCCCCTATGTTCATCTGTTGAGTTTCTTAAATTCCACGTATGAGTGAAATCATATGATATTTGTCTTTCCCTGACTTATTTCACTTGCATAATACAGTCTACTTCCATCCATGTTCTTGCAAATGGCAAGATTTCATTCTTTTTGATCAGTAAGTTATATTCCATTGTATATAAACCACATCTCCTTTATCCATTCGTCACTCCATGGGCATTTGGGCTCTCTCCGGAATTTGGCTATTGTTGATAGCACTGCTATAAACATTGGGGTGCATGTGCCCCTTCAAATCAGCATTTTCTGTAACCTTTGGATAAATACCTAGAAGTACAATTGCTGGGTCATAGGGTAGTTCTATTTTTAATTTTTTGAGGAACCTCTGTACTGTTTTCCAGAGTGGCTGCATCAGTTTGCACACCCACCAGGCTGGGGGAAATCTTTAAGGTGAGCAGGATTTGGGGATGAACCTTGAGCAGCAACAGGTGTATCACTGGGTGTGTTGCATACGAGCAGCCTCATCCCTGTGTCGTGCACAGTGTCAGACCTGACGTGAACTGAAGGGGCAGGAAGGCCCAGCCACGGGCAGCCAGGCATCTCTTGTCCCTGTAGGTCGAGTTTCGCAGGTAGTATGTGTCTCAGCAAACGAGGCCACCGCTCAGTCTTTCCCTGGTAGAACACATCCCCATCCAAACTCCCATCCTTCTTCCAGATGGTGCCCAGAGCCACAACCTGCACACTCACCTACCTCCCTTCTACCTGTCTTCCCTCCCAGCGGGGAGAGGCAAACCCCCTGTCCCCAGGGTCTTACACCTTCCCTTTCTTCACTAACAGTGCCACCTCCCTCAATTAGCCTCCACTCCTAAAGCAAAACCTTGGCATGGGGCTTGCTGTCCTTGTATCCTGCTGGTGGATTGAGCTGTAAACATTTGCATCTCTAAGGTCTCCAGGGAAGGAGTTTTTCCTTCGCTTGCATCCGGAAGCGAGTGTGGTTCTCAAAGGGTGTGCACTCAGGCATTTGTGTGACAGAAGTTTTCTCGCACTCAAACTCCCTCTCCCACAGCCTCACTGCTCTAAGAGCTGCTTTCCATCTGCTTCAATTTGGCTAATATTCCTGGGTGCCTGTTCTGTTCAAGGCACCTGCCGGGGGTGCTGAGGGTAGGTGGGGGTGCTCGGAAGAGCCGGGGGGGCCACAGTGCCTGCCATGCAGGAGGCTGAATCCCAGCAGAGAAAGGGTTGGGGGACCTCACAATGGGCACAAGGCCTGCCATCCGCTCTCCAGGGAGGCTGACTGAGCTGAAGCTGGGTTCGGATCATGTGGCTGTGAGGACACGATGCCGGCAGAGAACCAGCAGCCCTCTTTCCCAGAAAGCAGTGGGGACGGGCAGGGGCAGCTGCGAGTCTGAGACTGTCGTTTGGGTTCCCCTCTTACCCAGAGCACCCTGTCTTCACAAGTGGAGGTAGTGCCTGGCACCCCAGAGGCCCAGCTGAGCCTCCCTGTGCCATTTGAGGCCACATGCCCTTCTCCTTTCTGGGCCCTTCTCCTGTGCACCAGGCCCAGGGCGCTTCATTCCACTCAGTGGACAGTAGGTGCTCACACTCGTGGGCAGCAGGGCTGAGTGGCCCCTGACAGTGTCTGAGGGTCGCCACACCGGTGGGGCGGGGGCCAGACCAGTGGGGCCTTCACGCTGGGGCCTCTCCCACCCCACTGCTCAGCTGTCGGTGAATGAGGCAGTGAGTGTCCCCACGTCCACCTGGGCCCCATCCAGTGGCTTTACTTTCTGGTGTCTGGAGATCCCAACTCAATACAGCCCAAACTCCCTCCAGCCACCGAGCTACCAACTTCTAGAAGTTTCAGTCTCCCTGGGGAAAGAATTATCTTCTAGATTTCACGTAGTTTGAAATAAGCACAGATACACGGGAAGTTGTAAAGATGATACAGAGAGGTCCCAGGTAAGGTTTACCCATTTCCCCCCGCTGGTTACATCTTTCAAAACTACAGTAGGATATCAAAACTATGAAACTGGCCTCCTTAGCATGTATGCATATAGCTCTGCGTCATCAGATCACATGTGTGGATGTGTGTAACTGCCAGCCCCCCACTCTTGATTCCATTTTTTCACTGTGCGGCTGGGTGCTCACCAAAACCAAAATCCATAAGACCAAAAGCTTCAGCGGCTATGATGCACAGTGATATCAACTTATAGTAACAAAATTTGGTGATTCTAGATCAACTTGCTGCCCCCAGATCCACAAAGATTTGTCAGATCAAATGGACTAAATAAATACATCAATCACATGGAACTCTGCCCCAGCCAACTACACTCACCCTGGACAATCACACGTTGGTGACTGAAAATGTGCTCTCCGGATAAAAGAAGGCAGTGACCATTTGGCTCCCATGTTGCTGACAGAATTACGTGTTCTGAGTAGGACTTTCCCAAGGCCGACTATTAGAAGGTCTGTCTTCTCAACATCACTCCAATTGAAATCAACACTAGTACTCTAAACTCAATAACATTACATGTTTTTCATTAATGAGAAAAAAAAAACGAAAAACCTGTGGACTCAATGTGACTTTTTAGAATGAAATATATAATGAGAATAACTTCCTAAAAGCAGTAACTCGACTTTCATAATAAATGCATCCTTTGAAATGACAGCTTTTTCAAGAATCATGTTTCTGCACTTTTCTTCTTAAAGTAACATCTTTAAAATGCCGGTAATGAACCGGTCTAAGGTCATGTGGAGTAAAGCGATATGAGTACTGCATTAGCAGTACCTAAATGAAGCTTCTTAAAAGCTCAGTTGATGGTTATTTTTAATCATTACGTGCAGTTCTTGCAGGCCATTGAGATAAATCACATAATGTTGAACTTCACCGTCTTAGAGGGAGAAAAAATGATCTCCTTTGCCAGAGATTATCAGGTTATTAATTTTTTTCAGTGCATGTGTGAAAAGCCATTAGCCTTTTTTTCTTTTCCTTAAATATCTAGCTATACCAGGTGATTGTACTTAAACGGTTGTAATTTTCATTGGCCAAAATCACATGAGAAGAATTTCAAGTCCTGTCAAAGTGAGAGCTAACCAGTTATTAGTAAGTAGGTGCCATCCAATTTATAAGCAGTTGATGAGTATGTAGAAGTCTCAAAAGTCTCAAACTGGCAATGTGATCTTTTAATTTCATCTACATTTATTCCATACTCAAATCAGTACTAGAGAGAATACCCTTTCCTTACTACGGCAGACCAATGAAGTATTGCTTCAAATGAAACACAAATGAAATAATACAATTTGCTCCTCATTTTAAATGATTCTCTTTTAAAAGCTGAAATCCTGACTGCCGTGGCCTAGGCACCCCCCAACTAAATGCATGGAAAATAGGAATCACCTCTAAAGGCAACGTAGCGGTAAGAGAAAAAGCCCCACAACATTATATTGACTATGAATACAACTATATTAAAATGTATGCGTATGGATAAAACTCACAGGAGATGCAGACTACAGAATATTATTGGGTTAACATGGTGGCACTATAGGCATTTTGGCTCCTTTTATTATTAACCATCTATAATGCTGTTTTGTAATTTCCTTATAAAACACAGAAGGAAAACAGGAGCACATTTGTCTCCCCGGCACCGTGGATGCGATAGATGTTCAGTAAATGAAGTTGGACGAAAGTGTAACAATAAAAACGGGATATACCAGTGTTGTCAATTTATGCTTTAACAACACAATTTAAAGAATACCGCAGAGACACAACACACGTTTGCTTAATGAGGGAGTAGACCTGTGTGGAATGGCTTCTGTGCATCTTGTGTTGATCGAGTTTTCCCTGGTCTTTCTTTACCTGGCCCGGCTGCCAGGTAAAGCTCACCTCCCCGAGACCTCAGGCCCCTCTCATCCTCGGGTGCAAGGGAGGCTGAAGGAGCGACGTGGCCTCCCCAGCAACAGTTCTGAGGAGCTGTGCGTCCTGCACACTAAGGTGTGCGTCCTGCCCGACCCGCTCTCCCTTAACCAGATCCTTCCTGACCTCCTGGGTCCCCCGGTGACAAAGTGTTCCTCTAATCTCTAGTAGCAGAGTCCCTTTCTCCTGGACCCAGTGTCTTCAAAATAGGGTCCCTGATAGCAGTGCTAAGCATCACAGAGACTTACCTGCCCACCTGGTTTCCTCCTCTCCCATCACCTCTGCCTTGACAGCCCGTTCAGAGATGCAGGTCCTCAGAATATAGGTTCTTCCCTCATTGTTCTCATCCTTGTCCCTTGCATTTGGATCTGCTCAAGTTCATCCCCAAAATAACCTACCCAGGTATTATTCTGTTTTCCTACCCTCCCCCCTTTAACCCCTTAGGCCCATAACCCCTCCCACCCCCTGATAAAACTTTGGCCCCAAACCTGTTCAGAGTCTCCTTCCTAGACTTATGTGGTCTGACCCTGTTGTGCAGCCCAGGCCCTATTTATATTAGTACCCAAGGTTCAGGTGACATTCAGCATCCAATGCCTGCATGTGCAACAAACCCAAGGCGTCCTTGCCCAGTTGAATACATGCCTCTACTTTGCAGAAATGGGAGAATGGAAGGTCTCTGTTCCTTCATTTCTCTTTCATCGATCCATTCATTCACTCATGCATTCTTCCAATCACACATTGTTCACAGTTCCCAAGATCCTAATTTGCCAAAAATAATGTGCTGAGATCATTAGATGACAGAGAAACCAGCCTCCGCTTTAGAGAAGATCACAGTTCCTGGAGCCTCTCCTTCCAGAGGTAAAATAAAGGTTTGCTTAGGTTGTGCCAGAATTAACCAAAAGTGGCTGAAGCAACGAGTGAGACTGGATGGACTCCCCAGGGGTCCTTTCAGCGGGCAGGCGACAGAGCCTAGCTCAGGATATCAGGAGGAGTAAGGCTGGTAGGCTTGAAGAAGCATGGGGCACCTCAGGATGGGGCCTAGAGCTGGCCAGCGGACAGTGAGGCTCCTGTCTGCCAGGGAATCCTTGTTCTTTGGGCGATTACTATTGAAATTCTAATCAAGATGGTGAACCCAAGGAAGCCTATCATGAGGACCGTGGGAAACGTACACAGATGTGTCGTCCTTACCACCAGGTGGCCCTTCTGATGGCTTGTCAAGTACTTCTCTTTCTTGGCATGAGATTACTTACATTTTCATAGCAATACCTGTGATTTTTTATTAGAGTAAGTCTCACTGATCTGCTGTTCCTCAAAGCCTCCCTTCTGGACAAGGCGTCTTTGTGCTTTCATTCGACTCCCATGGAAGTTAGTTTTGATGACTGGTCACTTTCTTCCAGTTGTTTTAAACCATTTTTCTGGGTTTGGGATGTGCTAGTTTATCATGTTTGCAGCATTCAGAGGGCTCTTCGAGTATTTTTTTTTTAATTACTAAAAGTGACTAAACCACCCTTATTACTGTTTAATAATGTTATCCTTCATGGATCTCTCTCCATTTCTCGACTGACCTCGAGGAAATTGAGTACACTTGCTTCCTCATTCCCATCAAGCTCCGACCTTACTCTGGCACGTTGGCCCTTGACGGGGGAGCCTGCGTGCAGAGATAAAGGTATAGTGTGGGCGCCCATGGGTGTGTGTGTTGGGAAAAACAGAGACATGAGTTGCCACTGAACTCGCACAGCAAGCCCCCGCTTTCTGGGGTGTGATGAATGGAACTGCAGGAGCCGTCTTCACCAAAGTGAGACATTCTTCTCCCAGACTAATGTTTTCCGTGCCAGTTGGCAGATTTTTTTTCTTCCAAGATCAACCCATCTGCCACTTACGTCCCGCAGTAACCTGGCAACTTGCTGCCCAGGTTGTAGCTTTTTCAGCCTGACCCCTGGCCTGGGAAAGCTGCCACGTAGTGATACTCCTTTGAAGAATTGTCTGGTCACTTAGGCAGTCCTGTGTTGTTATTTGTTCATGGCATGGGGGGTTGGTGTGCTTGAATAGATCAGTGACAGTATGACTGTAATTCCTAACGTGTCCAGTCAGTTGTCATGGACTGAAAACCTTCACAGGAATGGCCAGCATGTCAGATATGGCTACAAAGTCCATGAAAGATGCATTAGTTTCCTGCTCATCCTTCATAATGCTTATTTTCTTCACCCTCATTGCCAATTACCTGGGAGTCTAGAAATAAAGAACTCATTCCCAGTTTACGCCAACAATCCTAAGCCTTATGGAGCTTATCTTCTACTGAAAGGGAAAATGGATAAATGCCAAGCATCATCGTGTTGCCAAAATTTACATCATCGGAACTATGCGTGTATGGGGGGGAAAGGAGTCTAGTATGTTTTCATTTTCCTTTCTTTTTTAAACTTACATCACCCCTTCTAATCCAACCAATTGAGCTCCTCCTGCAAAGCAGAGATTCAAGCCTCCGAGCCAGTCTCATTGAGGGATTGTCTCATCTGTTTTTAAAAATCTCTACAAAGAACATTCATTTTCCTTCCTAGCAAGCAATGTCACTGTTTATCAATATGTGAGAAATGTCTTATCAAATTTTAAGATAAACTGTCCTTTGTTAGAGTTGGAGTCCATTATCCGAAAGCAATTACTTCATTTTCTACAGTAAACAAAAGATCGGTGGCCTCTTTAAAACTAGCATTTTCCATATTAGTAGAGGAAAATCATGCCTGGACTGGCTTCTTTGACATAACAAAAATTCTTTCCTTTATCCAGACTCGGCACCGGCATGACTGATACCCTCCCCTACAACAGTGGCCACAAGGAATGGGGGCCTGATTTCAACCCACTTCTCCGTGGAGAGGAATCTCTCTCTGAGACATTTAACCCAAATGACATAGTATTACATCCTCTATCATTTCCTTTTAGAGAACTAGAAATTGTGAACTCTTGTCTTGCTATCATTTTCTTAAAAGTTATCAAAAACAGGGGCACTTGGGTGGCTCAGTCATTTAAGATTCTGACTTTGGCTCAGGTCATGATCTTGCAGTTCGTGAATCCAAGCCCTGTGTCAGGCTCTGTGCTGACAGCTTAAAGCCTGGAGCCTGCTTTGGATTCTGTGTCTCCCTCTCTCCCTGACCCTCCCCTGCTCACACTCTGGCTCTGTCTCTCTCTCAAAAATAAATAAACATTAAAAAAAATTTTTTTAACTTAAAAAAGTTATCAAAAATATAACTTGTGCTTTAATAGCATTGACTCTCTGGGTCCCTGAATACCCAGGCTGGTTATTTATGCAAATAGCTGTGCTGTGTAATTAGGGGAAAGCATTTTGGTTAAATTGCTTTTCTACACCGAGAACTCTATCTTAGACCAACCTTTGTAAATAAAGGGAACCTGCTGGGTTTGAAAATTAGGAAACTAAACACAAATGGGTACATTTCTTCAATAAGTTTGGCCTTTGGTGTGTTGGCCTCACATTTGATTAACTTGAAAGAAAAACTTAAGTCTAAGCTCTCAGACACAGCTCCCTACCCCATAATATCTCAACATGCTGTGACAGTGGATTTATCACGAAGCATAAGGAAGGCTCATCTCCATGGATTTGTATCCTTTTCAGCTGCCACCACATCTAGAATTCCATCACTAGAGAGTGAAAAATTTTAAGTTCCTTTCCTTTAAAATCTTCTTGTAAAACATACATTGTTGGGGGTCGGGGGGAGGGCGCCTGGGTGGCTCAGTCGGTTAAGCATCCAACTTTGGCTCAGGTCTTGGTCTCACAGTTCCTGAACTTGAGCCTCACGTCGGGCTCTGTGCTGACAGCTCAGAGCCTGGAGCCAGCCTCAGAGTCTGTGTCTCCCCCCTCTGTGTCCTTCCCCCACTCACACTTGCTTGCTCTCTCTCTCTGTCTCTCAAAAATAACAAACATTAAAAAAATTTTAACAAATAAAACACACTTTTAGGAAAGTATTTATGTGCAAAGAATATATCTCTTGGTGAGGCATTTGTCTTCAAACATTTATTACAGAAATAGTAAGGAAGGTAGAGTATTCCTATCCTGGCAAGGGAATGAATCCAAGAGCCCTTGGCAAAACCAGGCCTGCAGACATGTGTCTTAAGGCCCATGCAGGCTTGGGCTACACAATGGCTTCATTTTTGTTTTTTTAATTATCATTTTTAATGGGAATATTTAACTTTAAAAATATAAATTTATAGCTTCTCTTAAAAAAAAAAAAACAGGCTCTTGCTACAATGGATGGGCATTCTTGTGTTAAAAAAAAAAAACTCCACTACAGGTGAAGTGGGAGCCCCTCCTCGAAGCAGTGTGGGTGTTGAATTTGTCACCTTCCCAACCTGCCACCCACCCTACCCCCCAGTTCCCTGACTGGCTCCAAAGACCTTGGAGTTGGCTACCTCTCTTTTAGAGGCTCTGTCATTCTTTCTGGTCTCCTAACAGATCATTTTCTTTCTGAATGGGCAAGTGAACAGCTAATACTGGGACTCAATATTTTTTCTCAAGCACTGCTGAGAAAGATCCAGAATGTGGAGTTGCCAAGGAACAGTTGCTGAGCCAGCACTTGGGCCTTCTTACCAAAAGGAAAATGCCAACTGTTTCTGTGATGTTGTCATGGAATTATGACATCCAAGAACTGCAGAAACCCTTCTCCTATTCTTAGCTCCAGTCATTGCCGCATCACCCTAGCACTTAATTTGGGGCAAACAAAAAAAAATTAATGGATGTAGATGGATTGGAAATGATTCATCTGACAGTGACGGAAATTATTAACATGATTAAAGAATTGTCAAGTTGGTCTGTGAGGATAGGCTTGAGGACCTGGGCTTAGTAAGTCTGAGGAAAAAGGAAGGCCCAGTGAATTTCCTCAGTGTATTAAAGGATATTATATGGATGATGCTGACCAATGTTCTCTTGGTCTGCTGAGGACAGAGCAGTTGGAAATGGTCTTACAAGATAGCAGGGGAGAAGTTTGCACCACGTGGAGTGGAGAATGTCAGGACCATTCCTGTCCCTAAGGACTGCCCCTTAGGAGAAGCATTTCCAAGGTGGAAAGAGTTCTCACATCTATTCTCCTTGATACTGGGTTTTTAAGGATAGAGAGTCCACAAGTAGCTTTACATCCCTGCCCAGGGGCAAGAATGTGTGCCGGATGACCTCTGTGGGCATTATCTATTCCTTTGAGTCTATGGAATTATAGAAGTTCTTGAATCTGATTTTAGGGTATTCAAAATCAAGTACGCATCAGCTCCTAGCCATCAGAAACCAGACTATAAGGACACACACTTTTTCTTTCTTTCTTTCTTTCTTTCTTTCTTTCTTTCTTTCTTTCTTTCTTTTTTCTTTTTTTTTTTTTGCAATTGAATTAACACCTGGAGTCTCAGATATTCATGCAATCATTTCTTTTGTAGTCAGTGATTGCAAACTAACAGTTATTAGTCTGCGGTGGCACTTAAAAAATGGTACCGCTTTGATGCCGAACACGGAATCCTTCTGTTAGTGAAGTGTTTCCATGGATACATTTTATCAGAAACTTTCACTACCAAAAATAAGAATATAGACAAGCAGTCTCAGGTGTCAGAAAAGGTAGGTCATTCATTTCCTCGACTATTATGTACTGAGCACCTATTTATGTAGCAGAACCTGTGTTTTGCACAGAGCCTACGAAGGTGAAAAAGGAGCTCAGTCGCCAGGTGGAGATGGGAGGAACAATGCCAGCCCCACATGGAAAACTACTATTAAAATACATTTCGCTACGGGGTGTAAAGAGGTTGCAGTGAGTATGAACACGGAGGTCCAAAAAGATGAAACACCAGCTAAAATGGTTAGAAAATGCACTCTCGACCAGGCATTGTACCGTTAGGAGCAGAGGAAAGACAAGGGCTGAAGGCAGGAAGAGAACAGAGGGTGTGGGAGAAGGAGTTTGAAAGAAGAAAGGCTCCCTCTTTGATGGCTGTGGGCTAGATTGGGAGGGCTTTCGGGCCCAGGGGAAGCTCAGCTGTACTCAGCACCTCCCCACATCTTGCCCTGGAGGCCTGACCAGTGGGACTCAGGCTGCGAGAAGACAAGGCAGGTTATAATAGGTGGTGGCCACCCGCCTCCCTCCCAGTCACCATTTGATAACAGACAGGTGATTCCATTCCGTGGAGATGAACAGGTTTCCCAATGCCAAGCCCAACAGGTACCTGACAAAAATTCATTCACACCTAACCAGGGCCTCCTTGGTGCCACAGAATCTTAGCTTGAAAGGAAACTTATGGGGCGTCGCCAAACCTCCCGCACGTTCCTGGAGGGGCTCCACACACCTCCGTTCATACACAGGCATCCCACTAAGTGGCAGGCACTTCAGGTCATTTAGGAGGAATTGTGATTTTGAAAAAATGGATAAAAATAAAAAAGTTTTCCCGACGACAGGCCAAAATGCCCTCCCTGCAACTTCTACTCATTGGCCCGAGATGGGCTGCTGGAAGCTTCTTGAGTAGCTGAGCAGACCTGTCCCTGAAGT
The DNA here is from genome assembly GCF_022079265.1 of Lynx rufus. Classification (NCBI taxonomy): domain Eukaryota; kingdom Metazoa; phylum Chordata; class Mammalia; order Carnivora; family Felidae; genus Lynx; species Lynx rufus. The sequence goes on from NW_025814878.1 coordinate 1,080,247, forward strand.
CCTTCTCTTGGGTCCCTTTCCTCTGAAGCCTTAATCTCCGCCCTTCCTTCAGCTTCCTGTGCTGTTGGTCGTGGCTCTGCAGGGGCGCCCTGCCTGAATGGGTGACACTTTGCTGATGTCTCTTCAAATGTGGCTCCTCAGGCTGACCTGACTCTGTACTCTGGACCAATAATAGCCTGCTGGGGTTAGCATTCAGGGGCAGCCTTAACAGAGTCACCTAAAAGGATTTCAATTTATAACTAATTCACATTTCACTTGCTTGGTCGCCATCACTCAGCACTGACTGTGCTCCGGGCACCTCCCAGCAGGACTCAGTGGGGGCGCCTCCCCTGCGTGTCCCGGGCCCCAGCTTCACCAGCCTGCATCGCCCTTCCTTGGCCCTTGGCCCTCTCACCACTGCCCTGTTCGCTCCAGGGGCTGGCCCAGAGCAGTTGTTGAACAAGCATCCATTAACAAATTCATTGACTAGGCAACTAACTTTGGGTTTCAGTTGAGTTTGCAGTTAACGTAGATGGAGGTTCGTGATGCCTGTTCTGTTCGCTCCAGTATCAACTCCTGACTTACGAGAGCAACTCCGTCAATAGGTGTGGAATGAATGAGGGCTCTCCATCCCTTTTCCCTCCCTGCCCACCTGAGGCCTGTGCCCCACTCCTGACTGCTCATCACAGTGATCCTTGGAGTTGGAGAAAGGTTTGCATGGCAGGGGGCTGTCCTGTGGAAGATTCCCTGACTGGTTCCCATGGCAGCCCTGCCCTACCCCAGGCTCTCCCTCAGGAGGTCAGACTTTGCGCTGCCCCCACATGCAGGTAACTTTGTGTTCATGATTCTAAATCATATTCATTTAATCTATACAGTTAGTGTTAGCCCATTCTTTCAACCTTCCCGAGACTCTTTGGATATTTCTTCAAGCATCTAATGTATTTATTTTTTAATGTTTATTTTATTTATTTTGAGAGAGAGAGTATGAGTGGGGAGAGAGGGGCAGAGAGAGAGAGGGAGAGAGAGAAGCCCAAGCAGGCCCTGTGCTGTCAGCTCAGAGCCCAATGCCAGGCTCGATCCCACAACTATGGGATCATGACCTGAGCTGAAATCAAGAGTCAGACGCTTAACCAACTGAGCCACCCAGGCACCCCTAATTTATTAATCATATTGTAGCTTGTGACATCTTAAAACATGAAAAATCACCATGTCATTGATATGGCCACAAAAACATATTGATATTTTTTTCTCATGCTACAGGAATAAACATGATAAAGTAACAATACACTGTAAGTCAAAGAGGAAATCCAGGTTTTGTCCACCACAAAGGCCCCTGTGATGCTGAAACTGAGCACAGGACATCTTAATAATCAAGGCAGAAAGGAAGCATGGGTAGTGACACAATTACCATTATCAGACTAAAAGCCTACCAGCTCCTTAGGGGAAGCGAGCTTTTCCTAACAGTGAATTCTAAAAGAACTCTCACATTTGACTTTGCATCATGGCCACCCTCTGGTGCAGTGAATGATGTTTACATTCTTTTTTAAAAAGATAGCAACAGTAGTACTTTGTCCCATCAGGCTGGACTATTTCTGATGTGGACTTCACCAGAGGTGTTGTGCTCTCAGAGCGGGCCCTGGAAGCAGAGCGCCTGCCTGGGAACCCAGCTGAACCACATGGTCGTTCTGGACTCTGGCCAGTCCACTAACCTCCGTAACCTTCCGTCAAGTGGGGATAATTAGAGTCTGCCCCTCTTGGGGTCATTGTGTGGTAAAATGAATTAAGACATGTAAAAAGCTTAGCTCGGTGATGGCAAAGGTTATTTAGAATAAAGTTGGTACTTACCCCGTGTGTTGGGAGAATGAGCTATGTAACGTATAGAAAGAACAGTATCTAGCAAACAATATTGTTTTCAAGTGTTGGCTTTTCTATGGGAGACTTTTTTTGTAACTTGTTCCAAAAAGATAAAATATCTCCACAACGATGTCAGTAAAGTATGCAATACTCTGTGCTAGAACAGCACCTCATTTGCCACACCCCATTCTACCTGCTTTTAACCCATCCCGGATTGCAAGTGATGTCAAGATTTTCCTCGATCCCATTTTCTTTCTCGCAAAGGGAAATCAATTTTCACTTTATACCACACCTCTGTTGTTTGCCTCAGGCAGGAAGATACATCTTAAAGGTCACAGGATACTTCCTTCAACAACCACAAAATAATGGGATTTCTCCACGGATTAAGAAGTTTGATATATATTACCTAACTTAATCCTCCCCACAAACTCATGAATAGGTAATATGCTCCTAAAATGAAAATGAAGAAAATGTGGCTTGAAGTGATTAAGTGGCATCCCGGGCGTCCCATACGACCATGTAGTGGAGTCCGGTCCAGAAGTGGGTCTGTCTGCTCCAAAGCAACTGCCCATACCTCTTCCAACATCCTCTCCCTGCTCACTGCTGGGTGGGTCAGGGCCACCTAATCCCCTTACCAACACCGTCCTGTCCTCATTAGTAAGCCAGTACACTCTGTGTCATAACTATTACCTTTCTGTAAATTCACAAGTGCCTTTGGGGCAGTGCCCCCTGTATCTCTCTTCCAGGGAACTCTTTTATCACTCCCATCCCCACACATCAGGGCATAGAAATAACAGAGCACATTATCTCATGTCTTTAAATGTCAGAAAAGGGGCGCCTGGGTGGCTCAGTTGGTTAAGCATCCAACCGGCTCAGGTCATGATCTCGCAGTTCATGGGTTCATGCCCCACATCGGGCTCTCTACTGTCAGCATGGAACCCATTTCAGATTCTCTGTCCCTGTCTGTCTCTGCCCCTCCCCTGCCTATGCTCTCTCTGTGTGTCTCTCTCAAAAATAAATAAACCTGAAAAAAATTAATAAATGTCAGAAAAGATTCTAGAGTCAGTGAGGCTCCTTTGGAGGAGAAGGGGTAGGAATGCAAGCAGCTTAGGGTACTGAAGAGCTTTTCTTACCTCCTAACTTTGGTTGGGGCATTCTGTGCATTCTGGTCCTTTACCATCGATGATGCAAGCTTGACGAACTGCTGCTGGTTTTCTACACAAATTCTTCATGAGCTTAGAGGAAATATTGTACAGATTTGTTTTACAGTTACTTAATCTTCTTATGCCTCAGTTTCCTCAGCTGTAAAAGGGGATAGTGGTGGCACCTTCACAGGGTGAGGATGCAATAAACTGACACATGAGGAACACTTGAACAGTGCACAGTGCACGATGGTCATCTTTAGCAACGAGGATGATGATAACACGCTTCGGTGTTGTTTCCTGCCATCTATGATAAGCACATTTTAACATGATTTACAAAAAATAAGTTTTATGCCCAGATGATTCAATAATCAGGGTATTGTTCTCTCACTTGGCTCATAACTAAAGCATGCAGACTCTCTTGTGTCACTGACAAACATTGCCCCAGAGCAGTGACATCTTGCAAATGTGCTCTCTGTCTTCCCGAAGAACGTGATGAGAAGTCATGCTATGACAAGGCCATGTTACTTTAAAGAACTTCTCGTGTGGCCCAGCCCCTGACCTTCGTGTAGAGACCCTCAGGGACCCAGAGGACAGCACTCAAGAAGCTACTGGGTCCTTGGACAAGGTCAGCACGTGAGACAATAGACAGGACAAATGATCAGTTGCTGCAGCATCCCGGAGGCATGGAATAGAACGACGAAGGGAAAGGAGACAGTTACAAATTACAGAGACTTGAGACAAACAACCATATGAACATCTGGACCTTGTTTGGAACCTGATTCCTGACATAAACAAACTGACCATAAAAGGACAGCTTTGCACAGACTGGGAGAAAAAGGTTGGAAGAAGACATCTGATCGAGGACTGTTACCCAAAATATACAAAGAATTCTTAAAACTTGACAATAAGAGAATGAACAACCTGATTAAAAAATGGGCCAAAGGCCTTAACAGACACCTCACCAAAGGGGGTACACACATGGCAAATAAGCCTATGAAAAGATGCTCCACATCACGTGACATCAGGGAGATGCAAATCAGAGCAACAGTGAGATATGAGTACACACCCACTAGAATGGCCAAAATCTGGAACAATGACAACAAATGCTGGCAAGGATGTGTGGTTTTTGTTTGTTTGTTTGTTTGTTTTTGTTTTTCGTTTTTTGGTTTTGTTTTTTTTTTTTTTTTTGGCGGTGTCTCACAAAACTAACTATACTCTTACTGGACAATCCAGCCATCACCCTCCTTGGTATTTACTCAATTTAGCTGAAAATTTATATTCACACAAAATCCTGCACATGCACACGGATGTTTACGTGGTTTTATTCTCAACTGCTGAAACTCGGAAGCGAGCAACATGTCCTTCAGTAGGTGAGTGGGTAAATAAACTGTGGTCCAGCCAGCCAATGGAATATTAAATGTTAAAAAGAAATGAGCCTCTCAAGCCATGAAAAGAAATGGAGGGACTTTAAGTGTATGTTGCTAAGTGAAAGAAGTTAATCTGAAAAGTCTACATACTGTGTGATTCCAACTATAAGACGATCTAATAGACTTATGGAGACAGTAAAAAGATCAGTTGCAGGGCATTTGGAGGAGGGATGAAAGGGCAGAACACAGAGACTTTTAGGGGGGTGAAACCACTCTGTGTGATACTATAATGATAGGTACATATTTTTATACATATGTCAAAACCCAGAGAATATACAACACTAAGAGTGAGTCCTAAATGTAAATTGTAGACTTGAGGTGATTGTGGTGAGTCAATATTGGCTCATCGTTTGTACCAAATGTCCCACTCTGCTGGGGGGTATAGATACCAGGGGAGGCTGTGCGCATGTGGGGTCTGGGGGCCTATGGGAAATCTCTGCATTCTGCTCTGCCTTGTCGTGGACATAAAACGGCTCTGAAAAACAAAATCTATTAAAATTTTTAAAAAGACAATTCTGACACAACCAAGTTTAGATGATAGTAAGGAATTATTGTTCATTTTCATATTAAAGATGGGTGAAATTTCAGTTAAGGGACCTGGAGAAAGGACTTTTGGCAGATGATGGTACAGCATGAGCAAGACTGAGGAAGAAGAGAAATGAGGGTATTGTTCAGAAGATGTGTTAATGTTCAGCTCATCTTTAATCCGGAGAACAGGTGCACTTCCAAATACTTTGTTTCACTGCTTCTGTCTGCCATTTCAGAAATCACAGCATTGAAATTCTACTACCTGAATGGTTTCTTAAATCTAGAAGGGAATAAATATTCTTTATCAGTTCAGAGAATGTAGGCTCTGATTATGGGGTTACCTCAGCCACAGAGCAGGTCCCCTGCTTCACCTCTTTCTGTGGTTTCCATTACCCACGGTCAACCATGGTTGGGAAAAGGGTGATCCTCCTTCTGATGCCCTGTCGGAATGTCAGCAGTAGCCTAACTAACTGAGCCTTTCCCCTCCCCGCATCTCATCATGTAGACATTTATCATCTCACATCACAACAAGGAGGGAGAGGAGAGTACGATAAGATATTGTGTGTAAGAAAGACCGCATCCACATAACCCATATTACAGTGCATTGTTATAAGTGTTTTACTTATTATTAGTTATTGTTGACAGTCTCTTTCTGTGCCCAATTTATAAATCAACTTACCATGGGTATGTATGCATAGGGAAAAATGTAGTTTATATGGGGTTTGGTACTATCCACAATTTCAGGCATCCCCTGGGGGTCTTGAAATGTTTCCCCCACGGATAAGGGCACTACTACAATTCTCCAACTTTATCGTACCCAAGAGTCGTCTTGAAGTAGATGCTTATGAAAAGCACAGATTGCTGGGTTCCCTGCTCTAATGCTGGGTTCCCTGCTCTGAAATGGTACTTACAATCTGCGCGTCTCACAAGCATGCCAGCTGACTTGGGTCCAAGTGGTACAGGAACTGCATTTTCAGAAATCACGCCATAGAAGTATGTGTAAGGGACTAAAGAGATGTCACAATTTCTAAAGCTGAGAAAAAACAACACATAACAGGAGTGAATAAGATAAGGGATAAAAAACATTAGTAAACTCAGTTTTCATTTCAATACTTAGTAATATGCATTCCACCAAGAAATACACTTTCTTTGACTTTGAGAAAAACACAGCCCTCTGTGTTTACATTTTCACCCTGTTGACAGGGACATGTGGCAGAAATCTCTAAGTGTAGTGACAAAGGGCAACTGATGAGACCCTTGGGAGGAAGTCATGGGATTGGGTTTCCTACTTTTTCACTTGATCAAGGGAAATTCAGAACTTTATATGTAGTCTCCTAATTTTTAAATGTTGGCTTGTAGCCTTTTAAAACTTTGGGCCCAAATAAACCAAAACATACGTGCAGGTCGAGATCCAGTGGTGACCTTTTGACGAAAACTTTACTTGGAAAGATTTGTTTGGACTAGATCATTGGTTTTCAATGAGCCACTTGGGCTTATGGAAACTGAGGCATCAACCACACCCTCCTCCCCCAACCCCTGCCACCTCCCCACACCCCACCCCTCCAGAGACTCTCTCTGCTTTTATGATACATAGGTGTTCCATGTCAGATTTCACTCAAAAGTAGAATTTGGCTGCTACAACTTCAAAGGAAAAAAAATCCTTAATGTCTTAGTATAGACTGATGTCTGTTATTGTAACAACCAACCTCAAAGTTGTCATGGCTTAGAACAACAAAGGTTTGGGGCGCCTGAAGGCTCAGTCAGTTGAGCATCCGACTTTGGCGCAGGTCATGATTTCACGGTTCGTGGGTTCGAGCCCAGCATCGGGCTCTGTGCGCTGACAGCTTGGAGCATGGAGCCTGCTTTAGATTCTGTGTCTCCTCCTGTATCTACCCCTCCCCCATTTGCGCTCACTCGCTCTCTATCACTCTCTCTCCCTCTCAAAAATAAATGAACATTAAAAAAAAAAAAAACAAAGAACAACAAAGATTTATCCCTCACTCGTGAAATATGTCCCCTCAGGTTGGTGGGGAGCTCTGCTCCAGCTCATTCCCGGTCAGGGATCACCTGGTGGTGACCACAGGACCCTGAACATCATAGTCCCAGAAGCAGGGGCGAAGGACAGAAGGTCAGTTGAACACCAGCAACTAAAGGCTTTGGCCTACAAGTCACTTATGTCAGATCCATTCACATTTTGTCAGCCAAACAAGTCACGTGGCTCCATGTGACTTTACAGGGGTGACGCAGGGGTGACACAGGGCCATCCTCCTGTGACCTGTCATGGAGCAGAGAGCCGAAATTGTGGCTGAGCAGTGTTAGTGTCCACCAAAGCTAATTACGTGGTGGTGTTGGGAGGGAGACTTGAATTCCCAGCCACGGATTGTTTTTTATCTACTATGGAGTGAGGAATTATTATAGGACTTTTGAGGAGATACAACATAAGAAACGTGATAAACATAACACTGATTTTTTAAAAAATGAAACATTCCACTTATCAATTAATGTCATTAGTAACATGACCGTGATTTGCAGTCTGAATCAAAATCTCTTTGGTGAGCCTAATTCTTTATCAGCTAGGTAATGGATAGATTAGATTAGAAATTGATTAACAATAACTTCTCTCTTTCTCCTGTGTGAATTTAACCAGTCTAATAAGAGCCTTATAAATAACTAATGAAAGAAGGCAGTCTCGACGCTTATAATATGAATCCTCCTACTATGGAAAATTTGACCCATCTATTGAATGATAAATATCCCCTCATGGAAACAAAGGTTTCTTCTATCATGTCTCTTAATCAGATTTAGGAGCATAATCACCATCGCACAATTTGAACTAAATATATTAAAGTATTTCTTTTAAGTGAAAATAATTGAAAAACATCAGAAACAAGCATTTCTATCTGAGACACGGTGAGGGGGGGGGGGGAGGTTCACCTTGGCAAAGGTTGGAGGGATCACAGCCACTTATCACCGCTGCTGGTTCCCCTCCCACCTTCACAACAGGGAAAGAAAACTCCTGGCCTCATTTCATTGGCTTTTGATGTGAATTCTGTCAAATAGAAAGGGGTCATTGAGTTAGCCTTCCAAATTGAAAGAGGAGGGTGAACAGCAGCAACCAGAAATACTGTGTGTTGCAAAGTATTCAGCCTGTGAAGGGGAAATATTTTATTTAAAAAAATAAATAAAGATAGATAGATAGATAGATAGATAGATAACCACTGCAGACAAATGCAGCCTTGATTCTTTTCAGTGCGAATACAGAGAACTGTAGCCTTGATTCTTTTCAGTGTGAATACAGATCCTCAAAGAAGAGCGATACACCTCTTTTACCTCTCCTAATTTATTCTCCATTCAAGACTGAAGAACGAGAATTTTTTTTCCTAAGAGCAGAGCCTTTGCCAGAAAGGTCTGTCGTGAAGGAGAAATCTCTGTGCTTCTGTGTGAGCCGAATGGTTCTGTTACTCCTGCTTCCTGTGGTGGGGACACCCTGTTCTCCACTCCCCTTTCCCCACAGAACCTGCCTTTGGGAGGTACAACTACCTTTAACTCTTTGGCAAAGTTTCCTGTACCTCCTTACCTGTCTTGAAGATCCATTTTGGTCGTGGTGGAGCTGAGAAGTGTCCATCCTGCAGGCCTCCAGCCAAAAAGGCCTCCTTGCCTCAGCGTGTGGGCTGACCCTCGGCCAGAGGCTGTAGACTGGTACCTAGGAGGGACAGGTGTGCAGAGCAGGTCTGTTAGGATGCTGTCTTCCTGGTGTCTGAGTCTTCCAAGGCTGCTGCAACAATACACCTCAAGCTGGGGGGCTTCAAACAACAAAAATTTGTTGTCTCACAGTTCTTCAGGCTAGAAGTCCAGAATCAAAGTACCAACAGAGCCATGCTTCTAGAATCCATGGGGGAGAATCCTTCCTTGCTTCTCCTAGCTTCTGGTGTTTGCTGGTGATTCTGGGCATTTCTTGATATTTAGATGCATCACTCCAGTCTCTGCCTTCATCATCAAATGGTCATCTTCTCCCCATGTGTGTCTCTCTCCTCCTCTTATGCAGCCATATTGAATCTAGGGCTCACCTTAGTCCAGTATGATATTTCTTAGCTTAACTAATTATATCTAATTATATCTGCAACCGCCCTATTTCCAAGTAAGACCAAATTCTGAGGTACTGGAGTTTAGGCTTTCAGCATATTTTTTTCAGGGATATAATTCAATCCACAACACTTGGGTAGCTAGATGCATCTACCCAACCTCTCCCCTGCATGCCAGCATCTTTCTGGTGCTCTCTAGCATGACATGACAAAGTCAAACGAGATCAAATTATTTCCATCGAACTGTGAAGAGCAAGAGCGTTTCAGTTCCCTGTTAAGCCCCTTGATTTACGTTTATCCCTTTCAACAACAGATATGGAGCACTTCTGTGCACCAAGCCCAAGCGGTCCCTGCCTTCACGGTGCTTACAGTCTAGCTGGGACACTTTCATTCAGTAACCCCATGCGTGAACACGAAGAAAGGGAAAGCTCAGGGTGTCATGGGAGCATGGAATGGGGACGTCATCTCGTCTTAGGAAGGCTAGAAAAGGCCACCCTGGTAAGTAAGCGTAGGCTGAGACCAGAAGGAAGGGTTAGCTGTAACCCCCACCAACAGGGCAGGTTCTAGAAATGATGCAAGTAAATTAAGATCACTGTCAAGAAAAAAATTCAGGTGTGTAAACAGAAGAGATGCTTCTTTCTCTGTTGGTCACAGTCCCATAGGAGATACAAGACTCCTTGTGGCTCTGTGTTGAAGGAGACCCAGAATCCTGGGTTTCGTCACTCTGCTCTCCCTCGGATGTGCCCTCCTCCACCTGGTTACACAAAGCTCCTACCACGTCTGCACATCAGCCTGAGGTAGAAGGAAAGAGAAAGCAGGGGTGTACCACCCCCTTTCCTTTTAAGGGCAGAAACCAAAAATTGCTTCACATTTGCTTACATCCCACTGCCCAGCTCTAGACACATGGTACCTGAGCTCCAGGGGAGCCCAGGAGATATGGCCTCTAGCCTGACAGCCACACATGCCCAAATAAGACTTCTAAGACTATAGAAAAAGCAAAGACTAAGTATCAGGAGGACAACCAGCAGCCATAACATGCTCTCACACATTATAGCAACTAAAGATTCCTTCCCGCTAGGACCGTGCTATAGCAGTAGCCGCTGGCCATGTGTGACTCCTGAACACATAAAACGTAGCTAATCCAAACTGAGATGAACTGTAAATACAGAATACAAACCAATTACAAAGACTTAGTATAAACTAATATGTGTATATATTAGGGTGAATAAAACTTATTAGCAAAATCCATTTCACCTTCTTCTTTTTTACTTTCCTACTGTGGGTCTCAGAACATTTTAAGTCACATACATGGCTCACGTTTTATTTCTGATCACATGGCACTGTTCTAGAACCTTACAGTGTAGCCAGACAGACAGGTGTAAACAGAGTTCAGAGTGGGGCAAGGAGAAGAAACAGTCAAGGAATTGGGGAAGGGTCACCTCCTGCAGAAAGGACATCTGAGCCAGGACACGGACACTGTAAGAATTGCTTATAGATCAGGGCACCTGGGTGGCTCAGTTGGTTGAGTGTCTGACTTTGGCTCAGGTCATGACCTCATGGTTTGTGAGTTCAAGCCCTGCGTTGGGCTCTGTGCTGACAGCTCAGAGCCTGGAGCCTGTTTCAGATTCTCTCTCTCTCTCTCTCTCTCTCTCTCTCTCTCTCTCTCCCCCCCCCTCCCCAGCTTGTGCTCTTTCTCTCTCTGTCTCTCTGTTTCTCTCTCTCTCTCAAAAACAAATAAACATTAAAAAAAAAAAAAGAATTGCTTGCAGATGCCAAGTGAGGAAAGAAGGAGGCTCAGCAGAGGAAAGACAGTGAGCAAAGAAGGTGGAGCAGGAGAGTACAGGGTGGGAGGGAGGTGGCCGGGACAAAGCCTAGAGGGCCTTCATACTCGTCTGCAGACATAGACCCTACAAGTCCTCCAGAAGTCGAATGTTCTTCAAATACATCTCAGTCTCCTCGTGCATGTTACTGAAACCTCTCCAGCCCATTTCCTTGCCCATGAGATGGGAACATCCGTGCCTTTTTCAGAGCATTGTCCTATCGATTAAATCAGATATTATGCGTGGAGCCCTAACACGATGTCAGCACATAAAAAGATTCAGTTTCATTGCTGAATGATGAACCAGTGGACGAAAAAACTAGAAATTGTGCTCAATCTGATGCCTCCACGTACAAACAGATTTCAAGCGTTTTGGTTGTTGACCAAGAAGGAATTCACTGGAAATTAAAGCAAACAGACTTTTATTGGGGCAATTAGAACTGCATTTCAGGAAGCACAGTTTCAGATAGAAACCTGAATTGCGTTCCGAGGAGGACAAAGGTGGGCAGAATTGTAAACGTCCTGAGTGTCGCTCTCATCCAGGTCCTGTGTGCAAAACGGGGATGGAAACTAGGTTAACTAGGGTTGGTCAAGCTAAGATGCAAACAAAGGATTGAAGTGCGTTCAACTAGATTGGCTCCTTTCCAAGTGAAGAATGTGGGGTAATCTAGCTGCAAGATATGGAGGGAGTTGAGTCCTTAGCTGGGGCAACAGCTGGCTGAAAAGTTTTTAAGACTTTATAGTTTCTTCTGATGAGGATGTGCATAAATTCCTCCTCCCTGTGGCCTCCCATCCCTATGGTAAGGGAAAATTTTGAAATTTTAGAAGGCATTCATCATTAAATTCCATCCAATGCAGAGTGTAAGCAACACAGGGGCTCAAACCTTTGCCTAAGATTCAGTCCCTTTCCAAGAGGGCAGGAACAGGATTGGCCAAGGCTTCTCAGCTGCCAGGCAGTATGACAATGAACACATCTTTGTTACAGTTTTGAAGGAATCAAGACCATGAATGTGTACCCCACTAGATGGGAGTTGAGTTGAGAGTTGACAGAATATCACAAAGTCCCAACAGAGGACTTTCCTTTCTGCAGTATCTCCCGTGAGTCTCTGTGGTGCTTCTTCTCTGTCACCTGGATGGCTTTGGCTGCATGTGTGTGTGTGTGCATGCACACACACACACATCTTTGCAAACTGCCAAGTTGTTATGAAAGTTTAAAATGTTCTATTAAATCTGGTGTAAAACTAAGTATAGGCTGCGTTTGCAAACATCCACTAAATCAGACGCTGCTGTCAAAAATTATTTTTTGATCTCTGTCTCCATGGTAAGGGGAAAAGCATTTGCTTAGTGTTGTGGGTGGACCCTTCCGCATGCTACAAACAGTTGATGGAGCGGTTCTGCCTCCCCAGGCTCTCGTCCTGTCTTTCTCAGCTAGCCCTGTATTCTTGCCTTCAGGCTGTCACTTCATTAGTCACTTACATATGGCATTTTGAAGGCATGCTAATTGAGGGACTTTACTGCTAGCTTCTCACTAATCATTCTGACAGAAAACGTCTCCTCTGCAAAGGAGGAGGAGGGGCCCACGTGCTTTTGCTTCTTTGTGAACGTGCATCACTCCATTTCAACCCAAGACGTTCCAGGCAGCGTCAACCCAAAAGAGACATGCGACAAAGTTCTCAGTGTCCCTCATCAGCCCTTTTTGCACTTCTCTCTCTGTGCAACCCTCCCTAGTCACTGTAAGAAACTCAGTTGGGCGCCTAGGTGGCTCAGTCGGTTAAGCGTTAGACCCTTGGTTTCAGCTCAGGTCATGATCTCACAGCTCCTGAGTTCGAGCCCCACATCGGGCTCCCTGCCAACAGTGTGGACCCTGCTTGGGATTCTTTCTCTCCCTCTCGCTGTGCCCCTCCCCCTCTCGCTCTCTGCCTCTCTCTCAAAAATAAATAAGAAAAATAAACTTAAAAACAAAAGATACTCAACCTACTGTGTCCTTCATCCCTCTTTAGTCCTTCTATTTATCTGTCCATCAGATTATCAACTGAGGAAATACTGGCCTAGTCGCTTCTCTCAGGAGAGGCACAATACCGTGATGGTGGAGAACTCCGCTCTGGAGCCAGACTTGCGGAGTTTGAATTCCAGCTCCACCCCTTGTTAGAAGCCTGATACTGGGCAAATCGCTTAAACCTCTCTGAGTACCAGTTTTTCTACTGGTCACATGGGATAACGATGGTGCCAGCCTCACTGAGCAGCTTTGAAGTGCATGTCTTCAACCAGTGCTCCAGTCCTGCTAGATGAGGACACTGAGGCACAGAGAGATGGAAGGATGTGCCCAAGTCTCAAGCCTAGTACATTGTTTCTCTGAGAGTGGCCATTTCTCAAATTCACACCGCACAGTTAGAACCCTGCCTTTTTTGGAGCAATGGAAATAGTTCTTCCAACAATGTTCAGCCAGGTCTAATAGAGCCAGCCTAAAATGGCGCCTTTATGTCCTCTCACATCCCGTATCTGGTTCGCTAAGCTCTCTTCACAGCCTAGGCCAAGTAAGTGTATACAATCCTGGCATTGTCCTGCTGTCACCCACCCCACGTGCATAAAAAACTAAAAGAACCAAATTATTTCAAAACCTTTACTGTCAGCTACATAACGCTCACTGTTTGACTCAATAATAAAATCTGAGCATAGCCGATGACCTCTCTCAAAACTAAGGAGATCTACATAGATTAATAGGCGGGCAGCTTCCTGCATTGTGAGTCCTTTGTACCAAGAAACCCCTCCCCCAAAAGGTGGCTCTCTCCAATCTGGCAAACAATTCAGTAGACTTCGTGGCCACGGACACTCCTTATTTCTGTCAGCTTCTCTCTTGTCTTCAACCTGACTAGAGGAGGTAAATATTTATGTCATTGTATGGTAATTGCTGGCCCCTGGTTCTCTTGCTGCTACATTAAGTTGGAATTTTTAACAGCTACCTTCTTTCTGGGGTTTAATGCCACTACAGTAGCAGATGGGCGAACAGAACTGAGGAGGTTCTGAGGGAATTGGATGCCCAGCTTAAAGTAATTGGAAGCAGTATGGCAGGGGCCATTGGAACTCAAATGAATCCAGAACTTGGTGTTAACATAATCAGCATCAAGCAAAGAAGTGGGGAGTTCCTGCCGAGCCTGGAGGGAAGCCTGCATGTAATAGTTTGGATTTTAAAAGCTTTTCTTTCCCTTGAAAACACTGTCATCCTTGGGCTAATAAACCAAATCTTGACAATTCAACAAGGAAATCTACCAGAAATGTCATAATAATGACAGTCGAGGAATCTCTACATCAATAATTCATAGATTTGATACCTAGGAAGATAAAAAAAATTTATAAGTATAATAAACCTAGTTACTATTCTATAGCCCATTTTAAAATATAGCCATTTATATATTTTTTTTTATGATTCCACTGCCCTGCTTTTTCAGTATGGATAGAATCACTTTCCTGGCAAACTAAAATACAAAAAGTATAAATAACATAAGTTCCATTAAGAAAAGGAAGGCAGGAAGGAAAGAGAGAAGGAAGGGAGAAAGGAAAGGAGACAATAAAATGCATATTGGAAAGGAGTGTGCCCAAACTGGTTTTGATTTTTAACGTCTGTTTTTAAATTTTTTTTTTCAACGTTTATTTATTTTTGGGACAGAGAGAGACAGAGCATGAACGGGGGAGGGGCAGAGAGAGAGGGAGACACAGAATCGGAAACAGGCTCCAGGCTCCGAGCCATCAGCCCAGAGCCCGACGCGGGGCTCGAACTCACGGACCGCGAGATCGTGACCTGGCTGAAGTCGGACGCTTAACCGACTGCGCCACCCAGGCGCCCCTGTTTGTTTGTTTTTCAACGTTTATTTATTTTTGGGACAGAGAGAGACAGAGCATGAACGGGGGAGGGGCAGAGAGAGAGGGAGACACAGAATCGGAAACAGGCTCCAGGCTCCGAGCCATCCGCCCAGAGCCCGACGCGGGGCTCGAACTCCCGGACCGCGAGATCGTGACCTGGCTGAAGTCGGACGCTTAACCGACTGCACCACCCAGGCGCCCCTAACGTCTGTTTTTAATAGTATGATAATTCTGAAAGCCCTGGACCTCCTTTTCTTTCCTTTCATTTTTCGCCTCCAGCCGCCACACACCTGAGTTCTGTCTTTACAAGGAGTCAAATGATCAGCCAGACCTACCTGATGCCCTCTTGAGAGCTGAAGCCCTGCATTCTGTTTCTATCCACCTTCCTGTCTCCCCAGCAGTAACCCTCTTCCTAATTGACATTTTATTTTCATGGTCGCGGTCTCTCACTTCTCGGTATTCACTATCAGAAATTCTGTCTTGGTCCCTACTCTCATCTCTATTCCGCTGAATTGAACTGAATTCTATTTAAAGTGTGTGCTCACTAGTGACTCCAGCAGCTTCCCCATCGCTTGGGATAAAATTCAGAGTCCTTCCCTCATTCTGCAAACACCTACGTGATCTGACCTTTTGTCCTTGTCCCTTTCACTTCCCTCTTCTTGGCAATTCTGCAGCCCCACACACCCCTCATGGCATCCTTAAATGAGCCAGGCTTGTCCTCCCTTGAAGGCCTTTACTCCCCCTTCCTGGAACATCTTCCCCTAATTTTTGCATGGCTGCCTTCCTCTCTCCCTCTGACTCCCTGTGTATGCATCCCCTCCTGAGACAGCCCCCTGACTGTCCCCTCCCCCACTATGACACAGCCCGGACCATAACCCAGCCTATTTGCTTCATTAGATTTGTAATCAACTAGAATTAGACGATGTATTAAATTGCCTTATTTATTTTTTTGTCTTCCCTTCCCACTATTTCCTGGAAACAGGAAACTCATCTGTTTTATGCACGGAAGTTTAGTAGGCGTTCAATAAATACCGGTTTAAAGGAGAGAGGGAAGAAGATGGCAATGAAGGAAGATAAGAGGGTGATGAGAAGGAAGGGGGCTGGCGGAGGGAGAGGAAGAAATATCACTCGTACATTTATTGAGCATTCACGTATGGACACCAACTGACACCAGCCGCCATGCTGGATTCAGGGTTGAGGGAAGAAAGAGTACAGACTTCTCTCAGCAAGGCTCCAGGCCATAGTTTTTTTGAATGAATGAGAAATAAGGCATAGTCCCTACCCCCATAAGTAAATTATATATATTAGCATATTCGTAATCAATACTTAATGTTATTCGACTAACTTTTGTCTGTAGTTGTTTGTGAGGCTAAAACAGATTGTTCTACCTAAGTGACCATGAAGAGTGAGTAAGGTGCACTATAAAATTATACGACCTTAGAATATAGTCTAAAATCCTTTTCCTGGCCTTTCAAGCTGTGTCAGTACCTTCTCAACACACACCCTTTGTTCTGGAAGAGTCTGTAGTCCATGGTTGGCTCACACAGATGAGTGGGAGGAAGCAGGGAAGCGTGGGCCTTGACCTCAGCCCTTTGTTCAGCCGCCGTATCACTGGAGTTCTGCCCCCTACTGTCTTCCTCTGTGAAAGAGCTGGGCAAGAGCACTTAACTCAGCATTGCCTTGAGAATTAACCATTATCCATGTACAGCCCCTCACACACATTGTCATAGTCAACGGTCCATAAACATCAGCTACTTGTTTTATTTAGAGAGAGAGAATCTTAAGCAGGCTCCACGCTTAGCACAGAGCCCAACATGGGGTTCAATCCCACGACCTTGGGATCATGACCTGAGCCGAAATAAAGAGTAAGACGCTCAACCAACTGAGCCACCCAGGCACCATCTTTTTTTTTTTTAAACATCAGTCATTCTTACTGCCGCTGACTCTGACCTAGAATATCCTTCTCCTTCTCTGTCACTTATACTTTATCACAAGCACCCCTGTCCTCCAAGAAGCTGACCTCCCTCTCTGAATTATTACTTACGCATTGATATTTATTGTCTTAAATATGAGTTCTCCTTAATTAAACTGTAAACTCCTTGAGGGGAAAATCAGGTCATAGTAGCACAGAGCAGGTTCTCAAAAGATCCTTGATTGATTAGAAGCGAGTATTATAATGCTGAAAGATTTGAATGCACGATCCATGCTGCTCTGTTGCTTTAAATTCATATGAAATATGTCTGCAATATTATATAAATTCTAGACTTCTACATTTAATCAAAGTCTTAATCATAATGAGCAGCATTTATGAAATGGCAATTAACAGATTCCCAAAAGAACTGGAAACAGTAAATTGCTAATAGCATCCCTGAGGTTTTCGCTTTTTGTGCTCGTAAATTAAGTACTGTAATAACAGAGGCAGTGTGGACCCAAAAGGGCACAAGTTTGAAAGGCAGAGACCTATGTCTTGATTCTTGTCCCGCCAACATGTGGCTCTGGGCCACGACTTCTCTGCTCTGTCATTTAGCGCATCTCGCATGTGAAACGTTGTATTGACTTAAAGATCGTCAGAATATGTTCCTAAAATTCTTAGGGCCGCATGGATGAAATTTAACTTCAACTTCATTTTTAAATATCGTTTAAATTATTTATAAAGTGTAACAGAAATAAGATATACACACTTACCATAGATATTAAAAATGCAGAATATTAATGTGGACTTGGGCTTACATTTTGGTTTCACAAACAGCATCCTGAAATTGCAAAACGAGTTATTTAAAATAAATATACCTATTTGCCATTACTTATGTGGACATATCATAATTTACTTGCTCCAAACAAATGAACAGAATATACAGCTAAATAAGATAACGGTTACGTCTGTCTCTCATGACACTGAATTTCAAGTCCGTGCTTACCAAAATAAGTTCAATTTATAGGAAAAAATTAGTTTATTTTTTTTTTTTTAAAAACTGGGTTTCTGGGCACCACTTGCTAAAACATGAACAGCTCTCTTGGACCATCTTCAAGGTGTCTTCCAGTTCTCATATTCCACAGAATCGTAGTTTAAACCTAGTGGGATCTTACAGTGTTATGTTTAAAATTCTCAAAAGATAAATCAGTGTGTTTATCTTCAAGCTGATTTTCCCATACTTGATTTTTTTTTTAATTGCATGAAATTTTAATACAAAGCAATCCCTGGTCACCTTTTAAGACAGCACGATTGTATGAAGTCTCTAAGTTCCTCCAGTTTGGTCTAGAATATTCTGTTTTTGTCAGGATATCTCTCTCTACCCAAACTAATTCCTCACAAGGAAGAAGCTCTATCTCATTACACTGCATCTGAAATTCAGAGGCCCTCGTCCTCCTCAAACTTTGACCCCACCCTGCGTAAGTAAGGAGGGCTTGGGGGAAAACTCAAGGTGGCCCATGAATTTTAAACAAATATATTTTAATTATGATACTGGAAACATTCTCATTTGTAACTGTGTTGATTACATTTACAACCAGTGTATTAAGAAATTAGCCTGGTTAGAGCGTTCATGTTGTCCATTACAGAATGTATGCAAGAGCAAAAATGAATTAGAAAGAGGTAAATAGGGAAACAGGACACAGGTTTTATTTTAAAGAAAGGATTAATTGGGAAATTACAAGAATTAGCTGATGGAGATACCTATACACATTTTTCTTTTTATCACCAATCGATACTAGTGTAACCAGGAAATAAAAAGTGCTCTCTGCCACTAGTCCTAGCCTACTGAACTTAGTTGAATTTATTTCACGAAAAGACCTTAGGCTATAGTCATTTGAATGGCCAACTCAGTTCATGGTAGACTTCCAAAAATATTAGCCAGTTTGTTATAGCATTAACGTTGATTTACTGAAAATGTCATCTAGCCTATGCAAATTTATTCTTAAAGCTCAGATGTGACAAATATGCTTTTGAAATTGTCCATTTGCTGGTCTGATTGGTTCTTTTCCCACTTATACTAGGATGGCCTGGTTTTTCCTTCAAGGAAGTGAGGAAAGAAACAGTAAGACCCAAGGAAGCTGGTCAGCCATAGAGCCAAATGGAGATCTTTGAGTCAGACCAATGGTTCTCAGTTGTAGCAATTTAATCTCCCAGGGGACACTTGGCAATGTCTGGAGATGGTTTTGACTGAGGGCTGCTGCTGGTGTCTAGTGTGTAGAGGCCAAGGATGCCACTGAACATCTTGCGATGCACAGGACAGCTCCCAGAGCAAAGAATTGTCCCACCCCAAGATTCAATAGTGCCGAAGTTGGGAAACCCTGATCCAGGCCTCATCCTGACCTGACTCTCTCTATACTGGCAGCTTGTTTGGGAAAGCTGTCTAAGCTTCACACACCCCAGTCATTTCATCTTTAAAAGGACCAAATGCCAAGAGCTATCTCACTGGCCAGAGTCTTTGTGAAAATCAAATGGAGGGATGTCTACTGAGCCTTCGGGATACTGCTTGACACATAATATGCTCAGTGCATCTTGGTTATTATTAGTAATGATAATAATGATACACATAATAACAAGGACAAAGACTTTCTGTAGATTTGCTGAAGACCTGGAGGTTTATAGTGTTTCTCAGCATTGCAATAGGATTGTAGTTTGGAAGCCAGTTTACAGGCATTCAGATAATGGCCATGTGCTAAAACCAGGGAAGTTTTCTTCAGACTAAAATCCTGCTGTGACCTTAATATGCCACTCCCAAGCCCTACGGGGTAAGTAAAAGAGGTCACAATGAATAATAGCCTATTTGAACTACTAATGTACCATCTATGGGAGGGGAGAGAAACATTAATGTGTATGTCACCTTCAGGGATGTGATGTTTGAGGTAAGGATAGAATCGTAGCTTGTTAAAGATTAGTGGATTCCGTAGATGTTCCGTGGGTTTCTATGCTGAAAATTAATGCAAGTCCATATGCTATTGGCTATTACCCCTTCCCTAACCTTCTAGAAGAAGCCTGACAGGATGCTGAGGCAAGCACCCTGGGGCTCATTAGCACTTAGGCATGACATATCTTTCAACCACACTCAATCTTTATCACAGGTTTTCAGGGGAGGCCAGAATGGAGCCCTTGGAAACATTTGTATAACTATTAACAAGTACTTTGGAGTTGATGTTAAAAACAAGCCAATCCAGTCAATTAATGCGTGGCTCTGGAAATACCTGTATTTCATGTAACTCTCATCCCCTCCGGGTTAACAATATGCAAGTTTTGTTTTGTCTTTTGAAAATCAAGTTTTTAGTTCTCACAAGTCAGAAATATTGTTTATCTGCTGAACACATAGAAATTGCTGAGAAGTCCATGAACTTCATTGGTCTCTAGCATTTCTGCACAAAACCAAATTCACTTTCATCTAGCCTATGCATCTAGCCTTTTGGGTTTTCCACATAGAGTATCATGTCATCTGCAAATAGTGAAAGTTTGACTTCTTCCTTGCCAATTTGTATACCCTTTATTTATTTTTGTTGTCTGATTGCTGAGGCTAAGACTTCCAGTACCATAAATAGTAACGGTGAGAGTGGACATCCCTGTCCTGTTAAAAGCTGAGGGAGTACAAACGATTCTGAAATGCTAGAATTTGTGATTAAATTCAGTGAAGGTGCTGAGGATGCCTATAGAAAATCCCAGAAACTATAAAACGTGAGATACGCCACAGTCATTGAGAAATCTAAGCTCAAATACTTCAAAGTGCTCATGAAAGTCATGTTATAAATCTGTTATAAGATGGCCTTTTGTTTTAATGCCAAAAAGTTGTGGAAGTCCTCTATGAAACCCTTATAAAAATTCAGTTAACTTTTGTGCAAAACAAAAGAGAGCCAGAAACACTGCCAAGACTGGGATCATTATCCCCATATTGGCCTCATGGTCAAGGAGAGCCAAGTACTCAAACTAAGTCAAATACTGTACAAGTCAGCCTAACTTGCAGGGAATTAATAGTACCATAGAAGGCATTCTTCATGCTTCTCTGCCTATGTGATATGCAGTTGTACTCTATTCCAGTTTTTTCTAAGATATTCAAAATTATATAAAGAAAATGGATATTTAAAAGCCAATTCTCAAACTAACTAATCAATCTGATGGCTATCTTTCTCTCTTAAAATACTCATCTATATTGTTCACTTACATACTCACATTCATACTGGTAACAGTTGTTTTCTTGACCAAATAGTAGGGACAAGGTCATATTTCTCTATGAGCTCCTTAGGAAATTAATTTGATCATAACGTAACTTAGTATATTAGCATCCTGACAAATATTCTTGAAACAGTCAGTCAGTATTAGGAAGTAATTAGTAAATGTCATATCACAAACTTTCTAAAATGACTACTTGCACTGTGAAACTGTAATTTATAATTTGATGTGATTCTGGTTGACTAACATGAGGAAAGTTCTTGTTTTCTTTCATGTTACTATCTCTTTGAATAGACAGTTTCCAGAAAGAGGTGTGTTTGTTCATTTTCATTGGGATAGAATGTTTCTTTGAAAATCACCTACCTTTTTCATTTTAGGTGACTGTTGAATCCATTACTGGTAAACCATGATATTGCTGCACTTCCAAAATGAACATACTTATTTACCAGTGTCCCACTAATTTTCTGAAGGAACTGTAACAAACTATATTCTTTTTCTTTTATTTCCCCTTCCTTCCTTCCTTTCCTTTTTTCTTTGAAAAATTACCCAAACTGTGTTTTTATGAAAAGAGAAGAAAATGGAACAGGATTTGAGCTATTTCACTAGCGTGTTCTAGGACATAACAAATGAAGAACAATGCTGAAGAGATCAAACTGATAGATTTCAGATCCTGAAACCCATAATTGTATAAAAGCAGCCTTTTGGGGGGGTGCCTGGATGTCTCAGTCAGTTGGACATCTGACCCTTGATTTTGGCTCAGGTCATGATCTCACGGTGGTGAAATGGAGCCCAGTGTCAGCCCCTCACTGGGCATGAAGCCTGCTTCAGAATCTCTCTCCCTCTTCTTCTGCCCATCCCCCACTCACACATGTGAACGCACCCCCGCACGTGCTTACTCTCTAAAGCCACAATTATTTAAAAATAAATAAATAAAAATAAATGACAGCTGCCTCATAAAAAAAAGTTCACTACCCATACTCTTCTTGAGCCCAGATTTTCTTTTACCTTTCCTGAAGCCTCTGCTACCCCATAATTGCTTCCTTGCCAAGGGGTAAAGTCGAAGGAAATGTTAGGTAGAAAGGTGACCGGCATGGTCAAAGAGAAACCACGTGATTTTAATTGGATAAACCTTTTTTTGTCAACAGTTTTTACACCTTTCAGTATAGCTTTTAAGGATTACATACAAAATATTTCAGTAGCGGTATGAATGTGTTTGTTCAAAACACTGCCTTGACTTGAATATTCCAGTATTCTTTGTGGTTGATCAAGTTGAAGGGCAGTGACGATCTGCTTCTTCACACTGCTGCTCTGACCAAGTAGCCTCCATCCCTTCCCCCATGATCCCCACTTAGTTTTTCTGGATTGCTCTTTCCCATGTCTGGTTACCATGGAGAAAGCTTCACCATCAGCTTCTGTTTCCAGTTACCAAGTGGTTGTTAGTGCATTGCTTATGAAAATGGTTTCTCTAATGCTAATTAGTTATAGCAATGAAATTAAAAGCTGTGCCTGCTTTTCTTTATTGATACTCTTTCAGATAAAGGATTGAAATTACTAATTATACTTTCTGGCAAAAGAAAGCATTCACTTAGTATGTAATGAGTTTGACTTTAACTCGTTTCTTACCTTCTACCGAGGATTCTGGTTAGTGGTTTTCTACAAAGGAAACAATATTTCCTAAATCTCATCTGCTTCCTGGAATGGTGTAGTTGGCTCTTTGTGCACTAAAGCCCAGATCCGTCAACCTACAAGAGACCCATTATCACAGTGTTAATAATACCACTGTAATTAGGGATGGCTGGGTCTCTCCATCGGTTAAGTGTCCTACGGGTCAGGTCATCATCTCATGGTTCGTGACTTCGAGTCCCATGTTGGGCTCTGTGCTGACAGCTCAGAGCCTGGAACCTGCTTCAGCTTCTGTGTCTCCCTCTCTCTCTGCCCCCTCCTGCTCGCTCTCTCTCTCTCTCTCTCTCTCTCTCTCTCGGTCTCTCTCAAAAAGAAATAAACATTAAAAGAAATTAATAATAATACCAATATAATCAGATTCTGTTTCTGACAGTAACCAACTCTGATTGCTAGCAAGCTGCTTAGGCTCTCTATGTCCTCATATATACAATAAAAGAATTAAGACCCATTTTTCAGGATTATTGTGAGGTAAAATGGGAAAATCAGGCTGACTTCATGGCAAGTGACCTTAGAGGGCCCCTACATGGTTGTCACCATCTTGAAATGCCAAATAATTTTCAAATAAGGGCTCTGTATTTCCATTCTACACTGGCTCTGCAAATGACATAGTCAGGATAAGCTAGGCTATGCCGCAGTAATAACCAGTTCTCCAAAATCTCGGTGCCTTAACACAACCAAAGACTTTCTCTCTTGTGCTACCCATCCAGCACACATCACAAGGATGCTCCACACACCCTAGTCATTCAGGGATGCAAACACAAGGATCTCATTTTGGCTTGAAACTCCCTGACCTCCGCAGCAAAGGAAAAAGCACAAAGAGAATTGTGCACCTGTCCTTAAAGTCTCTGCTTCTTTGTCCACACTCCTTTGTCCAGAGCAAATCATACAGCCTTGTCTAACATTAGAGAGTAGAAAGTGCTTTCCTTCCATGCACCCGGACAGCAGAGCTGGCGTAGTTGGTGGACAGAGCCAACACTATCACAGGACGTGGAGTGCCTGCTGACATCTGCCAGTTGCAATCCAGCCTTGAGAGTTCAGCACTTTTAAGAGTTTACATTTCTCCTAAAACAAGCCCAAAGCAAATTACCTGAAAGTAAGATAATGTATCTTTAAAAGAAGCCTTAAGTCTCTTATTTTCCAACAAGCACAAGATTCCCTTGACTGTCACCTTCCCTGGGGATGGAGCATATGCTGAGAAAGCTAATGTTGCAGCGTTAGGACTAAATCCTTCCTCACTGAATTAAAGCACTTAAACCAGCACTGCTGATTCCTTCATTACACTTTCGCAAAATCGAAATGGCATTGCTGTTTGTTTTATGATTGTAAAATATAACTGTATACCACATTCAAACAAGGTGAAAAAGCATGGAGGTAACGCACAAAGTAGTAAAATCAGGGACGCCTGGGTGGCTCATTCGGTTAAGCATCCAACTTCAGCTCAGGTCATGGTCTCACAGTTCATGAGTTCAAGCCCCTCATCGGGCTCTGTGCTGACAGCTCAGAGCCTGGAGCCTGCTTCAGATTCTGTGTCTCCTTCTCCCTCTGCCCCTCCCTGCTCATGCTCTGTCTCTCTGTCTCTCTGTCTCAAAATAAATAAACATTAAAAACTTTTTTTAAAAGCAAAGTAGTAAAATCAGTAGTAAAATCACTACTCATTACTCCTTCTTTGTCTTTCTAGCCATTTTAGGATGCACATCCACACTTGAAAAATTTTTAAATATTCATATTATTATACACATTGTACATAGTGGTTTTATTAATTGTTATTTCACGGACATATGTGTAATAAATATAGTTATAAGAATATTATTTTTTAATTTCATCATTGTGATAATCACCTGATATGCAATCACATGGTACGTGTAAGGATTTATTACCCCTGTCCTCCTGTTCCCAGTGATCAGTTCTAGAGGTAGCACTTAGTGGTTTTTCTCATTCCAGAAATGCTCCACACATATATAAGCGAATACAAGTATTTTTAATTTTCCACCCACATTGTTGCATTTTAATATATAAATTTTTTAAGTACTTTGTAGTGTTCCATTTTATGAATATATTATAATTTGTTGGATGAACTACCTATAGATGAGCTTTAAACTTTTTTGCTATTATAAGCAACTTTGCAAAAAGTATTTTTGTGCATAAAACTGTGTTTACTTGGTTACTTTCTTAGAACACATTTACAGGAGTAAAATCCTGTTTCTGATTACTAAAGATTATTCTAAATATTTATTATATCTAATGACTATATCATTTTTTTATTTTTTTAATGTTTATTTTATTTTTGAGAGAGAAAGAGAGTGCAAGCGAGGGAGGGGTAGAGAGAGATGGAGACACAGAATCTGAAGTAGGCTCCAGGTTCTCAGCTGTCAGCAGAGAGCCTGATGTGGGGCTCAAACTCACGAACCACAAGATCATGACCTGAGCCAAAGTCAGCGCTTAACCGACTGAGCCACCCAGCACCCCCTATATCTATATCATTGTACTGGTGTATCTACATAAAGTTATTACTTGCTTATTTGATAAATCATCCAGAAATTTTGTGGGAGGCCACTTACAGCTATTTTGAGGAGTATGTGAAATAATCCTTTCAGAAGTACTTCATAAATTATTAATACATGTGTAAGTATAATAATGGTTAGTAGTAATTATTAATGTTGTTTATTTTATAATATGGCCTATCTACTTATTTTATTAGCAAATAATAATAATAAAGTATATAACTGCCATATGTTAATTTCACATTCCAGGGGAAATGGTACTACAAAGAGACGTGTAATGTATACGAATAAGCATCATGTAATCATGGAACTACAGGATGAAAAGTGAGTGGTGCCTGGGTGGCTCAGTTGGTTAAGCATCCAATTCTTGATCTCGGCTCATGTCATGATCTCACAGTTTGAGTTCGAGCCCCATGTTGGGCTCTGTGCTGATGGCATGGAGCCCGCTTGGGATTCTCTCACTCCTTCTCTCTGCCCTTCACCTGCTTGTGCTCTCTCTCTTTCTCTCTCAAAATAAATAAATAAACTAAAAAAGAAAGAAAGACAGAGAGAGGAAGGAAGGAAGGAAGGAAGGAAAGAAGAAAGGGAGGAAGAAAGGGAGGAAGAAAGGAAGGAAGAAAGGAAGGAAGAAAGGAAGGAAGAAAGGAAGGAAGGAAGGAAGGAAGGAAGGAAGGAAGGAAGAAAGAAAGAAAAGGAAGAAAGAAGGAAAGAAGGAAAGAAGGAAAGAAGGAAGGAAGGAAGGAAAGAAGAAAGGAAGGAAGGAAGGAAGGAAGGAAGGAAGGAAGGAAGGAAGGAAGAAAGAAAGAAAGAAAGAAAGAAAGAAAGAAAGAAAGAAAGAAAGAAAGTGATGACAACCACACAGCACAATCTGCCCAGGAGAGGCTGCTTTATGCCTGTTGTTCTGGAGCACGTGCTGTCATGCTTCCCTTCACTCTCAAAATCGTGCGGTTAAACCAATAAATCATATAGTCATCTACTTGTGAGTAAATTAACCACGTCCAAACCTTGGAAGAGATATCCTTAATCCATGCAAGCATACTGCCATTGCATCGTCCTCTGAAGAGCTGAGATGCAGCTATCTTTGTTAATTCAGTTCACCGCAACATGGCTCACATATAATTATTTATTTATACCTTGCTCAAATCTAGCCATTGAAGGCTACTTTTCATATCATTCTTTCTTGCGTTAGAGACTGGCCACCATCTTCTGCCTCTACATTCAATCCAGTCAGT
Source organism: Lynx rufus (assembly GCF_022079265.1). NCBI lineage: Eukaryota > Metazoa > Chordata > Mammalia > Carnivora > Felidae > Lynx > Lynx rufus. Next base: position 1,106,509 of record NW_025814878.1, read on the forward strand.
GATCCCTTTCTCTCCCAGGTTATACTGGAGAGCAAGGTTGGAGTTGCATAAGCATTATCAGAGAATTTGCTGCCATTATCAGGATAGTTCTGCTATCAGTAGGGCTTGTGCACCCTAATAATATGACATATATATTTAATTTTTCTGATCTTCATATTTTCTCATCCATCATAAGGAAAAGTGAAAATTACTTTGAAAGCATTCTATATAAAAACTTGTTAGCAAAGCAGTTTAACCATTCATCTTTTCTATGACCATCCCCCCAAAAAAGTTAGGTAAAATAAATTTGTTCTACGAGGCTGCAGCTGAGTTAAGGGAAGACCATCTTAATAACCATTATTCATTGGCCTTACGCTAAGAAAATTCCTAACCATTTGCGTTTCCCAATACAAAGTGGCCAGTGGCCTTCAAGAAGAGTCACTTAATGTTTTCAATGCTTTTAAAGCAAAATGATCTCCTTTTAAAATGCTAGGTAGGAAATTCCACAAGAACAGTGTTCTCTGACAATTCACCACGCTGGTGAGTTAAGTGCTCTTGGCCTTTCCTCAGGATAGCTCGCTATTCAACATCATCCAAGTTAATTAACAGACATAATGCTCACTTGCTTGCCGGTCTTACTGCCTAATTAGAACTGCATGTGTTGCTTTGCATCAAAGCCATTTCACCTCAGCTCACCCACCAGTTACTCCGTGAGCAGTTCCTATTAGCTGGCTCTCGATTTCCATCCCTTCCTTTTCACGCTAGATAACTTCTTCACAGAGGGTGTGAGACGGTTGAAGCATGGTCTCATTCCATTGTAATTATGGAACGTCCCAGTTAGAGCCAAAGAGTGTGGAAATTTCACACTCCTTCCAGCACATCTCCGGTGTGCTCAGAAATTGATCACTGTGTGAGGGAACCACAAGTGCCAAGGGGACAGTCAGTGGGTTCTTCTGCCTCCCGGCAGCCTTGACTTCCCCACAACTGTCCTTTCGCCGGTAGCCATTTTTAATGGCCTTTTTAATCGCCATCATCAACAGTGGGGAGCCCTCAGGAACATCTTCTGCTTTCAGAAAAATTTTTAACATGAGTTGGAAACAAATATTTGGATTTTCTCAGGGAAAAGCTTTTTAAATGTTTGGATTCTATCTTTGATCTGGGTTCTCTTTTAAAACATATTCCAATTATAGTTGTAAATAGTGACTTTATGAATAAGACCTTAGAGGGGGAAATTACTAAGTATTACAGCTAATTTTTTTAAATTATGATTTTCCACAGATGTGTCAGAAGCATCAACTTTTCCTTAGAATCTCATTATTTTTTAAAATGTTTATTTATTTTGAGAGAGTGCATGTGCACATGCATGTACATGAGCAGGGGAGGGGGAAGAGAGAGAGAGAGAGAGAGAGAGAGAGAGAGAGAGAATCTCAAGCAGTCTCCTGCTATCAGCAGAGCCAGATGTGGGGCTCGATCTCATGAACTGTGAGATCATGACCTGAACTGAAATCAAGTTGGACGCTTAACTGACTAAGCCACCCAGCCACCCCGAATCTCATTATTTTTTTAATATAAAATATCAAACTCCTAGAAAAGCATTCCTAGCTATTTTCTGCCATGGGACCCCCTTTGGCAGTTTGATGAAAACTTTGGGCATTACCTTAAGAATAATGGCATAAAATGAAACATGTAAAATTCAAAATCAGGTTATGAAAATAATAAAATGAAATTTGTGATTTTTAATATGTGTTTATTTACTAATGCATTAAATAACAATACATTTAAAATATAGGAAAATTAAAATTAAATCTTACTGTTTAAAGACCTGTCAGTGCAAAGAGCCTTCCTGCTTAGTTGGAATGAGAACATTACACTATCCTTGATCACTTCCTTCCCCATAATGGTCAAGAAACAATTGTAGATCAGAACACTGGAAAGCAACATGTGTCTGGGTCACCAATGAAAGAAGAGGAGACTCCCGCATTTGTCTATAGTTCACAGCTACATCACACAAGTAAACGGAACATCGATCACATGCAATCCATTACAAATAGAAGTAATAACAAACATAAATGACATTTCAGGCTCTCTGCAGCAACTCCAAAATGATACAAAAATATCTGTGATTTTTATTTATGACAAAGTCACAGACGTGGCCAATACTAGTGACATTTTTGCCTACATTTGCAATTTTTTTAAATGTTCAACTTCAGGTAGAAGTTAGGGAGCATAAATATGTAACCTTTTCCCATCCAAGTTCACAGACTCCATGGGTTCCCATTAATATCCCCCCATGCTGTGGGAAATAAGACAGTCTGTGGTTGGAGTAGGAACGATAAGTAAGATGAGGGAGAATAACCATTGGGTATCCAACCCCCCACCAGCTAAGGGTTACTGAGAGTTGACCACATAGCAGGCACTGTGCTAGGCATTTCCATGAAGTGACTAATTTATTCCTCACTTGGTGGCCAGAAGTTACACCGTGCAAGTAAATGATGGAGCCATAATTCAAATTCATTCTACAGGACAGGTGGAATGACTTACCCGTGACTTTAGAAAAAGTCAACTGGCCATGCTCCACCCCCTTTTTTGTTCAGGAAGCAGACCCCAGGTTCAGTTCTGGAATTCAGTGTTAGAAAACCACTAGTCCATGTGTGTTAAGACACAACCTCTATCTTCACTGTTTCATATATAAAAGTGACACCCTACCGACCCTACTTTCTTTCCAAACTCAGATGAGGACAGCGATTGCCATTTATTGAGTTTCTTTCAACCCCAACACCTTCTGCACTTAAGCCTCATTCCTCTCTAAAGGTGTTTGTTCCATTTAAACAGTGTTAGTGATTAAAAGGCATTTCTTTCTATCAAGCTAAACTCAGCCTCCCTCTGTTGTGCTGGAGTTATCAGAAAACTCTAATCCCACTGTGAAAACAAGAAACATTGTTTGCACCTCTTGGCATCCATTACTATCTACAGAATATTAACAACTGGGCCAAACACTCTCATCCAAACAGACAGATAGACATCCTTTCTTTCTAATATGCTAAAATATTAGATTAGGTTTTCCACATATTTCCCATGAGAGGAAACTTCTCCATCTGCTGCAGTATTTTCTAATGTCTCCCAAAGTTGATGTTAAAATTAAATGGAATCCAGGTGAAGTCTTGCTATAGTATAGCAAAGGAAAAATATCCATAGCTTCATTCTGTGCCTTATCTCTCTATTAATATTACCTGAGATTAATTTTTTGTAGCCACATTATACTGTTATTTCTCTTTATTACACCTGCTGTTCTTAAGCTAGGGCTCCCATAGCCAGTTGAGCTATTAGGTACATTCTAGTATTGGGATTCATACTACTCTTTAGAAGTTTGCTCTGTTAATCTTGTTACATTAGCCCATGATTTCAGACTGCTGGGGATGCTTTTGAATCCTGATTCTGTGTTCAATGTGCCTTCCAATTCAAGGTCATCTAGAAATTAGCTCATCATTCTATCAATGTCTGTTTTCAAGCTCTTAATAAAAATGCTTAGGAGGGATGCATTCGTCATCACCCACTCCATGGATCTCCATTGTGATCTTTTTCACATATTGAGAGTTTGTTTTTTCAGTTGGTTGGGTTAGGTTTTTGTATCCTTCCAACGTCTAGCCAGGTGCTAGCGTTATACTAGTCACTTAATGAATACTTGTAGCTTTGAATTCATGAACGAACATTTTTCTGATTGCAAAACTGCTTACATATATGTATATCTATGAGTAAAAGAAAAAGGCCCCCAGTAACCCAAAACCCCAGAAATTGTAAACTATACTAGTGTTTGGCTGTATTTCTTCCCAGACATTTTTAAAGGATTTTTCTTTCTATTTCTTTCACTCTGTTTCCCTATCTCCTGGTCCTCCTCTGCTTCTGCCTTTAATGAAAGGGAATGATTAAGTCCAGCCCTAACATGTGGAGGATCTGGGCTGAGAACAAATACAGGTCCACATATCCACATCCGAATATTTAAAACTTCTAAAGCAAGCTAGCACACTGTTAAATAAAATCCATTCTATCCTCTTTACCTTGGGAAATACACCTTCATGAGGACCTGGTGGGTGGGATCCTAATTGAGAATTCTCCACCCCTCAGAATTCTTTACAGAACTTAGTGGAGCTGGAAGAGCTGCCCCAAGAGTCTCCCCGTGTCTGGTTCTGCCATGTCCACACCCCCAGCACACAGCAGCTCCTTGGCTACCTCTCAGACTGGAGGTGGCGCACACTTGGTTGCAGTCAACCAAGTTTGAGGGAAGCTGCCTGCACAAGCCCTGGGATCAGGTCCATGGCCATTTGGGCAGGGAATCTGGGGGCTCTGGATACCTGGAGCATTAGTCTGAAGAGATAATCCAGGATAGTCTCCCCATCTCAAGATCTTTAATTTACTCATTGCAGCAAAGTCCCTTTTGCCACATAAGGCACCGTAGGCAGGGTTCCAGGGATGAGGCTGTGGATGTCTTTGGGGAGATATTGTTCCCATATTATTGTGGCCTGCCATAATATTGCCAAATTTGACTACTTGATAGCCTTTTGGCGAGGAGCCTTTGGAAAAACACATCAAGCAATTTTACTAGCCTGATGAGGAACTCCTAATTGTATACTGCTTGGCCTTGAAGTAAAAGGAAATGTCTTTGGTAATCAGCCTACCAGTTAACAAAATTGGTATTTGGTGTGTCATGTGGGAAGGACTGAACCACACTCGAGTGACATCCACACTGACAGAGTGAGGGCCTTAAACTCTAAGCACACAGACTATGCTACACAGAGAAGCACATGTAACTAAACACTGTGCATGAGTTCCCTTTCTTCAAAGGAACATACATGGGTACCCCAAGGTGCATACCCCAAGGTACCCCGAGGCTGGGTCTACCCAGGTGGTGTCCCTAGTCATGGATAGACAAGCAATCCTAGGCCATGATGGGAGGGAGGGGGGTTGGTGACTTTTCATTCAACATCAGGCTTCCTGAAATAGGAATTTTTGGAAGAAGCACAGATGATGTTGGGCAAATTTCAGTAAAAATGAATGTCTTTTTAATCTTAAGTTTCTAAAAATATTAAGAAACACATGTCAATAAATGAGGGATAAATGTAAAGTGGAATCAAGACAAAGGACTCAAGACTGGTGACAAGAAATACAAATACAAGGAAGTCAGGAAGAGACAAAATAAAGTAAATTAAAATCAAAGTTATTTGGGTTACCTGTAGATTCCTTACTTTCTGCAAGGAGTCTTGAAGGGGTTTCTCTAGCATTTAAAATACTGATTCATATAAATATATACATGCATACATACATACAAAGGGCAACCGAGGGCAACTCATATAGTATTAAAAATGTTCTGATTATTTTTTATTGCTTCCACATATATTTTAGGAATATAACTATCATGAATTGAGGTACCATTGCTATTTAAAGGAAGTTCTATGTAACTATTGCGATTGACCATTCAAGGTTATGCAAGCACTCAGTGCTGTTATTTAAGGATTGGTCTCTGTAGACCACAGCAAGTGCGTGCACAGTGCGAAAACTTCTTCCTGTGATGCTGCCTTCTCATGGGCCTGGAGGTTCTGCCTCTTCCTTCCTCAGGCCTCCATCAGCCTCTCCAGAGTTGCCAAGACAACAACACCAATCTAACCTGTCTTCTTTGGTGGTGGCCACAGTTAATGACAGCCAACAAGGGCAATGTATAACACATAACCTTATAATTGAGTTACTTGAGTACAGCATGTGTGGAGTCCAACTTTGGAGCCAGTCCTTGCTTGTTCCTACATAGGTTCTCAGCCTCTACCCAGGGGATCCACTTACTCCTCCATTTAGTCTCATTCTTCCCAACTCTCTGAGGGTCAGTCCAGACCCCTGAGTTTTCATCCAGAGCTTATTCTGTCTCAGTTGCCCTTTTTGATGAAACTACAGTAAATAATTTATTTCTATTTTTTTTTAATTTTCCACCTTAAAAATTCTTTCCTTGCCTTTTTTGATTTTGGAGGGGAGATGGAAATAGATTAAAGATTTCTTTTCTAGGGGGGTCTTATTTATTCTAATAATAATAGTTCCATTACCCCCTACTAGCGTGACCAGGTAGGTTACAAGCACACAAGTGCGCAGAATGGAAGTACTAAATGCTTATTGATGGACAGTGTCCCTGTCTTCCACCCAATCTGTTCCTACAAGAGTGTTAATATCTTATGAACTTACCATATTATATCTAACAATTGAGCATTGACAGCATCCCAGAAGCCTCCTCCATGTGTCTTCCCAGCCAGTTGTAATCACCATTCTCACTTCAATCACTGTCAGTTAGTTTTGTATGGTTTTGAACTTCTTCTTACAAATATATATAAAAGAGTGTATATATATATATATACACACACACACACTCTTTCTTGTCTGTCTTTTTTTGCTCACCATAATGGGCTATTGGGATATTCAGCCACCTTGTTGCATGTATTTGAATAAGGTTGTGCCCTTTTTTATGGAGGTATAATTGACATAAAACATTCTATTAGTTCCAGGTATACAACATAATGATTTCATATTTGTATGTATTGTGAAATGATCACCGCAATAAGTCTAGTTAACATATGTCACCAAATATAGTTACAAACCTTTTTTCTTGTGATGAGGACTTTTAAGATCTACTCCCTTAGCGACTTTCAAATATGCAACACCATATTACTATATCACACACAGTAACCGTGCTGTACATTATATCCCAGGACCTATTTATTTTATGAGTGTTTGTACTTTTTCTTGCTGTATGATAATCTTTTACATGAACACCAAGCCCCTTCCAAAACCATTCTCTTTACTCCTCCCACATTGATTTTTCTCAGTTGGAAACTGATGTAGACACTACCTCTACCAGTCTAAGGCATAAAGCCCATGCTCCTCAGCATTGTGTGGGAGGCCTTTCCACCCACCGCTCCAGCCTCATGACCCACAGTGCTCCAGCCCTCACATTGTACTCAAGGGGTGCCCACTTTGCTTGTCATGGCTCTGTGCCTCACTCCTCTAGAAACTTTCTTACAGACTGCCCTTTCTACACCTGCCACAAATCGGTTTTTCCAGCCTCACTTCACCTAGTATATCAGTTTTAGCTTTATGATTAGGTTTGGCTGTTAAAAGTTTTTAAAAAGTAGAGGGTAGGGAGGTTAGAAGGGACATAAGTTCATGCCTCCTCACATAGGGGAAGACTGAAAGTATGAAATTAAGGGATAGTATCAGGCCTGCATTATCACCAGGGACCCAGGCCCTTTATTTCTAAACCATCTCTGAGCAAGTAGTTTCCTGGGAGCCCCACCAAAACCTTCTGCTTATAGCTCATTGACCAGCAAGTAAGGCAGGGAAAAGTAGTCTTTTTCTAGGCACATCACTGAAGTTCTGTTAATGAGGAAGGAGGGAAGCATGGGGATCAGTTAGGCATTAGTGGTCTGGGCCACTCCTGGCTGGCTCCTTCAAGACCCATCTCAGGCACTGTCACCTCCAGAAAGCCTTGCCCATATTCCCAGATGAGGCTCAACACTTCTAGTCTGTATTCTGATAGCAATCTGCACTTTAAGGCATTGTACTGAAATTATTTTTATGTCTTCCCTACTGGACTATAAGATTATAACGAGAAGCCTGTCTGAGGAATCATTGTGCCATATGCCCAGCACATATGAAAACCTGGTAAATGTATGTTAAGCTGAATTCATCTGAAGTTAATAATTTATATGCTCCTCTATGGGCTGGAATTGTATACATATTATGCATATTTCTATCAAATGCCTAACACAGTGCCAGGCACGTAGCCCACCTTTAATGGCATTTATTGATGAATGAATCAGTGGATTATAGTTAAGACTAAAAGGCATAGATGGAAGAAGTCTCTCTCAAAATGCTGTTTCCCCAGCACATTTAAAGAGACAGCTATTCATCAGCACTAATGGTTCCCTTAACAGCAGGACATTGATGAGCAGTAATGAGAGAGGCTTCTTAATCCAGAGGCAACATCGAGGGGAAAAAAAAGTGAAATCAGTGGCAAACAAATCTAGTTTCTAGAATGTAGAACACATTGCAGAGAGAAGGTCGGCTTGTATATGATGTCTCTAATCCAGACAGAAGCTCCAAATCTATGTCTCTTGACTAGGTTTCATTCCCTTACCCTAAAAAGAATGCTTTAGTTCTGCTACCACCAACTGAAGAGCAGAATCCAGCACTAACTTTGCCTGAGTGTCCCAGAAAGGAAGCAGCTTGTACCTAAGACTGAGAACCACATCCTCACTGAGAAAGAAGACCCTGAGATCCCTCTTAGTCTCATGCCATACTTGATGGCTTTAAAATAAATCTGTCAATCACTTGTCAGAAAGCCTGTCATTGAGTGTCTTTGCATTTCCGTGTGTCTATGTGTAGACATCTGCTCTAGAGATATGTATGGCCCTGTATATATTTAAAGTTAGGCACGCATCTTACAGTGAGCGTGTTCCTCTCCAGAAAGGAAGGCACATCTCAGAGGTGTGCTGGCTTATCTTCTCATATGCACTCTGTACTTCCAAATCCTAATACACACAGCCTCTGGGTTTTTGAGTAAGTAGAACTGTTTAAGCTTCTGCCTAAACAGATTAGAGTGGATGAGAGCAGAAATGAGAACTAGGTCTCCTTTAGTTTTAAAGGAGAAACTTAAAAATATTTTCTAGATTCCCATCAAGAACAAGTCAAATAGGATATACATTTTTGGGGTTTTTTTTAACCCATCGGAGATCTGAGAATGGAAAAAAAATTAAATGAAAAAAAAATTTCTAAAAGTAACAAGTTCTTATTGGAGGAGAAAAGACTCCCATCTATTTTCAAACTTATTAGGGTAGTAGGAGAAGGAGAAATCTGCCACAGAGGAATGGGAGACTAGCTGGAGTTTTAAAGGACATTTAACAGATACATGTGACCTAAAGTCACCAAGTAGAATCTGAAGACCCAAAGAATGGGTCAAGAAAGACAAAGAATGAGTCTGAACCCCTCAGGAGTGGGTTTGCCAAAGACTGGGGACCAAGCAGGAGAACTGAGAGACATCCCTAGCAGGCACATCATGCCTTCACAGAATGCAAAGCAATGGCTTCCAAAGGTCAGGGGCAGAGCAAGGCTGCTGAGAGAAATACCTATGCATAGGCCTGGGCCCTCACTGAGAGTACTACAGAAACCTCTCAGACGATGAGCCAGGTGTCAGGATACATATAGATCTTCTTTAGTGCACAAAGCCAGGAACAGCACAAGTGAGCAAGAGAATTCCATATAGTGACTAAAAATATATCCAGGCTTAAAACAGGAAGAGATCTCCTGTAGTTAGAAAAGTTAAAACCTAGGGGCGCCTGGGTGGCTCAGTCGGTTAAGCGTCTGACTTCGGCTCAGGTCATGATCTCACGGTCCATGGGTTCCAGCCCCGCGTCGGGCTCTGTGCTGACAGCTCAGAGCCTGGAGCCTGCTTCAGATTCTGTGTCTCCCTCTCTCTCTGACCCTCTCCCATTCATGCTCTGTCTCTCTCTGTCTCAAAAATAAACATTAAAAAATTAAAAAAAAAAAAAAAGAAAAGAAAAGTTGAAGCCTAGGCTATAAAGAATTAAGAGCTCTCTGGAGTCAGGCCATGTGCAGATTTTTTTTTAATGTTTATTTATTTTTGAGAGAGAGAGAAGCAGAGAGAGAGTGGGGGAAAGGCAGAGAGAAGTAGACACAGAATCCAAAGCAGGATCCAGGCCCTGAAGTACCAGCACAGCGCCTGATGCAGGGCTTGAATTCACAGACAGCGAGATCATGAGCAGAGCTGAAGTAGGTGCTCAACCAACTGAGCCACCTTGGTGCCCCAGGCCATGTGCAGATCTAAAGCCCTGCTGAAGGGAAAGACCTGATCCTTCCCTCCAAATATTGAAAACTGGTGGTGAACTCAATCTAGCTAAAGCAGCAACAAAGCACAGATACACCTCAATTACACATCACACCAACAGTTTGAAAGGAAAAGAGATATGCCCTGTCCTGGGAGTAAAATAAATGTCACCTAATTTTGTCTTACTGTTCTTTTACACACAATATCTGGCACAGAGCTGAAAAATTATGCAAAATGCAAAAAAGCAAGAAAATGTGATCCATGGTCAAGAGCAGAAATAGTCATTAGAAATAGAACCAACCACAGGAATGAGGATAATTAGACACAGATTTAAAAATAACTCTGACAAATATGCTAAAATATATTTAAGTGATGGAAGCTTTATTTAATAGGAATTTTTTTTTACCATAGATATGGAAACCATGAAAAAGAGCCAGATGGAAGTGCTAGAAATAAAAAATATGTTTTCAGGATTGACTTTTTCCATACGTTAACAGAAAACTAAAGAGCAGAGGAGGTATTCATGATCATGAATAGAGGTGACTATAAACTACTGAAACAGAAATACAAAGTGGAAAAAGTGATGAAAATCAAAAAGACCTAAGATCTGTGGGACAACAACAAAGGGTCTGACATACATACCAAGAGTCATAATGACATCCATCTATAATGATGGATAATTTTCCAAAATTGATTAAAACTCTTAAAACACAGATCCAAAAACCGTAACAAATCCCAGGCAGGATCAATAAGAAGGAGACCATACGTAAACACATCATTGTCAAAATGCTAAAAACTCAAGATAAAGAGAGAAAGCTTATGAGCTACCAGAGGAAAAAAGATACATTACACACAAGGAACAGGTATGAAAATGAGGGTTGACTTCCCCATCAAAAATAATGGAGGCCAGGAAAGAACAGAATGACACTTTAAAATATTTAAAGAAAAAAAAAATGTCATACTAAAATTCTATATCCCCCCCCAAAAAAACCCTCCTCAAAATAAAGGCCAAAGTAATGACATTTTCAGACAGACAAAAGCTGGCAATTCATCTTCAGTAGACTAGCATGAGAAACTGAAAATGTAGATCAGATGTAAGAGGATAAAAAAGAAAATCCTAATGTCAAGAAGTTGTCATTACCGAGAGAAACAGGCCAGAAAGCAGGCAAGTCCTCAAGAGGAGCCACCATGGTCAGCAAACATACCTGTAAAGAAGGTCAGCGGAGCCCCCAGGGGCACCACAGCCTGAAGTACATCCCACTCAGGCAGGCCTACTTACAGGAATGAGGACTGATCTTCTAGAACTGTTGTCCTGGTGCTGCCACGGTCTGTATGCGTCACAGGGCCCGAGTTGATGATTCAAAGGGCTTTCTAAAGGATCATAAATATTTGACCTTTGACTGCAAAGTTTCAGTCTATAGGGCCTGAGAAATTGGAATATTCTATATCTGAAGACAACATGGCCAGAGAAAGCATTTAGTAGATGTAATGCAGGTTGATCCACAGGTCCTTCAGACCTTGGTATTTGGTATCTTCAGAAAGAGTTACCAGATCCCAAATGTAGTCTGTCCAAGATCAAGGAGGGGCAGGATATCACATGGTCATTGTAGGATTGCTACTATCTGCTTGGACTCAGTTGACATCTAGCAAACAAGATTCTACAACAGGCTAGGGAGGATGTGGTCAGGACCCATAGGCCGGGCACAACTAGACAATAATAATCCTGAAAGCTGAGAAAGCACGGGCATCCTTGCCAAGGACGGGTGGGGGAGACTTCAGGAAACACACCAGCGGAAGGTAGCACTGACCTGGCACCCGCCTCCCAGAGGAATTCTTCTGGGCACAGCAGGCCACCTTCTCCAGTAATATTTCACCGACCATCCCAGCCAGAAGTGCCTACTCTGACCGGGGAACTCATTAGTGCTCAGTTACCCAGAATTACCATTAGACACTTTTTTCTTTATGTAGTATTTATGTAAGTACGTATCTCTGTGCCTTTCCTGACACTTCTAGTCTGTTGTCATCTGCTCTACACGGGACTTCTAACATCTTTATATTGCCTTGTTTATAGTGAGTGCTCTACATAACAACCAAACAAATTGAGCAAGACAATTCTGAAGAAATGGAACATTTTATTGGCCTCAGGCTATGGTCTTTGTATACAAGCGATATTAAACTGGTTTTGAACAAAAATCACTGATTATTTCAAGAATGCCAACTTAAGGATGCAAAACATACTCCATGTATTTTTCATTGCTACCATTCTGTAGAGAATCAGAGTAATATTTGCCAGCTACAAAATGTTTTAGTAGCAATTCTCAACTAATTCAGCTTATTTTTCAGCAAGTCAACCTCTGCTAACGACATATTACATTTTGATTCTTTTTTTTATATGATTACCCTGGGGAGACCTTCAAAGTAGACCTTTTAATAAGGGTTAGCTATACTGCTGATAGAACATCATGGTGTCAATTCACTTGAGAGGATATTTTTCCAGAAAGACACACTTTAATGACTGGTCAAACATACTAACCACCTTATCTTTGCTTTGGGCCATATAACTAATTTAGATAGTCATTAGCTTCTAGGTAATGGAAGAGCATGTGCTACAATACTAACTGAATACCAAATCAGGCCCTAAAACGCCTCCTCCTGTGGACAGAAAAATGCCAGCTTACAAACCAGAGCTAGCTGGAAACCCAGGTCTTCTCTAGACGTTGGGATAAGAATTTTTTTTAATGCCGTATTGTGAAAGTTGTTAAACATAAATAATCCCAGGCTCACTTTTAATCTGATCTCTCGAGATAGAGTAGACTCTGATTATACTGGGAAAGAGTCTCTGGATGCAAATGTCATGTAATTAAGAAGAAAATAAAACAAATCACAGATATGTGGGTCCTTACTGCATGAGTCTCAGCTCATTGCAACCACACCTGATACCTTTGAATGCTCCCTCCTCCACCAGCTCCTGTCATCCCCCTCTCATTTGCCTCCCCAACCCCTTTTAACTCCATCTTCACAGTCTACATCAAAAGCTCATCTTCTACCTGCGCTTTAACTGTGGCATTTTCAAGGGGACCACCCTTGGTCCTTCACTCTTCTCAAGCCAAGTCCTCCTTCCACCCATCTCATTTATATCTGTGGCTCTCATTCCTATCATTGATGTACCCCCATCTCTCTAGTGAGACCACTCTCTTGAGCCCCAGGCTGATACTTCAAGTTGCCTACTGGAATTCTCCACTTGGAATTTTCTTAAACACGTCAAATGCAAAATCTCAATATTTGAACTCATTTTTCCACCTTTTCCATCAGCCACATGCAAACCTGCCCTAATTCCTCCAATCTCAGCCCTTGCAGTGCGTGGCACCTGTGATCATCCACTGGTGTGTTCTAGACTCTTATCCCCAGTAGGGGATTGATCACTCATTGATTCCAGCTGGGAAATGTTTCTTACATCTATCTCCTCTTTCCTGTTAACTCAGGGTCCTCCTATCCTCTGCCTCAACATCTGCAACAACCTACTTTCATCCTGCCTAGTGTGTCTTCCCACTACTCCATTCTTTATATCACTACTATTCGGGTATGATCATAACACACTCCATTCAGTGATTCCCAGTAGGCTAAAAATCTAAGCTCTCAAGTATGGCCCAGTTTGTGTCCTGAGCCCTCTACCATATTGCCTCACCTCCCTCTCTCCTATTCTTTTGCTGTTCCTGTCATCTCTAGCTGAACCTTGTACTTAACCCATGCTGAGGCATTTCCAGTTCTGGAACTCTCTGTGCTCTTTATGACTCCCAGACCTCTACATATACTGCTGCCACTGGCTAGCAAAACTCTTTGTCCTTCTCTGAGGACAAACTTGACCTTCATTTCTGTACCTAGGAGGCCTGATGAAGGTGAAATATTTATTGAGTTAGTAGTAAATGCTACTAATAAAACATGACTCCTGGTTGCTACATTGAACCCTAACAGCCAGGACTGAATGGAGGGAGCCACAGCTGTGGACCTTCCTAAAAGTCATGCTTTGGAGGTAGAACTGGTGCCTTTCATAGCTTGAACTTATATCCAAGGGACTCTTACCAGCCCACTTGGGGCCTGGAACTTCTATCCCAGCTTGGCTACCTCACTCACCAACGTGATCTTGTTCCCCAAACCTGTGTGGTTATTGGGGTTCAAAGAAATGTTTTCTGACACTCTCTCCTGGCATGCTGTGCTTCCTGTCCTATATCCTTCTAGGCGAATCCAGTACCAGGTGTGACCTATTATAATTTTGTGACTCTAAATGTCCAGCTGGGCCTAAGACCACACAGAGGCATACTGCACCTCCTTCTCCCATGACTCCCAAACCACAGATAATTCGTTCTTCAAGATCTTGGGCAAAGTCACTCTCCTCTGTAAACACACAATGCCCATCAAGCCCTTCTCACCCAGACATAAATAACAATTTCACTGCAACTACTATAACTTCATAAAATACCACAGATGACAGTTTTACATAAATTTTGGTTGTGTTATCTCCAAGGCTAAGCAGAAAGCTTCTTGAGGGCAGGATCAACCACTATTCATATATGTTTCTACTCTTCATATACTGTGCCTGCTACATCCTGTGGCCACATAATAAAAGTTGAATGGATAGATGATGGTTGAATTTAAGGAAAGGAGGATTTGGTGGTAAAATGTGTCCTTCCATGTAATTATTTCTGCTGACCCAATTCTAGACTTACAATCTCCCCCTAGGGGGTAAGGCATTGAAAGCCTTTGTTAAACTATGAAGGAGAAAGACGCAAAGATAAACCTAAACTCAATGTTGTAATTATATCCAGAAGTACATTAGCCACTTTCCTGGGACCTTAAAGAACTCTGCCTATAAGTAGAAAGTTCTAAACAGAAGTGAGAAAATGAGGAAAAAATTTTGTTTGTGAGGGAGTTCCAGACAGTAGAGTAGAGGCGGGTCTCTGAGAAGCTGGGGGATTGAGAAGACCATTGTGCCCTGGAGGCCCGAAGTTCCAGCCATCCCTATAGACAGATCAAGGGATTTAGGAAACTCCATCCTTCTCATACATTTGCTTAGAACCAGCAACTTGCACTTCACTAATAAGAAAGAAAGGTTGACTACATTTGCAGACCGACCCTTGGTGTAACAAGTGCCTAGCTTGGACTGTCTCAAAAACAAACTAAAACCAAATGGATCATTTAATTGACACCATATTCTGGAGTTAATAATCACCTTCAGTGCATTTCTCAAAATGTTCTCATGATTTAGAGAGAGAATATAGCATTTCCTTCAGGCTGCAGACGAGCAGGAAGAGAACCCCACAAAATGCCTACTGTCAAGTTTGATTGGGTTTCCAATGTAATGAAACTGGGGTACAAATCTTACCTGCAATGTGGCAGCCACCTAGGACAGGAGCAGACACACCACACCTGAAAGTGGCTTCCTTTCAGCCCCTCACCCTCCAGCAGGACCCTGGACTACAGGTGACACTGTCTAAGCAAAGAAGGCACCTGCCAGATTTCGAAAGCTCAACCTGGCCTTAAAATCACTCCTGGTGGCAGTGGTTGTGGTTCATGTTTTTATTACTGTCCCTCCTTCAGATAAGCTGAAGGGGTTTAAGGCTCTCCAAATAATTAGTCACTGTAGCTTTAGAAACATACCAAAAATGGATGCTGGTGAGTATAAGGTTTAGACGAAAGTAATCTGAGTCATGGTAACCATGTGCTCCTCACTTTGCCCCAAACCTATGAATTTCTGGCAAAAATTTTTCTCCTTGGACAAGCTTGCCTACCAGCCTGCTGCAGTACTCAGCAGACATGGAATCAGGGTGAGCACGAAACTAATAAACTTACTTTCCATCGCCCTGTAGAAGAAGAAGAAAACAAACATGTTTTTAAGAATAACCTTTGTGCTTAATGACTGAAATGTTTCTGTGCTTTGGAAATGCTCCTTTGCTATTAAATCAAGGGCGATCATCCTTCATTTAAATATAGGAAGGAAATAATTGATGTCTTCACATTACTGAGCATTTGGTCTAAACACTGGCTCTGCAGTAAACAGCGTGCAGACATTTTAGGAGACAGGCAGCCCATAGGAGGTAGACAGACTGCTCCCTCCATCTCAGCAGGGGTCACAGTGCTGTGATAACACGCTTCCACGGTCACATCAGTTGTGCTGATGGCCTATCACTTCAAGCACACCAAACGCCCAATGGAAGTACTTTACAATTCTTTCTGCTCAATAATTAAAATTTCAATCATATTCTCCAATAATGACCATGTTTAAAGAATGACAACACGTTTTTAAAATCTGTAAGTGGTATGAGAGACACCCGACCTTCTTTACACAGAGAAGCAGCTTCCCTGGGATTTATTTATGTCCTATCACCAAAGGTTTCCTTAAAGGAGTCGGCCTTTTTTAGCAAAGAAAATTTGAATGTAGGAAAGCAGTATTTGTCTTTTTTCTTCTAATGTGCTCATAACAGGCCATGGTGTTCTATTTTTCTCTCCAGAGTTTTGAGCATCCCAAGTAATTCAGAAGGTAGTCATTTTCTGCATGGTAGTTCAGCTTGTGTCACATAATAGCCCACAACCTTTGAAATACTAAATCACATTTTTTACAGGTCTTTTGATTATTATCATTCTTTTTCCAAATAGCTACAAAGGAAGGACAAAAGAAGACTGCCTTTTTTATTAAAACTTCTGTCTGTGGTTTGCTACAAAGTGTTAGCCCCCTCATCATGAAAGTTTAAATAGTATGATAAAGCACATATGAAGCTGGTGATTTCCAGTCTCTGTATTTTCAGATCCAGTCTCTCCTCTAGAAGCATATTTGTGCCCAACAATACATTTTTATATTCCTTGATTGTGCTGTTGGCCCTTTGTCTCAAGCTTTACATGAAACACGTCTTCTGCACTCAGATCGCACAGCACTCATTCATGCGTCTGTCCATCCATTCACACAACACTCATTCATGCGTCTGTCCATGCATTTACCCACCTTCCCATCCATCTATACACTCAGTAAACATGTAGCATCACTCTCCTAGACACTATAGGTAGATACCAACATGGCTTTGAATTATTTCATGACACCCATGTATCCTTTGACAATCCAGTTGGTCATCCAAAGGCAATTGGAAGTAAGTCCTACTGAATTACTGACATTGTTGATTCCTTTGAAATTTATGATAGAAATTATTATAGTTCTGTGTTCACTGGAAGTGCATTAAGATTTGATATTAATATATTTTTTAAGTAGAGGAGCCTGGAATATTTGAATACTATATTGGCATAGCTGCCCATCTTCCCTGTGAAGTGTCTGAGGGAAATATATGTGCAAGAAAAGTAACCGAATAGTTTATTATTAGCTAGAGCTTTATCCCCAGACCCTATGGGACCACACCAATAAACCAGGTTGGACCAAGTGGAGAACTCCTGAATTCCCCAGCATCAAGAAGAAGAGACCTTGAGTATAAAAAACTCTCAGTGTATATGTGTTAAATGAGCAAACAGGACTGTTCTGTTCCGCCTTGCTCTCACACTGCCTGTCCATGCCCAAACCCAAGTCCCAGGACTCAGCACCCTAGGACAACCACCACCCTTACTCACAGTAAAGGAAAAGGCTCTCAGAGGGTAAGGACTTGGTTTTAATGTCAAACACAACCCCAGGCCTCCTCCAGCCACCACAGTGGTCCAGGTTTGCAGAAGAGAAAAAAGTTTCTGAGCAATGAGACCAGGTCTTCTCCTGAGGAAGCCCCTAAGTTCTCCTGCCACATGGGTAAAAGAGGAAAAAGAGAGGAACACACATATGTGCCCCAAACCCTTTTACTCTGTGACCACTCTTGCAAAGCAGACCAATGGTAGTGTACTCAGACCCAAATCACAGCCTTTCTCTTCTGATGGTACAATGTCTTGCCCTTGATCCTCTTTGTACTTGGGCAGGACTAAAGCCATTGAAGCAGGAGAATGGCGGGAGCCTTTATCACTTCCCCTAGAGGTCAGAAAGAATTTTCCTGAGGGAAAAAAAATATTTTTTGAAATGTTAATTTTGAAATGGAAAAATCCACAAGCGCGCATGACCAAACTAGAAAATTTTCCATGTTTCTTTGCTGTATTTTACCTGCTGTAAATTACCTGTGTTTATTTCTATTGACCTAACATTTCTAGAATTTCCATGAGACCAGGGACCCAATGTGACTTATTTAGTTACATCAATGCCTACACATATGGGTATCTATAAGAGAGAAATGTTGAGGATATTTTCATTTGAAATTTTTCTACTTACTGATGACAGTTAGTGGGCAGATATAAACAGCAAGTTATTCACTCACCAGATATTCATGGAATGTCTACTGTGTGCAGAGCACTATGCTAGGTGCTTAGAGCACAGCATGCAGAATGAGAACAAACTGACCAAGACCATGTCTTTGAAGGCTATGTTCTAATAAGAGAGACAGAAAATAATAGCGATATATAATATAATGTCTAAAAACCCAGCGTTTTGAAAAAATATATATAGCCCGGTGGGTAGAAACTATGGAGGGCTCGAGACTACTGGGGGAGGCGAGGAATGGGGTAACTTCAGACAGGTAAGGTGATCTCACTGGGAGGCAACATGTAAGCAGAGACCCAGGTGAAGTTAAAGAGCAGATCAAGTCACACGGAAATCCCAGCGAAAGGGAACTGACCTCCAGACAGGAGAGTTGAGCTAATAGAGTTTCAGTAGCCCTGATCTTGCCTTTGGATTCTGCATGCTGGCTTTGGTGCATTCTGACTCACACATCCTAAGCTTCAGTGTAACTTCAAAGCTTCTGCAGGTTTCCCCTAAAATAATCTTGGGCATCATGCAGGTATTAACAAGTTCAAAAATCCAGTTATTAGGAAAGTTCTGGGCTATCATTATCATTTAGTAGGGAGCATACAAGAGAGACCACACCCAAAACCCTGGAAGCTGGATACAAGATCATGAATGGCCTACTTCTGCCTACTCAGTGAAAGAATGGGGAAAGATTTCTTGAACAGTGAAGTTTTCCTCAAAGCCATTCCAATGCCAACCAGTTCATCTCGCCAAGAACTTCAGAGTATGAAGAATTGTCCATCCAACAACCTAAGAGGAAACACAGTTCTTTCCTCTTGTGTCAGGACCCAGGGGGACCCAGGGAGTGAGCTCACAAGGAATAGGTTGCATGTCATAACTCATGAGGCAACCCATGCTGCCTTTCTATGACCCACGGGGACATCACCAAAACATTGTTGACCCCCCCCACCAAGCAACATTTATGTGAATTTTTATTTTTAGGCCAAGTTCTTTCCATCTCCTCAATGGTTTGTCTGTGCCTGACAAACCATTTCTTAATGTATGTACTTGTTGGCAAGACAATTAACATTGCAGACCCAAGTATTTTCTATTCTTCTGTTATATATTGTAGTGAAGAAGAACAACGTGCTTTTAGTTCCTCATTTCACTAAATGGAAAATAAGATATTAATCTTCCTCCCTGAAGGAGAATTCAACTACCAATGGCCACATTACTGATTTGTCCTTAGTAATATGTGTAGCAACTACTAGCCTTCCCAGAAAGAATAATCATGAAGTTTTCTCTCTTGGATTGGAGGGAAGGAAGAAAGGATAGAGGAAGGGAGGAAAGGAAGGAAAGAAAATGAAAGAAAAAAGGAAATCATTAGCCAGGGTTCTCTATATTGCAAAGAATTGGCTTCCATGAGTGTGGGGGCTGGCAAGGCTGAATTCTGTCAGGCAGGCCAGCAGTATGGAAACTGGGCAGGAGCTGATGTCTTAGAGCAGAATTTCTTCTTCCTCAGAAAAATCTCAGTTAAGGCCTTTCAACTTGATGAGGCCCACCCATATTATTGATGGTAATTTCCTTTAGTTTTAAAGTCCACTGATTGTATATCTTAACCTCATTTATAAAATACATGCATAGTAACACCTAGACTGTATTTGGTTAAATAACTGGGTACTATCACACACACATACATACATACATACACACACACACACACGTAACTTATGAGAAATTCTATAGCATAGTGGTTAAGAGTAGGAAAGACATAAAGGCAAGATTTTAAGCCCAGAGAGTCTGACTCCAGACTTCTCACTTTTTACCAATACTCAGTACTACTCAGAAGTTCAAGGTTCAAGCCCTTATTGACCACAAGGAATTAACTGTTCTATTGGTTTTTAAACATTCAACAAATGGATTATCTGGATTTGAATGACTTTAGAATTTGTGATTGAATTATCAAATAAAGCCGTGGGAAACATCCATATTTAATTAGAAACATTTTAACAAGATCCATATATGAGTGAAAACATATGACATCTATCTTCCTCTGACTGACTTATTTCACTTGGCATAATACCTTCCAATTCCATACACATTGCTGCAAATGGTAGGATTTCATTCTTTCTCATTGCCAAGTAGTATTCCATTGTGCATATAAACCACATCTTCTTTATCCATTCGTCAGTTGATGGACATTTAGGCTCTTTCCATAATTTGACTATTGTTGAAAGCGCTGCTATAAACATTGGGGTACAAGTGCCCCTATGCATCAGCACTCCTGTATCGCTTGGGTAAATTCCTAGCAGTGCTATTGCTGGGTCATAGGGTAGTTCTATTTTTAAGTTTTTGAGGAACCTCCACACTGTTTTCCAGAGTGGCTGCACCAGTTTGCATTCCTACCAACAGTGCAAGGGGGTCTTGAGAAACTTAACAGAAGACAATGGGGGAAGAAAAGGGGGGAAAATAGTTACAAACACAGAAGGAGGGAGGCAAACCATAAGAGACTCTTAAATACAGAGAACAAACTGAGGGTTGGAGGGAGGGGTGGGGGAGAGGGGGAAATGGGTGATGGGCATTGAGGATGGCACTTGTTGGGATGAGCACTGGGTGCTGTATGTAAACGATGAACCACAGGAATCTACCCCAAAAACCAAGAACACACTTTACACACTGTATGTTAGCCAATTTGATGACAAATTATATTTCTTTAAAAATATAAAACATTTTAACATCTGAAAAATGTGTGTGGCCCCATAAAAAATACAGGATTTTACTGAGTCCAAAGATCCTGAGATGCAAATATATTTACATCTTAATAGTTCAAAATTCAGTCAAGTGATTTACCCGCTGGGTGGGAATATATATATATATATATATATATATATATATATATATATATATATATATATATAATCTCCTGGGTCAGGGGCTCCACGCTCACCTCACTGAGTTATGGAATTATGGAATCATCATCAGGGCAACTATATGTAGGACTCAATAGATCCTACATGGGTCACCATCAAAGGATTCAATAGATCCTACATGGGTCACCATCAAGAATCTAGTCAGCGCCCAGGTACAATGCAACCTCATGCACGCTGAGAAGACAATCTCCAAAATTATATTTTATATATACATTTAATTATGTATAATTGTGTGGGATAATGTAATCGTTTCCTTAGTGGTTAATCATCTTTCATCTTTGTAAATAGTTAGAATTAAGTAAAGAAATGTTTAAGAGAATCAAAACTAATACTTTATTAGAGAATAAATTGTAGAATTAATACTTTATTGGAAAGAATTTATATTTATTCAAAATGTTACAAACTTGTAATAAAGGAATGTGCTTAATTAAGGAAACAGGTCAGCCTTGTGACTTAGGTTGAAATACCTAATTAAGTAATTGATTTAGACTTGAGATAATAAATTGAACTCTTCGAGTTTGCAAATAGTATTGAAACTTAAGAGAACTTAAGACTCACCAGATTTACTGATTTATTCACAGGAGTTACTTAAGTCCTCAGAAAAAAAATGTTTAAATCTGACATTAGAAGTACATAAGATGGGGCACCTGGGTGGCTCAGTCAGTTAAGCTCCGACTTCAGCTCAGGTCACGATCTCGCGGTCTGTGAGTTTGAGCCCCGCGTCGGGCTCTGGGCTGATGGCTCAGAGCCTGGAGCCTGCTTCCGATTCTGTGTCTCCCTCTCTCTCTGCTCCTCCCCCGTTCATGCTCTGTCTCTCTCTGTCCCAAAAATAAATAAACGTTAAAAAAAATTTTTTAAAAAAAAGTACATAAGAATATGTGGAACTTATAAACGCAGTCCAAAATACTGGAAGTTGGCACCAATTTTCTACAGAATTGAGAGACTTAATTTTTGAGGGCTCCACACAGCTGGCCAAGAGTCAGCAGCCCCCTTATTCTCTCGGTCCTGCTCATTGGCCAACGGGTGTCGCTGTGTCTGCAGTTCCCTGTTTGCACCTGGCCCATCCAACATTTACCTACATTATCCATTACCACTGCCCCTGGAATTGTCTTGCTCATATTCCTGAGACAGGGAATCTGGCCAGAATATCATCTATGTCATGCCACATCACAGGTCACTGGCTACCCACCTAAGGATGACTGAGTAGGCTGCCCTTGAAGCAGAGGCTGTGGACAACAGGGTCCTGAGAGGGGCCACGAGCAGGTGACATCCTGAAGGTGTCTTGCCTCAAAGAGTAGTGATGGGCACAGGGAAGTTTTCCTCTGTGCTCTATCTATACTAATAGGGTCACCTATGGAACTTTATAGTCCAAGATCAAGAGGGAGCTGACAGAAGATGATGCTCTCTGAAGGTCTTCTCTTACCTTTTGAGACAAAAGCTGGAAGCCAACTGTGGGGAGGATGAGGAAGGGAAACAGAGGTGGAGCCTTGCCCTTGACACTTCTCCTGGGTGGGTGTGGGGGAGGGAGCAGTGCATTTAAAAGAAAGTTACCAGGGGGGTGCCTGGGTGGCTCAGTCCATTAAGCATCAGACTCTTGGTTTCAGCTCGGGTCATGATCTCATGGTTTGTGAGTTCAAGCCCCACATTGGGCTCTGTGCTGACAGTGTGGAGCCTGCTTGGGATGCTCGCTCTCTCTCTCTCTCTCTCTCTCTCTCTCCTTCCCCCACTCATTCACTCTAAATTAATTAATTAATTAATTAACTAACTAAAAAAATTTTAAGGATGTTACCAGTACCCACCAAGGACGTTTGTTCCCCAGGCATCTTTTTTCTGCACTTACACTCTTTGATTCCCTATACCTGTCCATGTAGGATGAAAGCGTGGGCATGGATGCTTTATGAACTTGTAAAGGACTATTGGTTTCAAAGGTACCTTTGGTGCGCCCTGCCTCTGCCCCTCCCCCAGCCTTCACCTGTTGCCTCTAGAATGCCAAACCTCTCCTGCAGGTTCTGACTCCTTTGAATCAGAAAGATAGATATCCTAGATAGATACCAGTTTTTCCTGGTTGTCCTCTTCTCTTTGTGTGCTTGTTGGCCAGTTTATTTGATTTTTGCTGTGACTTAGATTTCCATGGCAAGTGAATAGAGAAGAAAGAGATCCCTTGTCAAGCAGACATTTAGCAGGTCATGGCTTAAAGTGTTTCTGAGTCACCTCCTTCCAGAAAATTCCCATTCCATGGGGCACATGATGAGCTACGGGACAGTGTGTAGTGATAAATGAAAAGGGTCTTTTTCTTTTATTTTTGTAAACGCTGAATGTTTTTTTTAATGTCCCCTAATTACTTGTGTTTCAAGTGGTCGTTGAAGTGACCTGGGTTGCGAGTTGTTTTGCTTAGAAGACATACTAAATCATGGGACAAAATCCAAACGTCACATTTTGAACCCAGAGTGTTGCTTTTTGATATTGACAGAATTGACTGAGCATACAATTCTAAATTGCAAGTATAAATCAAGTAATTGTAGCAATAATACATAGAGCTTCTTTTCTGTCAGGTTGGTCCAGATCGATAACCACAAACCATTTATCCAAGATAATGTTCTCACCTGAGCCCCGATAGCCTCATTCATAATGCCCGTAAGAGAGCCATCCACCCCAGGGTGATGACTGTCTTCTCTGTATCGACCCTTTATCATCTTATTTTGAACAGACAAGATCTCAGACCCACCACCTTTTTAGTGTGACCTTGCAGAGAAAACACTGGGCTTCCTACATTGCACAGGACCCAAAATCACCCTCTGCTTTGAATGCTTTTATTTTCATTTTTTTTTTAATTTTTTTTTCAACGTTTATTTATTTTTCGGACAGAGAGAGACAGAGCATGAACGGGGGAGGGGCAGAGAGAGAGGGAGACACAGAACCGGAAACAGGCTCCAGGCTCTGAGCCATCAGCCCAGAGCCCGACGCGGGGCTCGAACTCACGGACCGCGAGATCGTGACCTGGCTGAAGTCGGACGCTTAACCGACTGTGCCACCCAGGCGCCCCGAATGCTTTTATTTTCAAGTAGTATGTCCACTCATTCGGGAACGTGAACGTGGACTCCAGCTTATAAGGATTGCCCAGCAACTAGACAACAGGGCATGGGAACCGCCAACGGTCCTGGGCGATTAGCTTCCCAGAAGCGCGGGGAACATCCTTGCAGCCAGAGATGTCCAGTATCCCTCCCTCAATTAGGATAAGCTGCCCGAAAAAGCCTTGCACATAAAACTGTAATAAAAGCGCAAAGGCTGGGATGGAAAATATATGCATGAACCTCAGAACAGATGCTACTAACCTTTTATCTCTTACAAATTTGAAGCATAAGTGTTCCCCTGCAAAGTCAGCATTCGGTCAGCCTGAGAGGTGGGTACATGAGTGCTTACTGCCTTCGTCTCTGTATTTTCTGTGTATTGGAAATATTTCATATACTATATAGATCTTATACATGTAAAGACGTAAAGGGAGAAAGAGAAGCGATGGCAGAGGGGTATGGAAGATTTTCCCCAGAACGGTTTTACTTATAGGGGCCGTTCCTAAACATAAGCCAATGCACCGAAGAGAAGTTATTCCTACTGAAAACAAAATGTAAATTCCCTTCTACAGAGTTCAGCTCTGAAAGGTTTGGAGAATTATACCGTCGGGGAGTTTAGAAGTGCATTTTAGGTTGTAGCCACAGGAAACCCCAGATTAAGCGTGTTCTAGAGAACTGAAGAATTCAGACACCCAGGGAAAAACTGGTCAATGAACAGCAGTCCCTTCTCTGAGTGAAAAGGCAGCACGAGGTTACCTTCTCAGGGACACTTAGCTGTCCTGAGAGCAGGTAGGATGTTGCTATAGAAACAGCTTGGCGTGGGGTGAGAAGGAAAATGGGATTTAAAACGGGTATTTTCCTTCAGTTGGGTTCTTTCCTTAAAAATAATTAAGAAGTCACCTGCTCTGCTCTGGAATAAAAGAAATCCTGTTTAGCCTTACGAAAACAAGCTCACCTTTGCACCTGGGAAGGAGAGACTGGGCTGCCGTGGTGCCCGGGGCTGCAGAGAACAGTTTCTAAGTGCATTTAGACACATTTAGTAGGTTTCTGTGATTGTCGTTTTGCGTGGATATGGCAGGAAAATGCGTGGATCATGGAATTAAATGGGAATTTAAAGAAATGCAAAGAGATGTCTGTTGTGCCGTTGTAACTTCCCACGCGTACCGCCCACACTTGGCTCTTTATTCCGTGGAGGAGGGGGGCTCTAAACGAGATAGGGATAAATGGTTTCATCTGTGGAGAGCTTTAATTTGATAAAAAGGGGAGGCCTCATAAATCACGGGTAGAAAAGAGGCTCCATTTAGTTTAAACTTTAAAGTACAGTTCAGGTTAACAAGGGTAAAAATAGGCTGCTCTAGGAATGGGCATGAATTCCTTCCATGGTACTCAGATCCCGGAAGCATCCTATCCCTGGTATGCTTCTAGACGAAGTTGAAGCTGGCTCAGTCACCAGGCCCCAGGGCACCAGAATCGGGGTTCTTCTAGGGCTTGGCCCTCCTGTGGCGGGTCGGGAGTCCCAAGCCAGACCCCTGTGGGCCACGATGGCTGGGCTGGTGCCTCCCAGCTCCTGCAAGTCACACATGGAAACCAAAACCTCCCCCAGAAGACCCATGACCAATGTGACCACGGTGCACCACGGAGCTCCGTGCTCAGCTTCTGCAGCCTTCGTGTCCTGGGTGATAGCAGAGGCCGAAGCTTCTCCTTTTGTTTGAGCAGCTGCCCTCCTGCCCGCCTCCTGCTTCCTCTCTGGCTCCTTCCCCTGCCCCATCTCCCCAGAGCAGCATTCCAGAACACCAGCCTCCGATCTTTCCCCAAGGAAAAAGGAACTCACTCCCTGGATGGAGGCTGCTCTAGAGAGGCAGTGGGGAGACTGGTGGGCCCATGGAAAGAGGCTGGGTTCAGCCCACTTCTCACCGAGTGATGGGGCCACAAGCCCACCCAAAGGGAGACTGTTGACAGGTGTGGAGTTGTGCTTTGGTCAGTCGGCCTCAAGGAGGCGGCACTCATCAGACGTGGCCACAGAACAGGTGGGCCGCAGGTGGTGCTGGCCCATCCATCTGCTGTCAGCCGCTGGGACTGCAGCCAATGAACTTAAATGCTTTAAAGTCTGGGAAATGGGTACGGGGGACCTTGAAACTTAGGAGTGTACCTTTGTTCACTCAGACGTGTCTATTCGCAGGAGAAAGAGGAAGGTGGCCCTAAGATCTCAGTTCTCTGTCCAGAAAACGTCTATCTACCCTTCTTGAACTGGCAGTGGTGCCCTCACTCCAGGCCCAGGTACCCTCCGTCCCCTGCACCCATTCTGAGCACCGAAAGGTTGTCACAGGGTTTGTTTCATTGTCCTCTCCCTCCCCAGGTCAGGCAGCCTCTGAGTAGTTAGCATAAAGTTTGGTTCCCGCCTCTCTCTCTCCCTGATCTGGTCCAGGTGGCACAGGTGCAGGGGGACGTGTGCCACCCGCGTGGGCTTTCTGTGAGGCTGAGCACATCGGGTTGCAGGGGTCATGGGTGTCCGGTGAAGGAGGTACCAGCCTTGACTTCAGGCTGCAGAAGCCCAGCATAGGCGCTCCCGGAATCCGGAGTAAAACGCAGGCAGGGGCTACCTGGACAGAAACAGAGAGCAGGGTGCCCCAAAGACCCTTCCTAGATCAGACCGCACTAACAGTAAATGAAAATGCAGACGAGAGCGTTTGGGGCTTTGTGGGGTTTTTAATAAATGTTACTTACCTTAGCAAAACAGGAATAAATCCATTAGACTGATAACTTACACATACCTCTGGCCAAAACCCCGGGAAGGCTTTTTCTAAAGTAATTGAAATGCAAAATAAATTACATGTAAGGAATCTGCCCATCCAGCATGTCAGGAGTGTCATTTCATCCATCACCAGAACAAATGTCTTCACCGCCACACAGTAGCTCTTGTCCAAAACTCGCTTCTGCTCAGAAGCCCCTGCTCCCCGCAGACAGGCTGAGCACAGTGAATTAGCCTCTCAGGAGGAATTCAGCTTTTCAGAGCACAACCTCACCACATCAATTAATATTTGTGGACCGAATGTCTGCTGTATATGGGCCACTAACCAGGGGGCTGCGGGGACTATTCAGAGCATGGCAAGCACTAGGTAAGCCTCTAGTTCACAGCCTAAATGGGAAAACAACGCTTGGAAACAGAAACGTCGTTAACAAGTCCACCAGATCCGATGAACTTGGGGGTTTACGCACCTTGCTGGAGGAAGGTTTGGTTGTTTGGCTAAACACATCATGGATCATGTTCTTGTTCATCAGAGAATGTGTCTTTGTGGGGGAGCATCTTAATCATCTCTTAAATGGTGGAGACAGATATGCAGTTGCTGAGAGAGCCTCTTCCTGACACAAGTTTCCCGAGGGAGCTCAGTGAAGACAGGTGTCTGAGCTGGAGTCCCCACCGCCTGGGGCTTGGCCTGCCCAGTTCCAGCACATGGGAGCCAGACAGCTCACTGGCCCCCAGCCGGCCACCCACCGACAGGATTCGACTTGGAACATCTAAAGCCTAAACAATACCTTGTGGTCCATTCACGTTTGAACGGAGTCCTGTATAAATCAAAGATTAACAGACTACTCACACTAGCATTTTCTTACCTTTGTCATGTAAAGTCACAGAATCCTCAGTGACTACAGTTCAGTAGTGCGTTTTTTACAGAAGCTGAAGACCACTAAGAGGGGTATCTAGACCAGCAAAACGCTCAGATTCCTCCAGTCTTTCCACTTATGCCTGACTCCGCCTCCTGGATACCAGCATTCGTGGGAGGGATGTTAGCAGCTGGAGCACATTGATTTTCACCAAAGATAATATTGACCAAACATTACTGTGCAGATTTGCAGATTTGCAGGATTTGTAGGGGGGACACTTGGGGAGGTGGGTATGACCATTTTAAAAAGTGCTTGTTCCTATAAATAACTGTTCACCCACCTCTCTCGGGGCCAACTCTTTATGGTTAATAATCTATCCAGTGTGATTTACACACCTGCTGTCAGCTTGATCCTTCATTAAGGCACTGTGGATCTAGTAAGATAATGAGCTTTACCTTCAAGGGGGCATTTAATGATTACCTTTCAGAGAGTCCCTCACCCTGTCCCGTTTCCCGGTGCCTAAAACGCTGCTTTAATTTAGTCAGTGTCTAGCCAGGCCCCCCGCCCCCTTGCACGCAGAGGCTAACGCACAGGGTAGGACTACAGGTGTCAGAGGACCTCAGTTTCCTGATTCTAATCCCCAGTCATTTTCTTAACCTGAGCAAGTCAGTTAAGCATTCCGAGGCCCAGTCCCCCCATCTCTAAAATAGACATATTAGTAACTACTTAGCAGGGTGGCCACTGGCATCAGTGAAAGAGAGCTTATGTTAAAGTGTCAGCAGGGAAGTATATAAGTGTCAAGCCCAGCTATTATCTCCAGAGTTAAAGGGGAGAAAGCCCCCCTTTCCGCCTTCTCGGATGCTCTCCTTAAGCATTGATCTCTGCCTTCACCACTTCAGCAGCTTTATCCCGAAAGCATAAATGGGTGTTGTATGTAAGTGGAACCACTGAACGAACCGCTAAATCACGGGCCACATTCAGCTAGGAACTCAGCCAGCCTGTCCAGGCCAACAAAAACCACCCCTGCTCCAGGGGACCACCACCCTACGAACAGGCAGTGGCCCCCACGGCTCCTTTCCATCTCCATTCCATGGCGGAGGAAAATTCTCCCAGCCACCCCCCACCCCCACCCCTGACAAGCATGCAGCTTTGGGCCTGACATTCTGTTCAGTGCCTTCTTATTCTCCTCTACGAAAGTACAAGTGGGTATATAGATTTGCAAAAAGATTAAGCCTAGGACTTTGTAAATCATATCGAGGAACGGTTTTGAATAAAGGCTATTCGTTATTGTCACTAATAGCCCCTTCCACGGATCTGTGCTGGATTTTGAAGTGGGGAAATAATTCCCCTTCAATTTCAGAGAAATCGAAGTTTACTTAAAGATGATTAAAAATCCTTCTGACAGACTCTGAGAAGACCTCTCTCCTGACTGCTGTAATTTTAAGTAATTCAGAGCTATTTGGGCACATGTATGTGTATTAAAGTTGGGATGAAAATAAGACTGATCGGTTCGGCCACGTTATCTCTCGGAATTACGTCATATGTCTCCATAGACGCTGCAGTGAGCATCAGACAGTCACTGGCACGGCTTCCCATTGGAGACTCTACTAGGGCTGTCTGCTTAGCAGACTGTCACCTGGAAAAGACGTGGCTCATCCACTTGGCTGAGCGATTATTCCTCCCCAGGAGCACTCCGAGAGTCAGCTGCTCCAGAAGTAAGGTGGGGAGACTCAGGACGGATCAGCCCTCGGGCACTCAGTTACCAGCTTCTCAGCGCTTCTGGGGGCCCCTGACGTTCATTGTCTGGCCGCCCAACCTGCACCAGGGACACAGCGCATGTCACTCTGGGAAAGCCCTGGAGCTCTCAAGACCCCAGGCTCTTTCTGGAACTCACAAATCAATAAAATTAATAAAAATATGGACTACTCACAAGACTTCCAACCAACACCTAAAACTGAGAGCAACATGTGCTTCCTTTTCAATTGGATCGGGGATGACTCAGCCTGGTGCTTTTCTGGGGAGCTGAGCTGTTCCCCCAGGCCCTCCCTCAGGCGGCTCTGTCCAGCTCCTTCCCAGGGTGTCAGCCACTCCATCACAGTCATCCCCTTTCTGCCTTTGCTTGACTAACCTTCACCCCCAGGACCCCTGATGCTGTTTAGCTGGTTTAAAACCAAAATCCTTCTGAGGTGCTTTAAGTTTAGAACAATTTTTGTTAGGAAAATCCTCTGCATCTTTACCAATGAGATTTTTCAAAAGTGAGTCTATCTTTCTTTTTGTCTTTCAACTGACATTTTCCATCTTAAATTTTTCTGGAGACGCCATCAGGTCGGCCCTCTTACCACATTAGCCTCTGATTTGTATTCTGTGAGGCGTCGGTCTTTAATATTCCAGAAGACAAATAAAGAACCAGTGGAAGACCCAGATCCATTCGACTTTCTGACTTCGGTGTAGAATGGTGTTAGGGAGCCATCAAGAGCTTCGGGTGGGACTGGAAATTTCTCTTGGGTTTTGAAAGGGCAATTTAGTTCCAAGCAATCTCAGAATGTGTTTCTGACAGATATATTATGAATTTTTAGTGCCTCACCTCTTGTCTGCCTCCCGGTCCGTGAGGTGGAACCACGACTTTTTTTTATTCACTTCCAGCCACTGCCAGACCCTGGAGAACGACTCCGGGTCTGAGGCTGCCTCCTCCCCAAACAACTCTATTTGTCTTGAGGTTTGGCCCTACACAGTGGCAGCTTCTGTGTCACGCAAGGCTTCTCTCCACCTCGGTCTCAGACACTGTCGACATTCAGGCCCAGACAGTTCTTCGTGGTGGGGGCAGTCTGTGCACTAAGAGGTTTAGCAGCATTCTTGGCCCCTACCCACTAGAAGCCATTAGCAACTCCTGAGAACCAAGAATGTCTCTGAACATTGTCAAGAGTCCCCTGCCCCTGGTGGGGGAGTGGGGGGTGCGGAAGCAGGCAATATCTCCCCGGATTGGGATGTTGTGGTACAATGGAAAACCCCCAGTCCAAAAATACTGATGCTCAAATTCCAGCTTGAGTGCCCTTTGGTTGGGTGACCTTGACCGCATCTGTGAGAGCTCAGGACCCCCGTCTCAGGAAGGGGCTGTGAGAATCCAGCCAGAAAATGTGGTAGGTTTCAGCGTGCTTGTCCACTGAGGCCTGATCTCCCGTCCTCTGTTTTTTAGTTAATGGTAAGGATTATGTTAAAATGTGCGGTAAATAATGAAAATCCAGCTTTTTTATTTCACCAGAGGTATGCTCCCAGCCCTTGTGCACAAACTGGTTTAGTTCAGGGTAGATTTAATGCTCTTGGAGATCTTGCTTTATCATCGGAAAGGGAAGATGTTTAACTTCAGGTGGTATCTTTTATGTGCCCCTCGATAGCTGCTCCCACGCAGTTAATGGCACCCAGCTAATTATAGACGGAGTTGCCTTCGGGTTGTAAACATAGCTCTGGGTGATTGCACACTTTCATTTATCCGTCCTCTTTGCATTCGTTCCTATTTGCATTTCTACGTCTCCCACAGCTGACACTTGTTGTTTAATTTTGTGATTCCAAAGCACTTTTCTGATTGCTCTACGCCTACTGGCAAGGCTCCCCATCAGGCGAGTCTCTGGTAGCCTCCTCCGGCTCTGCCCTCTTTATTTCTTCCCTGCTTTTGGAGGGGAGCCAGTTGTTGGGGGACTCACATCTGCCGCGGAGCCCGGGCATAATGAGTCATTGTTCTTCTGAGAAGCTCGTTGGTGGCAGCTCCCTTTCAGCTGCGACGTTATACGGGACCTTGTCTCCTTTTTCTCCAGATTACACCTGGGGACCCGCTGCATTTTGTTATAATGACAAGAGTCACCTTTCTTTCTCTCTTACAAAGTGAGATTGACCTTCCTTCTGTCTCTGAAAGAAGCACGATTTAAAAAACAAAAAGTCTGAAGCAATCAGCTCCCGTAGCCTAATCTGAAATTACTGAAACAAAAAATTCCATTAAGAATTTAGCCCTGGCGCTGAGAACAGGCGACCTCTACCTTTTTAAGCCTTTCATGCCTTTCTGTTTCTTAAAATAAACAAGACAGCTTCGTGTGTCCTGCTTTCTGTAAAAGGTGTATCAGTGAGTTGAATAAAACGTGTGTCGTTAGTTTTCCCAAGCTAGTAACACAGACGGCGTTGCTCAAAAGAGCCATATGCATGACGAGCATTCGGATAGCTAATATCTGATTGCATTTCTATAATTTATTAATCCTGTAAAAATAAAAGCCATTGTTTATTTTTCTATTTTCTTTTCTATTTTCACACGAGCCCTGGATTGGAAAGTTCCCTGTTTCCCCACGTGCCCTATTCTCCCTTCCTGCGGGAATAACAGACAGCAAGCAACCTTGTGGGTACAAAGTGTGTTGCTCATCCTGCCTGCTGTATATAAAGTTTAATGGGACTCTCCGTGTAGACAAGTTTGTAAGAAAACAGAAACATCACCAACTCCACATGACAGACAAAACCTCTAGGACGGACCAAACTCCCGCCCCCCGACACCCGCCCCCCGGGTGGACTTTTCAGATGTTGTAGTATGTTTGCTTTGCTACCCCCTAAACTCAAGGAACGTCACATTTCTGCCCTAGATACAGTCGCCCTGACTTCACACATCTTCAAACAAGTTCTGTATTTAAACAAGTAACGGTGTGGATGGATGCTTATGTTACCAACAGTAGCAGGTAGTAACTACGTGGACAGACTTAGACGCACGTAATAGCTGTGTCCATTACAGGAGGAATAAGCAAACGTTTATCAATCAAATAGTCAAAGCAACCTGCCTGTGACGGTCACACTAGTGTTCCTATTCGGTGGGGGGGCGGGGGGCGGGGAGGAAAGCATTGCTTATTTAATATTCGTGTAACAATCACTTCTGAAACATGCTGTCCAGATATACAATATGCATATAGTCCACATACAGACTAGCTCGGTTGAGGTGTGGTTCGTAGGCAGAGTATAACGTTAATATTTTGAGAAAGGCATTATTTTAATTTTCATTTATTAACACACGCGTACATGATGGCGCAATTAAAATGCTTATTTTTCACACAAGGACCATCCCAGCTCAGCCAAGCTTGCGTTCTTTGGTCTTACCCCGTTGACTTTCTCAAGTCAGAGGGAGTCTCTTTCCGGGAGACCCACACTTCAGCCCAGGACTAACTTCCCAGTGGAGAGTCCGCTGGACCAGTGCGGCTGCCTGAGCTACTATCCCTAACATAAGCACCCACACCCTTACTTGACAAGCACTGCTCCCAAGCTCACAAACCTTTTCCCCAGCCCCCTGCCGAAGCCCCCGTCCTGAGCGGACTCCAGGAGACAGGATACAAACCCCTTCTTTATTATATGAATGATAAATATTTATTTATAAATACTAACATTTGTAAAGCTTTTTGCACAAATTAGGAGCTCGACGCTCTTTATAAAACAACATTAACAAAATTATTTCATTTACCTTCACGCTAACCCCCCGTGTGAGGGACTAGTGTCAATCAGGCGGGATGCATAAAAAGTGTGGGTTGATTAAACTTAGGTACAACTATTCTGGGAATTTTCGAGGGCAGGGGGGAATTTGTAACCACCTATAATGTATATCAAAAAGGTTGCTTATAAAATGTTCTCCTGCGACATCCTTTACAGTGAAATAATCTCTCTTTTTCTCTGGCAAACCTTTAAATTCAACCAGTTTACCTTTGTCATATCAAACTGCACCAAAGTGCAGATATTATTTCTTCCTGTGGTGTCTCACCCAGCCCTGTCAGGTCACATTAACCCAGTTACCAGTGGAACAAAAACGCAATTGGCCAAAGGTTATATTTCTTTGTCATGAGCACAAGAGAGCGGGAGGACATGCCAGACGAGGGCTTTCAGCAAATTACAGCCAGGATTTGGGTTTCTTCCCAGTATTCTCCAGCCTACCCTCCCTTCTCTCCCAGAAACGCACACGCCATGTTACCCTTGGTGGGGTGTTTGCCAAATTCATGTTCTGCTTTGTTTTGTTTTGTTTTGTTTTGTTTATTTTTAAAGATGCATCTATAACAGAAAATGCTGCTGAATTTACTTCAGCATGCCAAGCAATTTAAGAGGCGCTTAGAGATTTCTCGTGTAATTACGCGTTAGAGTTTTCAGAGAGCTTTGCTATAACCCTCAGGAGATAGGCTAAAGGTGTTTTGTAAAGCCTCACTTTACAGATGAGAATACTAAGTTCCAGGGAGATGGAATGACTCGCCCTGCAGTTACATGTAGTAAAATAAAGGCCCCAATGTGTGTTGATTCTAGAACAGTCTACATTACGGTTGAGTATTAGAGCTCACTCGGAGAGGATGCTGTCTGGAGGGACTGGGGTTTCTGGGGTTGTTCTGACAACAAGAAGAGTCTGGGTGAGAAGCAGAAAAGCTGGGGACACTGTAACAAGTGTGAGAAGAGGCAGGCAGGGTCCAGCCCCCCCACCACCATGGACAGCAGGTGTTAGCCTGCCCCCCCACCATGCACAGCAGGTGTTAGCCTGCCCCCCTCACCATGCACAGCAGGTGTTAGCCTGCCCTCCCCATGCACAGCAGGTGTCAGCCTGCCCCCCCCCAAGCACAGGAGATGTTAGCTTGCCCCCCATGCACAGCAGGTGTTAGCCTGCCCTCCCCATGCACAGCAGGTGTCAGCCTGCCCCCCCCAAGCACAGGAGATGTTAGCTTGCCCCCCCATGCACAGCAGGTGTTAGCCTGCCCTCCCCATGCACAGCAGGTGTTAGCCTGCCCCCCCCACCATGCACAGCAGGTGTTAGCCTGCCCCCCCTCACCATGCACAGCAGATGTTAGCCTGCCCCCCCCATGCACAGCAGGTGTTAGCCTGCCCTCCCCATGCACAGCAGGTGTTAGCCTGCCCCCCCAAGCACAGCAGATGTTAGCCTGCCCCCCCATGCACAGCAGGTGTTAGCCTGCCCTCCCCATGCACAGCAGGTGTTAGCCTGCCCCCCCAAGCACAGCAGATGTTAGCCTGCCCCCCCATGCACAGCAGGTGTCAGCCTGCCCCCCACCATGCACAGCAGGTGTTAGCTTGCCCCCCTCCATGAACAGCAGGTGTTAGCCTGCCCCTCCCCATCATGCACAGCAGGTGTTAGCCTGGGATAATAGCAGAGAGGAAGGAGCACACAGGGAAATCCCGGTGAACTTCTAAGTAAATCATCTTTTCCCGGATGATTTATGGCATTGCTGAGCTGGAATCACAGACTAACACAACCTCTAGGGCAAAGGAGCCAATGAAGAGAATGCTTGCTAACAGAATGGTACGAAGCAGGGGGTCCTCAAATTATTTTCCCTGCACACCCCATACAAAATTTTGAAAACCGTGTACCTCCTCACAAGCATTTAAGTTCATCTGTACATTTCTTCCTAGGTGTTTGCAAAAAAAAATGACATTTCTTGAATGTAAATACTGACCTTTTTTTTTTCCAAGAAGTAAAATAGCACTCCTTTGAATGACTGAAGTAGGATCTATACGCTGCAGGGATTCGATATCCACATCACTCACTTTATAAATATGTGCACAAGATCTTTACCAGGGAATTCGCGTCATGCCTTTCACTCTGGCATTCCCAGTCCACTCCCCACCCCACTCCCCATCCCCAAAGCACCGTGTTTTCATGTTGGAAGATATTTAATGGGTCACCTACTATGTATCTCTGTTACCAGAATATGTGCAAAATTTTTAAAGTCTTTAAATTTCTTTAGAAACAGGATGTTCTACTGTTATTATCTTCCCTGGGTTCTCATTAAAATGATTAGTACTAGGGGTGCCTGGGTGGCTCAGTCAGTCAAGTGTCTAACTTGTGATTTCAGCTCAAGTCATGATCTCACACTTCCTGAGTTCAAGCCCTGCATTGGGCTCTGGGCTCATAGCGGGGAGATTCTCTCTCCCTCTCTCTCTACCCCTCCCCTGCATGCGTTTTCTCTCTCTCTCTCTCTCTCTCTCAAAATAAATAAACATTAAAAAAAATTTAGTGATTGGTTCTACACAATCAAAACAACAAGAATACCTTGCAAATTTTGATGAATAATCATCAGACAAAAAGTCAAATGTCAATGGTAATGCACATCTGAATGACATGAACAAATGCTATCGGCCTCTGGGATGAGGGAGAGTTCAGTGCAAATTCTTTTTCTGTATTTAATTTTTATTAATATGCACTAAATAACTTTGTTCCTATGAGTAGATTATAATAGAAGTCTTTTCCTAGCAGTGTCATTCCATTTTAAAAAACTCATTTGCAGGTATATGCCAGAAAATGCCATAATGGTCTATCATCAAAAACTATTTTTAATTTTCAAATTTTGGGAAGCAAACAATTAGAAACAAAAGAATTTATTACCCAGCCAGCATAGTAACACATGCTTTCAGTTTCTGGGAAGTATACCAAAAAGGCTTTATGAGGCTCTAACAAGTAACTATTAATTATACCTTTATTTTGTAAATTTAGAAATCCTTTGTTTACTTTAATATATTCAGAGAGGACTGAAAAAAATCTAAATATTGTTATTTTTAATATACCTTTGCCAGTAAAATCTTTTGATGCAAGTATTTGGCAAACTCAGTCCTCATCATCAACCCAATCAACAAGATCGGACCAAGTGGATTTATTTTTTGATGTAAATAACCATGCTAATATGAATTCCGAAGAACGTTGTGAATGTCACTAAAAATAGATATCCATCTCGCAAGACGTATTATGAAACTCAGGATCAGAATGACAGTGTCTGTTAACTTAACCATTTCATAATGCTTAAGAAACAAGAATAAACTATTCTGGTACTAAATTTGTAATAAAGGAATATTATATGTAGGTGAAATTATGTTGTTTATGAAGCAAGGGTGGCCTGGAATCCCTTGATATTGCCTGTGTGTGCACATATTAAATGCATTTTGGTGTTAAGCATCTGTGAATTATTAAGAGCCATGTGCAATAATTCAGAAATGACTCCATCAATAATCAGACTTTTTCTACATATTTCAAGAAAGGCATATAGGTATGTATATATGTGTATATACGTATATAAAAATATATATGTATATTTCTGGTTCAGCAGCCAGCATATCATTTTTTTCGTCAATAGGAGGTGGAAATAGTAAACACCATAATATGAAATACAGTGAGTATTGACTATTCTTAAATATTTTATGATGTGATTCAAAATAATACAGGTTTTGGGGTGCCTGAAGTTTCAGTCAGCTAAGCATCTTGGTTTCAACTCAGGTCATGATCTCATGGTTTGTGGGTTTAAGCCTCACATCAGGCTCTGTGCTGACAGTATGGAGTCTGCTTGGGATTCTCTCCCTCCCTCTCTCTCTCTGCCCCTCCCCTGCTTGTGCACTAAATCTAAAAGGAACCACGTCAAATTTTATCTGCAGATTTGATCCAGTACAAAATGTAAAAATTTGATAGTCCCTGAAAATATTTAAGTTACATTGAAAAGAATGAGCTGTTTCAACTGTTCAAAATGTCTTTCTTTCCAGCTAGTGTTACACCCTAGGAATGAGTATTGAGACTTACCCATCATAATTGCTTACATTGAATACATGGGGGGAAAGCCATTTCAGCATTCAGTAGTTGTCAGCCATTTTCTCTCTTCACTCAGAATCCTCCCCAAGAGCAGTGCATTTACTGACAATAGGAGAAAGAAAAGGTTAAACCATTAAACAAAAATTGAGCCAAACCTGCTTTCCTCCCCACTGCCCACATTCTACAATATGCCTGAGTTTAGAACATCCTAATGAGGGACAAAATTCCCCATATAGGTCACCTGCTTCATGCTTAACTGCAATTTCTAGAAGACCTGGAAACACCTCAAGTGCTAAGGTGGGTCTTTCATGCCTGATTATTTCCTCAAGGAAGCTTTGCCCAAAATAGATTTTAGAATCATCCTTGTTTGGTGCCCAGGAGATTTTTTCCACCCAGTAGTGAGAGTGCGGAAGGTGAAGGTGTCTTGCTTTTGCAAAGTAGAAGAGGGGCTATTTTTAAAAGAGGAACGTGGGAAAGGAAAACCCACATGAGGCCAGGATCCAGTGCCCCCAGAAATGGAGGCTCTGAAATGGATTCCCTTAAACTCGTGGTGCTTGGAAAGTCTTCTCACCATGCCCCAGGGGTCCAAGGTCACTTGTGTAAGCGCCCTCAATGGTGATGCTGTTGACCCAGTGAGGCTCACAGGTGCCTGTGGGAGACCAGAGGTGGGCAACTCCAGTACCTGTTTGAGTCCAGGCCGCCTGGAGGTCATCACTGCCGGGTGTCAACTGATGTCACTGTCATGGTTTCACCCACAGACCATCGCCATGGTTTCGCTACATCTCAGAGCTTCAGAGCCACAGCTGGAAGGGACCCAAGACATCTTCTGATACAGATCTCTGATTTAAGAGATGAGGAAGCAGAGGCCTGGGGGCTCAGTGACATGCCAGCCAGAGTGAGAGGCCCATCTGGGGCACCCTTTTGAGCATGCTCTCTGGATTCTGGGTTGCTGATGGATGACACCAAAGATTAGAGTCATCTGGCAAAGAAGCTCCCTGCTCCCAGCACTTGGACTCTCATGTCCAATTAGCTGCTGACGGATGGGGACCACAGGAATATCCCAGGGGGACCTCGGACTTTAACTACTTTGTCTAAATTACTAACCCAACCTCTGAAGCATTTCTCAGGAGCATTCTGAGGAAAAAGAAGATAGAAATAGATTTTTGCACTCTCCCTTTTTACTGTATATTATGCCATATGTGTTTAGGAATAATTCATTGAGGAATGAAAAATTATTTTCAGTATTTCCCAATTTTTTTTTTTCTTTTGCAATTGGTCCTCTATTTCAGGTATCAGAGCTAAGGCCAACACCATGCATAGTAGGATAATCAATTAACCACACTCTCTGATAATCCCTGATTATCTGATGGTCACTTGTAGGAAAGTGTTTGGGGGGGAATAAAGACTCCGAACAGGAACAGACTGAACCACACTCGTGCCTGACAGATCCCAGAGTTGGGAAATGAAGGTCCAGCTCCTCCATGGGCAACAGAAGGCTACTTTTTTTCTCCCTCCATCAGTGCCTCCCAGTAGCCTTGAGCAGTCCTCTCTAAGAACAGAGGCAGAGTTCTTAATGGTCTTCTGACCTAGCATCCTACTTCAAAAGAAGCCAGAATACAAAGTAGAGAAATCTCCAAAGGTCTCTCACATTTCTGCATGATTTGCAAGAAGAAGCACAGACTATCTTTCCAAGGATATTTGTACAGGGGTAGTAATACTATCCCCTTCCAGAGCAAAGGGTAAGTTTGCTTATAATAAAGATAATATCTCCCTTTGGAGATAAGAGCAGGCTGGCTCACTGCCTGTTATAAAAGACTTTGGATTCTCTAAGCTCAGGGTTCCCCACCTGTAACACCCACTGCCCATGCAGATACCACCTGGGTCCACCTCATAGCACCCTATGAGAGCTGGGATTTGGAGGATCAGCACAAGAATAAAGGTATCACTGTGAATAATACATGATCCTTTGTCTCTGACCCAGGAGTCTCTTATCTTCTGCCATGATCCATGGATCTAGGCCAGGCTAACCTGTTAGTTTTCGGGGAGGGCCAGACTTCAGACCCTCTTGACAAGGGTCAAGT
Source organism: Lynx rufus (assembly GCF_022079265.1). NCBI lineage: Eukaryota > Metazoa > Chordata > Mammalia > Carnivora > Felidae > Lynx > Lynx rufus. The sequence continues at coordinate 1,145,911 of NW_025814878.1, forward strand.
TCTTGACAATTCAGTTCCTGACAAGAATTAAAATGCAGTTTTCTGCCGATAGCGTTTCCAGTCACTCAAACACTTGTCCTCCCTAGGGGACAATTGTTCTGCCCACAGAATGAGTCCAGAACTCACCTTCCTCCCGCATACCCTTAGGCCTATGCCTCTTCCTAGACTCCTTTTCCCCATTAGTCAGCTGTAGCCTGGACCTGAGACCTGCCAGTGACTGGTCTCTGTGATTCACAGGACAGTGACTTATTCTCCACATTCACAGTCTCCCAATTTCATCTCACAGATCTTCTTCTTGGCTGTGCCCTGTCTCCTCCATCCCTACTCTGCTCTGCATATCCCACCTGAATATCTCAGTAGCCTCCTGTCATGAAATGTAGCCTCAACCCCCCAACCACCCTCCGCAAGCCACCAGAACCTGCATGCAGCTCTGTGCTGGGACTCAGCTCCCTGCCCTGCACCTAACCAGGGTCTTGGCTCCAGGGATCAGCCCACCGCCCCATGTGGCACACTTTGTCCCTCCCTCACCCTTGCATCCTGTGTCCCACACCCACACATAAGCACTCACACACTATTTTATTGTAATGACCTGCTTACTTGCCCACACCTGGCGATCAGCTCCCTGAGGGCAGGAACCTCGCCTGCCTTGTCCCCAGTATATCCCACACTGAGGCCAGCACCTGGCATGCATCACACACTAGGTCAATATTTGTTGGGTGGATTTATAAATGAGTAAATTGGCAAATGAGCAAGAATGCAAATGTTTTCTCTTATATGCCATGCAGTGTGATATTGGTGATCAGAGCATTAAGGGAAAGGTATATATCTCAGGGCACGTTCAAGGTCAGTAAATGGTCTGTCTGTAGGTGTCCTGCCTAAGGGAAGTATCACTTCAGCACATTTTAAATGATCTCTTGGTCATGAGCAAAGTTGCCCCCCTTCTTGAACAGCAAACCTGAATAGATATGCCACCATTCCAATCTTAGGGCATAAAAGTAAACCTGCCCATCAGGAGAAGGTGGGGAGGAGCCAAGCACCCTGGGCCATGGGTCAGCTCATGCTATAGGCCTGGTTAGCAACACTGGCAGAATGGCCACATAGCGCTTACACAGCCATCTTTCTAAAAAAAAAAAAAAACATGGTTTTAAATATGTGCATGTGCACACACACACAAACACAAGAAGATGGAGGTCTTCAAAGGTAGAAGTACTCAGGTAGAAAAATAAAAGAAAAATATGAATGTGTGTTTCATTATGAACCTTAATATGTGTGGACTGTAGATTGTTGAGTCGGGCAGGAACAGTTGATCACAAACTACCCTTCAGACACAGGAAAACACAGAACACAGCAAACCCTCTAAATGACCAAACACAGCCATAGTGCAACACACTTAGAAACAGAAGAAGGCTCAATGACCCTTCTGGTCGCTGCCCTGGAAGTGGTCACTAGTGACACCGTCTGTCTTCCTTTGATGCTGGTGTGGCTGATGAAGGCAGCAGAGCCCAGTGATTCACAGGGTTCCATCCACTTCCCCGAGCCCAGCGGTGTGAATAGCCCCTCTGTCCATCTCTGCCAGCCCCAGCAGGAATTTGACACCTTTCACCATGAGATGTCATTAAGTCATCACCCTCTGTATGGGGACACGCTGGAGTCCTTTGATAAAGGGTTGAATTCTTTTAAAGCAATTATTAATGTATTTCACTCAGAATGTTAGTAAAGAAAGAACTTGGCCTATAAGGCACTGGGATCAAGATTTATGATTTTGAGGAAATGCTCCCCATAGTACAAGTACCACAAACCCCCTACTGCAATGATGGGCGTGTCCCCCTCTGCTAGGACCTTCCAAGCACCTCTCCAAACCAAAAACTTCTTTCCAGTGGTGGACACTTCTGCTTTTGGGTGCATTGATAGGATTTATCTTAGTCTGAAATAGTGCCTAGACAGAAGTGGTTTGCTTCATGTATGAGAGGAGGCAACACGAACCGCTGAACACAACCTATGTTAATCTGCACATTGCAAGTGAAATGGGAGACTTGTTGAAAGGCCTACAGTTTATCCTTCCATGATGTTCGTGAAATGCAACTATTATGGAGGACTTTGTGTATCAATCTGAATACCTCCAGGCTCACCAAACGCCTAAATGTAGAAAACAGTGGAAGCTAAGCAACGCTGTCCTTAAGACAGATAAGTGACAGACGATAGATGGATACTAGATAATAGACAGGTGATAGATATCTTACATCCGTATCTCAAAATGCCTTGTAATCACGTTTCACATGTCAGATTTCATGTAATAATTGCTAATTATTAGCAACTCAGACAAGAGATAGGCTTGTGATATTGCCCCTTAAATTCTGTGGCCTTTTCAGTAAGTCAGAGGAATTTAAAAAAACAAAAACAAAAAAACCAACTCACTGAGCCAGTCCTATCTGAGTTCTCTCCCAGCTGAGTGTTCTGTCAGCTGGTACCTTGGGTAGCTTATACAACTTTTTTTGGAGTTTATTTATTTATTTTTTGAGAGACAGCACGGGCAGGGAAGCGGCAGAGAGAGAAGGAGAAAGAGAACCCCAAGCAGGCCCCGTGCTGTCAGTGCAGAGCCTGATATGGAGCTCAAACCCATGAACAATCAGATCATGACCTGAGCTGAAACCAAGAGTCAGAAGCTTAGCCAGCTGAGCCACCCAGGCGCCCAAGCTTATTCAACTTCTAAGGCCTTGGATACTTAGAGGCAGTGGGTATTTCATTTTCTCTCTTCCTTTTTACTAATTTCCTTTCTCTTCTCTTCCTCTTTTTGAATTCGTTTTATTTTTAATTTTCCCCTCCTGCCTCATATTATTTTCACACCCCTACAGCTTGTATTCAGACTCTTCATTAAGAACCTGGATAGCTATCCCTCGTCCTCATTAATTCCCCCTGAACATCCCACTTGGGAACGCATTACCGTCCTCCCTACCCACTTCTGACACCAGGGACTTGTCTTCAGAAGGATGAGGGGACAGACCACTGTCGCTCACAGAAATCCTGTGGGCCCACTCATCTCCTGAGGAACAGAGGCACCATGTGAATGTGAAGAGATTAGTGCATCTAATGAGTTGAATCTGTATTATACGTACATAAGACCATATTGTATAAAACATGAACTCTTGCATGCTTGGACAAATGAGTCTCCTCACAATCCTTTAAGAACGTGTCTGCCCCAAATGCAGTTGCATTCTTGACTTCCATGAGAAGATAGTTCACTGGGGAGTGATGAAACACCTTGCTTTGTCTGAGACGGAAGTAGCCGTAGCCACTAGTCCATGGTCTGGTCTATCAAAAATGAAAAGCAAGCAGGGGCGCGTGGGTGGCTCAGTCGGTTAAGCCTTCGACTCTTGATTTTCGGCTCAGGTCGTGATCCCAGGGTTGTGAGATCAAGCCCCCTGTAGGGCTCCGCATTGGGCGTGGAGTTTAAGATTCTCTCTTTCTCCCTCTGCCCCTCCCCAACTCACGCTCTCTTTCTAAATAATAATAATAATAATAATAATAATAATAATAATAAATGAAAAGCAATTAAACGGAATCACTGCCTGGATTCTGATCTCAAAAGATGAGGGATATTGAGAGACTTTGGGACTAGCCTTGGATACAGATTGAGCCACAGACCTAAAGCCATCTCTCCCTGAAGCTCATCTCAGTGCCTGATGAATAAGCCACTGGAATCTTTTACGATGGATTGTGATAGACAAGAATAGCAAGAGTTACAAAATTTCATATGGGATTTTAATGTATGCAGTGACAATATTCTAGAGGCCACATTTTGATGGGGGTGGGGCGGGTAAAGCAAAGACATGAAATGAAGAAACACAGTGTTCTCAGTACAATCTACCCCCTGCTGTACAGGTTTCGGTGGACTTGGGACTCTGTAATCAAACCAGCTAGTCTGAACCCCAGCTCTGTCACTTATTAACAGAGGAAATAGTTACTTACCTCTCTGGGATACAATGTTCTGCTATGTTAAAGTGTATATGTGTGCATGCATGTGAGTGTGTGTAAATTGTGTGTGTGTGTGTGTGTGTGTGTGTGTGTGTGTGTGTGACCAGGAGAGAGAAATACCTAGTTAGATAGGTATTAGGTAAATCTCCACAAAGATTCACAGAAATAAAAAGAAACCCCCAGGCAGGACATATATAACATACGCCTATGATTAAGCTGGGAACTCACCACTACTTTCTTAAACACCTACAGACAAAGAAGGTCCCCTAATCCCCCTCCACAACCCAGTCCCACTCTTCAGAGCATTTTTAACGAGGAAGTTCTGCCTGTATCTTAGCAATTGTCTCTTCGAAGTTAAGATACAGAACGGTTTCATGTTACCCAAGGCCCCTGCACTGGCTTATCCACTGGGGCCACTACTCCAGGATAAGTAATACTCATTCCTAGATACTGGAATTCCTTCGAGACTTTGACTGTTCTCAGTAGGTCTGCTTAAATCCTCTCCAAGCCCCCCACTCCCCATTTTGGTACAAGAGGTGGCCACAGTGCTATGACGACTCTCTAGGGGAAAGTTATGGACATGCTGGCAGGTCCTACGGGCCGTACTCCAGTCTGCAAGATACCTTCGTGCTTCATCAGTGAACATCTCTGCCTTGTGCATATATAGTCTATAAACTTAAAAAAAAAATTTAATAACAAAAACTGTATTCATTCTACTGATATTTATCAGCACTGCCTATGTTCCAGGTATTTTTCTGGTCAATAGATCTACAATAATAAAACCCAAAGTTCCTGCCCTCTTATAGACAGATGGTGGTGACAAATGACATCCTCTAAGGGGTGAAACTGGTGGGGTGGTGGGGACACAGGGAGGGTGCTCTGGTGAGAGCACTTAGAGAAGACCTCTCCAAAGAGGCAACTTTAACCTGAGATCAGCAAACTTCGTGAACCCTAGCCTGCGATTGACAAGGAATCTAAATCTGCAAATGTTTTGCTTGTCATCGGCCCCAAATCAAGGAATTTTAAGATGTGCTTTGTCATCCGCATTACGGAGCTTGACAAACGCAGACTATTCACCATTCAAATAAGTGTTCTTCATGCATGGATAAGTGTACAAGTTTTCCCAAATAAGATTCAGACAGTTACAATGCGTAACTGAATCACAGCGCTCACCTCCCTGTTCTGCACATGTAAGCCGAGAGTTACAAAATATCCATCAACTGTTATCCACTGGCGTCCTGACACCCTGTATATGGGGAAGCAGAGTAAAGGCATGATGATAACCCTTCAGATTCTAGAGAAGAAAAACGGTCTTTAATGCCCTGCTGTTCATTTCGGGGGCAGATTTTCTCCAATGAGGACGTCAAACCAGACTCATGTGAGGATGTCGTAAATTAAGGATGCTGATATCCCCCAACCCGCTGCACTTGTCAGGTCTGTTCTGAGAGCGCCACTGCTCTTGATGAATCAAGGCCTTCCGTTGTCAGTGCATTTCTCACTTAATACGATACTGAGGTGTGAGTGGATTTATTGGAAATATAAATGCTTTCTAAAAGCCACAAATAAAATGTCTGAATGCATGCCCAGCCTGTCTCCTATTTTGGTCCACATGCTGTGAGTGATGTGGCAGCTGATGCCTGCTACACTAGAAGAGGGCTCTCCTTGGCAACGTGATCATTGGCATCATCCCTGTTTATTTATGCACGTCTGGAATGCAAGGCCAGCACGTGACTTCTCATCTGGAAGTTGCCAGCCTAGAAGAAGTAGCTTTAAAATACAAGTCATTTGCCTCCTGGACACTTTTTTTCCTTTTCCTTCCTTCCTTCCTTCTTTCCTCCTTCCTTCCTTCCTTCCTTTCTTCCTTCCTTCCTTCTTTCCTCCTTCCTTCCTTCCTTCCTTCCTTCCTCCTTCCTTCCTTCCTTCCTTCCTTCCTTCCTTCCTTCCTTCCTTCTTTCCTTCTTCCTTCCTTCCTTCCTTCCTTCCTTCCTTCCTTCCTTCCTCCTTCCTTCTTTCCTCCTTCCTTCCTTCCTTCCTTCCTTCCTTCCTCCTTCCTTCCTTCCTTCTTTCCTTCCTTCCTTCTTTCCTTCCTTCTTTCCTTCCTTCCTTCCTTCCTTCCTTCTTTCCTTCCTTCCTTCCTTCCTTCTTTCCTTCTTCCTTCCTTCCTTCCTTCCTTCCTTCCTTCCTTCCTTCCTTCTTTCCTTCCTTCTTTCCTCCTTCCTTCCTTCCTTCCTTCCTTCCTTCCTTCCTCCTTCCTTCCTTCTTTCCTTCTTCCTTCCTTCCTTCCTTCCTTCCTTCCTTCCTTCCTTCCTTCCTCCCCTTTTTGAATTTCCTCCTTTTCCATAGTTTTTTCAGTACAGAGAAAAGGCACATAGTAAGGAAACAAGAAATTGGAGTATAAACAGAAAGAATATGTAGAAGAATATAGGCATTGGTCAAAGAAAGAGAAGAAATAGGCATAAGGTTAATTTTCTTGGGACTTTGTTTTTATCCTTGTTTTCTCCAGGTTTTTTTTTGTTTGTTTTTGGTTGATGTTGTTTGGCTTTGGGTGCTGAACTGAGATGGAATCTAGGTTAGTATCTTTGATGTGGACCCCTCTTTGATTAGAGGCCTCTTCTTATGCTAACATTAGGCACTTTAATTTCCCTCTAATTTATGGTCTCTTTAGAACAGTACACAACATCCAGGATTGGAAACACGACCAAGAGGCAGATTTCACTTTCTGGTCTAGCTCCCTTCTGTGATCTCAGGGGCCTCTTGCATGGTGCTGGGGGCATGGAAAAAGGAACGTCATCTGTAGAAGTTACAACATATTCTCTAAGCACCCCCACGCTGATCCTTCCTAATTTTTAGTGAAGATTAAATGTGATTACTGCATGGGCTCAGGGCATTGGTTATGACCCAGCAAGCAGTTAAACTCCAGGCATAACTGCCAATACCCAACTCCCTTCTGACCACTTTTCTACAACTTTTGAATGGAGATTCTGCACTCGCTAGTTAATTGTTTAGAAAAGACTGATTTTTGCTATTCAGAGTGTCCTGAGTACCTCCATATATGTTGAGAATTTAGTGTGTTTAAATTAATATGTAAGTGCCCAAACCTAAGTATTCATTCAAAACAGCAGTGAGTAGGGGTGCCTGGGTGGCTCAGTCGGTTGAGCGGCCGACTTCGGCTCAGGTCATGATCTCGCGGTCCGTGAGTTCAAGCCCCGTGTCGGGCTCTGGGCTGACAGCTCAGAGCCTGGAGCCTGTTTCAGATTCTGTGTCTCCCTCTCTCTGGCCCTCCCCCGTTCATGCTCTATCTCTCTCTGTCTCAAAAATAAATAAACATTAAAAAAAAATTTTTTTTTTCAAAACAGCAGTGAGTAGTAAGTGCTTGGACTTTTCCTGGTTGTGGATTCTGGCAGAGGCCTCAGCATCCCCGGGGCTGCCTGGAGGGTTGACACTCATCCGGATGAACTTCAGGTTATTTTCTTACACCATCTCTCAAAAGCACAAGGAAAAGGAAGACTCCCTGTCTCTATGTATATTCTTTCCAATGACTGTCTTGTGGTCCGTCCCGTGTTCCTTCAATGGCTCAGGTACAAAAGTAAAGTTAGCAGGGGATACGAATTTCAGAAAAGTAAGAACTTCAGTGAGTGGATTTACAACTCCATGGTGTTGAGGAAAATCATGAATTCTATAGCACATTCTTTAATGTGGCAAAATGGGAAAAACGTAAGACCCAGCATACTGCCATATCTGGGTTCAAATTCTCTCTTCAATTATGTTACCTTGGACATGTAACTTAATCTCTCTAGGCCTTAATTTCCTCATTTGCAAAACCAAGATGTTAATATCAAAACGAAATAAAACCACTCATATCAAAAGCCCATCAGCTCTGCCTGGTACCAACAATTGACATTTGTAGTAATTTGTATATTGTCACTTTAAACCTGTAAATAAAGCAGCTTTAGAACTTTGCGGAGCTTAGCTTATCTGCACGTAGAGGTGTTGTTTCTTTAACTACCTTTATAGAAATGTTGTGAAAGTTAAAAGAAATGTGGGTAAAATGGGTAGCACAGTGTGAAACAATGGTGGCTGTCCTCTTGGTTTAGTGCCGGGGTGAAGCCCTTTTCCCTTCCAGGCTTTTCTGTTGTCACTTCCCTTGGTGGGGCGTAGAGTCTCTCTTCTGCTCCTTAGACTAATACTGCCAGGCTGCCCACACTTTCCAAGGGAAAGCCATTCAGCTGTCTCTTGGTTTCATCTCTTTCCTGCCTCAATCTTCAGATTTCTAAAAGCCCCCTGAGGTCTTTACAAACTCAAATGCACATTGTCGTCATTGTCCAGCACACCCTGTCCCCAGTCCTGTTCCCAGCTGTCAGCAGCAACAAGGTGCCTGGCTGCTGTCCCTCAGAGGAGGGTCTGACTCCCCTGGTGCTCCACCCCCCCAGCCACACGCACCCTCATCAACATCTCAGATGCCCAAACTCACTCCCTTTCTGGAGCCTTTGAACTCTGCTCAGAAGCTGTCCGCCACCAAGCACGAGCCACTCACTCCTCCTCCCCTAGATAAAACCTACCCATGGCTCAGCTCTCCCTCTGGAGCCACTTGGAAGGAGCCTTCCATCATCTCTGATTAGGCTGAGGATTCCCTGGAACTGGGCTCCGTAGGATTTCATTCCCACCAAATGACGAAGGCTTCCCTAAATGCCCCGTAGTGTCAGTGGTGGAAACTGAACACTTCCATCTTTGAAAACTGCTGAAGATGAACACCTGTTCCTCACTGCACACTTGAGAGGAGGCTATTTACCGCTCACCTATCGTTATTTATTTACCTACTTAAATTTAAAATGCATCGTGTCTCTTACACGCCAGGCCCTGTGCTAGGAACTATCACAGACACTCCCTTTCCAATCCCTAGAGCAATCCCCTAGAGGCATCACTCTCCATGTGCCAGTGGGGGAGGTGAAATTCAGAGGGTGAGCAAACCACCCAGGGCACCACAGCCTAAGTGGAGGAGCTTTTGGTGCAAACAGAATCAAAAGTCAGAGGAAAGGTCATCTGTGTGGTGGTGAGGAACTTGGCTTCTAGGTCGATATCATCCGGGTTGGTCCTACATCAATGGCTACCTAACATCACCGTCTTCCTCAAGCCTCTGTTTCACCATATGTAAAATGGGTACATAAGAGGGGGGCTAAGTGAGATATGTCTGCAAAGCATATAACTCCAAGCCTAGCGCATTATGCTCGATGAGGGATCAGTGTATTATTTTCATTACATATACATGTGTTCTTTATTAATTTAACAGTTACTGGGTGAATATATAATTCTATATCCATGGTGTAAGTGATGTGTTTGCATTTAAAATACTTTCAGAGACTTGCTTTAATAATGTTTGATTTGCATGTGTTTCTACGCAGGCAGCAGTAGGTATCATTTTCTGACTTGTGCTGAAATACTGGAACCCTCCATTGCGTGTATCTGTAAATACCAATGTACTTTATAAGCAAAATCAATCGCCAAATGTTTATAGGGTCAGGCAGTTAGATGTGAGGTACAAATATGGTTTAGAAGGAATTCTTACAATGGTGCTAAAGTTCTAGAAGCAAATACGACGTGGGAGGCCATAGAAAGAGTGAATTGTTGTTCACACTTCAGCTTTGATTTGGAGACACCTGTGAAAGAAAATAATTCTTTCCCAGTACTTACTGGTTATTTTATTTCCAGAAAACATGCTTGTTATTTTAGCCGAGGCAATTGCCTTGGCTTTCCTCTATGGTTTATGGTAAATGAACAGTGACACCTATTGGTTGAAGATGATAATATTTGTTTACTAGGAAAAGCTACCATTCTCGCTTAGCTGTGTATGTATGTTCCCCAAAATAATGCCTAATGTTTTCATTTCAGGGGGCAAAGAGCCAACACCAGAGTTTGAAAGAAAAAAAATCAAACCACATAGAGACAGATACATGAATATAGGCAAATTCACTTTCTGGTATGAAGATTGCTCTTTTCTCCTCCAAAATGTGTGTGTGTGTGTGTGTGTGTGTGTGTGTGTGTGTGTGTGTGTGTGTTTTCCATAAAAATAGGCTCAACAGAACTGCTCCAAGTGGTTTAGTTCAAGTGCCAAGTAAAAATGTTGGCTGAGTCACCTGTTTTTCTTCTCTACATTGATTAAACAGATTGGCAGAGATTTCTCTACACTATTTGTCTAGCTCATTACATATTAATATTTCCAAAGTATATTTTCCCTCTCTGTAACTTTGTTATTCAAATATTTTTATTGACATGCAATGATGCCTTTTCAAGATGGCATCATCAACTTGACTGACAGTTTCATCCTGAAAGTTTTCGTTAGGATAATCAAGTTCAGAGAAGACAACACCATGCCAGCTGTAGGGCGGCGGCGGGGGCAGGGGGGTCACACTGTAATCTCATGCCTGGTGCCACAGAGCATGAAGAGTAGAGAAAGGATGGCCAGGGGGCTCAGACTCACCCAGGTCCAAATCCCCATGAAAAGCAAGTGAGGCAGGCTCCCTGGTGTCACTGTCACCAGGGGTGGGTCACTGACTCCAGCTCTAAAGCAAGCCCGGGGCCTAGAATGGAAAGTAAGTCAGACTTCATTCCTCCAGCTCAGCTTTGCCTGAGGCCCTGCACTTGGGGAATTGTTGGACATTGTTGACTTACCAAAGCCTGTATTTTTGTCCAATTTCATTCCCTGTGTGTAGAGGTTAACTCCCAAGGCGGGCAGGAGGGATGAGTAATGGAAAGCCCAAATCTCTGACACCATGTTGTGAAAGCTATTACCTGAGTTTTCACATCTGTAAAAATGTCTGACTTGCAGGACGGTTAAAGTTACAGGAGACAGAAGGTATGTTACCCCCAGCCCAGGGCCTGGTGAGTAACAAACACGGGCTCCTTTTTTCTTCCTCCTCATAAGACACAGATCTCATTCTCAGAGCTGTGTGGGAAGATAAATTTATACATTTTACATCAGAAATTAAATAAGTGAAATATGGCCCTAAAGTCATTGGATCAGTGACCGTCAAGAACCAGTCGCCTAAACTTTAGACCCACAGGCAAGTCCTATCCTCACTCTTGACCAGGGTCTAGAGAAAGCAATGGGCCATCAGCCCTCTAGGCTCATAGGAGTGAGCACAACCACATTTCACTCTTCTTCCTTGACTCTCTCCCCACTCCAGGCTCTCTTCTCTGTCTTCCTTCTCTTTCTTGCTCACCCTATCCCACAGCCTTAACCACTTCCATACAGATGGCCTCCCACACCAAATTTTACATCCTGAACTCTCTGCAAAGCCTTCAATCCTCCATTTACAGGGCCTGCTGGACATCTAGACAGGGAGGTCCCAAGGAGGAAAGGCCTCTGGGCAGGACAGATGGGTGGTAAATGTAGGTATAACAGCATTGACCCACCAGAGCGGTCATGGCACAAAATAATTGATCCAAGCCCTCAGCCAGACCCGCCAAATGCTAAAAGGAGCTCTAAATCTCCAGGACTTGTCTAGAAGCAATTCGTCTTTTTTCTGCTTAGAAATACGGGTCATTCTTTTTTGCTTATGTTGATAAGATTAAGAGCTAATAGGCAGCATGTATTTTTTCCTATCTGACTGTTAGGAGCTCCTAAGGAAAGCTTGTCTCTTATGAAGCAGCAGGCACTGGTGGGCTTGGGTAGAGAGGAAGGGGTACTGAATAAGAGCATGTTTCAATTTCCGTCAGTCTGTCTCGGTTTGAATTTGGACACCAAGAGCGCCTGGCTGGTCACCAGAGTGACTTTGGGTGAGCGTTTAATGACTCTGGCCTCATTCATGCTTTGATTCAACAAATATGCATTGGGTGCCATCTGTGTTCTAGGTATTGGGGATGCATTAGTAATCAAAAGAAGCAAAGATCCTGGCCCTCATGACTTAACATCAGTCCAAGAACAAGAAGCCCAGTAAATAATTAAATTGTCCAGATGTTAATGCAGCATTGGCAAACTTTTTCTGTAAGGTTCAGATAGTAAATATTTTGGACTTGAGGCCACTGGTCTCTGTTGCACGACTCAACTCTTCCCTTGTCGTGTGAGAGCCGCCATAGCAAAACACAGTGGCTTTGCACCAATAAAAGGTTATAAAGTCCTTACTGCCCCTGTGTCGGAGCATGGCACTCACTATGAGAAGGGAAATGGTAGGCTGTGGGGAGAGGGGCCAAGCTAGGAAAGGCAGTTTCAGCACGGAGTCAGGTGATCACAATGAACTTCACTGAGAAGGTATGATTTGAGCAAAGATAGCATGGGGAGGGATTTAGCCGAGTGGGCATCCGTGGGTTCCAGGGCATTCCAAGCCAAGGGAGCAGCTAGGCTGAAGCCTGTGGCATCTTCTAGAACAGCAAGAACGGCCATGTGGCTAAAGTAGACAACACAGGGAGAAGGGAAGCAGGCAGGGGGACCAGCAAAGGACGTCTGTCTGTTACTGACAGAAAAACAGAGAGTTTGAGCAGGAGTGGTGGAATCGGACTTGACATTTGAAGAAAGCTGCTCCAGCTGCTGTCTGGGTCCAGGGCTAGAGGCGACAGCGGACTATCATGGTAGCTGAGCAAGGCATGACCGCGGCTTAGAGCCCAGGGGAAGCAGCATTGCCCAAAGGATCATATGCAGGGTGTGAGCGAAGAAGCATGAAAACACCTCCATGATCTTGAGGTTCCTCACCTGCAGCTGGAGACAATAAAGGCACCACAGAATCTGAGGACTCACTACGTTGATTTACGTAACGTGCTCGTCCCAGGGCTTGCTGCTTAGTGAGAGCCCAATAGGTGTTAGTATCATCATCATTGTCATTAATACCAAGTCTCTCAAACCTGGTGTGAGTCTCAGCAAAATCACATACTATCTGTAGGTCTTCAACTGGCTCAGAATCTCTGAGATTCCACTCCCCACACCTAGAAAACAAGTTTAAGAAGAAAGTGAGTAATGGGTATCTGGCTAGCTCAGCGGGTAGAACACGAGGCTCTTGTTCTTGGGGTTGTGGGATTAAGTCCCACATTGGGTGTAACGGTTACTTAGAAATAAAGTTTTGAAGAAGAAGGAGGGGGAGGAGGGGGAGGAGGAGGAAGAGGAAGAAGAAGGGAAGAAGAAGGAGAAGGAGGAGGAGAAGAAGAGGAAAAAGAAGAAGGAGGAGTTGGAAGAGGAAGAAGAAAACGAGTAAGCCTACCTACGCAAATGGTTTCTGTGAGGAATGAAGATTTCCCTGGCACTGAGGAGGTGTCATGTGTGTGTGTGTGTGTGTGTGTGTGTGTGTGTGTGTCCTTTCAGGCATCGTTTTGTTGACTTACTTAGCCACGCCCTTCCTGAGGTTTTCCGGGAGCCACCGGTCCCGCAGATGGACCACAGGTCTTTGTCTTCCGGTTGCTCCGTGTTTGCTGCTCATTCACAGTAAGTCGGCCTGCACCTGCTGTGATATGAAAAACAGATCACACGGTGACGGTGACTTCCGTGCCTCTGCACAATGGCCCTTCCCTCAGAGGAGCTGCCAACCGTGTTTAGGTCGAAGAAAGTAAATTGCTCACATGCCAACTCCTTTTCAAAAGAAGCTTAATTTCCTGCAAATGATAAGAGTCGGTACTAAAAATGCAAACCCATTAATTTCCAGTCCAAGTATAATATAGTCTTTGCCGATGGAGGCGTCGTCATGTGGCTGGGCTCTGCCACCGCCCTGCTGCACAGAGACCATCCTCTGGGGAGATGAATGTGCCTTTCATACCTCCTGAGCCTCGCCTGTCACCAGGGAGAGATTGCCCACTCCACGACAGAAGCCATAGTCACAGTAGGCGAAGCAGATAGGAAATATTGAGGAGAGCGCCGTTTGACAACACAAAAGGCCAAATTACCTGACTTCTACTTTTTAAAACAAGTCTTAGCCCAAAAGCCAGAAGTTAATAAATAATTATGCAGCTAGTCTTTTAATTAAGATTTTCACACCCAGTTCTTTGCCTCAAAGAGGAGTTTGGAGAACATTTCAGAGGAGTATTTTGCTTTTCGGTGTGTTTGAGCAGAAGCTATGGATAGCTGCCCAGGACTGTCTCGGGCAGTCGGCACACTCGAACAGGACTCAGGTCAATGTAAACAGAAACTGGGAATCTCAGGACTAAAGACAGAGACACAGCCAGAACCCTGAACACCGCAGGTGAGGCAGTCCCAGCCATGTGGAGAAGGGACGCGCCAGGTGCACGGCTATGATGTTTGGGAGAGAGTTCTGGAGAGAACCTCTTCTGTGAAGCGTGCAGAGACCCAGAACCTACTGTGGGGCCTCCGCCTGCTCCCGCAGCATTCTGGAGCAAAATGAACAGTGTGGTCTCCAGAGAGGCATTTAGGGCTCGGAAAGAGAGCCCTGCGGAGGGAGATCTCACCGATACCCCACCCTCATTTGCCCTCCCCACCTGGCCCCTGACAAAGTGCCGCAGAGGGGCTAACTTTCCCTCCCTTATCTCTTCCTTTACCCTCCCTTTAGGGATCTGTCTCCTTTTCCTACCTCAGCCTCAGTTAGTTCCTCCCAGATTCCTCTGAAGACAGCAGGAGGGAGAGACAGGAGAGGGGGAGGGGTGCCTGCGGCCCACCTGCCTGCCTCATGCTGCAAATGCCTTCCTCTCCGAGCGGTTTGCCTTTTCACTACAAATTACACCCTGGAATCGACTTCCTCAGAGCTGGGGTGATTGGACGGCTCATGTGTCTGACGTTACCCTTGTCCCCAGGAATGGCACAGGTCTCCCTTCTCAGCCTGACTAACATGGATGCGATTGATGGAAAGCCACTACCCTCCGTGGCCCATCCATGTGGGGACCAGCATGGCCCTGTCCTAGTGTGGACTTCCCTTGTCCGGCCCCTTCGTGCCAGCCCCACTGTCCAAGGTTTTCTCGCCACCCCCCAGCCCACCCTGTGCTGTACCTGAACCTGCCCGGTTCCCACCTTCCCCCCCCCCTCAGCCCCCACTGGAACACCCCCACCTTGGGCTCCACCCTCAGCTGGCCGCACCCCCAGCCTTCTGCAAATCATTCAGTTAACCTACGTTGATGTGCTGATGAATTGCTAAAACCATCATCCCCTTTACTACAATACGTATCTTTATGAATCTCCAGTGGCCTTTCTCCTAATGGAAGGAGACTTGAGCAGACAAGGGGGAAGAGAAGGAGGGCAGGGCCCTGTCCGTGGGCCAGGGAAGGTCTGGCACAGACCTCCCAGGTCATCCTTTGGAGGCCCCCATGCAGGAGGCACAGCTGGTTTCCAAAAATGAAGGGCAACACTGCCCAATACGCAGTCCTCTCCTAAGGCCTTCTCAGAACCAGGCCTCCTGTGCTATTTAGATGTTTGGAAAAGGTAATGCAGTTTCCACAGGAGTCAGAACAAAGTTGAATCCTGAGATGTTCTAGTCCTGTAGTGTTGTGTGAGTGTGGTGAGTAGTGAGTGTTCTAGCCCATCCGACAAGACGCTGAGTGAGGCAGACACAGACAACAGATCACCATTCTATCTTCGTACAAATCACAGGAATGACATAGCTGTTGCTTAATAAGCATGCATTGAATGAATGAACGAACGAACGAATGTGTTCCCAGGCCACGAGCTACGCCACTTGAAGCTCTCGCAGACGGCCCCTACATTTACCTCTCTGGTTATGCTTGTTGCCATGGTGCCCAGACCCTCTTAAACAGGGTCTCTGGGGTCTCATCAACAAAACAGAGGTAATAAATCTGACCTCATGATGAAAAGAGAGCTTACAAGTGTCCTTGAAAGACAGCAATGGTTTATATTATTGCTTACAGTATTAACTTATTGATCTGCACGGTAAAATCAGCTAAGGGGAGGCAGTATACGTGTGCGCTGCCTTCTTTCATGGGAGGAAATGGTTTCAGACGAAGAGGCCCCACCCGCCGGCCACCAGAATTTATGACCGCCATGAAGCCATCACACGGCCCCTCCTCCAATTCTTACGTGTGGGTGATAAGTTGCTCTGTCTGAGGTGACGTATCTCAAATGGCACTTCTTCCTGGTCCTCGCAGCTACCAAGTCCTCCTCCCCACCTTCCTGGTACCTCCTCAGCTCCGTCTGCTTCCTCGTAATCAACCGTGTGGCCCTGACGCGAGCCAGGGAGCCACAGTGCAGGAAATTGCTCCCTGTTCCCATCTCGCTGAGGAGCGTCTGGCCGGCTTGGACCCCAGTCTCCTTGGAGAATCAGCCCAGAAGCAGGGCGTTAGGCAGCCACGAGTGCTGTGCGGGCTTGAAGGCTCAAACTGGCAGCCCACAGTTCATCCGGGGGCCCCTGGTCTTAGTGACCACGGCCAAGCTCAGCTGATCATAGCTAGGGGGTCGTAGGTGCCTCTGCCAGGCCAGGACAGAGCTGACAAAGAAGTGGGTCTTACAGGCGAAAGCCGAACTTGGAACAGCAGCGCCACTGGCCACCATTTCCAGACACATGACCAGAGGGGACCAGCAGGCCACCTACTCCGGAACAAGGGCTACCAGCTGCCACTTGGCCTGTGCCATTTACACAAACATTTGGGGGCAGCCATGCCTCCATCAGACCCACACGCTGCCCCCAAGTGAGACACACTCACTAATATTCACACTCACACTCACACTCACTCTCAGATTCCCTGCCCGTGTGCCTGCCCCAGACCTTCGCCACTCCTGGTACTGGATGCCAGACATCTTCTCCGTCCTCCTCTTCAAGGACAGCCAGCACTTAAGGCGCCAAGTTGCTGACTCAGCAGGTGCACGGAGCTCCGCGCCTACACCCATGATCCTTTTCATCCTGACCCAGGAGCCAAAAAGAACATTGGTGCCCGGCTTAGCACGTGAAGTCATGATCCACATAAGACAGAATTTAATCTTTCCGTTTCTAATACTCTCTGAAATATTTTTCAGTTCTGCTTCTCAGCTGAAAAGCAAGACAAGGGTAAACTTTATGAGAATGGATCTGCTACTCGGATTTATATAGATACATTGCAGTTCTATTGATCTAAGGCAACTGCAAGAAACTTGGTGATAAAAAAAAAAGCAAACTGCCTTCAAGAATGTGTGCTTCTTTAAGCAGGTCTGAAGGTGGCGGGGTAACGCGGATCAGATTGTGAAAGAGAACAAGGTTTGCAACACGTGATTTCAAATAGGGTTTTAAATTCTGATTCCACGGATTGCTATCTATTACAAAGTATCAAACCAAGGTTGGGGCTTGCTTTCATTTTTATAGTGACAGCCTTATGTGATTCCATGGAACCTTCTGGCAGTCTAAAAATATCCAGCAAGCACACAACTCTCCTTTGAACTGAAAAGCACTTCCAGGACGAAAGTCACTGTCTATGCTCCTGGAAATGTGCCACACCAAAAACTCTGGGTGCCTCCCCACTTCGATGTATTTAGTAGTGTGGTATGTGCCATTTGGTAATTTATTCTTAAAGATGCCACTCTGGGAGCCATACAGTCATTATAACCTGGCACATTAGAGAACACATAATGGTCTAATAGTCTGAGAGATTTTCTGTCCAAAATGCTTGTAGTATTGAAGGCTATTCTCAACCACACAACCGCAGTGTTTGAAAAACTGACTTTTCCAATACGGCATCGGCAAGACTTGTTTATGAACCATGATGGGCAAGGCCTCTCCATTTTGGATAGGACTTCTTTTGCCATTTCTTAATACCATATTTCAATAAAGCAAGGAAGGAGGCGTCGTGGTGAATTAGATCTGGATTCTTTCTGAACCTCTGTGGATGATTCGAGTGGTGTTTTGTGGGTACAAAAATGCCATTTATGCTGTCATTATGCCAGCAGCATCCATGCAGGTCTCTCTTCCCTCTTCAGATCCTTCCTGTATCCAATATGCATCTGTCCACAGTGTTGCTGACCCTCTGACCGGTGTGGGGGGCGGGGCGGGGGGGATGTCTGTGCTCATCAGCCCTCAGCAGTGTTGGTCCAGGAACAGTCCAGCCTATGAACTCACCCAAAATACCTTTGTCCCGAGGCACCTGGGTGGCTCATCAGTTAACGTCCTACTTCAGCTCAGGTTCTGATCTCACGGCTGGTGGGTTCCAGCCCCACGTCGGGCTCTGTGCTGACAGCTCAGAGCCTGGAGCTGCTTCGGATTCTGTGTCTCCTTCTTTCTCTGCCCCTCCTCCACTCACATTTACTCTCTCTCTCTCAAAAATGAATAAACATTAAAAAAATTTAAATACTTTTGTCCAATGAAAACCAAAAGATTCTTCAGTATTACGAAAGCAATGCATGCTCATCATAAACATGTCAGAAAATTATAGAAACACTGAAGGGGAATAAAAAGAAAGCAACCACAATCCCGCATAGTCAGAGGTGGGGTTTTTGACTCACTGCTGTAGAAACCTTCTGGATGCCCTTCTCAGGCACACACACACACACACAGACACACACACATTTTTTAAACAGAAATGGGTCCGTATAGATGTGCTGTGTTAGCAGTTTTCTCCCCTTAACACACGTCGCAAATATCTTTGCATTTCTCCACCGTGCTTAACGGTGACCTAACATCCATTCAGGAGGCCCTGGCATGGTTTATTTAAGTATTTATCCTACGAATAGTGACACTCTTCCTGTGGCCTAATTTTTCCTACATTTCTTACTTCTTTCTAGAAAGGATTCCTGGAACAGATTTGAGGGTCAAAGTATGTGCATGTTTTTAAGGCATGCAAACGTTTCCTCATTTCCAAGAAGCACATCTTTATGGATTTTAACATTTCTGAATTCAGGCTAATGTTTTAAGTCAAAGTCAATGTGGATAATGGCAGTGGATTTTTTTTTTCTTTCTTCTGTCAAGCTGTTATGAGATGGAAGGTGCTTTCTACAATTAGCATCATCGTGGAATTAAGCCACCCAGGGCGTGAAGTCACCTCCCAGAAAACAGTGGTGCCACGAGTGGCCTTCCTGCACTCAGGGGGGCTGGTGACTTCCCCACCCCTGTCCTCTCTCGCCTCTGCCAGACAATAAGCACTGTTATTTCTTGTTCATCAGGCCAGCACATTTCTGTATTTATGACTCACTCATAATTTGTTACAATTACTGTGTCTTGTGATAATTGTAATAATTTTGGCATGACTTTGAGTTTCCATGCAAAAAATCGTGAAATCATATTTATGAAAACATAAAGAAATTTAAATGACAGATATAGCATACTCATTATAGAACCTTTGAAGTTAATATAATTTATGTTAAATTAGTCTTGGGGTGCCTGGGTGGCTCAGTCGGTTAAGCGTCCGACTCTTGATTTCGGCTCAAGTCGCGATCTCATGGTTCGTGGGTTCGAGCCCTGAATGAGGCTTGGTGCTGATAATGCAGAGCCTGCTTGGGATTCTGTCTCCCTCTCTCTCTGCCCCTCCCTGCTCATGCTTTCTCTCTCTCAAAATAAATAAATAAATACTTTAAAATTTTTAATTTTCAATTAATCTTAATCTTAAAATTAAATCCCAAATTCCTCTGAAGTTCTATTTTATTAAAAAATATCAAACAAACCTAAAGCCTTGCTTGGACAGTACACACAATGTCTCCAACACAGTGCAGAGCTTTGCACTTACCTGTAAGTGCCGGAACATTCTTCCTTAGTTCCAGCTGCATTCCCACATTCTTTGGAGATGATGTAATTGTGTTGACACCATGGTTCGTTGCCTGAGGAGTGATAACAAATTTGTAAATTCCAAATTGTGGTGATGGCACTGCACAGATTGGCAGAAACAAGTTGTCCTTGCATTTCGACATTACTGATCCCTGAACCCGGAGGGAGAAGAATCCATTTCGTGTGAGCGGAATGGAAATTACTGGGGATAAAGGAGTTTAGAAATTGCTGATTGAAAGTCAATTTATTGCCATTAGCCTAACAGGCATTCTGTTTGAGCTAATACCGACTGAGAAGCCACTTTGTCATGATGTGGAAGGCACTACTCAAACATGGCACAGGTCACAGATCAGAAGAGCAGACTAAGATGTTCCCATCAAGTCACAGTGATTGAAGCATTAAATCTGACATCTCGCTCCAAAAGAAGAACTCGGAAGCCGCCCACCCTACGGTTTTGATGGATTTGGGAAATCGCAAAAATGTGAAGCTTCCTTTCAGAAAGCACCAAATTAAACTTTATAACATAAAATAAAATAGAAAATTAGACACTAAATGGGAAGATTTCATTGTAAATGCCAGAATTGTGTCAAATCAAATCACAGATATTTATGAGGGAAAAATGAAATCAAGGGGTCATAAGGGTCATTCCTGTACACAGACAGTTCATTAGCTTCTTTAGTTAGTGGGTTTATTACCAACATGAACCTTATTTTAATTCTTGAGACTAACTTATCCTCCTTCAGCAAAATAAAGCGTATTTTTCAAAACTCATAGGATCAAAAGTCCACTTTAAAAAATCCACTCTCGGGGCGCCTGGGTGGCTCAGTCGGTTGAGCGGCCGACTTCGGCTCAGGTCACGATCTCACAGTCCATGAGTTCGAGCCCCGTGTCGGGCTCTGTGCTGACCGCTCAGAGCCTGGAGCCTGTTTCAGATTCTGCGTCTCCATCTGTCTCTGACCCTCCCCCGTTCATGCTCTGTCTCTCTCTGTCTCAAGAATAAATAAACGTTAAAAAAAATTTTTTTAAAAAATCCACTCTTGTAACTGCCATATTGAAAGCAACAGGTGTAGATTTGCGGCTTATCGTATGCCTGGTCCCCTGTTGTCGCTAAACACGCGACAGCTAAATTACCCCACAGGACGTGAAACTCGGAACATGAGCCTGCCTGGCTGTGAGCCCTCAAGGGCCCTTGGTTCCAGTGCACATTCTCCAGAACCCGGCCATAGACACTGATTGGGGGGGACCCGCTTCACACTAAAGTCCCGTGACAAATTCACCTGCCACAAACAAACAACAATCTGGAGAAAGAGGTACATGATCACAGGGCAACAAATGGCAATTAAAGGCCTTTTCCCCCCAAACCCCACCGTAAATCTTGTCATTGTGTGACCAAGTCCGTCTCACCCTTAGCGGCTGATTCTTGGACTGTAGTAACTAAAGATCTGTGAGATGCCTGGGGACGTAAATCAGTATTCTGGGCAAAGAGCCTTCGAGCTGAAGGAGCTGGTAAGAAGCAACTTTATCATTTAGTCAGTCTTGCTGCCTTCGATGAAAATAAAAAATAATAAACCTATGTCAAACCATCCGAATAGAAGAGTCAGTTCCTTTAAAAAAGAAAAGAAAAAAAAAAAAAGAATCTGAGGAGGAGATTATACTTTTCTGCTGGAAAGCCAGCCTCGTAAATACAACTTTGCACTCTTACAGTTTTCAGGAGTCTGTTGCTGCTGACTGAAAGAGGAGGGTGTCAGGTTTTGCAGAACAATAAAGGAGAAGGTGTGGCCATCCGCGCCTTTCCGTGGCTTGTTTGGAATGAGCATCTCACTGCTTAGACGCAGCGCCCGCTAATGAAGGAATTTTGCTGCGACTCATGTCGTCTGCAGGGAGTGATACACACCGTGGTAGGTTTCTCTACAGGAAAGCCTTTCTGAACACGGAGTCATAGAAATGTATAATTACAGGTCATGGAACCGGGGAAACCTTGGTGTATTTTGTTATCTTAATTCTGGATCTCAACTAATTGGCTGAGGCCGTCGGGGTCGCCGAGACAGGAAACCATATTCAAGCTTAGTTTGTAGGACTGTCCTATTCTCGTCTCACTTAATCCAGTTTGCCCTTCAAGCCTGGAAGTGTCACCCAGGCTGGGGAGTTTGGCCAGACTCCTGGAGGGAGCAAACCACTCCCTAGTCTGTGGCCGTCTATAGTGCACTTGTCTGAGTAGGTCTCTGTTCTCTCTTCACCTGCCCCCTTGCATCACCCTCTATTACGCATACAGGGCCAAAGGCTGGGGTTAGCGGCACTCAAGACGCACGGGTGGGCATTGCTACGTCCCCACCCTCAAGAAACTTGGGTCTGGAGGGTATGACGGATAAGGACACACCCAGCACAGGTGAGGGGAATGAGGTTAGGGTGAGATTCGGACTGGTGAGCATGCCAGGAGAGCAGCAAACCCGGGCTTGAGGTAAGGGAAGTCTGTCCAAAGTAAGTTCCTAGTTGAGAATCAAAGTCCCACTATTACGGGTTAGCTGGGCAAAGGAGGGCCGCGGGGGACACTCACGAGAAGCCGTGACTGTGGCTCTGCAGAGACCCAGCCCCCCAGAGGCCTGCCGGCCCTTTTCTCTGCGCCCTTTCCGTGGGTCCCACACTGCCCAGTGTGGCACAGCCTCCCAGAAAATGCTCTTGGAATGGACGAGTGATTCCATTCAAACCAACAACCGACCCGGTGAGCAGTCTGCCTTCCCTCCACAGGATCATAGCAAAGGTTCCTTTATGAGCTATTAGCCTCTTGAAAACTTGATTCTACTTACAGACAGAACTAGAATTTCAAATAATAAGGTATTAGATCATTATAATCACCCCTAAAAATACTCACTAAATGTCCATTACGCTCGGCATCATCCAAAGTATTGGGCAATTTTTTTTAAATACAGAATAATATTTGTCCCAACATGAGTAAGAATGGCAGAAGAAACGGGGTGCCTTTCCACCGTAAAGATGATGGATCCGCTCTGCAGGGGCCCCAAGGCTCTAACATCCTCCACCACCAAATCCACAGGGAGGAGAGGGGCACCCAAAGGGAACGGTTGACGCTTCACCATTCATTGTTATTCAGCTTAATGAAGGTCTCTTGTGCTTTGGGACAAAAAGCCACCAGTAAAGAGGCAGCAACGTCGATGACATTTCATTTCTGTCCCCTGCAATCTGCTGTTATCTTAGCAGCCCTGAGACTCGGGAGTCTAGCACTTGCTCTTTGGCTGCACTTAATTAGCTTTTTTCTACTTCCTTAGCAAAGCAATAAAATCAGGAGGGAAAAAAGAAGGGAGAGAGTCCTGTAAGTCTGAGTTTGATTTTACACTTGAGTCAGGCACTGCAAGGTGTGTGTTGCTGAGAGATAACATTTCTCAGGTCCCCGAAGGCCCTTGGCTTGGCTTCCGCTCGAAACCCCCCATAGGCCGGCGTTATCTTATGCTAACACTTGTCCTGAGGAGTCTTTGCCCCACCTTGATGGAAGACGGGGATGCCTGCTCCTCCACTCTGTGGGGACCAGCTCTCTAAGTGTTGTGAGCTCTCGCCATTGTCTGATGGTCAGGGCGCAGATACCTATCAGGGGACGATAATGTGGGAAATGTTCCCGCCGTGATCAAGCGCCCAGGCTGCGAACTTTCTCGAAGAGGTGTTGAGAACATAAACAGAAGTGTTAAGTGGCTTAGCTCCATGGAGACTGGCGTGTGAATGAACATCCAGATCCTTCTTCTCTGTCCCTCCTCGTAAGCTTCGAGCTGGAATAGTCATAAATAATGATTCAGGCCAGGAGTCCCGGGGCAGAGAACACCCGAGGTCCAGCAGAACCTTAAATAGGGGACGGCTGGCCTCCAAAATCCAAATAGCACACCAGGACTGCACGTAATGACTCACACATGGAAAGGATCGGAGTGCCTGAGATTTGTTTCAGCCTGTGTCATTAGTGTGTGCAAACTTCGAGGGTGAAATTCAAGTCATGATTCTAACTTTCAAAATACATTCTTCTTTTTTTAATTCAGGTTAATTGACATATAACATTATATTAGTTTCAGGTGTACAACATAATGATTTCATGTTTGTATGTGGGACCAAATGATCACCAAGTAAGTCTAGTTAACATCCATCACCCCATATAGTTACAAAAAAATGTTTTTTCCCCTACTGATGAGGACTTCTAAGATCTACTGTCTCAGGGACTTTCAAATATGCGCACCGTATTATTAACTGTTAGGTCACCAGGCCGCATATTATATCCCCCTGACTTACTTATTTTATAACTGGAAGCTTGTACCTACCATGAACTCTTTGGTGCTGTGGGGTCACTGGCCCTTTACTTAACTCACCAGGATCTGTCTAAGCTATGACAAATGAAAGTCCTCTTGCTAAAATCATGTGGGACTGAGGCTTCTCCGTGCAGGGCTCCAGCTTAATACTTCACACGTAAAAGCAAATGTCCTTGGGGGGTCTGGAGGGCTCAGTCGGTTGAGCATCCAACTTCGGCTCAGGTCTTGATCTCACGGTTTGTGAGTTCGAGCCCCACGTCGGGCTCTGTGCTGACGGCTCGGAGCCTGGAGCCTGCAATGGATTCTGTGTCTCCCTCTCTCTCTGCCCCTCCCCCACTCGTGCTCTGTCTTTCTCTCAAAAATAAATAAATATTAAAAAAAATTAAAAAATAAAAAAGCAAATGTCCTTCACGCAAATCCTGTGTTTGGCTAACTTATAAGACTCGAATAATCCCGGGTCAAACTAACATAACTAGAATTGCAGGTGTCTGTGACTTTCTATTTATTCAGTTCATCACGTGATATCACTTAAGCGAAGGCTGGCATCACAGACTCAGAAACGGTTCTTAGTGCCCAAGTCAGATCGGCAGCCTGTGCGGTGATTAATGGTGGGACGCTATCTGCCCCTGGTATGCAATCTGACAGGGTGAGCAAGCAGGTGAAGCAGGCGCCCGTGACACCAGGAAAGTCAACGATAACTTGGGTCAGTACTGATCTTCGGGCTTTCTTTAAACAAATAACTCAGTGTGTGACAGGGAGATTATCACCAGAGACAGTTACACCTCGTTTTTCTTTAACTGATTTTCTGTTTCTGTAGGTTCTTTCTTACATCATAATGCAAAGCCAGTCTTCCAAGGTTAAGAATAAAGAGCATCCCTCATTAGAAAAAATGTATGAATTTTGGGACATCTGGGGTGGTTCAGTTGGTTAAGCGTCCGACTTCGGCTCAGATCATGATATCGCAGTCTGTGAGTTCGAGCCTCGCATCAGGTTCTGTGCTGACGGCTCGGAGCCTGGAGCCTGCCTCAGATTCTGTGTCTCCCTCTCTCTGCCCCTCCCCTGCTCATGCTCTGCCTCTGTCTCTCTCTCTCTCTCTCTCTCTCTCTCTTTCTCTCTCAAAAATAAAGAAATGTTTTAAAAAAATTTTTTAAAGAAAAAATTATATGAATTTCTTTCCATGAACCCTCTTCATTTTCTTATCTTCTCCTTGTCCCCCACCTCACCTTGCCTTGCTTATTGTAGGCCATGTTGAAGGTGTTCTGCTGTTTTTGTTCTGTTGTTCCTGAACTGACCGTCTACATCATCATCAGTAGCCCTCAGCCTAGAAAGTTCTAAAGCGTCACAGTCCAGCGTGGTAGCGGCCAGCCACGTGTGGCAGCCAAGCACCTGGAAGGCAGCTGGTCCAGACTGAGATGCAAAATGACTATAGAAAACCCACCAGATTCCAAAGACTTGGTGAAAACAAAAAACGGAAAATAACAACACTTTTTATATTGATAACATGTTGAAAATACTCTTTAGGATATATTGGGTTAAATATTTATTTCACCTGTTTCTTTTGTACCTTTTCATGTGTCTACAAGCACACATAAAATTACTCCTGGGGCACCTGGGTGGCTCAGTCAGTTAAGCGTACAACTTTTGGTTTCAGCTCAGGTCATGATCTCACGGTTTGTGAGTTCGAACCCTGCATCAAGCTCTGTGCTGACAGTGCAGGGCCTGCTTGGAATTCTCTGTCTCCCTCTCTCTCTGCTCCTCCTCTGCCGGCTCTAGCTCTGTCAAAGAAATGAATAAATAAACTTTAAAAATAAAGCTCGATCCCACGACCATGAGATCACAACCGGAGCCAAAATCAAGAGTCAGACGCTTAACCAATTAAGCCACCCAGGTGCCCCCGGACTGTGTCCTTTTGCCAATGGTTTCAGAATTAAAGAGACGAAAACACTGCAGAATTCCACTGGGAGATTCTATTCCAGCTGGGGTTTAGTGGTAACGCATTCACCGTATCAAACACTGATTTTCTAAATGAGTGTTTTTTTCCCACCGCCCACTCCTGACCTCGTACACGGCCGTGCTGTGGCTTCCAGCTCCCCGGGCCCCCAGCCCGGCTCAGTCTGACTGCTGGCTGGTTGCACCTGCACCCTTCGTCCCCTCTTCCTGCCCCAGCCACCCTCCCAGAGTCCCGCAGCCGCCCACAGAGCCCCGCTCCCAGCCCTTCCCCTCACTCTCACCCCAGCCCCACCCCATGCCTGGGACCACCTCCCCGACGCTCAGCAACTCCAAGCCAGTGGTGCTGAGCGAGAGGAGCCGTCCTTCCCCTCCACCTCCAGGGCTTGCACTGTTCAAACACAGAATTAGCACTATTAGGGGGCCTGTCGTTTGGACCGAACTCGGTTAGACCTCGGTTTACCCTCCACTTCCTCCTGGCGACCAGGCATTACTGCCCAGGGTAGTGCGTGCTCATACCCTTCATTCACCCAGAGCCTCGCCCACCACAACGATTATGACACAGGGAATATAAACGCAAGGAGGTCAAGAAGAATAACTGACATGTTCACCACTCGCACTACCTAGCACAGCACCAGAACATTCTCCATAAACACCTGTTGAGTGGACGGGGCCTGGGCAGAGGAAGGGAGGAAAAGGGGGAGGGGCGGTGAACGGTGACTCATACAAGACTGGGAATTATATCTTCTACACCTCTCTATACCCACGGGCTGGGACACACAGTGAGCGTGCTCAGTAAATTTTTGTTGTGCGTACTGGCTAGACCAGTGCTTCTGACCTTCTGTGTGCGCACGAGCCAGGGTTTGTGCTGAAGTGCAGATTCTTTTCTTTTTTAATTTTTTTTAAGTTTATTTATTTTGAGAGGGAGAGAAAGCGACATGTGAACGGGGGAAGGGAAAGAGAGAGAGAGAGAATTCCAAGGAGGCTCCCCATGCTATCAGCAGCCCAAAGCCCGACACAGGGCTCGAACCCACGCACCATGAGATCATGACGTAAGCTGAAATCCAGGGTCAGACGCTTAACCGGCCGAGCCACCCAGGCACCCCGGAAATGCAGATTCTGATTCAGCACGTTAGCCCCAGGTGATGCTGACGCTGCTGGTCAGGGAACCGGAGGGTAGCGCTGTTACGTCAGTGGGGTCCTCAGTGTGGCTGGACCCCTCTCAACTCTGTCATCTCCTGACGACAATGACTAATCCAGGTCTGCTCGACCCCCGTCTTCCCCTTGACTCCAGAGGATCACCAGCTGGCATTGCACAGGCGGGGTCTCCTTCAGACAGTCTTCTCGCCAGCGTGGTGCTGTCCCTGGATTTCACCTTCCCAGGAGCCTGGAGACCCAGCCCTCCTCCTTTCCCCCACCGTCCTCTGACAGCGTCTGGGTCTCCCCGGCCCTGACCAGCTCCAGGACGTTCCTGCCACTGCTACGCCCTCTCTTTCTAGCATCTCATAGCCTCTTTTTGTTTTCTTTTTCTGCTTTCACACCAGTTCAGATCCCTCCGTGGTGAAGCCCTCTGCACTCCCTCAGCCCTGTGGACTTAGCTTCCGAATTTGGCTAGTAATCGCATCATTGCACCAAAAGTGTGGGCTCCAAGGTCACGAAAGAACTTCCCCTCGTTGAAAGTCTTGGTCTCCTTCCTCCGCATTCTCAGGGCTCGGTTTCCCGACACTGCGCCACCCTTGTGTTTCTCCAAAGTGTAGACTTTTCTAGCTCCTCCTGCTTGTTAATTCTGCACACGTCGGTCCATTCCCGGCCATGTGACAACTGCTCCGTCAGGCCGTGGAGGATGAATAGGGCTAAGCTATTTATGCCCGCACAGGGCCTCCAGCCTAGTGAGGAGAATGTGTGCATAAGCGGGTAATAATGCTGCACCGCCATGGGTTCTGCGTGAGCAAGACGTGGACCCGTGCTGTGGGGGCGCAGGAGAGACCTCCCCGCATCGGGCAGGTGCAGGCTCAGCGTCTGGGGGGATGAGGGGCCCGTGCTGAGCATGTGAGTGAAGATCACGGGCAAAGAGGGAAGGCCTCTCCCGAGACGTGTGGCCACGTGGGCGGCAGGTCTGCTCCGGAAACTGAGTGGGGGCTCCAACCTCCTTCATCCCTCACTCTTGGCTGCACCGTTGGCCCTGAGTTTCTGCCCTGCTGCCCCAGTGCTCTGTTTCTCCAACAGTGAGGACGGAGGCCGGGAGCGGGGTGGTGGGGAGAGACTTTGAGAAGCTGGGAGATGCTGTTGGGAAGCGCTGCCTGAGGACGGAATGGAGCTCAAAGGGCAGGAAAGCAAAGGCCAGTCCCACCGATCCCGACGATCCCGACGTACCCAGAGTCTCCGAGTCCCTACAGACCTGCTTCCTGCAAATAATTGAGCACAGGACCGCAGATCGTAGGCTCTTCTTCTCCGGCTCTTTCATTTTCCGTAGGCATTGCCTCCCCAGCTCAGCTACAAGCTACTGGAGCTGGGTACCTGGCGTGTGCAGAACAGACATGGATCGCCTCCCGGGTTCCGGACACTGGATCTTGGGGAAACAGAGATAAATACGACACAAATCCTCTCAGTGTAGAAGAGGCGGTAAGCGAGACTAGTTCCGCACAGAGCGGCAAACCTTTAAGAGAGGAACGTGTAAGGAAAGGACGCTTCTTAAGAGAAAAGCACCCCGACTTTTTGGCTGAGGCTGGGGGGGAGAGGGGCAGGAGCAGGTAAGCTCACAAGGCACCTATGAAGCTGCTCAGTGCACAGTGAAGCCTTCTGTTGATAGATCGGTGGGCGAATCATTGATTCGCTGGCTCCTTCCCAAAACTGACCCTGACCCAAGCTGCCTGGGGTCAGGCCCAGGTGTTCAAGGAAAGCATTCGGTCCCCCTGCTATGCTAAGAGAACAGAAGGATGCCCAGAGGCACATGGGACAAATTGGGCTCAAATTGCCATATGGCTCGGAGTTCACATTTTGACTGGCATAGTGTAATCATTTTTACAAAGTCTAGTGCCTTGCTACAGATTGTAAATGATAAGGTCACAAGGATTAGAGACCAGTTAAAAATGTTAGAAGGCATATGCTGTGCATTTTACTAATGAATGGCCATATTCAAACATGTTCACTAATTAATGGCAATATTTGAATGGGTCCACTAATGAATGGCAATATTTGAAAGTGGTGTTGAATTTGATACTCTGTGACCAGTGCTCCATTTCTGGAAGGAGCCAAATGCTCCATAAGGTCTGGGAAATGCTGATTTTAAAGCAAAATTGAGCCGGCCTTGCAAGATGCTAAAGGGAATTTTCAGTCCGATACAGAAATGTGCCTCCAAGAAGTTTGTCCAGATGACCGTGGATGGTGTGAACATTATAAATACAAGAGTCCCAGCTCATGGCCAAATCCTACTTTACCCTTTGGAAACATGGGAAGCCATGATGTGAAGGCCAGAGCCGAGAGATTCCGTGGATGGGGGTGAGGGCCGTCATCACAGGAATCGTTCTGTGGTTGATTACAGAACGATGGTTACAGCAGAGGGAGGAAGTGGAGGGATTTGGGAGAGCATCACTGCCATCAATCACGTTGTCCTGGCCCCCCAGGGTCCCTGCCCACTGCTGCTGTAAGCCATGCCCGGTGAGCAGCACTGAGGGCCGATTCTGCTCAAAGTGAAGGCCCGGAACACAGCCCTGGCTACTAACACAGCCCTGTTGCTTCCTTGTCTCCCGTTTCCTTCTCTCTGACCTGCACCTCCAGGATGTTGACCGTCAGAGTCTAAAGTCACCAAGCTCACATCCACTTAAAGTCCTTTCCCAGCAAAGGACCAGATTCGGGCCAGAGCGAACAAGGAAACGACAGGCTGGGTGCACCTAGTCTCAGAGCTGGGGCACCAGGAGCAGGGAAATGACAGGTGGGGACGGACCACAGGCCACTTCTGACTCTGGTTCGGCCAAATGGACAAGACTCAGAAGTGACTCGGGGTTAGTTATTTGGCCAGGAGCCTGTCTCTGTGGTGATACAACATGGATAAAGAGGGTCTTAGCAAAAATGCTGCATTTATTTGAGATCCTTCTCATGCCATTGTTTGCCCACGGTCGGTCGTCAGCGGTCACACAGTGAGCAGGGGAGGCGGGGAGCAGGCTTTCACACACCTCGCTGCTGGGCATCGACCCCCGGCCTCATCTTCCACAGAGGGCAGGTGTGCAAATGCCATCAAAATTTAAACTCCGCATGCCCTTCGACCCATCCACCTCACTTCTAGAAATGTAGCCTGCAGATTTCCTTGCACATGTGCAAACTGACCTGCGGAGAAGGACATTCCCTGCAGCTTTGTTTATAATGGCAAAATATTGGAAAAGACCCAAACCGTCGTCGTCAGGGGCCTGGTTAGATGCAGGAAGGTACATCTATCAACTAGAACACTGTGCAGCTGCTTAGGAAGAACGGAGCTGTTCAACATGCACTGATGGAAGGCAGGCTGTGAATGTCATAAACAAAAGCAAGGAGCAAAGCACAAGACATAAGGCGATATTTTATATGCCATTTTGCCTTCAAATATAATGTGTAAAAAATTTCCTGAAAGGTAAAAACAGGTGACAGCGATTATCTCCCAGGAGCATTGTAGCCTCAAGGAGGAAGAGAGACTTACTCTTCACCGTATACATGTTGCACCGTTGGAGTGGGTGCTGTGTGCACGTATGATCCGCTCAAAAACCATATAAACTACTTTTTAAAACCCATGACTCTGTGAGTTCTATCTCAATAAAGCTGTTTAAGAAAGGGTAAAATAAAAGGCCAACAAACATTTTTAGGTTTTGAAAAACTATAAACATTTTGAAGTAGGAAATCAGTTTAAATATCTTGGTCTATAATTATATATCGGACAGGTCAATTTCCAGCAGCCATCATCAGGGGCACCGCCCCACCACTGTCTGGAGAACTGATGAAGTGCCCCTTTTGACTTGAGGTTTGGAGGTCAGCCTTATTAAGGGTCAACTAGGGGACATGGTCCCTTCATCTTGCAAGCTCATCCTCTCTAGTAGGTCCCTGGTTCTGAGACAGATGGTAAAAAAAGTTTTCCACTAGATTGTACTCACAGGGGATGTATGAATTAGGGCACTGCACGTCGGAAAGATTGAATGGGTACCACAGTACTTGATGAGATCCTGTGATGTAAGAACAGGGAATTTTCAGAGTTCGGTTAAGAGCTCCCCATGAATGAAAATTAAACCAAGGAAAGTAAGGGCCTTTTGTAGTAGGAAACCTAAAACAAAACTAATGTGGGGTATGAGCAGGGTCAACGTCACGGTATTTTGCGGGAATCTAGATGGCACTATTCAACCCTCCTTCGTGATTCCTACAGGATCTGAAAAAGACAAAGGCATTCAGCCACTGAGCTATATTCAGCTTCCTCAAAATTATTTCTTTTTAGCCATTTGGAGGTTATGTGCAAAAGATTGTCTCAGTCTGTTTACATTTGGAGCATGGCATAGTCTAAGATTGCTTCCCACCATGAGATTCTGTGATTTTAAGATGTGTACTTGAAAGGAAACAACCTGACTTTCTTCTTTTCAAAATTGTGTTTTAGCGCATTATAATCTAACACCACTTCCGGTCTTGTCAGAACAATTTTGCATGGATCAGCGGCTGGTCACCCGTGGGGCGCCTTACTCTTTTGATACACTATTTTTAACACACCGAGGTTGGATCATATATATCACTGCTGCCATCTTCTGGAAAGTCGTACACCTAAAGGAAAAATATTTCATCTGATCCCACAGAAGCACAGACAGATGTGTGCCTCATGCTTTGATGTTTCCCTTGACTATAGTAGGGGGTCCTAAGATAGTATTTGATTCTCTCCCGTCCTTTTAATACAAAACTTCAGAGCTATGGGAAAGAAAATAAATGGCGGATAACAAAATGCTTTTATAATCGATGCTGTTATGACAGAAAATACGCAGGAAGAAATTTGATCAGATAGACATCATTCAACTTGAAGGATCAAACCCTTATTTGAGGGTCATTGCTTATAGGTACCAACTCACTCTCAACTTTATTGATCAGCAGACACTGAATGTTCTGATTGCATTGGAGACTGTTCACTTGATTCCTTTTTGTGTTTCCAAAGAGGAAATATACATATGTCTCCTTTGGAACGTCTCCATTATGGGCATGTGGGAAATCAAACTCCGACATCAATCAAATGACTCCTCTACTGGCATGATATTGAATGATAAACACGACAGGCAATTCACAGAGCTCTGGATGGTCTGAGCACTGGATGGTCTGAGGGGATTGACCATGGAGGTACCTCTTCACATACACGAGCAAAGTGAGACATCCCTTTCCATAGAGCAGTTAGGGGAGCGGACACGCCTGGCGTTTCCTAGGAGGTCCTCAAGTTCACAAGGACTTTCGCATTTATTACCAGAATAGTGGGAACTGCTTTCATTACCAAGGTGCTTCACTGTCAGTTTACTTTTCTATCGAACTTTATTGCTTATAAAGCATCATAACTCTATAAGGAAATCATTGATTCCTCTGTGCCAGAAACTGTGTTAAATACTCATCACCTTATTATTTCTTCCTTACAAAATAATAAAGGAAAGAAATGTTTAGGGTCACACAGGACAATAAATGGTAGAGAAGGGCCTCTGTCCCTAGGTCTTTCTGACTTCAGAGGCTTTACTTTTAAACATAAGTACGTCCGATTTTTAAAAATATATGCCTACTATGTGACTTCATGTGTTACAATGTGCTATTCTTTTATGTGTGGTCCAGGTCCAAGATTTTATTTGTCCTAAAAGCGAATACTCAACACATATTAATCGCAAGGCCAATAAAATATGAATTGAATGATAACAGTAATTTACCTATTACTTCTTACAAAAAGTTTGTCTTATTGAATTTTTCATTTACTAAATAGCTGCTTTAAAGTTGTATGCCTCATTTTAGGCACCGAGGATGAGCTAGTTTCTACAGTTAAGTGGAAAGTTGGGCACAAAACTCCCGGGCAGCTCAGCTAATCTGAGGATAAAAATGAATTGGATTAGCATATTCATTGTCACATAAAGGGACACAGTCACAGTCACGCTGTTGGGAGTGATGACCTTGTTCCTGATGTTGAATTCTAAGGGCTAGTGTCCTGTGTGTACTTGGGATTAAAAAACACACACGGAAAGAGATTTGAACTACAATTTTGCAAATAACATAGAAAATTTCAAGTAGCGATTTAATGTCATGTTAGATAATGTCATATGGAAACATTATATCCATTCGCAAAAGAATTAACTGACCTAGTAAAATTTTTTCTGTATAGCTGAGCTATATCAGCCAGGATTCCCAAAGAGAGGCAGAACCAGTAGGAGGTAGATGTAGTTTTATATGATACAGATAGATAAGGGTCTATAAATATACTCGGCCGTCCCCAGAGATCTACAGGTGTATAGATCGATATATGTGTATAGCAGCATATCCATATCCACATACACAGGGAGAACACTGACCTAAGTGACTGTGGGGCTGAGCTGGTGGGTCCTAACTCCACAGGCAGACCTCCAGGAAGGGCAGGCTGGCCCACAGCCTGGCTGTTGTTCCCAGACAGACTCTCTTCTTCTTGGGGAAACCTCAGTTCTGCTATGAAAACCTTTCAACAGATTGAATCAGGCACACCTAGATTATCCAGGATCCTCTCTGTTTCCTAAAACAAATTGAGTATGGATGTTATAGGCTTACAAAATAGCTCCACAGAAGCAGCCAGATTAGTGTTTGACTGAAGAATTGGGGACTGTAGTCTAGCCAAGTTGACTTCGAAAGCTAACATCATAGGAGCTAAGATGATACAGTCCATATAGATTGCTTTATAATTAAATCTAATAAGGGATAGAGTTGAGGGAACCAAAATTGTAAGTGTGTATTACTTTTATAATTTTTAAAGGCTTTCATTTTTTTTTTACTACAGAAATTGATGACATTTATCAGATATCTCAAGAGAGAACAACGCAGGAAAAGTAGACTACATAAATGTGTGGCAGTCCCTTCTATTCAATTAGTATTCACTTAGAAGGCATCTTCAGCAAATGTGAGACCACAGTTAGTTAAGAGCAAATCCCTAGGTAAATTGCAGCTTTCTGCATATCGGTTAGAACAAGATTCATGTGTCCCAGGCGAGGGATATACAAAGTCAGCAGACTGAATGTGAAAATGTTGGAGCCAGATCTGTCTTCTCAAGCTCTTTCTCTAGAAATATCTGTGCCACTGGCAGTGTTTGAAGACTGTCCCAAAACATTATCTTGGGAGCATCTGCCCATGCCGGAGGTCCCCGACCTTCCTCTGTTTGTCATGCCCTTAGAGACTCAGTAGGTTTTCATGGTGTTCCTAGGCCAAAAGAAATGTGGTTTTGTTTATCAAATACTTAGGTCTAAGCAGTTTTGTGTATTAAATACTTAGATCCAAGTAACACAATAAGAATGAATGCCTTAGCAACTTAATAGCCATTTGAAAAGATAGTTCACAGAAATTGAAAGAAAAACGATTTTTATTTCATTCCTAAATAACTGCATCTCCTGTAGCAAACAGATGTTCGTTCACATGCTAGTTGTTTTTCTATCACAATAACCAAAAACCCATCTTTGCAAAGATATGTCATCAAAAGAAGGAGAGCACAAGCCACGATAACATCATGAACTACCGTGCGTTAGTAGTTCACGTAGCATCCAACAGATAGTATCACTGTAATTTCCTCAAAGATGTAAAATTTCCCACTGCACCCCTGAGAGCCTGTTATGCCCCAGAGTACCTTGGTGCACAGTTTGGGAACTGAGGGGTCTAAACATTTGTACAAGCTCCCGTTTGAATTCTGAATAACACGATTAAAAACTTGAACATTTTCAAGATCAAACCAGACTTTCTAGATATTTCCCCATTTTGTATGAGACAGATTCAAGTTATTTACCTAGGAGGCCCCACTGCATGGCATCTCTAAATTTAAGTCATACTTTCTGCATAGAAGCAAATTAACAAGCACATTAGTGTTAAATCATCCCCAGCGTATTCTTGCAGCTTCCGCTTGCCTTTTGCCAGGCTGAAATGGCGAGGCCTTCATTTCTGTGTGCTCTTCCCTTTCTGTTATTTTTTTAGTCCATTCTTTGTAGTACAGTGTGAAAGGGAAGTTAATGTCTTTGTGTCAGGAAAGGCCTATTTATTCTGACAAACTGATCAACCTCCAGGGTGTTCCTCTACCATGAAACTGATTTTATATCTCATCCACTAGCTAATAAGATGTGAAGCGTTTTCCCTGTCACGCCGAGAGATCAGACTTGCTTCCATAGAAAGCGGTGGGATGAAATCACACAGCAAGCTCTTCTCGGTGACTGAAGCACGCAGTCTACGTTTTTCCAACATGAGCACGTAAGAGCAGAGCAATGGCTCTGAGGCAAACCCACAGATGAGCGGAGACATTAATAAAAAAAAAAAAATGGTTTTAATCTGAAATGGAAGCCCTGAGATGCACTTCATTCGCCGTTCCCTGGATCGGCTTTCGGTTCAGGGAAAATGAAAATGCCAGGAATTAAAACCTGATTGCATTGGCGAATTGCCTAAAGACATCCTGACATACAGCCCTCTCCCGCCAATCTGAATCTTTAAATAAAGTTTACATCCTACAAACTTGAGATCAGGCTCTTTGCTGTGAGAAGAAGTAAGACTACAGTATCCTGAAATTAATGGATAGAAGGTAGATTGTATCGTATCTAAAGAGACCTTTTCCTTATAAAATACTTGCCTTTTCTAGTTTGGTATGTGCTGAGATTAAGACGATTTTCAGACGAGGGGTTAAAACAAGAAATTGGATGTGGGGAAGGAGGGAAATCTGTTTCCGTGGTGAAGACAGCACGAAGGAAAATTGCCTTGGACGGGCTGCTTTTGAGGCAAGGAGGGATGACGATGTACTGGGGCATAAAGCTGGACTTCTCTGTATCCTGTTTGTGATTTTGTTTATCAGTTCACATCAGTCTTATCTGAAGCAAAATTGTGCCAACTTCCTGGCTCATGCTATTGAAGAGTCATTTGAGAACTTTAAGCATCCAGAACTTTCTTGAGTCTTCCAGATTCTCAGTGCCATTACTATATCGGTTATCGATTGCTGGGTAAAAAACACCAAAAAACTTAGTGACTTAAAACAGCAACAATCTTGTTCCTGTTTTGCTTTATATTCTCTTTCCCCCACAAGGCTGTAATTTGGGCAGTGTCCCCTAAAGCCAATGTGTCTCTGTTCCACACGGGGTCACCTGGGCCAACTCATCCAGGGGCTGGAAGATCCCCTGGAAACATGGCTCAGACGTACGGCTGGCAAGTTGGTGCTGGCCGTCTGCACTCAGCCAATTCTCTTGGCCAAGGGCTTTGGTTCCTCTGTACATGAGCCTCTCATGAGCCACTCACATGAGAGGAAGCTGCCAGTTTCTTAAGGCCTGGGCCCAGAAAGCGGCACACCATCACTTCCACCATGTGCTATTGGTCAAGTAGTGAGCACATCCGTATCTAAGCAGAAGAGACATCAAACCCACCTCTCCATGGGAGGAATACCCGCTCATCCGGGGCCGATGCTATAAAATCACCACCACTGCCCACACACCATACTCATTAATCACACTGGTTCTCTTGTGACACCTGTTTCTCTCCAGCGAGGTAGAGAATGTTTGCTGAAAGGAACCTGTTTTCTAGTAAAGCAACTCCTTCTTCAGTTGTGAAATGGGGTCGGGGAAAAGCAGTCCCTGGCCGTTATCTGTGTAACAGTTAGAACATCTTGTGTACCAGTTAGCACGTATGATCTCACCTACCTCTTCCAGTGATCAGAGGAGATAGTTACCAGTGTTATCCTGGGTTTCCAAGGATAACTGAGGCCCAGGTGACAAGGTGGCTTCCCAAGGTATCTCCGTGGACAGACGATGGGATGATGACTTCAATCCCATGTGTCTGACTGCAGAACCCACACCCTTAGCCACAACCTCTAGAGCATGGCGGGTGACGGTGAAGTAGTTCTAGAAGGGTCTACTGATGCCAGATGCTAGCAGGACAGCCTCCTTTTCCAGCATTCACTTGCATAGATTCCTTACCTGCAGATGAAAGGTAGAGGGCAGTTGGTTGGTCCCCAGATCTCGTCCATTCCCTGGAACACTATCACCAGGTGAGGAGATCCTCTCCAGACTAAGCATTGGCTTCCTACAGCCACCATAACAAAGCACCCTGGACTGGGGGCCTCAAACAACAAAAACTCTTGAAGAAAACTGTAAGAAACAGTCCTGCAGATTAGAAGCCCCAGAACAAGCCCCTTGGTTTCTACTGAGGCCTCTCTCCTTGACTTGCAGATGGCCACATTCTCACTGTGTCCTTGTGTCTCTCAGCCCCTGTGTGTGTCTGTGTCCTAATCTCCTCTCATAAAGACAAGTCATGTAAGATGAGGGCCACTCTAATGACTTCATTTTACCTTACTCACCTCTTCAAAGACCCTATTTCCAAATGCAATCACACCCTGAGGTCCTGGGTGTCAAGACTTCACCGTATGAATTTTCAGGGGACACCATTTATTTCTTCTTTCCATTATAGGCTGTCATTGCAAAACCAAGTCCATTAATATGAACATAGAAATCCACTATGTATGTAAACAGATACCA
This sequence comes from Lynx rufus, assembly GCF_022079265.1. Lineage (NCBI taxonomy): Eukaryota > Metazoa > Chordata > Mammalia > Carnivora > Felidae > Lynx > Lynx rufus. Next base: position 1,183,423 of record NW_025814878.1, read on the forward strand.
GATGTGAAATTCTTTATTTTTAAGTTTATTTACGTATTTTGAGAGAGAGAGAGAGAGAGAACAAGCAGGGGAGGGGCAGAGAGAGAGGATCCCAAGCAGGCTCTGCACTGTCAGCTCAGAGTCCGATGTGGGGCTGGAACTCACAGACCATGAGATCATGACCTGAGCCAAAACCAAGAGTCAGACACTCAACCAACTGAGCCATCCAGGCGCCCCTAGATGTGACATTCTTGAATAACGTCACTTCCCTCGGAGCCTAACACCAAAAACACTTTACTACAGATATTTATCTGCATTGTTATCTTTTCTGCCAGACTGGAAACATCTCGAAGAAAGGAAACATGACTCATGCATCCTTGAAACCCTGCTATAGTGCTTGGAACATTGTTTAGTAAAGAATTAACAATACCATCAAAATATAACTTTATTTCCTCTTTGCAAAAAGTGATCTGGCACAGAAGCCATCACACACGTCAGAGGAATGAATCCAGTGAGCTTGGAAAAGGGAAAACATGTTATGTCCAGATGCAGCCCACAAGCCCGTCCCTAACACATGTGTGTTCTTCTGCAGTTCGTCTTTTGCCGGGACTGTAAGGAAGCGTACCATGAAGGTGAATGCAGCACCCTGTTTGAAGCCTCAGGAGCAGTTTCTCAGGTACAGTGACCTCTTCCCGCCATAAAACAGGGCTCAGGATATGGAGGAGAGACAAGAGCTGCTTCCTGAAGCCCAGGGAGGGTTTCAGTCTTTAAAAAAAATAGTTTCAAACGGAGAGGTTGGCAAACCACAAGAGGCTCTTAAATACAGAGAACAAACTGAGGGTTGATGGGGCCGGGGGGGGAGAGAGGGAAATGGGTGATGGGCATTGAGGAGGGCACTTGCTGGGATGAGCACTGGGAGCAATGAATCATGGGAATCTACCCCTGAAACCAAGAGCACACTGTATACACTGTATGTTAGCTAACTTGACAATAAATTATATTTAAAAATTATAAGATTAAGATAAGATAAGATAAGATAAGATATAAACCCCAAACCAGACTAAGTAGCCAACAACCATGGGATGTGGCTCTGGCTACTCCACCCTCAAAGTCCTTCCAGAACCATCCACCTCCTCAGGGTAGGGCTGTAGATGGCCATCGGGATATGTCCATACTTTCATAATAGTTTTTCCCTAGGGGTATATGCAATAGGGAAAAGGAAAATAGCGTGATGAGAGGAGACTTTAGAGGAACAAACAATTTAACAATTTCCAAATCAGATCAAGCAATATTAACCCTACATTTATATCTTTTTTTCAAAAATGTCTTGTTTAAAATCTTTGGTGAAACTATGATATGCATAGAAGTATTATATGATGCAAGAATATTACTGTTTTTTAGCAACATCATGAACTATGCTAAATTGTATTTCAGTCTTGATTAGGTAAAGAATGTGTTTACTGAGCCTTACTCTCCAATCTGCTATATCAGGCTTAGGGAAATGCAAATACATTTTCTTTTATTTATTAATTATGATCAACCAAACCTCAGAGGAAAGGAGTAAAATTTCAGCACAGTTGATGAATTTACTCATTATTTTTCTACTGATATAGATGTTAACAAGGTTTTAAACATTAAACCTATCCGGATAAATCTTTTAGTTACTTTATTGACAGGAACCTCAGAAACAGACATAGAAATTTCAGAACATTTCAATTTTACAGTAGAAAAATTTAAATATCTGAATGTTCTGGGGTACCTGGGTGGCTCAGTGGGTTAAGCGTCTGACTTCAGCTCAGGTCATGATCTCACAGTTCATGAGTTCGAGCCCTGCATCGCCTCGTGCACTCTGCTGTTACCACGTGACCCTGCTTCAGATCTCTCCCTCTCTCTCTCTGCCCCTCCCCCACTTGCACTCTCTCTCGAAAACAATAAACATCAAAAAAAATCATCAAAATATCTGAATATTCTAAAATCAGAGCATAAAGAAGTGTATCTTTGTAAGGCATTATGTGGATTTATTTACTAATATTAGCACAACCAAATAAACATAATTAGTGAACTCAGGTCTTCTTATCAGCTTCTAAAATGTTGGCTATGAGCCTATGGGGAGATTTAGATCTGAACTGCCATTTCTGCAACAGAGGCAGCAAATGCTCTTTCTGTTGATTTTATTTTAGCTCAGGGGCATTCAAATACCAGCTCGCTGCATACTGATGTCAGGAATAATATTGATCCTGAGACTCCCCTGCCTCAGGACCATGGTAGCCCAGAAGAGCTAGCCTAGACTGAGGCTCTAAGAAATGGGTTTGGTCTAGCAACTTATATCCCTGGGCTCCTATGACCGCAAACATGCACAAAGCCTTCTAAGAAGTGATACCTTAATGTCCACTTATTGGAAAACAGTAGAAATAGGGTGAAGAAAAGAACACATTAACCTATAGTTGCCCAAGTGCGAGACGCACTAGATAATCCCCTTCATTATTCATTCAAGAACTAACCAATCTTGGTGTTAAAGATTGAGGTAGCCCTCCTCCCCCCCCCCAAATTTTTAAACTATTAAAGCATTAATGTTCAATTCAGGAAAGTGGGAGAAAGAAAGTTAGAGCTGGGCTGAAGCATAGATGACCGGTACCTAGAGGCCTGTGTCTGCAAGGACCACCCATTAGCAAACATTAAGTCCAGCATTTGTATGCACCAGACATCCTGCTGGAAAACTGCAGATAAGTATTTCTTTTCAGTATATTGTGCAGATAAGCACATGAGGGAGTCATAGGGGAGACTTACAGAAAAATATATAATAATAGTAATGTGCTACAACAAAGTTCAGGAAATCTTTAGCTTTGCATAACACTTCCCCAGAAAAGTCATAGAAGGTGGGTAAGAGCGTCAAAAGGACAGTGGGAGAAGGATGATAAAGAACATTCCAGCAAAAACACTGCATGGACAAAGATACAGAGGCAAAAATTTTATCTGGTGCACAGATATTTCATAGATGTTTGCTGAATGATTGTGGCTTCTAAAAAGAAAAATACATTCTTTCATTTATTCAACGAATATGTATTAAACACCTATAATCCGTTAGACTTTATGCTAGGCTCTGGGGATAAAGTACCTGCTGTCACAGAGGTGAGATGGTTGGCTGCACCAACAGTCATTATGACAGGAATTCAGAAGAAGAATCGTTAATTCAGGACAGAGATGTGCAGGAAAGAATCCAAGAAGAGGTAGCTCTGAAATAAGACGTCCCTGAAATGAGGCTCCTCCCTGCCTTGTTCACACTCCTAGGCAAACCTCATATTCCCCTTATTTGAAAACAAAGCAAATTGACCAACCAAACTGGAAGAGCCTGTCCATCCACTGTTGTCTGAGAACAGAAGGCAACTTCTTGGGGTTTTGCTGCCCTTTTTCCACACATCCGATTTATTCAGGTCCTACAGGAAAGAGAATTCAGCTCAGATGGGCACATGAAGAGACTTTAACTGAAAGGTCATGGATGGCCTACAGACGTGGGGAAAGGTCACAAGAGCCCCAAACAATGTGGAGGGCCTCAAAGTGCAGCATCAGTGAGGAGCCATGAGCCCCTAACTCTGAAGGGACAAGAGGAGGGAATGGTGTCACACAGGGAATAATCCTGTGAGCTGGAGCCACGGAGGCGGGGCCTCTTGGCAGGAGGTGTAATCACAGAGGGTCCAGCATTGACAGAGGTAGGCCCCCAGCAGGAAGAGAATGAAGGGACATCTCCATTTCTCTCTCCCATCCTCTGATCTCTTGCTAATGTCTCCCATTGGCCACACCCAACCGAAAGTCAGCCTCGAGGGGTCCGAGGGACACAGCCTGTCCGAATGAGCCAGCCTTCCAGGTGCAGAAGAGGGGAGGGGAAAGAATGCAGAATGACGAGTGTATTCCTATGATCTGATTTACCACGTCTCCAAAACCTCTTGATTTCAATCGTAGCTCCTCCTGGGCCTGGAAAGAAATGAACCAAATGAACTATTTCATCAAACTAAAAGACCCAATTCCATTCACTAAGAGAAAGGAGGACTTCTATTCTAATAGGGCCAGCTTGTTTTCTGTTCCTATATTTCGCTCAAATGGGAGTGATCTCCAGGTGGATCACCTCTGCAATTCCACAGACACGAAATCTTTGAAAGAGGACATGCTACACATCCAACCACAGAAATCTAATTGCAGCTCCCTTCTTGGGACTGAAGGCTTTGGATGCAGCCTCATGGATAAAGTCTTCTAATACAAACAAAATACTCTCATTAACCCTCTTCACATTTCCTTCTAGTTCAATTCACTTGTAAGGTGTTTCCTTTCAGCATTTGTGGCCACTGTCCACTGCTCTCCCTTGAAAGCTGAGTGGTTTCTGGACTTTGATATTACATTACCCAGCCAGGCAAGCCCATGTCTCCCGGGGCCCAGTCAGGCTTTTTCCATCAGTTGGGCTGCTTGACCCTAAACTTAATGCACTTTTTGATTAATGCAATAATTTTTTTAAAGCAAACTCAAAAATTGGTTTTAAATTGGTTTTAAAATATTGAACACACTTTAGGTCAAAACTGCTGGGCATTTGGGAAATCAGTGACAGAAGATCGATCCGTCACAAGCTAATGAGAGTCCAGTCCCATTTGCTTTTCCTTGTCTTGCCTGGTTGTTCTCCTCCCCGTGCTCCGTCCCCTTCCACAAATTCCCTCTGGAGGCTTTCTAATAAGTAAACACTTGCTCTTGCAAACCACAGAAATTGATTCATTCCCCCCAGTGGTTCTAAGTAGTAGATGTTACTCTCCCTATTCAACAGGAAGGCAAACTGAGATTTCTAGATTTTTAATGGCATTATCCAAAGACACAAAGGAAATCATTTTCAGTGGCATCACCTGATCAAAGTAACAGTGAGCACTCTTTCTGAGTAATAAATCTACAGTGTCTAAAGGGAGTGTGCCCATCCCTTCCTGCCAAGCTCCTACTCAACCTTCAAGACCCAGATCACACATCACCTGCTGCATGAACCCATCTGCCCACGCTACAACCTCCTTGAAGCTTTCAGACAATTGTACGTACTTCTGTGACACATTCATCACACTGAAATATTGTTTCCCTGTCTCTTCACTAAAATTATGAGCTTTGCTAATGCAAGGTTTGTACCTATTTTATAACCCCCAGTGCCTAGGATGCCTAAGATATAGTAGGTTCTCTATATAGATATAGTAGGTATAGTAGGTGCTTGTTGAAAGAATGACAACTCCTTCCTTCATCCCCAACCCTCCCTTCTCACCATGAAGCTGGGCAAGCACTCTACAAGAATGAGTGGAGAGGAGTCATCCAAGATGGTGACATAGGAGGATCCTGAGCTCCCAATCCCCATAGATGCATCAAACCTGGAGTAATGCCCTCTGAAAAAGATCTAAAAACTGGCCAAGTGACTCCTGTCTATCAGATGAATGAGAAAATACCCACATCAAAATGGGGTGGCTGAGACACATTCTTGTCATGAACCCCACTACTGGCACTGTGCCATTCAGGATGAAAGCCCCAACCCCCTGCTTCTCGCAGAGTAGCAAAGGGTTTTGACCCCACATCTAGCACCCCCACTGTTAAGACTGGGTGCCCAACACCTGGCTCTGCAGCCAACAAGGCTGATAATAATGAGACCCACAAGACTATAGCAAACACAGAAGCAATTCCTACAGGGGCACACCACAAGCCCCACATCTATCCCCACAGGACTCAGCACAGAGGGAGGCAAAACTGCCCACCTTCCAGCCTTTCCGTGAAGGAGGTTTGCCTGCATACTTTGAAAGCTGCTGTCTCTGGACCAGGCTTCTAATTTAGCAGGCACTAGCAGTTGGCTGCCTTCCTCCCCAAAGACCAGGGAAGCAAGAGGACACCTCTCTCACCTTCTCCCTCGCATCCACCACAAGGTACCTGTGTCCTCTTGGAAGGAGCTTGTGAGCACATCTGCACCCTAACTTTCATGGCCCAAGGGATGGGGCTCTGATCCCTGGCTCTGAGAGCCAAAGAGACTTCCATTCAGGAGTCCCACAGGACTATAGCAAACAAAGAAGCGCTTCTTGGCTGGCTATCCCCCCAGAGCCCAGCACAGAGGAAGCAGGCAAAAAACACTATCTCCCATCTTTCCCTGAAAGGGATTTATCAAAATACTTTAAAAGTTGCCACCCAAGAGCCAGGCTTCTATTTTAGCAGGCATCTAAGGACTGGCTGCACTCTTCCCCAGAGACAAGGGAAGCCAGCAGATGCCTTCCCCACCCTCTCCCTTCAGCTTGCTCCAATAATAGAACCAAGTTGCCAGTAACTCTTTGGAAGGAGCTTGTACATACATCTGGCACCCCAGTTTTTACAGCTTCCACCTGAAAGATGGGCACTTAGATTTATCGCCTGGCTTCAATAGCCAAGGGAGTTTGCATTCACAATTCCTACAAGACTATAGCAAACAAAGAAATAGTTTGTAACAGGTGCAGGAGCACCACCACCACTCTGTGGCTGTATACCTGGGCTCAACGTGGAGGGAGCAAGCAAAAACATTCATCTCCCAGATTCTCCCTGGAAAGGGACTTAACTAACTACCTACTTTCCCATCTGCTGCCTGAGGGTCCCACTTCTAATCAGCCTGCATCTAGATGCCGAATGCAGTCCTCCCCTTCAGTATCCTGACAGGTCTCGACATAGCCTCAACTACTGGAAGCTGCTAAGAACAAAGAAGGAGACCTGGACAATCACAAAAACTTCAGAGACAGCTAGGAGCTTGGGCCGAGTTAATTGGTGAGGCTCATCTCCTGCATGAGAACTCTGTTAAGACTGGGAGAGGTGGCTGTTTAATGCACAAAAACCAACACAGAGAATCAAGGAAAATCAATGGAGGAATATGTTCCAAACAAAAGAACAAGGTAAATCTCCAGAAACAAATCTAAGTGAAACAGAGATAAGTGATTTATCTGATAAAGAGTTCAAAATAACAGTCATGAAGATGCTCACCAAGGTCAAGAGACCAAAGCATGAACAAAACAGAATTCCAACAGAGAGACATAAAACATAAGAAAGTACCAAACAGAAGTTACAGAGCTGAAGAATACAGTAACTGACCTGAAAAATACACTAGACAGATTCAACAGCAGGCTAGATGAAGTGGAAGAAAGTCAGTAAGCTCAAAGACAGGCCAGTGGAACTCATCCAATCAGGGCAGCAAAAAGAAAAAAGAATTTTAAAAATGAAGATAGCATGAAGGACTTACGGGACACTATCAAGGAGACTAATATCCAAATTATAGGGGTCCAAGGAGAAGAAGAGAGAAAGAGTCAGAACGCTTATACAAAGAAATAATAGCTGAAAACCTCTCTAACCTGGGGCAAGAAACAGACATCCAAAACCAAGAAGTCCAAAATGTACTAAATAAGATCTAAAGATATCCACATAGAGACACATTGTAATTAAATTGTCAAAAGTTAAAGACAAGAAGAGAATTTTAAGAGCAGCAAGAGAAAAGCAACTTGTTATGTACAAGGGAATCCCCATAGGACTGTCAGCAGATTTTTCAGCAGAAACTGCCAGCCAGAAGGGAGTGGAGTGATATATTCAAAGTACTGAAAGAAAAAAACTGCCACCCAAGAATTCTCTACATAGCAAAGTTGTCCTTTATAATTGAAGGAGAGAGATGCTTGGGTGGCACAGTCATTTAAGCATCCTCTTGATTTCAGCTCAAGTCATGATCTCACAGTTTATGAGTTCAAGCCCCACATTGGGCTCTGCACTGCCCTTCTCCCACTTGTTCTCTCTAAATAAATAAGTACATAAATACATAAATACATACATACATAAACAAACTTTTAAAAATTTTTAAATAAAATAAAAAGAATTGAAAGAGAGGTAGAGTTTTCCAGACAAACAAAAGTTGTAGAAGTTCATGACCATGAGACCAATCTTAGAAAAAATATTAAAGGGAGTTCTTCAAGCTGAAATGAAAAGCCTACATCAAGAAACAACAACAATCTCAAATAAACAATCTAACTTTACACGTTAAGGAGCTAGAAAAGTACAAGCAAACTAAGCCTGGGGTGCCTGGGTGGCTCTTAACTAGAGTCTGACTTTGGCTCAGGTCATTATGTCATGGCTCGTGAGTTCAAGCCCCACTGAGCTGACAGCTTAGAGCCTGGAGCCTGCTTCAGATTCTGTGTCTCCCCTTCTCTCTGCCCCTCCCCTGCTCACTCGCTTACTCTCAAAAATAAGTAATAAAACTTTTTTTTTTAATTAAAAAAAAAACTGAACCCAATGAGAGTGGAGAAAAGGAAATAACAAAGATCAAAATAAATGACATATAGACTAAAAAGATAATAGAAAAACATTAAAATTAGAAGCTGGGTTGTTTTTTAAAAGATAATTAAATTGGCAAGCCTTTACTAGGATTAGCAAGAAATAAAGTTCTCAAATAAAATCAGAAGAGAGACAAGACATTACAACTGATCCCATAGGAATACAAAGGATCATGGAACTACTATGTACAACTATACACGAACAAATCAGACAATCTAGAAGAAATGGAGAAAAAAACATACAACCTACCAAGACTGAATCATGAAGAAACAGAAAATCTGAACAGACCAATTACAAGAAAGAAGATTGAATTAGTGATCAAAAACCTCCCAACAAACAAAAGTCCAAGATCAGATGGCTTCAGTGGCAACTTCTAACAAACATTTGAAGAATTAACACTGATTATTCTCAAACACTTCCAAAAAATAGAAAAGAAATAATTTCAAATTCATTTTACAAGGTCAGCATCATCCTATGCCAAATCCAGACAAGGACATTATAAGAAAAGAAAATTATAGACCAATATCCCTGATGAGCATAGATCCATAAATCCTCAACAAAATATTAGCAAATTCAATTCCACAATGCATTAAAAGGATCCTACACCATTGTCAAGTAGATTTATTCCAGGAATGCAAGTATGGTTCAACATCCACCAATCAATATAATGTGTCACATTAACAACGAAGGATAAATATCATATGATCATCTCAATAGGTGCAGAAAAAGCATTCGACAAAATTTAACATCCATTCCTGATTAAAAACTCTCAATAAACTGTGTATAGAGAGAACGGACTTCAACATAATAAAGGCCATATATGAGAAACTCACAGCTAATCATATGCAATGGTAAAAAGCTGAAAGTTCTTTTTCTAAGATCAGGGACATGATAAGGATGCCCATCGCTTTTATTCAGCCTAGTACCGGAAGTCCTATCCAGAGCAATTAACCAAGAAAAATAAGTAAAAGGCATCCAAATAGGAAAGGAAGAAGTAGCATCTCTATGTGCAGATGGCATGACACTATATACAGAAAATCCTAAAGATTGTGCCAAAAAGCTGTTAGAACTAACAATTTCAGCCAAGTTGCAGGATATAAAATCAACATGCAAAATCAGACACACAAATGGCCAAAAAGTGCATGAAAAGTTGCTCAACATCATTCATCATCAGGGAAACGCAGATCAAAACCACAACGAGACACCACTGCACACCTGTTAGGAGGGCTAGTCTCAAAAAGACAGGACACAAGAAGTGCCAGTGAGGACGTGAAGGAAAGGAAACCCTTGCCGGCGGGAATGTAAACTGGCATAACCACCATGTAAAGCAGAATAGAGGTTCCCCAGGCAATTAAAATGAGGACCACTGTATGATCCAGCACTTTCACTTCTGAGTATATATTCAAAGGATATAAAGTCAGTATCTCAGATATCTGCACTCTCGTGTTCCTAGCAGTACTATTCACAATAGCCAAGATTATGGAAACAAGCTAAGTGTCTGTCAACAGATAAAAGGATATATGTGGAATGTTACTCAGCCTTTAAAAAAGAAGGCAAGTCTGTCATTTACAACAATGTGGATGAAACTGGAGGGTGTTATGCTAAGTGAAATAAGCCAGACAAAGACAAATACTTCATGGTATCACATGTATGTGGAATCAAAAAAAAATGTCAAACTCACAGAAACAGAGAGTAGAAAAGTGATTGTCAGGGAAACATAAGATACAAACTTCCAACTATAAGATGAATAAGGACTAATGATCTCATGTATATAACCTGGTGACTATCATTGACAGCGCTGTATTTTGTAGTTGAAATTTGCCAAGCAAATAGAACTAAAATGTTCTCTCTCTCTCTCTCTTTCTTTCTCTCATACACACACACACACACACACACACACACACACACACAGCACTGTGTGAGGTCATAGATGTGTTAACTCAATGCAGACAATGCTTGCCCAATGTATGATATATCACATCGTCACGTTGTATACTTTAAATATCTTACAGTCTGGTTTTTCTATCATACCTCAATAAAGCTGAAAAGAGAACCATTATGTAGATAAATTTTCAGATGGAAAATATTTTTCAGAGCAAAATCTGACACACTCATGTCTTTTCAAAGGCAAAAAATTCTAGCTACTTTCTTTCATAATTAGGAAAAAATTAGGAAAGCAGGGAAAAAAAGCTCACTCTAAAATGCTCAATGAACTTTGTTTTATATAACAAAACAAAATAAATCATTTAAAATTTTTAAAAAGAATGGGCAGTAACTTCAGGGTTGGCTTTTGTCCTGGCCATCTTTTGAATTGTAAGAGAAAATAAGATTGCCCACAGCAAACTACACTGTTCCCTCCATCTACCTCCTAAATTAGAAGAATAAACCTCCAATTTGCCTGGGATAAAAATAATAATGTACACTCGTGTAGTACTTATTTACAAAGCACTTCCTTTTTTTATTTAAAATGTTTTAATGTTTATTTATTTTTGAGAGAGAGAGAAACAGAGCACAAGCAGGGGAGGGGCAGGAAGAGAGGGAGACACAGAATCCGAAGCAGGCTCCAGGCTCTGAGCTATCAGCACAAAGCCCAATGCGGGGCTAGAACCCACGAATGGTGAGATCATGACCTGAGCTGAAGTCAGACGCTGAACCGACCGAGCCACCCAGACGCCCCTACAAAGCACTTTCAAATACACCATCTCATTTCGAGCCTCTTGACAACATTATACCACATACTTAGATCGTAGGCAAGGTACAGGGAGAGAGACAGAGACACCCAGGGTCATGGAGTTGACAATCAATAGTTCTAACTGGTGTCACGCTACATGTTGAAAAGGGGATATGTGTAGGCTATTGTTGGCTTGTGAGATGTTATACCAGGGTGGCACTCATAGTAGTATACATTAGATTAGATTCATGGACTTTCCCATGTGTTGATAAGGATGAAGACACATTTTACTTCTCGTCTAGCTTTCCTTTAAAACAAATACAGCAAGAAAAAATCACATTAAAACAACTCTCTGCAAACACAATTGCACTTAGCCTATGTCGGAGGAGGGGAGGGAGTGGGGTGGTCTGTGCAAAATTGGAAGCACGTGGCTCCAGCCAATTTGGCCAAGTAGAAATGGGGGGCCAACATTACCAGATTTTCCAAATTGATTAATTTTTCGGTAGTTCGAAACTCATGTGTTTATGTTAAATATCCTTATTTTTAAGTGTTGAGAGCTAACTCCATAAAAATTAAACACATCTATCTACAGGTAGAATTTTGTCTCCAGCCTTTGTGTTACACCTGTTACATGACTTGGAATTTTATTTTGACTGTCTTAATTCCTCATAATCAATAAAAATGAGAAAAAAGAGGGATACCCAGTAAATACTTATATAAAATCTACTCTGTACCATTAAGACTACAGGTATTTTGGATACAGCATGAAACAAAATAGAGCACCCCCCCAATCTTATGCAGTTTATACTCTAGTGACATAAAAAAAGCTAACAATTAAAATATCGTATGCTGAGGGGCAGAATCGGGAAGTTGGGGATGCTATAACGTTTAGTCTTCTGAGACGTTCAAGGAATTGGTCACAGGAAGAAATGAAATCTGAGACGGAAAAGACGAGCTGGGGCGATCCTTCAGAGTTGCTCTGCATCCCAGAGGGGCCAGGCTTTCGCACCCCTTTCGTCCCCAATGGTCCAGGCCCCTAGTTTCATACCATACTAAAGCCACAACTACCGAACTTGACCGTTTGCTATCGAAAGGATTGCTGCTTAGACCAGCCCCACAGGTCAGGAGTGTGCCAGGGAGCTTTTTTCCAAATGGTGCATTACTTTCGGCTGCAGGGCCCTAGATGCCATCACCGTGAATCACTGTGATTGCAATAAACTCCGCGCGACGTCTTTTCCCGCCACAGAAACCTTGCGTACCCTGGCTCCGTGGCAGAGACTGTTTGCATAGCCCTTTGCAGCTCTGGACCCCCTCCAAGTGGCCAGTGCTCATCTGCCACCAGTAGGCCCCCTTTGTGGCCACCACCTGCTGGGTCTCTACCTCCACCACCTCCCCGCCCCCCATTTTAGAATTTGTGTTCTAGGACCACTCCTAGTACCAACTGTCATAGGTCAGGTTCCCAGGGAAACAGTCCCTGAGACTTGCACCCAGAAGGGACTTGGGAAGCACTGTCAGGAACAGCCCCTTAGGAGAAAAAGAGGGGGTGTTGGAGGTAGGATCCGTGGACCTTGGCAACGAGAGAAGCGGCAGTTCTGGTCAATGCCTGGATTTCTAACTTGGGCGGAGGGTGGTGCCCTTACCTGGAGGAGGAAACACTGGAGGAAGAGCAGAGAGTGTGCAGGGACAGAGCCTTCACTTTGGACGTCTGAGCACAGGTGAACAGCCCGCCAAGGAACGGATGCATAGAGCACCTTAGAGCGGATGCGGAGGCGGGAGCCAAGGATAAGCCACAAGATTAATAGTGTCCAGTCGCTGGCCCCCCAGCCACAATCCCTACCCCAGCCCCCTAGGGTTTACAGCCAGGGCTGGGAGGGGGCCTCCCTGTGGTGGAGAATGAGACAAGGAGCCTCTGGAGAGGCTGGAGTCCTGGATACATTTTGCCTCTGTATCTCATCGCCCTCATCTCTCGGCCATTTACTACTTCTGCACAAGTGCCGCCCCAGAACTGGGAACCGGATGAAACTTACTCTCCCCGAGGTGCAGGTCCCGGTTATTTAGGAGTGTAGTTCGGAATCACGTGTTGGTTTAGGCAAAACAGCCTGATTGATCACCACCTCCCTGAAGCCCTAGGGTCTGGACGTACAGCCTCATGGCCTCGCGGATGCGAATGGCCTCCCAGACGCGAACGGCTGGGATGCATCTGCGGTCTATGCAGGTGCGTCCCAGCGTGTCACTCCTGGAAAGTTGCTGAGGAGGGGCCTTCCCCTCCCCCAGCCCTCAGTAGCCCATTTCCCCAGTGCTCAGCACATGAAAGGTAGGCTCTGGGGGAGCGGGGCTGGTACACTGAAGAACGGGCTCCGGTTTTCTCCATTTCCAGGCAAGTCACCCAAATTCTAACAGCATTTTTTCCTCATCTGCCACATGGGGCCAGCAAGCTCTACTGCGCTATAAATAATGAAATGAGAATGTATGTGAATCATTTTATAAGTTGTAAAGTACTACAAAATGGTCAAACTTGGGCTTTGGGTATTTTTAAGGCGGAATGCTAAAAATACCAGGCATTACAGAGAACGAAAATGAAAGACAACACCAGAGGCCAAATGAAGGCGTGCACACACACCGGGCATGCACACACACACACACACACACACACACACACACTCTGACACGACCGGGAGGCAGACCCTTACCACACAGACTATGTCCCTGTCTCTCCAAGGACCCTCCTGTCCTTCAGACTCTTTCCTTCTCGTCTGGGGCTGTCACTGTAGGAAGAGCCCACACTGAGCCCGGATGCAGCACTTCCTGGGCCTCAGCCCCTCCCATGGGGCCTCTCCCCTCCTCTCCAGAAGCCGCCCCAGCCCCTTCCCGCCTGGTGCCCACACTGGGGGACACAATTCTCCAGGCTACCTGAGCTCTCATACCCCAGCCCCAGCCAGACAGCTGCCCGGAGTCCCCGACCTTCCCTGGGCTCTGGAACACCTCCGGGAGCAGGGCAGGCTCGCCTGAACAGGGGGCTACCTCTAGGGTGCTGGACCCGGGAGGGGCTGGGATGGAATCCTGGCCAGTTTGCTAGAAAAGGGCCAAATGTAAACTCTTCACCCTCATTTGCAAGTCTGCATCTTGTGTGACAGACAGAAACTCACACACGCACACATCCCATGTACTCACCACACACCCCCACGTGCACATCCCACACACACATCCACCGCACAACACCCCAGCCCCCTAAACACACTACGCATGCATCAGACTCCCGACATACACACCTCTCACCCCCGCAAACACCCACACACACCCCCACATACCCATACAGCACACGCCGCCCCCACCCCCCCCACACACACCACAACGCATCCCACATATCCCACACGCCCCACATACACCATGCACCCCACAGACACACACACCCCAGAGACTATTTTATCTCCACCCAGGAGAACAAGCCCAGGCCAGCCCGCCTGGATTTCCTCTCCAGCAAGAGGGAAGCACCTGCAGAGCTCCTCTGTTCCACCAGATGGCGCTACATCCTTAAGGGAGCCGGTATTTTGCAAGAACCCGTGGCCACCTGCAAACGACCGGGAAATGAGGACCCTTTGCCACTTTCTCCACGGCCCCCCCCCCCCGGGGCCAGGAGGACCAGAGGACGGGTCCCACGGGAGAGCTGACTACCGGCTCCCGTAAATCCTTCACTCGTTGATAGATGAGAAACGAGGGGAGGTAGGTGTTGTCATCCGCAGGAGGCTTGTTGACCACTCGTGGGGAAAATGGTTCATCTGCTCTGCCCCATCACCTCCGTGCAAACCAAGCAGGTGCCGAATGCGAGCACGAAGGGGGGCAGCACGCTTCAGGTGCTCCTGCTCTCTGCCCAGTTTTCATGTCCTCTTCCTGTGTAAGAACCACTTGTGCCGCTCGTCTGCCTGGCCTTATTCCGTGAGGAATCCCAGGCAAGGCAAAATGGCTTTGTAGTCCAACGGATCTGGTCTCGAAAAAGTCGCAGCCGTGACAGGCTGTTGCGGTTACTTTCCATGACCGTGACGCTTAGCTGGGCAGTGGAGCCCCACTGCTTGGTCAGACGCTGGTCTCGTTGCTGCCGTGAAGGTATTGATTTGGTCAAGGCCACATTTCTAGGTATTTGTTTATTTCTTCCGTAAAGGGGATGCCCGAAACGCAGGTGGGCCTCATCCAATCAGTTGAGGGTCTTCAGAGCAGAGACTGAGGTTTTTCAGATAGGAAGGAATTCTGCCTCAAGACTGTAACAGAAACTCTGCCCAAGTTCCCAGGCGGCCAGCCTGTGATACAAGTACTGAACTGGCCAGCTCAAACAATCCCATGAGCCAATTCCTTAAAATAAATCCGTATATTACATATTACATGTTACACGTTACATATTATATATACATATCCTATTCATTCTGTTTCCCTGGGGAACCTTGACGGAGACGTTAGTTGTAGTAATTTATTAAGTGAACCGTGTAATCTCTCAAAGCTATGCTTCCCTCGTCTGTAATATGATGTTGTAAAACCAGGCAGATTTCTTGAAATAACGAATGCGTGATGCCTAGCTCGGAGCCTGACAAATCACAGTGCAAGCTGGATGAGGTCATTCTTTCCGCATCCATCCCCATCCCTACAGGATTACATAAGATGGGGGGGACTTTGGGGCCACATGCCCTGAATCCATTCTGTCTGTGCGGACCGCAGCGCATACATTCTGCTGGCGGCTTCTCAGAGGCTGGTCCACGGAACCGCAGCGTGAACGTCACCCAGGGATGTGTTAAATCCCAAGCTCTCGGGCCCCACCCCACACCTGCTTCAGAGACAAGGTTGGCACTTTTGGGGGAGGATGTGTGGCAGTCTGTGTTTCAGGGAGCCGGCCAGGTGATGCCAACGCATCAGAAGAGGACGACTCTTCTGCTAACGTAAGCGCCACACGACGGGGACATTTTGGTTTGCTGTCATCTCTTGTGTTTCCTAGTGCATCTCTAGAACCTGGGACAGTGCCTGGTACATCGTGGGCACCCAACACTTGCTTACTGAATGAATAGATCTCTGTGTCAGCCCTAAGAAAAATAATGGTCTGCTTTGTACCAGCATAGCCTCACTTTGCACAGAGCACAAGCTACGTGCTCTGCCCTGGCTTCCCCTTTGTATTAGTGGTGCTCCCATATTCAAACTCCTGTCTATGTTGATAATTCTAGTAATTACTTACCTAACCCAGCCATGACCTACAGATCTTCGTTATCAAAAATACAAGTTAGGGGCGCCTGGGCAGCTCCGTCAGTTAAGCGTCCAACTTCGGCTCAGGTCATGATCTCACGGTTTGTGGGTTCGAGCCCCGCGTTGGGCTCTGTGCTGACGGCTCGGAGCCTGGAGCCTGCTTCGGATTCTGGGTCTCCCTCTCTCTCTGCCCCTCCCCCCCTCTCAAAAATAAACATTAAAAAAAATTCTTCTAAATTTCATTTTAAAGTGTGGCCTGTGAAATTTAGAACTTAGTGATGAGAGTGCAGCCTAGTAGCCTATACAGCCTTCGGCCAGACACCCTATTACATATTAGTACTCCAACGAGTTCTTTCCAAATATATGTGTATGTGCAATCTACATCTATATCTGTAGATATATAATAAATATATAGAAATTAATTCTAACCTATTCATTTTCTAATTTGAAATTGTGTAATATTAATAATAATGTGTATATGTATTCCCCCCAAAGAGACAGCAATAGTTTTTAAAACGTGAGAACAAAAACAATTTTGTTGACATCCTTGTGCCTGAAAGGTACTGCAGTATTCTGACTCACCAGCAGGGGGCGGGCCGCTCACAAGAAGTGGTCGTCAAGGAGAACATCCGTTAGACTTTGCTGGGACTCTGGGAAAGTTGGGAGGGCCGCTGTCTGCAGAGGTGGGAGTTGTCAGTAAGGAGGTGGCAAGGGACGTTACCTGGGCATTCGATTTTGATGAGAAAAGTGATGACACTTCAAAGCTGGCATTCACCTGCAAACATTCCCATCTGAACCGAACCAACTATGTTTTCGGTGATTAATGACAATCTAATCCTTTTTGGTTTTTTGTTTTGTTTTTATTTATTTTTGGGACAGAGAGAGACAGAGCATGAACGGGGGAGGGGCAGAGAGAGAGGGAGACACAGAATCGGAAACAGGCTCCAGGCTCTGAGCCATCAGCCCAGAGCCCGACGCGGGGCTCGAACTCACGGACCGCGAGATCGTGACCTGGCTGAAGTCGGACGCCTAACCGACTGCGCCACCCAGGCACCCCTCTAATCCTTTTTGGAAAATAGATTTGTTCTTGACTTTTAGAATTGGGATTTACTTTTCCAAGTGCTGGCTAAACAGGTGTAACAAATACGTTTCCTAAAGCAGGAAAGAGAAAATGCACGTGAACAGTAGTCTCTCAAGTTGTTCTAACTTACCTATACATTAGCAACAACCCCTCGGCACAAATTTTAAAACCTCTCTAAGGACGCTTTGATTTACCTGTATTTTTCAATGGAGACTTGAGGCCAATCCAGACCTTCAGCAGCCTTTATAGTTTATACAAACTCGCATAGTCTGATATTCCCACCTCTATAAGCCAGAGATGATGGTGATGCTAAGGAGGGTGAGGATGATGGAGGTGATGATGATGGTGGTGAAGGTGATGATGATGGTGACAGTGATGGCAAAATAATGACGATCATGATGAGAGGAAGCAGGAAGTTAGCATTCAGGGGTACCGGGCCTTGTACTAAGCCCTTTGCCCATTTATCGTACTGGCCCACGCCAACCCTGTGAGGTAGGTACCACATTCTTCACACTTAGGGATGAGCAGACACCGAGTTTGGCCACCTGTCCAGTCACACAGCAAGTAAAAAAACGAAGCTGGGGCTTAACTCGGGCATGATAACTTCAAAGCCCCACTCTGAACCACTACCTCTGACACAGACACCTCTAAATATCCACTTACAAATTTTCACTGCGTGAACAAAAACCATCGTCCTCTTTTGAGCCACAGATCAGGTATCAGGCCAACATTTCACCTCGCTAATGCAACTTGGAAGACATATAGGAAAATGCAGGAAATTGCTGTCTTTAGCCGTCTAATATGTAAGACAGAAGACATTCCGCTCCCACCCCTGTTTCACACACACACACACGCACACGCACACACACCATTCCTTCTCATGATGGGTAAGCAATAAGCAATAAGCAGGCCTATGCAATTAACCTAATTGTTGCAATGCCCCATACGAGACACAGCTAATCGCACGTAGAGCCATAACGCTGAATCACGACAAAACCTTCACCTCCCAGCAGCACCAGCCACTGCTTTGTAGCTCGACAACTGAACTCATAACAGAGAAAAAGCTTACCCTACCGACCGAGGGAGATGGTCCTCAAACCTCCCTACACCTCACAATTCCCCACGGTGTTCTTAAAGATTCAAATCCAGGGGCGCCTGGGTGGCGCAGTCGGTTAAGCGTCCGACTTCAGCCAGGTCACGATCTCGCGGTCCGGGAGTTCGAGCCCCGCGTCAGGCTCTGGGCTGATGGCTCAGAGCCTGGAGCCTGTTTCCGATTCTGTGTCTCCCTCTCTCTCTGCCCCTCCCCAGTTCATGCTCTGTCTCTCTCTGTCCCAAAATAAATAAACGTTGAAAAAAAAAAATTTAAAAAAAAAAGATTCAAATCCAAACCTGCTGAACGCAAATCTTCAGGGTGTGAGCTCAAGAATCTTTTTTTTTTTAAATCCCTCCGTGACCCTGAAAGCAGTGGGCACCTGGCCACCACTTACAATCATTCCAGATGGATTTGAACAGCAGTGTTAAAGATACTCCTGAAACATGAGAGTCTGGTCTTAGTGTATGCAGCTTCTCAAAAATACGTTTCCCAGGTCGCCTGGGTGGTTCGGTCAGTTAGGCATCCCACTCTTGATTTCAGCTCTGGTCATGATCTCACAGTTTGTGAGTTGGAGCCCTGCGTCTGACTCTGCACTGACAACATGGAGCCTGCTTGGGATTCTCTCTCTGCCCCTCCCCCCAAAATAAGTAAATGAACGACAAAAATATACTCCTAAAGGATGCTAAGCCAAGATGGGCTCATGTCAGTAAAAAGGGCTTGATAACAACAGCCCTTTCCCCCGGGAATTGACCGTCAAAGGTCTAACACAGACTGTCACCTGGGCACAGATGGACCCCTCGAAGGATGTTCCAGGACTGTTTCGTGGCTTAGAAATAAGTGTCGGTTAGAGCTGTAGCAGTGAGGTGAGTCTCTGGCTGCCGCCCCCCCCCCCCCCCGCCCTGTGGATCCAGCGGGTGAGCCAGGAAGCAACAGGAGTAACTTTGCTGTGCGGGCGTGGGCTTCCCGAGGGCCTTCTGGGGGAGTCTGTTCTGCCCCGGAGGAAGGAAGCCCAGGAGTGTAAGGCACCGTGCAAAGCTTCGAGGTGATAAGGACAAAGAGAAGGCATCGGCTTCGGCAGCTGGGGCCTCACCCCTGTCCCCTCTGAGAACCATTTCAACAGGCCACGTGGAAGGGAGAGCCAGACAGAAGACAGTGATGGCAGAACAGAAAGCGGTGCTGAAGGAAGCAGGCGAGCGGGGCTCCGTGGCCGTGGCAGCGGAAGCCAAGGTTTCTCCCTCTTGCCTGTTGGTTGCGAGTAGAAGTGCTCCATGACCTCGTCACGGCCTCCAGTCCCCTAGTCCTCTTTGTGGCAGGTGACATCTAGTGATTGTAGTCGCAAGAGCGTGAGGGTATGAAATCAGAGAGCTCGGGGTTGACATTCCGATTCTGCTGCTCACAGACTGCGTGACCTCAGGCACGTTCTGCCGTCTCTTGAAGCTGTGGTTTCTTCAGCAGAGACAGTTGATAACAAAACCTGCCTTTTAGGGAGGCTACAATTGCTAACTTAAAGATCGCCATCGGGGTGCCTGGGTGGCTCAGTTGGTTGGGCATCCGACTTTGGCTCAGGTCATGACCTCCCAGCTTGTGAGTTCGAGCCCCGCGTTGGGCTCTGTGCTGACAGCTCAGAGCCTGGAGCCTGCTTCGGATTCTGTCTCCATCTCTCTCTACCCATTCCTCTCTCTCTCTCTCTCTCTCTCACTCTCACTCTCGCTCTCGCTCTCTTTCTCACAAATATAAATAAACATTTAAAAAAAAAAAAAGATCACCATTAAGCCCCTGACACAGAGAGCACCCTTCCTGATGCGATAGAAACTGTCACCATTTCTTCTCCAAACCCTTCCCCTCCTGGCCTCCAAGATCCCAGAGGAGCCAGCTTCCCTTACCTCTGTACCTGCTCACTGCAGACTGCAAACCCACAACTTCACGGTGTCTCGGCACGACTCCTAACACAGTTTTGTGTTAGCCCACACCGAGTGAAGTCTTCTCCATGCACTCAGCGGGAAAACCAGCAAAGGGACGAGAAAGAGAGCTGCCTCCATGAGCATTTGAGGAATGGAATGCCCTATTGCTTATTGGGAAAGGACGTTGAAATGCTGTTTCTAAGTATACACAAACTAGTTAATGCCCTGGGGTGGGGGAAGGGAGGGAAGTAACCTCTGCCACCAAGAAAGAAAGAAAGAAAGAAAGAAAGAAAGAAAGAAAGAAAGAAAGAAAGAAAGAAAGAAAGAAAGAGAAAGAAAGAGAGAGAGAGAGAAAGAAAGAAAGAAAGAAAGAAAAGAAAAGAAAAGAAAAGAAAAAGAAAGAAAAAAAGAAAAATCCTACCTTAGCAATTTTCTACGAGTTAACTTCTAATTTTTCAAGGCTATAAAACACCTGGGCCCTAACCGGTGGTAGGTAGGTAGTCAGAGCGACCTCTCCCAAGAGACAGCAGACATAGCAGAAACTCCTCGAGCACGGAACTAAAAAACATTTCACACAATCCCCATTTGGCCTTGTTGCTAAGGTGCTGGCTAATTCCTCCGGCCCCAGGCTTCCTCCTCTTGGCTCAGATCATTGAACGTGGGCATCTCCACAAGTGTCCTTGGCATCTCGTCTCGCCTGTGCTCCTAAGGCATCCACATAGCTTCAGGCATCTCTCTGAAGAGCGGGCACTGAGATCTCTCGTCCCCACCCCCACCGTGGGTCCCTGGGCTTTCTTCCAACACCCCCAGCTGCCTCCTGGACCTCTCTACCGGGCTGGCCAGCCAGTGACTGGACACGCCACGTGCCCGCAGCTCGTCCTTCCCCCATATCACGTCTTCTTCCCATGCCTCACCCCTCAATCTTTAAGTGTCCCCACTGTCGTGCAAGGTCTGACTGGCCAGTGTCGGTGACAGCTTGCCCCCTGCCGCCCTGTGTTTCTCACCTAAAGCCGTCCTCATGCTCCAGATGTGCCTGTGGTTCGGCACTGGCTCCTGAATGACCACACTGTGGTGGGAACGTGGACACTCAGGAAGCAAACAGACTTAGGTCTACGTTTCCATCTATGTCTCCTTGGGGAGGCGATATAACCTCTCCGGGCTCATTTTCTTCATCTGCAAAATAAGGATGGCATTTGCACTGTATTACGTGTGGGATAGCATTTGCACTGTATTACGTGTGGGATTATTACAAGGATTAAAGGTGATAGAAACATGGGGCGCCTGGGTGGCGCAGGCAGTTAAGCGTCCGACTTCAGCCAGGTCACGATCTCGCGATCTTGCGGGATCTCGCGATCTCGCGGTCCGGGAGTTCGAGCCCCGCGTCAGGCTCTGGGCTGATGGCTCAGAGCCTGGAGCCTGTTCCCGATTCTGTGTCTCCCTCTCTCTCTGCCCCTCCCCCGTTCATGCTCTGTCTCTCTCTGTCCCAAAAATAAATAAAAACGTTGAAAAAAAAATTAAAAAAAAAAAAAGGTGATAGAAACAATGTTCGTTTCACACATAGTAGGTTCTCAACAAATGGCACCTCTCGTTATATAAAAACAACCTGCTTGCTAACCTGCTAATTGTTAATGAACACAACACCCAATGACCTATCATCCAAGCCAGGATACTTCTGAGACAGAAGGGCATTTTAATAGTTTTGCTGGGACATTAGATATACACCGGTTTTATCTTAGGTGTTCTGAAAGACAGGTTTTATTACTCAGGAATATGAAGCCCAGCAGATTAGGAAATGACTGCCATGGAAAAGATAGTCTATTACTCACCGATCCCGAGAGGAGGGCAGGTGACACCCTGCGGGACCACATAGGGAAGCCCCAGGGTTGGTCAGGAGGCACAGGGAGCAGGGGAAACGTGGACAAGAGCTTTTGGTGGTTTCCACGCGAAGGGATGGGTGAGGCAGGGAAAGCGGGCTTTGGATCAGCTCGGTTGAACGATTCCATGAGATCTGGGGTGCAAGAGCCATCCCTAATTGCCTGGTGCCTACCTGGCCCGGGTGTGATTAGGACAGGACACGGTGGCCAGGAGTGTGGGAGCCCAGCAGAGGAGACAGCTGGGGTATGGGCTCCGGATTGGCTGGTTTGCGTAGGAGCAGCATGCTCCCATCTATCTCCGGGAATTGGCTAGCCCTGGGAGGGGTGGTCTCTCGGGTGTCAGTGAGGCCCCAGATGTCGGAGCATCAGAATACAATGACGTCTGGGGCGCCTGGGTGGCGCAGTCGGTTAAGCGTCCGACTTCAGCCAGGTCACGATCTCGCGGTCCGTGAGTTCGAGCCCCGCGTCAGGCTCTGGGCTGATGGCTCAGAGCCTGGAGCCTGTTTCCGATTCTGTGTCTCCCTCTCTCTCTGCCCCTCCCCCGTTCATGCTCTGTCTCTCTCTGTCCCAAAAATAAATAAACGTTGAAAAAAAATTTAAAAAAAAAAAAAAGAATACAATGACGTCTGATACACAAGGCAAACAAGGCCATAGGGTCGCCCTATCAATATGAGAAGTCTGTCCTCTGTGCCCACCCCCACCTCCCCTATCGGTGCCGCCCACTGGTCTGCCTAGGGCTTTTCTCCCCCTCGGCGTCTTGGGAAAGTTCCTTTGCAGTAGCCCATGCCTAGCCCAGGCGGTGCCAACCTAACGCTCCAGATCCTAACTGGTCCCTAGAATAAGTAATCAAATTTTCAGTATTTCTAATACTGCAGAAACTGTACACACGTTTAAAATAAGGAAGGGATGTGCTTTCTTCCATGCGCAAAACTCTTCAAAACCCGGAGTCTGTAAAGGAAATGATGACAAAGCAAAAGTCAGAAGATGAAAACAGAAATTGCTGCTCTAGCGTTTTCCTTTTCCCTCTTCTCCCGTGAATCAAAACCTCCTTACCTACCTCCCAGCCCGCTCAGGTATCCCAGGCGGACTGCCAGATCCAAATCAGTCCAGGCTCACGTGCGAATGGTTACGCGAGAAGTATTTTGTTACTCCGGGTGTGAGTTCGCAGTACCCTATCTGGAGGGACCTTGGGCCCGGGATGTTGGATACACAGACGTTTGGGAGCAATCTGTTTTCATATCATGTTACAGTTGTTACAGATAACCTAAAGTATCACTTACACTCATCACAATTTCAAAATAATGGTAACTTTACATCAACCCCTGGATCCTGCTAACTGATGTGTTCCCAGCAACAAAACCCATACAGCATTACGTCAAAAATTATTATTTTATTATTTAACAACCATATTTCAAGATAGCTGGCATCCTCTGAATTTTATATTAGAACATTCTCAGAAGTCCAAAGACTGCCAAAGGGAACCATGGCACAAAAGAGAAAAGTTGAGAAGCCCACTCTAGACCAGGGGCAAGTATGGTAGGTCAAGTAATGGCCCCTCATAGATAG
The DNA here is from genome assembly GCF_022079265.1 of Lynx rufus. Classification (NCBI taxonomy): domain Eukaryota; kingdom Metazoa; phylum Chordata; class Mammalia; order Carnivora; family Felidae; genus Lynx; species Lynx rufus. Next base: position 1,207,136 of record NW_025814878.1, read on the forward strand.
TTGCCCATACCCGACTCACTGACCCCTGGGGATAAGGTGCCTTGTCAGAAGGGACTTTGCAAACGCGATTAAGGAGTGAGTCCTAGATAATCAGTGGGTCCAAAGAAGGAAACCTTTCCCAGATGAAGTCAGAGAGATGGGGCAGACGAAGAGGCAGGAGAGATTCGAGCATGAGAAGGACTCCATCCACCGCTACTATTGACGAAGGGAGCCAAGAACCAGGGGATGCAGGCAGCCTCTGGAAGCTGAGAATGAGTCCCAGTTGACAGCCGGTCAGGAAGCAAGTCCTCAATCCTGCAAATGCCTGCAGCGGAATTCTACCAATAGTCCTAGGCAATATGCACATGAATGAACATGGCTGTTCCAATAAAACGTTATCTACAGCACCGTGGCAAACCAGACGTGGCCCGTGGGACATTGTTTACCTACCCTTTCTCTAGATTACCGTCGACTTCACATCACTGTGGGTGCGGATGTATTTGCAGTCATTTCGGCCACTTTATTTTATACTTTCCGTATCTTTCTATATTTCTATACTTCCATTTCTTGCCTTCTCTTTGACTTTTCGTTGGCCTGCTGTTTCCATTAATTTTTTCTTGTTTAGAAGCCAGGTGCTTTCTCTCTTTTCTTTTAATGATTACACTAGAAATGTAAACATATATCAGTGTAACAAAGTCCATGACTCTCAGCCTAAATAACATAAGCACCTTAGAGCCACTTAATCCTTTTACTTACATGCAATTCTTGTCTAGCATTTTAGTTCTACCTTGGTTTTTTAAAACCAGCCAATGGAACATGATTTTGATAGTTTTGTATAGTCAGTATTTGCTTTGATTTATCCGTATATGACCATTTTCTTGGCTCACAGTTCCTTATTTAAAAAAAAGGTTTATTTAACCGTTTATTTATTTTTGAGAGGCAGAGAGAGACAGAGCACAAGTGGGAGAGGGGCAGAGAAAGAGAGAGACACAGAACCTGAAGCAGACTCCAGGCTCTGAGCTGTCATCACAGAGCCCAACGCAGGGATCAAACCCACAAACCGTGAGATCATGACCTGAGTTGAAGTCGGAGGCTTAACCAACTGAGCCACCCAGGCGCCCCTGCTCACAGTTCCTTCTTGTGATTCAGCTCTTCCTTTGGACTTTATCCTGTGTAGCTGTTCCTTTAGTGAAGGTCTGTTGGTGAGAAATCCTCTGTATCTTACGTCTCTAAGTATTTTTATTAATGTTCACTTTGAAAATTAATTTTGCCTGTAGAAGATTCTAAGTAGGCTGACGTTCTCTCAGTACTTTGAGGACATTCTATTACTGTCTGCCGGCATCCAGGGGTCAAGAAATCAGCTGTCAGAATAACTGTTACTTTGTAGATAATCTGTTTTCTTTGCCACTCTGTGTACCAACACTTCTCCTATTTCTCTCTGTCTAGAACTCTAGAGAAGTGTTCTACCTTTTCACTGTCCGCACTGACTCTCACTCTACTTTTCTCGTTTTGTACTGATTGCCTCTGATCTGCAGTCTGGGTTATTTCTTCAGTTTTATCTTCCGGTTCACGAGTTACCCCACATTTGTGTCTAATTTGCTATGTAATTCATCAAGTGAGTTTCTAATTCTAATCATTAGTTTCTTTGTGTTCAGAAAGAAATGCACAAAACAAAGAAGTATGTGTCTTTTCCAAATGTGCCTGGTTAATCATGATAGTCTCTGATGCCTTTACCACACTTTGTATCCTTTAGGTGTTTGAGCATATCAAATATATTTATTTTGTATTCTGTATCTGACTGTTCCAGTATCCACACCTCTGTTGGTCAGGTTCTTCAGTTTTATATTTTCTGTCGCTTTCACTCATGATAGTTTGTTTTCTCCTACAGTTGCAACTTTTTTGTGTGATCTCAGGCTTTTTGGAATGTTATTTGTATGATTTTTTTTTTTTTTGAACTTTGGCTTTTTAAAGTGCATTAATCTAGGGGCATCTGGGTGGCTCAGTCAGTTAAGCGTCCGACTTCAGCTCAGGTCATGATCTCTCAGTCGATGGGTTCGAGCCCCACGTCAGGCTCTGTGCTGACAGCTCAGAGCCTGGAGCCTGCTTCAATTTCTGTGTCTCCCTCTCTCTCTGCCCCTCCCCTACTTCTCTGTCTCCCTCTCTCTCAAAAATAAACATTTAAAAAAATTTTAAGTAAATAAATGAAGTGCAGTACTCTATGGAAAATAGTTCTGCTTCAGCCAGGTTCATGGGTATGCTACCGGAGCATTCTGAGTATTTCAGATTAACTTCTTGGCTTGGGTTCTTTTCTCAGGTAATCAGGTAGTATGCATTCTTTTCACAAAACCTTGGGTGTAAGGCTTGGTGGTTAGGAATTCTCAAACTTTGTCTCCCCAACCCGCCTCACCATAAGGCTGAGACCAGCACATAGCTTTATTAATTCTTTACCAATTCTCTCTTCTGGGAAGATTTTTTTCCCATCAGCTGAGGATATCACCCCTCCGGAGTCTAGGTTGTGTGTGTGTAATGGGAAAATTTGATTCCACCTTCCACCCTGCTCCGGTCCAGGTTTTGTCCGGTCTATACTCTCGGGGCCTGTAAAGACCCAGCTCTGAGAACCCTGAGACAAAGAATACAGCCCCATAGCAAACCCCAGATTCCTCCCTCCTTTACCCAAGAGGATTTTCTCTTTCTTTTTTAATTTTTTTAATGCTTATTTATTTTTGAGAGACATAGTATGAGCAGAGGAGGGGAGACACAGAATCCAGAGAAGGTTCCAGGCTCTGAGCTGTCAGCACAGAGCCCGACACGGGGCTTGAACTCAAGAACCGCGAGATGATGACCTGAGCCAAAGTCAGATGCTCAACCGACTGAGCCACCTGGGCACCCCCATTTATTTTTAACTTTCTAAAATTTCTCTTTCTTATTCTAGCCCTCAGGGATTTCCTGTATTCTCCCACCAGATCAGCCATGCATTAAGTAAAGATTTTTCTTTCATATTTCATCCATCATTTTTAGGTGTATAGACCTGAGAAGAATTGCACTTATTGTACAGCGAGCCATATTGCTGAAAAGAATTTTGAAATCAGTTTTTACTAAGTAGAACTATGTATTTCTCTGATCTATATGCCCCCGCAAACAATTTTACAGCATCACTTTAGAGATACGAGCTCCCGGACCTTAAAAAAGAAAATCTTGGAGCATATGGTTAGGGGATGTTTGCTATGTATCACTGAGGATTAGGCCCACAGGTGAATCTGAGCTGACTGGAAGATGTGTACTTAAGATACAAACCTACTTACTAAATCTTGCAACTGCTGTCATCAACCACAGCTTTATCACCCTGCACTCTCAGCCAGAGTCATCATTAAATCATCCCGGGGCCAAAGGAAGTTCTCAGTACCTGTGGTTATTCTTAGCCAGTAAACTTACTCTGTTTTATCCTAACAAAGTATTGACAAATCACATGACACCCTCTGAGTTATAAAGGAAGCCTCGTTTGTGAATGGGATAGCTAATTCACAGAAAGAAATTTGCTTCACTGAAAGGCCGTCATTAGGATGCACCCCACGTGCCCCACGGGCTTCTTGGGGCCTTATCCCTGGATGCCTATCGTGTTAGTGTCATTCCTTCATTACTCAGCCGAAACATCGCGAGTGCCTACCAGGTGCCAGGCAGATCCTGGTCGTGGGAGGAAGATACCAACGTGATCTTGGCCCTGGACAAATTCGCTTTCTATTAGAAACAAGAGAAACATACATACGAATTACAGTAAAAACCACTAAATGCTGCAAGTTAGGTACAAACGTAGTTATTTACCTCAGAATACATCATTCTTTTTTGAGATGTTATTGAAATATAACATTATATTAGTTTCAGTGCACAGCATAATGATTTGATATATAGACAGAGAAATGATTACCACGAGTTTAGTTACCATCCATCACCATACGTAGACAATTCTTTTTCTTCTCCTAAGAGCTTTTAAGATCTGCTCTCTTAGCAAGTTTCAAATATATAATACAGTATTGTTAACTATAGTCATCATGCTGGACATGACATCCCCAGGATTCATTTATTTGATAACTGAAAGTTTGTCCCCTGTGACCCCCTTGACTTACCTGTCTCCCGAACCCCGCCCCTGGCCACTGTCAGTCCATTCCCTGTAGCCGCGAGTTCAAGTTCAGGTTCCACATACAAGTGACATCATATGGTATTTGTCTTTCTCTTGGACTTATTTCACTGAGCATAATGCCTCCAAGGTGTATCTGTGTGGTCACAAGTGGCGGCACACTGTCTAACCACAGCCGCTGCACGAGTTTACATCCCCACCAACGGTGCCCAAGGCTCCCTTTTCTCCACATCCTCGCCAACACTTGGGATCTCTTCTCTGTTTGCAATAGCCATTCTACCAAGTGTGAGGTAAATAGCTCACGGTGGCTTTGATTTGTATTTTCCTGGTGATTCGTGATGTGGAGCACCTTTTTACCGTGCCTTCTTTGGAAAAACGTCTGTTCTGATCCTCTGCCCATTTTTTTTTTCTCAGATTTCTTGGGGTTTTTTGCTATTGAATTCTAGAAGCCTTATATACAGTTTGGATATTAACCTCTTATCAGATATCTGATCTGCAAATATTTTACCCCATTTCATTCCGCTGAACGTTTCCTTTGCTGTGCAGAAGCCTTTTAGTTTGACAGAGTCCCCCTTGTTTATTTTTGCTTTTGTTGCCTTTCCTTTTGGTGTCTTTATTAAGACTGAAACACTTTAACATTTCGAAAGTATTTTGAATGTGACAGTGAATGGCTGGACGTTGGATTCGAACGTGGGACGGAGGGTTCTACTCCCCAGACGTGGCGTCTTAGATCCAAGTGCCTCCCTGCACTGGGGCCATAAGAGGATGACTACCGGGGCGCCTGGGTGGCGCAGTCGGTTAAGCGTCCGACTTCAGCCAGGTCACGATCTCGCGGTGCGTGAGTTCGAGCCCCGCGTCGGGCTCTGGGCTGATGGCTCAGAGCCTGGAGCCTGTTTCGGATTCTGTGTCTCCCTCTCTCTCTGCCCCTCCCCCGTTCATGCTCTGTCTCTCTCTGTCCCAAAAATAAGTAAAACGTTGAAAAAAAAATTTAAAAAAAAGAAAAAAAAAAGAGGATGACTACCTACTAGCTCTTGCCTTCATGCTCACCACCTAGAAAACCTGCCACCTGCCACGCATGATGGTGCTGGGCAGAGTTTGATGCTCAAAGCACAGTGTCATGGGCGAGGAACTTGTGTGTGAGCACCTCTGGTTTGAGTTCCCATCTTTCAGGTTTTCCAAATTTTTGCATTTGAGAGGCACTGATCCTGCTGCATAAGTGTAAACATCCTGAATTTGGCACCTGACCTTTGTCACTCAGAGGGCTCATCTGTGAGTTTGTTAACTTATTAGACACCGCACCGTTTCCTCTAGGTTGTTATGACAAGCAACTGAAATGATGGGAGTCAACGTGTAAAAACGAGTGTTATGAATTTGTTGAGCATTATCATTATCATTATTATTAGAGTAATATCAGAGTGTTAGAGCATGTTTTGGTATTTGATTTCTTACCTACTTTATATTTAAAGTTAGTAAGGAGTTAATTTTCATAGTTTCTTAATGTAAATTAGCTCTGGGAATATATTAAAATAATTATTACAAGTTAACCAAATGACTTGAATGCTCACAAAAAAATTTGTTTAGATGCTATAGAAGCCAAAATGGAGGGATTCTATTTGGATTAACATGTTGAAATATTTTAGATATAGACCGAGACTACACGTGTCTTGTACCGAATCCAAAAATGTACCAATCCATGGGGCGCCTGGGTGGCTCCGTTGGTTAAGCGTCCAATTCTTGGTTTCAGCTCTGGTCACGATCTCGTGGTTCGTGAGATCGAGCCCCAAGTTGGGCTGTATGCTAACAGTACGGAGCCTGCCTGGGATTCTCTGTCTCCCTCTCTCTCTCCCCCTCCCCTGCTCTCTCTTTCTCTCTCTCTCAAAATAAATAAACACTTTTTAAAATGTACCAATTCTTTTTCTGCACACGTCATCCAATGTCGAAGTAAGCGGGAAAGATTAGAGTGATTAGACAGGAGCAGAATGAATGTCTGCAGTGGTTGCATGAAACGCCCCCTCCTCCTGTGCTGAGGGTCGGGGATGGCTCAGTCCTCTGCGTGAATAGTGTTTGCAAACATTTCTGAGAGCTCGCCGTGCGATAGACCCCGAGGTAATTCATAGCATCACTTCACGACACGTGTCAGATACTAGTCCCACGCCTTCAAAGAAACACACTCCGTGCTTGAGACCCCCAAAGGCACTAGGCACTTTTTTACTTCCATCTAAGAGATGAGACCTTTCAGAGACGTGAAGGGGCGTCTCAGAGTCACCCACCCGGCTGCGGCCGGGACGGGAGCCCGGGCAGATGTCCCCTGAGCCCAGAGTCCTCACATGGGCTGTCCCCGGCTCTCTCTGCATCCCCAGCCACGTCAACTTTGTTTCCTTCTTCTGGCTCCTGAAGACAGAAGACCGTTCCCCAGGTGCAAGAATGAAGGATAACAAGATGAAGAACATTTAAATGTCCCACTCGCCAGCTTTGGGCAACTGTGTAACTCCCTTGATCCTCGATGGAAAATAAAAGCGAGGACGCTCTCCTGACAAAGCATCGAACAAAGAAGTGTCTGTAGAGCACTGATCACCCTGCCTGCACATTGGACACCTGATAGATGTTATTTATTACAATTATTCAAAACAACAAAAGAGAGGATCTCGCACTATAAAATCAAGCTGTGTTTTCTTAGCTTGCAAGCGAAGGGCCCATGCCAAGAGAAGTATATCCCATCCATGTCAAACCTTGTCCACCACTTGCCAAGTGACTTTGTGTTTGTGCTGCCTGAAGACACTTCTGTCTCGAAGAAGTTCCCATATCGGTGTTTCAAGGAACCTCAACCCTGACATAAAGATCCGAATTTCAACTCTTTTTGTCTTTATTCGCAGGCCTACAGAGTTGACGAGAAGGCCGCAGAACAAGCTCGGTGGGAAGAGGCCTCTAAAGAAACAATCAAGAAAACCACCAAGCCCTGTCCCCGTTGCCATGTGCCAGTTGAAAAAAATGGTGAGTCTGGGCTACGAAAAAAAGTGAGGATTTGGTGAGCTTCTTGGAGAACATGAGCTGCGTGGTTATAACAGTCAGGAATTCTAGGAGGATGTGTAACTGAATAGTAGTTCAGCACTCAGGGAATTTGGAACCATTGGCCAGAGTGCAAATCTCTCCACTGTCCCACATCAAGTCTCTTAACTGCCTAAGCCCACGGTCCTCCTCTGTCAAATAGAGATGAAAATAGAAGCTGTCCCCCAATAGTAGAAGCATGAGATGTCGTGCAGGGCAGATACTCGGCCAAGTACCTGGCATAGAGAAAGCACTCCATAAACCCTAATTACCCTTATTATTATTTATTATTAATAATATTAGGCACTTTGTATCTGGTAAGTTGTCTACTATATATATATATATATATATATATATAAAACCTTGGACTGTGAGTAACTTGTTCTGCTAGTGTTCCACAAGATGAGCAAATATTTCTAATAAAGTTTAGCTTGATAGATGAGCGATATCTTTTGCAATACGAGTCGTACGTGATGCCGAATGTCACATGATCACAACTGAGCCAATGGTTCTTAAAATTCACTTTGATACACAAGTGCTTTGAATTAAAAGTATGTTTCGGAATGAATTATGCTTGCAAACCAAGGTTTTACTATATATATTTTTTTTAAACATATATATATATATATATATATATATATATATATTTCCTAGTCCAGTATTTCTCACTGTATCCCCCATAGTATTCTGGTGTCTAGAGACACTCAGTGGGGAAAGGGGGAATGTCACCATGTCAAATACATTTGCCAGGTCATTCCTACTAGAGCCCCCTCTTGGATAATACCAACAACACAAACAATTAACTTGTATTGAGCATTTGTTCTATGCTTGTTCTAGGTTCCTTACAATTATCACATCATTTAGCCCTCACAGGACTCGCATAAGGAAGCTATTCTTATTATCCCCGCTCACAATATACATTGGCAATCCAGACTTCCTTCTGTAAGAGAAATCTGTTTAATTTTGTTTAATGGACAGGTTCCCACTTCTTTTGGCCATGATATTCTTTTTTTCCTCCTCACACCCACTTGTGTACCTTTCAATCGCAGCACACACTCTGGGCTCTGACGTCCCCATCCCTGCTATGGGACATTTAGTCCTCGACGTTACTACGACACTTGCCCCCTTCAGTAGAGTATCCTTCGCGTAATCTGTTTCTCAATAGAGTTATTCCTTTGGCCTTCTACCAACTACTCTCTAAATTTTGAGAACGTGAACTGAAACTTTGGGGATGCCGCTGGATTAGCTGACATTAACCGCAGGCGGTCTTTTAGGAGCCCACAGTTGTGCCCTTGTTTGCGTGAGTCAACAGGCTTAGAATCCCAGGGGCCACACTCGAACGCTTCTCTCCCTGACGATGCTCCAAACCCAAGGCATCAACTCCCAAGAGGGCCTGCTCTTCCTTCCTTACACACCCCGTCACACCCGTGCCTCCTCATAAATGCTGGAGGCCACCGTGCCTACGGGGACACCGGGGAGAGCTGGCAGACGGAAGGACCGCCCTTCCTGATCCCGTCCTAATGGACAAGTGACCCCTGTCATACGCTGTAGGACACGGGGGGAGGCCCGCTCAGCTCCGCGATGCTGTGTCTACACTTGCAGCTGCGGTGTTATTCTCCTCCTGAGTGTGCCCTGCTCCCACGATCGCGTGGCAGTCCTGTTGCCTGCCGGCCATCGTTGCACAACCCGCCCCTGCTCTGCGGCATTCAGTCTATATTCAGAGTTGTACTTTGGGCCGCCCCGTTCACGGTCAGTCTGATACCCCGCAGCAGCCAGCGGGGTACCTGCCGCCGTCAGTCCTGGATGTGCCGGCCAGCTTAAAGCCATCACGGCCCCCGGAGCCCGTCCTAAGTGTCAGACACCTCTGCGTGGGTGAGGTAGGGGCGGCAGCCCTGCCCGATGAGAAGTAAAACGAAGCACCAGGTACACTTTTCCCACACTCTCCCCACTAAGCATGAGCGGCACCTGCCCGGCAGGCCTCTAACGCCTGGCTCGCCGTGGCGTGAAGCCCGGCAGTCTGGAGGTGCGCCCCCCCCCCCGCCTCTCTTTCCTCGGTCATGCCCTTTAGGAGGTCTTTATTCTTGCAAAGGGGAGAGTGCGAGCACATCCCAGAGCGGCAGGAACGGGGCTCAGTTCAGGCCAGGTCCCCGGCGGAGTCAGTGGTCTCCCGGCAACAAATAGATCCGCGTGCGCCGTGAGCCGCTGTTCTCCTCCGTGCGCTGGGTTGTGCCCTGGGTTGACACTCCAGGGCGCACAGAGGACGTCAGCGGAGCCAGGGGCAAGACCTCTTCCGGTCCTCACCGCTGGAGCGGTGATGCCGTGTAGACAACCTGAGGTCAGAGGAGACGCAGAGACCCTTCACGAACGCTCACTTCACGATGCAAGTTCAGTAGCGAGAGACCGTTCTGTTATCACCAAAGGTCAGGAGCCTTGTCTGTCTGTCCTCCAGGCCCAGAAGAGTCCTGACAGATATCTGTTGAATTAACAAGTAGCTAGGAAATACATGAACAGATATTTTATATAAAACATGAGAGAGAGAGAGCAAGCTAGCAGAGCGCAAAAGCCTGAGGGCTAAGAGTTGTCTTCCCGGAGGGGCGCCTGGGGGCTCAGTGGGTTACGCATCCGGCTTCCGCTCAGGTCGTGATCTCACGGTTTCTGAGTTCAAGCCCCGCATGGGGCTCACTGCCATCAGCACGAAGCCTGCTTTGGATCCTCTGTCCCCCTCTCTCTCTCTCTCTCTCTCTCTCTCTCTCTTTCAAAAATAAAGTAAAAATTATTTACTTATTTTATTTTTATTTTTTTAACATTTATTTATTTTTGAGACAGAGAGAGAGCATGAACAGGGGAGGGTCAGAGAGAGGGAGACACAGAATCTGAAACAGGCCCCAGGCTCTGAGCCGTCAGCACAGAGCCCGACGCAGGGCTCGAACCCACGGACCGCGAGATCGTGACCTGAGCCCAAGTCAGATGCTTAACCGACTGAGCCACCCAGGCGCCCCTAAAAATTGTTTTAAAAAAGGTTTCCCAATCCACCATTTCTTTGAAATAGCGTGACTTAGTATAAATGGAAAGCACTGATTTTTCACCTATAGATTTTTAACCTATGAACAGAAAAGTTGAGACTTTAAACTTATTAATGATAGTCTCCACTGATTTCAAGCATACAGCAGAGATACATGTGAGCTCTATGGGCCAGAAAAGCTCGTTTCATGATCTCGTCCTCAAAGTAAATTCATGATCTATTTCATGGTCATCTGAATCCCAGAAAGTAGTTCTTTGTGCAGCAAAGCCGTAATGAAAATGAGGCTCATTTCCATCTTAAACATAGGCTAAGCCTGCACTTCCTCCCGCAGCCTTCCACCGCGGAAAGTGGCTTCCTTCATTTCTGCCTCAAACAGATGAGATTCCAGTCCCATTCTCTGATCAAAAAGTGCCAGGGTGTTCAAGAACTTCTCCTCTGTCTTTAAGCCTAATGAAAGAGTGGCTGGCCCCAGCCATGGGGCTGATGGGGCATAGGCTGGGCTTTTCATGGTTTGAGCATCTGTTGGTGGATAGAATTCTCTATGAGGGAAGCCATGTTTTCTTCATTCAAATGCCCTCAAAGTCACGTGAAGTTGTCAGCTTCTTGCTCACATTTACTTTTAAGTTGGCAAAGCTTTGGGGCACCTGGGTGGCTCAGTTGGTTAGGCATCCAACTCCTGGTTTCAGCTCAGGTCATGATCTCACCATTTGTCAGATGGAGCCCCAAGTCAGGCTCTAGGCTGATAGCTCAGAACCTGTTTCAGATTCTCCCTCTCCCTCTCTCTCTGCCCCTGCCCCACTCTGGTATGCTTGTGCTCTCTGTCTCTCAAAAGAAATAAATACACTTTTAAAGAGAAGCTATGACCCAGCAATTGCACTGCTAGGAATCTACCGAAGGGACACAGGAGTGCTGATGCATAGGGGCACCTGTACCCCAGTGTTTATAGCAGCACTTTCAACAGTAGCCAAATTATGGAAAGAGCCTAACTGTCCATCAACTGATAAATGGATAAAGGTGTGGTTTATATATACAATGGAATATTACCTGGCAATGAGAAAGAATGAAATCCTGCCATTTGCAGCAACATGGATGGAACTGGAGGGTATTATGCTAAGTGAAATAAGTCAGGCAGAGAAAGACAGATACCATATGTTTTCATTCATATGTGGATCTTGAGAAACTTAACAGAAGACCGTGGGGGAGGGAAAGGGGAAAAAATAGTTACAAACAGAGAGGGAGGGAGGCAAACCATGAGACTCTTAAATACAGAGAACTAAGGGAAGATGGGGGTGGGGGAGAGGGGAAAGTGGGTGATGGGCAGGGAGGAGGGCACTTGTTGGGATGAGCACTGGGTGTTGTATGGAAACCAATTTGACAGTAAATATATTTTAAAAAATAAAAAAATAGACATTACAAAATACTTTTTAAAAATAATAAAAATAAATAAATACAAAAAAAAAGAAGTTGGCAGAGTTTTTAGAATTAGAGTCCCTGATTCTTCTCCATATTATGAGATCTAGCATACTGCCTTGCATATATTAAGCACCAAGGTGGAAAAGAAAGTTAATAACATGAATATTCTTTCTTCCTATTTCCTTTCTTCTTATTCTACAGAGCCATTATGTTTCTAGTTTCTATAACGAAATCTCATTTGTAATGTTAGTATTCCATACCCGTGAAAATTTGGTATAGTAGGAAAACATTATATTATTTATATCATAAATGTACAGTCAGTAAATATGTGTGGAAAATTACACAGTCCTGCCAATGTGTAATCCTAAATGAGAAATATTAAGATGAAAGTATCATAGGTGAGTTTTTCCCCTGATTTTCTGCATATTTATAATTTTTTTTTAATTTTTTTTCAATATATGAAATTTATTGTCAAATTGGTTTCCATACAACATCCAGTGCTCATCCCAAAAGGTGCCCTCCTCAATACCCATCACCCACCCTCCCCTCCCTCCCACCCCTAAATGACCTTTAAAACAAACCAAAAGGAAGTTGGAAAAGTATGGGATTTTAAATGCCCTTAAATTATCCTAAAACAAATTCCTTCAGTTACATATTCATAAATATTTTAAATCGGTGGAAGTTCTTATGCCAGGTTTCTAATAATAAAAATGAGACAGTACTGAAGCAATTACCTAGAAAATTTGGCAAGAAAAAAATGACTTAACAAGATAATTGGTAAAATTGAATAATAGAGCACATCCAATGTTATATCGAGTTCAAGCAAAGAACTGCTTTTGCCTGAATTATCTAGGAAATTCGATCAGAAGCCATTCTCTACATGTAACTTCACACGAGTAACTCCCTCTGCACTCCACCGCAGACTTGATGTCTGAGCCCCAGAAGCAAATAAGAAATGAATTTAACAAGTGTGGGAAGGGGCGGAATCCCAAAGTGAATCCCCGAATAAGGGACCTTTCATCTCATGCGGCGAAGGCCCTGTTCCGTGCAAGAACAACAGATCCCGGTGAAATCTCAGACTTTGCCGTTTAAAAGTCCTTGGCCTTAAGAAAATTCTAGAACAGGGTAACACTGCTCTCTCACAAAGTGCTTTTTTTTTTTTTTAATTTTTATTTTGGGGGGGGCGGGGCAGAGAGAGAGGGAGACACAGAATCCGAAGCAGGCTCCAGGCTCTGAGCTGTCAGCACAGAGCTGGACGCGGGGCTCGACCCCACGGACCGTGTGCTCATGACCTGAGCCGAAGTAGGAACCCTTAACCCACTGAACCACCCAGGCGCCCCTCGTCTTCACTCCTTTCTTGATGAAGGTCATTAACTGCACAACTTCCAGGGAGCTTTCCAACGGGTTTGCCTCAGTCCACATTCTGCCCTTGGATTGCTTGAGACATTCCCTTAGAAACCCTTTTCTTTTTTTTTTTTTTTCTTTTTTTTTTTTTTTAAGCTTATTTATTTACAGGGCGCCTGAGTGGCTCAGTCGGTTAAGTGGCAGACTTCAGCTCAAGTCATGATCTCGGGGTTGGTGAGGTCCAGCCCCACCGTCAGCTCGGAGCCTGGAGCCTGCTTTGGATTCAGTGACTCCCTCTCTCTCTCTGCCTCTCCCCTGCTCGTGCTCTCTCTCTCTCTCTCTCTCTCAAAAATAAATAAACATTTTTTAAAATTGTAAGTTTATTTATTTTTGAGAGAGAGAGTGAGCAGGGGAGGGGCAGAGAGAGGGGGGAGAGAGAATCCCAAGCAGGCTGTGCGCGGACAGCGCCGATGTGGGGCTCGAACCCACCAACCGCGAGATCATGACCTGAGCCGAAACCAAGAGTGGGATGCTTAACCAACTGAGCCACCCAGGTGAGCCAAAAGGTATTTCTAGACCGGGGTGCCGGTGCGGGAAGTGCTGTCATCCAGGCCTTCACCTGTGTCCTTTGCCCGCCCGCAGGAGGATGCATGCACATGAAGTGCCCGCAGCCCCAGTGCCGTCTGGAGTGGTGCTGGGCCTGCAGCTGCGAGTGGAACCGCGCCTGCATGGGGGACCACTGGTTCGACGTGTAGCTGCAGCCCTGCGCGCGCCCCCTGCCGGCCGGCTCGGAAAGGCGCGCGAGTCCCGCCATGCCCTGGTCTTCTGTCTCCAAATGCTCTCTCTCTCTCTCTCTCTCCCTCTCTCTCTCTCTCTCTCCCTCTCTCTCACGCACACGCAGCCCTCAGGGTCCTTCCAAAACTACAAAAACAAAGTCAGAGGAGAAGCTCCTCGCATCTCTTGCTTTGTGCCCATGAAAAAGAGCGAGAAGTATTCTCAGGCCTCAGCAATACGCACAACCCAGCGCAGAGGTCAAAGTGCGGTTCGGCTTTTTTGTGTGGATGGCCATTCCCGCGTCATTTCGAGTCAGGCTAGACACGTACATAGAGATTCCTCAGGTTCTTTTCATTTCTCGCATTTTACCTTCAGCAACGACTGGGTGAATTCTCTGTAAGACTGACCGCGATGGATTCTGAGCACTGTACTCACAACTTTAAGAGCAATGTTCTCATTTAAGGTTTCAGAGAGCATCTGTTCCCGAAGAACCACAGGCAATAGTCAAGACCGCCTTTATCCCCAAGAATCCTACTATATATATAACATTGACGGAACATCAACTAATCGGCTTGTCAACTAGTGAGAAATTATGAAAGCTGATTTGAATGTTGAATGATTAAATTCCAGGAGAGAAATCAAAACTCCATGTACTTTCATTCTATTTCATTATTTGCGACTTTAGAAAGAACTTGTTTTTTCTGAAAATAATTACGAAGTCTATAATTCGACCTCAGACATTCATTTTGCGGCTTGGAGAACAAGCTAGTACCTTTGGCTTCGCTGTAAATTTAATGGATAAGGGGCCCAGAGGGGAGACATTTTTATAAATGGCTTTATAATGGTTCTCAATGGTAACAAAAGTGCAGAGTATTAAAGCAGGATCTTTAAAGAAGGAGCATTTCCGGGGCTATGGAAATGAGGCCAAACCTGATTCTGCACCACAGGAGTTTAAGCTCTCTCTGCACCTGCTCTGCCCCCCCATCTGCACACCCCAGGGGCTCTGCTTACCCAGTGGGTTACTCCAGGGAGAGCCCTTTTCTCTAGGACAGTACAGTGACACCAGAAGGTTTCCTCACGTTGACATGGATCGAAATGGAGCCTTCACCAAGTTTTCGTCTTTTTTTTTTTTTTTGAGGCATCCACAACACATCAAAAAGAGATGTGTTTCACTAAATGCAACAAACCTCGTTTCCTACAGCACACCCTACAGATGAAAACGTATAACCACCGTCGTTTGTTCTCACTGTCTGTCTTCTCAGGGACAATCGTGACCACAGCATAATGCGTTTCACTAGCCCATGGGGTCCTCTTTGGATGTAGGGCACCTGGAAATGATCAAATCAGTAGCAAGGCTTCTCTTTGTAGACATAGCACCAGAAATCCTTGCTAGGGAGAGAGAGGGAATGACCTCAGAATACTTCCCAAGGACCTCCGTCCCTCTTTCCCTAACCATCCATCCAGGGGCAGTCCTGCCTGATCTCCCTCTTCTCTCAGAGGCTAGACCTGGGACAAGATGGGGTGTGGCAGCCGCAGTGGCATTAATAGCCTCATTTGGCTTCGCTCTGTCAGAAAGTCCAGCCTCCCCAACGTGACCCCAAAGCTGCCAGACTCATGTCAGGAAGCCCTTAAGATCACAGAGAGGTCCTGGAGAGCCATTGTCTGTGAGTGTGAGAAAAAGGAGGGTCAGTAGGCATGAGCCCACGTGTCCCAGTATCAGTGATCAGTCCAAAACCCACTCAGGGCCCAACTGCACAGTACTGACAATCCCAGTAAGTAGCAGCTTCTTACAGTGACCCAACGTGACAAATCCGATGGCTCCCTCTGTCATGTGGAGCACCCAGTATTTTATATCCACTAGAGTTTTGGGGTTTAGCGATACTGTCGTTTTTGCTTCCTCCCAAGCTTGCATGGTGTGTTGGATGTGTGAAGCCCGAACAAGGGTTGCTCTCATCGGTTCGGGCACCGTAGAAGTTTCTAGGTCTCTGCTCCTTTCCTGGTGGTGGTCTCTTTTATTTTTTCTCCCAGAGGAGGACACTGAAACAAGTTAAAGAAAAAACAGCGTCTGTAAATGAATATGAATCACAAACCACTACAAATGAACGTGTTTGAGCATGAATGCTGTAACCAAATGTGAATGTATCAAAAAAGTAGAAATAGAATCTTTGCGGAAGAATATTTCTCTCTGAAATGTGTAAAGGAATATTTGACAACTAAATCTAAGGTTGTACTCGACTTATCAATAAAAGCATCAAAAAAGCTGTTGAGTCCCTCTCTGAAGATATATTTCCAATAAATGCTGAAGGCGTGGGAGGGAAGCACAGGACACCTCGCTCCGGGAGCCTCCCCCGTGGCCTGAAGGGATCGCCTGGTCAAGCAATGGCCATTTTTATGGCCATCAGTTGAAAATCTAACGGTTACTTTCCTGCCTTATCAGCAAACTTTTCTAACAAATGCCCAAAACAGAAGTTTGAGTCAGGAAAAACCACAAGGATTTTCTCTGTAGTGTCATTTCAGAAAAGCTCAGTGACCTTGCGTCGCTGTTGACGTGGGTGTGTTGACACCGCATTTCTTTAGAACTATTTCAGTGGCTGTGAGTTGACAATGAGTCTGTGTTTGAGCAATCTGGAATGGAACGTTCTTGGAGAGCTCCTATACATATAGCAGGCAAGCCACACACCATGAGGGCCCATTGGTACCAAGCACCACAGGAAACGCTCTGAAGAAACACAAAGTTGTTAGGAAGGGTGGCCCTGGTGCTATCATCTCCGGCGCTAAATTAGAGAGCTGGTGTCGTGAGTGGAAATGAATAAGCACAGAGGTGGAGGGCTTATTTGAAAAGAAGCAGATGTGGGGGAAAGCCAGCATCATTGTTTGGGTGGGGTACGGGCTCCCACCAGCACCCTTGCCTGGCTATGTTCTTATACCATGGAAAGTATCGATGTCAGTTTTTAGAAGAAAACCCTATTTCTTTTGCTTTAAGGATTGTTTTTTTGAGAGAGAGAGAGAGAGAGCACACATGCAAGCATGAGCCAGGCTGGGAGTGTGGGGGGAAGAGAGAGAGAGAGGGAGAATTTTAACAAGGCTCCATGCTCATGAGGAGCTCAGTGCAGGGCTCAATCCCATGATCTTGGGATCATGACCTGAGCCAAAATCAGGAGTAGGATGTTCAACCGACTGAGCTACCCAGGCACTCCAAGAAAACCCTATTTCAAAACAACATTGAACCTGCCTCCCACCCCCTCTGAGTAAACTGTCCAACCCCAAACGTTTAAGAATTTCCACTGTGGTTTGGATAATCACGCAAAAAATAAGGTGAGAAGTGTTACCTGGGAAGACATTTGGCACACAATGGGTGACACTGTCTGGATGGGCCCTCAGTGTTCCCTGATCCCATCATCCGATGCGTAGACTGAGAGAATCAACTTTGTCAGCATCAAGAGGTAATTGGATGCCAGAAGACTGACTCACGCTAATCCAACTTCTGAGAGAACAAAGTACAAAACCTAGAACATCAATTTAAATCTACATTTACAATGAGAAGCTCACACCCTGGTCTTCACACGTGATTTTCCATCTGCCTAGAATTTTTACAGCCCTCTTCACAACGCTCCCCTCTCCGCTTTGGCTGACCAATCTCAGGTCTCCATTTAATCAGCTTTTCCGGAAACCCTTCTCTTACCATCCTGGCCTTCATTGAGGGTCTTTGCCGTGTGTTCCCAGAGCTGTGCTTCTTCCCACATCACAGCAATACCAGAAAATTCTCCAACTCTCCAGATAGCACCTGGGTGTCCTACAAGTCAATTCTGACACTACCAGGAGTAGGTGTCAGATCCCACAGGTTAGAGCTCAATTCCACAAGACTACCCTCACTTGAGACGTGGTGCAAGTCCCAGGTTACCACCTGTAATTCTCATTGGCTATGAATCCGGGGTTCCCATGGTCGCCTCCTCAGGCTCAGTAACCTGCTAGAATGACTCACAAAACTCAGGAGAGTGCTTTACTTACTACTACGGGCTCGTGATGAAGAGTACAGACTCAAGAATCACTGAACGCAGAGATGCATAGGGCAGGGATGGGATGGGATCAGATGTGTGTGCAGAGCTCCCGTGTCCTCTGCAGGGGCCCCGCCTTCTCAGCACCAAGAGGGAAGCTCTCTGAAACCCGTTGTTTAGGGGTTTCTATGGAGGATTCATTAAGTAGACATGATTGATGAAATCATTGGCCATTAGTAATTAACTCCATCGCCAGCCTTCTGGAGACGGTACGGACTGGGGCTGAAAGTTCAAGCCTCTAATCATACCTTGGTTTTTCTGGCAAGCAGCCCCCATCTTGAAGCCATCTGGGCCCCCCCAACCACAGTCATCTCATTAGCATACAAAAGACACTCATCACTCCACAGAGATTCCAAAGCTTTGGAGAGCCATGTGCCAGGAATCAAATATGTATCTTATGTTTATTTATACTTATTATAAGTATATATGTTATTTATATTTATATTCCATATATAAGTATAATTATACCTGATATTTATAATAAGTATATATGTAAATATAGATATGTGGCATTTATTATGTAAAACTTCACTCATTTATCCTCCCAGGAGCAGATAAGAACAGAACTATCATGCTAACCTTTGTCTCTAGCCCTAGGCTTGCCACAGACCAGGCTCCCTAGCCAGGGAACTTCATGCTTGAATTCTGAAGAAATCTACACGGAAAATCAAGGTTCAGTGAAAAGCTTACTTGCTGAGCCTAGACTCAGAGCTCAGTGACTTAACGATGTGTTGACCAGTATTCCCCGGACAGATGTATCATTTTCCATTACAAACGTGTATCAGACACAAGCCAGGAAACCCTGGTGTCAGATGCGGTAACATTACCTCAAAAAGTTTCTGAGATATGTGGCCAAAGGGTTGGACTTTTAAACTCCCTATTATGACTTCACTGCCGTCCTTCCTCTCAGTGCCCCAGGTGACCTCACCTACGTGTCGAGTGTTCCTAAAAACTCTCCAACTGCACCAGCAGCAAAGGCTTACTCCACTGTGTTTCCTTTCTACAGATGGTTTGTTTCATCCACGATTCTTGGATCTTTAATTTCAACCTCAGGGAAACTGCAGTGACATTTTTGAAGAATGCTATTTGCAATCAAATCTCCACTCAGTGTTCTTTCCCTGTATAGTTTTCCTTATGTTTTTTTTTTTTTTATAAAATAGGTATTCCTTTAGTATGTGCTCATTACAGAACATAAAGAAGGCAAAAAGAAAAACCGCCATCTAGAAATAATTATTTTGCAGCTTACGTGTTTCTACTTAAAGCATATGATAAAACATCTTCTTATGTCAATAGATATCTTTTTTTAATATTTATTTATTTATTTTTGAGAGAGAGAAAGAGACAGAGCATGAGTGAGGGAGGGGCAGAGAGAGAGGGAGACACAGAATCTGAAGCAGGCTCCAGGCTCTGAGCTGTCAGCACAGAACCCGACGCGGGGCTTGAACCCATGAACCAGGAGATCATGACCTGAGCTGAAGTCGGACACTTAATCGACTAAGCCCCCCCAGGTGCCCCTGTCAACAGATTTCTAAACTGACAATATTCCAGGGCTATAACATGGTCTTCTGTATGCTAATTAAGTAAGCTAATCTTTTAAGCTTTCAGATCTAAATCAAAAGCATGTTTTTTATATAGTCATTAAACAATTTGGTTATGAAAAGTATCCCGCAGCCCGAAAAAATATGTTTGCAGTATAACGTTAAGTGAAAGGAGTTTACCAAAATTGTGTGTGTACTGTAACTAAAACTGTTGGAAAAATTCTAAGAAAAAAATGATGGAAGAACACACATTAAAATGCACTTTGCTATGGTGATAAAATTATATGTGATTTCTTTTTTACTTGTCTCTACTTTCCGTGTCCTTTGGCAGCGTGAAAACTCACTTTAAATGAAAATAATAGTTTTTTAATTTCCTGTGACAGTTAAAGTGGCTGATCTTGCATGCGGCCAAGGAGTGAAGCTTTTTCCACTCAGTAATTCTGTTCTTGAAGTACCTGAACTTGACTAAAATAACAAAACAGCAGACACACTCTACTGCTTCTTTCGGAGGAACTCTAGCCAACAAATTTGGGAGAGGTGGGCTGAGGGGCTGAGTCTCTGGGAAGGTGCAATGGCCCTGGCCACCCAGCGCGAACGTGACGTTTCTGAGCTTCTCGTGCACCTGCTCGGCCCAGCACGGAGAGGGGTCCTGACCCCTGGAAAGACTCTTGTTCCGTAAAAGGCAAAGAAATAGAAGGTCAGCGTGCCAACCTACGTGGCCACTTCTGTCTTAGTCATAGGAAAGAAAAAAAGGTTTTATGTTTCTGACTTCTCCCTCAAAAAGCATCTCTCCCAGTGCGGACTCGATCGATGTCAGGAAGCTGGAATAATCCGGCGGCAGCTAACAGAGTGTGAGAACTCAAATCAATGTCATGCAAGGGGTGATGACCTTATTTTGTTCCTGAGTGATGGGAAATACAAACCCGCTTCTCTCTTTTGTGTAGTAAATTGAACAAAATGGAATAAAGTCATTTTGATTTCTTCTTAAAAATTTGAAATGCCGAGACGGTGTTGGGTGGAGACCACGGGATGAGGGCCGGCCCCGGGGCAGCACCACGCGCTGGGGCCTCCGGAAGGTCCTGTCACCTCCCTGACGGCCGCTGCTGCTTCTGTGCAGCCGGCCTCTGCCGAGGCTTCCCCGATCCGTGCTCAAGCCAGACTCCTCAAGAGGCCAACATCTTGGACACTGATGCCTCCCAAAGGAGCTTATCCTACTAAAAATAGGATCTACTGGAACCACAGCGAGCCCTTGGTACTCACGAGGGACCATCAAGTGGTATTCGAGAATCCCTAAATTGTGAAATGTCTCTCTGCACGAGCAGCTGGCTTTATTCTGGGGGCCGTTTGTCACAAAGACATTCAGATGTCACGATCTCACACCTGTTCTGTGCATCATCCCAGCGAGCCCTCGCTCTCTACAGCCTGTGCCCCTGCAGTGACCTCCAGATGCGGTGTCTGAATCGGACACCCTCTTTCCCCACATCGCCTGTGCCCTCCCTCCCTCCCTGCAGGCACTTGCTCCCTGTCCCTCCTCCACCCTCTCTGTCCCCCATCCTGGCTTGCTTTTCTCCACACCACTGACCTGTCCCTGAATGCACTGTGCAGTTTACTTGTTTATCTCGTCTCTGCCTGTCTCCCCTACTAGAATGTTAACTATGGGGACAGCTCATTTGATACACTTGTCTTGTTAATGTTAGATTAAAGTATAACCATCAATAATCAACCCAGGGGCTCCTGCCCACCCTGCTGCTCAGTGCCCAGGCCCTCAAATCTATGCAAAAACCACCTGACTGAGACAGAAGAGAGGTCAGAAGATGGATGGATGCTTCTCACCTGGGTTTTCAGAGTAGCGTCAATCCAGATCATCGAATATTGGAAGAATGTGGCGTAAGAATACAGTCTTGAGGGGCGCCTGGGTGGCGCAGTCGGTTAAGCGTCCGACTTCAGCCAGGTCACGATCTCGCGGTCCGTGAGTTCGAGCCCCGCGTCAGGCTCTGGGCTGATGGCTCAGAGCCTGGAGCCTGTTTCTGATTCTGTGTCTCCCTCTCTCTCTGCCCCTCCCCCGTTCATGCTCTGTCTCTCTCTGTCCCAAAAATAAATGTTGAAAAAAAAATTTTTTTTAAAAAGAATACAGTCTTGACCCCTCCGTGGTTCTTGCAATTTCTTAACGTTAGAGGCAACTTGGGGAAATAATCTATCATCTGAAGAAATATTTATATGTTTATCTGCCTGTCTTTTTTCATTTTCTTTTCTTTCTATTAACTTCACATGATCTGAAAATTAGTATTTCACATGACAAGAGAGCGTGCCTACTATGACTCCCTTTCTATGAAACGAACTCACATTTGTGCTGATATGCACACCGACCCTTCCATCTGGACTCTTGACGAAGTTTGATGATTGGCATGAAACTTACCAAAAGCAGTGCTGCCTTTTGGGGATGGTGAGATTTGGAGTGATTTTTCTGTTCTTGTGTTTTTCGATAGTACTTGAATTTTTTATGACAGTCATCATTTTTAGAGAAAAAAATACCACAATTCATTACTTAAAAGACAGAAGGCCAACAGAAATCTATAGACCAGCCTCATTTGTGAATGTGTACGGGGGGTTCGTAGTGGGGTTCATGTGCAGGGTTCATGGCCACACTGCAGTGCCCACGTGGGGAAAGCCTACAGGTGGAGAGGGTCACTGTGCTTCAGGGTGTTCAAGAGGTTCTATTACATCTGAAATCCCATCTGCTGACCTGAATGTGTCCAAATGAGTCTGAATAGTGAGTTTGAACTATGGCCAGGGCTCCTGTCCTGATGGGCGTGTCCAGACGGGCGTGGGGAGGGTAGCCGCGCAGACCAGGTACCTGGGGGCTTTCTGGCGAGCCCTCATTAATGGGATAATTCTATGTAGGCTTTCAGGCCACGAAATTTCCTTCAGCTGCTAAATGTCCTTTCCCCGGTGCCTTACTACGTCTCTGCATTAATATTCATTTCCTGTTCTTATCAGTAGCTTATCCCACTACACGTGCATAAGCTACATTGCCTATGGTCCATAAAACTGAGTCTCTACCCATGTATTACGACTGAAGTGTGAGCATTTTAAATAAAGATCTGTAAGGACGTTTTCACCAATATATTAACCAATATATTAAAAGAACCGCACTATAACTAGGTAAGTTTCAATACCATTCGTGGAATGTTATATTAATATTAAAAATCTATAAATATAGCATTTCACAATATAGGCAAATAAAATGATCTCATTTGATGGCAAAATGACATTTGGTAAAAGTAAACACTTATTCTTATTGAACAATACTTAAAAAATGAGAAATTGAAGGATGTTGTCTCCGTTTGATAAAGAAGTGACTCATTGGTGAAACTATAGGTGTGCTCATTAAATTTAACCCCCGTTACAATAAGAAACATTGTGGTGACCATGACTGACTATTCACCCTTCACCTCTTCTCCCTCTTTTCCTGACAGACCTTGTTTTGTCTAGGTTTTCACTCCTTTCCTATTCAGCCACAGGGGAAGGCGACCAAGCCCACCCCAGAGAAATAAAAACATCTATCCAAAGTCTTGTACAGGAATGTTCAGAACAGCTTTATGCATAAGAGCAAAAAGGTAGAAGCAATCCTATGCCCATCAACTAATGAATAGGTAAATAAAATGTGATGTGCCCGTAGACAGGAAGATTATTTGCCCATAAAAAGGAATGAAATACTGAGAAATGTTACAACGTGGACAAACCTTAAAAACAATGCTAAGTGAAAGACGCAGAAGACCACATATTGTAGGATTCCTTTTATATGAGTTTTATATGAGTTGTCTAGGATAGGCAAGCCCAAGGGACAGAAAGTAGATTGGTGATTGCCTAGGGCTGGGGGTGGAGGGAATGGGGAGTCACTGCCAATGGGTACAGACTTTCTTTCTTTTTTTAATTTTTTCAAAGATTATTTATTTTGAGAGAAAGGGGAAGAGAGAGAGAATCCCAAGAAGGCTCCATACAGTCAGCGCAAAGCCCGATGTGGGGCTCAGACCCACGAATTGTGACATCATGATCTGAGCCAAAGCCAAGAGTCAGACAACCCATTGAGCCACCCAGGTCCCCCGGGTACAGACTTTCCTTCTGGGGTGATGGAAATGTTCTAAAGTTGATTCTGGTGATAAGTGAACAACCCTATGAATTTTATTAAAAGCTGTTGAATGATACAATTTAATGGGTGAATCGCATGCTATATGGGTGAAATCTCAGTAAAGCTCCTACCAAAAAAAAAAAAAAAAAGAATGAATGAATGGAACATGGAGACGTAGAACAAGTATGACCTTGGTCTTTTGAGAGACTTTGTGGGCCCTCGGTAGGGGGATAGATAAAGGGTGGAGGTAAGACGTTTGTTTTAAGATAGGATCGTGCCTACAGGGCAAGAGCCAGCACACAGAGAGAAGTTGAAAGTGCAGACTGTGACTGACTGTTCTAGAAAAGATATGATTACAGAAGGAGGACTAGCCTCAGGCAGGAAGGCTGGCAGGAGCCTCAGATTGCACTGCTAATGACTGCCCCCTTTTACGAAAAGCAGTGTGTCTTCGGAATGAGACCAATCCTGCTGCCCAAGTAAGGGCGGACAAGGCAGAGTCTGTGCCTGAGGCTGCACCTGCTCCGAGGACACTCCACGGGAGGCCACTTGCCTCACCTACTGGGAGAGACCGAGCACCAGCGAGAGATCCCACGGGAAGCCGGGGAATGGGACCCGTCAGCACAGAGCTGCCTCAGATCCTGCCAGAGCCTCCTGCACCTTTCTCCACACCAGGGAAGAGGGAGGAAAGCATGGGACGGGGCTTGGGACCCGGGTTCTAGTTCAGCTCTGCAGGCTATCTGTGAGAGATAGTAACCACTAAAACAGATGTTCACATGAGGAAGAACGATTAGCGACTCGATTAACTGCATTTTATATACACTTCTGGTCTCACGGGTAACTATGCAATGTGGTCTTTTGCCCTTCATCAAACATGCAGAAATATCAAGTGAGCCTGGATTTCTGCTCTACATTGGAACAGTTTTCATTTTTTCAGTAGTTAAACAATTACGTTTAAAATAATTTCCTAACAACTCCGATAATGCACGTTCAAAAGAAACAGAAAATCATGACTCTCCTGACACCCTTTCCTGCAATCAGTTGGAATTCAGGGTTAAAACTGGGGCCACCTGATGGTTGATGTCAGAACAGCATGTCTTTACCTATTAGGGGTCCATTAAATATACCTTGACTTTAACTCAATTTGAGAAGGAAAACTTGATCTACATATATATTTTTAATGTTCCATCTTTCAGCCAGGTGGCTGGAGTTTCTCTTTTTTTTTTTTTTTTTTTTTTTTTTTTTTTTGGAGTTTCTCTTTTAAGAAGGTAATGTCACTATGCTTACAAAGCATGGATGTATGGATGCCAATGGCAAAAAGTCTTCCCCAACTGAACTCTTGATTCAGGATGTTAAGATCAATGAAATAAGGGATTTTTTAATGTTTATTTAGTTATTTTTGATAGAGAGGGCACCAATCGCGGGGGGGGGGGGGGCGGTGGTGCAGAGAAAGAGAGGGAGACACAGAATCAGAAGTAGGCTCTAGGCTCTGAGCGCAACGCAGGGCTTGAACCCACGAACTATGAGATCATGACCTGAGCTGAAATCAGACATTTAACTGACTGAGCCACCCAGGTGCCCCAATGAAATAAGTTTTTTAAGCCACGTTTATGAGTTGGAAAACAATGAGTTTGTAAGTAATCAAGTTAATAAGTTATTTCTAATTCAACAATCTCACTTGTTTAAACTTCCTGGATAAAAGAGTGAAGTTCATACCAGAGAGTAGTTGCAGAAATGTTTGGATTAGCAGAGAAGGAGCAAACCAGGAAGTCATCCAGGTTGTGGTATGACATTAAGTGCCTAGAGAAGTGGGGAAAGAGGATGGACAGGAAGTAAAGAGGGGGGTGCAGAGGACAGAGCACAACTCTCCACACCACCACGCCCTGGTCCTTGGCCTGTGTTCCCGTTTAACCTTTACAACAATGGCATGTGCATTACCCATGTTACAAATGAAGAAAAGTGATTTCACAGAGGTACCTAATGTATCCCAGGCCATTCTATGTGGAAGCCATTTGGAAAAAAAAAAATATGGCAGATCTTGGTAACCAAATAGACATGAGCAACCAAGATGGCCCCAGGTTATGAGTTCAGACATCACTGACAAAACCCCGAAAGGTGAGGAGGCCAAGACAGCGCCTCATCTATTACTGAATATGAGCCAAACTCCATAATGTAACCAGGTTCTATCAGATCTGTCAGAGCTCCGTTTCCAGACACATCCCCTTCTAATCATCCCACACACCATAGA
Source organism: Lynx rufus (assembly GCF_022079265.1). Taxonomy (NCBI): domain Eukaryota; kingdom Metazoa; phylum Chordata; class Mammalia; order Carnivora; family Felidae; genus Lynx; species Lynx rufus. The sequence continues at coordinate 1,232,812 of NW_025814878.1, forward strand.
CTCCAGGCAGATTGGCCCCTTCAGCTCCGCCAGGCTTGGTTTCTTCCCTGTCACTTCACACTTCTCTTCTGAGTGGGTCACATCATATTCTGTCTTATAATATGGCTCCCCACACTACGTTGTGACCACATTAAGAAAAGCAGTAAAAGTTAATCGTCTTGATTACCACTCTCTCCTCCCTCAGAGCCTAGAACTATCCCTGGTACATAGAAGGTGCTTAATATTTCGTGAGTGAAAGTTTGGATACATGAATTGAGTTTAGCTCCCTTCTCTGGCTGCTATGTATCTATACCATTTAGTAAGGATAAATGAGGAAGTCTGTCTTGAAAAAATATGAATGGAGATTATACAATTTCCATGATTTAAGTGTGTAGTCCCATTTAAATAAAAAAGGCTCCTCCATATATTTGATGGAACCTTCCTAGTTACAAGTGTAAGAACTCTGCATTTGCATTCGGGGGAGGGAGTCCTGGAAAGTAGCGGGACTTGCTGCTGTCCCGGGTTTTCTATTCACCAGCTGTGAAGCCGGGACATCTCTGGACCACCACCACCCCACCCCAAGGCCTCAAGTGAAACCAGTGCGGACAATGGCGGTATCCACCTGTGGGGACCATGGAAGGATAAAAGGAAAACATAGATACAAAGTATTTAGCACGATGTCTGCCCACAGGAAGTGCTCATGAGCAAATTGTTATAGTTCGCAGTAGTGATGACTGATTTTTGCCAGCCTTAATTTAGGCAGGTAATTAACTCCTCTGTGCCTGAGTTCTTTTTTTTCATCTATAAAATAAGGACAGTGATGACTGTCACATCTTCTTCATAGTGTTAAGAAAATACAACTAGAAGTTGTAAATATTCAAGACAGTTGCAAGAAAGAAGTATGTGCCACGGTCTCAGAAAAAATGAAATGAGTGGCGCACCTTGATTAGTACATTCCAGAACCATGAGTTTACAGGGAGACGAGCTCATTCATGCCTTACTGCAGTTCCTTTACCTCCAGCAGGGATCTCTTCAGGGGGCCGGGGCCACGGGGTGGTCCTGTCTGAGCCAGGAACAAAGAGGGCTCCACCTGTCCACCACCACCAGCTACAGATTTCTTCCAGAAAAATCTCGGAGAAAGTGCATGACCTCACTGCAAAAAGATTAGGCAAGAACAGCTCTTTAAAGCCATATGCCAACTCACAAATCAATCATGTATAAATGGCCATGCAGGGGTGCCTGGGTGGCTCAGTCGGTTAGGTGTCCGACTTTGGCTCAGGCCATGATCTCACTCACGGTTCATGAGTTCCAACCCCATGTCGGGCTCTGTCCTGACAGCTCAGAGCCTGGAGCCTGCTTTTCAGATTCTTTGTCTCCCTTTCTCTCTGTCCCTCCCTGCTCACACTCTCTCTGTCTGTCTCTCAAAAATAATAAACATTAAACAAAAATTTTTTAATAAAAAATTAAAATAAATGGCCATGCAAACTCCCTGTTGGCTCATCCATCCCATGAACTGAAACTTATTTTGCTTCCTCTGATACAAAATTTCTCAGCTTCAGCACTGAGGACATTCGGGGCTGGGTACTTCTCTGTTGTGAGCTGTCCTGTGCACCATGGGATGTTTAGTGGCATCCTTGGGCTCGTTCTCCTAGATGCCATGACGGTCCCCTCCCTGTTGCCCCCAGTTGTAACAACCCAAAATGTCTCTAGACATCATCCAATGTCCTCTGGGGAGCAAAGTCACTCCCCCTCGAGAGCCACCACCCTACCATGTTTCTAGAGTATTGCCTGCTTATATAATGTTATTTCATTAGAAAAATCTTCCTTTCAAATTCCCCGTGTGTCTGCACCAGGAGAGTTTTTACCTAAATTCAAACAGTTCTGCAAACTGTTTTCTCATCTGGCTAAAATTACCTAGTAACAGCAGTGTATTTCCTATGGGAAGACGTGCTCTGGAGTGACTGTTTCAGAGACAGTCCCTGGGTATTCCAGTAGTAAATTGTAAATGGCTCTTAGCCGCAGGAGAGATGACCTCTGAGAGAGGTAAAACATACAATTAAGGCAATTCAGGAAAATCTTGAATTCCACACGCTGTACTTTGCCTGTGGATAAACAGTGCCTGTACTTCGGTAGGCCACAATTCCTTTCTAGTACCTGTCAAGAATGCTTGAATTCACTTAAAATAAAAACCCAATTTCTCAGAAGCAAAATAACCAAATCAAGGTTTCTGCGTTCCCCACCAAAGTTTTCAGTTTCTCAACCCGAGGAAGTTTCTAGTTGCTATTAAGATTTTCTGTAATGAGCAGGGGCGCCAGGGTGGCTCCGTCTGACTTCGGCTCAGGTCATGATCTCACAGTTCGTGAGTTTGAGCCCCGCGTTGGGCTCTGCGCTGACAGCTCAGAGCCTGTAGCCTGCTTTGGATTCTGTGTCTCCCTTTCTCTCTGCCCCTTCCCTGCTTGCATTCTGACTCTCTCTGTCTCTCAAAAATAAATAAACATTAAAAATTAAAAAAAAAAAGATTTTCTGTAATGAGAAGTGATGGCAGACATTACTTGTGTAATTAAAAGTATGCTGCCAGGCACTTAAATATTTCTTTTTTTTTTTTTAATTTTTTTTTCAACTTTTATTTATTTTGGGGACAGAGAGAGACAGAGCATGAACGGGGGAGGGGCAGAGAGAGAGGGAGACACAGAATCGGAAACAGGCTCCAGGCTCTGAGCCATCAGCCCAGAGCCCGACTCGGGGCTCGAACTCACGGACCGCGAGATCGTGACCTGGCTGAAGTCGGACGCTTAACTGACTGCGCCACCCAGGCGCCCCTAAATATTTCTATATCAAATCCTGTTCCCAGTACACAATAATGGGCCAAGTACAGAATGGATCCACATGACTTTTCCCTACATTATTTTCACAATGCCAACTAGATTGCAGCTTCTGTTATTGAAAAGTGCACTGTATTTTACATATTTGGCAAATACCTACACAACTTAATTTCCTGTTGTCACTACTTCTTAAAGAGCTCGGTCTTCCTTCCATTTGAAAGGTTGAAATAAAACCTCAGTTGGCTGGAGAAAGCAATGGTTCTTCTTCAAAGATTCTTTTGGTGGGTGATCGGGAGATGACTAGTACAGTGGAGTCTTACCGTTTGTACTTTCCACTGAGACAAAATCGAGTATTTACACTTGGCTATGAACCGTGAAAAGACACAACAGCACGCACAAAACAGTGCAGGCAATTCCACTGGCCCCTCCGCTGAGAAAGTGTATGTCCATACTGGATCTGCCATTTCTTTGCTCTTTCTTATATCTGTCCTCCATGAGTATGACTCCATTATATTATTTTTATACGATGCCGCTGATTTTATACAAATCAGCTATTTCAGCTGGTCCTCAGCCTGAGAAATAGTCATTTGTTTCAGCCCTGGAAGAAAAATTGATCATGTTGGATTTATTGAGAAATAGATTGGTCTCCACAATGGCCGTCCCTTTCTAAGGAATTTTTTTTTTTTATAAATTTTTTTTTTTCAACGTTTATTTTTATTTTTGGGACAGAGAGAGACAGAGCATGAACGGGGGAGGGGCAGAGAGAGAGGGAGACACAGAATCGGAAACAGGCTCCAGGCTCTGAGCCATCAGCCCAGAGCCTGACGCGGGGCTCGAACTCACAGACCGCGAGATCGTGACCTGGCTGAAGTCGGACGCTTAACCGACTGCGCCACCCAGGCGCCCCTCTAAGGAATTTTTAAGAGTAACATTAATGAGGCACTGCTTTTTGCCATGTTTTCTGGACTGGGAATTTAACCAGATGTAAGTAACGATGCTTCTTTGTTTCCCTATTTCCGGGCAGACAATGTCACCCTCTGCTGCCTTCTTGGGAGATGCCCAGTAGGCTTCTTACTGGATGTTGTGTACATTCACCCCATTCCTCTTCTGTGTGGGGAGACTCCAAGAGTTTCTTTTGACTTTTTTCTCTCTCTGGAGTGCATGAAAAGGAGAACTATCCCCCCACAACACCTCTGTTCTGTAGTTCCTCTAATCAAACAGCTTGTTAAAACAGCCGCTCCCTTCCTCCCCTCCTCCTTGAGCCACACCATCTCCTATCAGCTTTTTATTGTTTCCTTCTTATTTCCTTAACAATTTAACCTGCTGTCTCGCTCGAGCATTTTTCAGGTTCCAAAGATGCAAAGGAGAGTCGGTTGCAGCCCGAAGTCCAAGGACAATAGATAAGGTACACAAATCCATAGAATCCAAAGTCAAAGGTAGACATTCTAGAACTTTCCATGTTATAAAAGACAATTTCTGAGGCACCTGGGTGGCTCAGTCAGTTAAGCGTCTGACTTCGGCTTAGGTCATGATCTCACAGTCTGTGGGTTTGAGCCCCGTGAAAGGCTCTGAGCTGACAGCTCAGAGCCTGGAGCCTGCTTCCTATCCTGTGTCTCGCTCTCTCTCTCTCTCTCTGCCCTTCCACTGCTCACACTCTGTCTCTCTCTGTCTCTCAAAAATAAATAAACATTTAAAAATTGTTTTGAAAAAAGACAATTTCTCACCAATAGAATGGATACCGGCATAAGATTTGCCACTGTATAAACCTTTTAAAGATGTTCACAGATACTGAGTATTCCATCATTTTGACTTCACATCAAATCAGTGCATTTTGCTTTCAGACATGAAGCTGATTGTTCCAGCCAGAAAGTATCGTGTGAATTTGCAAGACACAAATAAATGTTAAAAGAAAATTCCTCGATTAGAAATACAAGAAATCCTGAGAGAAAAATTATCCCGTTGGTAGTATGTTCATACTTGTCACCTACAAGGTTTTTTAAAAATGTACCTTGAATGAAGGTGAAAGAGTACATTTTCCCCTGAACCTGAAAATAAGTATCCGTGTATCTGAAGTCTTGTCCTTCTATCCTTGAGGCTCATTCTAACTCAGGCAGGGCACAAATAGAATAAAATGCTTGAGCTCTAAGACCCAGCTCTCGAACTACAGTACACAGAGGTAACAGAACAAGGAAATGAGTTTGCTTCCCTCTGAAGAAAGAGGCATTAAGAGCTTCACTTCTGTCTCTCTGTCATTGCCGGTAATGGAAAGATCTAAACAGATGTTTGTGAGTGCATCTCTTGTTGGAAAAAACACACACAATATCTTGTTAGAGTTAATAGTAATAACTAACAATAATCATGTACCGAGAACTTACGTGCCAGGCATTGTGGGAAGAATTTCACATGTACAACCTCATCTTGCCTTCTCTTTCACAGCCCTCAGAGAGAGTTGACTTCATCTGACCCAGGAAGAGAGAGACCCATGAAGACGCTGACCTGCTCAAGGTCACCCAGGTGGGAAGTGATCTCACCTGCCTCCTTGGGCTGAGCTCTGGGTTTTAACCACCTTGCTGTGCAGCACATTGTTCAGGGTCAGGGGTCATCGATGCAGACACTATTCCACGTGTATCTTTCATTTCAAAAAGAACGCATCATATCAGGTAGAGAACAGTTTATGTGGCAGGATTATTTACTCACCCAATCTATCAAGTATGGTCAATTGACTAATTCAGATTTTTGAAAACGTATCAGAATCAAACGTTCTGACACCCCAGAGGTGCACCAAAGCATACACGTGGTGTCATCGGAAAACATCAGTGACCGAGCAAAATGTGACTTAAGACAGTGCTCCATAAATTTACTGGCTGATTTTGTCAACAATTTCTGTTCTCTGGTTTTTATCTAAGGTCAGTATTGTCCCTTCACAGTGGGAAAATTACAATGCTCCTTTCATCCAAGTAGTTGGCGATTTTATTGGATGCTATTTTATTTACCCTCTCTTGTGATTGTTCTAACTGATGTTTTATCACTTCCTTTAAGAAATCTATCATTGGATTTTAAAGATAAAAGTTAAAGTGATGCAGTTTATAAAATAACCAAAATATGTCCCTAATTCCACTATTTTAACATCGCCACCAACACCACAGATATTGATATTCTTATTACCAGTGTCCTTTATATCCTGTAGGAAATTAGTCACAAGTATAATAAGATAGAACTCTTTGTTTTTAAGAGCCCCTGCCCCTCACTGTTTTGGGTAATATTTGAAGGATCACCATGCAAGAGGAAACATTGTGAATGTAGACTAAAAGAAACCATCCAAAAGATTCATGCAGATAAAGGAAGCAGGAGTAAAGAAAATCTATAGTTTGCAAAACAAATGGAATTTGGGGCGCATCATAGTGCACCTGCCCAAAGCAGCCCAGTTCCTTCCCCCTGATTTAATGAAGAGTGACCACATCACATCAAATGTACTCTGGAACACATTTTTCAGGAATACAAAGCAGCCTCTGCCTGCACAATGGATGATTATCAAGCTGCTAGGGGCCAGCTTGTTCCTAGAATAGACCACAGGGATGGGGTCCCTCAGTTGTGTGCCGAGAGATTGGTCCAGATGGGGAACAGTGAGGCTTTCGTCAGGCCATGGACATGTCACATAGATAGTGCTCCGTAGAACACGAGGAAGGGAGAAATTGGGTGCAGGGTGGAAGGAGTCTTAGGAGTTGGGGAAGTTTTTAAAAACTCATCCTCCAACTTCAAGAGTCAAATTTCAGTCTTTCAAACAAAGTGGTGAGGAGAGAAGGAGGCCAAAATGAAAAAAGAAATGAAAGAAAATTCTCCATAACTTTGTGTCTTCTAAAGAACATCGCTATTCACGTCAACTCTACATGCAGGACCTAAGTAACCTTGCTCCCTGAGACACTTTAGGATAATTGTCTGGTGTGCCCATAAAACTTACAGTAAAACCTTGGTGTGCAAGCATAATTCATTCTGGGAACATGCTTGTAATCCAAAGCACTTGTATATCAAAGAGAATTTCAAGAACCATTGGCTCAGTTGTGACCATGTGATGTTTGGCATCATGTTCGGTTCATTGCAAGACATCGCTCATTTATCAAGTTAAAATTTATTAGAGGGGCGCCTGGGTGGCTTGGTCGGTTAAGCGTCCGACTTCGGCTCAGGTCATGATCTCACGGCCCGTGAGTTCGAGCCCCGCGTGGGGCTCTGTGCTGACAGCTCAGAGCCTGGAGCCTGTTTCAGATTCTGTGTCTCCCTCTCTTTCTGCCCCTCCCCTGTTCATGCTCTGTCTCTCTCTGTCTCAAAAATAAAAATAAACATTAAAAAAATTAAAAAAAATTTATTAGAAATGTTTGCTTGTCTTACAGAACACTTACAGAACATACTACTCGCAATCCAAGGTTTTACTGTATTTAACAATAACTCACTGCTGATCTATTTATGCTAGAACGTGAGATACATAAAATCTTGAAAGGAAGCATAGGAAATATGGAAGAAAAGAAAGGAAAATAATCCACTGTCATAATGGAGAGAAAGACTGAATTCTGGCTATCTTAAGTTCTAATATTTAAAAAAAGTCACCATGATTATGAAATATATTTCTTTGGTGGTCTCTTTAAGTGCTCTGCTACATACTTAGGAGCAGAGCAGAAGGGGCAAAAGGGGCTCCTGTATGACTTAGTTGGTTAAGAGTCTGACTTCAGCTCAGGTCATGATCTCGCAATCCGTGAGTTTGAGCCCCACATCGGGCTCTGTGCTGACAGGGTGGGGCCTGGAGCCTGCTTTGAATTCTGTGTCTCCTTCTCTCTCTGTCCCTCGCTCTATCTCTCTCTCAAAAATAAATAAATATTATTTTTTTTAAAGGAGAGGGGCAGTCAGAACTGTAAGCACCTGCTGTGTGCACAGCCCCACACCTTGCACACACGGTCTCCTTTAAGGGGATTCTTTAAATAGGATTTTCTGCTGGCACTATTTGGTACCAAATACAAGAGAAAAAATTTCCTCTTAGATATGAAGGGGGAAAGTCTGCCTTACTGAACAGTGTCCCCTATGGCAATGAATGTGCTGTCAGTTCCCACAAAAGCCTCTTTGTGGCAGATGTGATACAATGAATGCAATCACAGCAGAAGCTGGGCCCTTCTCTGTGGATGGACGCGAAATCCTACAATGCAGAGCTTCATCCTCCTCCTGCTTTCCTTTTTATAATCCTGGTTTGCCTCCCCAACAGTTTAAGTGGTGCCGTGGCCTGGGAGCTTCTAAGATGTGAGGTACAATCACCAGGAACTTCTGTTTCCCTTTGAACAGGTCTGCCAACTCCCCGACGCTTCCCCTAGCCACGAGTAACATAAATATCACCCAACTAATGACAAAAAGCCACAGTGGCAAAATATATATCCTGTCAGGTGTAAGGTTTCTGCCAAGATCAGCGAGAAGAGCTTGAAGGTCGTGTAGTTCCCACGTGGGGCTCATGCACTGCACGCGGTCACATGCCTGTTCCAACCTGAAGACACATCGAAAAGGATTTTTCATTCACTCATCCATCCCCTCATTCATTCAACTATCGTTTATTTCTGGACTGTGTGTCACCTTGTGCCAGATCCTGAGTTGGGCTGGTTAAGCAGGGAGGGGTAAAAGAGTAGTTTCAAGGTTGAAAATTACATCATCTCTGGATAAAAAAGAGCTATAGAAACATTGTATTAGATCATAGTATTGAGGGGCACCTGGGTGGCTCAGTCGGTTGAGCATCTGACTTCGGCACAGGTCATGGTCTCGCGGTCTGTGAGTTCGAGCCCCACATCCGGCTCTGTGCTGACAGCTCGGACCCTGGAGCCTGCTTCGGATTCTGTGTCTCCCTCTCTCTCTGCCCCTCCCCTGCTCATGCTCTGTCTCTCTCTGTCAAAAATAAATAAACATTAAAAAAAAAACTGTATTAGATCATAGTATTGAAGCAATGTTAAATCCCTTAAGATTATAATTATATCATTATGTAGGAAAATGCCATTGTTCTTAAGAGATATATATGTAGGGATAAAGTGTCATGATGTGTGCAGTTATTAAAAAGTTTTTCAAGAAGTAAATACGTGTGAGTATGTATATGTATATGTATATGTATATGTATATGTATATATACACACATACAGAGAGAGACCGAATGTCACAAAATAGTAATGATTGGTGAATCTAGGTCAAGAGAATGGGGGTGTTCGTTACATTTATCTTGCACTTTTTCTATGTTTTTAAATTTTTCACAGTACAAAGTCAGAGGAAAATTTATCATCTCTGACTTCAAGGAGCTTACTATCTAGAGATCAATTTTTTCTAATAAAAAAGGAAGATAGGGAAGGACTAAATTTAATGTTTATTTATTTTTGAGAGAGAGACAGAGCATGAGTGGGGAGGGGCAGGGAGAGAGGGAGACACAGAATCCGAAGCAGGCTCCAGGGTCCGAGCTGTCAGCACAGAGCCCGACGCGGGGCTCAAACCCACAAACCGTGAGATCATGACCTGAGCCAAAGTCGGTCGTTTAACAGATTGAGCCACCCAGGTGCCCCAAGAGAAGGATGAAATTTAAAAAATGTAGGATCAAAGTCACTGGAAGGATGTCGAAACTGGTAAACCAAGGCTGGAACTCTTTGGCAAGGAGGTCTTGGTGGTTTCTGGCCACACCCACAAACTGAGCTATAAAAAAGGAAGGCCCGGGGCAGATGCGCATGGGTCCAGCCGAGCCCACGGTGGATGCTGTCAGGAAACAAACACTGCAAGGCTCTTGGAGGCCCTCCTCCCCAGCCCCTGGAGGGGTCTCCTACCCCATTCCTCAGAGATGACAACACCGTGACTGGGGTGAGGCCACCGACTTCATGTTACAGGTGCCTGCAGTCACCGAGCGATGGCCAGGTAACGCTTGAATGGATATTTAGTAACAAGGAAAGTAGAGGGGATGGGGATGTTTAGGAACATAAATCAGAAAGAATGTGGAGCAAACTCCCCTGCTTTGTCTTTATTCAGAAGGACTTCACAGAAGGTGATGGAAACCAACGTGGGAAAGCAGCTGGCCAGCCAAGCCTAACTGGGCCAGGGGCTGTGGGGCTCTTCCCTGCTCCTGTTGGGGGCTTGGTGCCGCCATGAGACTAGAAGAAGCTTGAGCTTCTTTGTTGATGGCATTAACAACATTAACAAGAGGACGAAGAGAGAAGAGTGGTTCTAGGGCCTGTTGGGAAGGGGTCGGGGTTACAGACCTGAGAGCAAGGCTCAGGTTCAGGCTCTAATGACCTCACGGCCAGGCTGGTGTTGACTTGGCCCGGAAAGCTGAGGTTTCCCTGCAACCCCTGAGTCACCCAGGATGGGATGACAGCCAAGCCTTCTCCCCAAGGACAAAGGGCCACCTGCGAAGCTGTGAGGCTTAATCGTCCTTCCCTCTCTGCTACATGATTACTGCAGGGAGATGTCACTGCTCGCTGTAAGCAAGTCCCCTCCGTCACAAATAACAGTATCAGAAGTTGGGGAAACACTCTCAGGAGTGGAGAAGAGCAAAGGTGGACCCTGGAGAGAATGTTCTCCACCGCGGCAGGAGCTGTAATCCTCTCCCTATCGCCAGCCAATTACAGGTCCAGGACTCGGACCTCAGCCTGTTCCACGACAAAGCCCAAGTCTGTGCCACCACGGACTCACAGAACCACAGGACGCTGTCTCACCATCTGACCCAGAATCGAAGGTTTCCTGTCATTCCAGTCCTGTGGGACTTTCTAATGTCCCGACTTTGTGGTTCTTGACCCTGCAATGCTTCTGACCTGTGGGTCACCTCATCTAGCAATCGTAACAATCTCTGCACGCCTGGTGCCTGCCCTGACCTCCAGTCCTGTTTGCCATCTTGGTTCCCAGGCCCAGATTTCTCTGCTTTGTTAGGTTTGTTCCACCGGAAGATCATGCTCTAAAACTCCAGCTGGGGCCCCACTCTGACCTGAAATACCTTCTCATTCATTCTGAGTCCCAGCCACTGTGCAGATGATCCTCATGGTCTCTTTTAGTTGTAAAAAGCACTTGACTGTACCTTTTATTAACTCCTAAATCCTTAAGTCAGTTGCGTCCATCCCCGTGCTTCTGTTTTTCAGGAAGAACTATTTTTTGCTCTGACAAAGCTAACCCCTCATTGATCTCTGCTTTTGACTCCTTCCTACACCCTCTGGGGTCTGGTTTTAATTATTCTTCCTTATTTTTGAGATTTTTGATCACTCTGTTTGGGGCTCCTTGTTCCCAGACAGCATATCCAATCTTTTTCTGACACTCCTCACAGATCATGGAACCCAAAGCACTTTCCTCCACCAAGACAAGTGGCCATAGAATGTTCTGGGGCATAAAGATTCTACGGCTTGTACCACGTGTTTCCAGGGAAGCCAGCCTGAACGCTGGCTATGACTGCCTGCACCAGAGATTGGTGTTCAAGCCAAAGGCAAATTCTTCCTGCCTGGACACCAAGGAAGCCAACAGAGTGTGAGGCAATTAAGACACAAACTGTGACATAGAGAGGTGCTCCATTCAGATCCTGTCCCAGACACATAGCTCTCAAGTACAACCCAAAGAAGGTCATTGACCTGTTGAGTCCTAAACTGGGGTGGGTCTGTTTTCCAGTTCTTCACCAACATGGTGATACATCCCAGTGTGGAACATGCTGGATGCAAATAGCTTCCATGCTTTCTAAACCCACCACTTGAGAGAATCCGAGGTACGCGGTTTCCTTTTCCTCCATCCTGCACCCCTTCCTGTGGGATGTCATGGGTAGTGCAATCAGGGAGTCTAGCCCTGCACAGGCCATGGTGTTCTGTCACCCCTCAACAAATGATTGGAGCTCAGCACATGTATTTGACCAAAGCAGCCTCCTGCCATTTCATATCTCCACAGTGCCTTGCATTACTTCTCTTCTCTCTCATGGGTGATTTGTACTCCCATTTCAACACCTATGGCGCCTCGAGTTTGTCACCACCTTCCTGTTGTCACTGGCACTACCATCGGGCTTCCACCTAGACTTTCTGACCTCACGCCCCTCCTGCCAATCCATCCTATATAACTCTTAAAAGGCAATATTGTCAGTTCTCACAGAGGTAATTCTTGGCTCAGGGAAATACTGTTTTGTGATTTTATAACACTTAGAGGAGGGGTGTCTGGGTGGCTCAGTCGGTTGAGTGTCCGACTCTTAATATTGGCTCAGGTCATGATCCCAGAGTCATGGACCAAGTCCTGAATTAGGCTTAGCGTGGAAAGTGCTTAGGATTCTCTCTCTCTCTCTCTCTCTCTCTCTCTCTTGCTGTCTCTATCTCTCACTCTCAAATAAAAATTTAAAAAGAACTTTAATTTAAAAAATAATAAATAGGGGCGCCTGGGTGGCGCAGTCGGTTAAGCGTCCGACTTCAGCCAGGTCACGATCTCGCGGTCCGTGAGTTCGAGCCCCGCGTCAGGCTCTGAGCTGATGGCTCAGAGCCTGGAGCCTGTTTCCGATTCTGTGTCTCCCTCTCTCTCTGCCCCTCCCCCGTTCATGCTCTGTCTCTCTCTGTCCCCAAAATAAATAAACGTTGAAAAAAAAATAAAAAATAATAAATAAAAAAACAATTGAACTCTTAGAGTATATTCAGTTTGGTTATCCAAGCTAGAGGTTCTTGTCCAGGGTCAGAGCAGGCAGGGATGCATGTTTCTTCTGTCTTCACAGACAGAATCTTTGTGTCAGAGCTATAGATAAGAAACTCTCCTCCTCTGTTCTAGAAACTTCTTGTTCTGTCCTGTGGAGCTAGATGAGAAAGCCAAAGTTCTTGGCAAACACAACCCATTGTTCCTATAAGAAAGATCCCTGGTGTCAGAAGGAGGGGTCTTGGGTTCAAAGAGAATAAATGAACCAAGAGATACCTCTGAGAATAGAACCTGGAGAGCTTGCCCCAGAACCAGCCCTTGTGTTCAGGAAGATCTGTCTCTCTTCACATTTTCATCCTTCACAGTCTTTATTGGAGGTTATCTTTTTAGTATTTATGCCTTCAAATGCCCCTACATGCAAGTACAAAAGCATAATCTGATTGATTGGAATAGAGTTCTAATGTATATGTAATAATATTAAATGATGAAACTAAAACAAATTGCTTTTTCTTTCTGCCCCCATTTTTCATACAAGGCTTTTGGCTTGCTTAAGGCAACTAAATACCTTTTTATGATTTAGACATCTTCAACATTTAGAAGCAACGATGGTTTTCCAAAAATGATAAGCACAAAGCTATTAGATTATTTCAAAAAAACGTTTAAATTATTTTCTCCTATCCTTCTCCTGTCAGGCTGTGGCTGATGAGCTGATGACCAACATTAAGTGATAAGAAGAACAAAATAAATAACCCTTGAGTGTTCTTCCCACCCACCCCAGCCCCGACCCTTGGCTGAGCAGCTACTACAGGGGAATTTAGATGTTGTTGGTTAAAGCAGTTGCATCCAAGGGTCAAGGACGGAAGAAAAAATGGCAAAACTGGAAAGGCAAACTGAACTGGATTGACCTTAAGGGTTGAGCAACTTCTCACGGGAAAAAGAAAAATGGATGTAGAAGAGGATTGCGGAGGAAAGCCAGATCGGGGGACGAGCACTCATAAAGCTGAAGTCTTAGACATTTGGGAGTCTGGGGGATGGGTGGGGGGGAAGCTATTGCCACATGAGCTGTGTGAGATTTTGAGAGCCAGAAGGAATGGGCAAAGAGGATTTTAAGAGAAGCTGGAGTGTGTGAAGAATGTACTCCTTTAGAGACATGGCAGTAAAGGCTCAAGTTACTTTCAATTACGGGATTTCTTCTGAATGGGATTCTGGCCAGAGACAGGCCTTAAGACGAGCAAGAGCTGATGTCTTTATGCAGATTAAATTTACAAGATAAGAGTAAAATTAATTTAGGAAGACTGGCGTAGGCTTCCCTGTTCCCCAGGGAACTTTTAATGTCTGATTCCCAGCTGAAACTTTGTTCCCTGGGTGTGGAAAGAAAGAGTCCATTTACTAGACGATGGCCAGTGCGAAAATTCAAATCCACACATCCTTGTAAAAGGCACTTTTTGCATAGACTAGAAGACCTTTCTAGCATTGCAAAGCCTCCTTCTGACCCATGTATGATCAGGGCCTTGTCTACGAGTCATTTACATTTTGTAATGCATGTTTTCCTTGGTGTCTCTTCCTAGAGTGTTTTCTGAAAAGATATCAATCAATTCTCTCCCTCCAAACCAGCTTTATTCTTTTTCAGTAACATTATTCTTAAGCAAAAACACTTCACCTATTCAGGACCAAGAGATGAAGAAGCCAAAGAACATCCATTATAGTCACCCAAACCATTCTTGAAATTCAGGCAGGTTAGTTACACCATGGTGTAGACCTCAGTTTCCTCTGACAGGCTTGGTTGTCAGGGTTCTCGGGTATTCATCTTCAGGGGAAAAAAATTTTTAAGGAAGTAGAGTGGCCCATGGTGCCCTACTTGTGTTAAGAGTTAAAAGGATGGATGTTAAAGGAGGAGTGGATGGATGTTGGGTAGATGTTGGGGGGAGGAATGCATGAATGTTGGGTGGTGGTGTGGATGCATGTTGGATGCATGTTGGGTGAGGGGGTAGGTGCATGTTGGGTGGATGTCGGGTGCAGGAGTGGATACATATTGGGTGGAGGTGTGGGTGCATATTGGGTGGATGGTGGGTGGAGGAGTAGATGCATTCTTCCCTCCACAGTCAACCCTGGGGTGAGGCAAGGATGGGAAACAAGGGGACACTGACGGTCAGAGAGTTCTCTTGGCATTAAAGAGGAGAGAGAAGCAGTTAGACTGAGTTCTAGGGTCTCTATGAAGGCATAAAGTGGAAAGACAGCATTCAGGTTTCTGGGATGGACTTAGGAAGCAGCTGTGGAGACTGAACATTCAGTAGACTCTTATGGTGGCCAGATGTTAAATTCTGAGTCCTTTGTACCTACAGAGAGCTTTTTGTTCTCATCAGACAGACGGTATCTCTTGCCCAGTTGGTTTTTCATTGCTTTCCAGCACTCAGGTGACTGATGCTTTTTCTGTGGCCTTTTCTTAGCCCATTGTCACTGAAGAGGAAAAGCACAGAACTAAAAGGAGGTTGAATCGGTAGTGACAACTGCCAGCCCCCGGAAGCCCAAGCTTCATCCCAGCTTCTAGTGCCCCCATTTCTGGATGGCCTGGGCTCTGTGCCCTTCTGCTCCCTCCGTGTATTCCCTGCTCTGCAGCCCAGAGGCAGCCAGCTGGCCTTCTCCTTTCCTCCCTCCCCTACAGGGCCTAGAAAACAGTCTCTAGGCTCCAGTTTGTGATATCAATCACTGCCTTTGTTGGAATGATGTGGGAACAGATCCTTTTAGGATGAATGAATGTATCAATTATTCTTCATTCCAGTTATCGTCTTAGAGTAAGCCTGTAACTACTATTCAAGGACCTTAACTATAAGAATTTTATGAAATTGTGGAACCATTACAATGGTCTTAGTCCCTAGAGCGACTCATGGTAATTTTAAAAGTGAAAAAGGCCTGTTATAGACTGAGTTGTGTGCCCCCTCCAAATTCATATGTTGAAGTCCTAACCCACAGGATCTCAGGAGGTGACTGCCTTTGGAGACACTATCTTTCAAGAGGTGATTAGGTTAAAATGAGGTCACTAGGGTGGCCCTTAATCCAACGATTGGTGGCTTTATTAGAACAGATGAGGATACACACGCACAGAGAAGGACCGTCATGTGAAGACACAGGGAGAAGACAGCCAACTACAAGCCAACAAGAAGCTGACCCTGCAGACACCTTGTTTCTGGACTTTTAGCTTCCAGGACAGGGAGAGAATGCCTTCCTGTTGTTGAAGCCCCCCAGTCTGTGGTACTTTATTAAGGCAGCCTTAGCAAATGAACGCAAGGCCTAAATCCCCACCCACAGGAGCAACAAAAAAAAGATGAAACAGACTTCCTGCTCATCCTCGGGCCAGTAAGCAAAGGGGAGGCACAGGAGGCAGCCCCAAGAGGAAAGGAAGTGGCCCCGTGCGCAGGAAAGTGACCCCGGGGCTCCCAGCAGAAAGACCCTGGCGAGACCCCACCTCTGACATTTTCTAGCAAAGCAGGAGCCCCAACTGAGTAGGGTTCCATGGAGAAGCAGACAATACTTTTTCTCCACACCCACCCACAGACTTACAAACAATAGGTGAGAACACAGAAAAACCATAATCAGCAGATGTAAAAAATGCAAAATGCATTAAGAGTCTGAGCCCATTTTGCAAATAGGAAACTGGACTTTGCAGCTCGTACAGTGTCTTAAGAGGATCTCCCCACTCACCAGTCCGGAAGGCAGGAGGCCTGGGGTGTGCCAGTCCAGACCTTGGACCAAGAATTAAAGCCGTGGCTTCTGGACCAGCTGCCTTCGAACCTAACTGCATTTTCCCGCTCTCCATTCCTATCATGCCTCCGTTTGTGCGTCTAGAAATGGAGCTAGCTGCTCTCTAAGGGCCTTTTTTGTACTAAAATCCTTTGGTTTTGATTCATAATGATGATTCACCGTGAGTCAACAAGAAAAAGGTTAAATTATGTTCTGATTATTCTAGTTAAGAAAACAGGCAAGTATGTATTCTATTGTAAAAATGTTTCCGCCAGAATTATTAGAATTTAAGAACCATTTTGTTGTGTACAGATGTAGGGTTGAAATACTGAGAATGAATTTTAGTGGGGCCTCTCATCCCTTCTGATGCTAAATGGGGACTAACCGTACCTGTCTGTACCGCATTACTTCCTCAGAACCTTCTGGGCACACGGAGATTATGTATCGTGCATTTTCAAGGTCAGAAAGTTCCACAGGCTGAAACAGCATGTTATTTCAGGGAGTGTAATGGCATTTAAAGTTGACATATCACATCTAATCAATCCCACTTGTCTTTCAGAAGCAGGATTATCAAAAAAAAAAAAAAAAAACCCCAAACTTAGGTATTTATAATGCAGTGAGCATCTTCTTTCCTAAGAAGTCAGTGGATTCCAAGTATTGAGAATCTGTAGATAATCTTATCTGTCTTCAAATTATTTTTAAAATTGTAATTATTTCAAAATCAAAACAAAGGGACATGAAGATTGTATCTCTGTCTCTTTCCTGTTAGATAGTCACATTCACTTCTGGTTTATTTACCCCTCAAATCAGATGAGAACAGCTTGGCAGGGCCAGCAGGTGCCCGCCTGCTAGACACACAGTACAGGGCATGGGAACAGAGGCAAGTGCCTGGAAAGCCCCTCTCTGCTTGAGACCCCTCTGCGTTCACCTCCACATCCAGGACTTATCTAGACTTTTGGTCCTTCTTTCATATGTTTCGCTGGCTCATTTTATTCTAAGATGAATATTCTTGCTTAACGGAAAAGAATAATTGTCTCAGTATCAATTGTCTAGAATGCCTGAACCACTGATTTGGTTCCGTGGTTTCCTGCAGTAAGGTGGCACTCCCAGACATTCTGTTGACAGGTGACAATGCTAATGCTTGGAGTTGCTTGGCTCCCTCCCTGCCCCGAAGAGGAACCTGGTGACCCTTCTTCAGTGTTCTCTCAGGAGAATGCAAATATGTATGCTTCTATTGATTCTTTCAACAAACATTTGTGGAAGCCTATGCTGTTCAGGTCGACTCTCAGAATTTTGGAGTTTCAAGGAATTTTCTAAATAATCTGGACCAGTGTCTTATTTTGCAGTGAGAAAACCAAAGATCTGAGAGAAGTGACTTGCCCAGCGTGGAGGTTATGGAATTTGTTAGAGACAAGAGGGACTGGAATCCAGTTACCTGGGTCCTGGCCTGAGATTTTAGGGTTGACCTCCATCTCTGCTGGCTGTGGCTTCAGAAACGAATGCAAAGAGGGCAATGCTGCTCCTGACTAGGATGAACGCTCCTCACTACCCTGGCCCCTCAGAGCCAGTGGCTCCTGCTGTGATGCGCCCAGAGCCTTTGCACAAGGATGTAGCTTGCCTTTTTGCAGATGGCAGCAGTGAACACCAAGATAGCAAAGGACATCACTATCCTCTCCTTCCCTTAGCCTGGGATTCTCCTCCAGCCCAGGAAGCTAGGCTAGTCCACAGAAAAGGAGACCAAAAGAGTCATTGCTTAGCTTTTGACTGTTTTTTTTCCATTTTTTATTGTGATAAGATACAACATAAAATTGTACACTGACCTATTTTTGTTTTAATTTTTTTCAATGTTTATTTATTTTGAGAGAGAGAGCCAGAGACAGACAGAGAGCAGGGGAGGGGCCGAGAGAGAGAGGGAGACACAGAGTCCCAAGCAGGCTCCAGGCTCTGAGCTGTCAGCACAGAGCCCGACATGGGACTCGAACAAGAGTTTGGCGATAACATTTTGGTGCAAGAGACTGCTTCCCTTTCTAGACTGGGGTAGGAGTGTGGGAGGGGGTTTACTGCCTGATGCATCAGCCACCTGCCAAGCCCTGACTAGGGACAGCAGAACCCTCAAGATAGATGTGGATATCCAAGTGTAGAGGAAGTGAGAGCAAGCCTCAGTTCTGGGGAGCGGGGAGCCCTCCCAGAGTCCCCCTAACCACAAGGACACGGGCCCTTAGAGTGGGGATGCTTGGGCAGGCAGGCAGAAAGGCATGGAAAGCAGCTCAATGTTCTCGGTGACTGGGAGTGAGTCCCTTGCCCTGTAGAGGGGCAGAGGTGTGTGGGCCAGAACGTGCAACTATGTGTGATACCATTAAGGGTTCTGTCAGGTCTCAGCAGGGGCCTGTGGAAAGGGTCTTCCTGAAGGACTGTGGGCATAATGAATCATCGTGAGAGACAAGCAACACCGGGGTTCAAGTTCAAAGAAGTATCGCCGGAAATGCGAAAGTTCCTGATGCTCACGATGGTTATTTCATCCCTCTAGCCGCAAATCAAGCTCCTTTCTGCCTGTCATCAAAAGGAAGAAAGAACCTGCATAATTTAAGCAATATAAAAATAGGCTCCCTTTTGACTTAAAGAGGAGAAGAACTAGTACCTCTCTGTCCAGAACAGACAGGAGGGAAGCGTCAGTGGATGGAGATGACAGTGAGCCACTCCGGAATTCTGGAAGGCTGGCCGTGGATCCCAGGCTCTGGTCCTGGAGGGATGCTGACGTTTATCCCCCTCCTGCATGGTGGTTTCTCATCTATAAAATGAGGTGCTGGGGTCAGATTTGTCTCGTGGCTCCCGCACGGTTCCGTGTGGAGGACTCTTTATGGATAAGCTCTAGGATTGCCCTTCTCCAAATAAGGTGTGGTCCCCTGACCACCACCAGCATCTGTCTCACCTGGGAACTTGAAAGAAAGGCAACTTCTCAGGCCCCACCTAGACCTACTAAATGAGAAACTGGCCCTGGGGTGGGGCCCAGAGTTCTGTGGTTTAACCAGCCTACAGATAGTTCTGGAGTGCCTTCAACTTTGAGAACCACTGCCCTGATGTAAATAAAATACTGAGTTTGCAGGGTGTGAAGTAGATCCTTACCACTTTACTCTTAGGAGGATGGCAAACAGAGAATAGCACTTACTCAAGTATCCATAGATGTTAGAAGGAATAGGTTGGACTGATTACATTTGGTAACCAGCCTGCACCAAGATAAGTAAATTTTCACAATTGATAAATATGTAATGCTTCCCATTTATTTTAATGCAGTTAAATAATTTTGATTTTTTTTTAAGAACAGTGCTGTAGTTAACCAGACGTCTCTATCTGATTAAATGTACAACATGCAAAAAGCTTTCACAGATAGATGAAGTCATAGAATAATTAAGTTACAGAGATCTTTGCAGCTTATTTTTCAAAGCCACATCATTGAGTTTTTTAGGGGGATAACCTATAAAATCAAGATGTATTTAGATTTAAGTAGATAGATTATACACGTAGCCAAAACGCTGTGAGAGTAAATGTTTTTTTTTTTTCTTTTAAAAACAAACGTAACACCCCTAACAATTTGCAGTTATGCGTGCTGATTCTCTGGCTCGTTTTCCAATACAAAAGGCTGACTAAGGTTTCCAGTCATGATATTATTTGGATAGGAGACAAAGATGAGCTCTGTGTTATCAACTGTGAGGCAGAATGTTCTTTTGAGTTGCAGCCCTGGCTTGTTCTCAGAGCAAGAGAATGTCCTGTGTATGGGGTGATATTACACTCTGCGAGATCACCTGACCCTTCCCATTCAGTACCATTTTTATGTCTCAATGTAGTAAAGGCCAAGCCAACAAGTGAAGAAAGGAGGTTGTCTTTTGCTTGAATTAAGGGACTTGGTAACAACCACATTTTAAAAGTACTGAAGGATTCAAATGGTACCACTGCCGCTTTCTTTTTCCAAAAAAAAAAAAAAAAAAAAAGAGTATTGGCCGTTGGAATGTGGCTAAGTATGCTGTGGCGTGTGGGCCCTTCCAGCCCTGGAACGGTCATGCCCCCGGCAGGGGTAACTTGCTGCTTCCGGTGCGAGCCGGAAGTGGGTTCAGTGCATCCGTCAGGTTTCCCTCAGCTTCAGTCCTTGTGTTCCTGGAGAGCAGCTAATCACCTCCTCCTCATTACTGGTTGCTCCCTCGGGGGCCCAGGACCCTGCACACCTGGATTGTCTTCTTCCAGTCTTATCTCTCTGTCCCCTGCACATGCTCTTCTCCTTCTCCCCAACTGCTATGGACCCACACTTCAGTCCTTGGACCTCTCCCTTCCCTGCACTCACTCCTGATGTAGCATTGCCAGAGTTTCAAAATGGGAATACAGAAGTCCCCATTAAGTTACAATTTCAGGCGAACCAATAATTTCGTAGTATGCATATGTCCCCAATATTGCATGGTGCCGAGTATTTACTTGGTTAACAAGTAAATATTGCATGAAACACACTTATGCTAAAATTATTTATCTGAAATCAAATTTAATTAGGTGTCCTGTGTTTCATCTGTCTACCCTAAAATGATCTCATCCAGTTTCGGGACTCTCATGCCACCTAGATGCTGACTCCTCCCAAAATGTTTATCTCTAGCCTGGATCGCCCTCTCCCAAACTTTAGGCTCCTGCCGCCTACGCCCCATTGCCACATGGATAATTAATGGATGTCTCCACATCAACATATTAAAAACAAGGCTCATCTTTAGCACAAATACTCTGCTCACAGGTAATTTTGTTCTCATTTGCTCAGCCAAATCCCTGAGCACATGATTCTCCTCTTTTCTCGTGCTTTGGTCCCGGCTGGTCTGCCACCAGCATCTCCTGCCGGATCAGTGTAAACACCCTCTACTCCTCCTCTGCTTTGCCCTGGACCTCATACCGTTTTTTCTTCACGTGCCGACAAGATTCTTTGAAAATATTAGTCACATGATGTCACTCTTCAGCCCAGCACTCCACAAGCCTCCCCATGCCACTCAGCCTAGAAGCCAAAGGTCCTTACCTCATCTTGCAGTGTCCCAGGCCCCCTCAGACATTATCTGAGCCTGCGGCCCCTCCAGCCACTCATTCCTGCAGCCTCCTTGTTTCTCCAGCGAGCCAGCATGGTCCAGACCCTTGGCTCTGGTGGCCCCTTCCTCCCTCCTGGAATGCCCTTGCCTCAGATACCCCTCCACCTGGAGAAGATCTGTCCCTCCCCTAAATCTCTGCTCATATCTTGCCTTCTTAGAGTGGCTACTGACCATCTTATTCCCATGCTGATCTACTTACCACCCCAGGCACTCCAGGCACCTTTTTTCCCACTCTTCTCATCATTTTGCCAGTGATACTGACTTCTACTGTATTACAAACATACTCGTTAAATTATCACTTGTTCTCAGGCTCTTCCCACTAGAAAGCCCCACGACCCCCAGGAATCTTTGCTCGGTTCCCTGGTGTGTGCCAGGCACCCAGAAGAGGGCCTGCCTCACCGTTGGCATAAATGTTTATTGGATGAACAGACGAAAGAGTGCTTGTGGCTTGGACACACAGAAATGATTGCAGGGCACACAGATTCAGGTCAGTCTGTGCTCTTCCAGGGCACGGTCCACAGGGTGGAACAGAAGAGAAATCATTTGCAGAACTTAAGTCACCCTTTGCCTCCTTTCTTGCCACCCCCTTTCTGTCCCTCGAAGTTAAATGCAAGAGGCAGTTGCCCTGTTTCTCCAGTTGGGTGGAGTCCCAGGAAGGGTGTCACAGCAAAGAGCCACCCGGGAAGTTTCCAGAGATAAGCCTTCTTGATGCCAATCATTAACCTCCTGGCTGGCAGACAGCTGTTTGTTCTTGGACTCTGTAGTTCCATATTCATCTCTAGGGAACTAATAAACCCATAAGGAGTCACGTGACACTGATGGAATGACTACCACTGTGATTGGGGTGCTAAGCACTATCACTTGGTTATCAGTGGTTATTTTCCTGGGTATAAGTTCTGGAGGATCCTCAGAGTGTCACATTTTAAGGGTGAGATAAGGGAAGAACCGATCAAAGTTGCTTGATAAAGGGTCTTATTCATCTTGACAAGAAGAAGACACAAGGTAACCAGGTTGGGACTAGTCCCTGACCCCACTCTCCCCAACAGCCTCAAGTCAGGACTCATCGTACTTGGTGAGCGTGTGGTCCCGGGCAAGGTGACATGGTGCCAAGGGCATGGGCTTCAGGCTAATGAGTTGGATGAAGGTCCAGCACTACTTCCCTTATGGGATGCTTTTGGCCTTTCTGAGCCTCAGTTTCCCTTTTTATAAAATAGGTAGGCTACGCCAAAGAGGTGTTATAAGACACAAATGAAATATGAATGTAGGGGCGCCGAAGTGGCTCAGTCGCTTAAGCGTCCGTGAGGTCACGGTCTCACGGTTCATGAGTCCAAGCCCCGCGTAGGGCTCTGTGCTGATGTCTCGGAGCCTGGAGGCTGCTTCGGATTCTGTGTCTCCCTCTCTCTCTGCCCATCCCCTGCTTACACTGTCTCTCTCTGCCTGTCAAAAATAAATAAATGTTCTAAAAAAACTTAAAAAGAAAGAAATATGAACGTAATTATTTAGCATAGTGCCTTGAAAATAGTGTGCACACAATAAATTATAGTGATTTCCATTTTGAGAGAAGTGACAGATGTTGGCTGCTGGGTCCCAAGAAAACAATTTAACTAGTACTAAGTTTCTCCAAGAAAAGTGAAACTCATTTCCCTTGAGGGTGTGGTTTTTCTTCAATGAATGTTTGGAGGTCAGACAAGAGTTTACTTATTGCCCAAGCCAGATACTTGGCTGTTCCCATGATGATAAGAAGCCTGTAATTTTTTTTTTTAAGTTTATTTATTTTGGGAGAGAGAGAGAGACCAGGAGGGGCTGAAAGAGGGAAAGAGAGAATCCCTAGCAGGCTCAGCACGGTCAGTGCAGAGCCCAATGTGGGGCTTGAACTCATGAACCATGAGATCATGACCTGAGCCAAAATCAAGAGGCAGTCGTTTAACCGACTGAGCCACCCAGGCTCCCTAGAAGCCTATAATCTTAAAACATCTCTCTGGTCAAGATACTTTTTAGTCCAAATTATATACCCACAAGATACAATGTCTTCCCAGAATAGAACTGGGTTAAGTAATTGGTTCCTGGCAATACTTACCAATCTTGCCTCCAGAGAGTTGGTATCGAGTAGTAGAGGCATGATAAAATAGATTATTTTTTAATATAAAGAATACTAAACTATAAGGTACATCCTTATAATAAAGGAAAAAATCAAAATAGGCCACTGTTGGGGGGGATACCCTCAAAATAATTACACAAAGAATCTCTCCACAAATGCCAAACTATTTTCAGTTTATACTGATCACATTAGGCCACCTTACCTACAATATTCTTCCTGAAGCCCTTTTCATACGCCAGAGCGAGACTCAGTTGTATTCCTGGGTAACGTGAGCGAAGAGAAATTTACTTCCACATTAATATTCGGCTGGAAAAGGCTCAAATCTGTTGTTTTTGAGAGGAGAGCTAGAGTTTTTTCTTGAAGAGCAGATGGAGAAATTGGAGTGAACAGTTTTTCTTCGCAGCTTTTTTATGGAAACAATACGCATGTGGAGAAGGGTGCACATCCTAAGTGTATACATATCAGTGACTGTCCCCAGAGCGAGTCCACCCATAAAATGACTACCAAACCAAGAAATAGAACAGTATCAGCATCTCTTAGTCTTCCCCATTTGCTACCCTCCCACATCCCCAAAGGTAACCACACAGGTTTGTAACATAACTTACAACCCATGGACTACTCCAGTGGACTCAGAGGAGGATCCTCAGAATGTCACATTTAACGGTGAATCACGGAATAGGTTGTCGTTAGGGTCTAACTTCGTTAGGTCAAAATTTGTGACATTTTTTCACATTGTCGCATTTACTTGAGTGCCATTTATTTCCATTGGGGAATGGCATCATATAGCATATATACACCACCATTTCTTTATTCGCCCTCTACACGATCCTTTTAGCTGTGAATCAGGCCATTGCAATTGTTTGCCAGTGCACATAACGCTGCTCTGAAGACTACTGAATCACGTGTGTGCACTTCTGTTGGGCATATGCCTAAGTGTAGAATTGCTAGGTCATAGAGGATGCATGGGTTCCACTTTATCAGAACACATTACGTGATTGTCCGAAGCGTACCGTCTGTTTACTTCCCCTCCAGGAGTGTTTGTTCTGATCACTCGACGGTCTTGTCAACAGCTGGTATATTTCATCTTTTGTACGTGTACGATGGGTGTGTGCCAGTGAAGTCGGCCACCTTTTCCATTGTGTATTGATGACTTGGATGCTCTCTTTTGTGAAGTGCCTATTGAGATTTTTCACATTTCCTATGGGATTGACCTTTACTTACCAATTTGGAGCATATTTTAATACATTTGAGATAAGAGCTCTTAGTCATTCACATAACGAAGGTCCACGCACTCTATGTACCTTGCCTTTCGACTCTGCGTGCTGTATTTTGATGAACAGAACTTCTTCATTTTAGAGTAATCCAATTCCTCAGTCTTTTCCTGTATGGTTAATGCTTTTTGAATCATGTTTAAGAAAGTTTTTTCTACCCCAAATTCATAAAGATAGTTTTCTACTTTGTCGTCATGATGCCTTACCATTTTATCTTTCACATTGAAACCTACAATGCATCTGGGAATGACTTCTGTGTATGGTGTGAAAAATCCATTAAGTTTTGTTTTCTCTGTGTGCCTATGCAATTGACTCAGGAGTTATTCTTTCTTTCTTTCTTCTTTCTTTCTTTCTTTCGTTCTTTTGTTCTTTCATTCTTTCTTCTTTCTTTCTTATTTCACTGACTGTTCTTTCCCAACTGTCCCATGGTGCCATCATCGTCTTAAATCAAGTGCCCATAAATACATAGGTCTATTTCTGGACTTTCCATTCTGTTCCATCGGTCTGTTGTTTATTCTTGCTCTGTCTTAATCAGTGTAGCTTTATAATACACACCCGTAGCTCTTGCATCTGAAACTGTAGGTCCTCCCTCCTTTTCTGCTTGGCTTTTTGCATTTTCATGTAAACGTTAAAATCAGCTTACACACCGGCTGGGTTTGAATGGATTGCACTGAAACTATAGATCAGTTTAGGGAAAATTTACATCTTTGCTTAAATATTTGCATTTGTGTCCACATTCTTCCATTGATTAAATCTTCTTTAGGGGCACCTGGGTGGCTCCGTTGGTTAAGCATCCGACTTTGGCTCAGGTCATGATCTTGCGGTCAGTGAGTTCGAACCCCACATCAGGCTCTGTGCTGATAGCTCGGAGCTTGGATCCTGCCCCCGATTCTGTCTCTCTCTCTCTGCCCCTCCCTCACTCACATTCTGTATCTTTCTCTCTCCAAAATAAATAAATATTAAAACAATTTAAATCTTCTTTAATTTCTCTTGTTAGAGCTTTATAGTTTCCTATGTAAGGGTCTTACACATCTTTCATTAGATTCATCTTTAGGCATTTGAGTTTTTGATACTATTGTAAATGTTTTCATTTTTTAAATTTCCGCTTTTTCTAATTGTCTGCTATGGGTGTATGTTTTGATGATCCAAAGCTGTGTGACAAACTACCCCAGCCTTAGTGTTGTGAAATAACAGCCATTCTAGTATGCTCATGGCATCTGTGGGTGAGCTAGACAAGGCACAATGGGAAGGACTCCCTTCTGCTCCAGGATCTCCTCAGCTGAGAAGACTTTGAACAACTGGTGGTGACCCAGATGGCTAGGGAACCATCTGGAGGCTTCTTTGTTGGTGTGTTGGGCACCAGGGCCAGACTGACTCATGGGCTGGCCTCCTCTGGGACAGCCCACAGAAGCCCATCACGTGACCTCTTGTGTGCTTGGGCTTCTCACAGGTTAGTGGCTAGTTTCTGAGACATAGACCAGTGAGAGCAGCCCTACAGAGCCCAAGAATGTCCAAAGACCCAGGAGGAAGCTTCCCAGACTTCTCCGACTGAGCCCTAGAAGTTCTATGGCATCATCTCTACCACACTCTTTTGGTTACAGTCAAGTTCCAAGGCCACTGATATTCAAGGGAAAGGGAAGGGAACACCATTTCTTGATGAGGGAGTGGTAACGCACACTGAAGAAGAGTGGGTGGGATGGCAGAGATTTCCTGGGCATCTTGGGAAAATATAATCTGTCACTGATACGGAGATACCACTGATGTAAGCCTGTTGACCTGCAAAACTCACTTATCAATTCTAATTCATTATCTGCAGATTCTTTTGGAACTTTATTTGTACAAACATGTCATTGCAAATAAGGGGAATTTTATTTCTTTTTTCCCATCTTTACACTTTTTACTTCTTTTTCACTGATTCGTTTCTTCATTGTTCCATAAGTGATTCTATCATACTGTTAAGTTTGCTCTCCCTACAATCCTAAGACACAATTATTTTGAAGAATAGTCTATACAATGACACAGACAGTGCTAAGATTACCAGGAAAGGATGGGAGGGAGGGAGTGGTGGGTAGTAATGGGGGTGAGGAAAGGGAAGGGTATATTTTCTTCTTCAATAGAATGTTTGAAGCCCTTGATTCATTTTTTTCCTCTAGGCTCAACTATAGAATTGGTTTGAAAAGATTCATTTCACAATTTAGCCAGAACTTCCTTGTTTTTTTTAATGTTTGTTTATTTTTGAGAGAGAGAGAGAGAGAGAGAGAATGAGTGGGGGAGGTGAAGAAAGAAAGGAGGACAGAGAATCTAAAACCGGCTCTGCGCTGACAGCAGAGAGCCCAATATGGGGTTTGAACTCGCAAACCCTGAAATCATGACCTGAGCTGAAGTCAGACACTGAACTGACTGAGCCACCCAGGTGCCCCCTAGATCGTGGCTGTTAAGACATCCAGCCAACTGCTCCAGGTCTGCCTCTCGTGACTGGAAATGTCCATTGCCTTGGGCTACCCAAGGTCCTCTGGGACAAGGTCCTCTGGCTAGCTGGCATTCCTGTGTCCTGAATCTTCACCTGGAACAAAAACTCAAGTCCTCAAGACAGGGGTGCCCTGTGTGTGGGATGTGGGTGGATGAGTGGGATGAGGCAGGGGATCACGGTCTTCCTCATTATCTCCCTCCGTCCCACATCTCTGAGCCCTGCTGGAGCATAGGAGAGTGTGCACGCCCTTTTGGGAAAGGCTACCCCCAATCACAATAGGATTTATCTCCACAGCCAGGGTCCTAACTCACATCTGTTCTCTCCGAAAGCCCAAGCTCTTTCTGTGTCAGCACACTCAAAACAAGGGAAGATTTATTTAATAAATGGCAGGACGGGATGGCAATTTGCTAAGCACCTTAAACACCGTAGACCACACACAGAGGATGAGCTCAGAAGAAGTACTTAAGTACGGAACGACAGGACAAGGCGTAGAAACTAGAACTGAGTGCTGAAACAGTTGAGGTCATAGAAGACACAGATTGACCAATCACAGTTTACACACAGATGGTAAATACCAGGACCGAAACATAGTCAATGCGTAAGAATAGGTCTCACGGAAAAATGGCTGCAAATGGTAATAATTAAGTCAACCAAGAGAAGCTGGTGGGGGGGGGGTAGGCGGAGGTGGCAGTGGGAGGTACGAGAGGTGGAGAGGGGGGGACTCTGCCAGCAGCAGCCACAGTGGGAGGAGAGGCTTCTTGGAGGTAACTCTGAGAAGAGAGTTGCCAGTGCTGAGTGGGGAGGGAGAGCGGCAAGAGGAAGAGGGGGGAGTCAAAGCAAACTTTGGAATCACCATTCACCAACGCAGGGAACCAGGGACCTGTGTGAAACTGCGGAGTTCTGGCAGAGTCGGGGCCAGAGGTCCGTCAGGGGACCTGTTCAGCGCGGGGTGCAGTTAGGGTTTGTCCATGAAGACAAGGTCCATGAAGACAAAGGTTATGGGGTAAATATGTCCGAGGTTCGCAGAGAGATGCCAACCGGACTCCTAGGTCTGTGAGTCATCTTTACGTTCATGAATGGGTTGAGGAAAAGGAGAAAGGAAGGACCAGTTTTTGAGGTCCTACCCCATTTCGGGTGCTTCCACCTCCTGTCTCATTTAAACCACCAACCCATGACTTTTATAAACGAGAAAGCCGAGGCTCTGAAAACTTCATAAAGAATTAGAACCCTTTGTTGCAAGTAACAAAGCTAGCTTGATGAGGGAATTTATTATATAGGGGACTCTCGTGGCACCCAAGGACAGCGAGAGAGGGAAAACCCGTATGCTCCTTTTTTATGTTGCACAGGCTGCAGGGTAATGAACGAGAGGACTGAAACATGGCAAGAGCAAACCCATGAGGCCCAGAGAGACCATTTTCTTTTTTACAGCCTCTTGGAAATCGGTCACGAAGCTCAGTTTTGTTGAATTAGACGTGGCTTTGGCTGGCAACCAAGAGAAAATGATGGTGGAGAGGAGTTGTCCTATGCTTTTTGCCGACGTTGGGCCGATATTCCACGATTAACTTTGGGTAAAACCAACTCTCTATGTATAAATTCAAATGCATGGAGTATAGATAGGCTTTCAATAACCACACTTAGAATAACAACAGTTTAAATAAAAATTATTTTTAGCATTTTTATGCCAGTGGAGTTTCTTTCAGACTTGCTTTTCATCTGAAAGCCTAGGAAACACCGAGGAAAAAATTCTGGGGTAGGAGACATTAAAAACTGAGCCTCTGCTTTAGCTGTTTCCTGTTCATTGTGTAACCCAGGACAAACGGACCCAGCCTTCCCAGACTCTGATATGACAGATTCTCTGTAAATGAGAGATGCGGACTAATGCGAGTACTTCTCAATCTTTAACGTGCATATGACTGTCCTGGAGACGTCATTAAAATGCAGTTTCTGGGGCGCCTGGGTGGCTCAGTCAGTCCATTCGGTCTCCGACTTCAGCTCAGGTCACGATCTCACAGTTCGTGGGTTCGAGCCCCACGTCAAGCTCTGTGCTGACAGCTCAGAGCCTGAAGCCTGCTTCAGATTCTGGGTCTCCCTCTCTCTCTGCCCCTCCCCAGCTTGCGCTCTGTCTCTCAATGTCTCTCTCTCTCTTTCTCTGTCTCAAAAATAAACATTAGAAATTTAAAACAATAATAAAATAAAACAAAACAAAATAAAATAAATAAAGTAAAATGCAGTTTCTGATTCACCAGGTCTGAGGTGGGGCTGGAGACTCAGCATGTCTAACACGTCCCCAGGTGATGCCCATGCTAATGGTCCCAAGCCACCCTCTAATTAGAATACCCTCTACGGGGCCATTAGGCTATAAGCTTAAGGGCTGCCAACTAAAGAAAAGCATACGTCACAATTAATAACAATACTTATTTTTAAAAATGAAGATGCTTTAGTTTTCCACTTATAAAAGTAATTCAGGCTTATCAATGATTTTTTTTTTTAATTTTTTGTTTCAACGTTTATTTATTTTGGGGACAAAGAGAGACAGAGCATGAACGGGGGAGGGGCAGAGAGAGAGGGAGACACAGAATCGGAAACAGGCTCCAGGCTCCGAGCCATCAGCCCAGAGCCCGACGCGGGGCTCGAACTCACGGACCGCGAGATCGTGACCTGGCTGAAGTCGGACGCTCAACCGACTGCGCCACCCAGGCGCCCCAGTGATTTTTTTTTAAACACACAATATATAAAGTTCAAGGGCTGAAAACCATCCAGAGTTAAATACCACTCAAAATAGCGTGCTCTCTTTTCACTCGGTCATGAAGAAGGCAGGTGCTAAGTTTCAGTATTCCTTTGTTTTACCTTGTCTCTTAAAGTCAGGTCATGAAGCTGGTAACTTTTTCAATTTGCTGTCCATCAGTTCGGCACGAATCGATTTGAATTCAGTTCCTCCTATTGTGGTAGACTTGCTCCTGTATCATATGATTTCCAGTTGTTCATTGCTTGGCTAGAGGAGGAGACATTGACTTTTTGACCATCCCTGCCAGGTTGCATTGACCCGAAGCTATCTAGAAGAGAAAGCAGATGAGCGAATACTGAGAATTTTTAAGAGACTTAAAACACGATCCAAGTTAAGAACGTTAACAGCTGTTGGACTTAGGGTTCTTCATCCGCACTAATGTTTGGGGGAATGACTCAGGTCGTAATCATCATTGATCGAGGAGGAAATCTAGTGCTTAGTTCCTCTGCCGTTTCGTGATTTGCATGTTAAATGTTCATGTCAAAGCCATTTGAATGTGCTCAAAACGACCGCAGTAATAACAACATAGTCTTAAGAGCTGGTTGGCCATTAAAAATGATATGCAGGGGCGCCTGGGTGGCGCAGTCGGTTGAGCGTCCGACTTCAGCCAGGTCACGATCTCGCGGTCCGCGAGTTCGAGCCCCGCGTCGGGCTCTGGGCTGATGGCTCAGAGCCTGGAGCCTGTTTCCGATTCTGTGTCTCCCTCTCTGTGCCCCTCCCCTGTTCATGCTCTGTCTCTCTCTGTCCCAAAAATAAATAAAAAACGTTGAAAAAAAAAATTAAAAAAAAAATAAATAAAAAAAAATGATATGCAACATAACATTAAGTCTTAATAAGGGTTGATTTCAATATGCAACGATTAAACATAAGGTTAAAGATTCCAAATATCACATTCACTTTACTCTTTACCCATTTTTCTTTGTCTACTTGAAATAGCCAGAACTCCTAATTTAGCTAGCACACAGTGAGGTAGTTACAATTGCAAATCTACGATATGCTTATATTTTATAATTTGAGGAAATTTTCAAAGCGTGTATATAGATTTAGTTGGATTTGCTTATATTTGTAATCATACTATCAGGCAAATGAAATAAAGCAAAACTATCATCAGCGTACAGCTAACAAGGTATTAAGGGAACAGGCTGTTTGAAATACTCATGAAATAACTCCAGCATCTAGCCTGGCAGTCGAATATATGATATGTAACTTACTATTTGAGATAAATGATATTTATCATTTTAAGTGCCAAAATTTAGGTTAAGAAAAAACTTTTCTGAAACACATAGCATTCTTCCTTTAACAGAAGGTTCTCAAAATACTTTAATCTTTGGGATACATGTTATAATCACCATCAATTATTCTTTGCGTCTGTCCTAAATCATCCTAGGACACTATGGCTTTAGAAACCTTGAGTTATTTGGTTTTTACTCATAATCATTTTCTTTGATAAAAGTTATAAACGTTCAGTGTTGAAATTTTTTCCAAAGGCAATAAAATAGAAACAAATGCAAATCATCCTGCATCTCACAGGCCAGAAATAATCACGAACAGTTCAGTGCAGTATGAGTCTCCTAGGGCCACCATGACAAATGGCTATCCACTGAGTGGCTTAAAAACAGAACTTTGGGGGGTGCCTGGGTGGCGCAGTCGGTTAAGCGTCCGACATCAGCCAGGTCACGATCTCGGCGGTCCGTGAGTTCGAGCCCCGCGTCGGGCTCTGGGCTGATGGCTCAGAGCCTGGAGCCTGTTTCCGATTCTGTGTCTCCCTCTCTCTCTGCCCCTCCCCCGTTCATGCTCTGTCTCTCTCTGTCCCAAAAATAAATAAATGTTGAAAAAAAAAAATTTAAAAAAATAAAAAATAAAAAAAAAACCAGAACTTTGTTCTTTCACAGTTCGGGAGGTCAGGAGTCTGAAATTAAGGTGTCAGCTGGGTTGATTCCTTCTGGAGGCTCTGAGGGGGAATCTGTCCCAAGCCTTTCTCCTGTTTCCTGGTGTTTGCCAGAATGCAAGCCTTGACGTTCTGCCTCTAGGCTTTGCCTCAAGCATCGCATGGCCTCATTCTCCGCGTGTATCTTTCTGTCCTCTCCTCTTCTTGTAAGAACACCAGTCATTGGATTGAGGGCCCATCCTAATCTCGTATGACCTCGTCCTAACTAATTATATTTTCAAAGACCCTGTTTCCAAATACAGTTACATTCTGAGGTGCTGGATGGACGTGAATTTTAGGGGGCCTCTATCCAACCCACTACACACAACCTAATATATATTTGTATAATTATAAAGAAGAGTTTATGTTAGATATATAGCTCAGTTCCCTTTTCACTTAATATACTGTGAATGTTTCCTCACGTCTTTCAAATATAGCATGTTAAATTTATGTAGTATGCTCCATCATACGAATATCACATCATTTACATAACTGACCTGCGACTTCAGACATTAGATGGTTTCCAGTCTTCACTATCATACATGACTCTGACGAAGCTACATGTGCCTTTGAGGTGACCTGTGCTTACTTCCTTGGCATAAATACGTATGAGTTGAATTATTGGATAGAGTGTGAACATTTTATTTATTTTGAGAGAGAGAGAGAGCAAGTAGGGGAGGGGCAGAAAGAGAGAGGGAGACAGAGAGAATCCCAAGATGCGGGGCTCAGACTCACCGGCCACGAGATCACGACCTGAGCTGAAGTCAAGAGTCTGATGCTTAACAGACTGAGCCACCCAGGCACCCCAAGAGTGTGAATATTTTAAAGGCTCATGACAGATCTGGTTCAATTGAGTTCCAAAAATAATGTGCCACTTTACTGTCACCAACAAGAGAGGAGAGAACCCATTGCATAGCATCTTCTTTACCTTTGTATATTTGGTTTTTGAATATTTGACAAGTGGATAAACAAAGAAAGACCATCACTTCTTGTATTCTTTCTTTTTAATGTTTTATTTATTTTTCAGAGAGAGAGAGAGAGAGAGAGAACGTGAGTGGGGGAAGGGCAGAGAGGGGGGGACAGGGAAGCTAAACAGGGCTCTTGTGTTGACAGCAGAGAGCCCAAAGGGGGCTCGAACCAATGAACCGTGAGATCATGCATGACCTGAGCTGAAGTCAGCCACTTAACCGTCTGAGCCACCCAGGCACCCCTTCACTTCCTGTATTCTTATGTGAGGTTGCATATTTGTTGTTGTTGATGTTTATTGGTTATTTGTATATCCTTTTTGTGTGTGTTATAGTTTATATCTTTTATGTCCTTTTAAATCGCTCCACGGGTCAGCATTAATTTTTTACAGTCTTGCTGATGAATGTACTGCCTGCTGTCACCCCTTACAGTTTGTTGTGAGCTAAGAAACTGTGTAGACGTTCTCCTCCACTTCCCTATTCCCATTCTTTGGGCCTTTTCTGAACCTTGTACAGACTTCAGTTACTGCCTCCATTACACCGTATCTTAACTGTTTACAGGTCTTTCGCTCCTAAGACCTTGAGCGCCGTGGGCCAATGTCCACATCTTATTCACGTTTTTGTGTCTTCAGCAACAAAAGCACAGGCACTCAATAAATATTTGTTGAACTGATTTGTTAGATTGTGAACTGGGAATTTTCACAATTCCTTGTCTAGACAGAAACAGCTGAACAAGGAATATCTAAAATAAGAACAGAGTCTAAAGTGTATAAGATTTAGTCCATGAATGTGGTACTTCCACTTTAAATTTTTAGAAGTGGTGACTTTCCCCTGTATTTCTCAGCTATATTGCTGAGATAATTGAGACTGTGAGTAACGTCATTGAAATAGACAAAGTGTTAATGTAGCAATAACACACATAATAATTATCATCATAATGGAATCAAGACATATTAAAGTACTGAGATCAGAATAAGACTGGCAATTGTCAAAAATTTTAATTTCATATTGTTTCCATTGAAATCAATGACTGTTCTTGTAGGAGCATCTAGGTGGCTCAGTTGGTTAAGCGTCTCACTCTTGACTTGGCTCAGGTCATGATCTCACGGTTGTGGGATCGAGCCCCTAGTCAGGCTCTGTGCTGGCAGTGTGGACCCTGCTTTGGATCATCTGTCTCCCTCTCTCTCTCTGCCCCTCCCCTGCTGGTGTTTCTCTCTCTCTCTCTCTCTCTCTCAAAATAAATAACTAAATTACCCTTGTAATATAGCACAACTTTATGCAATTTGCAGATTTTGAAATACATTTCCATTCAAGATTCAAATATGAAAAACAGTCTAACTCTACTTGAGAAGTACTTTGAAAAACCTTTGCAAGTTTCCCCCACACTAGAAATAAATGGATTTTAAAACATAATTTGAAAAGTTATAAAAACTCTCAAAAATTGCTTTGGCTGTAAGAAAGGTCTTACAAACATCTTTTATACGCATCTCTGTAGGGTCAAACTTTCTTTTTTTAGTTTACTTTGAGAGAGAGAGAGAGAGAGCACGAGCAGGGGAGAGGCAGAGAGAGGAAGAGAGAGAATCCCAAGCAGGCTGTGCACTGGCAGGGCAGAGCCCCACATGTGGCTCAAACCCACAAACCAAGAGATCATGACTCCAGCCAGACCCGAGAGTCAGATGCCCAACCGACTGAGCCACCCAGGCACCCGCATTTCTGTATGGTCAGATTAATTTTCACATGGATATTAAAAGAAGACATTGCCACAAATGGGTTTTCTGTCCAGATTCCTGTTCAGATTCTTCTTTTATGCCTTCGATGTCCTTTAACGTCCCCCTCCCCATCCATGTCCCATCTGCCTCTCTCCCATCACACGTGCCACCAGCATGCCACACACCTTATAGTCCAAACCCCCCTTTGTCAATTGAGGATGCCCCCTTCTCTCCCACCATAAGGGAGCAGAGCTCTTTCTCTGTTCTCTTTCTCTGCTCTCATGGCGCACTGTTTTGCTTGGGTTTTGGTTTGGTTTCCTTCGGTTTTAGCAATCTGTAGGTCTTAGTAGTTTTGCAGTGTGGTCTAGTTATTCGCGAGCATTCTATTTTCCCCCGTGGGCTGTCAACATCTAAAGAATGGGGGCGAACACAGGGGTCGTCTGCAAAGGCTCCAGTGTTATTTGTGAGTATGGTTCTAATAGTGGACATTTGAAGGGCACACATCTTAACTATTTGGAGGTTGAAATCATGCTGTGGGCATGTTGGAGACGCGGTATTTGAAGAGTTGCTGTTGAAACTCTTTTAAAGTTGTGATGACAGCGTTTGATTCTAAAGGTGTGCCCAGACTCACTCCAACACACTGGGTGCAAATGCCACGTGCGTGTGTGTGCGTGTGTGTGTGCGCGCGCGCGCGCGCGTGTGCGTGGTAATCGACCCCGGCGGGGAGAAAACACACCGACCCCAGAGCTTCTGTTTCCCAGTTCGGAACGTCTGCGATCACTTGGACTTTCCGGCATTATTTCCTTGAAGGTGCTTCGGGGCGCCGGTGGGTGGAGAGCGATCTCCCCGCAGCCCCGGGCGTAGCAGCGAGGGCGGGGGGATCGGAGAGCGCGGGCATCTCCCCCCCCCCCCCCCCCCAGCAGACCCGCCGAGCGACCCGCGAGCCCGTTTGGGACCGTTTCCAGGTCGCCGCGCGGACGGGGCCGGAGTGCGTCCGGGCCGAGCCTGCAGGAGCCCTCGGGGCCCCGGGGATGCAACAGGGCGTGGGAGCCGCGGCAGGAAGAGAAGGGCCACCTAGCGGGCTTTGTTTCGGATTCCGGCAGGTTCCCCGAGCCGGAGGCTTTGGAACGCGAAGCCGACCGAGGAGGCACTTCCTTACACTAATTGCAAGGGGAAGGGAGTGACTCATGTTACACCGGCTCGTAGCTTCCCTCCCCGTAACTGCTAAATTGTAGCTTTAAAAGGAAGTGACATGGGGTGGGGAGAGACGTCAGCTGAGGACCACTTTTTTTTTTTTTTCCCGAAGGGTCCACCCCATGGGTGGAGTCTCGCTTTTTTCTTTCCAGTGTTGGCTGACTTACAGCTCCTATAAACTAGTGGCAATTTCTGCACCCCAGCCTGCTCCCTTTCAGTTTCTGGTTCCCAAGCCCATGTGCCAGGGGCCGCCAGCAAGGAGGTATGTGCCGTTCGTGCGATTTCCAGGCGACTTCACCTCTGGGCGTGGCGGATGTTTGTGTGTGAGTGTCTGTGTCTCACTGTTATCCTCTGCGGGGCTGGACCTCACTAAAACCTCTGGAAGGGGTAGGTACAGAGCGAGGAAGCGTGGAAGGTGGAGAAGGAAGTCAGGCTCCAGTGGGGACGTGGAGGGGCAGAGCCTGGAAGGCACGGGGGCTCTGCAGCCACAAAAGGACCCTTCCTTTGTGCTCAGCTGGGCGAGCGTTCGTTTCCCGGGGGTGATTTCGAGCTGCCGTTCAGGGCTTCCTCCCCGCCCCCCTCCCCCTGCGGCCCCCTCCCCTTGGGCCAAAGCGTTTTCTCTGCGATAGATGAAGCTGGGGAGAAGGTTCCTGTTACAGATCGGTCTCCTGTGTCATGCAACACGTTCTTCCGTCCCTGGCGTTTCTATGGCAACCACAAAAAAAAAAAAAAACTCCACAAAAGGCAGCCCCCGATATAAATTGATTTATTTGTATTTCGTTCCGAGTTTGCTGCTTTCCGGACCCGGTTATGGGCTCCGCTTGCCAAAATCCAGCACGGCTTTGTGGCTACCCCCTCCTCACTTTCATTTTGGTTTTTCCCTATCGGAGGAGGGCTGGGGGAGGGGTGTTGTCAAGGAAACAGGCATTTGGGATTACCTCTTTATTTACTTAATTTTTGGCCTATGATTTTCTCCGTCATATCTAGGAATTATGGAAGGAAGGGTTCTGTGTTTATGCGAGTCCTCAGTTTCTGGTCTGCTTTAGGAAACGAAGACAGTTTTCTAGACGTGGTATTAATGCCGTGAGCAGCCTGAGCAAGGGGCGAGCATGCACTTCTTTATAGGAGGTGAGGTCCTTGAGAAAAGTTTTAGAGGGTGTTTGAGGACCAGCGCTGATGGGAACGTTATTATCTGCCCAGGTGTGCCCCATCGCCCAAATATGCAAAAGAGGGTTCTTTGCTCTAGCCTGAACTTACTCAGCACAAAACCTAAGTTCAACAAGTAGGAGTGGGTGACAAAAGGTAACTACTAGCAGGATTCTGTGTTTGGATTTTTTTGTTTTTGTTTTTGTTTTTCTTCGCACATCTTCCTTATGTGGATCACCTGTGCCATCCGCTCTCATTAAGGTCAGGGTGCGTAGACCTTCTCGTTTTCAAAACCGGGAAAGCATTAGCCCATCTATGATTATGAGGCAAGCGTCTGCAGTTGGAGAAAAGTATCCTGAGAGGAGGGAGAAAGTGTGTGTGTGTGTGTGTGTGTGTGTGTGTGTGTGTGTGTGTGTGTGTAGGTGGGCAAGGATCAAAGTCCTAAGTTAAAGCTACTGAATCTTCTCATCCTTTATGGGGAGAAAAAGAATTGATTTTCAGGAAAAGTATAGAATACAAGAGAAAAGTATCATCTCTCTGGTAATAAGCAAAGTTAAATATGATTAGAATCAAGGACATGTCTGCTAGAAAGACAGTCCAAATGGGCCTGTTAACAGGTGAGAGTCTTTTATTCAGTAAGTGTGAGGAAATATCTGATAACGGGCACTATTTTCTTAATGGGCATATCCCGAATTACAAGTCAGCCTTTATAAGATAGATCAATAGTCGTCTCATCCTCGATTCTTAAAATGATCTGTAATTTTAAATAAAGACTTGTGAAGGTCGCTCAGCCCTCCGAGTCCCTTCTCGTTCTGGAAACCAAAAACATTACTCAGAAACCTCAGGCTAACCCCTCAGCATGGAAGCAGGAAGAAGGGGTGGTTTTAACGAGGTTCTGTTTGCAGAGATCCTGACCTAAACATGCTATTATCTGGGACTTCTAAAACTTACCATAATGCAAGAGGTCTCAAGTATTTCAGATACAAAAGGGACCTGAAAATGAGGACTGCGTGGTGTGGCACGAGGCTAGCCAGAACCAAATGGAGTTAAAGCCAAGAGAACTAGTTAAAGAGCAAAAAGCCAAGTGTCGTTGAAAAGAATCTGCCTCTCACTTTGAAAAGCGCCTGTTGGCACACCTGAGCAGTTGAGTTGTGGGTTTTCCGATGCTCGCAAAGAGCGTGGAAAGCAGTCTTGCTAAGTTACTGTTTTCCTAGTCTGAAAATGGTCCTCGGGGATGTAGATTTACCCCTTGACCCCCCAAAGCAGATGGATGGTGTGTGAGTCAAAGTCTGTGATGGGGGGCGCTCTGGAGTTTCCAGACCTAGCAGTTTCACCACAAAAAGCCTTCCGGCATGGAGTTCAGAGGGCAAGAATCGTTGGGAAGCACAGCCAGAAATAAATAAATACTGTCCTATAAATGGACCCTGCGCAGAGCTTAAAAACATAATAATAGCCCTGACCTGGGGAAGGTCAGGGAGGCTATAGAGCAAAGCAAATTCAGGACGCCATGAAAGAGGCTGAATAGAGTAGGTTGGTTCCAAGGAAAGACCTTTTGACATTGGCGTCAGTTGCCACTGAGTGGGGGCCTCACTCCAAGGCTCTGAACTGGGTGCCGTGAAACTGCGAAGAAAAGAGAAGTTGTGGTCTGGGCTCCCAAGTTAAAAATCAAGTTAAAAGTTAAAAATCGAGTTAAAAACCCAAGTTAAAACCAAACAGGTGTGAATGACGTGTGCGGATGTGCACAGGGCTGGAGGGCAGGAGACCAGGCAGGAGGGAGGTGAGAGAGAGCAGACGTGGTTAGTCTGAGAAGACTATGACCGGGAAGAGGATGTGATGGTTGGAAGGAGAAGAGATAGACAAGTCAAGGGGAATAAGGCAACGTTGTCCCAGCTAACAGGGGTGGGTGGTAGGAGATGGTTCTCAGTT
This sequence comes from Lynx rufus, assembly GCF_022079265.1. NCBI lineage: Eukaryota > Metazoa > Chordata > Mammalia > Carnivora > Felidae > Lynx > Lynx rufus. The sequence goes on from NW_025814878.1 coordinate 1,271,580, forward strand.
CTTGTCCCAAGTGGGGAGAAGTCCGTCTTTAGTGTGGAAATAGAGCAGGTATACCCTGTGCTGGTGGATATAGATTCAGGGGCAGAATTTTGTCTAAACCAGAGCAAGAAAGACTGGTAGAAGAAAGATGATGTGAGTAGGTGGTGGAAGCATACCTCATCCAATGATTGTTGAGTTGAAGCTCAAGAAGTGAAGGCCAGACTTCAGTCAAATAAGAGATTTGGAACAGGGAGCCCCACATGCCCCTGTGGCATCATCCTAATAATACCTACCATTGCCATCGCTTTGAACTGTGGGATGGTCAGATGAGTGTGGGGCCAACTTAACTACGTTTTGTGCGGTCTGCCGTATTCTCAAAAGGAGGTCTAACGAGTTATGTGAAGACTCTACATTCACAGTTCTAAATGGTTTTTAATACCTAAATGTGTAGAAAGACCTATGTGATCAAGCCTGCTTAGTAATCATCCAACACTACCCAGAGCGTGGGCAACTCTAATTCAGTAGTCTCCGTCCAAGACAGAATCAGTTTGGAAATCAAGTTTTGGAACTCTGAAATTTGGCTTCATGTATGGACCAGGGAAGACCACGGCTAAGGCTGTGGGAAAGAGCAAGCTCAAATCAGGAACTCATTCTTTTAACAATATGCATTGTGCATCTATTGTCTGTCAAGTGCTATGGACACAACTGTGAGCAAAACTGGATACAGAGTAAACGGCCACAGTTTTCAAATATCTGAAGCCTTTTCCAGGGAGATAATGTGACTGGCTGATCTCCATTTTCTTCTAATGACTGAGTAAGAGGAAATATCTTAAAACAAGAGCAATTTTTGGTGAGCATTATCATGGGATGATCTGTCTAACCTGTGTCTCCTCCACTTTTCAAGACACACTCTTGTTCCACCAAAGATTTTCTACCTGTTTTTGATTTTGTCTTCATTTTGTTACTCTAGTTGGGTTTGTTCCACTTCTTCCTTTGATCCTAAATCCTACTTTTCAGTCACCCTTCATTCATCCCTTTATACATTCATGCTTACATCATCCATCCACCCATCCATTACTCACTCAACAAATGATATTGACTATCATGTGTCAGGCACTGTAAATGATGGCTATAGCAATAAATAGGAAACTATTTCTTTCCTAAATAAGCTCAGGAACTAACAAGGAGAGAAATGTGGAAACAGCCCCTTAAACCAGAGGGTGTTATCTTTGAGAGATGCATTTATTGGCTAATGGTGCTGCATTCTTGTTTCATTGAACAAATTTATACATAGATTGTGCTGGGCAGAGAATAAAAGAGTGGTTAGCTGTTGACCATTGTCCATGTTAAAGTTTTCTTGTATCTTTCACACTGGTTGAGCTTATGGCTGGTGTCAGTAAACATTTGTTGATTAACGAAATGGGAAGAGGTAGGATTTCTGACCCAGGAGCCATAGAGGAATAGAGTCCAGAAGACTTACATGTTCTCTTTCTGAAAAGTACAAGCTGAGCCTTAATCTCTCAAAGTTCCCTCATAGCGAGTTACTTGTAGACTTCCATGGGACTAGAGCTCCCTCCAGATGCACTCAATGTATAGCGTTTTTAAAAGAGAAACTCCCCCCCTTCATCAAAATTATATGCCCAGTGGTTTACCAGAGAGCCTCTTGTCATTTAGAGCTAGGTTTCCCATAACACATTGCAAATCTATGTCTCCTTCCTACAAAACCTAGATTTAGGTTTCAATACCTTAAATGTAAATATCCAAAATACAGAATGTTAAAACTTTGTTGGAGTACTCCTGTTTATATTTCCTGAGGTCATGAAGCTCCTCTTAGAATTGTTTTGTGCCCACTTGATTTCCTACCTTCATCATGGAATTTATATGGGCAACCTAAAAAAGTTCTTCTGGAACACCACCCTCCTCTGCTTGTCAGACCTTCAGAGAAAACATTTAGCAAGTTCCCCTTCTTAGTTATTTTGATCTCATATGAGGTCAGCTTCTTCCTCCAGCATGAAGTTGTTGCAGAGTTCCAGATAATTCTGGTTGGCATAGATCTCTCCCTTCTGAATTTGGGTTGTACATAGCAGTAGCTATTTCATGGTCATTTCTATGTGGGCTCCTACAAGAGAAGAGGCCACATTTTGGACTTCTTAGGAGTCTGAAGCTGATCACTAAAATTTCTGCAGAAAGTTATTGCTCAGTCTGGGGGATGACAGGTAACTTGCAGAAGCCATCAGAGATGTTGAGGTGACCAGCCAACCTGTAGGCTCTCTGAGAAGGCTTATAGCCCGCCTTCACGAGGACTTCCTGTGTCTATTACAGAGACCTCCCATGTATCAATTCACTTGATCCTTATAACAAACCAAGCAGGTAAAAGTTTTCTTTCCATTTTACAGATATAGAAGGCAAAGATTAGTGAGTTATTCACCTGGTTTCATAATAAGTAACAGAGCTAAGATTTGAACCAAGACCATAGCTTTCCCGAGCCCAGCTTGGAACCACTGTGCCCTCCGTATGGTTGGTTGGCATTGTATCCATCTGTCTGTGCCCAGGGCCAGCGCGGTGCTGCATGCTGAACAGACACGCAGCAAACATTTCTGACATAATCATCAGATCTCCACCATGCAGACCTTCCCCTGTATCCCTTTCATCTTAGTTTTTGGGAGCTGCAGAAATACTGGAAGAGACAGCAGTGGTTTTGAACTTGGGGAAAAACCAGTAGCAGAATGTATAAGACACGCTACTGTGGTTTTCAAGGAGCTTGGCTGTTCTGGTTTAGCCAGGGAAGTGATCTGGTGGGGAAGGGGAAGGGCCCTGTTGCTAAAATATCTGAATGACAGTGCAAGGCATCACATCAAATTAAATAGGAACTGTTCTCAAAACACATTTTTAACCAAGGGTTGAACTTTGCTTAGAAATTGCTCTTAAGGACACCTGTGGTGGCTTCTTGAAAGGCTCCCAAGGCTGTGGGTGGAGAGTCCGACTCTCTTTTCTGCTGCTGATTGCCAACAAATCTATCACCGAGTGTAAAGGCAGAGTGTCATCTGGGAAGACATTGCCTGTGCTGATCTCAGACAAACTTTGAAATAAGACCTGGTGAAATGAATTGATGGGGAGGGAAATTTGGTCTTTTTCCCATCTCCGTCGGCTCCCTCGTGAGCTGTCACCTCTCTGTGGGCAGAGGTTAACCCAGGCTGATGAAATTTTAAAGAGTCTGTCCATACCAAATGCTTCTTCCCAGAATGCTGCCGCTCTCAGCACACAATCAGTGCAGTCCCCGAACCTTCCTACTGGGACCAGCTCACGCCCCCCTCTTTTCTTTCTTCTGCTGCGGGGAAGGGCAGGTTGCGTGGAGATACGGCGACAGCTTCTTTCCCCAAATGTGCACCACCCTTTGGGTCTATCTCTCAAACTCCTGGCCTCTGTTTTCCTCCATCCCATCATCCGTGCTTTAGAAAACTCACTCGAGGGGGCGCCTGGGTGGCGCAGTCGGTTAAGCGTCCGACTTCAGCCAGGTCACCATCTCGCGGTCCGTGAGTTCGAGCCCCGCTTCGGGCTCTGGGCTGATGGCTCAGAGCCTGGAGCCTGTTTCCGATTCTGTGTCTCCCTCTCTCTCTGCCCCTCCCCCGTTCATGCTCTGTCTCTCTCTGTCCCCAAAATAAATAAACGTTGAAAAAAAAATTAAAAAAAAAAAAGAAAACTCACTCGAGATGCCATTACGTTATATGACAATTCAGTCTTTATGGTTCTATCCTTTTTATTTTTCTTCAGTTTTTTTTCAGTTTATTTATTTATTTTGAGAGAGAGAGAGAGAGAGAGAGAGAGAGCATGAGTCGGGGAGGTACAGACAGAGGGAGAGAGAGAGAATCCCAAGCAGGCTCTGCACTGTCAGCACAGAGCCCGATGTGGGGCTCAAACACATGAACTGTGAGATCGTGACCTGAGCCGAGATCAAGAGTCAGATGCTTAACCCACTGAGCCACCCAGGCGCCCCTTTATGGTTCTATCCTAATGACTGCACCGGGTGCTTCCTGGTGGACTGGGGTTTTCTAACTGCACTGTTTCTTGCACAGAGCAGGGTCTGGCATTGAATGGGTACTGTAGCCTAGAGGAAGGTGGGCGCAAGGAGTCAGGGGTCAGATGGCCCCCGCCAGGACTTCCCAGGCTGACTTTCCTTGAGGACAAATTCTCAGCCTGGGCGCTGTTGACATTTTGGGCCAAGTCATTCCTTGTGGGGCCTTGCTGTGCGTTGTGGGATGTTTGCATGCCAGTAGTCACCTCCCCACCCCAGGAGTGACAGCCAGAAACATTCCAGACTTTGTTAAATGTACTCTGGCAGGGCGGAGTTACCTGCCATTGGGAACTCTAGGGAACTCTTACATCTGACACTCAGAAACCCGGTTAGCTGGCTGGTGATCTAAGAGAACTCATCTCTCAGGACTAACTTGCACTCACCAGCTTTGTAACAATGGCCCCAACCAAAGGGGCAATTCGTTCATTTAAATCAATTGATAGGAATTGAAAAATAAGAAGAACACAGGTGTAACCACAAAATAATCAAATGTGGCCCCCTGCCCAGGATTCCATTTAGGTTGCCCCTACCCCTCAGCTGGCTGAGCCCGGGGTGGGCAGGGGGGCTAAACTTTGGGTGGGACAACCCACTCCCCAGTCCCGGTGGGATGGATTAACAGATGTAAGGAAAGAGTTGTGAGAACAGCTCAGTATTCCTGACTTCTGGTGAGTCTGCTGGGATTTACTGATTAATTCCCAGTTTCTAGGCCAACCAGTGTGCTCCCCACCCAGGTCTCCCCGCTTATTTATTTGCCTCTTAGTACCCACCTCCAATTCTGTAGGCATTTCAGGCCTCTCCTGCCTTCTCACTGAAGCCGGAGGGTCACTTTTATTGCTGGTCCTGGGACCAGCTCCTACTTCAGGTGGCCCCCCACCCCACCCCGCCTTGGCATCCCCAAGGCTCCGCAACGGCTCCCCAACAGCTCTCCAGACCGGTGCCGGCAATGCTAGGCGTCTAGTCTGTCCAGGTGTTGTGTCTGCCCTTCTCTTCCCTTCTTCCTTCCAGGACCAGAAAGATGGGCGTGGGGGGGGGGGTGGGGTCTATTCTTCCAAACTCCCACACAATTCCAGAACCTTCTCACAGCATTCCTTCCTGAACCCTTGTATCCAGCCTATGGTTGGCCAAGCACTGAAGGTACAGAGATGAACCAGACGGAGTCTGCCCGTGGGGATAAGACAGACTATAAAAGCATTGCATACACTTGCATGCTGTGCTCTCTCCCATAACTTCCCTGGATCTTCTTTCAGGGTTAAAGGACCTCCCGTAGCTTCAAAATGAGCAGACGGGGCGCCTGGGTGGCGCAGTCGGTTAAGCGTCCGACTTCAGCCAGGTCACGATCTCGCGGTCCGTGAGTTCGAGCCCCGCGTCGGGCTCTGGGCGGATGGCTCGGAGCCTGGAGCCTGTTTCCGATTCTGTGTCTCCCTCTCTCTCTGCCCCTCCCCCGTTCATGCTCTGTCTCTGTCTGTCCCAAAAATAAATAAACGTTGAAAAAAAAAACTAAAAAAAAAAAAAAAAAAAAAAAAAAAAAAAAGACAAAATGAGCAGAAATTCTACATCTTAACCCCTGAATCACGTGGAAATTTAAGAAGTTACTTAAGACCAAATAATCTAATGAACGTTCTGTGGTGTCCCTAAAATCCTCATTTGGCCTCCATTTCTAGCAGAATAATAGGGTTAAAGTTTAAGTAGGGGAAACAGGGAGAAAGGACTGCGGAGATATTTTAAATGTGCCTGATTGTTTTAATTATTTATATTGGGTCCAATTTTAGCTAGATTGAGATTTCATCCCCCCTCCCCTTCTTCCACTCCTTCTGTCTTCTCAAATGGTTGAATCTGTGATTTGTCTTTAAGACAGTCTGGTCTTAACAGCTTCCCCTCCGGCCTGGTTCCCCAGAGAAGATGTACCTGTCTTGAACATGTGCTTAGCCAGGCTGGGATCTAGTTGTTTCCTGTGGGTGTTGGGCAAGCGTTGAGTTGCAATTTCCCAAGAACGGTTATGCTATGTGGCACACCCTGCCTGCCTCTCTGGGCAGGGAGAGGATTAGCAGGTGGGGAGTCAAGGTGTCCAGTCCTTGTCAAAGGCCACAGGAATATTTCATTAGCGAGAATCTGGTGACTGTCCCGCCTCCTTCCCTAGACACTTTCTGCTGGGCCACAGAGACTGGGGGTCTTTTCGGGACAATGGGAAGCAGCATGGCACAAGGGAGGACCAGGGCAGGGTAGCAAAGCCTGGGTTGGGGCCCCAGTCCTAGCCACCTGCTTCCTTTCAGTGGGACCTTGGGCTTCTTGAAACTAGGAGCTGTCTCTTGGTGGGTACTGTCCCTGGCACTGGGAGGTAGCCTCACATGTCCTGTGTCCTCATTTCTCAGTCTGGTCAGGGAGGAGTCCAGGCGTAGACACAAACGTCTTCAACCACCCACAGGTTGGGGTCATATTGGGGAGTGTGCCAGCAATTTGTGCTGAGCTGCGGGAGAGACTGGGCCCAGGTCACCCAAGCATCCGTTTTGCAGAAAGATCTAAAATTTATTTTACCTTAAAAAAGACAACAAAGATGGATGTGCCATGATATAACACACAACATTTACATGAACTTTTAAGACAAAACCCGCTCGATTGTTTGGATGGCTTTAGGCCATAGCTCCAGACCTTTTGGAGTTAGCCTCCTCTGCTAAAGGGAACATTTCTGCAGAAACTTCTAGAGTGCTGAGTTGGATGATCTCTAAGTGACTTTGTGGGAAGGAAGAGTCGATTTATTGTGCTGTCCCTTCCAATGCCTTTCCTCTTTACCACTGTCACTAAATGAGGAGTCTTGGGGATGGGATGGGGTGGGGGGAAGCAGGGTTTGAGTCATCTCTGAGAACTGGCCTGCCTTGACTCTGTTTTCTCCTCTCTCTGTTCCTGATGGTATAACTGATGGGGGTTGCTTGGGTCTCTTTTTGGCTCTGGTCACCCACCACCCACCTTTTTGGACTTTCCTCCCTTCTACTGGAATAACCCCATCTCTGGATTAGCACAGTGCCTTGTTCTGTTCTTTCTAATGTCTCTTCCTCTCCCATTGCCTTGACTATCTCTCGAATAAGGAGTTACTTCAACTCCTACTGCCTGCAGCTATCTTTTATCTTATTGTCAGTTTATGATACATTACTTCCCGTCCTCATAAGTATTTCTTTCATTGGGATTATCTTTTGAAATTTGGACAAAACAGGCAAGTAAAATTTGCCGATTCTAATCCCAACAAGCTGTCATAAAGGTACCCATTACTCCACGCTCTCCAGTGGGGAGAAAAATAACCTAAGTCAAACCTCCTGTGTAAATAAGAAGGCTGGATAGACCTTGTTGTAATAGAGGGAAAGAGGAGAACCCGACACCTAACTACCCTCAATAAACCACTTTTTTTCCCTTTCCAGTTAAACTTTGTTGGAGGAAAAAAAAAAAATCTGAACTGTGGACTTTGCCCAGGCATAAGCAAACCATGTTTTGTTTGGTATATTCGAGAATAATAAGGAAGAAGGGTCGACCTCGTGTGTGTGTGCGTGTGTGTGTGTGTGTGTGTGTGTCCGTACTCTTCTTAAAACCATGTTATTAGGCCACCTGGCTGGCTTGGTTGGTAGAGCGTGTGACTCTTGATCTCAGGGTCAGGAGCTCAAGCCCCACATTGGTTGTAGAGATTACTTAAGTAAATAAAGCCATATTCTTAAGCATAGATACGCTGTGTCACTTGGCCCAACATTTGACTGAAAATGCGAATAACGCTGTGAAATTATTAGGCTGCTGTGATGTCTGCACATAAGAAGTCTTACCACGTATTCCAGTGCAATGTATATTTGCATATTTGTGTGACACAGGATGGTGCGATCGGCATTATGGTGTGGAGCCTGTTGAAAATAGAGAAAAGGTACTCTGTGACCACAGGGGGTTTATTATCTAATTCAGTTTAAACGAGCAAGTCTGCCAAAGTGCATTCCATTTAGGAGATGGTAGAATATCTACTTGGGGACGGATTCGACCATGTGCAGCCAGCCCCAAATCTGTAGTGGGAAATAATTATTGTCAAAAGCCTATGTACTTTATGAGGCCAGATCTGATTTTACCCTGAACCTACTGGCACGGCGTGTATAATACCGAAATTACTGGCTTAACAAGGGTGGTTACCTGTTTGCCTGCGTAAATTGTGAAAAAGCAACCACGATAGCAAGGTAGGAAAAGAAGGAACGGTCGACTGAAAAAACTTGTCCGGGGGCGTCTGGGTGGCTCAGCCGGTTAAGCGTCCGACTTCGGCTCAGGTCACGATCTCACGGTTTGTGGGTTCGAGCCCCGCGTCGGGCTCTGGGCTGATGGCTCGGAGCCCGGAGCCTGCTTCCGATTCTGTGTCTCCCTCTCTCTCTGCCCCTCCCCAGCTCACAGTTTGTCTCTCTCTCTCTCTTAAAAATAAATAAACATTAAAAAAAATGTTTTTTAAATCGTCCATGGTTGAGACACACTCACGTCCGGCAGAATGGAGGTCCTGAGCCGTTGGCGTGGTATCTAACCTACTCCATTTACTAAGGGAGGAGAGTCCAGATGCCAGTAGAAGAGAAGTTGCCATCAAAAACAAGGAACGGTTTTGTCAACTTCAGTTCTAAATTTTAGCTTTGCCGAAAATTATTTTTACTCAAAAAAAAAGTGTCCCTGGTTCACAGGGGTGACGAAGCTGATGGCTACACGTAAAGTCCAGGTGGCCAGCTGCCTGCCCTCGGGCCGTAGCCCTCCTGCGCGGAAGCCGAGCTCTGAGCTGGCCATCCAGGTCCAGATGGAGTCTCCTGGAGCGTCTGCTCCCTGTTCTCAGTCTCCTTCCAACCCCAGACTCCAATGGAAGGAAAGGAATCAAAGGAAGAAAGGGTGAGCCTCCGTGGAGCTGGCCTGCTGACCTGGCATGCTTGGTCTTTGATGCAGAGGCAGAGTTGGGGACGCAGCCACAGTGGCACGGAGGGAAGACGTGGCTCCAGCCAGCTACCTCTCACTCCCTGTATTCCCGTCCCCGGGCCTCCGTGGCAGAGCCTTGCCCACGTTCTCAACCTTGCCTGCCTGTTAGAATTGCCCGCCTTGGACCGGCTGCTTGAGTCTCTGGTTCCTCGATTAAAAAAAAAAAAAATGTTTTCTAGGTGATTCTGAGGGGCTGGGAGAACAGGAACCGGGTGACAGAAAGAGGGTGGCTAGAAAGACAGCGACTGGACAGACAGAAACCAGAACCAGGAGACAAGCAATGGGGATGATGATGATAGCCACATTTACGGTTATCACGTGCCAGGCAGGGTTCCAGAAACAGCCTATCTTCACCATGACCCCGTGAAGTAGGACCTACTATCTCCATCTTACCGATGAGGAGACTGAGGTTAAGTAATCTGCCCGGGGTCGTGGAGCCCATAAAGGCAAAGCAGGTCTTTGGCTCTTGGGTCCCTGCCGTGGTGTTAAGGCTGATAACTTTCCATGACACAGCGTCTTCAGATACTCAGTCTGCAAGGTTCCGTGTTACAAGAGTGCAGCAAGGAGCTCAGAGCCTGCTTCGTAACTAAAACAAAAGGAATAAAGCGGATGAAACCAGTTGCAGGAAATCCCCTCATCCCTGATTTTGTTTTGCCTTGTGTTTTGCCCAGCGCCTCTTGGATTTCACTTTAATGGTGGTGGTAGAAAGTCACAGCAGAAAGAGTCGGGAAGGTTCTATCGTCTCTGACCGACATCTGTTCCTAGGATGGAGATAGAGTTACATGACTGAGTTTTCCCACGTCAAATACAGCTTGGTGGCATTACATTATCAGCTGGAGCGATGGAAAGTAAAATGTCCCACCTGCCTGAATGAAGGCTGCTTCACTAACGAGGATGCCCTGGTCTGGGTGCTGTGTCACAGCTCCATTCCACTGACATTGTGTCAGGTTATTCGTACACGGTGAGCGTCTGGACCAGTGTGGTGGATGTGACTGACCATTGAAGTCATTCGCGTTATGAATCTTTGCTAAGCACCTGCCACGGCCAGGTCCACGCGCTGGACACCGTGGATACAGACGAAAGCACTTTTGCTCCTAAGGAATTCAGGCTGTAGGACGGCAGACAGATACACAAAGGAAAACATTCATTGATGTTACACGGCCTGTGCTGAACCTTTTACATCACTTCCCCAGGCAGTAAGTAATCTTTACCACGCAAGGGTTAAGTTCTTGAATCCTGAACTTCACAGCGAAGATAGAGGGGACCCTGAGAAGAGTCATGTCTCGGTTTGGGGGAGGGCAGCTGGGTGGTACAGGCTAGGGCAGGGTTTGGAAAGATGAGCACATGCCGGGCAAGTCAACTGGGGGAGGGGGAAGGGAGGGCAGCGGGCAGATGGGACAGACCCGGAGTGCAGAAGTGGGACAGTGAGCCCTGCTGGGGCAAAATGACCACTGAGGTGTGCCCTCTAGGAAAACCGTCCTGACCTCCTCACTGCCCTGCCCGCCCTCACTTTTTATTCTAAAAACACACTGCATTTTGGGAGGGTAGCTGCTATCATTTAAATTTCTCTCCTCCTCCTTCCCTACTGTGTAGCCAGCTCCTGGATGCCATTGGGCGTTTCCACTCCCCTGGGTGGTGCCTCAGTAAATATTGGGGAAGGAGTGACGGGCATCCTCCGGGGAGGGGTCCTTACAGGGGGAGCCTCTCTCACCAACCCCCACCCCCACCCCCCCCGCCGATACTGCCAGTTTTATTGCAGCCTGAACCACATCAGAGCAACAAGCTGCCGGGCCAGCAGGGCTTCTGTTGGAGACACTGAACCTCTTTCCCCAGGAGATGTTTCTGTCGTTAGAGGATGCAGTTCAGCGGCAGCCCCAAACACGCGCAGTGCCCCGTGGCCGTGGAAGTCCTCCCGTGGTGGCCCGTGCGGGTCCCAGTGTGTGAACTGTAACATCGCACAGAACCTCCCGCTTGGTATGAGCTCTGCGCTCACGGTCTTGAAATTCTTCCTAAATTCTGACCAAGGGGCCCTACGCTCTCATTTTGCACCGGGCCCTGAAAATGATCTAGTCCCTACGGCGTTGAGTCTAGAGAGGTTTATTGGGTGTTCGTGAATGCCAGGGCGTCTGGTGGGGCTACAGTTCTGCCCTCACTGCGGACAGCTGTTCAAAAGCAAGACTGTGTGAGACAAGATGGCCACATAAAGATCCGTCCGTGACCACCAGCAGCTCAGGGCGTGGATGCCACTGCCAGCCAGTGTCACGTGAGGCCATCTCGGAGTAGGAAGGATGGTGTGTTTGTTGGGCAAAGCTTGTGGTTAAATTGTTCCCACACATTCTTTACCTCTGGCCATGTGATTAAATTTTCAACCGAATCTTCCTGAAACTCAGTCTGAAGAATGGCTCTCTGTTGATGGTGTTTCCGTGGTTTTTTGGGGGGGGGAAATAGAACCATCTTCCAACATACGAAGATGCCAAAGTCCAAGGCCAAAGTTGCCTCAACTAAGAGAAATCATTTCTGGTGATCGTGAGAGATTATTGCTCTCCTGTGCCCATTTAAGTGTGTGCGTGTGTTTTCTGTATTTTGGTTGCCTTTCTGACTCGAGGCCTGAATAAAAAATATATGTTTCAGGTTTTCTGTGAAAAACAGCAACTTTATATTCAGTAGAAAATAACTTTTTAAAAAACAAAATTCTAAAAATTAATACGTAGATACTTTCAGGTATTTGGAGATTCTGCCCACCCTGTTTATGGGAAATCTGTTTTCAAATGGGGAAGGATAGAAAAACGAAAAGGTGGGATTGCTGCCATTTTGAATTCTTTCAGTTATTCCAGCCAAGACAAATCACTTTTTAAGGAATGGAGAGAATTTACAGTTTTCATCTCTGAATTGCCATTCTCACTCTTGGCGATCTTGTGGGGAAATTGGAAAAGTATCATACGACTGGAGACAAGTGAAATTCCCTGTTTGCAAAAGCTGGGAAACATAAATACTGGAGCCTTTATTCTGGTATGCAGGACTGGCCCCAAATATTTCAGTTCATTAACTAATAAATAATCACATGGAGCCAGCATCCACTGTAGCTAAATTCTGTTGAGTTGACTTAACCTGATTTTTTCATTGGTACCATTATTGGGTGGGTCAATGGGGAAAACGCCAGAGCAAAGGTGTTATCTTTATTTAAGTAAAACTGTAACAGAATGTACCCATATGCTTTTATGTATATGACAGGGCAGCTGGGGGTAGGGAGACCAGCTGGACTCATAGCTAATGAAACAATGAAACTGGCATGTTTTTATTTCCACTATGAAACAGAAGATGGAACTCATGCTGTCTTTCCTCTTTTCTATTTTACGTCTCTTTCTCATTCATTCCTGCCTACGTTCCTTTTTAACTTCCACGAAGACAGTTCATTGAAACTGACTCCTCCTATTCAAAGGATCAGCCTATCGTTCTTTTCTATTGTTAGGAATTTGACCACTTTTTTTTTTTAACGTTTTTATTTATTTTTGGGACAGAGAGAGACAGAGCATGAATGGGGGAGGGGCAGAGAGAGAGGGAGACACAGAATCGGAAACAGGCTCCAGGCTCTGAGCCATCAGCCCAGAGCCTGACGCAGGGCTCGAACTCACGGACCGCGAGATCGTGACCTGGCTGAAGTCGGATGCTTAACCAACTGCGCCACCCAGGCGCCCCAGGAATTTGACCACTTTTTACAATTCTTCCATTCATTCATGTAATTGTTGATGGCTTTTTTGAGACATACTTTACATATCATAAAATTCATCCATTTTAAGTGTGTAGTTCAATGAGATGGTAAATGTATCCTGTTTTGCAATAGTCACCATTGTGTAATGGTCATTCATCACAGAGCCTTTTTTTGTCACCCTCAGCAAGTGCCTTGTTCCGATGGGATCCTCACTTGCACCTATAGCCCCAGGTGATCAGCAGTCCATTTTCTGTCTCTACAGTTTTGCCTTTTATGGGAGCTGCCTATCAATGGAATAACTCAACATGTAATGTTTTGTGTCTGGTTTCTTTCATTTAGCGTAGTTTTTCTGAGACCTGTCCATGTGTTGCATGGGTCAATTGTTTGTTCTTCTGTTTTGCTAAGCAGTAGTCCATTGGATGGTCTAACCACATCTTGTTTATTCATTCACCTGGTGATGGATGTATGGTTTTCAACATCCATCCAGTTTTAAGTTTACTGCTTTTTTTTAAAAAAAATTAATGTTTATTTATTTATTTTGAGAGACAGAGAGAGTGAGCATGTGAACAGGGGAAGGGCAGAGAGAGAGGGAGAGAGAGAGAGAGAGAGAGAGAGAGAGAGAGAGAGAATCCCAAGCAGGCTCCACCCTGTCCGCACAGAGCCCCACGTGGAGCTCGAACTCCTGAACCATGAGATCATGACCTGAGCTGAAACCAAGAGTCAGACTCGTAACTGACTGAGCCACCCAGGTGCCCCAGTAAGCTTACAACTTTTATTCCTGATTCAAAGTACAGGTTGGAAATAAGTCCCATTTTCTTTGCTGCTTCATCCCTATCCCCAGAATCCCATTTGAGGGACACGAACATTCACAGAAGGGCTTGGAGGAAGAGTGAGGAGAGCTGCCCCCACCGTCCCTGGCCACAGTGTCTGTCTCTCAGACTATGCAGCAGGTGCTTCGACTTGGACGCTGTAGGTTGATCAAGCTAACAACTCTGATCTGGGGGAAAGAGCAGGTCTCTCAGATCTAAAACTGGACAACAGGGAATATAAATTCCTGACTCCTGTCGTGGCTCATTTGTCTCCCACCCCCAAAAATGTAAAAATGTCCATGTTGCCAAACTGATGAACCCACTTTTCCCCCCTCAATTATTTACCGCCCCATGGATTTCGTTGCTTGAGTGAAGCTTTTGACAATTCACCAAATCCCATTTACGAATTCTTTCCGTAAGCGTCCGTTCTGCGCTGGCTCCTGGGGGGGATGGGGTGAGCCCCCAGACGTCAGTCCTGCCTCCCAGGGTTGTGCTCCAGAGAAGCTTTGTCAGCTTCTGCTCTGTTTGGGCATCAAAGGGTAACTGACCTGGTAGCACTAGTAAAATTTCTTTCGCATATTTGAGCCCTGAAATTTCATCTGATTTAATCACCATGAGTCTGCCGTAGCAAATACAGCCTATCACGTCTTTGAGTGGGTAGCATTGAAAGTGATGACAGGATTCAATGTCAGGTGTTCAAAACTTTTGACCCGCAGAAGATTTTCTCTGGATCTTAAGCCCAAAGCCTAATTATCCTACGTGGTGGCAATGGCTTCTGTGGTCTTGCATGCCTAGGGCTGATTTCCCGTCACTCTTTGTAGTATATTCAGAGTTGTGCAATCATCACCACTATCTACCCTTAGAGGATTTCATCACTGAAAAAAAAAGAAAAAAAAAAAAAAAACCACATAGGCTGTCACTCCTCCTCTCCAGCCCTGGACGACTACTAGTCTCCTTTCTGTCTCTCCAGATTTGCCTCTTCTGGATATCTCCTATAAACAGATCCAGATGATATGTGGTCTTCTGTGACCGGTTTCTTTCACTTGGTCTAATGTTTTTGAGGTTCCCCCATGTTGTGGCATGCATCAGTAATTCATTCTTTTTTGTGACTGAATAGTATTCTATTGTGTGGATACACAGCCTTTTGTTTCTCTGTGCATCAGCTGATGGACATTAGGGCTGTTTCCATCTTTTAGCTATCACGAACAATGTTGCTATGAACATTCACATACAGATTTTGGGTGTCCGATTTTGGTTGGAGTGCATATCTAGGACTGGAATTCTTGGCTCGTATGGTAACTGTTTAACATCTGGGAAACTAGAGGCGCCTGCGTGACTCCGTCAGTTGAGCGTCTGACTCTTGATCTCGGCACAGGTCGTGATCTCAGAGGTTTGTGAGATACGGCCCCCCATCGGGCTATGTGCTGTCGGTGTGGGGACTGCCTGGGATTTCTCTCTCCCTCTCTCTGCTCCCCTCTCTCAAAATAAATAAATAAACTTTTAAAAAAATATTTGAAACAAAAACATCTGGGGAACTTGAGCTCGGTGTCTTCATTCACTGCCTAAAATCTTCTCTGAGGCCAAGGAAACTGATGCTTTGCAGAGATGTCTCAGACTTTCAAATCAAGCCCCTTTGCTAGTCAGGCCTATCTGAAAATGATATTATTGAACTGATGCAGGAGAATTTTATGCACGAGATGCCACAGGAAAGAAACGAAGAAGGAACTATCAGAAGGGCTCTTGGTTCAACTCACATAGTGGTAATTACATGGGGTTTTATGACAGGGAACCAGGGCTGTGTCCTGTCCGACCTGATGTACCTCTTACTGCCCTCAAAACAGTAAAAATGGTTTCTTGGGTGTGTTTAGCACCGTGTCCCTTTTTCTTTCTTTCTTTCTTTCTTTCTTTCTTTCTTTCTTTCTTTCTTTCTTTCTCTCCTTATTTTTGTTTTATTTTTACTTACTTTTATTTTAAGTAGATTCCACGTCCAATGTGGGGCTTGAACAGACGACCCTGAAATCAAGAGTAGCATGCTCTACCGACTAAGCCAGCCAGGTGCCCCAGTGGGTGCCTTTTTCTAACAGTTTTAAGACGCTAGCTTTTTTTTTTTTTTTTTTTTTTTTTTTGCATCCAGGCATTGTATTTCCAGAGCTCTCCACTCTGCCAGGATTTGCTTTCTTAGAAACTAGGAAGTTCTGTGAAGAGCGTTATCTGAAACCCAGAAGCTTTCAGTATTGAATCTATTTTTTGTTCTCCCATTTGAGCCAGTATTTACTGATCTTTAAGAATTAAATTACTGTTAGACTAAAGCTTAGATCAAGGATTAAAAGAGTAAGTCTCCCAGCAGTAAACCATTTGCTAACCTATACTTCTGCCCATGGGGAGGACCAGTTGAAATGGTACCTTGAGGTTTTGTAAGAATGTATTTCCCCCATATTTCTTGATATTTAGTTCTTACTCTGTAAGAAGAGTGACGGAGATATAAAGAGCATAACTATGAAAAAAGACAGCCAATGAATTGTACATATATAAAAATCACTTTAATATTTTGTAGAGTTTTACACAAATTGTCTTATTTTTCATCCCCAGTAGTTTTGTGAGGTAGGTTGATGGGAGTGACCGAAAAGGAAACTGAGGGAGCAAACTAAACAAGTTGTAGAACTTCCCTGAGCCTCCATTACCTTATCTATAAAGTGGGTACATGGATAAATCACAGAACATTATCAATCCCAAGTGATATACAACATACTTAAGTAATCTGAAAAATGCGGTGCAAAAGTTTGAGCTCTTTTTTTTTTAAACTAAAATACATTGCCTAAAATAAAATAAAATACATTACCCAAGTGGGGTAGTGCATTACCCCAATACCCTTCTACCAGGGGTATTTACCAGCATCAAGAAGAAAATTACTATTTTCCATTATCTCTAACTCAGAACATCCTTCTGGAGTGTTAATTGTCCAACCATTTTTACAAGCCATTTGTTGATATCTGGGAAAGCTGGAGGGGCGCTGTCCGAATAATGCAGCAATTCCAACTCCAGTGGTCATTAACACGTCGTCTAGAATAGAGAAAAAAAGTGGAAATACCCTAAGTGTTCATCAGTGTGATAATACATTAATATTTGGTGTAGTCACAGAAAAGAATACTTTTCTGCACTTAAAACGACAAAACTACATGCATAAAATTTCAAAAAAAATAGTGTGAGTGTAGAAAGGAAATCACAAAAGGATTCAAATATTATTTTCACACCTCTTTACAACTCAAAAATTATGTATTGTTTGTGAATACAGATATATCCAGTAGAAGAATAGACACATAGAAGAAAACACGAATTTCAACCTCAGATTGGGGAAGTGGTTTCAGTATCTATACTATGTTATTTCCTTAAAAAAAAAATCAAATGTGACTAAATATCAATGAGGTAAAACATTTCGGACGTTTTGTATATTTAAAATATTTCAGAAATTGGTGTGCCCGGATCACTCAGTCGATGGAGTGACCTACTCTTGACTTCAGCTCAGGTCATGATCCCAGGGTGGTGTGGTCGAGTCCAGCTCTGGGCTGAGTGCAGAGCCTACTTGGGATTCTCTCTTTCTCTCCCTCCCTCTCTCTCTGTCTCTCTCTCTCTCTCCCCCCCTCTACCCTTCTCTCCCCTGCTCAAACTCTCTCTTCTCTCTCTCAAAAAAAAATTTTTTTTTCAGAAATTAAAAAACATTTGATTTTTTACTATTCCTAAGAATGGAGGACTATTTCCTAAGCATGGAGATAACACTTTTCTTGTCTCACAAAAGTTAGCTCCTGTGCCGGCCATGTTTTTGTTGACTTTGCATATTGTAAACGTCTTTTGTCACTAAATATACATTCTCATTGTTTTTTTCCCTGTGCCTCATAAGTCTTACTGTTACAATTTAATTATTTACTCAGAGAAGAATGTTTGGAAGAAACAAAATTGCTGGTGCTTCCTCTTAATATTTTTAAATTATTTTCTACTCATTTATTTGTAATTCGAAATTATTTCTAATCCGCTTAAGATATATTTGGTCTCTGACACTGAAGGAGCTCATAACCTAAAAAACAGAGGTAAAATTAAAGTCTGTTTTAACTAGGGCACAAAGAACCCATGGAGTTTCCTAAGGAATTCCTCAAATTTGGGAAGTCAGTATGGAACTTTAGTTTACTATTACCAAAAATAACAATTAATCAAACAAGTGCCTGGGTTGGAAAGAGGATTCGCCCATCCTCGGGCGACCCAAACTCTGTCACTGGCTGTTGCCCATGACTCCCTTCAGTTTTCCCTGTTTCCCAGATGCCCTGTGGTTTGCCTGTGTCCCAGGATACCCTGCGGTTCTGCGTCCCAGGATGTTCTGTGCGTTCCCTGTGCCCCAGGATGCCTTGCGGTTTACTTGTGTCTCTGGTCTCCCATTAGTACTGTGTCCTAGGCTGTCAGTCCTTCAGCAGGAAGTGGCCCAGAGGCCTTGCGAGGCTTTACTGTCCCCTCTATTCCTGGATGCATTCCTGATGTGGGTTCTGGAGATGCACCAGTTAAGACCACGACCTAAGCTCCCTGCTGTGCTAGGGTTTCCATTCCCTAATCTCTAATGGTAGTGTGTCCCTTTACAAATCTAAACAATTTGCCTCTCTGCTTTTGTTTTTTCTTCCTTCCACAGAATCCATCGTATAGGTAGCTAAGTATATCAGAACTGGCAGTGCCCTTACAGGTAGTGAGAATACTTCTTGGGTCTTTGGATGGGCAAAGGAAGGCCCAGGCAGTGGCTTCTGCATTCACCTTGGTTCCCCTCACTCCCAGCTGAGGTTATGTCGGCATGAGTGTAGTTCCAAGGTACAGCTTCCTGATTTCCTATGGATTTTTAACTAGTGATTGGAAAAGGCTGGTCTGTGACTCAGTAACAGTTGCTGCGTCTGAGAGAGGAAAATAGCATCTGGTGGCAGGGCCAGGAAGAAAGAACACTCAGGGCTTTGTCCCTACCCCCCAGTGACGTGATGGGGCCAGTCACCTGACTGTCTCGATGGCCAATGTTTCATCTAGAAAATGAGTAGTCGGAGTATTGACCCCTGCAGTCTCTTTTTATTGGTATTTAATAGATGAAATTATAGTATGAGTTAATGGAATAGGAAGGGTCTTTCAATAAATGCCTTGGATACAACTGGTTAAATATTTGGAAAGAGATCCACTTAGATCTTCACGGACTATCATAGCCCAAAATAAATGTCAGATATAGATTAACCAGTTAAAAATAAAATTAATTCTGGACCATAATATTTAAATAAAAATTCTAATAAGCATTAAAAAATAAAAAATAAAATAATTCTGGAAAAACAGTGACATGTGTTTTGTGCCGTTTGAAAAGTGAGGGTAGAAGGAAAAACTTTCTAAGTTTAAACTTTATGAAAGAAATCACTGTTCTTCACAATAATTTAAAGCCCCAAGAGCTAAAAATAAAAGCAAACTAGAAAAATGGTCATTCTAAATGGAATAGGAAGATGTTATTCTACTTAATAGATGAAAAGCTCTTGAAAATCAATATGCAAGAGATAAATGGGCAATAAATTAAAAGGCAAGTCATGAAGAAAAAGCCATAGTTTAATAAATGTTAAAGAATATCCAGCTTTACTTGTCACTCCAAAAATTAAAACAATGCGACACACTTTTAATGTATGAAGAGTGAGTCTGGTTTTTGTTGTTTTTAGATGAGAATTTTTAGTGTTGACATAAATGTGATAAAATGGGTATTTTTGTATTTTGCTGCTAAGAACATAAGTAACCACAAAACTTTTGGAAAATGATTTGGCAATATTTGCCAGATACCTTAAACTTTTATTCCTTGAACCCAGATATCCTATATGTTCTAAAGACCTAACTCAAGGTTCAGAAGAAAAGTTATGCCTGAAATTATTAATCATGGCTTTATTATTAAAAAGGCAAAAAGAAGTCTAAATATACAATGATGAGGCAGTAAGGAAATAATTATGATATGCCCAGTATAAGTACTAGAAGAGTTATACTGTGATATTTGGACACATTGAAAATGATCTCACTAAAGCTTAACAAAAGGGCATACAAAACTGATTTAACCTAAGAGTTCAACATATTTAAAAACAAAAAAGGCGTCTGCTTTTTTATGGTAAGTTCTACCTAACAAAGAAAAAAAAAAAAAAAGGAAAAAAGCCTATGCATTCACCAAAGACTGAAAGAAAATAAACCAAAATGTCAGTGACAGTTTTAGGTGCTAAAATTTCTACATTTTAGAACTTGACAAATTTTTATATAATGAATATGAATGACTGTTATAGTGGAGGAGAATTATCTTTAAAAATATCCATGACTATGGCTTAGTGACTTGCATAGAGCATATAGTTTCCTTTACTTTTATCAGATTTGCATTTTAATAGAAGAGTTTTTGTTTAAAAAAACAAAACAAAACAAAACCAGTCCGCTCTGGTCCCCAACCAACATCTGAGCTCCCCTACTGGAGTTCAAGTAGGTAATTTGCTTTCATTTTGAGTTATTTTCATGTCAGTTTGATATATTGCCTCATGCAATTTTAGCATTTGTAAAAGAGAATTCTGTGCTTGTTACACGCGATGTGATGGGTTAGGGAGCAATCATGGGGGGTTATCTGCATGGCTTTTGCAAGGAGAATAAATTGTTGGGTCATCTGACCTGTGCTTAATTTAATGGGAAAGAAACCTAGGACTTTATCAGTTCATGCTTTCGCTTTTGCACTTTGCTTTTGACGATTCGGAGTTATTGGTATAAAGATTAAATTATATTAGGTCGTCTAGAGATTCCGATTGAGTCACCATTTATGGAGTATCTACTTATTCTGTAAGAAGTGGAAGGGGTGGGGGCGCCTGGGTGGCTCAGTCGGTCAAGCGGCTGACTTCGGCTCAGGTCATGATCTCGCGGTCCGTGAGTTCGAGCCCCGCGTCGGGCTCTGTGCTGACAGCTCAGAGCCTAGAGCCTGTTTCAGATTCTGTGTCTCCCTCTCTCTGACCCTCCCCCGTTCATGCTCTGTCTCTCTCTGTCTCAAAAATAAATAAACGTTAAAAAAAAATTTTTTTTTTAAATTAAAAAAAAAAGTGGAAGGGGTGGAGGTTCCTCCTGAGCCTGGAAATATTACTCAGTAAGTGCTTTAGTTTATTGTGCACAGTGCTGACCCACATGAGACACAGAGAGGGGTTCTGTAACAATCCCCTGTGCTTACCTTCAGAAGTCTAATGCAGTGGTATAAAGTTATAACAATAAATACGAATCAATGAATCTCTAACTGAATGGATGAATGGGTAGCTTTGTGGACAGCCTAATGCTTGAATGGAGTTATCAATGGATTAATGAATGTTTGCACGGGTCCAAGAATATCTGTCCTGGATTCTACTGAACAGAAGTTGAAAAGAACATACCTGCTTTCACGAAGCATCCTCTGTTCCTGAGCTTTGTGACAAAAGGAGAAACAGAAAGGGAGAGAGAGGAGGCCCTACTTCATGTTTTATCACTGCTGTTATTAATGAGACTTTTCGAGGAATAGCCAGTCTGTAATGACCCCAAAAGCATTGTTCCTGTCTGAGTACTTCACTATTCTGTGGTCATATTTCAGACCTATCTAGAAACAAGGATACTGTAAGTCAACTTATTTTGGGCCCTCACAGCCAGCATTTCTGTCTTCAATAAATGATTCATGTCAGGAAAGCATTTAAGTGCTTTTGTTTTCTAATAAGTCCCTCTTCGGGTCCATTATGCATGAATCCAGTCGGGGAAATTGCCTGGGTTCATTGACATCACTTTATGAAAATCAAAGAAATGAAAGATTTAAAATCCAGCCTTATTGATCTCCCACCTTCCACACACTTCTTACCAGAAAAGAAGAGTTGGCCACAACAGGGCCTCCAAGAACTCAAGGGTCAAGGGTGCTTAACCAACAGTGAGGAACCCGCCAGAGAAAAGAGCCCATTTACTGGTGTCTGAGACACAGAAGAAAAAGGCCACTTGCTTATTTTGCCCGGAGTTATCACCTCTGAGCAGACCCTCACAGAACCTACCCACCTTGAAATAAGCCCCATGGATCCTGACAGAACGAGTGGAGGGCTTCTTCCAAGCTCAACTCCCTGGTAGGGACCCCAGGGCATTAATGCTATGGCAGTTCTTATGAGTCAGAAGCACTGTGGTTGACAGCATGTAGACTAGTGTCCCCATTTCCCATTTTCTGAGCCACAAAATTGGGTTTGACAGAGCCTTTGCTCATCCCTTACCTCACTGAACTCTCCCACCACCCTTCTACGTGGCCAGTGAATCTGTCATATTCAATTGACAG
The DNA here is from genome assembly GCF_022079265.1 of Lynx rufus. Taxonomy (NCBI): domain Eukaryota; kingdom Metazoa; phylum Chordata; class Mammalia; order Carnivora; family Felidae; genus Lynx; species Lynx rufus. The sequence continues at coordinate 1,293,443 of NW_025814878.1, forward strand.
AAGACCAAGCTGAAATTCCTGGAGGCCAATGGCCAGGTTGATGCAGACACACAGACGGTCAAGAGTCAAACCCAGACCCGAGTCAATACTGGTGCTTCCCTTTCTGTACTTACGTTGTGGACCACTGGTAGAGTCATGATTTCTACCTTCCCGAAGAGAATTCTAGTCCGGTTGATACATGCCAGTGCAAGATAAGTTCCCAGTGTATCGCCCCCGGCACCCCCTGTATTTGCACCAAGTTAGCTATTGTGTACAGGAGCATCCCATGTCCACGTGGTTTTGTTACATAGCCCTCAAGCTTTGGTTCCCTATCACTTCACATCTTCTTGGTTTTCTCACTTCATATCTAATGCTCAGAACTTCCCCAGGACTGGCAGTTTGGGCATTTGTCTGAGGCTGGTGACCTCTGTTGGTTACAGGCCCTGTTTACCGGGCTACAGACAATGTTTTGTCCTGTGCGTAATGGCGAAGAGTCATGACTCCTAATGAGCTGTTGACCCAGGCAGACTAGGTGGGCTAGGCCAGAATACGTGAAGAGATTTGTGCGATCTTACCAACTTTACTGGAAAAACAATGCCAGAGAATGTGCTTGGCTATCTCTGGTGATTCAGTACTAGTGTCCTCACAGTTTCCTGGCCTGGCCATTCCCAGACCATGTGTCGTCTGGCCAAACTGAAGCCTGCTTTAAGGTTAGAGCTTCTAAATACTGAAAAGATTAGAGTTGTACCACTCTCTCAATGGGTACTGAGAGTGGAAATATTAAATTATAAAATAAATTTAACGAAATTTTTGATGAAGTTTTACATTTTACCCTAAGTCTTAATTTAATTTAATTTTTTAAGTAGGCTTCATGCCCAGTGCAGAGCCCAACACAGGGCTCGAACTCACAACCCTTGAGATCAAGACCTGAGCTGAGATCAAGAGTCAAATGCTTAACTGACTGAGCCACCCAGGTGCCCCGCCACAAGTCTTAATTTTAAAGGCTTTTTATTATTATTATTATTATTATTATTATTTTACCTATTTTGAAACATTAAAGGTCAGGTTTTATGAAAAAAATTTAGGCGCCATGATTTGCTGATGACCTAAGCACCTGTCTGTCCGCACCAGTAAGTTGTCCCCAACCTCACCCTGTTCAGAAGTCAGCCTCCTGCAAATTGCTTCCTGGTGGATACAGACACATCTATTATCTGCTTCCTCTTATATATATATGTATATCTATCTTGTATGTATATATATATATATATATATCGTGTATATATATATATATCTTATATATATATATGTGTGTGTGTGTGTGTGTGTCCTTAGCTTCTTATTGCAAGGCTCCAGGGAAATGCTGTGACATTCCAAGGGCACCAAGATGACTGTGGTCATAATCTTGTCAATATTGGTTTTTGTTTCTCTTCCACGGTGTAAAAGCAAGTCGCGTATCGTACGTCCAACTTACTCCTTCCATGCAGTTTATATAGATAACTCACTGGTATCGCCCATCGTTTTGAAGAGAGCTTCAGAACCAATGGTTTTGAACTATCTTACTTGAGGAGAGGAATGAGGACCGAATCATTTAACTAAAACTTGTGAGTGGACTTTGGGGGTCTTACAAGTCACCTCACCTCATCCTGGAGTGTGTGGGGGTCAGAAAAAACAAATGTTCACACGAGGAATCTTACTAAAACAAACAGGAGAAATGGATTAGGGGAACTGCAGAGTGGAAAGGCTAGTAAGAAAAGATGGTGGATGGTTTGGGGTCGTGGGTAAAGCAGCTGAGGGAGGAGGAGACACGCCCGGGCCGCCAGTACCAAGGAGCTGCTTCATGGGGCCTGAGCTTGGCGCTTTCTTTCTATACATTGGCGCAGGTCAGCGTCCCACGATTCCTGGAAGGAGGGGATTATTACCTCCATTACACAGACGAGGATACTGAGGCTGAGATGACGAGGCCAAGGTCATGCAGTTAGGAAGTGGGGAGTTAAACCCAGCGTCTCTCTGCAGAGCTTCTCCATGGCTGGTTTGGCCACCCAGCTTTGTCACGGCCCATGTGGGAAGGGGAGAAGGAGGCACTGGAAGACCGCAGTCCTGACCACGTTGCCTTGGTGACAGTGGGACTAGAGTAGGAGGTGGTTTATACGCTGAATAAAGCTCTTTTCTCGTTTTTGGTGCCAGCTGGTGCTGCATCGAACTCGCGCCTGCTTCAGCAGGCCCAGGGCTGGTCCCGGGCCGTTTCCCCACTTGGAGAGACCTGAGGGGCTAACTGCTCCCTCCTATTTCCACCGTCACAGGTAGATTACTGGACCGATGGCCACCGATCTGCCACAACAAGAGTGGTGATGAAGAAGCAACAATTTGCGTTCAACATCCATCTTGCTTTCGTTCTGTATTTGAAAAGGCTTCATTATTAATTGGAATATTCTTATTTAAAGCAGAAATGTCCATGTTTCCTGAATGGGAAGATCAGTGTTCCCCCATTTCATTTCAGTTTTTGGTTTCACGATACTGGGTCTTGGGGAAACTTCCAGAGGTGGAACATAATTTCACAATGCATTTTCCACAGAGTACCTAGTAAAATAGTTCACACATTCTTGGTTGCTGGAATTGCAACCCACCAGCTAGCTCCTCGGACTGCCCAAACGCCGTGAAGTCAGGGCCCCCCGTACCCTGTGACCGTGAGAGAGCTGGGTTGGGGTGTAGAAATGGCAGGCATTGTTCTGGAAGTGAGGGTGTTCCTGAGGGCTGGGCAGGACCGACTGGTGGGGCAGTAGCTCAAAACTCATGATCTCCCCAGTGTCAGAAATGGGACCATGAATTGAAATATGGAATGGTGCTATGAAGGCCCAAGTTCATGTGCAGTCCAGCTACCTCAGCTGTGTCAAAGCAGCACAATATCGCTCAGGGCACAAGTTTGGATTTTAGACATTTATTCACTCTTTGACCTTTGCATAGTCTAACTGCTTAGGCTAGCTAAATCCCCGTTTCCTCATCTATAAAATGGGAATAATAATACCTTCCATGGTGGGCTTTTGTGACGGCGACTGAGATAATGTGTGTGAAACGTTCAGTGTGCTGATCCTCACTGCGCTGGTTACTACTCAGAAAATCTCATGTTTAACTCTGGACATTTTAATCTTGTAGTCGTTACTGCTACAAAAGGCCTTAGAGAATATCTAATTAAATTTCCTTCTATCTTTGTTCTTTTCTCATAAAAAGGTACCTAGGGTATCCATCGGTGTTTATCTCGGAGTCTTGGTTTCCTTGGATTGGACAGAAAAGCTCTTCAGAATGTGTTTTGGTCTTATAAGCTACTCAGAATCAACTATTAAATATAAACTCAGAAGCCTCAATTTTCTATAGACCTAAGTTTTTATCATCCTAAAATTAGACTTTGGAGAAAGGCTCGGTGTTATTTATTAGAGGACGTAATGAAAACCTTGAGTATGACTTATGACTCCTTCGGAGCTTGGTTTGTTTTAATGGACATCATGTATGGTACAGGGATATTGGACAGAGGACTGGTCCATAAAATTTTAACATAAGCTAATTTTAATAGGCTTCTCTGCAAAACCATTCGATGGGGATCATTTTTTTAATTGAGGAGTATTTTAGTTACAGATGGTCCCAGAGACAGTTAAATTCAGTCTAGAACACTTTCTCTCCTGTTTTGTTTTGGGCCTTGGGCCAGTCTAACGCGCAGGAATCCAAAAACTAAATTTATCCTTGTTTGTCAAGACTGAGCCCTAAGTGGAAGCCTCAGGCTTCCACAAGGTAGTCGCTGCCCTTTTGGAGATTTCTGCTAAATTCATTCACCCTCACGGGGCACGCAGAATCTGAATGTTCCAAGAGCAGAACATACCTCACTCGTTTCCCCCTGGGACTACATCCGTGTCCCTTTCCTCCAGGGCCACCACCACTGGCCCCAGGCATTCTGTGCTCTACCGACCGAAAATACTGGTCCAGAGACAAAATTCACTAGCTAGCTGCACGTTAGTCCGTGTTACTCTCCACCAACCCTTAAGTTTTCTTTTTCTTTCCATCCAGTTGACCATGCCCCTTTGAGAGCCCTCTCTGTACATGGGAGCTGAGGAAGAGAGAAGGATCTCCTTAATCACTATTGAGGAGACCCCACTGAAATGACCGGAAAACCTGATTTGTGAGGACATACATTTCCTGTATTAGAATCAGAGACTGTTCTGTCTGTCAAAGATCTTGGAGCTCGCCTACTCACTGTCTTCCTAAGGAAGAAAATGCTAAAGCAGTAGTGAGGCCATCCCAACAGACTCCAGGTTGGCTGACGTGTCTAAGTGTGGGATGTGTGTATGTGTGTGTGTGTTTGTATGTGTATATAACAAATAACTGTTAGTGTTTTCGTAAGGCGTCCTTGGCTTCCAGTACTTTTTTCTATACTTGATTTTAATGTGATTATTATTTATATATGTGTATGTATATATACATAGATATGATTCGGGGTCCTTTAGCTCTTAATATATTGAAAATGTAGCCATCTCACTATAAACCTATTACAGTGATACTTAAATTGTGTGGGTTTGCCGTAATTCACTTAATTGTTTCCACATGTGGAAATGTAAGCAGTTTCTAATTTTAGGTGCTTATAAATAATGCTTGCTGAATATCTTCATGCAGAGAGAATAGTCTAAAAGTTAATTTTGTCCTTAAGAGTGTTTCCCAGATGTTGGTTACGAGATCGAGCGGTAGGAAGACGTTTCAGGTCTTTGTACGCGTGTCAAGTTGCTTTTCTAAAAAGACTGAATGGTTGTTCTCACAAGGAGGGTGAGAGTCCCACTTCCCTTCAAGTCTTTCAGAATGTATTATTATTTTAGTTTGGAATGTAAAAAAAAAAAAAAATAGGTTCTGTTTGTTTAGTATTTGCATTTCTCGCATCTCCTTTCTGCTTTGTGACCTGTTCTGGTGCTTGGAGTTAAAAGAGCCTAAAATGAGGGGTTGTTTTGATTTCAGTGATGATACTACATTGGTCACGGGTATTATTTTAGCAATTCCGCTTGGACTGATTTCTTTGGAGGAACGTTTTGCTTCTTCTAAAACCCTGCCCTGGCTCGGCGCTGTAATAAGTGTGACAAACAAGCCAAACCCCGAGAAACAAGCTACTGAAGGACTTAAACCCGTTTCAGACTCCTTCTCTCTTCCTGCCAGAGCCTGAAGGTCGTGCTTATTTAATGGTTTCAGAGTAGTGAGGAAGGCAGAGGACTTAAGTCTTAGCGAAGGCTCTTCTATCTGTCGCCTTATTCGAATGCTTTCCGTTGAAGCTCTCTGTGCGCACTTAGAGGAGGATGCAGTTTGAATTCTCTCCTGGGGACATTCCGAGCTTTCTTTATTTGCTTATGTTTCCACTGCCTGAGGCTGGGCAACGTGGGGCGCCATCTGCTTGACTGAGCTGAACTGGCTCAGGAGCCCCGCGGGGCCCCGCTCGGCTGCTGGGGTGCGCGCGGCTGCTGGGGTGCGTGCGGCTGCTGGGGTGCGCGCGGCTGCTGGGGTGCACGCGGCTGCTGGGGTGCCCTCGGCTGCTGGGGTGCCCTCGGCTGCTGGGGTGCGCGCGGCTGCTGGGGTGCACTCGGCTGCTGGGGTGCGCGTGGCTGCTGGGGTGCGCGCGGCTGCTGGGGTGCACGCGGCTGCTGGGGTGCCCTCGGCTGCTGGGGTGCCCTTGGCTGCTGGGGTGCGCGCGGCTGCTGGGGTGCACTCGGCTGCTGGGGTGCGCGCGGCTGCTGGGGTGCGCGCGGCTGCTGGGGTGCACGCGGCTGCTGGGGTGCCCTCGGCTGCTGGGGTGCCCTCGGCTGCTGGGGTGCACGTGGCTGCTGGGTGTGCAGGGCTGCTGGGGTGCCCTCTGCTGCTGGGGTGCCCTTGGCTGCTGGGGTGCACAGGGCTGCTGGTGTGCCCTCGGCTGCTGGGGTGCACGTGGCTGCTGGGTGTGCAGGGCTGCTGGGGTGCCCTCTGCTGCTGGGGTGTGCAGGGCTGCTGGGGTGCCCTCGGCTGCTGGGGTGTGCAGGGCTGCTGGGGTGCCCTCGGCTGCTGGGGTGCACGTGGCTGCGGGGTGTGCAGGGCTGCTGGGGGGGGTTGTTGTGCAGGGCTGCTGGGGTGCGCGCGGCTTCTAGGGTGCGCTTGGCTGCTGGGGCGCGCGGCCGCTCCTCTCCTCGGTGTCTGCTCACTTCCTTGCTGGGAATGCTGCGTGGGAAACGCAGCGTCCCTGAAAGCACGGCCCGGCTCGGACTGCCTTCCTTCTGGGGTCCGCTTCTCCAACTCCACACTTGGGAAGATTATTCCTCAGTGAAGAAGGTGAAGAGCCGCGAGCTCTCATGAACGCATCGTTTCCCGTCTCTGAGTCACCGACGGAAAAGTAGAGGTTACAGTGAAAACAAACGGGGGAGGAAATGTTTTCACACGCTTGGAGGTAAATTCAGGAAAATGTCAGGCTCTAGATATGTAGTGAGAAGGGAAACTAAGTCGATTTCTATCTCTCTGCTTTCCCAGAAATGCTAAAATCACATTTCTTAGCTGCGCCCCTTTGCCTCTTTATTTTCTTGCCACGAGAAGAAAAATCTCCCACTATTTGGGCGCCGCCTGTGTGGCAAGCATTCCAGAAAGTGTTTCAAATGCGTTATTATCTGAGCCCCACGACCGCCTGGTGTTGAAGGTATTGCTCTGATTTCACAGACACGGAAGAACTTTCATAGCTGCCGATGGGCTGAGCCTGGATTTCTAGCCAGAGCTGCCCTACTCGCAATGGCCCCTTAACCTTCCCTGTTCCCAACTTCCTCCCAGGCACCTGTGCTGGGATGCACGGTGGCATCCAGCCTCCACACGGTCAGAGCCTGGATTCTCACCTTGGTGTCCTCCTGACGGGGGGTGTGTCCTTCTCATCAGGTCTGTAGGCAGCACACTTGTTCTGCCTCGACGACCTGGGCTGTCTCCCCTTCTGCATCACACGGGCTCCGTCATCTGACCACAAGGAACCATAATGCAGGCCGGGATCGGGTCCCTTCTTCTGTCCAGGGGAGGAAGAGCTCATCTCATTCTAAGAAAAGAGTAATAAAACAGGAGAAAAGAAACCGCCAGAATTCTTCCACCCCAAATTAGCCACTATTAATAGACAGCCATGAATATAGAAATAGACAGAGATGTGAATGATATAAATATACACATTATTATTTTACAAATCTGAATCATGCTTCTTTGTTACCGTTTTTCACTCAGTGTCTTCTCATATTCTTCAAAGGCCTAAACCAGCTCGTTTAATGCCTCTGTTATACAATTGGTTCATGGTCGCTCAACGTCCCCCATGTGCCTGACCCCAGGTCTCTCCCTTCCTTGGATGAACAGCTTCTTTTCTTCACAGTGGCACTTCAGGAGATTTCTTCCATTGAATAAGAGGCCTCCTCCAACATTAATGGCAGCTTTTTCAAACAGCTGTGAGCCGATTTAACATAGACTCATGGGCAACAATGTGCCCTCAAGGACTGCCAGAGACTTTTTCAAATGATGAGTTAAGTTCAAACTCTGCTAAACATCAGTAGCTGGGACATGAAGGTAATTTGGAGTAAACTATCCTCCTTGAACCTATTATCCTCCTTGAACCTTGATTCCTGGTGACAGGAGCTTGCTGTCTGTGTTTAAAATGCTGGTTCAGGAATTTTCAGGTGATGGGTCAGACTCTACCTTCTGAAAAATCCAAATAATGTATACAGGTTGGGTTTTCTGGCATTTTTCCCTGTTCTCTACGATTTCTCTTTAAAATGTCTTCATGTTTCAGGGGCACCTGGGCGGCTCAGGCAGTTAAGTGGACGACTCTAGATTTCGGCTCAGGTCATGATCTCACAGTTCTTGACATTGAGCCCCAGGTTGGGCTCTGTGCTGAGTGTGGAGTCTGCTTGGGATTCTCTGTCTCCCTCTCTCTCCTTCTCTCTCCCTCTCTCTCTCCCTCCCTCTCTGCCCCTCCCCCGCTCGCACTCACCCTCTCTCTGTCTCTCAAAATAAATAAATAAAACTTAAAAAAAAATGTTTTCTTGTTCCGGCAATTCCTCCTACATGTTACCTGCATTCCCTGGGTTGTGACTGGTCTGGGCTTCAGTATCTGGCAAGACCCCTGCTCCTGTTCTCAGCACAGCCAGCTTGTGCGCCAAGCCCCAGTCATGTCACCTCTCCCCTCTGTCCCCTCCTCAAAGATGACCTGGGCTGGATTTGCCATCGTGAACACGATGGAAGGGGCTGTACCTCACAAGCCTGGAGTCAGCTCTCGGGGCCTGTGGGCGAGTGCCAGGGAGGGGCCCACGGGCCGGGTTAAAGGCCACTTGGGAGCCCCTGATGTGCCGTCCACACTCTGCCCTGTGCAAGAATCCCAACCAGACCATGGCAGCATCTCGTTTGGGCTTTCAGGCACATAGGTTCTTCATCATTGCCCTTGATGATAAGAAATATCTTTGCTCACAGCAGTATGACACAAACAGCTTCATGGTTATTTGTTGATTTACAAACTCCATAAATTACTTGTTCTGACAGTCTGTGAAATAAAATTCTTTGTCATTTCCTTGCTTCGTATAAGCTGCTGAAGTGAATTTGCTGGAAAGTTTCTTCCCCTCACATTCTAGGTAGTCACGCATCTGAAAGGGAAGTAGGCAAAGTATTTTTAACTGCTTTCACCACTGGTCAGATATTTCTATCATCTCTCCTCAGTAGGGCACCGAATTGGCTGATGACCACGTTCAAAAAAAGCTGTTCCTTATTCAGTATGGGTAGGGTGGCCCCCCAAACTTCCATCTGGAATAAACTTAAGACACACAACACATATTTACCCAACAGATACCTCCTTAAATGCTTTAGCCTTGTGTCTCTTTATTGCTAATCAGCTCTGAGACTAAGTCAGTCGAATTGTTTAACAAACTCATGGCACCTGCCAGCCTTGTTCCTCTTCAGGCAGTTCCTTGGCTAGTCTTTCCTTTTGCTCTTGCCTATAATTTTGAGAATCGGTTTAGGTTAAAAAAGAAAGAAAGAAAAACAATAGTCTCCTTGGAATTTTGATCCCTCTTTACAGATAGGGAAACTGAGATTCAGAAGGGTTACTTCACCTGAAGGCACACGACCAGTAAGAGGTACAGCAGAGGTTCAAACCCAGACAGTTGGACCCAAGCCCACGCTCGGCCACCACACCAGTCTAGGAAGAGAATTTGAGGAAGTGTGTGCAAAACCAAAGCAACCAAGGCCCGCCTGCCTGTGATTCCCCCTTAAACATCACCAGTATTACATAGACTCCTGCTTCGTGCGGTACTAGCGAAGGTTTTACTTGAGGGCATGGTGGTCCCTGGTCTTTTACAAGGAAAAAAAAAATCTTCCGTGTTCTTTGTAATGTCCTACTATTGACTGGAAGTCGAGGAAGGCAGCATTTCATTCCCTGCCTTTCCAAAGTCCACTATCTTCCTTTTCTTAGTGTTAAGTCAGCATAACAAAGGATTTGCAAAATACTTGACACGTACTAGATTGTAGAGACCTAGGGAAGAATCCTACTTCTTTTGGCCAGGTTGTCTGGAAGCTTTTAGTGGCTCATCTAGGGACAGTGAATAAAGCGCATGAATATTCAACATCGTCCTGTAACTGCTGCCACACTGTAAACCAGCGTACATCACTCCTCTTTATGTGGCTCCTAAAACTCAAGTGCATTGAAAGGGGGCTGCCAGCTTAATGCCTACTCATTAGAGAGAGACTGAGTGTGTTGGAACCAAGTGTGTCTTAAGGAGTTTGACAACCTGGAGATGTTTGTGGGAAAAGCCACCTGGGAAAGGTCAGAGACGTGACGCATCAATCAGTCCCCGCAGACCCTTGGCTTTGTGCCAGAGAGCAGGGCTTCTGGGGGGGTCGGGTGTCTCAGCTGACTCCAGAGAAATCAGGCCCAACGTTACTTTCCACTTCCCCCTACCAGAAACATATGGAAAGCATGCGGGAGTACCGTGTACCTTCCAGATCATCTAAGCAAGTGTAAATGTTCTAGAGGAACACACCTTATGTCTGTCCTGCTGCCCACGGCCATCTTCAAAACCGGTCTGGGTGACCAGAAGCAAGTCCCATTCCCCACTCTGAATATAGCTTGTGATTTTGAAGTCCACTGGAGGCTGCGCTCGTTTTTGCCTTTGGGGTCATCTCTGAGCTGCTCCGCAGAGCCCAAGAGAGCTCCCCAGCTCCCACCCCGGGAACAAAGCAGCCCAGGCAGGTGCACAAGAAAGAACTCGGAGATAAGACAGAGACCTATGATTAGTTACGGGCTGTGACAACCTTAGGCAAATCACCCAACCTGTGAGTCATCTCAGTTTCTTATTCTGAAGAATGGGATGATAATAATACTCTTCTCATTAGATTCATGGGAAGCTTAAAATGATATAATAGATGTGAAACTATTATGTAGATTTTTTGGTGTTATTAACAAAGACTGATCTCTCCACTGTTACTGTTGGAGGGTTTATGCTAAGTTTGGGCTGCTTCTAGAGAAGTTTGCAGTGAGATCCTGCTTCCAGGAGAACCAGGCTACTGTGCGTGACTGCCTCAGCTTTCTTCCTTTTGCCATCAGAGTATTTGAAACTCCTGCCTTCACGCTTGCCCTCAAAGGCTTTTTTTGCCACACTGTAAAGTCATATCATTATTCCATTTTGGGGTCGGAGACTGATTACCAGGCCGTGAGTCTGGCTGCTATTTGAGTTTCTTTCTGATTTTAGAACTGTGTGTGTGTGTGTGTGTGTGTGTGTGTGTGTGTCAGGGGTGTGGTGGGGGTGGTTCTCTTGCCTTCATACTTGGTCATTTGTGTTTACTGATTTTTCAAAGCCCATTCCTTGTCTACCTTCATTAAATCATTCCACATTTTTTTTTAAATTAAGCTCCCCGAGGGGCGCCTGGGTGGCTCAGCCAGTTAAGTGTCCGACTTCAGCTCAGGTCATGATCTTGTGGTTCATGAGTTCAAGCCCCACGTTGGGCTCTGTGCTGGCAGTGCGGAGCCTGCTTGGGATTCTCTCTCTCTGCCCCGCCCCTGCTTGTGCACTGCATCTCTCTCAATATAAGTAAATAAACTTTTTAAAAAAAATTAAGCTCCAGCTATGTGCCGATGACTGCTCCAGTCACTGGAGAGAAAATGATGATCTTCAGGAGAACCGTGTACTTGGGAGCAGTGACGGTGCAGTGGGGGAAGGGGGAAGAGCAGAGGGTGTCCTCCAGGGACACACTGGGACAGGTGCTTCGGCAGGCAGAGGCCACCCCAGGGGTATCCCTAACGTCACGCGGGCCAGCTTGCCAGAAGGGACGTTGGAGCAGGCAGGATCTGGAGGAAGAGAAGTGGGCGGGGGAGGGTGTTCAGGCAGAGGTGGCAGCAGGAGGGGACACCGGAAACACAGCCTCTGCTGTGATCACCAAAGACAGGAGCTCGCACAGCAGCCGAGCCGCAGGACTCGAGCCAGCTCGGCCACCTGTGAACCTGGCAGCCGTAGAAGCCGTGGAACCGCGGCCGGGCTGCTTACCCTCCCAGGACCTCGGTCCCCTCCTCTGTGCTAACAGTCCCAGCCTCACGGGGTGTTGGGGCAACGAAAGGAACTATTACTTTTAAGGGGCTGAAACCCGGCCTGACATAAGTAAGCGCCACGTGACTGCCGAATAAAAAGAAACCAACTCGTGTACAAAGTGTTTCATTGTAAGAGTCTATTTTAAGAGGGTTTTCTTTTCCCCCCCTGACTCTAAAAGCACGTCTTATATTTTTGTAACGTGTAACACTGGTTTGTGTTCTAGACACTTTCCTGGGTGGCGGACCTTGGTTCCCTCTGGAAATATTCTCCTGCGAGTATTTATTTGTCTGAATCAACGCAACCCCGCGCCATGGACCTCCTCGGGTTGCTGAAGTCTCAGTTCCTGTGCCACCTCGTCTTCTGTTACGTATTTATCGCCTCGGGGCTAATAATCAACACCGTTCAGCTCTTCACCCTCCTTCTCTGGCCAATTAACAAGCAGCTCTTCAGGAGGATCAACTGCAGACTGTCCTACTGCGTCTCCAGCCGTAAGAGTCTCGTTTATTCTGTTTGTATCCTCACCGCTGCGGGGTGTCGGAGACAGGGCTGGGAGCGGCTCCCCGGGCTTGCCCGGCGGCCCAAGCTGCTTTTGGTTCTTTTGTGTCCGTTCCTCTGTTTTAGGTTGGCAATGTCTGCTTTGTCCTCGCTCTTCAAAAGCTAATTTTTGACCGAGTGATGCCAATAGCCCACGGTGCAGCTCAACAGGCGCAGAACGGTCGCCTCTGGAAAGTAAATCTACATTCTGTCTGTGTTTTCATTTTCCTCCTCGGCGGCAACCAGTGTTAACGATTTCTTAGTTGCCCTTATGGAAATGGCATTATTTTGTGTACTGAGATCTTTACGGATTTATGGCTCTGATGTGTGTATGCAGGTGGGTCTGTGTGCATATGTTTGGATACATAATGTTTTTAACAGCGAAATGGCAATGTAACGTATTGTTCTTTTGCCCTGCATCTTTAACTTTTTATTTTGAGATAATTGTAGACGTACCTGGGGTTGTGAGAAATGACACAGAGAGCTCCCCTATACCCTCCAGGCAGTTGTCCCTAGTGAGAACTAACTTCTTGCATAACTACAGTATAACATCCCAACAAGAAAACCAAGAGTGACACAATCCACCAGCCTTATTTAGATTTCTCCGGTTTTATGGACACTGATTTGTGTGTTTGTGTGTCTGTGTTTGATTATACTCAGCTATTTTAGACGTGACTAATTCCACTGGCCCGAATTTCAAAATTGAAGTGAAAAGAAGTAAATCAGAATATTGGGAGTGCCTGGAGATGAGTTTTGTTGTTGATTGACCTTAAACCTGTACCTATTCTCAAGAGTACGGAAGGCAGTGTATCATTACCAATTATGTATATGGGTGTGAATATATTTAAAAATATGAGGGGCGCCTGGGTGGCGCAGTCGGTTAAGCGTCCGACTTCAGCCAGGTCACGATCTCGCGGTCCGTGAGTTCGAGCCCCGCGTCGGGCTCTGGGCTGATGGCTCAGAGCCTGGAGCCTGTTTCCGATTCTGTGTCTCCCTCTCTCTCTGCCCCTCCCCCGTTCATGCTCTGTCTCTCTCTGTCCCAAAAATAAATAAACGTTGAAAAAAAAATTAAAAAAAAAAAACATGAGCTCTTTCACATCAGGCAATTTAAAAATCTCAGCTATATTAGATGCACCAAGAGTCCAAAATTATTGGCATCTTCCTGAAACCCTTTAAATGAAGCAATTAAATGTGAATTTGAATCCAGACAATACAGGCTGCTTACAATTATCCAAATGGATTACTCCTGATCCAATCAGTTATTAATTTAAACCTCAACATACCGACTTGTGACAAGAAAATGATAGAAACATCCTTATCCGTGATTTCTTTCACCAACTCAGAACTTACAAATCTTTCTGATACTATTTCTGATAGGGTGTCAGTGCTAGACCCCTAAGTCTTTTATTAGTGTGTTTTATATAAATATGTCTTGAAGATATTCATAACATCCCAAAGGCAAGCTATAACTGCAAAAAAAAAAAGAGAGTCTTGAAGCCATTTGTCTATGGCATATTGGATGCGGTACCCGATGCCCCAGTACATAATGCAAGTCTCCGTGTCATACATTTTACTCTCACGTTGGTCTGTGGTACTTAGGGAACGGCTCTTCAGAGCACGGTGGCCGTAGTAAGAGATGTCTGAGCTGAATTGTAGCTGTTTGAGGAGAGAAGAGTTTGCATAGTCAAGAGAAGGCGATCACTGTCTGAGACGTACCTTATGATTTTAAGGTAAAATTTTAACTCCGGTAATCGGCATCTCTTTAAACAAAACTGAAATTTAACAAAGCAACGCTGATTGTGCTCTTCATCGAAACCTGTATTTATGTGATGCGCACATACCTGTGAGATACCAACATCTGTCAGTTTGCAAGCTGAAACCATGCCTGTTGGCACCGTCACAACCCCAACCAAGTGTCAAGCACGTGGTTCGGAATTGGGTTTCTCATTTGGAGTCAAGAAGAAAGAGGTAGAATTCGGGAGGTGAGTTCCCAAGAGTACTCGATTTTGCTTGTAGTAGGTGGGGGAGACACCCAAGGCTATGGCAGGATAAGGTCCAATTCTTCCGAGAGTGCTTTAGCCCACTTGTTTCTGGTGGAAATTAAGATGGGGGACAAATTCAGAAAGCAAGTGCATTTTTACCCATCACAAATTGATGGAGTGATTTTAGAATAATTCCAAGTGGAACTCAGGAACTAACCATCCAAGACAACTAGCATTTTCCCCACACAGAGTGTGATGGACAGACAGTCTCACTACAAGGCCTGGGAGTACATCCATCCACGGTGTCCCAGAGGAAAGCTTCTGCAGGCTCTGGACTGAATAGAAGCAGGGCCATTGTACAGCTATGTGAATAGAGAAGGGAAGGAGCAGCCGTGGCTCCTGGGGAAAGAGAACATGGTAGGAGAGAAGGGCAATGCATCCCGGGCCCGGCTTGGGGGCACCTCATTATAACGAGTTCCACGCAAAGCAGATTCCTCACCCCTGCTGCCCTGGCATGTGTTACACGGCAAAGCTACTCTCCTTCTCTTTCTCCTTTCACTTGTTCTAGCTGGTAGATGTCCTTATTCCCTGAGTGCTTCACAACCACAACAGAGGACGTGTAACACACAGACCGTGGGTCGTTGAAGGTCACGGGCTACGGTCCGTGGGTTCCTCGGCAGCTTGGAGTAGGAGACGGTCAGGTTCCTTCTGTTGGCTTCACCCTCCTCCTCTTCTCTCCAAGTTGAGATGAAAACTGTCTGTGGGGTTTGATTGTGCCTTCTGGCATATGAATCAGTCCGAAGCTTAGAAAATCGGCAGCAGCCATCCCTGGCCACTGATATTTTAAGAAAAAAGGCAGAATAAATTGTCTCCTGGAGACTCAGGCCCCCTCCCTCACCCTGTTCACTTTACCAACAGGGCTGTGTCATCATCCCTTTTTCTTTAAATGTTTGTTAAGAGCTTGGTGTTGTGCCAGGTAAATCCGAAGTAATCCGCAGCCCTGGTGTGGGGAAACGCACGTGCCAAAGGCCACACGGATGTGAATGACAAGTAGAGACGAAATGCAGCAAAGACAGTGTGGTTACTGGCAAGACACACGGTGCAGAGAATTTCAGTCTAGTGGCCAGGACTGACATCATGAATAACAATTTGAAGGCATGTTTAATCTAGATGGCTGGGTTTGGGAGGGTTGTTGTATCTCACTTGCCCCTAGATTTGCCAGCACGAAAGGCTAAGACAGGCAGGCAGCTGAGTGGGGACGGGCAGGGTGGAGTCAGCTTCTGCAAGGAGAGAAGCAGGAAGAAAGTGACAAGATGCGAGGCAAGGAGTAGAATTGAATTACCTTTCCATTGCACAGGATGTGCCTTTTAATATCCAGGGAAAGGTAGCCAAGATTGGCTGGCTTGTTTTTCTTCCCTTCTGACACTGCAGGTTTAAAAACAACCACCACCACCACCACCACAACAAAAAAACCCAAAGATTAAAAGAACCTGTTAATGGCAGAGTTTTTAAGAGGGGGTAGGGCAGGGGAGGACTACAGATGACTTAATGTTTCAGCAAGGGAAGGACTCTTGGTGAGCCCAAAGCAAAATGGAGACACCCCTGTTCCCTCTCCCCCACCCCGCACCCCCCCCCCCAGCCCCGGGGCCTCGCTGCCAAATTCCCTGCTGCTCCTCACTAGCCCTGTGCAGTTGCAATGCCATTTAGTTCCTCCGGACTGAGGCGCCCACGGTCACGATGCCTGCCTGACGCACAGCTCCAGGGCCAAGGCCGCACGGTGGCGAGGGGGCAGCCAGCATCTACGGTGCCAAGATGTACAAGAGAACGTCCTACCTTCCTGCTTACAGCCTGACTCTTCACTTCTCCCACGGTGGCACTTAACTCCTTGGATAGGTAACTCCAAAACACGAACTACATTTGAAGAAAAGGAATGGGGTGGAATTGACCAAGATTCCAAGATTTTTCTAGTTAAGGGTTTAGATTTTTGTTTTGCCCTTGGGAAGATGTTCCCTCCTGTCTTTAGCACCCCTGCTGCTCCCCTGACCTGGTTGATGGCCACCTAATCAGTAGTAGGCAGTGGTTGAGCATGACGAGAGAAGCGAGCTTCCGGTCACCACCTACATGTGTCCTGCCTTGGAACAGATGCTGGTTTTCCTGCTGTCATAATAATACACATTGGCAACGGACTCTGGGGTGTGTACGTCACTTCGGAGTTGTGACCTGAGAAGAGGGCTCGGCAGTCTGGTGAGCTTGGCAGAAGTCAGTCTGTGATCCTCTCTGGAAGGGTCAGGGCTCAGGAACTTTTCAGAACAGCCTCAACAAAGGCACGCGCCCGCGGGCAGGGTGGACGCTCTGAGACGCCCACGAAGCTGTGTGTCCCCGAGGCATTCGATTCCGGGGGTGCGTGTGAATCGAAGACCATGGGGAGAGGGAGGTAGCCCCATCCCCCTGAGACAGAGACCAGATTCTTCCCCCAGCCAGCACGCGTCATGGGTGCGAGAGCGACCCAGCAAAGAAGGGGCCGCTGTAACCTTTTCCGACATGACCTTGGGAGAAACGATACGTCCTGTGAACCTGGCAGCTGGCTGGTCCATGTCTCTCTCCCCAGCCTGGGTGAGGGCAGGGCTGAGTTTCTCATTTCAGTCCAAACTGATTTCTCACTCTTCAGTGCTGGAGAGGTTTGACCCCTTCACTTGCCGCAGTGGTCTCTCCTCCAGGATGTCAGAGAGGCTCTTTGTCAGATAATCCCAAAGCTCCTAGTCTTGACCCTGCACACGCTGTCTTGGCTCCTGCTGAAATGTGGGTCTGGGGGGGACCTGCCAGTACCTCCGCTGGGAGCCACGACCCGAAACCTGGGTGTTGTCATCACAGGTCTCCGGCTGCATCCTTAGCGGGTGCCAGGCGGTGAGCACCTCCCCGGAGGGCACAGATGCCGGGCTGTAGATGGACAGAAGCAGAAAAGCCTACAGTTGGCGCTCTCTCCTTTGCTACAGCTCTGTGATCGGATGGTGGCTTCGATGAGTGGTCAGTGAAGGGATTCTGAGGACTCATGATAGGTGCCTCAGCGCTGCCCCTATGGATTAGCATTCTAGAAGGCAAAGCCTAGCTCCCTGAGGGACCCTCAGCTCTCTATGGGACCCCTTCCTCTCTGCGCTCTGTCACCCGCTGGCACCCTTTGTGTCCCCTGAAGTGCATTGGTCTCCCCACCCCCAGCTTTACCGAGCAAACGCTGCTGGCTTCACCTGGAGTCACCCTCTGATGGCTTGACCTGGGAGATTCCTCAACGTCCACGGTGATGTTGAACGAGTGCTTTCAGGAACCGGCAAAGAGCGTCCTCCTCCTCCTAATCCCCCCTTCTAAGGAGTATACCTCTGTGTCGACCCAGGCGATGACGGCAGAATCCAAAGACAAGATCCATGACATGAGAAGGATCAAGCAACAGAGATCCTATGCCACGTAGCATTTTGGGTTTTTTTCTGGTGATTTATTCAACAAGTATTGAGCACCTATCATGTGCTGGGCACTGTGGTCCCGGGGACATAGTGGTGAGATAGGAAGCTCTGCCCCCAGGGAGCTTCCAGTCTGGTCTTCTAAAGGTCTCATCATAACATCTTACAAAGGCATCTTTAATGCGTCCTGCCTGCCACATGCCACAGCCGTCATTGTTCCCGGGCCCAAACCTTCCCGTTTGTCCCAGGACTGGGCGAAGCAGACCTCCTCCATTTTCTCCTCACTTAGTAAGGCCTCTTGGATAGCACAAACAGAAAACCATACCAGGTTAGCAAGTTAGCATTCCTACAGGAATATAGCCGAAGCGATCCAGAAATTGACTGAGGTTAGATCTCATTTAAAATTCCTTACAGAGCAAAAGAACTGGAGTGTCTGAATTTAAACGACGCCAGAATGATGCACAGGAGAAAAGTAAGGGCATGCTGGCACGTATAGGGTGAGCGGAACAAACCTCAGGTCCGCCCCTTTATTCTGCGGACTTCTGCCCAGCTAATAGGACAAGAGCACCTATTGTTCTAACACTGCTCTGAGTCCTTAGGCACAGAGAGGTTAAGCAGTTTGCCCAGGGTAACCCAGGAAGCGGAGAAACCGTGATTATATCCAGGAAGCCTCAGCGCAGAACTTCTCTGCCGGGCTACCAGTGTGGCCTTGGGGCTGAGGACCAGGCTTCTGGGCTGAGGCCAAATGTCCAAGTGGTGATTGTAGTACATGACGTTCCGCAGGGCCGTGGAAAAAGGAAAAGGGAAATCATAATGGGTAGTTATTTTCATTTCTAATCATTGCTATCACTGCGGTCTGTGTGTTGACTGTGTATTAGGCAATTAGGCATCATGCTAAAACTTTTATATCCTTTACCTTGTTTGAGGCTATAATCCCTCTTTTGAGGGATTTTGAGGCAATCCCCCATTTTGTGGCTCAGTTAACTGAGGCTCCGAGAGGTCAGGTGACTTGTCTAAGGTCAGACAGTTAGTAAGTAGGAGAGCTGAGGTCCCAAAATGCATTTTATTCCTACCGTATTTTGAAACAAACATAGATAGTGTGTGATAAGACTTCTTATTTTAACACCCATGGCTAATGTCAAACAAACATCTGCTAAGATCCACCCTGGGCATGTTAATTCACAGTCTTGGCCCCAGGTGACCCTACAGGATGCCTGTCCCTGCTCAGCAGGTGCTCTGGTCGGTTGCCCTGAGAGAGATCCAGTCTCATGAGGAAGGCATGAGGACACAAGCCATTGTGGAGCGTGACAGAAAAGCTAACGTGGAGGAACTCAGGGAACAGAGGAAGGGACAGCCCATCCCGTGAGAGGGTAGAGTCGTGTTCTACTGAAACATGTCACTAGCCCGGTGTTATGGAATGAGGAGGATTTGCAGTGTGTTAGCAAGAAGAGGAAGGATGGTCTGGCCTGAGGAAAAGGCATATTTTAGCGTCTCCAAGGGACAAATGGGTTTCTTCAGGCCGTCGGCCATCAAAAGGAGGGGGTCCTACCAAATCCCATCAAGAACCTTCCTGTGTCAGGAGACTGGAGCCAACTGCAGCCCCCTAGGCCAGGAGGACAGCAAAGACATGTGTGCAGAGTGGGCTCAAAGCTCCTGGTCTCCTAGATGAACCCCAAGTGTTTGTCCTCGGGAATTCCAAGCGTTATGAACATCAGTTCACGTCAGGATTTATTTCTGTTTTGCTCTAAGCAGCATTGTTCGAAATGTGCCTTGAGAAACTGTTAATTTGGTTTCTTCTTCTTCTTTTTTTTTTTTTTTTTTTTTGAAAAATCTGTTCACACATAATCTTTTATAGAAAGATACCCAGCTGGGTCTTTATTTCTTTGAACCATCTTATACCCTAAGTATAATATTAAGTAAAAATAGCACGATGCAAAACTGTACAATATAATACCAACCTCATAAATATAGACTGGACATAAATTCATCAGAGTGCCATTTTTAGGAATTATAATTAGAAATTTTTTTAATTGCCTTTGTATTTTCCGAATGTCTTCTATCTCATACGTGGAGCATGTCTTCTAAGGTGAAAGAAACCAAACAAAATAAAAACCCAAACACCAGAAAGAACTAAATAGAGAGAGTGGCTTATGGAAGGCAGTCGAGGGGGGAAATAATAAGTGAGCCCTTTGTGTGGTAAGGCTGGATATAGGCTGGGTGTGGCGAAAGTCACGGAGACCCGGGTGACGATTTTCGGGCCCTACCTTCCCGGGATCGCATACAGCACGGTGAACCCCATCACAAATACTGCAGTGATTCAGTAGAAAGGAAGTGAGAGGGACATGTGGCCCCAGAACCGCGTGTTCAGGTTATGGGTTGAGCTGCATCCGCCTCCCCGGAGGTTGCGAAGTCCTAGCCACCCGTGACTGTGAATGTGGCTTTATTAAGAAACAGGGTCTTTGTCGATCATCGAATTAGGAAGCGTTCAGTGGAGTGGACCCTAAGCCACTAGCACTGTGTCCTTATAAAAAGGGACAATTGGGACACCGTGACAGATGTGCACTGAGCAAACACGGGGAGACACATGGGGAGACCCGAGGCGGGAGAGGCCTGGAGCAGATTCTCTCCAGCAGCTTCAGTGACAACCAACCTGCCTACACCTTGATGTGGGGCTTGTGGCCTCCAGAACTGGCACCGTATTTCTGGTTTTGAGCGCCTCGGTTGGGGATAGTTTGTTATAGCGGCCCCAGCAAACCAGCACACTTTCCTTTTCTAAGTCCTTTTCCTTCCGCCGTGGCTGTGAAACACAAAGTAAAGCCCAATCCATGGGCACCAGTAAGTGTGGACACTGCGTTTATTTCGCCTTCTTCCCCCTCGCCCGGCTTCCGCCCACCCTGGCTTGTTTTACTGGAAGCACGAGAAACAGGTCATGCAGCTAGCCTTGTCCTCGCTTGTGGACCAAGCCAAGGACTCCCTTAAAGTCAGGGATCTCGGTGAAGTGGGGCTGGTGACACGGCACGCAGACGGCGACGCGCTGGCCCGGAGGAGGCAGTCCGGCTCGGGTCCAGCCATGATTGGCATGTGGATCTTCCAGTGGACAGAGATGGCTTGCATGCTTCTTTCATTCTTTATTTCTTCTATTTGCAACTGGCGTTTATTTTTATCACTTTAAGTACACTATTCAAGTCCAGATCTGCTTTGGCTAACCACCAAAAGCAATCTGCCTGGGAAAAATAGAATTAAATGGTTCTTCAACCCTGGAGAAAGGTCTCAGAAGTGTCAAGGAAAGGGAATCGCTTACATATAATGCAATACTTGAGTCTGTCTGAGTAATAACCTCTCTGCCACAAAGGAGGTAGCGAATCTTTTCTTCCCCTACTTGCCTTGCATAAAGAAGTCATAGCAGATGAAGCAATCTCAGCGAGGCAGTCTGTTCTGGCCTCCATGTGCCTGGATTTTGTATTCTCAAGTATCAAGGACGGCATCTGCCCAGCATCGTTCAGATACGATGTCGTCTCTTCGTGATCAGTGTTACGCTCCGTGCACCTCCCGACGAGACCGTTAGCGCAGAAGTGGCCTTTTTACTTTGCTGACCTTTATCACGCAAAGCTTGTTACAAAATTAGTTCTTTGTACCGCCACCTTTTTGGGGTTTTCTTCGGGGCGAAGAGGTATTGGGGTTGAGATCTAACGACAGAAGTATGTTACTAGCTCAGTCCCCTCAAGAAATAGCTCAGCCCCGTGCTTCGTGTTCCTGGCGATTGCAAGCACATTAAATAGCCAACTGGTCGTATCTTTTGTAACTGATTCAGTGAAAGGAGCATGTTAAGTGACACCGGACTTGTAAAAAAGTTTTTAAAGAGCAATGTAACTGTAGAGCATATGCCACGTTCAACTTGAGTCACATCCGTTTCCGTATCTTAAATATATGTGTGTGTGTGCATATATGTTTCACACACAGTAGAGGGATATATATTATATATAATATATAGAATCCTTTGTATAAGAAATTACTTTACATTTTATTTTTTTTAGTTTATTTATTTTGAGAGAGAGAGAGAGACAGCATGAGTGGGGGAGGGGTAGAGAGAGAGGGAGAGAGAGAGAAACCCAAGCAGGCTCTGCATTGTCAGCACAGAGTCCGACGTGGGGTTCGAACTCACGAAACTGCTAGACCGTGACCTGAGCCAAAACCAAGAGTCAGACGTGCTTAACCAACCGAGCCACCCAGCTGCCCCTGGAAATTATATGTTAGATAGGGAGACTGAGTGCTCCAAATTTCAAATAGGGGTAGTAAAAAGACAGCAAAATTAGGAATACTTATGTGATATTGAATTGTATGAGCAGACGCTTGACTTGGAGCAAGGTGTCTTAGCTGTTGATGTGGTTTATAAATAAATTAATTCTCAGCCAAGGTTGACATTTGTTTTTGCAAGCATTAAGTTTCACTTGCGACTTAAGTTACAACTTTCAAATTAGGTTATAAGTTGGACTTGGGTGTCTCATAACTTCAGAAGATGATGGGGTGTGGGTATTCTCCAGGAGGTAAACAAGAGAAGCCATTAGGGTCTAGAAAGAAATTTCTGTTTCTAATTTATGTTTCTTTGATCGTATATTCACGGATAAGATAAAAGACATTTAAAATATTTTATATAAAACATCAATTGTTTTATACATAACAATTTACATGTGCTAATAGTGCATATTTAATTTCTTTTGCTGAACCAATCAAAAGCATTTGGAGACCACTGCCTTAGCGTGTGGATTTGGGTACGAGCATACTGACGATAGAATTTAAGTGACACAGAGTTTGAGGCAAGGAAGAAACAGGCTTCGTAGACATGAGTTCCAGAGAAACGGAAAGACTAATGGCAAAAAGTATTTCCCTGTTTTCCTCTATTTCAGTTTATCTTGGGTCCAGATGGGAGACAAGGCATTTTCAAACAGTTTGAGGCATCCTTTCTCAGGCTCTTTCCCGGGTCTTCAGAAAGGAGGGGAGCTATCAGATTAAAAGTATTCCCTCGCCTCCGCATTTTGTTTTGGAGAAAAATAATGATTTTTTCGGTGTTTTATCATAATGTTTTAAAATACATAGTTGGCCACTGTCCATCTCAGTGGCATCCCGTGGGAGGCATGGAGTAGAGTGGGTCTTCTCTCTCATTCTCGGGCTGCCTTCGCGGTCCCCATGCAGCTGTTTCGGGGTAGATTTATTTGGATGTATTGTGTCTAGGGCTGTGGGGCAGGGGTGGGGGGTGTCCTGCTCTGGTGTTCCCGGAAGGAGACTGCAGTTGGAGCCTGGCGTCCTGGTTTCCTGTGCACTGGCCTAACCAGCTTGGTGACTGGGCCTTGTTTTTCCATGCGCAAAATGAGGGAAATAAAATTTAACACGCTATAAAAATGTAAGGTGAAGGTATTCTTGCTGTTACTATGCACTTAGTCAGCAGGTGTGGGCCAGATGGGCTTGAGTATGCCCTACGAGGAGCTCTGGGAACCTGGGACGGGGGAGGAGGGAGTGGTTGGGAAGGTGGAGGAACCTGGGAAGGGAGACCGGCCTGGGAGGCGCCATAGCTGTGTCAATACTAGCAGGACATTACGTGGAGAAGGGACCACCGATGTAGCCCATAGCCTGGGAAGGAAGGAGACGGGCATGCGGAAGAAGCCACCCAGACACATCTGTAATGGCGGAGACTGGGGGCAGCAAGGCGGTTTAGGAAACGGGGAGCCCATCCCCTGGATTCTGAGGAGACCGGGAGAACTTCCTTTGCGGGGAATGTGTTACAGGGCCTTCTTCAAACCACCTGTCTGCGTGGAAAACTTCCGAATCCCTTCAACGACCTTCCGAATCCCTTCCAACATTAAGAATCTGAGTCAGGAACGTTCATGGGGAAACAGGGCTGCAGGGTGCCTGCCACATCCTGGGTGCTGAGGAGAGAGTGTTGGAGGCTTTCTGCTGAGGTAACCCTCAGAGCTCAACAAACGATTACAAGAATACGGGGACTTGCTTCAGAAGAAGTAGGCGTGGGACAGATGAAGAGATGACTGAGGTATAAGTCATGTTTCCCTGCTAAGGGAGGGAGAGGCTGGCATGGCCTCCATTAGATGGGCAGAGGGAGGCACTTAACAAATTATGTTAAGACGATAGAATCAAATACTTTTGGTAAGAAAAATAACGTTTTGAACTGGCCAGAAGGTTAGAAAGGAGAGGCCTCCTTTGGTGACTGCTTCGCCTAACCATGGCTCCAGGAGCGAGGTGATGGGCGTGGGGGAGGGGAGGGTTCCCACATCAATAGGGCCCTCCCCCCACCTGCCTCTTCCTTCCCTATGGGTTCCATTCACTCCTGTGGAGGGTCTTGAGGGCGACCAGCCTTCCGGGTTTGCCTCCAAGGGGCAGGATCCCCAGGATGTGGGATTTCCAGCTTTACCATCCCGACAGCCCCAGGTACACTGACAAGTTCATCTCCTTAACTTGGGTTCAGGCACAGCCACCCAGGCCTAAACCCATCTCCAGAACTAAGGAAACAAGCTAATGTTCACTGTCTGCTCCTTGTGGGTGACCTTGGGCCAAGGACAAGAAATATTATGGTTGTGTGCACGCCCACGCATTAATTTTTTACTGAACCTGCCTTTTATCATATGAATTCGCCGCTTTTCATTTCAAAAGGAGTACCTTTTGACAGACACTCTAACGTGACATTTTATTTTGAACGTCCTGACGGCTAATCATCTGGGTTTTGTAAACATGGCCTTCACGCGTATTGCTTTATAAAGGAGCTGTGTAAATTCAGCAGTAATTTTTTTTTTTAATGTGAGGTTTTTGTTTAGAGGGCGACTATGCCTGGCTGACATTGCCTTGGAGGTCATTGTCATGCTATTCTCATAACTGTTTCGGCCAAGGCTGGACTAGATCGGACAGTTCCTGGCTGAGATGTGCAAGTGGAAAAAATCTTCCACGTCATTGCATCAAAATAATGTGTGAGGTGCTTACGATTATTTTCTTGGACTAAAAGGGGGGATTACCACATTCAAGGAATAAGGTGATGCCTTCCAGCCAAGGTCCTGGCTGGTGTGCAGTGAAGGCCAGTGGTTAGTATGTGACTCAGCACCTGAAGTCTTAATTTGGCAACTCTGACTCAGTCCCGCCATTTGGGAAGCCCATGCTGGCTCCTACCCTCAAACCATGACTCAAAAGATGAGTCCCTCTCTTTCCTAGGATTCCCGGGCGCTTGTCTCTGCCTTGACCTCCCTCATTGCTGTAGGGAATGTGAACTTCCTGGGGGCAGTGAGGCTTGATTGTCCATCCTCCCCGTGGGGCCGGCAGCCAGCACCCCCCTGTCACAGAGCAAGAGCGCTCTCTGTGAAGGTCATGTGGATAAGCCAGGGGACGCCCCACCCCAGTCCTAGAGTGAGCCACTGTGCACAGGGACCACCCCGCTTGACCCTGAAGGCATTTTATGTAGCCCCCAGGTGTGGGTGATTGGAATACTCGGATGCACTGGCTGCATTTCAGTGTTCTCAAGTCATAATTATTGAATGAGCCCAAGGCTGTTTATTATTGGGTACTGGTCTAGTTGCACCGTGAAACTAAGTATTACACACAGGAGGGAACAGAAGACTATGTTACTCATTCCAAAGTAATATGGGAGAGACCTGAGTCTTGTAGGATTTTAGTTAGTAGAGTCTGGACTAGTCAGGGAAGGCTCTAGAAAGGGAATGATGTCAGCCGGACCTCGGAGAATGGGAACCCGGGGTGAGGAGAGGGACAGAGGACCCGTGCACCAGGACTCTCAGTTGCGTGGGGCTGACGCCCAGCTGGGCTGAAGGACCCGTCGGGACTTTACCAGCTCACGATAGCAAACTACAGGGAGGGTGGCCCGGATCGGCGTCCGCCGGCCACAGCAGCCAGGAGGCTGACAGACTAGCTCACTTAGCTTCTCTGTGCTGGTGGCCCTGCTTCTTCGCACGTGGGGTTTCTTCACCCAGCACGGCTTCCCGAAGTTCCAAACTCTCATTCTCCTCACTTCTGCTACCAAGGAGGAAAGGGGTCCCCCGCCTCCTCCCCCCACGTCCCCATCACTTCTGCTACCGAGAAGGAAAGGGGACCCCCCACCCCCCCAGCTCCAGTGCCTGGCCCAGGCTGAGTCACGAGCCCATCATCCCTATAACCAGCAGAGCACAGGGTCACCAGAGCGAGCTGCTAAATCAGCAGTTTTCCAAGTCAATTAACCACAGCCGTCACAAACTCACAATATATTACATTATAAAACAAAGGTAATAAGTATTCCAGACTTGTCACTCCCTAGTTAATTTGTTGCATTTTACTATTACCTCGTCTCTTCTGGAGGTTATTTACATCAGCCCTATACATACGGTAAAAATGCTATATAACTCCGCATTCAATCGTTACAAATTGGCAGTTTGACATTAACCGCAGTGGGAAGATTTACACCGTGGAAGTCGGCAAAGCCATAAATTGAGGCTTCCCCCCCCCCCCCCGCCCCTGCCCCTGCCCCCGCCCCCGCCCCTGGAGAGCTGGTTGTTAAACATTTCCCAGCACACCGCTGTCTGCACTGTCACTCTGGACAGGGAAGATTACCGAAGTGACCTTGTCCAGGTCACATGCCCGCCACTGAAGGGTATGCTTCTATTTCTCAAAGAAAGGAGGACCCAGCTGGTCAAAGACACCAGACAGCACAGGGCGCATCTAGCGATGGACGAGTAGACATTCAGAGGCCTACGTAGGTATCACCGCAGCACAGGCTCTGGACCAAGAGGTGAGCAGGGAGGGGAACCAAAATGACAAAGCATCCTGAAGCCCAACCACCATCTCGTGGGGGCCGCGCAGGGAGCAGGCAGTGCCAGCCATGCGGAGAGCTGCGCTGAGTGCCCCGGGATAGCCCCTGGCCACGGAGCCTCCTGGCTGGGCTGGAAGGGAGGCTGTTGGCTGCACCCTTTCATTCTGTTCCAAGGCTGTGGGCCGTTTCTCACTGGAAATCTCCATGTGCCAAGTAGAGCAGATGTCCCTGCCAGGCCGCTGCTTTCACCAGGACAGTTTGGATGCTCGTAAATAGGTGATTACTCACGTACAATGTATATCTCTAAGCAGAAAGGAACAGATGATAGCCCTCTATCTCCCCACTAGAGGCGGGGCTCATGAGAGAGAAGGTAAGATGCAGTCAAGCGCCTTCACGTTGGGTCGGCACACGCATGCTTGGCCCTCCAGGTAGATGCAGGGAAAGGCTTCCATGTTGTGGGCATCGTTGCAATGAGCTTTGAACAGAGGCCCCCGCCCCCGCCCTCCCCCAGCACATCCTCCACCTGACACCCGATTCATTTTTGAAAAGCACACGCAAACAATGGAATGCCTTCCATTCATTTCAGTAAACATTTATCGAGCGCCTACTGTTAGCACATCGCAGGCATTGTGCTCTAGGTGCTGGGCGCCCACAGATGACTGGGATCCAGGTTCTGACCTGAGGGGCCTCGTGCCCCCCACCTCCACCCTCCGCTGCGTCCCCCTGCCTCGGCTTCCCAGCAAAAGGACCGCGTTTCCCTCGGCACTCCTGTCTCTGTGCATCTCCACACCTGCACCTGCCCTGGTCTCTCCCCCGGCGTGCCTCCTTGTTGATCTGCTCATCATTCAGAAATGTTGTGAGTCAGCCCAGAGCCATGCTGTGCCCAAAAGGAAATCCTGATGGGAAAGTCTGGGAGCAAAGCGCAAGTGCATCATGGGGGCAGTATCAGCAGGTGGGAGATGAGGCCAAATGCAGAAGGGAAGCCCACGCTCGGGGAGGGGAGGAAGTCAAGGCAGGGGATGGAATCACTCAGGAAATTACCTTAAAAGAGAGAGTTGGGGTACCAGATGCTGCCCGAGCATTTTTGGAGCTTCGATGAGTAGCGCAAAGCAGGTGCGTGGGGAGGGAGGGGGTGCGTGGGGAGGGAGGGGGTGCGTGGAAACCCTTTGTGCGGATGGAACAGCCCGAGAGAGTTCACGAAGGCAGGGGTACAGGTCGTCTGCCCTCCTGATGCAAGAGGGTTGCGAATTTCACAGGGTCCCCTGAGGACAGAGAGGCTGGCAACGAGGTGGCCTCTCTGCCTCGCAGCTTTCTTCCAGGAGCCCTGAGAGCCTCCAGTTTTGTTTCCCTCATCCGTTAGTTTATTCTCAGCCCAGCCCACGACCCCAGCATGGTGTCGGGACTCTTTGAACCAGGCATCAGCATCTAGTCTTTGGGTGGAGGTGTCTTACCGTCCCTCCTTCGTCAGATGCGAAGCAGCCTTGTCAGATCTGGAGGCCCGCGAGCTCTTGGTGGCCTCGCGCATCTGGCTTTAGTTGAATGTCATTTTCGGTTTGTTTTCTGTAATCCCTGTCAACAGGACTTGGAGCAGCAGAGAGAGGCAAGCTTGTCTGAACTGCAACAGGTCCCCAGCTCTGGGGGCAGGGGAAGGTTGACAGCCCTTCGTGGAAGGGTACGTGCCACAGTCTTTCCTGCAGACATACATCAGCTCGATTGTCTCCTCCGTCCAATTTGGTGTGCATTGAGGGTAATGCTGTGTCAGTAGTAAAGGAGTGGGTACATGCACCTACAAAGGGGATGTTGTAGGGGTTCCCGGGTGGCTCAGTTAGCTAAGTGTCCGACTCTCGAGTTCCAGCCCAGGTCATGATCTCACGGTTCATGAGTTTGAGCCCCGCATCAGGCTCTGTGCTGACAGCACGGAGCCTGCTTGGGATTCTCTTTCTCTCTGTCCCTCTCTCTCTGTCCCTCCCTTGCTTGCTCTCTCTCTCTCTCTCTCTCTCTCTCTCAAAATAAATAAACTTAAAGAAAAGGGACGTTATAGTAGATTGGTGTTGAGACTTTCAGAGTTTGAGCCACCAATAGGAACCTCGGGATTTTTGTTGTTGAGGTGGATGAGAGCTTTCTAGTGGGTGGTTCAAGCGATGGGCCTCTTCTCTCTGGCAAACATCTCTGTATCTCATGTGTGTGCTTGACTCCAGGACATAAAAGACTAGGATGTTTAAGGTTCACAAAGAACTTAATATGGGTTAAAATCCAGTTTCTGCCTATGTCTCTCTGTGCCAGAAAGACATACCCGGGAGAAGCACTCATGCAACGGAACCGGAATATTTCTGCGTGAGTCGCGGGAACCAGCCCGGGCTGAGTCACGGTCATTGGGTCTTTTTTTTTTTTTTTTTAATTTTTTTAACGTTTATTTATTTTTGAGACAGAGAGAGACACAGCACGAACAGGGGAGGGTCAGAAAGAGAGGGAGACACAGAATCTGAAACAGGATCCAGGCTCTGAGCCGTCAGCACAGAGCCTGACGCGGGGCTCGAACTCACGGACCGCGAGATCATGACCTGAGCCGAAGTTGGACCCGTAACCGACTGAGCCACCCAGGTGCCCCATCATTGGATCTTTATATCATGCAGATTCAGGAGTGTGCAAAGTAGCAGAGAAGGGAGGAGCTGTAACGCCCAGGAGCTGGAGATCCAGCACAAGTCTGCCCACTGGGCCGGGCAGACATTTCAACCCCTGTGTATACGGGAACTCACGTCTGGCAAGTCATGTTCGAAGCCAGCAACCGATGAGAAATGCAAAGCTTAGGCATAGGTAGAGGTGGCCTCCTGAGTTAAATAGGATCAGCCTGTCATGTCCAATCGTGAAGACTCTTTTAATATTAGTATTCAACTTGTATTGAGGTCTGTAGAAGAGAGAAGTGTCTGCAGATATTCCCTTTGGGGGATTTAAAGTCAGTATTGAAAATACTAGAGAGAGGCCATAGCTGTAGCCTCTCTAAAGGAACGACTGTTACTGTGAAGCTGGATGTGAACCGACTTGTGGAGGCTGCAGTTAGCTGGCCCAGTTGCCTTTATCCCAGGCCTGTCTAAGGAAGCTGGCACAACAGGTTTGGGAGCCTCCAAAAGCATAGTTTTGAGAGACACCCAACTTGCAGCCCAACCCCATACGGTCCTCTTGCAGGCGCGTTCCCGGGGAGGACTCTGAGGGCTGAGTGCAGGCACCAGGCACCTCCCTGCTGGCCTGAGAGTTGAATGGTCTTTGGCAGCTCCTCCGAGGCAGGGGTAGCCGGAAATGGTGCCGATGGACTTCTTCCGGTGCATAAATAGGGAAACAGAGCGAACCAGAGAAGTGACTCCCTCCCTTATTCGGTTCCCCTCAGGCAGATGCCCAATGAGCTCCAGGACCCAGGCCGGCCAGGCTGGTTCGGTTTCTGCCTCCGAGAGACTGCTCTGAGGCCCCAGGGTTGACTTATCCCGGACCCTCAGCTAATCTGGCCTCAGCTAGGCTCCGGGCTTCTGCCTGTTTCTTTCCGTCCCAGCTGTCACCTGGGGATTTGGACACGTCCCTCACCTTGTTCTGCCTCCTGGCAGTTGGGTTCTTCAGCACATCCTTGTCTGGTCTCCAACTCTTCACCTGTATTTGTGCCTTGACTGGCCTCCTTGATCCGCTCAACAGACCTTTGTTGAGCACCTGCTTCTGCGGCCCACCGTCCGGGAGCCGGGCAGACCACTGAGGACACCTTCCCTCTCGCTTGGGGCTTCCGTCCCCGTGCGCATGGCTGCTGACCCTCCGGGAGTCGACTAGCCTCTGACGCAGGGTCCTGCTACTTGTGAGCCCCCCAAACCCCGCTCTCCAGCCCCACCCCGCCCACTTGCAGGTCTATAAATTGCAGGTCTCTCCTGGCCCGTGCCTTCAGATGCCCCCCTGTCCCGCTGGTCCCAGCTCCTCAGCGTGTGTCAGACCGGGTGTAGACTATCAAGGCTGGTAATAAAGGAACAGAAAAATTCCCTCATCTTTCTGCCTTTGTTAAAATCATTAACATATTTGGGGCGCCTGGGTGGCCAGTCAGGTAAGCGTCCGACCCCGGCTCAGGTGGTGATGTCACCGATCACGCGTTTGAGCCCGCATTAGGCTCCACGCTGAAGGCTCAGAACCTGGAGCCTGCTCCTGTGTCTTCCCCCCTCTCTCCGCCCCTCCTCCGCTCTCACTCTCTCTCAAAAAATAAATTACCACGGGGCGCCTGGGTGGCGCAGTCGGTTAAGCGTCCGACTTCAGCCAGGTCACGATCTCGCGGTCCGGGAGTTCGAGCCCCGCGTCAGGCTCTGGGCTGATGGCTCAGAGCCTGGAGCCTGTTTCCGATTCTGTGTCTCCCTCTCTCTCTGCCCCTCCCCCGTTCATGCTCTGTCTCTCTCTGTCCCAAAAATAAATAAACGTTGAAAAAAAAATTAAAAAAAAAATTACCTTAAAAAAATTTTTTTAAGTCATTAATATATTTTATAGCTAAATTCGTGCAAACTTTTCTAGGGGCTTGGCAACGTTTCCCTCGTAAATGAGCGGTGTTTAAGCGCATCGATCCAGCCGGGTGCCACGTGCTGGATCACCAGCCGTGGGAGACGGTGATGTGAGCTCTTGGATGAACTCAAGCGCAGTAGAGGAGCAAACAGTCACCTCTGGGCCATCACCTCTGGGCGAGGCTCGGGGTTTCTGATTGTGCCTTTCTGCTGAGCTGTTCTCCAGAGGGAGACAGTGCCATCCACACGTCAGATTTCCACCCCCCTGGGGATTGCATCTCAGGAAAGCACCGCTCTGCCCTCTCGTCACCAGGCTTCAAGCTGATTTATGGGCAACCCAACTTTTTTCCGTTTGGCTTGCATTTGTCTCCTTGAGGAAGCCAGCCTTCCCCGTGAGATGAACTCATGCCCTCCCGGTAATTGACACACGGGGCAGTGGTGCTGTTTACAGGGATCACTCCCAGTGCTGCACACCCCCCCCAATTACGGTCCCCGGGGTGGTTCTGATTGCACGTTTTGTCTGATTATTAACCGCCCTTTCCTGTTGGGTGGTGACACATTTCGTCCTGGCTTCTATTTGATTGTGACAAATTATAAATTCATGGAATTCAAATTCACTTTGTACCTTATGTAAATACTTGGAAAAGAACTCTTTATTCAAACCAATCAGCCACAGATCATTTCCTTTTGAGCACACCTGATTATTGGCCATGTCTTGCCATCTTTTTCCCTGGCTGTGACTCTTGACGATGTAAATGATGAGCGATCGCGACTTTTTCAACCAAGTTGCTCGTTGCAGGCGTTTTCCTTATTGTTGACTTGCATGAATTTTAACGTGGCCCGTGGAGATAGGAATTGTTGTGTGCCTTACCGGATTTTGTCTTAGATTTTGTGAGTGTTGTGAACAAAAATAAAAGCAACTCAGATCTGTGGATGTCAGTACCGTCTGGCGTGCGTGCGTTGTGTACTTTTGCAGACACGAGTGTGTGTACGTGGATGTTGCACGAGCTGTTGAGAACAAAGGACTCCAAGGTTGAAACAAAGAGAAGCCTCGTTGCCACAGGTGCCGAGATGATGAACAGGCCAGAGCGCGCCGTGAGGGCAAGTCCACGTCGGAAACGTCCTGAGAGATTTGTCGGAATCCCGACTAGCTTACTCTGTAGTACGGCGGGCTTTTTCTTGGTAGCTAATGTTCACGTACAAAAAAGCAAGACTGGAACGTAAAATGTATCCTTGGTTTTCAGAAAACCTGTTTCTTTTTAAACTGACCGTTTCCTCCTTGTTAGAATTGGAACTCAGCCGGGGCGCCTGGGTGGCTCGGTCGGTTAAGCGTCCGACTTCGGCTCAGGTCGTGATCTCGCGGTCCGTGAGTTCGAGCCCCGCGTCGGGCTCTGTGCTGACCACTCAGGGCCTGGAGCCTGTTTCGGATTCTGTGTCTCCCTCTCTCTCTGCCCCTCCCCTGCTCATGCTCTGTCTCTCTCTGTCTCAAAAATAAATAAATGTTAAAAAAAAAAAAAAAGGAATTGGAACTCAGCCTCACCTTGTGAGTAAGGGGGACATTAAAAAGCCCACGAAAGGATTGCTGATACTGCCTTTGGTTCTCATTCTTTTACCTCTGGTAAGAATATGTAAAATAAAACACCTCAGGGCAGGGGCTCCTGGGTGGCTCTGTCGGTGAAGCATCCGACTCCTGATTTTGGCTCAAGTCAAGATCTCATGGTTCATGGGTCCCAGCCCCGCCTGACGGAGCCTGCTTGGGAATCTCTCTATCCCCCTTTGTCTGCCCCTCCCCCACTTATTCTCTCTCTGTGTCAAAAATAAACATTAAAAAAAATTTTTTTTAAATACCCCAAGGCATCCCTCGGATGATTCTACATCCACATCTCTCAGTCCAGAGCTCCTACACGAGCCTCACCCCTGTGCCATTAGCTGCTTCTCATAGGGCTTTCTTTGCTCAGCCCATGGGCTGCCATATTGGCTCTCAGTGACTCTACGTCTCCCTCGCCCATATCCAGTGCTCACTCCCCCTGCATGCCCCTGATACTAGCCCACCATTTCTTTCCTTTTTTATTTTTTTTTTCAACCAGAGGACTATAATTTTCTTAAATACTCATTTATTTATTTTTTATGTTCATTGTTAATGGTCATCTCTCTGCACCCCGCCTACCCCTCACATCCCTGGAATTTGAGCTGATTTTAGGGACTTCTGTCTAGAGTCCACGTATGTATTCCAACTCTACAGAGCAGTGCTTTCCACTAGCAGCACCAGTAAATATTTGTTGAAAGAATTCCTTCATTGCATTATGTTTGTTTGATCTTCTTACTGAATGCGTTTACCCAGTTTTACGGGGTCTTCGTAGCATAGGCCAGTGCTCTGAATGACAGTTGGTACCAAAAGAGGCTGGAGGCTAATCATGTGACCCAGGAGCTTTTTGTTTTGTTCTGTCCTGTTTTGTTTTGTTTCACTCAGATCCACCCCAGAGTGAGGCAGGGTCCTGGTACTCACTGGAGAACAGAGCAGCACAATCCAGCGCACCAGGAGCAAGAGGGCCCTTATCTCTTCCGTGACTGGTTCCATTGGCACTTTTAAGCAGCCAAAGACATTTTAGCAACTGTGCCTCCAGATCTCTAGAATCACTCATGGATTGCTCACTCTTTGCGGAAGAGAGGTGGGCTCAGCCTGCATACATGTTGTGGAAACACGAGACTCTTAAATTCACGTCTGCGTTGGAAACGGTGCCTGGATGATAGCTTTGTACTTTCTAGGGACCCAGGCATTCCTTGGAATGTTCCACTGAGTAACTTGAAGGACTACTTTTCTGCCTTAGTTTTCTCCCTGTTGTTCCAATTGGAATGTCTGTTGTTCTGCCCTTGACTTCATGGATTCTTTTCTCTGCTTCTGTTCTGTTGGGCCCCACCAGCGACTTTGTTATTTTGCTGTTGCTTATCGAATTCCAAAATTTCCACTTGATTCTTCTTTGCATCTTCTATTTATTTGTCGAGACTTCCTACTTCTCGTTTCCTCCCAGCGTGTTCACAGTTAGCTCACAGTTACTCACTGAAGGATTTCTGGCATGGCCACTTTAAAACTCTTGTCAGATAAGCCAAACATCGATAGCATCTCAGTGTGGATAAGCGTCCATTGCCTTTCCTCATAGAAGTTGAGTTTTTTCTTGGTTCTTGGTACATCTGGTGAATTTCCAGCTGTATCCTGGACATTTAGGGTGTCATGTTTTTTTTTTTTTTTAATTTTTTTTTTTCAACATTTTTATTTATTTTTGGGACAGAGAGAGACAGAGCATGAACGGGGGAGGGGCAGAGAGAGAGGGAGACACAGAATCGGAAACAGGCTCCAGGCTCTGAGCCATCCGCCCAGAGCCCGACGCGGGGCTCGAACTCCCGGACCGAGAGA
Source organism: Lynx rufus (assembly GCF_022079265.1). Taxonomy (NCBI): domain Eukaryota; kingdom Metazoa; phylum Chordata; class Mammalia; order Carnivora; family Felidae; genus Lynx; species Lynx rufus. Next base: position 1,327,680 of record NW_025814878.1, read on the forward strand.
TCGTGACCTGGCTGAAGTCGGACGCTTAACCGACTGCGCCACCCAGGCGCCCCTAGGGTGTCATGTTTTGAGACTCTGGATCTTCTTTAAACCTGCTTTAACAGGTTTCCTCTGACGCTGTGTTAGTGGGAGAAAAGCTGCCACCTTCCTACTTACTGTTCAGCAAGGGTAAGTGCAGATTCCTCGCTGTACCACTGACGCCCCGAAGGGAAGGGTTCCTTGCTAGTGCTGAGCAAAGGTGGGAGTGGAGACTTCCCACCAGGCCTCCACTGACCACACCCGGGCTGGGAGAGGGAGGTCTGCCTTGTCACCTGGGGGGCTCAAAGGTTCATGACCAGCGGAGGATAGTGAAAGTCCCAGCTCCCCAATATCAGCCTTCCCAGAACCACCCAGCAGGTGGGGGAGTTGAGAGGAATGTTTCATTATAGCCTGAAAGTGGTCCCCCACACCCCCCACCGGGCCTTTCCTGAAACGAATCAGAGTAGGGCTACAGTTTTTTCCATAATGTTTGGTTGGAGTAGGGCGGTTAATGTCTTACAGACTGTCTTACAGACTACTTTTTGCCTCGTCCTTGAGCTAGAAAGAGGAAGTTTTTGGGGCGCTTGGGTGGCTCAGTCAGTTGGGCATCTAACTTCAGCTCAGGTCATGATCCCACGGTTCATGGTTTCGAGCCCTGCATCAGGCTCTGTGCTGACAGCTCGGAGCCTGGAGCCTGCTTCAGATTCTCTATCTCCCTCTCTGCCCCTCCCCCACTGGCGCACACGCGCGCTCTCTCTCTCTCTCTCTCTCTCTCTCTCTCTAATACAAATAAAAACATTTAAAGAAATAAAGAGGAGGCTTTGGGCAGGAGTGGGGGGATGGGACGGGAGGGGAGGGTGGCTTTTTTCATCTGCATCCCATTGGCATTTCCAGGTTGCGAACGCCTACAGCACCCAGTCTGGGATATACGATAAAGTCTATGTGAACACCAGGGAATGCACCACCTTGTTTTTCCTCTGATCCTGGTCCCTGCCTTTTTCTCTCCACCTTTCGGTCTTCACGCGCCCCTTCTCTACACAACACCCTGAACGAGTGCATCCATTCCATCTTGTCCCACAACCAGAAGTCTAGAAGGACTATTGTAATGTCCTGTTTTAGAATTTGTCCAACTTTGAAAAGGGGACCAACAAAGAATAGGGAGTTTTAGGTCGGCAGGTTTGTTGTTTAATTTCAACTCTTACAAAGTTTCTTTTTCTTTCCCCTCTAATCTAGTCCTGAAAATTGATTTCACTTCCACTCTGTTTTGATGTTTTTTTGTGATTTGCCAATACGAAGATTCATGCTGCCTCTTCCCCACCCCCACCACCTGAAAGTGCTATTGTTTCTTGCTTCAGAACCAGGTGTCCATCTGGTGCCTGAGTTATTGACCAAAGCTGATGCAGGAAGAGAATGCTCTAACCTCAGCATCAGGAAACAGAGGCGGAAGGAGACACGAGGGAGACGTGCCCTTGTTCCAGGGGGCACAGGACTGCCCTTGATTCCTCTTTGGACTGCCTCTGGCCACTTGGTGTCACAGCCTCAGTTTCTCTGGCTGAGCCTGGAGAGCTGCTTGGCACGGGACCTGGAGGTTAGTGGGACATGCATGCCCACTGTCTGAGGTTGGGCAGCCTGGAGGGGGCAGGTGGAAGGTCTATGTTTTAGGAGCAGTCATGCCAGTGAATCATTACTTGTTCGACCCTGGGCAAGTCGGCAATGCGGCGCTCCTCACGCTTGCCTTACCACCCAGGGCGTCCGCAGGTAAAACTTCCCTGCGTGCACCCTTCCGTGGAAGGCCATCAACCTTTCTCTGCCCCCGTGTCAATCTCCTCTTGCTCAGTGCCAGTGGTGGGGTTGAGGCTGGGGCCATCTTTGGTTCCCCTCCAGTGTTTCGCCATCAATAATGCCACGCAGGCATTTATGCCAGGGATACTGTTAAACTTGGCAATCTTTCACAGGTGGGGGTCATCCGGTTTTCATTTTCTTTTAACCACAACTTACTTATTTCTACGGTGGATTCTGAAGAAGTTACAACACAGTACAATTGTGGGGAGGAAGGAAGAAAGGAAAAGTCATTTGAAGCTTTACTTCTCTCCAAGTATGTGTTTAATCGTGGGGGCAAAAATCCTGCTTCTTTTACATCAGAGTGTACCCATATCTATTATACTTGATGCACACAAATTCCTTGAATTTGAAGGAACTTTTTCTTTTCTTTTCTTTTCTTTTTTAAACAGCTGCTGGCAACAGACAACTGTAGATCAGTTTTGATTGACATTTTGTTGGCTTTTTTAGATTGAATTAGCATTTGTAAAATTTAGGAGAGTTAAACTTAATCATGACATAATGAGATAATGAGAACCAAGCTGTTTCTAGATAATTGTCTTTGCAGGGTAAATATAGAAGGAAAAGGAAATTTTGGTTGGGGATTAAGTAGAAGCTGAGGTATTTACCTTCAAGCCTGGTGCCAGTTATAAACTTGGGTATATGAATATTAAATTGAAGGCATTCATTGTTATCAGATCCAATAAAATAATAAATAAAGTCACAGGCTCAAGCGAATTGAAACGTCTATCCAGACTGACTAAAACACCATTTTCTCAAATATCAGACGTGTTTAAAATGTATTCTAGGGGCACCTGGGTAGCGCAGTCAGTTAAGCATCTGACTTCAGCTCAGGCCATGATCTCACAGTTTGTGGGTTCGAACCCCGTGTCGGGCTCTGTGCCGACAGCTCAGAGCCTGGAGCCTGCTTCAGTTTCTGTGTCTCCCTCTCTCTCTGCCCCTCCCCCACTCATGCTCTGTCTCTCTCTGTCTCTTAAAAATAAATAAAAACAGTAAAAAACTTTTTAATGTATTCTATACTTATGTAGAAATATATATTTTAATATATTCTATATTTATGTAGAAAGACACACAAATGTTAATAAACACACGATCCCCTTTTTATACATTCGTTAATGTAAGGATTAAATGCATTCAACTCCTCTGAATGCAACTGAGAAAAAAAATTTAATTTTTTAAAATGTTTTTACTTATTTTGAGAGAGGGAGAGACATAGCACATGTGTGCATGCTTGAACTGGGGAAGGACAGAGAGAGAGGGAGAGAGAATCTCAAGCAGACCCAGTGCCTGCTATGAGCCAATGCAGGGCTCCATTTCACGAACTGTGAGATCATGACCTGAGCTGAAATCAAGAGTCGGATGCTGAACTGACTGAGCCACCCAGGCGCCCCTATAAATTTAATCTTTTCAAACACATCTTCCAGCCCATATATTTGGAATTGAGAAGGTAAAATCAACTCCAGAATCCTAAAATTGTTTTCCAAACATTTAACCTAGAATCAGAATTAAATGGAAGTACCTGGGGGGCTCAGTCGGTTGAGTGCCCAACTTTGGCTCAGGTCATGATCTCACAGCTTGTGAGTTCCAGCCCCGTGTTGAGCCTGGAGCCTACTTGGGATTCTGTGTCTCCTCTCTGTGCCCCTCCCCCATTCGTGCTCTGTCTCTCATAAATAAATGAGTGAGTAAGTAAGTAAGTAAATGAATAAATAAATAAATGGAAGTACCTTTTGACTTTGAGGCCACAGCCGTGTTTATGATCATTATTACTATTTATTTATGCTAATAGTATGCAAGTCTTCGCATAGAAGCAGAAGGAGGCCCTGATTAAACGCTTTCGGGGTGAATTTAGAAGGTCAAAAGAAGGGTGGGATGAGAAGATAAGGAAGGAACGCCAACTCTGCGAGGGGCAGGGAGATGGGCACGTGAGCTGGACTGGCAAATGGTGGTAACTCTACTATAGGACTGCTATCCAGTGGATCTCAGGAATTCCAGCCAATGAGGACTGTTCTGCCACAACTTCATGAATTCTTTTTCTTTTTTTTTAATGTTTATTTATTTTTGAGAGAGAGAGCGTGCAAGCCGAGGAAGGACAGAGAGAGGGGGACAGATGATCCGAAGCTGGCTCTGCACTGACCACTGACAACAGCGAGCCCAATGCAGGGCTGGAACTCACGAACCGTGAGATCATGACCTGAGCTGAACTAACTGCGCCGCCCAGACGCCTCACAATTCCATGAATTCGTATTCATTCATTATTCGTTTAACAAACATTTGTTGAGCATCTACTACATGTCAAGCACTATGTTGGGTGCTTTATAAGGAGTAAGACACAGCTCTGTGCCCTAGAAAGCTTTCAGCCTAATTGTGTGTCGGGGGAGAGCGTGAGAGAGCGCAGACAATTATAATGCAAAGTATGTTCCAGTTACTAAATGCTGTGTAACCCAGAATCCCAAAACTTAGCAGTTTAAAACAGCCATTCCGTGATGCCTACCGATTCTGTGGGCCGTGAAACTGCACAGTGGTCCATGGGAGCAGCTATACCCCGCTCCAGGATGTCTGGTTCTCAGCGAAAAGACTCCAGAGCTGGGGGCCAGAATGAGCGGGAGATCCCTTATTTGCTGGTCTAACACTTTACGTTGGCTGTTGGCTGGGACGTCGGCTGGGGCTGGGGCACTCTATCCATGTGATCTGGCCTTCCTTGTGGCATGGCAGCCTCTGGGGGGTAGGATTTCTTAGCTGGTAGTTCAGGGCTCCCAGGTGAGTGTCCTGTCCTAGCTCCCAGGGCAAATGGTGCTCTGCCTTTTATGACCTCACCTTGAAAGTCGTATCTTGCTTCCACCGTATTCTGTTGGTTGTGAGTAAGTTGGCAGCCCTCTCAGAATCAAGGGGTGGGGAATTTGTTCTACCTCTTGATGGAGGAATGACCCCATTCTAGAAGATTATGGGGCATAGGAGATATTGCTGCAGCTGTCTGTGAAAAATTCAACCGGCTGCAGGATGGTAATTTTTAAATATGTCTTTGACAATCCTTTCTACAAGAAGTGGGACCTAATTCTTCTAACTCTCAAATTCTGGCTAGACTTAGTGACTCTCTTCTAGCAAACTGAGTGATGGAAATGAGGCTCTGTGAATTTTCAGCCATAAAAAGTATAGTTTCTGCCCCTCCCTCCCTCTCTGCCTCCATCCCTCCCTCTCCCCTCCTCCTTTCCCTCACTCCCCTCACCGCTGCTCCTGTCCTGGGGAAGACTGACACCACATCAGGAGGACATTCAAGCTGCCTGTAAATAGAATTGGGGTCTGTAGCCGGCAGGCAGCCTGCTGTGTGAACAGCTGCCTTAGAGGTAGACCCTCCAACCCCAGTCAAGCCCCAGCCGACATCCGGACCACAGCCTCCCAAGAGACCCTAAGCCCGAACCACTCAGTCCTGTCAGTCTTGAATAATTGCTGACCCCAGAAGCTCTCAGAGATAGTGTTTCTTGTAGTTCTGAGCCATTCAGTTTTGGGGTACAAAGTGATAAATAACCAACACATCTTGTACAATAAGTATATAGGAGTGTGTGTTGGCATGTATAGGAGGCCCACCTTGTCTAGGTTTGGTGGGCCAGGAAGGCTTCCTGGAGGAGGAAACACATGTGACGAACCTTCAAAGGCTCAGACTGGGAATGGCAGGCCAAGGAATATGAACCAGGGAACACCACCTAAGAACAATGGAAATAGGGAAAGAATTATGGGCGAACAGTGACCGGAGTCTAACTAATTGTCTGTTATGGGGCTTTCCTCTTGGACCATTAAGAGACTGAAGAGAACTAATGTATTCAAAGAGCCGAGAGCAGGACCCGGCCCTAGTTGGGGTGCGGTAATCCACCTACCTCTCTCCCCTAGGTCAGCCTCGGGATCACCCTGGAGTTAAAAAGGCAGATCTAAGCCCTAAGACTCAAGACCTAAGACTATGTCATAAAGTCATCTGTAGGTGGTGCACATGCCTATGAAAATTTGAGAGGCCCTGCTACATGGGACAGACGCTGCCCCCCGCCCCCGCCCGTCCGCAGGGCGCCTGGCACCTCACAGGTAGAGCTCATGGTGGGGAAATCTAGATGGTGGCCTTGAAAACCAGTGACTAATATAAGAAGCAGAAAGCCATCTTGCCTGGTTGTCGCAATCGACTTTCTTCTGTGTTCTATTTTTAACCCAAAGTGCTCTTTGAATAAAAATAAAACTTTAAAAAAAAGGGGGGGGGATCAGTTCCTATAATTTCCTCTTCTTTTTGGTACTTCGACATCTCCCTTAGGACTGTGGCGCTCATGAATCCAGTCCCCGGGGCAAACTGTCATTTTTCCTTAATGACTTCCTAACCTTCGCCTTCTCTGATGAGCTGTAGAATTAAGTCTGCCTTGAAAAGCCTCCAGTCCCCCCTTCCCTGCCAGCTTCTTTTCTCCAGGAAGACCTGGAAGATCAATATTGTGGAGCAAGCCGAGCTGATCAATGGGACAAGATTTCCTTTGTGACACTGCCCGATTCATGACGACTTCCTCAGCTCAGCTGTTACCTTGGCGGCCGGCTGGAGAGTGAGGACAGGCTGCCTCTGTTAGCAGCTGCCGCTCTCCTTTCTCTGCTCATGGAAGGGTCCTCCAGCTGGTGTAGCCCCGTGCTTGCCAGTCCCAGGCTGGATGTGTTGTTTCGGTTGAGAGCAGTGAACCGAACTGTGACAGGGAGTCGTTCTGAAACGAGGTGGTGGGAGATCTCTATGTTTATGAACTTGGATAGGTCGTATGGCCAAATAGAATGCCCTTCTCAGAGACTAGAGCCATGTGATGGCCGTGCGCCAAATGGCCCAGAACAGATGGATCCTCCTTCGAATTAAACATGTCATTTGTTTGTCCCTGATACTTTTTTTTTTTTTTACTCATTTTCTAAATTCAGTATATTTAAACTACAAAACAAACTGAAACAGTTCACCCATTTTTGCCACCTCTAACCTTCCACTTCTGGCCGTTCTCTTTTTCTATGAGCTTGTTTATTTACTTTTAGATTCTACACGATATTTGTCTTTCCCTGTCTTAGTTCTCTTAGCATAATGCCCTTGAGGTCCATGTGTGGTGGTGCAAAGGGCAAGATTTCATTCTTTGTTATTGGTGAATAACATTACTGGTGAAAAATGTTATTGGTGAATAATAATAGTAAAATACACACACACACACACACACACACGTACGTCACATCACATCTTTACCCATTCACCTATTGATGGACGCTTAGGTTGTTTCCGTATCTTGGCTCTTGTAAATAAACCTGCAATGAACATGAGTATACACATATCTTTTCAAGTTAGTTTTTTCCTTTTCTGTGGGTAAATAGAAACCCAGAAGTATGGAATTGCTGGATCATACAGTAGTTCTATTTTTCATTTTTTGAGGATCCCCCATACTGTTTTCCACGGTGGTTGCACGAATTTACATTCCCACCAAGAATGGGAAAAGGGTTTCCTTTTCTCCACATCCTCACCAGCACTTGTTATGTCTTGTCTTTTTGATACTAGCCATTCTAACAGGTGTGAGGTGATACCTCGTTGTGGTTTTGATTTGCATTTTCCTGGTGCTTAACGATGTAGAGCATCATTTCATCTACCTGTTGGCCATCGTATGTCTTTTTTGGAAAAACGTCTGCTCAGATCTTCTGCCCATTTTTTAATCAGATTTTGTTTGTTTGTTTTGCTGTTGAGTTACAGGAGTATTTTTTTAAATATATTTTGGATATTAGACCCTATCAGATATATGATTTGCAAATATTTTCTCTCATTCAGTAGGTTGCCTTTTCATATTTTTGACGGTTTCCTTTGTTGTGCAGAAGCTTTTTAGTTTGATGGAATCCCGCTTGCTTGTTTTTGCTTTTTTTTTTTTTTTTTTTGCTTTTGGTGTCAGTTAAAAAAAAATCATTGCCAAAATCTATGTCAAGAAGCTTACCACCTATGTTTTCTTCTAGGACTTCTATGGTTTCAAGTCTGAATATATTCTGAGTTAATTTTTATGTATGGTATAATAAACTTGTCCAATTTCATTGTTTTTGCATTTGGCTGTCCAGTTTTCCCAACAGCATTTATTGAAGAGACTGTCCTTTCCCCATTGCATAGTCTTGGCTCCTTTGCCATAAATTAATTGACTGTATATGCATGGCTTTGTTTCTGGACTCTCTATCCTGTTCCATTAATCTATGTTTTTATGCCCATATTATACTGTTTTAATTACTACAGCTTTGTAATATAGTTTGAAAAAACGGGAGCATGATGCTTAGTTCTTTTTCAAGATTGTTTTGGCTATTTGGGGTCTTTTGTGGTTCCATACAAATTTTAGGATTGTTTGTCCTAGTTTTGTGAAAAATGTCATTGGAATTTAGATAGGGATTACACTCAATTTATAGATTGTTTTGGGGAGCATGGACATTTTAACAATATTAATTCTTCCAATCCATGAGCATGGAATAGCTTTCCATTTATTTGTTTCTTCTTCAATTTCTTTCATTAGTGTCTTGTAGTTTTCAGTATATTTTCACTTCCATTTTCTTGGTTAAATTTACTCCTAAGTATTTCATTCTTTTTGAGGCAATTGTTAATGGGGTTGTTTTCTTAATTTCTCTTTCTGATAGTTCATTATTACTGTAAAGAAATGCAACAAATCTTCCTATATTAATTTTGTATTTTGCAACTTTACTGAATTCATTTACTCTAACAGTTTCTTGATGGAATCTTTAGGGTTTTCTAAATATAATATCATGTCTATTAAACAGTGACAACTTTACTTCTTCCATTTCAATTGGATGCCTTTTATTTCTTGCCTAATTGCCCTGTCTAGGACTCGTGCTACTATTGAATAAAGGTGCTTAGAGTGTCTTGTTTCTGATCTTAGAGGAAAGCCTTTCAGCTTTTCACTGTTGAGTATGATGTTAGCTATGGGCTTGTCATATGTGGCCTTTCTTATATAAGTTCCCTCTGTAACCACTTTGTGGAGACTTTTTGTCATAAATTCATGTTGAATTTTGTCAAGTGCTCTTTTTGCACCTATTCAGACGATTGTATCATTTTTATCTTCACTTCATTGATGTGGTGTTTCACCTTGATTGATTTGCAGATGTTGAACCATCCTTGCATCCCTGGAATAAATCCCACTTGACCATGGTGTATGAGCCTTTTCATGTGTTGTTGAATTTGGTTTGCTCGTATTTTGGTGAGAATTTTTGCATCTATGTTCCTTACAGATATCGGCCTGTACTTTTCTTTTCTTATGGCATTCCTGTCTGTTTTTGGTGTCAGAATAATGCTGACCTCATAAAATGAGTTTGGAGAGTTCCCTCTTGTATTTTTTGGAAGACTTTGTCCCTCATTCTTTACTAGGAAAGCAGGGACCTCTGGTATACCCAGTCAGCATAATAAACATGATTATTGAAGAGGACAATAGGCATAGATAAATTCGAAGTATTCTTCAGCAGTCAAAACATGAGATTATGTGGCACTGTCACGCTTAAAGACACGTATTTCTTTTTCTCTCCTTGTCCAGTCCTAGGCTGGTAAGACACTGGACAGAGATGGAAGGAGAGAAAAAGAATGCAAATCTTCTCAGATAATTAGAATTTTACTACAGTTATTTGGGGATGGAATGGCACATTGTTTAAGAAAAGACCTTCTAGAGGCGCCTGAGTGGCTCAGTTGGTTATGTGTCCGACTCTTGATCTCCGCTCAGGTCATGATCTCAAGGTTCATGAGTTTGAGCCCCGCATTGGGTTTTGTGTTGACAGTGTGGAGCCTCCTTGAGATTCCCTCTTTCTTCTTCTCTCTCTGCCCCTCCCTCACTTGTACGTTCTCTCTCCTTCTCTCTCAAAATATAAGTAAAGTTAAAAAAAAAAAAAAGAAGAAGATAATACTCTCTGAATCAGCCCGCTCCATTATCTACTGGCCTGTAAATCTTTTATTGTAACACTTGGTACACGGAGCTTAATTAAAAATTTAATAACACCTACTGAATGCCTTCTATATGAGTAGTAAATATGTAAATGTTAACACTAATATCATTAGCAGTATTCTAGTGTGATTTTCTCATGGAAGTGATACAGGTTTACAGGGTCTAAATGCAGAGCTGAAGACTGTCCTTTTTCTTTCTTTCCTTGTTTCCTCCTTCCCCATTATGCCTGGAGTCATCCCAATTCAAAGTTGGGTCTCCCAGCAACACTCTTTCGTGCCTTTTCCTCAGTCTCTCTGTCCCTGTGCTCGTGCTCAAGAATGGTGGTCCTGCGAGATTTTAAAAGGCAAGTTCATGTTCCTGGAGGCCAAGAGGTATACATTCTTTTTTTTTTTTTTTTAACTTTTTTATTTTTGAGAGAGAGACAGAGAGTGAGTGAGTAGGGGAGGGTCAGAGAGAGAGGCAGACACAGAATCCAAAGCAGGCTCCAGGCTCCGAGCTATCAGCACAGAGCCCGATGCAGGGCTCAAACTCACAAACTGAGATCATGACCTGGGCTGAAGTCCGACATTTAACGTACTGAGCCACCCGAGTGCCCCAAGGGGTATGTATTCTTTATGCAAGAATTTGCCTAGTGTATAAACCCAGGCAGTTTCTCCAGTGGTGGTGATGAATGTGGCCATCCCTCCCCAGCTCTTGACCAGCCACTGTGTTCAGTAAGGGGTTGGTGTGTTCAACGGCACCAGTCAGGTTCCCACACAAAACAAAACAATAATAATCTCCACATCTGCAAAGACCTTTCCCAGCAGCAACACCTAGATTTAGATCGGGTTTGATTAAATAACAGGACACTGCAGCCCAGACAAGTTAACACATAAGCCTGCTATCACACGACCCATGGCTGGAACGAAGCCACGGTGCCCACGTGGGATTAGAGACCTTCACTCTGGCCTCGTTGGCCCTGTGCTTTGAACAGTAAAAGAGCAGTAGGAGGGGGGAGCGCGACAAGGAGACGCATGGAGGAAATGGCAAACGAATGCCTGGTCAAAACATTCGCAGTCCTGCAGGAAGGGTTTTATATGTTTGTGCAAGTCTGATGCATGGTCTCGTAACGCATCATTTATGCAGAGGAGACACCAATGAATGTTTTCTGTAATTTCTCTACAATTACCCAACTAGAATCTTTTTAAAACCTGCATTGTTAGGCATGTCATATCCAGATGTTCTGTCCTAGGCCAGTGAGCCATGTGGAGAATGTAGACAATCTGTTCCAAAGGCCTACTGCACCATGGATTTCAAAAACAAGGTTTAGGACTTCAAAGAATGAGTTAGTATTAGCAGGAATTCCAGTATGTGAGGGTTTGAGGATTTTCCAGAGTTTAAAATATAAAGTCTTGGATAATGTAAGGTATCTTTTCCTTAACAAGCTATGTAATTCTGTATTCATTTACAGACACAGATGAGTTCTGGGTCATTTCTTCTGTTAACATGCACACAATCTGCCCAAGAAAAGGAAATAAAACAAAACAAAACAACAGTCTGCAAATGCTCCAGGCACCGTCCCAAGTCCTTTATATGTGCTAGTTTACTGAAACCTCAGAACGGTTACCGAGGAGGAAACTGAGGCTCTGCAAAGTCAAATAACCTGTTCAGGGTCTCACGACAATGAACAATAGAGCTAGAATTCAATGCAGACCAAGCAATTACGGGTCCAGATCCAACCATAAAACTGTGTGGCCAACCTGGCCCGTCTTTTTCACTGTCGACGGTCATAAAGCGGGTTTGTCGGCCTCTGCTGACTAGTGACATTTGGGGCTGGGTAGGTCTTTGTCACAGGGCTGGTCTGTGCATTTTAGGATTAGCTACACCCTGGCCCCAACTCCCTGATGCCAGTGGTGCTCCACCCCCAAGTTGTGACAACCCAAAATATCTCCAGACGTGGCCAAATGGCACTCTCAGCTGAGAAACCACTGCCGGAGAGAGAAAAGTCATCTGGTGGTCACACTGGGGTACAAAGCAAGCTGTGTAATCTCTAGGCTTTTATTATATTTTGGAAAGAATATGTAAATCATTGTACCTAATCCACTTTTAAAATGAAGAACAAGAAACACAGAACTCTTCTATCAGCATGTCAGTAATTGCAATGGAAATATGCTCAGTCGTTAGAGAAGGAGGGGAGGGACAACCGTAAAGGTACAAAATACACAACGAGTGAGGAAGAAAGAGATGTGGACGTTGAGAAAGAGCAGGGATGAAAAACCGAAGCGGAAAATACGTCCTCCCCGACAGACAGCACGTTAAAATGGAGCTAACAAGTTGCTAGCCTGAATTTGGGTCAACTATGCAGGATTGCTCAGGTTGGTGACGGTGAGGCCAGGACCAAATTTCAATCGGTCACTAGTGAATATTGGCTGATTGTGCCATCTCCGCTTAAGCCCAGGCGTTCCCAGAACTTGAGGGCCCACAGGCACTTAACCCCTTGGCCGGTGCCCTCCGCCATGATCTCACTGGGAGGAGGGTCTGGGTCATCAGAGGCTCTCCTCCCCTGCCCCCCCTCCCCCGCACGTGTCCCCATCCTTCCGGGAGCTTCTGCAAGATGACCTCTCTGGGTCAAGAGCAGCAGGGAAACTCCAGACCTGGTTTGGGAGATAAAAACAGGAACGCGAGTCAGTCTATGTCAGTACCTCCAACCAGGCCTGCCTGCCGGGGCAGGAGGGAGCTGGGTTGGTACTCTGGAGATTTCCCAGAGGATGGGGCAACCAGGTTTAGACATTGAGACTCTTTGCCAAGATTACATGAAACAAAACATTAAGAAATCAAGATAGACGGGTACACTTACTCCATCAGGGATTACGGTTTCTGGAACACTAGTTCCTTAACAGCACCGTAGTGTGAGGTCAGGAGGTGGGTGGCAAGACCCATCTCTGAAAAGTGTCATCAGCACATTGTGTCCTGAGAAGGCTGGTGGTGAAGACACCGATATGTCTCTTTTTTTTGTTTCCCCGAATGCCGATCTCCCCAAACACTTGTTAATGTCACCTAATAGTGTTCCTGAATTGGGGTTCCGTGGGGCAGAGTATGGGAGAGTGTTCTTGGGTGTGGGTAAAGTCTGCATGCTTCGGACCAGTTGTGATTAGCTTTTCTGGAAGAGGCTTGTGACAGAGGCCCATTGGTGCGACTGGACCGCCCTGAGCCCTACGTTCCACAAGCTCCCCTCCCCAACTTTCACTCTTTTTCTCTCCCCATCTGAAGAAACAGAGTCATGTTCTAGTCGGAAACCCAACCTCTCCGTTTCCCACTTTCCAACCTCACACCATCTTTAAAATCACACCAGGTGAAGTCCTTCCAGGGCTGAAACCCTTCCGTGGCTTCCCATCACATTTATAGTAAAATCCAAAGTTCTTCTAGTGGTTTCTGAGGCTGGCCTGGCCTGGCCTGTGTCCACTGACTCCCTCTTCCCACTCACATCTCACACCTCGCGCTTCAGTCACTGTACCCTCCCACAGGGACTTGCATTCTCCACGCACACTCCACTGGCAAGACTCGCCTTTTCTGTCCCTTGTGCTGGCGACCCTTCCCTGGCTACCGATGGCATCATAGGCGCTCAAGTACTGCCTCCCAGATGACTTCCCTGACCGCCTCCTCCTCCAATACTCCCCTTTACCTGCCAAACTTTCCCGTAATGTGCACACCACTCCCTGCTCCCCCAGTGTCACCTCCATAGTGTGCAAGGTCTAAGAGGACAGATGCTTGCTTTTCTCGTTCATGGCTGAATTTCCGAGCCGGCCACCCAGTTTGCTCAATGCCTGTATCCTGATATAACCCTCCCGACACTCACGTTGCCAGTTTTCCTCTCCTTGCTTCTAGGATTTAACACATTAAATTGAACTCTGGCCCTTAACTCTCGTCTTCCCCTCAGTCTGTTGCTTCAGACCTATTTGGGGTCCTGTGTCCTCCCCTCCAGGTCCAGTTTCTCAGAGTTGATGCCCCCCCACCCAGTCACCATGTGTTATTTGATGTGATTTCCCTACTGCACGTGACATGACCACTTCCTTCCGTCTTTTGAAATTTTCCCTTCTCTTTTTTTCTCCCGCCTTCCCTCCAGACTCCCGGACTCACCAGTTCCTGGGTTTTTCTTAATGTTGCTTTAAATGTGGGTAAAAATTCAGCTCTCAGTGTCCACAGTGTAACCTACCATGTCCCTACCTGCTGCATTTCTCAGTCTCCTAGAAAACGTGTTTGACGATGGTGAACCCAGCCAAGAAGCCTGACCTTTCTGTTTTGTGACTGGTGTTGTTAAGGTCTGTTAAGCTACGCTAGTCCTAAAACTCTGACACCTGGAAGGGCTCTTGACCATCAAGACGTGTAGCAGCACATGAATTGTGAAACCTTGTACGAGTGGGGTGCACGGGTCACTCTGCAAGAGTGAGCAGAGCCTTAACGTGATCACAGTGCTTCAGGGAAGATGTGATTGGAGTAAACCTTGAGAAGTGTCACATTCTGGACTTGCCTTAACGCCTGATGGCAGAGAATCGACGTGCCCGCTGGCCACTGCACCTGCAAAGAAGAGGCAATCGGGAGTGACTGTGTGTGTTGAATGAGCCCGTCGGGAGTGTTAACCAACCGTCCCCATGTCGGAAGTTTCCATGCATGTGAAGTTTGGGGATCTGAGAGATAGAGGGTGACTTTCCTAGAATTGTATTCTATTCAGAACAAAGACAACTGAGGCATCCCCTATCTCAGGGTTTCTTGTCAACCTCTGAGTCTTTGACGACTTAACGAGGTCCTACCAAGTATGCCTTGGCTGCATACACCACAAACACGCTGAGTGAACGGTGACATCGAGCGCACTCTACAAACCTTCTTGGGCCTTTCAAAGATGACTGGTTGCTGTACGAGGTGTTACTTCTAACGATCACGAAATCCCTGTAATTCGAGGTGGCTCTAGAGCTGGGAATGACCGTGTATTCTTTGCAGGACACATCACACAATGAATGTTGGCTTGAGAAGTGTTTATTCCAGTTTGCCTTCCAGTCGTGGTCCTACAGTGCTTGTCTTCTCTGGCTAATTGCCCCCCCCCCCCCCGCTTTATTTGGGAAGACTGACATTGGAAAGAGAAAGCCAGAATCTTGCCCTGAACATAATAGCCTGTTTCTGGTCTTGAGTTACCCTTCAACTTGATCTTGAGTTAAATGGGGAGTTCGCTTCAAGCTCTGAATAATGCTTCCAGTGTAGTCAAATTAAATTGTATTATATTCTCTTTGGAGCAAAGGATCTGTGTCATTTTGGACCTCGAGGATGATGATCTCCAAGAGGTCCTGATACATAGTACTGTGCTCAGTTATTTTTCTGAACAATTTGAGAATGTAAGCAGAGACACGGAGGATGGTGGCCAGAATATTTCCTGTGTCCCTGATGGAGCCTGTCTTGGAAGCTGTAGCTTTGTAAGAGCCAAACGGGCCCGCTGACCGAGCCCCAGGATTGGGCAAGCAGTGTTGGCCCAGAGCAGCCTCCCAAGGTCAAAGACGGCAGTTCCTGGAGAGTAGGGGAATGCTCACTTTCAGACAGAATGCAGAGCCAAGTCAAGAATTCCGGTTTAACTTTCCCCAACTCACCAGTCATGTAAATTACCCCACTTCTCCTGGGTCAGGTGAGTAAAGGGCTGTTGGAAGGGCAAGTGTTCGCTTAGAGAAACCAGAAGTCAGGAGAGGTGTTCCCATCTGAAAGTTGAGAGTATCAGATCACAGGGGCACCTGGGTGGCTCAGTCAGTTAAGCCTCTGACTTCAGCTCAGGTCATGATCTTGTGGTTCTTGAGTTCAAACCCCACGTCAGGCTCTGTGCTGACAGCTCAGAGCCTGGAGCCTGCTTCAGATTCTCTCTCTCTCTCTCTCTCTCTCTGCCCCTCCTACACTCACACTCTCTCTCTCTCTCTCTCTCTTTCTCTCTCAAAAATAAATAAACATTAAAAAAATAAAGAGTATCAGACGACTTACCTTGGAAAGTATTTCATTCATTCATTACTCAAATGTTCACTGGCCTTCTACTCTGTAGTAGGCACCAAGTCTGATAACATAAAGATGAAAAAAAGTGTTTCCTTCCCCAAATAACAGTCTTATGGAGAACAGATACACACACACACAAGAATGGTGACCAAGTTTGGCAGTGAGGCTCACCAAGGACATGGGAGCAGCTCATAAAGGGTCTTTACAAGATGCTAAGGAGCTCTAACGTTTAGACTAGAGCTGTCCATTACAAGTCTAACGAGAACTACATAGGCAGTCTTTCATTTTCTGGTAACCACATTTAAAAAAATTAAAGGAAGCAGGTGAAATTCATGTTTATAATATATCGTGCCACCACAATACGTTCAAATTCTCATGTCAAAATGTTACCATTATAAAAAAATACTGAGACATTTTACATTCTCTTCTTTGTTCTATGTCTTTAAACCCCAGTGTATACACCTACAGCATACCTCCCTTTGGTGTAGCCACTGGACAACACAGCTGTAGACACTGATTATCATCCCCGTCTTACAGATGGAAACACTGGGGCTTCGAAAAGCTAACTACCTTGAAGAGAACTGAGCCATTTTCAATATGGCCACTTAGGGTATTTTGCCCACTCTTCTTCTGCAAGAAGAAAGATTAAAAACTGAAACCTAACCTAAAAATTAAAACCAACCTAAATATTTTTATACTGAATAAAAAATATTTTTGAAAGTCTTCTTCAAAGTATTAAAATGCTGTCAAGACACTAAGGACATACCAGATAAAATCTAAGAGAAGACAGGAGCCAAGAGTGTTCTGATCATTTTGAAGAAGGCAACAAAGGAGAGAGAAGAAAGACACATTGGAAATGTGGGAGGAATAATGTGACTCTAAGTCCAGGTAGGAGAGCAGTGCACCACCCCAGACCCCGTATAGCGCTGGTCACAATAGCCTAGGCTGTGGGCATTGAGCTGAAAGCATCATTTCAGCTTTCAAGATTGAAGAAAAACAAATGACTTGCCCGAAGTCGTCACCTAGAAGAAGTGGAGTCAGTAATCAAACCCAGTCTGTGCTGACTCCAGAGTTTCAACTTAATGTGAGCACAATAACCTCGTTGGGGTCTAATTTTGTCCACATTAACTGGAACTCTTCTTTGGAAACTACATCTTTACCCACTGGGATGATGTGGATGCAATCTCTTAGTTCACTTAATCTACATCTGACAAAAATCTTTGTTATTGATATTTTAATGTCAATCGACAAAAAGTCAAGTGGCTGCAATTTAACCTTGATTGTGTCCTTACTCTAATGACTCAATCAATGTCTCCAGGACTATGACAGGTGGGAAAATATATATACATCTTTAATCTTGTCTGGCTCTAGTGTCACCAGCCATCAGAACTACTGGAAGGGGGGGGGGGTGCCTGGGTGGCTCGATCGGTTAAGCGTCTGACTTGGGCTCAGGTCATGATCTCACCGCTCATGGGTTCAAGCCCCGTGTTCAAGCCCCAAGCTGACAGCTCAGAGCCTGGAGCCTGCTTCGGATTCTGTGTCTCCCTCTCTCTCTGCCCCTCCCCCACTCACACTCTGTCTCTGTCTCTTTATCAAAGTAATAAATAAACATTAAAAAAAAAACTACTGCAAGTGGAAAATCTCTCCACTTGTATTTGAGATGTTTGGCCTCTTTTCTTTCTGCCACTTGTTATCCTAACTTCAGTGGTCTGGGGGGTTGTCTCCCTTGGCCATAGACGTACTTCCCTATACTTGAGTTTATATTGTGATGGTATAATTGTCCTAGTTTCTTTCCATTCTTACTTACCAAATTTTTACTGTTCTACATATTTCTCACTCCTAATTTTCATACAGCATAGTGGTTAAGAGTGTGGGGGGTCAAAGGAGTGCCTGGGTGGCTCAGTCAGTTAAGGATCTGACACTTGATTTGGCTCGGGTCATGATCTCACAGTTTGTGAGACCAAGCCCCACATCAGGCTCTGTGCTGATAGCATGGGGCTTGTTTGGGATTCTCTCTTTCCCTCACACTCTGCCCCTCCCTGTCTTGTGCATTCTCTCTCTCCCCCCCCCAAATAAATAAATAAACATAAAAAAAAAAAGAGTGTGGGATTTGGAGTCCACTGGGCCTAGGTAGAGTCTGGCTTTGTGACCCTGTGTGTCTGCTCAAGTCTTCTATACTTTGGTATTTTCATGTTCTGTACGATAACTACTTCATTAAATAAGATAATGTTTGTAAACGTTGCCAGTACCCATAGCCCGTAACAAGCACTTAGTAAATACATTATTATACCTGGAATCTCGTCATTAGCCTTGTTAGTATTATATCTTCAGGGATTCAGAAACCAATGTAATGATGCTGGGAGATTTAAATACCAGAAGTAGCAGTGAGTCTAATAGACCTCTATTCGTGGGAAATCTAGATTGGGAAGACTGGATATATTTGTCAAGAACAAATAACAAGCCTTGACTACCATTGTGACCTTAGATTATATTATCTATTCGTTAAATAGATCAAATTATGTCCCAAGAGCCAAAGCCATTGACTCTCATAATAATTGATTCCTTTCTGCTTGCCTTTACCTGAGAGATGGATATTTAAGGTCATGTTTATATCATTCCTTTTTCCTTTGGACCTACTGGGGCTTGGCAGCTGCTGATCTCCCTTTCGCGTCCCCATGATTGCAGAGATTTGATGTGTTGGAGGTGAAGGTGGAGTGGAGAGTCTTTCTCCTCTCTCCGTCAGCGTTGTAAAGCCAGGGATCTGACAGCACCTCTGTTTGCTTCCTTCATGACATGCTGTTGATGGGCCACGGAGAACTCACACCAGCTGAAAGGCGGGAGAGAAACCGGCAAGGGCAGAAACATAAACAATAGTTTATGTGCTTTCTGTAACATTTAAAAAAAAATTTTTTTTAATGTTTATTTATTTTTGACAGAGAGAGAGAGAGAGAGAGAGAGAGACAGAGAGACAGAGCATGAGCGAGGGAGACACAGAATCCGAAGCAGGCTCCAGGCTCCGAGCTGTCAGCACAGAGCCGACTCGGGGCTCGAACTAACTCATGAACCGTGAGATCATGACCCGAGCTGAAGTTGGCCGCTCAACCGACTGAGCCACCCAGGTGCCCCTGTAACTTTTTTTTTATGGAAGAAATATAAAAAGAAATATAAAAGGATCAACTCACCCTGGCTTGTTTTAATTAATAGACTTTATTTTTTAAGAATGGTTTTAGGTTTACAGAAAAACTGTGTGGAAAGCACAGTTAGTTCCCATGGAACCCTCACTTCCACCACCGGCCACACACACACACACACACACACACACACGGTTTCCCTACCATTAGCATCTTGCATGAGTGTGGTACATTTGGTACAGCTGATGAACCCATGCTGATATGCTGATATTCACTAAAGTCCATGGTTGACATCAGGGTTCATTCTTTGGGTCTTGATAGATGCATAATATCACGTATGGGCCATGACAGTATCGTACACAACAGTTTGCTGCCCTAAACACCCCAGTGCTCCACCTGTTCATCCCTCCCTTCCTCCCTGCTACCTTGACTGCTGGCACTGCTCTAACACGTGGCTGCATTTCAGATGCAGCCTGTCTAAAGGACATCAGCTTCCTAAGGTCAATTTTTTTTTTTTCAAATTCCTATCTTTCACAGAATCTAAGATGTCACCAGTTGTGACGTGCATCATGACTTACATATCTCTAAGCAAGAAAAAGACACACTGCGATTACGCTGAGTTGCGCCACTGACCGTAAGATGCCCTGCCTTCAGGCATGTGAAAACGAGAACAAATAGCATCTCAGGACTGATAAAAATGTGACATGGAGTCCAGGCCTGCACAGGTGACCCTGGCGCTAGGTAATGGGTGACGGCGTGTGACAAGCCTTGCTCACCGCCTGCCCACGATGTGTGCTTCCCCTCTGCCTTCGTTCCTTGACTCCCCCCCACACCTCCTGCACCATCCCTCTGTGTCCTTCCACTGTCTCCCCAACCCTCCCCCCGCCACCCCCGCGCTCCGTCCCCCAGTCGACCTGGGCTGGGTTCCCTTACCTTGCATCTCGTGAGTCCCGGATGCCGGAGCCCTTGTGTCAGCCTTGGGCTTGCCTGCAGGAAGTAGCCTTCGCAGTCAGAGCTGGTGGGGATTACCTAGGACACTTGACAGACAGCAAAGCCCCTTAATTCTTGGCCCTGGTGTCCCCGGGGCTGGGGAGCAATTAGGGTTTAGTGACGGATCGTTGTGCCACTCACTGGCTTTCCAACTTGATTAGGTAAAGCTCAGACAAACCCCAGTAAAATGATTTCTCGGGGACCTTTGAAAGTTTGGGATATAATTGAAGACAGGCTTATTATTTAACAATTGCTAAAATTCAAAGAAACACGTGTTGTGCTTATTCGTGAGGTCAGTGAGGTGAGAAAACTCTCCCATCGACCACCAGGAATTCCAGATGGCAGCCGGAATCCTGCCCCCTCAGATCTGTGACCTTGGGGGGCCCTGGACCTTGCATCTTGTCATCTGGAAAGGAGGGGGGGGGCAAGCCCATCTCCCGGATGGCTGTCAGGGTTCCACGAGGTGATCATGAGAGCCCGTGGGACCGTCGAGGCCGGTCAGCCCCGAGAGCTTCCGGTCCATCCCAGAGCTGCCTTTCTAGAGCCTCATCAGTGCTCATCGCCATGGCTACTGCTGGCTTGCTAAGGACTCAGGCTGCCAGATTTAGCAAATAAAAACTCAGGATGCCCAGTGAAATTTGAATTTCGGATAAACAACGAATAATTTTTTAGTGTGAATTCGCCCCAGACAGTCCACGGCTCGTACTTCACTATATCTTTCCTTTCCTATTGCAGGAGACATACTTATGCTGCAAAAGCATTTGTAGTTTATCTGAAATTCAGTTTCACCGGGCGCTCTGTGTTCTATCTGGCAACCTTAACAGGGACAGAATATTATCTTGTTGAAAACACTAGGAAGATGTTTCACTGGAAACAGCTGGTGTTAGGATAGATTCAGACCTATCTGGCAGCCTCATTTATCAGTTCTGCGTGAAGAAGAACCAATTTATACATTATTCTCGATAATTAAACGTCGTTCCACCAAAGTTGGTCCTGTATTAAAGAAACAAAGTTAAGTACCTCGTGGCGTCCTAGGCTGAGAGAAGGAGTGTCTCGTGATGAAAAGGTTTGTTGTTGTTAAAGTTTGTTTTTTTTAGCGATCTCTGCACCCAACATGGGGCTCGAACTCATGACCCCAAGATCAAGAGTCACATGCTTTACCCACTGAGCCAGCCAGGTGCCCTGAAGAAAAGGTTTTTTAAAAAACAATCCCAAGGCAGCCTCTCCTTCACATGACCCTAACAATTATTTTTGGATTTGTGTATATTTTAGCATCTTAATTTTTTTATCCTTTTCAAAATTACCCTATATGTATTTCTCTGTGGGTAGCAAATTAAAGCCATGAAAATAAGCCTAATTACATTTCGATGAGGGGAAAGTGAGAGAAGACAGCAAAGAGATGAAAATTAAGAGCAGGTATTTATCTTAAGTAGATTCTAAAATTTGCTTTAGATGCTCTCAAAGTGATTAGTAATTTCTTAATGTTGCTTTTAGAATAAAAAAAAATGTCATGGGCTTGAGGACTCTACTATCCTTAACTGACTTTTGACATAATCTGGATTTTTGTGAATTTTCTCCTACCCGAAACTCGTGCTGTTCCCCGGGTTGGTGAATGACATATTTGTTGATGTTCGTACAAGCCCTGTTCTGTGTGCCGTAGGCAGTAAAGTGACAAAGTGGGCAAAGCCCGAACCCTCCCTCGAGGGAATGTGTGTTCTCTGGGGGGAGAAATACCAACCAAACAGGCCTCTGGAATGTGAGAAAGAAGAGAATCAGGCTGACTGGCCATTGCTACCTGTAGGTCCTTCTACAAACAGTAGTCTTACTTAATGCTGACAACAATTTTGTGAGTGATATTATATTATTCCTTTTTAACAGGGAAAACTGAGGGCCAGAGAGGTTAAGTAACATGCCGATGTTATAAGGCTAGCAGGTGATGGAGTGAGATTTCAAATCAGGTCCGTCTGACTTGGCTGTACTATCAGCACAGAGTCCCTAAATGGGGGGACTTGGAAGAGAGACAGGTCACTTCTGACAGAGGGGTTGGGTAGCATCTAGGACAAGTTCACGGGCAGAGCTCAGGTGAGCAGAGACCTGGTAGACAGATCAGGTTTTGACATGCCTTGGAAAGGAAGGGTCTTTGGGCCAAGAGAGGAGCTTGAGCAAGAGGCCAGACCTTGGGGTAGGTACTGAGTTCTAGGTAGTTCCAGGAATAACATGTAATTCACTTGGACTTGAGCTCAAGGTGTGTGGGAAGAAGAGGTGCACTAATGAGGTGAGCCAAGCAGGAGGACTTTGTGAAGGAGTCTCCCTGCCTCTGCAGATGGTGGGGAGCCAACAAGGGTGTTGACAGGGTTAAGCTGGCATCAGGCACAGGCTGGATGAGAGGAGCATGTGACACTGGAGGCAGACAGACAAGATAGAAGGTCATCGGCATGACAGGGCACCACGGAAAATGAAAAAGAGGGTGGATAGCAGTAGACGTGGGCAAAGCAGGACTGGGGACTGGAGCGATGGCAGTGGATGGCAGGGGGAACTATAGTAGGGTGCACAGTTGACCCGTGGGTGGGCTGTAAGTGAAAATCCCCGGCCACAAATAAATGGCTGTTTGGAGAGGAGCTCTAGAGATAGCAGGATGAGGGATGGACTTCCCCGTAGGCTGGTTGTACTCAGAATAGTTACCACATTCCAGAGTCTAATCCTCACTTTGTTAGTCTATGACACTGATTTATTATTATTTTAATCGGGCTCTAACAAACTAATATTAAGCAATCTTCTGATACACTTATGCAGGAAAATTAGAATGCAGTTAATCTATTTCTCAATGGAGACAATAAGGTTAAGTGAATGCTGACATTTGCTGATCAATACATTTTTACCCTGAAAGCTGATCTACACTTGAGTTCAGATTACATTCAGGAGGTAGAGGAGTACATTTGCAATCTCAGCAAAGGGATTTGGATGGGTATGCAGTGGTAGAGGTGTATCTGCCATGTGGACAGGCCTCACTCCCGAATGACCAGCATGCCTCTGGTTGATTCATTCTTCCTACAGTTGTATCCATTTCTTTAAATGAAGCTGGTGTCTGAGTCTTGGCCAGGAAACCATTGGTTCTCTTTAAGGTGACTCTGTACATGCCTGCACCGTCCCTTGGTATATGTTTTTACAGTTTTACCATGAGAGCACCAGGTTGTGCCTTATTTCCAGGCTCTTTGGCAGAAACTCAGTGTTGAATGTGGGTTTCGCCCACACGGGTATAGGGTACACCCAGCTTGCAAAGTTGAACTTCCATTCAAGGATGTAGGGAAAGGACTCTTATCTTCAAGGAGAACATTTGGACCTGAGGCTTAACAAGGGTGTAACATCTTTGTGCATATGGGAAGGTCAACACTTCAGAATATGACCATGGCCTTCATACT
The DNA here is from genome assembly GCF_022079265.1 of Lynx rufus. Taxonomy (NCBI): domain Eukaryota; kingdom Metazoa; phylum Chordata; class Mammalia; order Carnivora; family Felidae; genus Lynx; species Lynx rufus. The sequence goes on from NW_025814878.1 coordinate 1,351,026, forward strand.
TCTTGGTTTTAAGAAACCGTTCTTTCTTTAAAACAACTTAGCAAGTAATTCTGGGAGGACCGCTCTGACTGAGACCTCAGGAGCAGGCAGTAGAAGTCTGAGCTTCAGCCACCTCTGGAAATTTAAAAAACACATTTTAGTCATAGCTCAAGGATATAAAAGAGCCCAGAGGCATATGAACCTCCCATCGCTAAGCGGAAGGCACAGAGACCAGTTAGTTCACAAGTCAAGGGCACTTCAATTTGGGGTCTGGAGTAGCTCTCCAAAGGAGGGAGCTTTGATGGGGTCTTGAAGGGCACTAGGATTTGGATCAGGTAAACAGAGAGGTGTCCGTGTATCCAGGGTTGGATGGAGGAGACAGGTAAGAGTCTATTGCCCTTGAGAGTCTGCTGTCAGCCAGACCCTTTGCAAAGTGTTGATAAATCCCCATTTCGCTTGGTGGTTCCGTGCTGGGGGAAAGCCTGGAGGATTTCCTCCCAGCCCACCCTGCAATGCCCAGACCTGGCAGAGAAAGCACTTAGCAAGACTTATTTGATCAAGGTCGGAAACATCGTCCACAGCCAATAACCATTAACAAGAAGTCACCTGGCTTTTATGTACCACTGACATGAGAGCTTCGCCACGGCCTACTGGTGGCCTTGTCCCCACTTTAGACATCAGGAGACTGAGATGGCGGGCAGAGCTCCCCAAAGTCACTCTGCTGAGAAGGGGTGAAACTCAGGGGTCCGACCTCCATGGACTGACCCCCATGTGGCCTCAAGGCCTGGGAACTTGACTCAGGGATAGCGTGAACCGCGGAACAGCCGAGATTTTGAGAGCGAACTGCTACTCCACGGAGCAAGCAAGGGAGAGCAGAGAAGTGACGGCTTTCACACTCTGGAGAACTTTAGACCTTTTCATCGCTTAATAGAGTGGCATTGAAATGCAAATTATTTTCAAATTGTACTTTAATCTTCATCTCCTTCAGAAATGAAAAAAACAGAAATCCATTTGCGGGGCTGGTCTACATTTTACACGTGGGTATCTTCGTAAGATTTTCGTCTTTGTCTCTTTCTCCTTGTTGCGTCTAGAGAAGTGGCAGTGAATGCTTGAGGCAGGACTAAGGTGTTTGGGGGAATGCCCTTGACCCTGGACTCAGTGCTTCCTGGACATACTCTTCTATGGAAGAGGGAACTTGTTTCCTTTTGCTTTTTTATTATGGAACATGCAAATAAATATGAGTTAGAGGACATAGTGTAAGGATTCCCCATATTCACAGCACCTAGACTTAATTTTTCATCATACTGACATCTATAAAGTGAATCCCAGACCTTGTAGATCATGAAATACCACTCCAGATTATCACAAAGCATGTTTTATAAAGAATAAGGACAACTTTGGGGCACCTAGGTGGCTCAGTCCAACTTTGGCTTAGGTCATGATCTCACAGCCTAGGAGTTCAAACCCCATGTTGGGCTCTGTGCTGACAGCTCAGAGCTTGAAACCTGCTGCAGATTCTGTGTCTTCCTCTCTCTCTCTCAGCCCCCTGCACTTATGCTTTGTCTCTCTCTCTCTCTCTCTCTCTCTCTCAAAAATAAACATTAAAGAAAAAAAATAAGTACACCTTCAAAACATAACCCCAATATTATCGCAACTATCAAAATTCTCTTAGTATCATGTTATACCATCTAGATTCAGATTTCTCCAATGGCTTCCAAGCTGTCTTTAGTTGTTTTTGTTTTTGTAACATTTGGAGTGTTGAAATCAGGACTTGAATAAGGTCCTGCATTTGGTTGTTATGTCTAGGAGTCTTTCTCATGTTAGAACAGAACCCTCTCACCCTTCTTTCCCTTCTTCTTGCCTCTGCCCTGCCGAAGGTCCCACGTTCTGAGTGTGTGAGTGCTCACGGGGGTGGGGTTTTACCTGCTCCTCCCTCCCTGGTAACTGGGAGTCGGGCACAAACGCTCCATGCATCCAGGCTCCGCGTTGTGCAAGAGAACGTTGCGCGGCAGGGCTGCTTTTCCTCCCTGTGGGCAGTTTATAGAGAACAAAATCCAGGTGCTAATGGTGCTCGCTAATCCTGAGCTCTCGCTGCTTCCAGACCTAGTGAAGTTCAATTTCTTGTCCTGCCAACCACCTGGAAGGCGTTGAAACCTGACGTGGTGACTGAGCAGGAAAGTGTTTTAAGGAGAATGACCAGCAGCATTTGGGAGAGAAGAGGTGGGGCAGGGCCTGGGGACAGAGCGGCTTGTGGTGCCAGGGGAGGGGGAGGCTTGAAGGCCAAGGTGGGATAGCACCATTACCACTGCATGGGTCCAAGCCAGGACTGCAGGATCCCTTCGCTTGACAAATACGTCCCAACCCCCGCCCCCGTTCCCCCACCATCCGCACCTCCCTCCCTGCCCCATGTTTCCCAGCTCGGGCACCCCAGCTACTCAGGCCGGAACCTCAGAATCTCTCCCTGACCTTCTCTTCTCCTGCACCCCATCCAGCCCATCCACAGACCCTGTCTGCTCCGCCCGCTGGAACCCGACTCACTTCCACATGTCCACCGCCCTCTGCCCTCTCCCTGGCTAATCACACGGCCCGCTCTCTGGTCTCCACCCTGAACCTAATGACATTATTCCCCCCACAGCAGCCTGTCACCTCTTAACTGTGTTCCCAGCTGTAGGCACCGGAAACGCCCCTGTGGACAAAACCAGCCCCTCGTCTGGCAGGGGTCACCTTCTAGCAGCTCACATTCAATTAGGTCAGGGCGTGCTTCACGCTAAACTCCCGCGACAGCCAGAGAGGCCTCCTGTGAGCACCCCCACTGGAAGATCAGCCTCGCCCCCCTCTCAACAGCCCCCTGCTGTCCCCACGGCACTGACAGCCACCTTCTAAGTTACGTGTTTCTGTGGCCGTGCGTTTGTATCTCCCCGGCTGGAATTTGCTTGCTCACTGCCATATCCAAGCGCCTCCAACTGTGCTGGGTACCCGGTGGGCCCAGGATCTGATGACTGGATAAGTAAGGTCATTCACGTAACCAGGCCTGGAAAATCAGATGGTGGAGATGCCACAGCCCAGTGATCTCTGAGCTGCTTAACTGGAAGGGAGTTTTGAGAAGCCAGACGTCAGGGCACCAGAGTGGTGGAGTGGGGGGTGGGGGGTTGGGTTCTAGACCCTTTCTTTCCCTCTCCTCCCATCTGAAGGTTCTGATTGAGGGTGGGAAGCATAGGGCTTCTCCCCAGCTTTTGCACTCCTCTCTCTCGAGATAGTCGTATTTCTTGACATCCTGCCTTTTCTGAAAGACTGACCCAGTACCTGGAAGCAGAGTGCTGACTCCACCTGATAAAAAGCTGATTTTTCACCCTTAACATGATTCACTCCACCGTTCGTACTGTGAAGTCTTGTGATGTTCGTATTCGTGAAGTCCGTGAGGCACTCTCAGGCCACCTCTAGCTCAAAATCCATTACCCAATCCCCTCTTCTTCATCTGGAAGGCTCTGTGTACTGTGGGGAAGGAAACAGCACCCCCCTCACCTTGCGCGGTTCAGGCATGTTTTCACGGCCCCTCATCGCCCTCCCGCTCAAGGCTTCAGGAGGAAGTTACGGTGTGGCAACATTACCTTCTTACGATCTGGGCTCCAAGAACATACCAGGTCAAGTCCGTTTCCTCCGTATCTTGCCAAGGGCAAAGCCTGCCTAGAAACAGGCACTCCCTTTCCGGGGGCCGGGAGAGGGGCGGTGATGCAGGAGGGTGTGTTGTCGAAAGTAAGTGGCTTCGCACGATGCCGCTCCTGGCAGATCAGTTTCTATCAGACGCGTGCCGCGGGGCTTCTCAAACTTCCCTAGTTCTCCCCGACGGTGTCTTTCTAGACGCTGTTTTCCTCAGCGGCCCCATGAAATGGCGACAGCACAGGTGTACCGTGTGTGCCTTTCTGGGCGTCTGGCCTCGGCGTCATCCGATGACCCGGACACAGAAGTGGGAAAAGCCGGGCTGACTCCGGGGCGTGGACGCAAGTGTGGCGAGCGCACTGGGCTCCCCGCGTGGTGTCGTGGGAAGGCGGCGGGAAAGCTGGCTGTGGCAGAAAGGCGCCCGCCGCCGAGCTCACGGGAAGTGGCTCAGAACGAAACACAAGCAAGTGCCCAAATGAGTGGGGCACACTTGGCATCAGGAAGTTAGGGAGACCTGGCTCCGTGGCCTTGGATCTGAGACTTCACAGAAATACGGACACGCCCTGAGCCTGGAAGGACGGAGAGACGTGGTGAAGTCAGGAGTGGGGAAGGAGGAGAAGGTGAATGTGGGAGGAGCCGGCTCCAGCCAGTTTGCAGCTGGTTGGGCCCGGCTGTGAGTGAGGAGGACGAGGAGGAGGGGGTAGGCGGCTGCACATCGAGCCTGGAGGGGTCGGGGACCAGCACGTAGGGTCTGCTCTCAGATCAGAAACCCCAGCAGCTGCGTCGGGCGCGTTTAGTTACGGAACTTCACTCACTCTACCGTCCCCGGGCCCACGCGCTCGGCCCTTGACCCTGTGCGTGCCGCTCAGCACCTGCTCAGCAGCAAGACCCCCTGGGCGCCACAGCCCAGACAAAACCTCCCTGTTTCCTCAGCTCCCAGTAAATCTTCAGTTTCATATTTTTATTCCAATTTTTGCCCGGGGCCCAGAGAGTGCGGGCGGGCGCCTGCGACTTGATGAATGGCTTCCAGGTGAAGGGCACAGGACGGGTGCACCGGAGAATGTCGCCGTCTCCTCCCAGGCCCCAGTGCCACGTGGCCGGGGCAGAGGCGTGTCCCCCGCCCGCCTTCCGTACAGGATGGAGACACAACAGCACATCATTCACCAGACGCTTCAGAGTTTTGTTTTTGCCTTTTGGGGTCCTTTGAAGACGAGAGGTTTAAGTTTTAACCTTAATTATTATCAAATTATAAAAATGGTTATAAACCCATAATTGTATATACTTAGTTTATAGATTACACATCATTATGGATGTGATTGTACAATTTTTTAAATTAGATAAAGTTAATTAGGAAACTACTATTTCCCTTTGTAGCATCTCTCCCCCGTGTCCGGATGCGGGGGAGGCTGTGTTGTTGACGCAAGTTCGAACAATGAGCTCTGCTCAACGGTGTGGATTTCAGGGTCCTTTCTGCAGCCGGTTTGCCTCTCGTGTGTGATGAGACCTCCGCTCAGCACCCCCACCAGAGCGGAGTCAGGTGGACTCAGCATCGGCTGTGTCCGGAGGGATGTCGAGACTGAGGACGGGGTGTCTGGGGATGACAGATGGAGGGGCGGTCCGCACACGGACACTCAGCCTGGTGGGTTGCTCATCTCTTAACTGGCTGTTTTTCCGCTATCTCTTAATTACGTCTTTGGTCCTCAGGGCTGTCTGGTCGCTGGTCAGAGTGAGACGCCCGGAGAAGAGCCGTGTGCCGGCTGCAGGTTAAATACTTTAAATACTTGAGTGTATTTCACCTTCACCAGAAGCCCTGAGTTGATTATCTTATAGATAAGGAATGACCACCGTCTGCCTGAGGCCAGGGTTGACCTTCCACCGTAATCTTCCTCTTATCCGCCCCCCTCCCCAAATGCTCTCTTTCTTTCCCCTACGCCACCCCTTATAATCACGGCTTTTAGTGTCTGTGCAACCTCGGAGGGGTCTTGCGGGCACCAGTGTCCCCAGCTCTGGGTTCAACACCCGGCAGGCTCACGTCCCCGCTCTAGGAGTGTGGCCGGCTGCCTTGCCCCACTGTTTCCCTGTCCTCATCGGCAAGATGGGGGCAGGGACAGTGGCTCTCCAGGATGCTGCGAGCTAAGTCAGTGCATGCTACTTCTTACCTTCTTCCCAGACAGGAAAATAGGCGCCTCCCCCCCTACCCCACTTTTCCTTTTGTCCATCTAACTTCTTGTTTCCCACCTGCGGTTAAGCGGAACGGCGGCGGCGCAGCAAACAGAATAGACGTAAATCTGTGCTCCGGGCCGTGTGTCTCTATAGCCACCTGGCATTGGTGCTTCCATCGGCCCCTGAGATCCTAGACCGCAGATGGGGTTTTGCGGTGAAAGTCACTTCTTGCGCCCCAGGCCCCTCCTGGCTGTCGCCTCGCAGCACTGGGAATTGGCCCCCACCGGTTCTCCAAATGGAGTTTGTAAAACTGGCCCCAGTGGTGGGCAGAGGCAGGTATGGCCCCAAGTGTAGATTCCAGGGGTGGTAGGGGAGGGGCAGAGAGAGAGAGAGAGAGAAAGAATCCCAAGGAGGCTCCTGGCTGTCAGTGTGGAGCCTGGCGTGGGGCTTAATGTCACCAAACGAACCGAACCGTGAGATCACGTCCTGAGCCCAGACCAAGAGTCGGAGGCTTAACTGACTGAGCCACCGGGTCACCCCCGGCAAACCAAAAATTTTAGATGGAACAGAAATTTCAAAATTGCTGTATCATATTGTAGGAACCTTGGCCGCAAATCTTAAGCAAATCTTATCTGTCATAGGTTTCAGACGGCCGAAGGCCCTGCCACTCACTCGGTGCCTCTGAGGAGAACCCGTGAACTGGGTGTCCCTCCTTCCCACAAGGAATTAACATGCAGCTTGAGGCTGCTGGAGTGGGAGGGAAGGGAATGTGATAAATTGGGTATTGGTTTGCCTAGGGGAGGGGAGGGGAGGGGAGGGGAGGGGAGGGAGGGACTGGATGGGGACTGGAGAGGGGAGGCAGGGGATGGGTGGGGACTGGAAAGGGGAGATGGGTGGGGACAGGAGGGGTGGGGAGGGGGTGGGGGGGATGGGTGGGGACTGGAAATGGGGAGGGGATGGGTGGGGACAGGAGAGGGGAGGCAGGGGATGGGTAGGGACTGGAAAGGGGAGGGGATGGGTGGGGACAGGAGGAGTGGGAGGGGGTGGGAGGGGATGGGTGGGGTCAGGAGAGGGGAGGCAGGGGATGGGTAGGGACTGGAAAGGGGAGGGGATGGGTGGGGACAGGAGGAGTGGGAGGGGGTGGGAGGGGATGGGTGGGGTCAGGAGAGGGGACGCAGGGGATGGGTGGGGACTGGAAATGGGGAGGGGATGGGTGGGGACAGGAGGGGTGGGGAGGGGGTGGGAGGGGATGGGTGAGGAGGGAAAGAGCTTGGGGAGGAACCAGTTTCGGTGTGAAGGTGAGGAGTGAGGCCCTGCAGATATAGAGGAAACTCACGTTTCTCCCTCTCCCTTTTCAAAGGGGCTTTCACTGCAGGTGAGGGGCGTGCCTCCCTTCCTCCTGTGTCCCCTGCATCTATTCCGTTGTCTGCCTTGAACAAACGCTGATATCTCCATTTAGATTTATTCTGAGGTCAGAGCAAAGGGGCTTGAGGATTGGGGCTGGGGCGGGGCGGGACCACAACACCCAGCGCTGTCTGCATTGATGATGATATGGGAATGTTCTCGAGGACCTAGGACCGAGACCGACAGGAGAAGGTACTAAGGACAGAACCCAGACAGAGTGTGAGTCCAGAAGTCTCTGCACCCACTGAACTTCAGCCAGTGTGGTGAGGAAGCTCCTGGCTGGGCCACAGCCGAGCCCCCCCGCGTGTCCCAGGATTGCAGGGCCTGCTGTCACCCTAGCATCTCGCGCACCGCAGAGGCCACAGAAAAACGTGTGGAGTCCCCAACCTAAGGCAGTGCCACCCGATAGAAGGATTTCAGGGACAGAATGGAGAGGACTCTTCCTTGGGGGAAGGGCAGCAAAGAAGCTGGAGGGACCCGCCCGCCTGCACCCCCAGGTCCCTTCTTAGATCAGCGAAGGAAGTTTTTTCATGCCACCGATATAGCCCGATTATTCCAACCTACAGCAAAATGTGCCCGGCCAGCAGGCCTCGGGAAGAGCCGGGAGGGAGGTGGCTCCGGTGGTCTGAGGACGCTATGTGGGGGTGGCTTGTGGTCTCCGTGCAACTCGTGGTCTCCGTGCGACTCGCTGCAGCCACCTTCCATCGCACGTGGGTCCACTCATCACTCGCTTTTCCAGAGTGCAGGTACAGGCTGATCAAGGAGACACAGGCGGCATCACCCAAAGGCTCTAGTTAGTGAGGTGCTCCGTGGGGACATCACTGAGGGACAATAGTGGCTTCTCCACGCTCCAAAGTTTTCTGCTGGTCTTTGCCTTTTCTGCCTCGTGGCCATTAGTACTTCCAGGCCCCCCATGGATGACCCAGCCTCAGGGGGGTGACCTCCTTGGCTCACCAAACAATCAGGAGCCTAGAGGTCAGCAGGTCTGTCTGGATGTTTTCTTTACCTGCAGCACCTGACCTTGGAAGAGTCAAATCCCAGCCACCTTCCCAAGTGACTTTCCCGGGCAGGGACCCCAGTGGTCCTGTTCCCTTGTGCCTTCCTACAGTCTGCCCGTGGTCGGTGATGTGTGAGGCAGTAGCCTGAGTGGACATGTCCACGGAGAGACCCTGCACTCGCTCACCCTCATGGCCAAGATATGACCACGGAGTATGGAAGAGCGGGTCCTGGGGAGGCCCTGGGAACTTCCAAACTGCTGGCACTGTGCTGGCCTGGTTTCCTTCCTTCCACCATCTTCCCACCGAGAGAGCCCTCTCAGGACACCGCTGCAGCCTCTAGGCTCTTGTCTGGGGCTGGCAGAGGAGCTCCCCTTCCCCCTTCTTCTGCTTCGGTTTTGATGTGATTTATTGTTTTAATTCCGAGCTGCACTATTTTTCAATTAACTACTCAGTTATTGGCTCCAGTTCTCGTGAGGCAAAAACTTCCATTGCTTTTTTTCCTTCTGATTGCTCAATGAGGGTTGGTTTGGATACACAAACAAGAAGGTCAGTGCTTTGGGGGCAAAGACCTCATTTTGCATCTCTTATATTTGCCCTGGTAGTATTTGTTGTTGCCCCCTGGCGTCGTAATGCCAGCTGATGGGCCTGCAAATCCCAACAGTTGACAAGTGATTTTTCCCCCATTTTCTCATGGGCGTCATTGGCGCCACTCACCTGTCCAGGGTCGTTTGGAGGGAGAGGGTCAGAGCAATCCCAGGATCTGCTGCCATCCTGGGCAGATGGTGAGAGCCCGCGAGACAGGCCATTGAGGGAGCTGCTGGCAGACCTCCCAGGATCCTGCACCCTCAGCCGCCAGAACCCTGACATTCAACACGCCACAGGGCAGAGTGCATCTAGCTCAAGTGACCGATGTCCCGCCCCCCTCCCGTGGGAGCAGTCCACCAGGCAGGTGCTCTCGGGGCTGCCTGGCAGTTGGCTGGGAAACCGCAGAGCCAGGCCCTGACCCACAGCGCCGAGAGCATCCACACCAGAGGGTGAATGAAACCTCGCTCGGGGAGGTATTTGTAAGTTGCGTGTAGTTATTCACATGGCACATCTCACTAAAACGTCAACTGCTGAGTCATTCGACTGAAGGTTTTTGAGCACCTACCAGGGTGGGTACTGGGACAAGGGTGGCGGAGACACGAAGAGGAAGGGACGCGGGTGCTGCCTGGAGGGTGTCGCGAGGTAACTGACAAGAATCGCCCCGCGCTCTGTGGGAATTCGTGTTGAAGGACACGCGTGGTCGCAGACTGCTAGGCGCTCCACTGTTAGCCCAGACAGGTAGGAAACGGACCGCCTCCCATGCTGGTGATTCAAGCGTAGATTGGTAGGATCTTTTTGGAAGGCAATTTGGAAATACCCATAAAATTTGAAAATATGCGTACTCTTCAACCCATAATTCTACTTTTGTGTATACCTATGCTGGAGAAATACTTTCACAAATATTTTTTTTCTAAAACATGCATTTTCAAGGGTGTTTATTGCCGTATCTGTAACAGTAAAAATGCTAATCAGTAGCAGAATGGCTAAATAAATCGTGGTATATCCATAGCATGAACAGCACAGCTGTTATGTTACCCTTTATGAAATTGTCATTCTGGTTATTTTTGACCTAAAACAAATGGCAGTTTCATATATTGAACAGAAATCCCTGTGCCTGTGTTTATCTTCAAAATGGGGATAATAATAGTGCCTCCTACTCTCATAGAATTAATGTGAGGATTTCATGCAATACCACGTGCAAAGCCCTTGGGACAGTCCCCAGCACATGGCTGGAGCCCAACAAATGTGTGCTAATATCACTATGTATATGTGTCAACATGGAAAGATTCAAAATACACCATTTGGAGAAAATCACTATATTTACATTTTTACAAAGGCGGATGAAATATGAACCCATTTGTGGGTGGGAAACACATGAGCCAGTGTGTGTGCGTCGAGTAAATGCCTAGGAACGGGACTAGAAGGCTTCCTTCCAAACTCTTCCTAGAGGTGAACCCTGGAGAAGGGAGCGGGAGGGGGAAGGGGAGGAGAGCTGCGGGGAGATAAGGCAGCCGCCTACTGGTCTCAGGGACCCGTCCTTATTCCACCGTGGGGCGGGTCGGGCTGTCTCTGCAGCTGGGGGTGTCATCTCTGCGGCTCATGTTGAAGCCTGAAACCCCAAGGGCAGGCAATCAAGGCGTGATGGATGTAAGTTGGGGAGATCAAGGGATTGGAACCCCCAAGTGCAACCCGAAGCCTTAGGAGGGCTTGCGTCAGCGAGGGGACACACAGAACCTGGCCCAGGAGTCAGACGAGCTGGGGGCGGGGCGGGGGGAGGGGCAGTTGGAGACCCAGCTCTGATGCTGCCTCAGGCGGAAGAGGTGAATCAGCAGGTCTGCAGCCCTGTGTGTGTGTGTGTGTGCGTGTGTGTGTGTGTGTGTGTGTGTGTGTTACAGAATGCCGCTTTGTCCCCTCCACCTGCCAGACCTCCCAAGAGTGTTTGTGGCCCCCCCCAACTGGAAACAAACCAAACAAGGGAGTCTGGGAGATGTAGTCGAGCCTAGCCTAAGGGACAGGCCACAAGGCCATCAAGGGGGAAATGTTACATTTTCCTCTATATACATCTGGATTTTTAAATTCTCTTACAGTGTGACCCTAAAAATATATTTATTATGAATGAAAAACAAATTTGAAAGCCCTTGGTGAAAAAAAAAAAAAAAACAAGGAAAGAAAACTCTTCCTCCCAGTGAGATCTAACGTTTGGATTTCTTGCTAACGGCGTCCTGAGAATCTATTTCTCCGCTGCTACCCGCCTGGCCTGGCCGCGGCCACCATCGCCTCCTCCCTGGGCGACTGCACTCACCTCCTAACTGCTTCTGGCCGACTCTCACAGTCTGGTCCCCCTTCAGCCAGAGTGCGCTTTTCAAAATGCAAATTAGATGCTGCTGTGCGCCTGTTTAAAAATGTTCCAGTGGCTTCTCATTGCTTTCATTATGAAGCCGTAAATCACAGCTCCCCACTCTGGTCCAGAAGTCGTTGTAACACTCCCCCTCTGTCTCTCTCCCCCCACCTCTTCCCTCTCGCCTTTAGTGGTTGCAGAGCTTTGTGGGTGCCATAAAGTTACCATGCAGATTACAGTAGTTCATGGCTGGCTACTGGCTGACCACCTACTGTGCGCAGCATTTGCTAGGTGCCTTGACGATGTCATCTGATTAAATACCCACGGCATGGGGTACAGGCTAAAAGCTTTTCCTGTGCCCAGTTTACAGACAAGCACACCGAGACTTAGGGACATAGAGAAACGAGTGAGGGGCGAGCGGCATCACCGGGATCGGAGTCTGGAGCGTCTGACCCCCATACCCATGAGCGTGATGTTCAGAACCATCCATCCTGGGGACAAGTCTTTCCTTCCCTGTCACACCGCCTCGCGAGTGGGTAACGGGCTTTCCCTGGGGCAGTCGGCTCTGGGAGGGTAGGCATCTGAGCCGTCTCCAATGCCTCGCATGGAACTCGCGCACATTAGGTCACTGGTGTTTGTTGAAAGCGTGAGTGTGCTGGCGCCGTGCTGGGTTCTGGATTGCCGCTAGGGTTATTAGACCCCAACGATGCAGTCCTTGCTCCCAGGGCTTGTGCTGTGGAGTAGGGGAGCTGGTCTCACGCTCTGTCGCTAAGTCCCGGCAGGGTGCAGGGGGGCGGCACGTGTGAATCAGCCCAGCCTGGCCCCCAGTAGGGAGGTGTGGAGCCCAGAGAGGCAATCAGGGGGTATTTGCAGAATGGCCGTGGGATGCGAGTCACAGAACTGGAACAACAGCCTTATCTCGCAGACTCCCACGTAGTTCTGCTTTTGGGGGCTTATCGGTGCTCCGTGGCCAGTAATGGGGTAGATTGGTCCTGCCCACCCAAGCTCTTAGAAGAAATCAGCGCAGCAATATAAGCTCCTCCTACCCGGTGGTAAACAACTCTCCCTTGTCCTGGGTGGTGCTGCCCGGCCCTCCCGCCCTCCCTAAACACTTACCTTCGTCCCGACTTGCTGTGTTAGGTCCCACTGATGTCATTGCCTGTGGGACAACTGACCGGGGACTTGGCATTTTCTCAGCTCTGAGGACTAGGCAGACACTTTTCATTACCAAGTAAGGGGAGCCGGTCAGTTTGTCTGTCATGAGAGTGCTGGATCCTGAGTGGTTGGTTTGTTGGGAACTTCCTGTGTACTGTGCGTGGATCGGCCGCTGTGTGCTGTATTCTTTAATCCTCACGGAATCCATTCTAAAGAGTAGGGCACTGAGGCACCAGGAGGCTCACTTGTCCAAAGCCCCACAGTGCTCACTGCTTAGAAACTAGCCTGTAATGCCTTCTAGAGAGTTCTAGGGCTCCAGTTAGAAAGCATCAGTCTCCAGCCTCAAGGAGAAAGGTTTCCAAGGGCAGCCACTGACGCCCTTAAAACATGAGGTGTGCCTCCAGTCAAGACTGCACCTGCTCATGTGTGCGTGTGTGTGCGTGTGTGTGTAGGGGGTGGGTGAGGAGTGAGTCTTCGCTAGATGCGTACCCCACTAACCGGTGATAAACAGGGCTATGGCCTTGGGGCACAGGCCTCACATACCACCCATCCACCTGCTGAACACCTTCAACTTTCAAAATTCATTTTAAAGCTGCCATGTAGTAGATAGAGTCTTAATCCCCAACGTGCAACTATTTTTCTGAGCCATTTCTACCATCGAGGCAGGCTTTTCCTGAGGCAGCCAAGTTGGAAAGGGGTCACCAGGAATAAAGCTATCACTGAAGAATAAAGCCAAAGTGGTCATTATTGCCTGGGGCGGGGGGAGGGGGAAGGACTTCTCTATTTTCACAAGCTCCTTCCTGTAAAGAATATTTGAACAGTTTCACTGAGGCCTGCAGTACGATGGCTCTAATGTATCCTGGCTTCCTGACACCATGGGTCTTCATTATTTCAGGTGCACACAAGCATCGTGAATGGGAGAGAGAAATTAGGTATTTAGTGTTCTTTGATGGAGTTTATAAGAATCCCGATTAGGGGCGCCTGGGTGGCTCAGTTGGTTGGGCGTCCGACTTCGGCTCGGGTCATGATCTCACGGTTCGTGAGTTTGAGCCCCGCGTCGGGCTCTGTGCTGACAGCTCGGAGCCTGGAGCCTGCTTCGGAATCTGTGACTCCTCCTCTCTCTCTGTCCCCTCCCCAGCTCATGCTCTGTCTCTGTCTCTCAAAAAATAATTAAACGTTAAAAAAAAAAAATTAAAAAAAAAAAGAATCCCAATTAGTCATTTCGCAGGCTTTTAAGAATTCTGTGCATCATCTCACGCTGCCTTTCAGAGCGCTGGAAACACGAGGGCAGGCATTCTTGATGGATTCTGGCTTTCTGATGTACTTCTCCCCAAGGTACTTAATCAAGGAATGCAAGCAACTCATTTGGCTTCTCAACGCTTCCTCTCCTTCCCCGGACACTGTTGTGCAGTCTTCCTTGTTTTCCTTCTGCTTCTAAGCCATTTCAAGGACAGGGGTCTGGGCTGAAATGATCTAGAACGTGACCTCTAGAAGTTGCTTTCTGCCCCAGCCGGGAGGGTAGAGCCTTGCTCCTGCCCAGCCCGGTAGAACCAAGCCTTGGTCACCAAGGACGCGTGAAATAAACGTCTGTCTGTTGTTGTGGTTTGTTCCAGAGCTGGTGATGTTGCTGGAGTGGTGGTCGGGCACGGAGTGCATCATCCATACAGACCCCCAGGCCTACCCCAAGTACGGAAAGGAAAATGCCATCGTGGTTCTGAACCACAAGTTTGAGATTGACTTTCTCTGTGGTTGGAGCCTGGCCGAACGCTTTGGGGTGTTAGGGGTAAGTTGGATTCACATTTTTCCGCCTCACACACTTCCCTTGTTCAACACCATGACTTGCCCTTTTCTCTCAACCACTCGGGATTGCAGAAGCATTAACAGTTTCTACCTGATGAAATGTTCTTAACCAATTGCTTTTCATTCCTGCTTGGAGTCAAGATGAAATTCTTCTTCTTCTTTTTTTTTTTTTAAGTTTATTTTTTTATTGAGAGAGAGAGAGAGAGAGAGAGAGACACCCCCAAGCAGGCTCTGCACGGTCAGCACAGGGCTGGACCCCACGAACTGTGAGATCACGACCTGGGCTGAAACCAAGAGTCGGATGCTTAACCGACTGAGCCACTCGGGTGCCCCAAGATGAACATCTTCTAATGACCGACAGTGATATTTATTCAGCGACGACTGTGTGCTAGGTATTTCATATACCGTGAGTTTATTTGCTCCTTATAGAAACATTTATGAATAGATGATATATGCCCTCCCCTTTTTAACAACCTAAGTGACAGAGGGTTTAAATGATCTGCTCAAGCTCACAGAGCTATCAAGTGGATTTGGACTCGGGCTCCTCTGGTTTGAGGCCCTGTCGCGCCCTTCGTCTCTGCGCTCCGCTGCTTTCCCGGCTACCGGCCAGGAGTCATTCCAGGGTGCACCTTCCCCTCTGTGGGCTTCAGCACGCTGAGTCCCCAAGCCAGAGAGTTTCAATGTCAGAGTTGAGAATAAATACGAACTTCTGTTTCCCGCCCCCAAGTAGTTTGACTTCTTGCACGCCTTTGGGACTGGGTTTTCTGGGTTGACTTTCATCATCTTGAAAACATCGCGTTGTGTAGTCACGCCCAGATCCGATCCGCGAATCTGAGCTGTCTAGGTGCTTAGGCTGAGCCGTCCCGACCGGGATGACGGGATGACAGGTGGCGGCCTGGGGCGAGGAAGGGCCCGGACAGCTTGAGCAAGAACTCGGGGCTCCTGTTTAGCACTGTCTGCGGGGAACAACGCCTGCAGACAGACGGGGTGTCTGCTCACATTGTTTTTGGACGAGGGAGAGAAAATGATAGTGTTCAGAGGGGCGGAGATTGAAGCCTGGGAGGCTGGCGGGACTGATGGGGTCCACGCGTCTGACTCGGTGGGGAGGCCACCTGGGTCTAGTCCCCGATGTGCCTGCGGAGTCTCAGAGACGCCAGCAGCACTTGGGGGGGCCCTGTGACTGACTGTTTGGGAAGACCCTTCATGAAGGAGGACTGCACTGCACGGATTACATTTTGTATCTGCGTTTAAACATTGATGCACTTTTAAATTGGGGGCAGAAGGAGAGAGAAGGAAATGTGTTTAGAATCAAGTCCCATTCATGTCTTTGGGACAAATGAGACTCCTTCGTAGGCACTGAAACCATCAAAAGGCAGGCAAGGTCTTTAGCAGTTTTTCAAGAGATAGAAACAGTGTGTTCCTTCGCCGTTGCCACCTTAAGACTTCGAGAAAGCTGGGTTGCCTATGAGCGAGTCACAGAAGGGATTTCTAGGAAAGGGACAGGCCTTCCGGCCAACGGTTTTCTCCTTTGTTTTCCTATTTATTCTTCCAGTTCCGACTTGGTATCTATGCGCACACGGGTGTTAAATATGTTTTCAGGAACAAGACCAAACACTTTAGCATCTGCCTTTCTCCGTTTCGGGCTCCTGGTCTCAGCTACAGTTCTGTGCTTTGATTCTCTGCGAGAGGAGACCACCCCCTAACGTGTCACAATCCGAACCCCACCACAGAGACGAATGGTCATGACAGGGTCCTTCTTCTGCCTTGGGAGAAAGGGTGCCTAGTCTCTCTGCGTCCTGACTGCTAGAACGTTCTTTCTGCTGCCTCCGAGCTAGACTTCCTGGCGTGCCAGCGTCCCCCCAGGCCCGGGACTCCGGGTGTGGTTGAGGGACAGTCGGTGTTTTCCAGGCTTCCCGAGGCTTTGGGGGTATTCCTGCTCAGGATGTGAACACGCATATGGTCTGGGTGGCACCGTCCAGTTCGCGTCGTACCCTTGTAGCTCGATGACCACCAGCTCTTTCTGGGTACTTATTCACTGGATTTTGCTATTTCTAATTCTTAGGACATTGTCATTATTTACACTCCATAAACTCCCAAAGCCTCAGTTTGGCTAAATCATTTGTCCCAGGAGCGTAACTAGTACATCTGATTTCAGAGCTCTGCTCTTCTCCCCCGATGGTGGTAGGGGAAGAGACGCAGGGGCCCTGGGGACGCTGGAGCCTTTGCGTCAGAAAATGACCAGGGCCACCTGAGGACAGGGACCAGGCTGGAGCACAGTGGTAAGAGTGCTGATGGCCGGAAGGTTCTTAACAGGACACCCCCATCTGGCCAACAGCACAGGGACTTCTCGCCTCCAGCTGTGATTCTGTAAACGGATACCCTGTCCGTCGGGTTTCCTTCCTTACTGTTGAAAACTGAGCAGCCAGGGTTGCCGGTGAGGGGTGTGAGCCCCGGCATCAGAGACTGTTCTAGGAGCTCGCAGGTTTCGGAGCTTCCGGGAGCCCCGGAGTCCTCGCCGGGACGGGAGGTGGCCGCCTTCCCCTGTCCTCCAGCACTGAGCACCGGCCTGTGGTGTGGCTGCACTTTCCAAGGTCGCCTCGTGCCGGCCAGGTACCTGGTGCCCGGAGAGCGTGATGGAGGAGTCAGCGACCCTTGTCGGGGTCGGGGGTTGGGCCAAGTCAGGGGGAAGCCGCCAGACTCTTCTCCCCGGGGACTGCCCTGTCTGCTGCAGGGGACAGTTCACATCCACACGTGCTGCTCGAGCAGCCGAGGTCCAGGCAGCGGCCGTGATGCCAGGTGAGCCGCTTGGCCTCTTTCCAAAGTGGCACGTTTATTCCTGCCACCCTTCAGCGGCCACAGAGCAGCGTCTTGTTACGTTAATTGTTCAGCAGTGCCCTTTGGCCTTAAATCACCTGCCCCCCAAAATAAATGACTAAATAAACAACACGTGACAGCGAGATCCTTCTGGAGTCTAAGGAGCTCCCGAGCTTCTTAGAGAAGCTTCTTAGAGAAGAAGGGACAAGACGGAGTTCCTGAGGGGGCAGTTTTCACCTGCCCGTGCAACTGCCCACGAGGATGTGCGTTCATAGTGAAGCCATGAAATTTGCCGAAATTCTTGAGAATGGGGCCACTAAACGTGAAATTGGTTTTGGGGGGAAAGGGGTGGGCTTTTCTCAAACAGGAAAAAGACTTGTCGCCTTTTATAAGCATCTGAGGACCCACACAGTCATCCCAGTGGCCTATTCTCCCCTCAGAGCTGGCACTTCGTGGCACAGGCCAGGGTTACAGCAAAGGCTCCGGTTATGACTTTGAAGAATACACGCGCTTCCCTCCTGCCTGGGGACGGGCGTGGCCCGTGGACAGTTAAGAGCATGAATCACTAAAGCGTCCAGCAAAAATACAATGCAGAGGGGCCGGGTTTCCGAAGCTTCCGGAAGTTTCTCTTTCTGTCCCAGCAAAATACATACGTGTCACTTCATAGTGGCCCTGGCAGGTCACTCCGGGTCATATTTGTTGGGTCTTTGAGCGACACCAGGTGCCTGGTGAGCGTTCCATACACAGAAGCGGCTATGGTCAATATTTACCTGCTGGGTAGGTGCGGCCTGTAGGTTAACGTGGAGGCCAACTGGGATATTGTTCTTTAGATTGTTAACGAGCCCAGATCTGTTCTATCTGTGGCAGTGAGACAAGCCACCAAACACGGCAGCTTAAAACAGTGAACACGTATTGGCTCAGCCCGTGTGGTCTGGGATCCAGGCACAGCTCAGCTGGGGGTCCCGGCAAGGGTCTCTCGGGAGGTTGTACTCAAGCTGCCGGCCAGGGTGGTGGTCTCATCGGAAGGCTCGCCGTGCGGTGACCTGCCTCCCCCCTCGTCCCTGTGTTTGTTGCCAGGCCTGCCCCCTCCCCTGGGCTTCTTCTCAGCTTTCCCCTGGACGTGGCCACTGGCTTACCCCAGGGGGAGCTGTCCCGGAGAGAGCAGGGAAAGGCCCCCGACACAGCACCCACGGCCTTTTTGTGACCGAAACCCCAAAGTGGCATCATCACTTGGTCACGTCGTATCTGTCCAACGTGAGCAGATGAGTCCAGCCCACCCTCCAGGAAGTAGGGTGGGTTACAGGAGAGCTTCGATACCAGGAGGCGAGGACCACTGAGGCCAGTGTAGACCCTGCCACCACACCACGGCAGGACATCTGCTCTCAGACCTCACATAAACATAATATATGATAGCTCAGCCTGAGAACAGATCGAATTTCTGTTGTGTTTCTTCATATAGGGAGAAGTAGAAGGAGAGTAGTAGAATCATTACCCTAAGCAGAGGGCACCCTGATGTCCCTCACAAAGCTCTCAGGATGGCAATGACAGCTACTGAGGCATCTTCAAAATACTTTCCCAACAAAAGGGGACTGCGTTTCTGTAGATAATACCACTGGGCATTAGGGAGATACAAAGGGGGATCGGAAAATACAGTCCTTGCCTTCAGTGATTTTGTAACCTATCAAGAGAGGTAAGGAAGGAACTTGCATGCCTGCCACGGGACACAGGGGGTTGAAGAGGGTGACAACATAGGGCTGAGCGTGTTCCCTTGGGGCGGCAAGGTGCGGGTGGACGGTCGTGATACTCGGCGCATTTAACCACAGACCAGTCAGCCCTACAGCACTATCCTGGGGGCCTCCGTCATTCCGAGTGTCACCCCTTTGTTAGCCCTGGAGGGCCTGGGGACGAGCTGGGTTCACTGTGGTACAGGTGGGATATTGGGGGGTGAGTTTGGGTATTTGGGGCAGCTCTGTTGACCAAACTGTGGGGAGGGGTTTCAATATTTTCACAACCGATGTAACATTCTGGTGCCTACCAGCACATGGGCTGTGGGGCCCCTGGGACACAGGAGACTTCCAGAAGGTGATAGCAATGGACCAAGGCCTCAAGGGCATGATTTGAGGAGCCACGGGAGATGCAGATGAAGGGATGATCATAGAGGTGGGGAGGTGCCTAAAGGGAGACCCTGAGAGATAGGCCCCCGTCTGCCAGGCGTCACGCCCCTCTTCGCCGTCTGGGCGTGGCCAGGAGTGCGTATTAGTTTTCCCACTCATGTCACGGGCCGCCAGCTCAAGGCCACTGTGGGCTGCTTTCAGACTTACTGAGGCAAGTCAGAAAGAAGGGTGTGGGCAGGCTGCTGCCATTTTGAGGACCCATCTGGGCCGAGGTGGAGGCCTGCACGGCTCCGGGTAACACGGCCAGCAGATGTCATAAAGCCCTAGGAAATCACTCAGGGGCTGATACCAAGAACGGAACCCAAAGTGTTGGTGTCCCGATTTAATTTTGCCAAGACGTTTGTGGTCCGTAACATTGAATATGGTTCTCTCTGTGAAAGGTTGACACGTATCTGAAAACCAGCATTTCTCCATGTTTGATTACGAAAAGGAGCACTTTTGTCACTAGAGGTTTCCTGTAGGAAAAATACCAACGCACATTTGTTTAGAAAGGCTGCATGACTGTTGTTACCTATAAACCTCCGTCAACTATAACATTCCTTCAAATTGTAGGTTTCCTGGGTCTTGTGTTCAAACGTGTAACACTTAGTAGGAAAGTGGACACTTTGAGAGATGAATCCATGCCTTCTGTGCTCAGATATCAAGAGCAATTGTTTCTTTTTCCCTGTACTTACTCCAGAACAGTTCTCTCCTGAGGGTGGCAGGGGAGACACAGATGTATAGGGAAAACAAAACAAAACAAACAAAACAAAAAACAAAACACACAGAAAAACCCGATGTCTTAGAGTCCCACAGATTGGGACTTGGAACCCTGACTCTTGCATTTACCAGTTGCACGACCTTGGGGAGGTTATCTGACTTTTCTGAACCGCAGTTAATAATTCCCATTTATGTGGTGTTGTAAGGGCTTAGTAAATATATAGGGCTTAATGGATATATGCCTCGGATTAATGAGTATAAGTAAAATACTTAGTTCAAGTGCCTTGCACAAAGTAGGCGTGCAGTAATTATTAGTTTCCTTAACCCTAATTAGTTTCCTTTCATTGAATGTTTTCATCTTACGAGAAGGAGGAAAGGGTATGGAAGACAAGAGAGAACAAAGGTTTTACGAAGTGGGCTTTGGCTGGTGCTAGACCCCCAGGCAACTGACACCTCCCCCATCCCATCATTTTTGTGCAATGCAAAGTGCGGTTGTATTCGCTCTCTCTTGGTTTCTTCATACGTGGCAGTCAAGTTCCTTTTGGCCCCAGAGAGGTTGGAAGTTTCTAGATGGGGAGAAACGTTTTGTTTTCCTTCTCATCAGATACACCTGCAGCTATGGTTTATCAGCTCCCTTAGGGTGGGTTTGCACCACGCTCAATGCCAGTATCACGTGGCGGCGTGAGGGAAGCATGCTCACCCCCCCCCGCCCCACCCTCAGGGGCTTGATCAGCAGCCTCCATATTGCACTCGGGTACCACCCACTATACTAAGAGTGGGCAGGGGTGCCACTTTTTGCCGCTAAGCATTGACCTATCGGGCCAGGCATGCGGGATCTGGCATGACACAGATAAGGAGACCGAGAGAATAGTGATGAGGGGAGCCGGGGGGCCTCATGACTCACTGGCTAAGGACACAAGCCAGCAGCTCCGTGGAAATACAGACATGCACCTTGAGTTCTTAACTGAGTATATTCCTGGCCATGTTAACACACACTTTATTTTTAAAAGCGTAGTGCCGAGTTCGACACACCAAGGTCTTTTTTTTATTAAACAGGATCCTCTGGCGATGTCTTTAACGAGCCAGGGTTGGATCACACCAACCGATCGTAAATCCAGACTTGTTTAAGCAGCCCTACCATGGGGCTTCCTCCCTGCTCTTCACACAGCCCTCAGCAGACCTCCCAAGCCGGTGATGGGAACCGTCTCTGACTGTGCTGGGCCCCAGTAACTGCTCCCTCTTTGGCACGCCCGTGTCCTAAGGCGCTCGGGGCCCTCCGTGCCCCCATCTTCCCTGTGCCTCTTCAATGGCTTATCAAACACCTGCTGGTGACAAGAGGTTGGCGGTATAGCTGTCCTGTTACCTTCTGCCCTTGCGGAGCGCTGGTCCCCCAGCCCCGCCCCTGGATTTCTTGTGCTCTGTCTTTCCATCTGGCCAGGCCTGGGGCCACCTGGGGCAGGACTCAGGAGGGCCATTCAGAATAGAGGATGGGAAGGGGACACACGGATCTGTGCTCAGGAAAGAGGAGCAGGGCATTGCGTGGGGGGGGGGGGGGGGCTCCTCTCTCATCTGCTTTACAGGGAGCCCTGATCCGCTGAGCAGAGTCAAGTGTGATAAATACCCAACGCCCGAGAGTTTACTTTGTCTGCAAATGCCCTTTCCTTCCCCGCTCCGCATCTGCGCACCAGGCAAACTAAGGAGAGCTTTGGGTTTGGTAATGGCAGGGATGTAGACTGGGGAGGGGGGACAGAGGGCGGGAGGAGATGCTATGAAGAGCTTTGAGTATCGTGCTCCACCTGGATAAATGGCGCACGTTTATTTCCGGTCGAAGAGAGATGAATTCTCAGAGAGTGCTTTTGTGTCTTGTTTGTTTTGTGCATTTCCCTGTGGCTGTGACTAATTGTGGAACAGTGTTCATTTTGTTTTCAGACTCTCTGGAGATTTTTCTGGTAGTGCAAGGTCCCCAGCATTTTCTATTTTAGCATCAGAGAAGGGAGACAGCAAGAGAAGGGAATGAGGGCAAGCAGAATGAGGCCACATGTACGTTACCCCAGTTGGCACGAACGGAGTCTCACCTTTTGACATGCACACGCGTGCGCACACGCACATACACATACACACACTCCCGGCTCATTGTTTTGAGCTCTAGTCTTATCTCCTGCCTTTTATTGTAGTGAGCGACTTACATTTCAGAGACACGTTCCAGCCCCATCTCTTCCATTCTTGCACCGATCTCTTTTGCCAGAGAGCACGTGTGCTCCACTCGTTCACAGAGTGGCACAAGTAACCCAGAAGTTGGTAGCTTTCTGTTTCTCTCCTCCCACGACACTTTGAGCGTCTCAAGGCCGTGAGTAACCTTATTCATCTCTGTGTCCCCAGCACCTGTCACAGTGCCCAGTACAAAGGAGGTATTTAACAGACACTTGTTGCATAGACAGAACAGAATAGGGTTTTTTTCAATGTTTTTTTAAAATGTTTATTTATGTTTGAGAGCGAGAAAGACAGGGTGCGAGTGGAGGCGGGGCAGAGAGAGAGGGAGACACAGAATCGGAAGCAGGCTCCACTCTCTGAGCTGTCAGCACAGAGCCTGAGACGCGGGGCTCTAACTCACAGACCGCGAGATCATGACCCGAGCTGAAGTTGCCCTCTCAACCGACTGAGCCACCCAGGCGCCCCAACAGAACAGTCTTGATGGTAAAGTCCACACGTCAAAAAAGAGGCTGCGCCGTCGGCTGACTTTCTAGCCATCTGCAGAGATGGGGCCTCACTCACAGTCAAGAAAACATTCAAAGGGTTGAAGTGTGGATGTTTTAGCCGGCTTTCAGAGTTCCACTTAAGATACCCCAGCCAGGTATTTCATATATTTAATAGAAATACGTGACCTTGGGTGAATCCAAATGACTGACTGGTGACTGTACTGGTAAACCTCCAGGAACGCCCATGTGCTTGGAAACCAGGAAGAGATATTTATACAAACAACACATTGACCAGGGACCATCCTACTGACTAGTGTCAGTCCCTAATCGTGTTTTCGGAGCGGTCAGAGGAGGCAGGGGTGCCATGGAAAGAAAGGATGCCCTACCTGTTCCAACCGTCCTACAAACCCGGTCATCGACACTTCATAGTTTCATCTTATCAGATGAACATGGGTGGCCATGTTGGAGAAAGCCCTTAGCTAGAAAGCCCTGATTCTGCTCAGCTTTCATCACAGAGGCTGTGGAGCTGAGAAAAGTCAGGCAAGAGCCACACGGTCTCAGGGTTGGAATGGACCGGATCTCGGTGTATCTTCAAAGCAGTTCTTTCTGGCACCACACGGTGTCTGCACAGGGGTCGACCAGTTGGCTGGAGGTGCTGAAGGGGTTTGTGGGGTTGGCTGCTTCTCTGAGCTATTGGGTGGTCCCAACTAGGTTATGGGCCGATTGATTAGATTATTGGGCAGCTGTAGTAAGATGGTTCTCTCTCACACGCACACACTCTGACACAACACTCTCTATATACACACACACTCTCTCTTTCACACACACACACACAATCACTCTCATACACACACCCTTTTTCTGACACACACACATATAGATACATACTTTCACACATACTCTCTCTCTACACACACCCTCTCTCTCTCTCTCTCACACACACACTCAAAAGTTTCATAAACTGCAGAACGCGGTATCACGTCAGCGACTCCCCACAGCTACTAGAAACGGCCAGGTCCTTGCCGTTGTGGATTCCTCATAGGAAGTTGCGCTTCCTATGAAAGTTTTTGATTTTCCAGATATGCTAGTGTCTAGAGGGGCCTGTGGTAAATCTAACTCCTCTGTAAATCCTCTCAGGTCTACCCTCAAAATAAACCCAGAGTCAACAAAATTGGTATTGTTTTCGTACAGTGTCTTTCCTGAAGACGTTACCGTCCACACACAGAAGCCCTTGCGTGGCCTGGGAGGGTCATGATAGTGATGGCACATTGAGTTTCCGGGAGGACTGTAAGCACACTGAGGAGAAAGTTTCTAGTCTCTTGGTCTGAAATGAGCGAAGCTGGGTAAATCTCTTCGCACACTGCCTCTCAGGGAGCCCTGAAATAACCGCAGCCTTCCGCTATTACCATATGCTGAAGCATGGTTTCAGAAATGGGGGGAATAAAAAAGGACGTTTCGCCACTGTGCTTACTCTGTGGCGATAATAACAGCTATACGTTATTGAACACCCGTGGTCAGGTTCTCAACTCGGCACTTTTGTGTCTGCTTCTATGTGGTATTCAATCTTTACAACAGCACGTCGCGATAAGTATGACTTTCCTCAGAAGGCGGCTGGGAATACTGAGGCTCGGGAAGGTTAAGTATCTGGACCAAAGTCACACGGCCGAGCCGTGGTAGAGCCTGGCCGAAACCAGGACTGATGTCAACGCTTTCCAAATCCTGTTATCCTTGCCAAGGAAAGGAAATCAAATAAAGTTGCTTTGATTTGAAAGGCAAAAGTTTCTACCTTAATATTTTAAAACAGTTCTTCTATCAGGTAAACATAGTCAGCATCAAGGCCTAGGCCTAATGATAACATCCAGAACTTGAAGGCTGAAAGATGTATTAATTCCCCATAAAAACAGAAATACCTCCTCTGTCCCTTTTGATCATCACCAAACGGGCTGCTTTGATCCAGTCTCACTTAAGTGGTTGAAATGTGCCGATGTCAAGAACTTCCCAAAATGGTAGTTTGTTATTAACACTGCAACATATTTTGTTGGTGAAAGAAAACAGGAAAATATAATAAAATAATAAAATTGGGGGGGCGCCTGGTGGCTCAGTTGGTTAAGCATCTGACTCTTGGGATTCAGCTCAGGTCATGATCTCATGATTTGTGGGTCCAAGTCCCATGTTGGGCTCTGCACTGACAGCTCAGAGCCTGCTTGGGATTCTCTCTCTCTCTCTCTCTCTCTCTCTCTCTCTCTCTCCCTCTCTCTCTCTGCCCCTCCCCTGCTCTCTTTTGCTCTCAAAATAAAAAAAAAATCACTTCTGATTTGACCACCTGGCTCTAGCTACTGTTATTTTTTACTGTTTTACTTTTTTCATGGAGTCATAATCAGGCTATAGACTCAGCTTTCATTCCAGACCTTTGAAAATTTTGGTATTATATAATCATTTCCCCAGCTATTAAATTATCTGTAGAAAACAAGTTTTAGTGGCTCCAAATGAAAGGTTGGCAGACTTTGTAATTGGAGGGACAGTAAATATTTTAGGCTTTATGGACCACGTTGCCTCTGTCACAGCTATTCAACTCAGCCGTCGCAGTGTGAAGGAAGCCATAGCGGTGCGTACCCAAAGGAGAGTGGTTGTGTCCCAATAAAACTTTATTTATAAAAGCATGTGGTGGAGCCGCTTTGGCCCACGGGCTACAGTAACTGCTCTGTACTATCATATTATGCACTGTATATACAGTCTGCCATATATACCAGAATTCATCGAGCCCTTCTAGTGTGGGGCGCTTAGATGGTTCGCGGTGTTCTAACACAGTAGGACAGTGATGGACATATAGACTCTTGAGCTCCCCTCTTTGGTCTACACATAGATCCTACATCACTGTCAAAGTTCATTGCCTTTTAGCAGTAGGTTACCAAAGGCCCACTTGCGTCTGGTGGGATAGAACCATTAATAGGAAATGCCCCTGAGAGTACTTTCCCCGCCAGACAGCCGTTGTGATTGACAGCATGGGGCCACTCACCTTCCTAGCCCCAGTGGCTGCTACCTTATAGAACATGATCCCCTTCTCCGTTATAGAACAGATCATGTTTTAGAATCCCTTCACGTTGACACAAGGTATTTTGGGGATGAGTTCAAGGACACGTAATTTTTGTAAGCAGTCCTAACCTGCCAAGAAGGTAAGTTTAGTTCATCGGGGAGGATTTTCTCTCTTGTTTCCATCTCACAGGCTGTGAGTAGGGAGGTAACAGGAAACAGAGAGCATGAGAACATCCCTGTCAATAGGAGGAGGCTGAGGGAAGGGAGGCAGGGCCTCCCACGACCTGAAAGCTGGCAGTGGACAGACCCGGTGGACTGTTAAATGGCTCCTGTGGGCAGAGTGATTGATCCCCAAGGCCATTTGCTTTTGCGTTCTGAGTGACAGGCACTTCCTTCTCAGTCCTAGTGCGAGAGAGCGCAAGTCAGGATAATTCGTTCACGCTTTTAGGATTTAAAGCAACCCCATGTTGAAAAGAAAAAAAAGCTGACCATAGGAAAGATTCTCACCAGTAATGTGATTGATGCTCTGTCACAGGCCCTCGTCAGCTGGAGATGTACGGAAACCCTGACCCAGGGGCTTTGGCCTTGGAGACATTCTGCCGCCTCAGAGGAGAGCAGGGCTGTAGCCAGATGCCTCCTGGGCTGGCCCAGCGGCCCCAGTGGCCTCAGCATTTCTAGGCTGTTGTCTCAGGGCCACAACATGATGGTCAAAGCCGTGATACACTTGGCAACCGTGTTCACGGCAGAAAAAGAGCCGGGCCTCCTGGCCATCTCTCTTTTTGTCATGGAGCAAAAGCTTCCAGAAGCCCCAGAACATGGGCACCGTGACCTCTGAGCCACCTTGCCAGAACTGGGTCAGTGCCCACACTAAGCTGAGGGATGCAGGAGGGGACACCAGGCTGGTATAGCGGTTAGCAATGTGACTCTGGGCTAGCTACTTCACATCTCTGAGCCTCAGTTTGATTATCTATAAAATGGGGCTATTTCTCTCGATTTCACATTGAATAGAATTTATATAAGTGCACAGCCCATGCCTGGCACACAGCGGGTCCCCCCTCCCCGCCGCCCACGTACAGCGGGTTCTCTGACCCAGCAGGACCGGCCTCTTAGGTCCTCGGGGGACAGGCCCCAGGTCTTATGGCTTGGTTCTCTTCGAGATAACTTGCATGTTGGGTTTGTGAGAATAACAAAAGCAAAACCCATCAAAACATAGAGACACTGAACCTGAACGGTGTCTGTGCTTTGTCTTCCCCACCGTGGGGCAAGATGTTTGTTGTTGCTTTAACATAAAAGGGGCAAGTGGCTGTTTTTTGCCGCTCTCCAGTCTGCACAGGTGCGTAAGGGGATACGTATCGGCTGATTGGTCTTCACCGAGCTGCAGCTGTGTGGTTGCTGGGCACGTGACAAGTCTCGTAGGCTCAGGGCATAAGTAGACAGTCGTCAGTCCGTATGGCTGCCCGACTGTCCGCATCACTGCCTCGGCCTCCCATGCCGTTCATCAACGACGGCTATCTCGAAGAGTATCTTGGCCAATTCCAAAATTAAGGGTGAAAAATATAGAGCCCAACCCACTAGATGTAAGGCAGTTTTGGGTCTCCCCTCATCCCCCTGGACCCCTGGTCTTCCCCAGGCCAGCACAGGCCTTGTAGACTGGCATAGCCGGTTCGGGGCCTTGGCCGAGCGGCCTCAGGGGCCCGCCGGTTGGTGGGCCAAGCCCTTGCGTCTTGAGCCAGCCTCAGGCAGCCTCGGGGGGATGTCCCGACCCCACTGCCAGCCTTAGAGATGAGCCAGCGAGGGGATGGGTGGGGAGCCCCCAACACGATCTGGTGAGCTACGCTCAACTCCAGGCTCCCCCATTTTGCAGCTCTACGATGCAGAGAACCGCCCCCACCCCCACCCCATTTCCTAGTCTGCGAAAGGAGATCGTGTCTGCCCTGCCCGCACAGCCAAGTTTGCCTGAGGACTGAGTGAGACCTACAGAAAGGGTTTGGTGTCACAACTGCATGGCCAGCTTGGAAAATGAGCTGAGCATCGATGACCCTTAAATGTCCCTGGCTGTTCCAGACGCTGCCCAGATGCCTGCGCACCCCCGCTAAGAACCCCCGCTCCTCCCCGCCCCGCAGACTTAGCACAAACTTGGCCTCGAGTTAACTGGTGCGGAGGCTCCGGCTTCATTGTGCTGTGGGACCGTCCCCTTAGGCCTTCGGAGAGCGCGTCCTCTCCACTTTTTCTAGTAGCGTCTCCAACAGCCGTGGGAGAGGCCCCGCAAATGCCCCTGGCGGACTCCTGGGCCCCCTCCTCTGTTCCAGGGCTCCAAAGTCCTGGCCAAGAAGGAGCTGGCCTACGTCCCGATCATCGGCTGGATGTGGTACTTCACCGAGATGGTCTTCTGCACACGCAAGTGGGAGCAAGACCGCAAGACCGTCTCGCAGAGCCTGCTGCACCTCCGGGATTACCCCGAGAAGTACTTTGTACGTGAGACCCCCCCACCCCCCACCCCCCACCCCCGACCCCCGACCCCCGACCCCGAGCGGCCACGCCCCCCGGTGCCACGCCCCCCGGTGCTCTGAGCGCCTGACACGCCTCGCTCCTGCCAACTGCCCCGCTGGCCTCCCCACGGTCGCACACTTGTCCTTCCCTCTGAACTGACTGGTGCAGAAATAAATCCTCAGGACACTCTTGTCACACACACATTCACTCCTCTACTATCCTCAGGGTAAACGTTGGTCTCCAAAGCTCAGAGACAGGAAGGCCACCTCTGCGCCCCACCTGAGGCCGGGGGCCACGCAGCCGCCGGGCTGTCCCCACTCTGGCCGTTCCCTAGGGCTCCTGGGGGACCGTGTGTGACCGAGGCGTGTGACCGGGGGCACCACGTGACTCTGAGAATGAGCGTGACCGGGGGCCCTGTGTGTGAGACCGGCAGCTGTGTGTGACCGTCGCCCTGTCCTTTCCAGTTCCTGATTCACTGCGAGGGCACTCGCTTCACGGAGAAGAAGCACCAGATCAGCATGCAGGTGGCCCGAGCCAAGGGGCTGCCCAGCCTCAAGTACCACCTGCTGCCACGCACCAAAGGCTTCGCCGTCACCGTGAGGAGTTTGAGAAATGTAGGTAAGGAAGATCCCAGAATCCCCTGCAGCAAGGAGACCGAGCCCCAGCACCCGATCTGAATGGCTGTCCCCTGGCAAGCGGGCCCCAGCTGATGGCGGCCGGTCGCTGGGAGGGCAAACGGGGGACAAAGGATGGCTTGCCAGGATCCAGGCCAATGCTCGCTCTCCCCCCACCTCGCCTGTCTCTCTCTCTCTCTCTCTCTCTCTCTCTCTCTCACACACACACACACACACACACACACACACACACACAGGCACGCACACGCGCACGAACTCTACGCAAACACCGCCCCCTCCTGCTCAGCACCGGGACTGCAGGGCTGTGCTGACCTTGTGGATTCCCGGGTCCTCACCTGGGGTCAGCCTGGCCCCACGCCTGCTTGGCCCAGGTTTTTGTTGTCATTTTGCTTTGTGTGGCATTTCTTGCCCATCTGGTGGCACCAGCTGCCTCCAGCTGATGAACCCTGTGACCTTGCCATCTGTGCCCGCTGACCCCGAGTTGGGAGCATTTGTTTTCCAGCGTCCGGTCATGACTCCGTCTCATCTTAAATCCCCGGGCAGCCAGCCCCCTCCCAGAGGTTCACCCCCTTCCTCGTCTGTCCTGAGCGAGGCTGGTGACCCTCGTGGCCCCACGTCCCCCGGGGCCAGGCGCCGCCCTGGCCGGAGTCCGGCAGCCGGTCCAACAGCTTCTGTCCGCACACGGTCTTCTTTGTTTAGGCCCCCAGGTCTCGTCTCCCTCTTGGGAGCACAGGGATCTGAGTGTCTGGCGAGGGGTCTCCTGCGGCGCTGCCCGCGCCCGGGGTCGCGCGTAAACCCGCCCAGGCCCCCTGCGGACCCGCCCGAGCCGGGCCCCAACCTGCGGGGCAGCCAGTCCTCGGGTGGGGGGGCCCTATCCCCGCCCCGCGGCCGCCCCCTCCCTTGCTCCAGGCCCGGCCCCACCCCCTGGTCCCCTCGCGGTCGCAAGGCTGACCCGGGGTTTCCTCCCGCCCAGACACCAGCGCGTCAGTCCGGGCTGGCTCGCGGGGAGGGGGGAGAAAGGAGAGCCCGGGCAGCCGCTCGCAGATCCCAGGCCGCGCACCGAGGGCCGCCCCCACCCCCGGTCCGCCTGCAGAACTGCCCGGAGACCAGACCCCGTCACTGAGCTCCCCGCTGCCCCCGGGGCCGAGGTCGCCCGCCCGGTTCCTGGTCCCTCCCTCGACCTCCCAAGACACCAGCTGCTGGCGTCCTGCATCGCCCCGGGGAGTCGGGGGCAGACCTGAGACCCAGCCCTGAGTGCCGGGGCGGCGGGGGTGGGGAGGGCTTTCGCGCGCGCCGTGGGGCCCCGGGCGCATCACCTCGCAAAGCTTCTTGGAGTCGCGAGGGTTAAGTGAGAAAACGGGTAGAGGACTCGGCACCGGGCCTGGCGCGCACTGAACGTTTACTCGGCGCTCGCCCCGCTCGCCTCACCTTCGCCCCCTGGTGGGGGCGCCCAGCTCCGGCGTCGGGTGTTCCCCGCGGGGTTCCGGCGCCGCGCCCAGACGGACCCCCTGGCTGAGCTTGGCCTGCAGGCCGCCCCGCCCCTCCCCCCGCCCCGGAATGAGCGCCAGCGCGCGCAGGGCCCTCGTCATCTGTCCCGTGCGCAGGCTCGTCACGCGTGGCGCGGCCAGAGCGTGCTTGCCAGATCCAGCGACGCAACCCTTCGTTTACTTCCAGTTTCCAGGTGGGGAAGTTGGGGCTTACAGAGAATTTAAGGAACTTTTTCCAAACGGCTCCACTCGTCCACAGAGGCTGGGGCTCAAGGGCTTTGCAGGCAGATGGGTTTCCTGCCGGGCCGTTGTGTCCCTTCAAGACGCGTGTCTTGGGGTTACTCCTCTGGAAACGAAGAGAACTGTGCAAGTCATTAGTTTTCAGGCTGTCCTCTGGGGACCCCCTGGCGCTCCCCCTGTCCTTAATTAACCACAGCCACCCCACTTGCGTGTAGGAGCCAGTCTGAAGGAAGGAGGCTGAGGCCGCTGAACCCCGTGAGCCACACGAGCCCTTCTTGCTCCCAGACCCGGTGACCCCACAGCCACACGCGGTGCAGACCGAATGCCTGTTACCATAATGCCTCCACCAGCCTCACTCGCCCCTGGAGAGCCACACCTTTCCCCACCGGAGTGACAGGATGGGGCAAAGGTCTGGGTTGCTGGGGGGTGGGGGGCCACCCCCCGGGCACTCCTGCGAGCCGGCCCCAGGGCCCCTCTCTCCTCAGCAAAGACCAGCTCCAGCTGCCACAGCGCCCCACGCAGACCCCACTGGCGGGCAGGCAGCAGGTCGAAGCTAATGGACAGTGCTTTTCGGACCGGGTTTTGAATGCTGGTTCTTCACGTTCCCAACTAGAACCGAGACATCCCGCCATCCTCCTGCCCACTTTATGAAGAGTAGCCGTACACATGCCAGGATCTCGGTACCGTATCAGGCGCAGTGTCTCCCCGGCACAGTGCGCCAAGCCCTGCGGACAGTGGTGACTTTCGCCAGCTCAGCAGGCGTGGGAGGAGGGCATCGTGGGTCCCATTCTCCAGGGGAGCTAGGCTCCGGGAGGCTGGGCGGCCTGTCCGAGAAAAGATCCCGCAGGCGCCAGCCTGACTCCACAACTCCTGTTCCTTCCGCTGCCCGGTCCTGTCGTCCTGACGCCACAGGAATGGCATCTGTGTCCCCTCCGTATTTCCCTCTCCACGGCTGATCCCTCGCTGTTCCCTCGGGCATTCTGCATCCCTCCCCGCCTCCCCCCAGTAAGCTGCAACAGTGAATTCTGACAGCAAGCTGCGGGGTTAACTCACCACCTGGGAGACACATTGAAACCACACGTTCTTCTTTGTTTCTCTGTCATGTTTCAGCCGACTCTAGTTCAATTCCTTAAGAGGTTCCCCACATCCACTTCTAGCTTCGTAGCTATCTTATTTTTCTAGGGGAGAAACGCTGGTAAAATGGTTACACTGCCATCAACTTAAGACATGTCCTTAGTATGCGTTAGATTCGTTGACCTTATTGTTGGTATTTGTCGAAATATGGGTCCTTGTTGTAGTATGTCTAGAAGGGACATCGCAGTATTGCTTTCAACTGATCTGACCTCAGTAATAACTCTGTTCTCAGCTACTAAGTTAGTGTGCTTTCTGATTACAGAAAGTGATGTGTGTTCAGTGAAGGCATTTGGATGATATAGAAAAGCATGAAGAGGAACCCAGTAATCCCACCATCCTGAGACACCCAGTTAGCAGATTTCAGTATTGTTTTCCAATGTGTGTATCTATGGGTTCACACGCTATATACTGCTTTGTATTTGTTTTATTTTTTTTATAGTTTCAGCTGTATATGACTGTACACTCAATTTCAGAAATAATGAAAATCCAACACTGTTGGGGGTCCTAAACGGGAAGAAATATCATGCAGATTTATACGTCAGGTAAGTGGGTTCCATTTTCTTTCCAAAAAAGAGAGCGCCCATCAAAGTAAATAAATCCCAAATGACCGGCCAACCTCTTTCCGGAGAAATCTGTTTAATATTTTCTTGTCTCTAATCTGTACTGAAACGGACCCATTCACTACCCGTATTAGTATTAGAAACTCAAGACGCAGGCCACTCATGGAAATAATCAGGGGAGGCCTCGTTTCTTCTCAGCTACTTTCTGATTCTCTCTGACCAGTTCATACTCATCACAGAGCTCAGGCTGGCCAGACGGAAGCCTAGTCATTTTATAGTCATTTTGAGATTGAGTATGAAGAGATTATTTCATTGACCCCTTTTCCTGGAGGATGTATCTGCTGCACACAGATGTCCGCAGATAAGAGGGTGTGTAATTTATAAGGAGGTCTA
Source organism: Lynx rufus (assembly GCF_022079265.1). Classification (NCBI taxonomy): domain Eukaryota; kingdom Metazoa; phylum Chordata; class Mammalia; order Carnivora; family Felidae; genus Lynx; species Lynx rufus. Next base: position 1,383,460 of record NW_025814878.1, read on the forward strand.
GAAACAAATGGAGACCATTTTAGCAGTATCTTACTTATGTGTTAGATTCCAAGCTGTTACGATTTTATTGAAAACACTTCACAAGATTTTAGACAAGCTAGTTCTCTTTGCCCATTTATCAACTGACAGAATGGATCTCACCCTGGTCGTCTGCAATGTCGAGATTAATGGGAAACAGTTGAAAGACACTGCAGATGGTGAAACACAACGGTGCACACACATGAAACCCCATGTGACCCGGTTGAGGCATCGCGCTGGTTTCTCATGCAGTAGGTGGTCTGCCCAGAAGGCGAACCAAGGTGCTCAGACATGCCCACTGCTGGAGAGCTAGCCAAGTGTTCTATAGCCTTCTGATTATTTTTTTAAATAATTAGACCTTACAGATGCTAAAGTCAACACAGGATGCAAATTCGGTGGCTGATCGTCACCACGAGGCTTCAAGAAAAAGCTCAAACCTTCCAGGACTGACAGCCTGGATTAAACAGCTTTCTAGCTGGAAATGACTTCGGCTCCCCCTTACAAAGAGGAGGGAGCGTCATACTACTGTTTTCTAAGGCCACAGCCAACAGTTTGGCTTATCACTCAGTTTAAGGAGGGTAGGAAACGCAACCTTCCCAAGGGAGGCCTCCTTCCAGAAGTAAAGGAGGCTTTGTCCCCTGAACTCTATCACCTAGCAGAAGCGCCACTGACAGCTGGGCCCCTGCTATTTGGGGAAACTTCGCCCACCATGCAAGATTATTGCACCTCTACTAGGCCACCTCTCGGGTAACTGCACCTCTCTGGAGCACATGTAGGGATGACGGCTGTAAATGCGATACCCAGCAGGCCCACAGAAGTTGGTACACCCTCACGGCTTCCGAGGAAGACCGTGCCACTCCTCGTGGTGCAGGGGCCCTTTCAAAATGAGAGAGGCTTTCTTGTGTTTTACCGCAATACAAAGTGTTCAAAAAGCAAGGTGGAGAATGTCAAATAAGTTACTGAAAAGAGCAAAACTGCCTTAAACTCCTACTATTCGAATAAATAGTATGCAGGCTTTCTAACCTTTTTCAAGAAACACATTGAGAGATCCGGTTTCCAAACCAGGGTGAGCCAGTAAGAGCGCAGGAGTAGGGTATTGGTGGGAGTATTTGCAGGGGCCTACCGGGTGATTTCTCACCCTGAACAATACTGCCTCTGTTACAAGACGAAATCGCACGTTCTCGTAACGGGCTATAGTGTGACGGATAAGTTCTAAAGATGTATCTTCGTGCGAAGATAGTCCAAAGCCGGAGAGAGGACCCAGTCCACCCATGGCAGTCATGAGGGATGTAGAATTTTACATGGATAAAATCAGGTGTGAATAAATACGGCTGGGCATCACAAAAGCCAGCAACCTGGGAACACGCAGAAATGTATGTACAATAGGAGACAGGGTCCAGTGACTCCCCCTTGCTCACTGGGGCTGTTGGCAAGTGGCTGAGCCCCCAGCCCATGCCAGCACCAGCCCAGAGCCACCCTGGGATCTCCTCCACCTCTGCCGGTCTTGGGAGCCTTTCCATGAGGTAGGGCGGGAGGACGGAGAGAGGCAGGTGTCTGAGTCCCTGAACCTGCCGTTGGCCACTCCTTCGTGGACTATGATTACAACTGGGCCTGTATCAACTGAATTGCGCTTCTCACAGCCACGTGATCGGGTTACCTAAACAGAAGCCCAGAGAGGTGGAGCACTGTTACTCTGAAACCGTGGTGGGGGCATCTGGCGTCGGCCTCCCCGCTGCTAGCTGCTCTCTGCTTTGCAGGCGGATTCCTTTAGAAGAAGTCCCAGAAGACGAGGATGAGTGTTCAGCCTGGCTGCACAAACTCTACCAGGAGAAGGTCAGTGCCGCGGGTGCTTCTGTGGGACCCAGCGACCCCCGTTTCGAGTTGCGGCTGTGGGCGCGCCGTGGGGGCCTCTGGGAGCTGACGGTGGCGAGACCCCACTGCCTAGTTAGCAGCCGCCCTGGGGCTGACGCTCTGTTCAACAGTGGCGAAAAGAATATAGCAAAATATGTGTCAAAGGGGCTTCACAGGAAGAGTGATGGGTGTAGTGGACAGAAGAGGAAGTGACGGCCCCAACAGCCGGTGTCTGGAACTCGGGGGTGGAATGTTCTTTCAGTAACGCATACGATCCCGCTGGCTTCCAGACCTGCAGCGTGGCTGCCTGTGTGGTCTCAAAACCACCAGCATCGGCATTGCGAGGACCCGCTTTGCTGGTCTGATCTCGTGCAGTGCCCCCCTGCCTCCTGTCTGTTCCAGCCCCTCAGCTCCCCCCGCGTCCCCGTCACCACCACACACACCGTCTTTGCTTCCTCTGGGCAGGACCTTACCTTCCGTTGGCTTCTCTCTTCAAAGACCTGCTCAGGGCAGAGGCAGGCTAATTATCATTGTCCAAACTGCCTGATCTTATGAAGGAGAAAAGGCTAGCTTCCACCTATGAGGAAGGCGTCCTTATGACCAAGCCTCACTGCCCGTAAAGACTTATTTCTGATTCATCGTACGTTTTAAGGGCAAACCAGCTTATTACCTAGAATCGAGCTCAAGAAGCAGGATACTGATTTCCTGTTGCCGAACTCCGTAAATACAGACTGCCCATCCCTGCCCCAGCCCTCTAGAGATAACTGCCCAGAACTCTATGGGCTGTCCCCTACAGTGGGGTAGGAATTTTAATCCTGCCTTTGCCAATGTGCTTTGGCCCCAAAGCCTTCCCAGTTACTACCATCAGATTAAGTAGAGGCTCCATTTTGGGGATCAAGATCCTCATACTGTCTTAGCTAGAAGTCGCTCCTGCGTTCCCAAGGAAGTGATTTTCCGATGGTGCCTTTAAAAGCGCATTCACGGAACTTGCTTCGTGTCTTTTCTGGACGAGTAATAGGGATGGGCATCCAGTTTCCTCTTACAAATAGTCAACAGTAAACACCTGTCACAGAGTGTGAGCCATGCATCTTCCTCAGCCTCAGAGATTTGTGCAGTGGGTCTGAGGAGCCCTGGAAACGTGTATTTCTAGAAGGCCGCCTCTGACACGCGGCCTGCAGACCCGCCCTTGGAAACGCACTGCAGATGCTTTTTAGCAAGATTCCCAGTTATCACGCTTCCGTGCTGCCACGGGCCCAGGCCCGACAGAAACACACAAACAACACAAACTCTTTTCCTCTGGTTTCATGCACGAGGCAGCATTTTCCTTGTGCGGTTTTCTGGTTTAGTCATTTAGGCAGTATAAAAAAATGTCACTATTAGCAAGAAGAAAAACGTGCTAAGCAAAAGCCTAAGAAATGAATCGCTTTGTAAAGAACCACACAAATCTAACAAGCGCAGGACCCAAAACTCACCAAAGCAAAGGAGGTTTTTCTCCTTCGGCCCTTTCTCTCCTGTGTTCGGGCGCGAGAGCCGCGGCCGTCGTGTGAACCGAGCCACTTGGGTGTTTGGTGGAGAGGCGCCTTTCCTTCTTGCCGACCTCTCTCGGGAAGGTTTTCTCTAAACTATGTACGCATTAGAAATGATAGCGTTCAGTTTGGAGAGGATTCTTGAAACGATCATCTGGCTCCGAGCTCTTAGGCTAGTGATGAGGGTATTAAGGTCCAGGGAATGACATCATTTGTCCATCTTCGCAGCTCACTAATAAAGCCGGGTTCCCGAGGCCAAGTTCTTCCTTTCTATGGAGGGCTGTGTCTGCCGGTGAGCAGACCTTTGAGGCGGGCCTTTTCCCTGGAGGGAACACCGCTGGGCAGTAAGTGCAAGGGTCAGCGGTGCCTCCAAGACGAGATGTGACCGGATGGCAGGGAACGATGGCATCCTTTCATTTCTGTCAGCCCTGTTTCCTCAGGAGCCTAGCTGGGTCTGGGGCTTTCTTTACGTACCAGAAATCTCGGTGCCCCACCACGCTTGTCAGAGTGGGGCTCTGTTTTAATCGTCATCTTTCAGATGTATGGTGTTGAAAGACAATTCTGTTGACTTTGAGCTTGGGACTTTAAGGCAGTAATTCTCAGGCTTTTGATGTCACAGACAAGTAAAGTGGCTGTCAGTGTGGGACAGGGTGGTGGCAGCCACACAGGGATGTGCTGACACTTTCTTCTGCTCCAGCAGAGACACAAAAGGAAACCCACTAGGGACGCCTGGGTGGCTTAGTCGGTTAAGTGTCCGACTCTTGATTTTGGCTCAAGCCATGATCTCATGGTTTGTGGGTTTGAGCCCCGCGTCGGGCTCAAGGCCGATGGTGCAGACGGAGCCTGCTTGGGATTCTGTGTCTCCCCCTCCCCTCTCAAAATAGATGGATAGATAGATGATAGATAGATAGATAGATAGAAACCCATTAGCTACGACTGCCATTTTAACACCCTAAAATAGAAAGAGCATCATCTCTGAAGCCCGGGCCATCCTTTAAGTGGAACAAATTTGGCATTTCGGAAATGCACAATGTTGATCACTTGTCAGCATTCAGGACTGCTGCCGGCTGCAGGGTGTGGGCTTTGAGAAACCAGGCACGCCCTCAGGTGACCCCTTTGGGGACAACAGCAGCTCCCAAATCACCTTCCCCGGAGCCATGATGGTTCCTCTGTCATGTGGCTTAAACAAATTCTAACTTTTCATTTCTTTTTTAAAAAAATTTTTTAATGTTTATTTAGTTTTGGAGAAGAGAGAGACAGAGTGTGAGTGGCAGGGGAGGGGGGGGCAGTGTTACGCAGAGAGAGAGGGAGACACAGAGTCTGAAGCAGGCTCCAGGCTCCGAGCTGTCAGCACAGAGCCCGACGCGGGGCTTGAACCCAAAAACCGCGAGATCGTGACCTGAGCCGAAGTCGGACGCTCAACCCACTGAGCCACCCAGGCACCCCGCTAACTTTTCATTTGTGACTTAAAGTACTCAGTTCCCTGGCGTGCAGTCTGAAGTCTGCTGCAGGGGTGAAGAATTAGTCCTTAATGGTGCCAGATGAAAAGTGGGTGAAGGAAAGGGGCATTCGAGCCGTCTCGTGGGCGTGCAGGGGCCACAGGGGCCACGGTTGGCAGCTTCTCCGTGTGGGGTGCAGAAGCCAGCAGGAAATTCTTCACGCATAAGAACTGAGGGTTTTCCAAGCTGGCCAGGGCCTCTGCGCTTACACTGAGGGCATCGCTCCTTGGAAGGGCGGCAGGGTCTCTGGCCTGGCCCCGTGGTACCGTCCTTTGCCCACAGCACATGCCCGGCCGGAGTTCCGCCCCCATGTCAGGCTGACGCCGGGGAAGGCGTCCTCTGAAAATGTCCCTCCTGCCCAGACGTGCTTACTTTCTGTCTCTCGTTCTTTCCTCCTCTTCCCTTCCCTCCCTCCTTCCTCCCCCAGCACCATCGAAGACGTTTCAGTTTGCTGAGCCGAACGTTGGGAAAACCCAACCAGCCGGGCTGTTTTTGGCCGGCGTGGCTTGTGGTGCCTGCCTCCCGGGGCTCTGGTTGTGCGCACACCGTGTGTGCTCAGGGGCTCTGCCCTGCGTCAGGAGGGCCTCCTCCTCCTTTACGCTTTTGGGCTGATGGCTCTTTCTGGAAACAGATCAACTCCCCTTTCACTAAACACATTTCCCAATTCCAGCCTCTCCTGGGCCACGTGATCCTTACACACGGAAACAAAAACTGGAAGCGTCATGAACCAAAGCCATCTCCCCGTAGGGCCGGACTTCCTTGCAAAAGAAGGGACGTGACCAAGAGAGGCCATAAATGCTGCTGGAGCTAACGTCTGGCCCCAGACGTGCTTCGGGTCTACGCTGCCGGGTCACAGAGTCACTGTGACGCCCCCGGGGAGGCCAGCAAGGGTTACTGCAGCAGCCACGTCAGTGGGGGCAGTGAAGGGTCTTAGTTTTCTGAACGAAACAGAGACAAAGAAAACTCTGGGTTGAATTCGTTCTGACCCCCTAGAAAAAGCAGTGCTTTTCGTCTTGCTAGAGGCACAAATAAATGTTGGCTTAGCCAGTGTCTTTCTGGCAAGAGATGGGGAAAGTGGCACCGGGCCCTCTGCAGAAATATCACAAGAGAAAAGTTATTATCAAGACTATTAAAGAGAAGAATTAAAAAAAAAAAAAAAAAAACAATTCCACTTTTTAAAATGAGGGAGTTTTATGATATGTAAATGACACCTCAATAAAGCTGTTTGGGGTTTTTTTTTAAGGCGCAAAGGTATCCCCTCCTGTCTTTGTCCAATCAGGCTTGTATGACAAAGTGACAGGGACCAGGTGGCTTGTACACAGCAGACCTTTGCCTCTTGCAGCTCAGGAGGCCAGGCCAGCACCCCCCGCCCTCCCCCGCCCAGGCTGTTGTGTCCTCACGTGCTGGATGGAGTGCAGGGGCTCTCTGGGGCCCCTGTGCTAAGGGGGGGCCCCCAGTCATGAGGGCTGCATCCTCACGAAAGGCCCCGCCTCCTGAAGCCACCGCCCTGGGGATCCGGTCTCCACATGCAGATTCTGGGGGGGGGGGCACAATCAGTCCGCAGCAAACCCCTTATCTGGTTATTGGGCTCCCGTGGCCCCAGCCTGAGATGAGAAGCATCAGCCAAGTTAATGGCAGGGAGGGACCATGGGAGGCCTTGACAGAGTCAGGTGCCCTCTCTCTGGGCATCGGACATGTCACCATCAGGTGGTCTGTTGTGGCCACAGGCTCTGCGTCACTCGGGCGTCGGGAGCACTCGGCACACAGGTCGGTTCTCCTAGAATTATTGGATTATTTGGCCCAAGTGCAGAGACACAGGAGGAAAGTTTGGACCGGGCCTGGGAAGGGGCCGCAGTGCAGAGCGCCTGAATCCCCAGGGAAGGGGTCAGAGGCTCTCCTTCCAGAAAGGCCCGTTTGCGGACTCATTTTAATGACCCTCCCTAGGGGTCAAAAAAGCATATTCCTCAGTATTTTTCCTGACTGGGAAAAAAGAGAAGTGGGATGTATTTTAGAGATTTCTATCTCAAGCCGTTGAAGGGAACAGTTCGGTACCTAAGGTGTAAGTCGCAGGCATATGGAGGCTTGTTTTCCAGGACCCTCGCCTCCTTAGACAACAGGGACATTACTGGGCTGAGACACGGGGCTCGCGGGACCCAGAGATGGGTTTGGGGCAGCACGCGTGTTGTCAGCCCCCGGGGTGTTGTTAGGAGATGTTAATTTGTTGCCGATATTCAGAAATGGGGAAACTGCCCACGGCTGCCGGCCCTCATCCTCACACGGTGCCGGGAAGTGCCGATCGGTGTCCTGGTGCCCGTCCCTCCCGGCAGCACACTCCTCGGGGCCGCCTCCTGGTCCCGCTGCGTCACTCACTCCCACCTCGGGGCTCCGGGGAGCAGCTGGGCGAGCTCCCTGTGCTTCGCCGTGCGCAGGGCCGGCTTCGGGGCTCCCTGTGCTTCGCCGTGCCCCCACCGAGACCCGTGATGGCGCACTGACACACACACACACACACACACACACACACACTAGACCACCGGCCGTCCCCTCACCCGCGGTCTGTGACCCGCGGTCGGTGGTGGTGCAGAAGCAGGCGATCCTTCCTCTGACTCGGCACCCGGTCAGTAGCAGGCCGGCGGCTCACACGCCGTTCCTCCCTTCGTCTCATCCCGTGGGCATCTCATCATCTCACGCCGTCCCTAGAAGGGAGGGTACGTGCGTGAAGGCACTGGGAGACCACAGTCACGGAGCCTTGGTTACAACGTTGTTGGAACTGCTCTATTTTGTTACTGCTGTTCGTCTCTTACGCACAAGGGCTACACACAGGAAGGACGCGGCATACGTAGGGCTCGGCAGGTGCAGGCGTCCATGGTGGGCGGGGTTGGAGCCCGCAGAGAAGGGGCGGGGGAGGAACTCCTGTATTTAGTCTCGGGTCGGGCACCAGATGAGAATCTACTGAAATGTCAGGACAGGAGGCTGTTGGCCATCTGGCTGTGTTGACAGCCACTGCACACGGCTGCTGGCTCCTGAGGAAGGAAGGAGGCACAGAGAGCATTGCCACTGGAGGCCGGCCTGGGCTGGGCACCGAGCCCTCCCCTGCCCGGCCTCCTCCGTGAGCACCTCGCCTCCCGCGAGCAGCCCCCACAGCCTTTCGTGGTCGTGCGGCCTGGGTGCCCGGGCCAGACGATCAGGACAGTGCAGCGGTGTCATGGGTCAGGTGCAAGAGGGTGAGCTCCTGGCTCTTCCTGAGCCCCGGGGTTCTGGTCCGTTCTGCGGGCATCCACTGAGGGCCGGGATCAGCGTGTCGCCTCAGTTCGCTCCCTACTGGCCCGTCCTGGGCGGCAGAACTGTCCGTCTTGCAGACCGGGAGTCTGGGCCTCAGAGGCCGGTCACCTGGCCAGAGGCGGGGGGGGGGGGGGCCGGGGGGGGGGCCATGAGCCGCCCCCAGAAGCGGAGCCTTGGGAAGGGCCCGCGTCAGCCCGGGGTCGCGCGTGAGGGAAGTGCTTCAGGGTCGCCTCTCTGTTCCCAGGATGCCTTCCAGGAGGAGTACTACAGGACGGGCACCTTCCCAGAGACCCCCATGGTGCCCCCCCGGCGGCCCTGGACGCTCATCAACTGGCTGTTCTGGGCCTCCCTGCTGCTCTACCCTTTCTTCCGGTTCCTCACCAACATGATCAGCAGTGGGTCTTCCCTGACCCTGGCCAGCTTTGTCCTCGTCTTCTTTGTGGGTAAGTAAAGACGAGAGGCCCGGAAGTAGGGACCACCCCACCCGCGCCACCTCCAGGAGCGTCTGACGGGGAGACAGGTGGAGGCAGGAGTGGGGGTCACCTCCACACGGGTGCCGTACGGCCTCTGGAGTGAGGGCGCAGGCTGCAGGTGCACAGGGAGGAGCGGACCGCAGGGCCCGTGTCCACGCACACCCGGGACCCCAGGCCTGGAGGAATCTTTCCCCGTGGCCCGGCGAGGCAGGAGATCCGGTCACGGGGTCTCTGCGGACAGCACCGCTCAACTGTAGTCGTTTCTGCCTTCCTTCTCCCCAGGAAAACCCTTTTCCTGGGGCCCAACAGAAACCGACAAAGGCTCTTGGCCACTCGAAGCAGGTCCAGGCCCCTTCGGGGACGTGCGCATGCTTCTCGGACTTGGTTGCCACGCGCACCGACACCCGAGAGAGGGGTTTGGTGACAGCGTTTTCATTGAGCCGTACTGGCTTCACGGACAGCAGTTTTGAACTGCTGTGGTTTCTTCGCGCCAAGGTTCCCTGCAGTCAGGTGCCCCTGGGGCCAGAGGGAGACGTGGCAGGATCCCCCGGGAGCCAGGCCTCCCGAAGCGGCCCGGTCGCCCCGAGTCTGGGAGGAAAGGCATCCTCTCTCGGGACCAGAAAGCGTGGGCAGAGGGCAGCCTGCTTCCCTGTGACGGAGCAGACGCGTGTGCCGCGATCCGGGGGCAGGCGCAGTTACTCCCGCAAAACATGCAGGCGCCGAACGAACGCGCCAGGCGCCAACAGTATAAAAGTGTGTCAAATCGCCCCGTGAGCCTGCTTCCCGGAGATGATCATCGCTAACAGTTTGGCTCACATTCCTCCAGACGCGCGCACACGTGCGTGTGTAAATTCACACAGATGGACTTCCCCTGCACTCGTCACAGCACACGAGACCTCGCTCATCCTTTTGGGTCAAACCAACCAATTCTAGACTGTTTGCAACAGGCCAAACTGGCTGTTATTCCCCAAACAGACCTTACTCTGGTCTTTTTAAAAATTAAAAGGTCTATTTTCATGTTGCAAATTAAAATAACGCCTGCTCTCTGTAGAAAAAAGGGGGTGTAAGAGAAACCCCATTTCCGATGATTTAAGTCCCCCTCCCCCACAGGCCAGAGGGCCCCCTGCCGCCTGCTGGCCAGGTGACAGGCAGCTCCTGTGGTCAGGGTCTCCAGAGGGAGGAGGGAGGGGGCAGAGACCCGTGCCTTCAGGAGAACCTGGCTCCTTGGTGATGAAGGTGTGTGGTGAGAGCCAAAAACGGGCTGGACTCTCTCCCCGAGGAGATGGGGTCCCCAGGAGCTCTGGAGGAGCAGACTGCCCTGTGCCCCCTGCCCCTGCGCCTCATCAGCTGCGAGCCCCAGCCTCCCTGCACTCTGTCTTGGATTGCCGTGTGTCTTGTTCCCCTTTTAAGGCCTTTGGGCAATGGGGCTGATGTTTTATGCACCTCTTTACTCTCTACGCTCTCATCACAGCCACCGCACGGTGGTTTGGCCACTGGGACGGGTCCTCCTTAGAACTGGCCCAGGCTGAAGCCCGGCTGGTTTGTAACTGGCCCGTGGGATACACGGGCCCCATCGGGCCGGGCTGTGCTCAGGCACACCAGTCAGCTCCACGGATGCCTGACCGATGGTTCACTGGCCACGCTGCTCGCGCTTTTAAACACGTGCGTCATGGAGATTTCAGCTGTCACCCATTTATCCATTCTGAAACGTGTGAGACACAGTCTGCCGGGCCTGGGGTGTTTGGTGCTGGGCTCATCAGGGTGATTAAGACGAGCTCCCTGCCCTGAGCGAGCTCACCGAGTCTGCCCTCTCGGAGGGAGTAGCTTTAACTACAGCATCTGAACTTGGCCTTGTTTCCCAGCTTCCTGGTGGCTCAGCTGGGTTCCCACGAGGGTCCCTCCCGTTCTCTGTTTGGGCCAAACCTCACTTGGGAGAAAAGGCTTTCTGCAGACTTTCCTTGTTCTCTGCTCTATAGTTATACCAACAGCAGTGCCGGGCACCGAACAGATACTTGAACCCTAGCAATCTCCAGGCTCCTGGGGGGGCTATCAGGCTTCGCTGAGGGGCCTTAGTAAGCACCTGCCCTGCATTCGCGAGGGAATCCTCTCTGCCTCGGGGGCCCCACGGGAAGCAGAGGAATTCCATAAGCCTCCGCGTATAATGGAGCGTGGCTCACGCAGTTCGAAGGGTCGAAGGAGCATAAAACCCCCCAGCAGAACAGCCTTGCTCTGTTTTAGTGTCACTTAGTCTATCCTGACGCTCGTGCTCAAGGGTAACCGTGCAGCAGGAGGACGCAACGGGCCCAGGTTAGCCCCTCAGCTCATGCTGCAGCCTTGCAGATGGCTTTCCCGTCGGCATCTCCCTCAAAGGTTCCTCCTAAGTCCCTGCCTTCCCATCTCCGCAGCCTCCATGGGAGTCCGATGGATGATTGGGGTGACAGAAATCGACAAGGGCTCTGCCTACGGCAACATCGACAGCAAGCAGAAACGGAACGACTGACCCCGGACACATCAGCACCCAGAGGGGACCTTGGGGACTGGTGGACGCTGTCATCTTTAGTGGGACCCAGGGACGAAGCGGGGTGAGCCCCTGCTGGGAAGCCAGGGAGTCTGGTCTCGATGCCAGATGGGGAGGAAGATGTTCTTAAATCTTTTTTCCCCCATCACGCTTTAGTGGGTTTTGGTTTTCTTTTCGTGTGTGTGTGTGTGTGTGTGTGTGTGAGTGTAAGAGAAAGAACACATATGAGTAAGAATGGTGTGCGGTTGAGTGTAAGCCTTATTTTGTGATCATTTGGGGGGGATCTGAGGCACAGGGGGAGGGCAGGGATGGGGAACGGAGGGGATCCCCTTCATTCTTTGGTGCTGAGTTTTCTGTACTGGATCGCGAGAGAGTGAAAGGCGCTTTAGGTAAGATGACTAAATTATGCCTCCAAAAAAAACAAACCAATTAAAGTGTTTGGCTCTCTGTGGTACGTGTTTACACAGGCCGCCGCGCGCATCCACCCGGCTCCGTGCCGTGGCCCTGTGTCCAGGTGGCAGTGACCCCGCAGCACTGCCGGGAGGGACAGGCGGGACTCCGCACGCCAGGGGCAGCCGGAAGGGGCCCTCCCGGCAGGAGGCGCAGGGGCAGGAGCCCGGAGCGCGTGCTCAAGGGGTGTGGCGGTGCCGGGGGCGGGCTGAGCGCGGCTGTCACAGGGGTCAGCGCCAGGCCCAGTGAGGTCCGGTTTTCGGAGTCTCCCTGGCCCAAGCCTTGAAGATGTGGCCGGTTCCCTGAGGAAACCGAATGGAAAAATCGTTAAGCATTGCGGTCTGCAGTGATTTGAGAAATGACTTTACGTCCACTGCCCACCTCAGTAGCCGGTAGAAACCGGGTCCCTCAAACGAGGACAGGCTCCTTTGGGGCAAACACCATGCAGGGGCCACGGGACTCCTCTGAGCAGGGTCAGGCTGGAGCAGACACGGGGTACAAGCACCCCCTGGGCTTCCACGTCTCTCCCAGAAGCCCAGACTCACACCACAAACGAGGGCTGCTCCTGGGCATGGAAGGTGTTCTTGGGAGTGACGGGCACACGCAGGGCTTCTGCAAGCCGCCTCCAGGCCCCACAGGCCAACGCAAAACACGAAAGAGAGGCAGTGACGCTTCTGGTGGAGAACACGTAGGTACCGGCCACTGTGTCCTCTCGGGTCAAGACGCGACGGCACTTGGACCGACGGTATTTCCAAGCGCGAAGAGTTACGCGGGAGAAGCCTTTCTGTGCTCAGCGACACGCTGCTCAGGACAGAGGTCTATTCTGTGCTCCCAGAAGAAGCTGGGCAAATAGTACTGAAAGGTGTCATCGCTACAGAAGCTCTCTCTGCTCGAGGGACAGTAACGTATCGTGGACATAAGCTGCAGAAGGGAGAAGAGGAACAAACTCTGGCTGTGGGACGGGCGTTCCGGTGAGGCCCAGGCCTGAGAGCAGGGTGGATGTGCCCCACGTGTGTGCTCGCCCTGCGTAAGGCCACGTGCTGGCTTCAGACGCACGGTTTCCACAAAGCAAGAAGAATAGAGAGGTGTGGGCAGATCCCCCGCAGGCCCCTGGAGCGGCTTACATGTCTGTATACTTGTTCCCATGTGTCAACCTGCACCTGGATGTGGGGGCCGCTCTCCGCTGGGGACTCCGTGCTCCGCAGGGGACCAGAGTAAAGCGGTCAGAGTCCGTCATCCCTGAGCTGTGTGGTCCGCCCTCACAGCACTCTGCCGCTAACTCGCTCCGAGACCTCGGGCCATTTTGCCACGAGTCCCAGCTTCCCCGTTGGTAAAACAAAGGTGATAACACCTACCTCTTGGGCTGTTTCAAGGGTAAACACACTGTAAGAATCCTAAAGCACTAAACAAATGAGGGATGAGAGATAAGAAAGCTGCCCTCCACCTCGCGACTTCCCAAAGTGCTCAGAAACCACCCTGAGGTGTCCAAAAACGTGTCACTTTCCTGTCACCCCCCCCCCATTCAATACAGTGGTGATTAAGTTCTAATAACATATACCCTGCCTTCACTCCAGAACATAAAAGGGGCCCTGAGACATTTATTTTTTTTTCTGAATTGGTTCTGGGACCAAACACAGGATCTGACAAGCAGACAGACGCAGGCTGCGCACCCGTGCCGTGGGTCCAGGTCGGAGGAGGGCAGGCAGAATGCTCTCCTGGGAAAGGACTCGTCAGCGCAACTTCTCAGAATCGCCTTAGGCAGCGAGAGAATGCGGGGTGCTGGGGACAGAGCCTGTCCTCCCTTCAGCTGTCTGCCCTCCCACGAAGAAGCATTTTGTCAGGAGGCACAGGGATCTGGTTTTCCTCCTACCCTGCTGCTGTAATGGCAGAGACGAGCACAGAACCTTGGAAAGACCCATCCCTGGGCCCCTTAACCTGTGCGCAGGTCTCACAGACGCCAGAATCTCTTCAGCAAGGAGCCGTTCTGGCTCCCAGGATGTAGATTTGTCCCCGAATTAAGACCCCATGGGGTTTAAGCCTCCTGTAGTGCTCCCTGGTGGCGTGCCCCGGATGAAGAGCTTCACGTCCTGACATTTTCATCCGACTGTAGCTTGGGTCAGCCCTGCTCAGAGCCGGCGCCGGGATTCAGAGGAAAACACCGTTTTCCTGCACTCTGGACAGCCACACCCCGGGCTTCCTGCAGCTTTGAGGCAGGGAGTTTGATGCACTTCTTCTAGGAAACCAACTCCACAGAGTGACTTTCTTTACCAAAATCCCCAGCCATCCAAAATGCAGCTTGCAGCCACGGGCAGTGGACAGATTCTGGGCCTGCTAAAGGACCAGGAGTAACCGTGGAGGAGGAACTCGTGCGCTCTGTGAGTCTATCATCTTGCTTATTTTTTAGAGAGACCACAACCCTTTTCATAGGATCACACAGTAGTACCAGAGTATCTCTTGACTTGCTGTATTCTCTAAATGAGTGCATGCAAAACCTTGTAAAAGTAGTAGCCACTGGTGTTTAAAAATTAAAAACATTAATATTTTCCCAACATATCCGTAAAAGTGGATCTGAAACACAGTGACTTAGCAGTAAAATCCAATGCTAACCATGCAGCCATGACGCAGAAAGAGATGATGTGACGTCACTGAAAGGGGCCCTGGCAGCTTCCGGTTTCTCTCCCGGTAGAGTGGAACAGCGGCCTGGCTGGTCCCCACGCGAAACGTTTTCGGCTTTGCAGAGAGTGTAGCACTTACTCCTAAATATGGACAAAAGTGACCAAAGGGTACCCGTTCTCTGCTCAAAACGCGGTTTAACCAACCCAGCTTGCCCCGAGGCACTGGTCAGACTCTTCACCGACTTGCTAGGCCCGGGTGAGGACAAATGCTCCTGGGGCAGCCGGTTTCCAGCGCGGCCACTGGAGGAGCGTCGGGGCCGCACCACCTGCCGTCTGTGTTGACAAGACCGCAAGAGCGAGAGGGGCCCGGGCTGCCGGCCGCGTCCGCACTGGCCGCGAACCATCCCGCCCTTCCGGGAGCTTCCGGGTAGGGCGCCCGCGGTGTCAGCCCCCGGGCCACCGTGCGCCGGGTTCCCCGGGGAACCCAGTGTCCGCCCTCCTTCAGCGGGCGGGTCTTGCAGCCTCCGCGGAAGTGGCTCTGGCGCGGGGCTTGCGGAGGACGGTGCTCGGGGCGGCGGCAATGGTGCGAGGACACCGCCCCACCTGCGACCCCGCAGGGCCGCTCGCGTTCCCGGCCCCGGTTCTCCTTGTAAATGCTCTTCCTCCGACAAAACGGGTCCTGACGCCTAGCGCTGCCAGGGCCGGGGCGAGAGGCGGCTCCCGGGTGGACGCCGCTCCGTGACGCGCGTGCGCGGGCTTCCTGTGCGTCCACACGGCCGGGAGCTGCTGCGGGTGCAAACTGGGAAGCCAGCTCAGTGGCTCTTAAAACGAATGACGTGGGGTTGGACACCCTGGACGGGGGCGCGGCCCCTCCCCCAGGGCCAGACTCACGGTCATTTGCTGCCTTTGCCAAGGAATCGCGTGGGAATGTCACGCCAGCTGCTGAAACTCCCTCATTTGTGGCTTCTTCCCCGCCTCTACGAGGACACTGTGGCTGCGCAGATAAAGAATTGGTTGCATCGGAGGAGGAGGATTTCCTAAAAGTATCCCTAGAGATTTAATTAAACACCATTTTTAAAACCATTTTTTAATTTTTTGCCAGGATTGAATGAAGCTCATTTCCTTGATCGACATGCCAGACGGAAGGGCAAGTCCCTTCTCAAGGCCAGCCCCCCTGCCCTCCCTCCCCGCCCCCCCCCCCAAGGGGCCCGTGTGAGGCTCCCTCGGCACCGAGCGCCCCGAGCCGCACGGGAGCCTGACGCGTCAGCCACGAAAGAACACACACCACAATCTGCAACGTGCTCCCGCACCCCTGGCTTGGGTTTTGAGTATTTCCAGAGTTTCCACAAGGGTAAACGAAAACCAACCACTCCAGAGGCTTCGAGGCTTTCAGTCCTAAGGCAACGGTGCCGCCAAGCACCGCCCTACAACTTGAGAGGAGGGTAGGGGACTCACGGACTCCGGTTTCTCTAGACCCATGACATCCTGTACCATTCCCAGCACCTGTCACCAACTGCTAAGGTGTCAGAAACAGAGTACGGGAAACTTGACCTAATTGGTTAGCGCATGTCTCCTGAGAGCATCAGCCCTCCAGGGCAGGGCCGGGGCACCGGGCACTCAGGGAAGGCTGGTGAGATGAAGGGGGTGCTGACTCAAGACGCTTTAGTAAGTGACCTTCCATGGTCTTCTTTTGATTCCCTTTCCTGAAGTAAAAGTAAGAACCTTTCTTAAATGCAAACGGGCCAAAATTAAATCCAGGACGTTATACACGGTATTTTGAAGCAGAGTTGGTGGTGAAAAAAAGCAAAGCTTTCTCCAGTGAAGGATAAGCAGCTCGAAACGAGGCATTCCTCAGCCCCTGCAGCCTTGTCCTGCTTTAATATTAAGGTTCTGAATGGTCTGACAAGCACTTATCAAGTACCTACTTAGATCTTTTCAGTATCTAGAAAATACTCCTACGACCATGTTAGTAAAGCTTCCCACTGAGTAAGACTCATACAATTTTTACCTTTAACATTTTGTTTTCATATGAAAGGAAAGTCTTGTTTTGCATGTTGGAGAAACTGGGTATTTTTGACATTTCTTGCATCTCTGTTCTGTTGAAATTTAAGGAGGTAAGCAGCATGAATACAAAGTTAGGATTCTGGAATAATAAACCCTTTGGACTTCAAAACTGCATTACACCACACAAATCGCACTTTTTCTTGCTCTGTAGTCTCTAGCGGGATCCCTCCCAAGCACTTTAGGAAATCAGGAGTTACCAGTGCAGCCCAGAGCCATTTCCATCTGGATGTTTGCAAACGATGAGGAAGGAGAGCAGTGGAGAGAATTAACAAAGGTGATCAACCTGTGCAGGGTGGCTCAGACTTCTAAAGTTTATGCAAAATAACATCGCAAAACCACAGGACCCCTGCCCACATGGGGCAGCGCCTAGAATGAGCGGTGCGCATCTGAGGCAGAAAGGCCGAGGCTCCAGGACAGGGGTGGCGGTGGGTGGGGCAGCTCCTCCTCCACTTCTCTGTCTCGTCCACAGTGGAAGTTAGGGAACGAGTCACTTGAAGTGCACGGTGAACCCTACCGACGTCACACATGACAATTACCTACAAACTGACGGTGAGCCTAAACGTAAGAGCAGAAACTATGAAAACTCTTTGAAGAAAACCTAAGTGTAAATCTTCATGACCTTGGGCCCGGTAATGATTTCTTAGATAGGATATCAAGAGAGCATGCAATAAAGAACAAGTTAATGAGCCAGATTTCAAAAGACACCATTAAGAGAAAAGACAGACGGGGGGAAAAAAAACGACTGTAAATCATATCCCTGGTAAAGGGCTTGTATCAAAAATATATAAAAACCTCTCACGATTCAATCAGACGACAACAAATACCCCAATTAAAAGATGGGCAAAGGACCTGAACAGACATGTCACCAAAGAAGATGCAAATGGCCAACATGCAGGAGAAAAAACGTTCACCCTCCTCAGTGACATGCGGACCAAGCCCCCAGTGAGCCAGCGTTTCCCACAGAGCGGACACGATCAGAACGACAAGTCCCATGGAGGTTATGGGGGAGCCAGAACCCTCGCACGTGGCCGGTGGGAGCGCAGGATGTGTGGCCACTGTGGGAACAGTTTGGCACGTTCTTAAAATACCGAACGTGGATTCGCCACGTGGCCCAGAAGTCCCGCTGCCGAGAGAGATGAAAACGTCTGTCCGCGCGAACACGTGCGTGTGAATGTTCAGAGCAGCATTCCCCCCGAATAAGCAAAGCATGGAGCTCGTCGGTGAAGAAGTCGCGTGTGCAGCATCTGCACTCACTGGAGCGCTCGGCACCGCAGAGGAAGCAAGTCCCGGTGCGTGCAAGGGCCCGGATAAGCCTCCGAAGTACCAAGCTCAGTGAAGGAGGCCGGACGCAAAAGACCACGTACAGTCAAATTCGTCTGAATGGCATGCCCGGAAAGGGCGAGCTGTCAGAAGAGGTGGCTGAGTGGTCACCTACGGCTAGGGAAGGGGGATCCAAGCGGATACGAGGCTTCTCCGTAGAGGGGTGTTCTGAGACGGACTGTGAAGACGGCCGGCTGCACAAACGTACAACTAATTACGGAGAGTCACCTAACGGTATCCGTCCAAGATTAGGTGAATTCTACCTCAAAGAGCTGTCTGAAAGAGCTGAAATGTTTTTAAAAAATCTAAGTGTCTGTATAATCCTGCTGTGATGCCAACGTTCTCTGGACATTCATCTCTTGAAGGGGACTGCCGCCCAGGAGGGAAGGTGAACACACAACGTGCCGGAGAAATGAGTCTCCCAGAGCCAGCCGTTCGGTGTCAGCTTCTGAAAAGATCTCAGGAAGCTTTAAGCTCGATCTTTTAAAAAAATCGCAAAAAAGAAACTAAAGAACACCATCAATGACATAGACTTTGGGCTAGTTTAGAGAACTAACTGCTGGAAGGTCACCTTCTGACAAAGATGCTTTCTCCTCAAGAGCTCATTCGGCGGTGCCTACCACTCACCTGTCACCTCTCCGTCCTGGGGTACACATCGATGGCCTCCATCCGGCATGCGGTAACGAGGCTTACCCTTTCACCCTCCCACACTGCCCGGGTGACGGAGGAGAATTTAAAGGGGCCCTCTTGCATCCTGAGTGGTGTTTCCTTTATCTGCTTCACTCTTCACGAAAAGCCAGGAGGTCCTAGGTCCTGAAGGACGGCGCCCGTCTCTAGTGCATCTGACTGCACCCCTTTGGTATGGGAACACACGAGTGAGAGCAACAGACCTCTGTCTCAGGTAACGTCTAGGCTCTGAAGCTGATAACCATTAAGAGACAGTATAACTGAACTTTCCTAAAATAAACCATTTATTGAAAAAAGAACCTTTTTCTGAAATTTCATCAATCAGCCTTTGCGTAACAAGCCCGTGGCTTGCCAATGACAAAAAGGTAAGGTTTCACAGTCAGTGCACTCGACAAACAAGAAGTTTAACAACAAGGCCCAGGACACCGATAACACTACAACTGCTTTTGAACCCGGGAAGGTCAAAAATACTACACTGACGTCACGGTCCTCAGTCACACGAGAAACAGGTGACAGAGGCGATGGTCCGTGTACAGTAGTAATGGCACTTAACATGCAGCTTCTTTACCTCGTGGACACCGTCACGCGGAAGGGCCCCGCGCCGCATCGAACAAACAGGAGCAGCAGGACAAGTGACGCTTGTCGCCTGTGCAGTCCTCAGTCTTGGAAGGTTAGAAAGGCTTACACTGCTTCTCGGCACAGTCTCTATGTAAATATTACATACAGTAGTGATTGAGAGAATTCTCCGAGCACACACACCACCAGGCCACAGACCAACTGGCTTCATTCTTCATCTGTGCAAACCTGTGAGGGAGGCAGGAGAGAGCTGAACACGATTCACGGTCCGCGCACAACTCACGGTGAGTCACTGCCGCCGCCTCCACGTTCCCAGCGCTGAGCCGGCGGGGGGAGGCTCGGCTGGTGCGGCGAATAAGGTCAGAGCTAAGTCACCGCTCTGTCACCTGACCACTGAAAGCGGTAAGAGTCTGTATGCTTTATAACAAAGAAATTAGTGTCTTTTTAATCACAGATCCTTAATATCTACATAGCAAATCCAGCTGTCTGTTCCCTAATTCCACCCACCCATGAACGTGGTCACTCCTCTCTTCCGCATCGTCCTTTCCTCTATCGGGGGCTCCCCTGCAAGGCCCTTCCAGTGTTGTTTTCCCCAGGGTTTCACGGCACCCCGCTTCTCCCTGAAATACTCTCCCAGCAACGTTCTGTCTCCCAGGTCTGCATCTGGGCCCCACTCTCTCCCGGGCGCGGGCCCGCAACACCTACGTGCCCATCTGAAGTCCCTGAGCAGACGTTCCAAACACGCCTCGACCGTGATCTGCCACAGACAGAACCGCCACCTCCATGACTCAGCACCCCGCCAGCTGCCTCTGTACCCCTCTTGGCCAACGGGGTCTCTAACCTGGTGGCCCAAGCCGGGGCCTGGGAGCCGTCCTGGACCCCACCCTCGCTCGCCTTTCTCAGCTCATCAGCTACTTGGTGGTGGCCATTTTAACCCCTAAATATTGCTGATAATTCGCCCCTGACCCCCCATGCCCAGCCTATTAGCTGTATCAGCAACTTCCTCACTATTCTGTTGCCAGAAGGATCATTCTAAAGCACTATTTAATATTATGCTTATAATAAAACTGAAATTCCTTCATGTGGCGCCTGCTTACTTTTCCAGCCTTACCTTTTACCAGTTCCCACCTCCCAGGATCCATCTACACACACAGTTCCTTGACTGTTTTTCCCTCTTCACCCTGCCATACCCCTCCCTCCCTGCCTGACCCCTCCACACCCTCCCACACAGCTCAGGCATCTCATTCCAGAGCAAGCAATACCTGAGATTACCTAGCTGGATTAAACTGCTCTTCTCAGTGACCCCACAACAAAGCATGCGCACCATTATCACAGCTCTGCTCTGAACATACTGACTGCTCAGTCATTACTAACTCCGTCTCTACTCTCCCAGAATTTAGTCATTACTAACCCTGCCTCTACTCTCTCCTGGTAGAACTCAGTCATTACTAACCCCGTCTCTACTCTCCTAGATTTGAGTCATTACTAACCCTGTCTGTACTCTCCTAGAATGTAGTCATAGTCATTACTAACCCCATTCCTACTCTCCTAGTAGAACTCAGTCATTACTAACCCCGTCTCTACTCTCCTAGTAGAGTTGAGTCATTACTAACCCGGTCTCTACTCTCCTGGAATGTAGTCATTACTAACTCCATCTCTACCTCCTAGAATTCAGTCATTACTAACCCTGTACTCAAGCAGCCTACGCACTCTCCAGAGTAGAAACAGGGTCGTTCGGCCAGTTCCATTAAAAATTCCACGTAACAGCCTCAAGTGCACTGCAAACACACCCGGATGGATCAAGCAGAGGACCTCAATGAACACTTATCCCCCCAAAATAACATACAAAACCCCTTGGCATAATACGTTGACCTCCTTTCCATTCCAGATATAGGGACTTTATATCTAAGTTCCCAAATTCCTTCAGTGCCAGACATAAGCAGAACTCAAACACTGAAACATGAAAAACACTGTTCAGCGATCTGCCCAACCTTGACGAAGGCGTGGTCGAGGAGCTGGCTGGCCGTCCACCTCATCCGGGGCTCACTTTCAAGGCAGTGAGAAAGGAAGTCCTTTCCTTCTGGGCTTAGTCTTTCAGGGATCGGTGGCTTGTGCCCCATGCCCACTTTGTACATAATCTGGAAGTTGTGTTCATATTCATGCCAAGGCCTCTAAAAGAGGGAAAAAACAGGTTTTAATACTACATGGCCTTAAAAAAAAAAGTGAAACTTTCAAGTCTTTTCAGGCACCTCAATATTAATACATGTCAGAGGCCGGCGAACTTTTAGCTACAGAGCCAAACGGTAAATATTTTAGGCTTGCGGACCACGTGACCTCTACCACAACTCCTCAGTTCTCCCACTGTGGGGTGACAGCAGCCACGGAAGGTGTATAAATGAATGGATGTGACTGCATGCCAATAAAACCTTATTTACAAAACCAGGTGGTCAGCGTAGGCTGCCGACCCCGTGTGGATGTTGTTAGCCCAGCATTACCTAGAAGCCACATCATACGATAAAAAATGTAACACATAAAATGATGTAAATATGTCAAGAAAACATATAAAACTCAACAGTTATCTTATAGGGAATTACTACACTACCTTATTGAATAGTGAACATGAAATTCTATTAGTGCGAAGCTCTGGTTATTTTATGTATCATAAAACATAACAATAAAATGCTATTTCATTCAGAGGCCGCAAGGTATAATACAGTTTCCTACTAATAACACGAGAGGTTTGTAACATCTTCTGCTTTACAAAAATGATGCTGCTGCACGTGCGCGCGCACACACACACACACACACACAATGGTACCTTTATACATTTGCCTCGTTTAGTATTTTCATCAAAAAATAAATTTTTTTAATAAACCTTTTAACTTTTTTTAGTGCTCATTTATCTTTGAAAGACAGTGAGAGAATATGTGAGGCGGGGGAGGCGCAGAGAGAGGAGGACAGAGGATCCAAAATGGACTCGGCTCCGAGCTGTCAGCACAGAGCCCGACGCGGGGCTCAACTCAGGTACTGTGAGATCATGACCTGAGCCGAAGTCAGATGCTTAACCAACTGAGACACCCAGGCGCCCCCCAAAAGAGAAGTTTTTAGACTCTGCAGATACTCAGTCCTACAGAACAGCCTCATTGCCCTAAAAATCCTTGTGCTCGATCTATTCCCCCTTCCTTCCCTTTCCCACAGCCCTTGGCAACAACCGATCCTTCTACTGCCTCTACGGTTTTGCCTCTCCTGGAATGTCACGTGCTGGAATCACACTATACATATGTGGTGTTTTCAGATTAGCTTCTTTCATGTGGTCGCATGCTTTTCACGGTTCCACCAAGTCATCTTCTGACAGCTCATCTCTTTTCGTTGCTGCGTAATATTCCGTTGTCCGCATTTCCAGTTTGCTCATCCACTCACTTACTGAAAGACACCCTGGTTGCTGCATCCAAGTCTGGCAAATTATGAATAAAGTTGCCCTCACATGCCAGTTGTCAAGTGGACCTAAGTTTCTGGCTTCCTGTTTCTTTCTGTAGCTCCTCGCTTCTCAGTGTTTTAACTTCAGCTTCATACTTTTTTTATTCCCTCGTAAGAGTGCTCAAAATTATAAATCTTATAAATATCTGGTTCCTAGTCTGTCACTCGTCTTCACAGTACTGTATCTTTTGACAGGTCACATTTTTCATTTTTTTTTAAATGTTTATTTTTGAGAGAGAGACAGAGCACAAGTGGGGGAGGGGTAGAGGGAGAAGGAGACACAGAATCTGAAGCAGGCTCCAGGCTCTGAGCTGTCAGCACAGGGCCCGATGCGGGGCTCGAACCCATGAACCACGGGATCATGACCTCAGCCGAAGTCGGACACTTAACCGACTGAGCTACCCAGGTGCCCCGACAGGTCACATTTTTTAATCTTTAGTCATGGTCTCTA
This sequence comes from Lynx rufus, assembly GCF_022079265.1. Taxonomy (NCBI): domain Eukaryota; kingdom Metazoa; phylum Chordata; class Mammalia; order Carnivora; family Felidae; genus Lynx; species Lynx rufus. The sequence goes on from NW_025814878.1 coordinate 1,406,264, forward strand.
GTTAGCAGATATGTCCGTGGTATTGATAATAAATGATACAAGCACATATCCAGTCTTGTCAGGGTACAGAGCCCCCCCGGGGGTTTGCCCCCAGGTGTGCACCCCGCTTACCTTGCCAGTCACCATCTCTATGACGACGCACCCCAGACTCCAGATGTCAGCGGCACGCCCGTGGCCTTCTCCTTTTGCGCGAGTGATGACTTCTGGAGCCATGTATGCTTTAAAAATCACAGATACGGGGATAGGAATAGGTTATAAACACAGTAGCACACAGTAATCAAGCCAACCATGGGATTAATATTGTCTAATATTCCACATAAAAGAAACAACTAATTTGCTGGGGGCAGGCAGGCAGGGAGATCTTTCTCTGAGTTATGTAATAGGAAATATCAAAAGCAATAGACATCTCGAATCAGTTTTCTGAGTGAACATTTTAAGAGGCTGAATTACTATCTAAAGGACGATTTTTGAATGGCAAATCTTCAGATAAACTGTATTCACATTAAAAATGTGAAACCTGCACTACAAAAGAGGATGAAAAGCTTTATGCCACTGAACAGTCGAAACAAATTAATTACCCTTTCTGCATGTCCCTCTTAAAGGGGACAAAAGAGTGGACCGTGGTGAGGAGCAGGCCAGGTGTGGGCGTGGCTGTGTGGGTAGCACGTCCCCGTGTGTGAAGACATTCACTTACTCCTGGGTGTGCCTACCCACTGCTTTTCCTTTAGAAGGGCCGATAATGCTCCAAACTGCCTGTCTGCTTTAGACAGACATGAAACGGTCACAGGTGCTGGACAATCAAGAGGTTATGTTCGAAAAGAAAAAAGCAAACCAGCCCATACCGTCGTGTTTAATATACATACAGCTGAGTTTGGGCTGGAATCATTTAAACATCCCCCATGTGAACAACAAACGACAGTGTTCCGGGGAAGAGAAGGAGAACTTTCCTCCTGCCTCTCACTCCGGGGGAAAAGGTGTTTAGAAACCCTCCTCCCTGTTCCCGGGACGAGCTGACAACAGGGGTGATGGAAAGCCCAGACGGCAAGTGCACTGTAATGAGTCGCCTTCGCAAAGCCCGATCGGGCCAGTCCCTACCTGCGGTCCCCAGGGTGCTATTCACTTCGCCCGGCATGGTCTGTGCGTTGTTTTTAAGCTTTACGGAGCATCCAAAATCCCCGAGCTTGATGAGTCCAGACGAGGTGAGGAAGATGTTGGCCCCTAACCGGAAGAAGGGCACGCAGGTGCATTTAAGCTTGCATGGTAACCAGAACTCCCAGGGACTTGCTTCACAAACTGAATTACGCAAAGCTTCATAAAACTCCACTTACAAAGATAATCACAGAAAGACTCTTAAGCCTTGTGCACAAATGTTAATACAAAGCAATTTTAATATCCGTACAAACAGCTTTGACCGATAGGTTCTGAAGTGAAATACGCACACAAACTCTGACACTAAAAACCCAGAGACAAAAAGGAGCTGTGTATATGGCGCAAATGCTTGTGCTGTGGGTCCCCGAAAACAGTGGGCACGGACGGAAGGCCCGGCACACGCACCGCTGCCCCGTAGGCCGACCGAGGCCGCCCTGGGCGGACGTCACCCTCTCCCTGAAGAGAACGCTCTGCCGCCTGCTTCTGTGTCTACAAGCAACGTGCCTCGCGTACCCCAGCTGGAGTCCGGGCTTATGCTCCCGGCTCCGGGCAGCTCGAGGCTCCACGATCTCTCCGGCACCGTGTGTCCTGTGGCACCTTCCTCAAAAAGCATGACAGAACCACTCGCGTTAGATAAGCAGCCACACAATGAGCTGACATCTAACAGGGAGTCCTCAGCGCCCCAGTGCTCCCAGGGTACGCTGTCCCCACAGCGGACTCGACAGCGCTAACTTCACGACTCTGGAGCTGGCCCACATGGGCACACTGGTGGTGCTGAATTATAACAAATGTCACAAGGACACAAGTGAATGGATTGATTCAAGGACCCTGGCTGTGCTGACGACAGGAAGGTACCATTTTGTGACGGGGGTCAGAGACAGAACAATTGCAAACAGGCAATGCCGTGGCCTGACAAAGAACCAATTAAGCAAGTGCTCAGAATGACCCCAGCAGCGGTGTCGGCAGACGGGCAGGTGGGGAGGCAACGAGACTGGAGGACGCTGGGGATTCAGGGCAAGCCACTGCAGAGAGGGTGGACAACTCTTACACCCAGACCAAACCAGGTTCTGGTGTAATCCATCCCTGCCCCGGGGTCTAGGGCCCGGCTGGAAGTCAGCCAATTCTAGAATGAACGTGTTTAGGCTGGCCTCAGGCTGTGTGACAGAGTGGAGTCCTTTACTCGAGGACCCATGGGAGACCAGTAATTCATCACTTGAATTACCTCGAAGGCTCCCAAATACAAAGGCCAGGGGCAAACGCCAGAGAGACAGTTCTGAGACCAGCAGGACCATTCCCCTCACGCCAGAAAACAAAAGCGCTTCAAATCAATCAGCGTGACCAAGTCAGTCATTGGCAGAACTCTATACTGGAGGAGGTTGGCGTCAATAAACGCTCTCGCCCAGGACACGGCTTCCATTTCAGACTCACTGTCCCTTCACACATTCACGAGGTCCACATGGAAATACCAAAGAGTCCGGACACGGGGAAAAGAGCTCCAGCAGTGAACGTCTAGTAAATACACAAGCTTGGCTAAATCAGCCTATAAAAATAGCAAATTTCATTTTTTTTTGAAAGTTTATTTATTTCGAAAGAAAAAGAGAGAGAGCACAGGCAGGGAAAGAGCAGGGAGAGAGGGAGAGTGCGAGAATCTCCAACAGGCTCCTTGCGGTCAGTGCAGAGGCTGATGTGGGGCTGGAAACCATCAACCCTGAGATCGTGACCCGAGCCAAAGTCAAGAGTCAGACATTTCACTGACTGAGCCCTGCGGGTGCCCCGCAAATTTTATTAGAAACCAGACTTCACTGAAAAGAGTGTGACCCGCAAAGAGCAGACTTATCGGCTCATGGGTGGAGACAAGTGTTCTACATGGCCTCTCGATACTGGGCTCTTTGTGGAAGCATATTGCCAGTAAGGGTACTTCTTTGTGGAGAAGTGACGTGTGGGAGTGGGAACGAGTGTCTTGGCAGCAGCCACGTTCTGGTGCTGGGCACCAAGGAGTCTGGTCTCCGGCAGCCAGGTGAGTATGGGGATCACCTTCGTTTTAACGTTTAGTTTGAGAGTAAGAGGGAGAGCGAGTGAGCAAGAGAGCGTGCGCAAGCGCCCGCATGTAGAAGAGGGCAGAAAGAGAGAATCCCAAGCGGGCTCCACGCGGAACCCACGAACCGTGAGATCATGACCTGAGCCGAAATCAAGAGGCAGACGCTGAACCGACTGAGCCCTCCAGGCGTCCCAGGGGTTACCTTTAATGTCTCGGTGAACTATGCCGTGCTCGTGGAGGACGTTGATGGCAACGGTGATCTGCTTTGAATACAGCCTGATGACGTGCTCCTGAAGTCCCAGCCTCGACACCTCTTCTAATGTCCCCTCGTCACAGTACTCCATGAAGATGTACATTTCTTCCTGCGGGTGGAAGAAGATGCAGCCGCGTGTTCACACGTACGCTAAGTGAAGAATCTGGAAAACGTCACAGGTCACACCCCAAAGGAATCTTCTTTCTAACGGTAGGCTACACTTGTCCTCCTCGACACTGAATCTGTCTTGTAGCAGTCATTTCTCGCTCCTGCACACAGGTGTCTGCCTGCCTCCTCTGTCTGGAATTATACAGCTGGTTGGGACAAGAACGTCTTCTCCAAATCACAGGTGGTAAGTGTCCATAAACCTCTGAAACGAAGTCTGCTATATAATCTCAGACAGGGACCAACAGGGCTGTCCCTACGAATGTATTATTAAGTACTGAAACACATCCTTTTCAGACACGAATCTGTTTGGGAAAACATTAAAAATCACCGTTCAACTTCCCCCAGAAGTTCAGACTCCACCGGGACGCTCCAAGTTATCCTCTTTCCCTCCAAGTGTTTACTTCCAAACACAAGGGGGGAAACGAATTTGAGGCTGTAACGTTCTCATTTCACAATGGGCCCTTACACACGTGTAAAAGGAAAATCAGCATTACTCGATAGCGCACACAACAGCGGTTCAGTGAAAACTGGGGGAAAAAGTAACGCGCTGTGTAAGGGGCACGTTGGAAGAATCTTCTGACTGGCAGGATGGGTTTCAGTGCTTTATAATGTCGGGTTAACGACTACAGTCTACAACTTACATTTTAGGAAGAACTCCTCTAGTTTCAGAGAGAAGGCAGAAATGATGTAACTCATGGAGATTTCCTGATAATTAGGCAAAGTTACTGTGCTCTGAAATGAGAAGACCTGTGATGTAGAACAGGACTCCACCTGCGCCCTTAACTGATTCCTCACACAAAACCGTGTGACCAAAGTTGGCTTACTCTATGCAGCTCCACACCAAAATACCGAACCAGATTGGGGTGTTTGATGCCCTCAAAGATTTTCAATTCGTCTGCAGTTTCCTTGATAGTTTTATGGTCGTTAGGTTGAAATCGAATCTGTGAAAAGAAAACCGTCAATTAGCGTCAGTCCTGCCACAAACCAGGACAAGACACCTTTCGAACGCGGGGGCCGGGAGGCCGTCTCCTGACGTGTGTACCATCCAGACCCACGGGACTACGGTCAGTGGCTTTGTGACTCGATTTTGAGTTTTTCTTTCCTTTGTCGGGCCACGCGAATAAAATGCGCCTGCTTTACGATACTGATGAGCGAGCAACCTGCTCACGGGATCACACTCCGAAGTGCAGACCGAACTCACAAAACCACTAGACAGTCAGCAGGCGATCACAGCTGTCTAGGTTCTGGGAAGGCAGAGATGAGAGAGGATTCTGCCCTCAGGAAGCTTCCGGCCAAGTGACAGTGAGGTTGAAGAAGCAGGGCGGGGAAGAGCCACACGGGGAAGACACGAAATGCCCCGGGAGCTGCGAAAGGGAGGCCCGGGGGCTGCGCGGGGGGCTGTTGCGCCCACACGAACGGCCGCGGCAGCCCCACACTCGTCCTCCACGGGCTCCTCTGCCCTTCGGAGTCCCGAAGCGTCTCCTCACAAGCGACAACGGTATCCGTTTCCCTGACGGGCCTCCTCGGCTTTTCCCGGCTCCCCCCCATCCTAGCTGCAGCTGTTTCTGAAGCCGATCGCAGAGGTCTCCTCCCCCGACTCCCCGCCAAGACGCTACCGTTGTCACCGTGCTCTGGGTCTTCGGCTAACTCTGCCTGCCTCCCCGGTACGGCCCCGAGCATCCCTGCGTGGGGGCAGAACCACGTGTGCACCGGTCTTAGCAGCCTCACCGGGATCCGCACTGGAGTCGGACACCCCGTTACTCTGCCGTCTCGGTGTATCTGCCCAGACGACGCAACACGGAGGCACCCGAGTTGGCTCTGTGCGCTAAGAAGGCCTCACAAACGAGCTGCTTTACCAAATCTCTGTCTCACAGAGAGGCTCCAAACAGAAGGGCCTCCGGGAAGGCCAGACCACTCACCTCCTTCATAGCCATCAATTCGCCAGTGTCGACACTGATGCAGGTGTAGACCTTCCCGTACTGCCCCTCCCCTGTGAACAGAACAAACACACTGCTCTCAGTCACCAAAGCTAGGTCATTTTAAGTCACTCAGATGTACAATAATCTTTTGAATTCTGGATCTATATTCAGACACCTACCTTACCTAGAGTCTACTATCGCAAGACCCAAAATGTTTCTGAATGTCCCCCAATAACCGAAAGCCATCTCTTCGCTGTGCCTTACCTGTAAATACCTATAAAGAGAAGTGACTTTGGCAAACCCCAGAAGAGGTACGAAGGTGCACACTCTGAGCCCTTACGACCCTTCAGGAGGTCAGGGTCAGGGTGGGGCACAGGGAGTAGCCAGGAGTGAGCCTGTGTGCAGGAGTGGATACTGCACCAACGTATCTTTGGGGACATTAAACTAAGGGCATATATGGCTAAGACTGGTAACAGTAATTGATAACATTTCTACAGCACTTCATTGTTTCCAGTGTTTCCTGCGCCTATGGATAGCTCTATGGAAACTTCAGGGTCCCGGAGGCTCCCAGAGTCCTACATTCCAACTGCGTCTGCCTCATCAGACCTAAACACTCCATACATAGATGCATTTAAAAGAGGGAAGGATCTGAAACATCATCAGGCTCCTTCCGTCACACAATCTCCCATGAGTTATTTCACCTGGAAATGAATTAATAGGCAATGTTTTAGGAAAGACTGTCTCTATTTGCATCCAGTCTCTCTTCGGTAATGTTCTTGAGGGAACACGATCGTAAGAATATCAACTGGAACAAATGGCTAACTGGCAACTTCTGGAGTTATCGAGCAAAACCAGTCGGTTTAATGAGCCACTTAAAAATCCAAAATCTCCTCTCATATTGCTCTTACAACACATTTTACAGATCTATGACATTTGCACAAACAAAAAACCAGAACCCTCTGCAAAAGACCTGCCACGTCTATGAGAAACGGCTTGAACCTAAAGACGTGCAATGATTGCCATTTCTAAGAGAGGCGACCTTTGTGTCACGTTCCTCAGTTTCCTTACCAATTTTGTTTCCTCTTTGCCACTTGAAGGTCACCTTCCTCAAGCCTACGTGCATAACATTATCATAAGATTTAGGGGTATCACAAACTTGACCAATGATATTCTTTCTCCTCATTTCTCGATACCTCTTTTCTTCGAACAATCGGACCGACTTCTGGATAGCCTCTATGGGTCCTTGTTTGGAAGCAGTGTCTGCAGAGAGAATCACAAACGCAGGAGTCCCCAGTCACTAGCGGTGAGTCAATGTCCGGCAAATAATCACAGAAACAGAGCACTGCACGTGACCACTGCCGCACGGCAAGGCACAAATGAGCAGGTGTGTCCAAGAGCTCCCGGCACCGTCCCCCCCGCCCCCCCCCCCCTGCACAGGTACATACATAAAACACAGGCTAGTCAGGCACAGAGGGTGCCTTCCTCCCCCCAGGCTGTGGCTTAGCAACCTCCCACCTGCCTCCAGCCTCTCCTGTCTCCAATCCACTCTTGTTGGCCAGATCTAACTAGCATGTAAAGTTTGATCATGTTCCTTTCCTACTTAAATTTATTTCATGGTTCTCAACAACCTATTTACCAAAAATCCAAGTCTTTCCCACAGGATTCGAGGCCGTGTGGAATTTGGACCCAGTTTACCTTTCCCAGTTCACTTTTACAAGTAGTCTCCTTCTATTCTCCTACCACAGGTCCCAGACAAGCCAAACTGAACACACTCCTAGAACACGGCAAGCCGTTCCCCACTCCCAAGCCTATGTTCCCACTTTCCTGCCTGCCCGAAATGCCTGTTTCCCGCCACAGTGCCTAGGGAATAACCTCACCCCTCACAGCTCCGCTGAAGTTCCACACCTTTTAGCAAGCATCTCTGATGAGAAGGGAAGTCAGTCATCCCTTCTCTAGAAAAAGTCCAGAGCAAAGGCTCTGGAACCAGAATGCCTGGGATAAAGCCCCCGCCTCGCCATATTCCACATGTCTGACAATGGGCAAGTTAACTGACGTCTTTATATATCCAATTCCTAATCTGTGAAATGGGAGTAAAATATCTTGAGTACAGAGCTATTGTGAGTATTTAATGAAATCACACATGTAAAGCGCTAAGCCTTGTGCCTCAGACACAGCAATACTCAGTAAGATTCAGCTACTATTGTTCCTATTCCTTATTTTTTCATCTGTCTCTACATCTCTAGTTCTCCAACTTATTTGATTATGAAGGACAGTGAGAAGTAACTTTTACACACACAGGTATCTAAACAACAGTTTCATAAAACAGTGAAACAGACTCCATCCTATTTTTAAAATTTTTTTTTTACATTGTATTTCTTTAGTAGCATTGGTTCTATATAATCTTGATTACCCATATTAATTACAATTGTAATTGGAGTAATTTTATTTCCTACAGAGATAGAGAAAACTGGGAAAAGGATAATATTATGTTATATATAAGATAAACACGGCTCACCAGTACAAGCTGTATCTTTCTTGCCTTAAGAAATGTAAATAGGTATGTGTGACTATTAGGAGACATCCTGATTTTTTAAATGCTGACTTTCCGACCCTCCTAACCGATGTGTCACAACCCCCAATGTGAAAAGCACTGCTTCATTCATGTACCCATTACAGCAGCCCTCATACCATATCCTAGCTATGTAAGAGCCTGAATTTCTGGCCAGCAAAGAGAGGACCAGGATGGCTCTGAGGTTAACGCCGAGAAGAGAAATTCCCAAAGGTGCATCATGTTCTAACTGTAGTTTCTCACTACAACCGTTTCTTTAAAACATGAATCGCTGTTTCCTCTACCTCAGTAAATGACACATCAAGTCTACCGGGCTCTGAACGAGACTTCACAGCTACGAGGCCATGGACTCCACGGTCAAATATTTCCGGGAAAGGGTTTTTTTTTTCTTTTTTTTTACAGTAAGAACTTCTCAAGATTTCTCCATCTCTGTGAATGTGAACTGTAAGTCTCCCAACAGTTCCCAAGTTCTCTTGACCACAAAGTATTTGTTTTGAAAATCGTCACAAAGACCCGGTAAGCGTGGGAACTAGTGATTATGTGAGAGCCAGTGGAGACACCCTCTTGCCTGTCTCCCAGGCTCAAGCCTGTGGATCTCCTGCTCCAAACCCTCCAAACGCACCGCACCTGCCCCAGGCCTGGCAAAGACTGCATCAGGGTCATTTCCTTTTTTTAAAATCCCACCTTAGCCTGATGTGTGACCATCTCCCCATTTCCTCCCCACTCCAGGCCAGCAGCTCGCTCCACACCGGTGTCTTCCTCACTCCTCCTTCCCACTCGCCAAACACACCAGCAGCTCAGGAGGCTGCAAGGGCTGCCCGCTGTCCCTGGGTAAGGCCTTCATCCGTCATTGAAGACCGGCCATGGTCTGACTTCCCCCATCACCTTCAAGATCATTTCCATTTCCGGCTACACTGCCCCATACAGCTGCTATATTCTTTAGACACTGGGCCTCCAGATGTGTTTTTTATTCTGTACTTTGCCCCCTGGCTTGATGCAAACCTGTTTTTTCTTTAAAAGCCAGCTCAAGCCTCACTCCTCCATGAATCCCCCCCGCCCCCGGCCCCAACTATTCTCGGCTTTGGTGGCAACATACTTCCACGGGGTGCTGAGAGGTAAGAGTACTGGACTCGGAGACAGCACTGTACGCACGGTGGTCCTAGCTCTGTCAGTTATCACGTTCACCAAACTATCTGGCTTCTCAGAAACTTTATCGCTTAGCATAAGATAGGAACAGTTACTCATTTCACAAATATTAATTATATTCCTGTCACCTACAAAGAATTATGCCAAGGGCCCACTCAAGGTGACACATAGAATTAACCATCACATGTATGCTTAAAGAATACAAAGATGCATAGAACACGTTCTGGATCCAAAGGAGCTTATAATTTATTAGAAGAAATAGGAAGTGTATACAAACATGCTACACACAAGAAAGTGATGTCACAGGTCTAAAAGAAATCACTAAATATTAATGTAGAAGGTCTAGTAATTCAAAAGCTAACGCATGTTTTAGCTGAGACTACTCACTCGATGCTTAAACGTTTTAAGTTCAACATTCTCTCTCTTACCCTTAGTCTGGCTGATAAGTGTCCGAAGTTCCCAACTTCTTCGAGCTGACCCACTTGAATCACCTTTTGGATATGCTGGTTCTGCAGGAAGTATGTTTTTCACACAAGTTAAGATTTACGACACAGACGCAGCTGATGTAATTGAGAGCAAGACTGAAGTGGTGAGTGGCAATGATTAGTTACCATCCACCCGTCCTTTCTGGTAATTTCTAGTGAGAAGCTGTCTCTATAATCAATTCTAGAAAAGTGTACCAAACGAAGAAGCTGCCCATGGTGTTACAGGACTTTAACTACGTGAACTTTCCATAAGCAACAGACAACGGAATACTGAGCAGACGTTAGATTGTTTAGGGACACCCCCCGCCCCCAACACCTCAAGAGGCCCTGCCTGGCAATAAAACCTCAGCATACCATTAACACACACAGTGTCAGTTTGTTTTTTTAAGCGGATGAGAGTGCTTGGCAATTAAAGTATCAGAGATCATGGTTTTTAAAAAGTCAACAAAAGTAGACTTAGAAAGTGCGAATACAGCTAAAAAAGGCATCTATATTAAAAAGCCAGCATGCTGAGCATCAAATGTCTGAGAGTGCTGCCGCCTCTGTCTTACTCTTCACTTCTTTCTAAGGCATCAACAGTGGAAGCCGGTGAAGTGAGGCGGAGGATTCAGCCGGTCGGGGTCACAGCCAAGGCCTCACACTCACCATCGCGCTCCTCGGTGGGGCTTGAGTGGCGGCTCAAGGACCGAAACTGTAACTCCGCAGCTATGGAAGCCAGCCGGTCGTTCTCAGGGACGCTGGAACCCCTGTTTCGGTATTTTTAAAAATTCAGCTGTCAATTCAACGGAACTGCAAGTGAAAGCTCCGTGAGATTCTTCTAGAGCGGTGATTCTCAACTAGGGGTAATTTCTCCCGCTGGGGACACTGGCATCTAGCGAGTAGAGGATAATGCAAAGGACGGCCCCAGATAACGAATTATGCACCCGGAACAACAGTGCTGCTACTGAGAAACCCTTCCTGGAGCTGGGAAGTCAGTCGGATTTTTATCCTCCACTGCTGACACATGAGAACCTGACTGCGTTACACTGTTTTAAGTTAAAAACAGCAAAAATAAAACCAAAACAGTATTTATTGAAGTGCTATTGACTTGTGTAGAAAGCTCCATCATTTCAGCCCAGGATGGATAAAAATTATTAGTCAAACTGGCTAATATTTAAAATTATGATCATACTATATATTTATGGGCTTAATTCCATTTAAAATGTAAAATTATTACATGATTCAAAGATTTCAAACCTCCTAATAAGAAAATGGAAGGAAACACCTAGTGACTTTTTAAGCAGTAGCCAAGCAAAGGTGCAGGACAGCAGGAAGCTTAGCATGGAAAGAACAAGGTTAATTTGCTGCTTTTCCAGAATAAAGTGAAGTGTGTTTAGAAATCCAGAATGAATCCAAAAAGAGTAAAGCCCAGAATTAAATAAGGGCAGTGTTAAAACTGTAATTCAAATAATCCACACTAAATATGGCATTAGTTTATTAACAAGTTTAGTATTTTGTACACGAATGATATTATGAAGTATGGTAGCATTTATGCTCTTTTTCATGATATGCTGAATGGATTTAAGGCGACGTGGTCTACTGAACACGTGTTCACAAATGACGCTGTAGGCAATGCTTTTTTATTTCCCTAAACTCTCAAATCCAGTGTAACACTTGTAAGTCTGAAGAGTGGGGGGCATCCTCTGTGCCATGTAGCTCATCAGAGAGTCCTGACACCATCTCCTGGGAACAGCACTGATGCTGAAGTAAAGAAACACACGACTCCTAAACCAAGGACACGTCACTCAACACCCCTCTGTTCCTGACTTCCCAGACATGAAATCAGCCGATTCCACACCCTCAGAGATCTTTGCTAGGGCAAAAGGCAAAAAAATACCCTTAAATGAGGTAGCGTGCCGGTGAACGTCTCACTACCCGCTGTGGACTCCCAGTTTCAGCGGCGGGACGACCGGCTTGCTAAAGCCGTGAAAAATTAACCATCGGTCTCGCAGACCGCTAGGAGCCAGTTCCAACGAGAACAGCGCAGGAAAGTTTTATCAACAACGTCAGGTAACTGAAGCCCAGCCTGTTCCCTAAGTCAAACCAAGCCAAGTCAAAACACTTCCGGGATGCCCTGGGGCACAGTGACAACTCCCGGGGCAGGAACCCAGAACGTCTCTGAGACAGGGGGTGGTGGCTGCACGCTGTGAGGCTGGGGCGGTCCTGCGGCCCCGGAAGTTCCAGCCTCGCGAGACTTCCCCACAGCGCACTCGCCAACCGAGGGCTGTACACACCGCGGCTGCGCAGCAGCCGGCCACCCCGGGGTCCGCCCCGCAAGTTCCCGTCAGCCGAACTGGGCAGGCGCAGGTCCGGGACGCAGGAGGGCCTCGCTGCCCTCTGCCCACGGTCGCACGTACGCCGCCAGAGAGTCGCGACAGCCTCATCCTCCGGAAACAGTGGCCTTGAGACGGCACACTGTGACGGCAGGGAAATCCCTGCGTGTCCAGAATCATCGGGAAGATGAAGAACACTTACGAGACGCTGCTCGTAACGTGCTGAAAAAGCCTAAGACAACGCACAGGAAGGCCAACCACACGTACTTGGCCTTCAGACTAGTAACATCCGCTCAGCGTACCACTGGCACTCACAGATGCCTTCGGCCAGACTTCATGACCCTCGAGAACTGGGGCGCTCCTCCCCCCTCCCCTCTGCAGTTCTGCAGGAATGTTGTGAGGACGCGGACGCGGCAGGCGTGGGAGCCAGCACCGCCGCCCTGGTGGAGTGTTCTGGAGTCTGCACTGGGGGGCAAGTCGCTTCCATTAACCCCGTGTGACACTTGTATAAGAAACATTGCTTCAAGAACAGTATCTGTAAAGGTCTGCCCTGCAACGCTCTAAACATAAATGAAGAAGGTGAAGGGGAGTCCGCTTACGTTAACTGTTAACTGTTTTAGTTGACAGCTTAAGCTGTAAAGTATGTGGAATTTTTTAGGTGATAGATGTTTATCACTACAAATTAGGGGCATCTGTTATTTTAATGAAGGAGAACAATGGAACTGCAGAAACTTTAGACTTCTATAAAGTACGTCTAAAAACAAGTTGGTGTGTCTTAGATTCTAAAACTGTACGTCATCTTTCTGCCAATGATCTACTCGTATCTCTTACGAGCACCGAGTTTCTTTACAGTTTTGTCTGTTTTGATTGGATTACCCTCAACCCCTGGAGTTTGACTCTATCGCCATGTGTGTCCGAAGACGAGCACAGAGACAGTGTGTCCCCTCTGCCAGACAGAGGGGTGTAATGAAGAGTGACTGAATGGCTTTTCTCCACTAAGTGTAGGAGACTTGGCTGAAATCCTCTGTCAGAACGACTAGAACGGGTGCAGAGACTTCATGCAGGAGACCTCCGTTTTCCGGAGCTTGCCAGCTGTCTGACAGCTCTCTCCAGAAAGGACACTTTTCTCCGTAGAAGATACCAACCTCACGAACTCACTTTTCCACTCTTACACACTACTTCTAGTCAATGATTATATAAATGAGGAAAGCGGGTTAGGAAAGTGACCCTCCTCAAAAACAAATCCCCACCTGAGGGTATTAACTAGATGCCATCTCTGAACCACTATGGGGCGGGACCCCTCAGGAAAGGCGCTACTGGCCCAGATTCTCCTGTCCCCTTCGGTGGGAACTAGGTTCTCTTGTCCGATACACTCTCAGAGGACTTGTTACTGGTCATTTTGGTTAATGTTTAGCTCCAAAGAAATACCGATCGGGCACACTGTTTCCTCGTGCTGCTGGGTGTGAGAGCCTTTGAGTCGGGACACCCCACGGGCGAATCCCAAAGCCAAGGCCACTGCGGACGTGCACACGAGGGGGACCCAGGGGACGTGGAGCCGGTGCAGGGTGACTACCTGGTGTCATGGGCACCGCTGATGGGTTTGGGCGGCACAGCGTCGCTGCCGGAGGGACCGGGCCGGCCGGCGGCGGCCACGGTGACGGCAGCAGCAGGGCCGCCGTGGCTCCGCGCGTCTGAAGGCACGCTCCGAGTGCTGGCACGAGAAGAGAAGCTTCAGGAACACAGGTGAGGAAAGGGAACGGACTCTTGAATCGTTTTCAGTTAGAAATAAAACAGGGTGAGGAAGGGAAAAATATTTAAAAATATAAAATGCAAAGTTTTCTTTGAGATTCAGGTCTAAGTATGAAGAAGAAAAAAAACTCATTATTTTGAAAAGTAATTGTGGTCTTCTCCTAGCAAATACTGTCAAATAAAATTAACTTTTAAAAAGTGATCCTACAGGGGAGAGAAAATGCTCACTCCCTCAAGATGCAGAAATGCCACCACATTCGAGGGAAAGACTCGGTACGAGAGTTCCAGAACTCACGGTAGTACTTAAGTTGCTTTGAGGTTACGTAACACGCATAAAAGTCAAGACTGAAAAGATCATTCCAATTGTTTCTCCACTTCTAAACTGACGTTTAGGATGGTTTTTCAAATGCTTATTATGCTATGCACACTCACATTTGATTTCCTAAGGTCATTTTCAAAGAAAAGAAAAAGAATTATTCCAAAGCCGGTCAGCATTTAGCAGCCTGAAGTTATAAATAAGCAGAGACACTAAGTTATCTTGAAAGGAACAAGTCTTGTAAACTTGCATGTCTTTTTCTCTTGCAGCTAAGGCACTGTGGTGTATTTCAAGATAAGGCAACAAAGAGCTTTTAAAAAAGGCTGAAGGAGGACACGGAAAGGATACTTAGTTACAGAGCAAGCACCCAGGAGCCCAGAGAGTGAGCATGCACGTCAGAGGAGGAGTCATAAAGCAAATGACTGGCTGAGCACCAAATACCTGAATCCCTCTGGAGTCGGGATAATCAGATGTGGGTTAGGAGGGTCACTGTGGCATCGCGGCACCTTCACGGGACGGGGACTGTTCCGATGGATGGCTGCCAGTGACAACGGAGACAAATGCAAAGTGTTAAAGGGGTGGACAGAAGATGCCGAACCAGACAACTTAGCAGAAACGGGATGGGCCTTAATTTTGCTGGTGACCAAAATAAATCCATTACATGAGTAAGAAAATCGTACTATACCTATACTCATATTGGGGAAAACATCGCTTTTTAAAAGTTAGTAAAAGTTACATCACACAAACTTTTAGCCGTTGAAAACATTCTTTAACATCCCGGAGAAAAAGTACACAATGGATGCAGAACAAACAACGTGGCCCATGTTAGAGACCGCGCCGTGGCAGCTCCAGTGAGAAAGGGCTCTTTCTGCTGGCTACACTTTTTGAAAGATTCTGGTCCATGCTGACGCCTCAACAGGCTCTGAGTCAGGGAGGGTCGCTGTCATTTTCCTGAGTACGTGGAGTTTTATTTAATTCTTTTAAATCTAGAATGAGGGGGGCCAGGCACAGTTTAAACAGGTTATTCTTTTGTTCAGAACACATTTTCTTCTCTTCTTTGTTTAAATAGTCTGGCAAAAACTGGATAAAATTTACAATAAAAATTTAAAGGGATAACCTTACCTCATGATTACAAAAACGCTGATAATTGTCCTTTCCCCGTAACTAGACAGAGCTAGTGTTGCACATGTATTAAATTGTCTATTTCACCCTGACATGTTGTCCCCTTACTTCTGACTCCGTTTTAACTCTCCTTAATTTTGTAAATGTCCTATTTTCTTTTTATGTGAATAATTTTACTCCACGTGTTTTATTCACTCCGTATATGCTTTGTCCTAAGTGGAAACACTTCATGGTTTTGGTTTCTTTTTAACATTACACAGGAAAGACAGCAGAAGTCCCCCAAACGGAGAGATCTGAAGGGAAAACTTGCAAAATAAAAATCAAGCAATTGTTAAGAAAAAAGTCAAGCAATTTGTGTCTCTGGCTCATTATCTCAACAATTACAGTAGTAAATTAAAAAACTCCAATTGTAACAAAGATAAAGAGAAACAAAACAATAAAAATGCCTTGGAGAAGATGGTGATGTCTTTGAATTGGTGGTATCTTTAATTCAGCAAACGTACTGGGAACTTCTGAGTCAGAAACTGCTACACACTTTCCTCATAAAGGTATAAAAGAAATACCTGCTGCTAAAACACATGTCCCCAAGTTTTACGTTCCTCATCACAAAACAGAACATTTAAGAGTATATATGACCAACTGCTGAGAAACTGTGGTATCTTATTGAAAAGAAAATCCGAACAGCCAATAAAAGGAAAATAGATGCTCTAATTTCACTGGCAATGTTACTAGAGAGATGTTTTTCAGGGCAAAAACGAACAAATGTCCCCAAGGAAATGGTGCAAAAAATCGCAATACCCCCATCATGGACAAAACGAAGCCACTAAAGAGAATGAACCGGATCCATTCCTATTGACAGGAAGGAATTTCTACGATTGTCAGATAAGAAAACCAAGAGATTACTATCCAATGTGATCCAGCTTTTATACAGTGAAGCGAACGACCCTATCCACGCTTGTGTGATTACAGGAGCAGAGCCACACACAGCAGAACGCGCCCGTGCAGCTCCCTGAGCACATGGAACCGAGGGGAGGCCACACACCAGGCCGTGCTCAGTGGCTACGAGCGCAGAGCACAGGGAGAGAAGACGGTACACAACGGAACGACAGCTGGTGTGCTCTCCATTCATTAACTGCCCTCGTAAGGGAAGGGCACAAAACGAGATGCGGACGGCTGCCGCGCACAGGACACTACAGTTTACAGCTCTCATGACCTTACTGAAGCCTCATTAGCATCCAGTTGTAAGCATTTGCAGAGGAGCCTCTGTGATGTTGGATGAGCGGCCCCAGGTCAGCAGGATGTCAGGCGATCTGACTCGGCCAGTGCTGTTCCCAGCAAGCCACATGGCCGAGGGGACAAAGGGCACCTCCAGCCCACAGATGGCACTGCTGACCCACTGTCCCACCAGCAGTTTGCAGAGAGGCATGTGAGTAATTAGCGATGGATCGCACGTTAGCCGTGATTACCTAGCAACCGTAGGAGGATTGCTTTTTTTTCTTTTGTAATATTCTTCTACCTTGAAATTTTTTCTGCATGTACATTTTCTACATTTCTCTATATACTCTTACTACATTGTAACTTAGCCACCATGGAAATGATTCCTCACGTAGGAAAAACTTTAAAGAAGTGATTTTTACTGAATTATTAATGATGTATTCTTAGTGAAATATATTAGGAGATCAGAAAATCAAAGCTTTTAGGATAATATGATTAATCAAAAATTTGATAAGAATACAGAACACTATAAATGTTCAAAGAGTTTTGTAAATGATGACTTTCATAACAGCCTCGGGAGAAAAGCAGGTATAAACTGAGTGAACTGTTTTTTAAGTATTTATTTATTTTTGAGAGACAGAGAGTGCGTAAACAGGGGAGGGGCCGACAGGGAGGGAGAGAGAATCCCAAGCAGGCTCTGTGCTGTCAGAGCAGAGCCCAGTGCAGCGCTTGGACTCAAACCGTGAGATCATGACTTGTACCAAAATCAAGAGTCGATGTTTAACTGACTGAGACACCCAGGTGCCCCCTGAGAGAATTTTAAAGATCAAGGAACCAAGCATTAAAACCCAGTGTACTAACTTTTCTATAGCTAGCAAATACCCTTTAAGATATAGTTCCTCCCGCTCGAGAAATTTACCATTTATGAATTATTTTATTTTGTGTAATTTAAACTGTTTTAAAATTACTAAATTTTCATTTTTGGATGTTTATTGCATATAAATAGAGTTTTGCTTTTAGTTACTATCTCAAGAATGGGGTAAGGCACGGCCTTTTTCTGATACATACTTTGTTGTAAAGTTTCAACATACTCCATAAAACTGTAATATTAACTATAATTGAAAACTCTAATTGAAGTACATCATAGCATAACTTGTGTTTTTGTCTTTTTAAGTAAAATCAAATAAGAATTTACTATGTTAGTGGGGACACAGGTACCGTCTCAGCTGTGAAAAGGGGAACAATTACACTTGCCCCCCTCCAGCAGGAAAGGCCCTTCCTTGCTCCTTAAAGGACAACTGTCTCCAAGTCTTTCCTTCCCAGAAGAAGAGATTTTAAGGGGGAGAATAAAGTGTTGGTGTGCAAAAAATAATGAACTAAAATGTGTAGTTAAGACTGCTGGCAGGCAGTGAATGCCGTGTGCTGGCATTTTAATCTTCCTGCTGGATTTGGAAGGACTATGGTCTTCTCCACAGGCACACCTCATTCCTGTAACTTTCACTGTCGTTTTCCGGAATACCATTAAAGAACTTCTCTACACCGGGTAAACGGCCACAATTACAAGATGATGCGCTTGCCCAGACCAGGAGGTTCTAGGGGAAATGTTCTAACTGCCATCTTACCAAGGTACAAACCTGTAACAGGACTGTGCGGCTTTCCTATCACATGGCCAATGCATTCATTCATCAAGGCTTGAAGACTCTGGAAACCCGAGGAAAATAGCAAAGAAGAAGGGGAATGTACATTCTCTCAATTAGTAAGTAACACAAATTAACCTTTCAGTATATTTAAAAGAAACATGCTACCCTTAGTCAAGATTTTCAAAGTTTGTTTAAAAGAAAATAGCTATAAACATAAACACAAATTGCACATAACTTATAATGATAATACATACAATTCTATTTTTAGGAACAAAAACAAATTCACATTCAACTCCCCATAGTGCAATGATGTGCACAAGCACATCTCTACTACTTGAGGCTAAAATGAATGAATTCACATGCTGAACACCATCTTTTGGAACTGATGGAATGTACTGGAATAAAAGTGATAATATTCAGCATTTGGCACTACCCCCTCAAATGGCACATGCTCGTGTGAACCAGCTAGTCCCTCGTTAAACTGCCAAAAAGCAGCAACTAGTAAGTCAGCAATTCATAAAATCTGAAACTGACAAATATTTTAGAAGTGCTAGGCTTCCCAGCTATCCATGGACTTAGCCAGTTGGACACTATTGTTATGAAAAGAAAAGAACACGGAATTTCTTCCTATGCTATTAAGAGTGCTTTTACTTTAGCATTATCGTTACAATTATGAAAATAATATTTAAGAACAACTATAAAAAATACACAGAAATAGTAATCAATTCATTTCTTTAATGAAAACAAAACAAAACAAAACTCTAGAACATTCCATACCAAGAAGTCATCTTCTGGCAAAGCTGAAATAAAGGCAGGTTCAATGGCTTGTAGAAAATCAAAACCTTGGGTTGCCCACCTGTTACATGAAAAAGTTCAATAATCACAAAACCAAGAAAATACTGTAGCAGTTTTACTCTATACAATACTGAAATGTAATCTGACTGGAAAATTACGGTCTAAGAAAAAACATACCTTTTGGGGATGAGTACATTTATAGCATGTTTTGTGAGAAAAGGACAAACAACTTCTTCATAAAGGAACTGGTTACCAATTTGTTTCCACTTACATTAATAACAGGCTTAAATTTCATGAGGGAGGGAAAAAAATTAGCAATCAGGAAGACCTGTCCAGGGAGAAAGTGAATTCCCCCAAAGTTAACTCATTATGGAACAAATTTTGCTTTTAAGCTTTGGTGTGAAATCTATTGGTATCAAGCACTATGGAGTCTGCTGTGTTGATAGTCTCATTTAAAAACAGAACAAAGCGGGGCGCCTGGGTGGCGCAGTCGGTTAAGCGTCCGACTTCAGCCAGGTCACGATCTCGCGGTCTGGGAGTTCGAGCCCCGCGTCAGGCTCTGGGCTGATGGCTCGAAGCCTGGAGCCTGTTTCCGATTCTGTGTCTCCCTCTCTCTCTGCCCCTCCCCCGTTCATGCTCTGTCTCTCTCTGTCCCAAAAATAAATAAACGTTGAAAAAAAAAAAAATTTTAAAAACAGAACAAAGCAAAATCCTGATGGCCAAAGAGTTCAAAATGCTCCTTTTTGTGTCAGCTGCTCAGAAATCTCACATACAATATGCAAACGAAATATTACCAATCCCATATCCCTTGTATTCCTGCATCTTCCAGCTTCACAGGCTGCTCCAACACTCACACTCACACATGCTCACGCACTCACAAACACATACACACGTGCTGGCTCACTCGCTCTCTCTCTCTCTCTCTCTCTCTCTCTCTCTCTCGTCTCTGCTGGAGAGACCGGAGTACTGAGTTACTTGCAGTTCTAGGAAACATGTCCTTGGTCATTACCTGGGTCTTGTACCTCGACCGCTCTCACATTTAGTTAGGACATAGTTCATCCACTTCCGGGCAAAGCTTATATATTTGTCTCCTATCTTCTGTCTAAACTCTCCAGACATCAAACGAACAACTTCTTTATGATACTGTAAGAAGATTTTGTGCATATCAAAATGAAGAAGAAAATAACGATTATACAACTATCTCAACGCTACAAATGCCATGTCTGTTTAAAATGTCATTTTTCTAAAAACAAAAAGCAAAGTCTAATTAAAATTTACACATTTTCAAGAGCATAAAAAGTTACAGATAATATAATATCTTAAAGTGCGGCTTCACGATGTTTTATTCGTAAGTTGAAATTACAGACGTACTTTCATGATAGTAACCATCTCATAGAAGGTTTTGAACGCAGAAAGCTGTTAGCACAAAATAAGAACTGGGCAACGACTGGCCAGTCTAAAAGGAAACCAGCATTTCTGATACTCAGCAGCGTACGATGAGTCGTGCCTGACGAAGCCGTGATTACCATCAATAGTCTGACGTGAGTGAGTTACGGAGCAACTGCAAAGCTACACTGTGCTTCTCCTCTTACTCTGTACCTACCTCGAAACCAAAGTTGTACCCCTGAATCATCGCCTCGCGGTAGTACTGCTGCAGCGTAACAGACTCAGATTCGTCAACCTCCGCATCAAATTCGGAAGTGAACATGTGGTCCACTCGGTCGATGGCATCGCTTATTCTGTTGCAAAGCTCTAGCGCGTCATTCTAAAGAGGCCCAAAGCATAATGAATACAAACCAAGCAATCACCTAATACCTACTGCATTTTAGAGGAAGACTCCTTTCGTCATCACAGACGTTAACCACTGCAATATATTTTAGCCGTATTTATTCTAGTTATTCAAAAATAAAGGATATTTATTTACTTATTTTCATGTTTGTATTCATCATTTGTATTAGGTCTTCTTTAACATCTTATGAAATCCAAGAGGAAAAATAAATCCGTTTAAAACGATAATGTCTAGGGGCGCCCGGGTGGCTCAGTCAGTTAAGCATCAAGACTCTTGGTTTTGGCTCGGGTCATGATCTCAGGGTTTGTGAGTCTGAGCCCCACATCGGGCTCTTCATTGATGGTGTGGAGCCTGCTGGGGATTCTTTGTCTCTCCCTCTCTGTCTCTGCCCCTCCACTGCTCTCTCTCTCACTCTAAATAAATAAACTTAAAGAGAATGCCTAATTACTATGTGGTCTCTGAACAGACGCTTTCCTCTTCATATTTTGCACATCAACCACCAGCTGCTTTTCCCCCCTGGGGCGGTTGCTGAAGTGTAAGTGTGGTTTCAATCCAACATGTGCACCCTGTATTGTCCTTCTCATCTCCCTGCTGCTACTTGCTAGCAGCCTGGGGGTTCTCAGCTAGGGCTGATTTCACCCGCCTTGTGCCAAGGGGACACTGGCAATGTCTATTTTGGTTGTCACAATTTGGGGAGATGGGGTGTGAAATCTATTGGTATCTAGTGTGTAGAAACCAGAGATGCTGCTAAATATCCTACAAAATAGGGCAACTGCCCCAAAACAAAGAATTCTTGACCAAAAATGTGAATACTGCTGAAGCTAAAAAGCCCTGTCCCCGCTGGCACTTGTCTCCGCAGGCAGGACGACAGCCGCTCCAAGCTGGACCCCCACCCCGCCCCTGAAACACAGGCATGTACACATGGTCTCCACCGGGCGCTCCCCCTACATACTGCTTCAAAATGCTCTTCCTGAATCTTCAACAACTCCCTGAGGCCTAGAAAAAAATAAAACCCAAAATCTCTCAACAGCCTGACTTTTGTCCATCTAATTTTACCAGCTTTATCTCCCCCAACTTTCCACTGTGTCCGCCAAGATCCAGCCAAATCAGACTATTTGATATGTGGTGAGCACTCCGGTTCCCCTGATCCAGAGCAATGTTCCTTCCCAGTTTGTATCTTCGGTAATCCTACAAGCTGAAATGCCTCCGTGGTGGCAATTCCCAGATGCTACGAGGTTCTAATATCTCCCTCCTCAGGACTTCAGTGTGGCGGTTCAGGTCCTGAAGGCCATAAATCCCTTAGGCTCAAGAATCATCACTATCTTATATAATTTTACACTCTCCAGAGTTCATGGACTCAAAGACAAAGTCTCTTGCCCTGCTACTGGAGTGGGAAGGCAATCGATGGGAGAATGTGTTTCCAGGTAAATAAGACAAATCAGACTGACAGAAGAAAAACAAGTGTTTATCAAATTACTTCTGATTTCAAGAAGTGCTGCTTCTTCAAGCAGTCAAGCCCTGATGTGACTAAGAAGGCATAACTGATGGCCTGTGGAACAGTGTGGATCAGACCACGGCTGATGACTGGGGTACAAGGCAGAAGTGGTGAAAACAGGAAATCCTGGGAGAAGGTGAGGCTCTGGCTTGCCCTGGATGTGGAAGGCCTGCCGCCTGTCTACAACTGCTTGCTCTGCTGTATTTCATTTGGATGAAGTATCTGCTAAAGCAAGGTATAAACAAGGCTTCTTTTAGATTACACATTACTGATCTGGAGTACCTCTAGCAAATACTGGTAATTGCTAAAGAAGAAAGGAAGCTGGATTAGAAATAAAGAGACATAAATTCCAGTATCAACTTGGCTGCTAACCCACCACGTGCCATTAAGAAATCACGTAACTGTTCAGACTTCTATCCTGTCCAATCCCAACGTTCTACGGCTCCAAGAAAGATGTGGGAAATTTTTAGTTGAAGTGTGGGAAAATGTCTATTGTGAAGAGGGAGAACGGAGAGGACAATGTCGGACTTCAGATTCCCCACGTGGCATTACATTGTCACACCCGGACTCTTCCACAGCATTACCACGGAACATCAGTCAAATAGCTGAGGTAGAGGTGGCAGGTGAGGGAGACGAGGCAGGGGGAGGCAGGGGAGGGAGAGGCAGTGGGGGCGGGAGAGAGAGGCGGCAGCTAAGGTTGGGGCGGCACCGAAATACCTTTAGCTGCTGCAAAGCCTTGGCGATGAGCGGCTGACTGGATGTCTGCTCCTGGTGCAGAGTCATGAGTCCCTCGATGGACTGCTGGAAGGCCTTTCTCTGAATTGTGAGATGGGCAGACTGCATGACAACTAGTAAAAGATTATCCACCTGGGAGGAAAATCAAGCACCGGGCTTAAAAACAGACCCACTTAACGGTTTCCCATTCCAGGTGAACCCCTCGTCCAAAAACAATGCCAACCTCACAGAGCTACCAGGCCAGGAACCACCGGATCAGAAAGCAGTTTTCAAGCAGAGCTACGCCTGGCAGTGGGCCCTACGTCTAAAGTCTTCCACACAATAGTGAAGAATCCCACGGAACCGTGTGGGCGCGATGCCTTGAACAGCCTAGAACCACAAGTAACTCAATACTCCTGCAGCAGTCTGTGTGTGTGTGTGCGCGCGCGCGCGCGTGTGTGTGTGTGTGTGTGTACACGTGCTGGAGCAGTACATAACGCTGGAAAATGCAGGAATAAAAGAAAGTGACCTCAGTGGCTTTCCATGAAACAAACAGCTAATTGAGACTTCTTTAGTTTTTTCTTTCAGTGACACTGAGTCACTGCAGTATTTCGCACAGAAGTGTGATGTGATCATAGCCGCATGTTATGAAGGTCATTCTGAAAGTACCCAAACAAACACAGACTTGGGGAGAGGGAAGGTGTGGCTGGAAGTGTGGCAGTGCAGCAGTCCAGTCCCGGGATGACAGAATCGAACAGTGGTGGTGGCTCCGGACGGCACAGAAAGCGTCACGTGCTGGAGATGCTTCGGGTGTGCTAGGGCTGGTGACTAACCGGGGGGTAGAAGGACGAGTTTACACGGTCACACTCTGCGTTAAACACCTGAGTGGACACAGCAGCATTCACAGAGACAGAGAACACGAGCAAGAGAGCAGGTTGTGTGGAGAAGAGACAGCCGTGCGCTCAACTTTGGCCAGGCTGAATGCAGAGGGCATGCGAGGGTTTCTTCCAGGTTGTAATTAATGAGTTATTTCAACCCTCCTGGGGTTGAAACCCTCCCTGTCGGGGAGGTAGGTAAAAAGCTTCACCACAAAAACGGAAGCTAACAGCAAGTCAAGCAGAATACGCGAAGAAGCGGAACTTCTGAACGGGCGAGAGAACTCCTGTGAGAGTGCGAGTACACAGATCACGGCTCAACTAGGTAAGGACATAAGTAAAATACTCCAAATATTCCAGTATAATTTAACATACACAATTTGAAGGAATACGCTGGTACCAGTCGTGCTACAAAACTATGGAAACATCGAGGTCCATTTTGGGGGACGTCTACACTTGAGACTCCTGTGGCAGTTAAACCAATCACTCGGGAGCCGGTCATTCGTTTTCTCTAAAGGTATTTGAAGTACCCAGTGCTGCCTCAGGTGCGGGAGCCGCGACTGACACGCACCTGCATGCTTCTCAGGGTATCGACGGTCTCCACCTGCGGCACGACTTTGACCGGCTGCGCTTCCCACGCGGCCCAGCCATCGTCGGCATCCCGGGCGCGGTCGCTGTGCTTGGTGAGCAGTAGGTACGCGTCAATCAGGACGTCATCGGACTCTTTGGAGCAGTCCTTTCCCGCAGCTGCATTGAGCAACTGAAGAATAATGCTCTTCTCAGCGAGGGTGTCTGGGACAAACACCTGCAAGTTTTCCAAGCCGGGAATCTGTACCTGCAAAAGAAATGACCCAGAATCTTAAATTAGGGAATGTCACACATAGAAATGTTATTTAAAAAAGAAAACCAAAAACAAAAAACAGAAAAGGACCGGCCTGTGTGGGGAAGGCGCAGAAGGCACCTCAGGGCATCCAGGGCCACGCTGCAGGCGGCAGGGAGGACAGCACGGGAGCACTGTGCCCGAGAGGCCTGGTGAAGCCACTCACAGAGCACCCTCCCACCGCCGTATTTTTAGTATAAGCACAAAAATACCCTCCAGGGGAGGAATGTTGGCCTCCAACAACCTCAACCAGCGCTACTTTGAGATGCTTACAGAAAGTAAGGCAAAACAGGCTAATAACGGATTCATTAATCATTCTTGGTGGGGGCATCATAAAAAGCCTTTTAAAGATCATTTTAATAAGGAACACGCACGTGATATTGTTGTGCAAATCACACATAAATGCAGGTGGGATAAAACTGTGGGCTTGGGATAAAATTTCCAGTAATAAGACCATAACACAGAGTCTGTCAATACTAAATGTCCAACAACTTAAATGGGAGTAAAGATGGTGACTCAAAAAGGGGGTCCACTGATGGCAAACGTTCCTATAAAAAGTCTAAATTGTTTCAGGAAATATAAGGGTAAAACATAAAAAAAACACTTAAAATAATTATTTTGTTATTTTACATTATTATTGTACACACATTATTTTAGATGTATGTGTAGCTAATTTTAACAAATAGTATGAATGAATATTTGATGACTTTATCTGCATTCTTTTTTTAAATTTTTTTAACATTTATTTAAAAAAATTTTTTTAATGTTTATTTATTTTTGAGAGAGAAAGAGAGCACGAGCAGGGGAGAGGCAGAGAGACAGGGAGACACAGAATCTGAAGCAGGCTCCAGGCTCTGAGCTGTCAGCACAGAGCCCGACACAGGGCTTGAACTCACAAACCACAAGACTGCGACCTGAGCTTGAAGCAGGACGCTTAAATGACTGAGCCACCCAGGTGCCCCTAACATTTATTCATTTTTTTGAGGAAGTCAGAGACAGCACAAGCTGTGGAGGGGCAGAGACAGAGGGAGACACAGATTGCCAAGCAGGCTCCAGGCTCCAAGCTGTCAGCGCAGAGCCTGACGTGAGGCTCAAACTCACAAACCGTTAAGGCCCATGACCTGAGCCGAAGTCAGACTCTCAACTGACTGAGCCACCTCAACTTTATCTTCCTTCTTAAAGCAAGTCAATACATATGAAAAACTTTGTTTTTCTAATTATTTCATTGAGAAATTATGAGAAAGTCTTTTTACTGGGATCAATACAGCCAGCAAAGCCTAAAATATTTACCATCTGGACCATTAAGATAAAGTCTGTCCATTTTAGAGAAAAACAGGGAAGGCAAAATATTCCAGTTACAGCATTTTAAATATTTACCTTAACATACTGCTTTGATTTCAGAACGTCCAGAAGGTCTCTGACTGGGGCTGAAAGTACAAATTCTGCTGCTATTTCCAGGTCCTAGGATCACAGTTACAAAGAAACTTCTTTAGGGTTAGCTTTTAAAAAGAAGGAAGGAAGGAAGGAAGGAAGGAAGGAAGGAAGGAAGGAAGGAAGGAAGGAAGAGAAGTAGGTAAAGGAAACATTTTCAACAATCAGGATTGTTAACTCACCTTTCTCAACATTTTGGCAAATCCGAGGGCCTTGGAGGCTCTTTCTCTGGCTTCGTGGAAGAGCTCCTTCAGCGCCCGACTAATCTCTATGACAGACCTCCTGCAAAGTCAGCGCCACCCAGTTAGAGCCCGTGACACTGTGTCAGGAAACCTCAACAAAGAGGAGCAAGTCCCAAACCACATTAACAAAGACTGAGAACTGGACACATGGGAGCAAGCAGTTACTGAGAATGTGTCTGAAATACTCAGAAGCTCGCTCTCTTGTAGTTTTCTAGAAGGTACTTGTATTCTTTACATAAGTAAGGCACATACAATAACCTTCAAATAACAGTAAGCTCAATTTTCTAAAGATTTGATTATAATAATTTCTTGGAGTTTGAGATAAAATTCCTGAAAGTTGACTCCCAGTGCAGAATCTTTCTGAAGAGGAACATACACAGTGGTGGGCTGGCAAACGGTTAACAACCGGCCCCCCTCAAGTTCCTGTCTTCACGGTGTCTGGTGATTTCTGTGGCAGAAATACACCCCTCGCGGCTGACTGCGAGCTGCCGGCGTGACGGCACTGAGCGACGGCGGGGGGACAGGTGTGCATGATCGTACTTCGGCTCCCCGGAGCCGGGACGAGCCAGCACGAGCCAGCACGAGCCAGACCCAGCGCACCAGCGCACGAGCCCGCTTTTTAGATCCACCGCTAATAAAGAACCGGGGCATCCTAAGAGCCCTTCTCTAGTTCACCACCTTACATCTCCGACTCCCTGTTTATTCTGAATCCACCGTGTTACCTCCCAAGCCTGCAGGATCTTCTACAGGCCGACTCCTTCCAATTCTCAGCTATTCGTACTTTCCCAGGTAAGAATCTGGCTGAACGCTTCTTTCTTTAACTCTGGCGTGAGGACCTCCCAGGTGTTCTGAAACCCGAAATGTGCTTCTCATCAAATTTTGGATGGTGAGAGAAACACATTTCAGCTCTAGAGAAGTCATTTCCCTTGAGCATCTCCTAAGCTTGAATCCTAGGACATCGCTAATAACTGGCCACGAAACAGCTATGCGGCTGATACACGTGCCACAGAAAGAGCAGTTTAACACGGTCCAACCTGAACACCATCTCACGGAACTGGAGGAAATGCAACAGGTGCGTAAGCCATGGTTTCATGTACTTAAGCTTCAAGTTCAACAGAGGGAATAAGCTATGCATAAAAACAATGACAATGTGTTAAATGTATTAATGGACTGACAGAAAGAAACAGAATTATGTGATTAGAGACATTCCAGGACACAGGGATGAACGCTCTCTACTCATTTTTAGTCAGCTTGCACTCTTTCTCCCTTTCTCAAAAGACACTATTTTCATTAGGCCACTAAATTCTAAATTCACCTTCAAAGAAAACGCCACAGAAAATTCTAACTAAGAGAGGACAAGGAAAGATAAGACAGTCACAACCAGAAATCTTCAGATCTACTACGGAAATCCCTACAGTCCAACAGCTCGGTTTGAACGAGGTGCATTTTAGACTCGTCACCAAGAGCAGGAGTCCGTGAAAGGAGGAAGGGGAGGGGAAGGGAATGAGGCACAACCTTATTTCGTCTGAAGCGTTGCTGTCGTCGGCGCTGGTCCAGAACTCGGCACAGCTCTCCTGTAAGCCAAACTCTAAAAAACTTCCTGTCGACTTCAGCAGCATCCCTGCGATGTCACTAAGGGAACAAAAGTACAAAAGTAAACCAAAGAAGAAAAACTGTCCTCGTTCTTTCTAATTCTAGAATGAGAAGCTGAAAGTCCAGCTGTTTTAATAGTTTGGGAATCAACAATAGTGAGAATTTTCTTGTACTATAAAATCCTGATTAATGTGAGAAAGGGGAAATCTCAACTACGGCATGTATCTGTCTTCGTTCTATTATCACGGTTTTATCATAAGCCTTAAAATTTTAAATCACATTCAGAGAAGCTAGGTAATTATTACACAAATGTAATTTTCTACTTAAAAGTCTAAAATAGCATGAAACAGCCTTAAATATATATCTGTGACCAGATATTTTTTAAAAGCTTTATAAACTAAATGACAGCATAAGAAAACAAGGTGAATTCCTTAAATGCAACTGTTTTTACAAATTTCCCTGACAATTAGCTCTGCCTGGTCCATCAACACGAAACACTCCACACAGCTGATGCCCCTCGCGGAGTACACAATCCACACACTAGGGAAAAGTGTAAGCCCGAGTGTATAAAACTATCTAAATGAGTGAAGTAAAGACTCAACAGCAGTTTACCGGCCTCTAGGTTCAAAGAGAGGAGCGTCTATCTGGTAAAAGAGAGCGGGTAAGCATACAAACGGTGGCGGACGCGGCACAGGGAAGCGCCAGGGGACTTGCAGAGGACGGAGACCAAACCCAGCTGCGTGCGACACAGGGGTGCAAGGGAGAGAGCAGTGAGAAGAGAGGCTAGCAGCAAGGGAATGGAGGAGGGGAAGAAAAGTCCAGGAAGAACAATGAATACGATCGAAAGGCATGAAGACGTGTTAAGCAAGAGGTCTGGCTGCGAAAAGAAATTGCACAATCTGAAAGGAGCGAGACCCAGAACGCGAGCTGCGGCCAGGCTGCGAAAGGCCTTGCACGCCCTGCCGAGTGCCCCACCTTCAGTTACTGGGCAGAGAGGTCAGCCTTCAAAGAAACTGAGTGGGAAAGGGACCTGATTACAGACCCACTTTCAGAACAGCAGTGGAGGAGGATACCCACAAAGGGTTTGTTCGACAAGCACTGAGTATCTGTTACGTAGTAAGCAGTGAACGGAACCGGTAAGAACCACTCCAGTGAATAGAGGAAAAACCAAGAAATAAAATAAAAAAGGAAAATATGGAGCAGTTCCGTTAAGTGCTATGGAGAGAAATAAGAGGAAAGGAAACCAAGAAGAACTTGTGGGTAGGAATTTCCATCTTAAATATGGAGAAGGGGACATTTAGACAAAGACCTAAAGGAAGCGGAAAATGGGTCATGAAAATAACGGGGGAAGAGCAGTTCAACTAGAGGAACCACCAAGTGCAAAGGGCCGGAGGCACGAGCATGCCCTGTCCGGGAAAAACAATAAAGAGGCCAAGGTGGCTGTCTGGTAAGGCCTGGAGAAGGGGACAGAGAAGGGTGACAGAGAGTCAGTGAAAAGTCAGACTGTGTCCAGCCTTACGGGCCGTGTTCAGGAGCTCTCACTTTTACTGAGGAAGAAGGGAAGCCACTGGAGTCTTTGCAACGGAGGAGAAAATGGTCTGATGTGCACTTTAACAAGATCATTCTGGCTGTGGTGTTGAGAATAAACCAACGGGGTGAAGAGCTAAAACAGAGAGTCTCCTTGGAGGGTGCCTGCAGTCATTCGAGCAAGATACGACAGCCTGGGAGGAGCGCCCACGTGGAGGGGTGTGCAGAGGTCAGACTGCGGATGACTCCTGCAGGGACCAGCGACAGGCTCAGGGGTAGTGTGCGAGACAAAGACAGGACTCAGGGATGGCTCCGAGACTGATGGAACCTGGGGGGAACAGCCCAGGAAGGAGACCGCTGCCGTGCGCATCCAGAACTAGCCCGGCCCGCGGCGGCAGGCCCTCAGTCGGGAACTGCTCAGAAGCAGGCACAGGAAGGTGAAGTTCAGACACTGCCGCGTACAGACAGCGAAGGACGAGCAACAGATAAAAACAAAAAACCAACAGGAGGAAACGAGGCTGGGGGGAAATTACATAACATGAATGTGTGGCACAAATGAACAGTAACCTCTTAAAAAAAAATTTGTTTGACAAAGCCCAACAGCCTGGAAACAGAAAACGCAAACAGAAGAAATTACAGGCAAAGCAGAATTACTGGACATTAAGAGAAGGCGAGATGCTGAAAAGGGCCGTGAGCGCACTTTGTAAGAAGGCTGACTGGTTCTGGAACCAACCGGAACAGGAAGGCAGGGCCCGAAGGGCCGGGGAGGTCGGAGAAAGAGTCAGCCGCTCACTCACAATCCAGGGAGAGAGGACGGTCAGGGCAGGAGAGGGATTCTGAGGCCCTGCGCATGGGACACAGATGGGGGTGGGGGGGCTGACAGCGATGCCCTGTGAGGCTGGAGGGGAACCCGGGAGAGCTGCGGTCCTCACGACCCACACGACGGAGGGGAAGCTGGGCTGCGCACACGAGGACTTCTACGAGGGGACAGAGGAAACGAAATGGCTGATGGGGCAAGTGAGAGGGGGCGGCACTGACCCCCAGCAGCCGAGTCGAGAGCCGAGGGGCCAGCAGCGGGGACGCCACCTTGGGCACTCAGCTCCTGGAGAAGGGACGTGGGTGAGACACACGCCTGAGGTTCCCAGCGCCCCGCCGAGGCTGGGACACCCGGGGCCTCCGGTCTGAGCCGCCCTTCAGGGGCCTCAGAGCGTTTCCGCTAAGGCAGGGGTTCCTCAACTTCTCAACTGGCATTTTGGGGGGAGAATTTGTGGTTTGGGGGCTGTGTCGCCGGCCTCTAATCAGGAGCACCGCCCAGTCACTACAAGCAAAACTGTTTCTGGAAGGTGCCAAATGTCCCCACACACCCCCCGCTGAGCAGCCTGGCTCCCAGGACAACGAAACTCGGGAGAGAGGCACATGCGCACGTGTGACTGCTTGTCACCTTCATGTAACTGAGCAGGTACACATGTTGCAGAGAACGGGGTGGGGGGCGGGGGGCGCGAATGGGCGGGCGCGCTCAGGAGCACAAGGGTCCTACCAGAAAAGTTTGCCGGCCTGTGCTTCTCCTCCCCGGATGTAATGGGTTATTTCTTTGGTGAAATTCCATTCTTCTTCTAACAGATTTTTTAAACTATGGGACGCCTGAGGTAACTGCTGTAGCATTTGGATCCAGCTTCTCATGTAATCAAAATACACCTTAAATAAAGAAACATAAAGGGAGATAGTTGAGAACAGAACTCAGCAGCTCACGACATTCACCTCTGCTGACCTGAAAGCCACAAATGAGAAGGGCAAAGTGGAGGGGACGTTGAGGCACGCAGCCCTGCGAGAAGCAAGATCGTTCATTGCATCACCGAGGTCTGAATGGGCACTTCTCTTAAACTGTGCAACTCAACTCCTTGGCAATTTAACACATTATTTATAATCCCCTCAAATTACCAAGAAAATAAAATGTTCACAATGTACACAGAAGTAAAAAAAAACACACAAAAACCAAGATAATAATACCCAGAAAATTTCATTATTAATATATTA
The DNA here is from genome assembly GCF_022079265.1 of Lynx rufus. Classification (NCBI taxonomy): domain Eukaryota; kingdom Metazoa; phylum Chordata; class Mammalia; order Carnivora; family Felidae; genus Lynx; species Lynx rufus. The sequence goes on from NW_025814878.1 coordinate 1,437,720, forward strand.
TGAAATTATTCCTTTAAGAGGTTGGGATCTTTACTTGTTGAATCACCTAATTTAACTTTAGACAGTATCTTCCGTGTTGAGAGGAAAAGAGCACACTTTTCGCCATCATCCCTTCCTGACCCCCGGATTTTTATGACACGGTTTTTTTCAAGATGTATGATATATAAGTTATGGGATCTAATCAAAATACCCAGGTCTTCTGAAATGGGGTTTATGTCCACCACAAATCCTATGCAACAGCTCTCCCATCCCTACATCCTTATTTTGATGTATCTGCTGCTTCCCAGGGTTTTACTGTCAATTAGCTTCTCTCAAGACAGGTTCACAATTATTAGATTACAAAAACTCACCGTCTGTGGATTCTCCTACTGAAAGGACAACTTGACTGAGCATAAAATGCCTGAATTACACGTTCTCCGCTTCAGAATGTTTCAGGCATTGCTCCCGGACTACTGTCTGCCGTTGCGTGTCGTTCGAACAAAGAAACCTGATGGCAGCCTCGTCTCCCGCTGTCCCCGCTCTCCTCACGCCCTGAGGTGCCTTGCTTTTTCTCTGCCCGGATATATACGGGATTCTAGATCCAGTCTCGGATCTCAGTGACTTCCCCAGGCTACATCTTCGTGTTCGCTGGAGTGAATGTTTTCTGAAATCCGGTACTAATTTTCGGGAGGTAAATTTCAGGTCTTGATTTCAGAAAACCGTCTTCTGTTGTGTCTCTGGATGCCCCTGGGCTCCCCCAGCCAGCCTGTGGGGTGTGAATCTGCGGTCTGGGGTCCGTTATGAACACAGCTGTCGGGGTATGTGGAACCTAGCATTTGTGGGTCTACCACCATCTCGTCCAAATGACACAAACTCTTAAATACGAGGCCAGGACCCCCTTTGGCTTCTCGGGGTGCTGCTCTTCTCCCCAGCTTCGCTCATGCCCGGCCGTCTCCCAAGGAGTGCACCTCTCCCTTACGGCCCCATCACGGGGCGCCCGTGTGACTGCGTACCCGAGGGCCGGAAGCAGTTGGCATCCTCATGAATCCTTTGTTCATACGGTCACCTTCTGATTTCCGACTGCTGTCATCCTGTCCCTCTCTGGTGTCCAACACAGTCTTCTCTCCATCCCAGACTCAGCCACCACATTATGTTTCATCCCAGATCTTGTCATTACAGAGTATCTCCAGGCCTCAGATCACCCATCCAAACGCCTGATTCTACAACTCCTGTCCTCATTCCAGTTTTCTGTTCAACTACCACCACCATGACCATTCTCGTATTGAAACCTTATGTGAACTCCAGTCCATGGGTTTCTCTTCCTTCTCCAGTTCGCTACTCCCTTCCTTCACTCCCTCTCCTCCTTTTTTGGCTTAGAGCCCACACGGTCAGCTCTCCACACCCCGGCCACCCCCCACCCTGCCACCCCTCCCTCTTCAGCTCACCTGCCAGATCCCCAAAGCACGGTGAGCCCAACAAGTCCGCGCCCCACACCCTCACTCAAGAAGCTGAGGGTCGTGAGGGTCGCGGGACAGGGAGGAGCCCCTGCTCTACACATCGCGATCCCGACCACGTGGTGCGCGCAATACTTCTATCTCCACTCGACCCGTTTTCCTTCTCTCTACGACCGCACTTTGAAACCCCTCCATTTTCCTCAGACTGCCAATGCCCACCCTCAGCCCTTCTCAGCAGATGATCTATCTCAGCCCTCCTAACGAAGAGAAGTCATTAGATACAGGATTCCTCACCTTCTCCACCCCAAACACACACACGGCCATGTGACATCTCCTCCTAGCAGCGGCCGAGCGAAGCGTCCTCCCAATCTCAACACTTGTGTTTCGAGACCCGCCTCCTCATGGCATCTGCGGAAGCTCACAGTATCGAGTTCCCCCTCCTCTCATACGTGCATCATTTTGTTCATCTGTCTCCCTCCACAAAGTCAATCCCCAAGGCTTTCAAATGGCCTCCAGTAAGTTCTATTTAAGAGCTCTCACTGGACCCACAGTCGTCACTATCGGGGTACAAGCTGCACCCCAGCAGGAACACCGGCTGCACACGTCTCCCTTCTCCCCCCTGCGTCTTCTACAACTGCCACGTCTTGCTCCTCATTATCGCATTTTCATTCCTTCTAAGTTCTTTTTCTGTGGCTTCCTTAGATCCATCACACGTTCCTCCACCGCCATCATGTTCACTGCTTTGGTTACTTCTCAGGCCAGGGCCAGAGAAATGAGCTGAGACGGTTTATAGCTTCAATCTGGTTTGCTGCCTCAAGCAAACGCTCAGCAAGTCACGTCCCTGGACCTGCTCGCATGATGCTTCAGTTTTCCGCGTCAGGACGATGACGAAACGCGGAGTAAAGCCCCCAAAGTCACCGACGTTCTGCATCACGGCCTGCTCACCACTGCCTCCCGTCACCCTCCTCAGCAGCGGGATACGTTCGGACAACACAAGCGTGCCTGCTCCTCCTCTGTCTTGCGGACAGGCCACCGACAAGCCCTCCGCGGGGACCCCTCCAGCCTCTCCCTGGACCGCTCACACCCCCACACACCACCGCTCCAACGGATCCCTGGACGGGCTGTGAGATACCCAGAGCTTGCATCTACCCTCACGTTAGTCCAAACTTCAAGGCAAATAACCGTAACGGTCTTTTGGTCAGGCAAGGAGAGGAGAACAGTGTGCCAAATTTTCTCCTTTGCTGAACACGGAGTTTTTTTCCTTACTCGCCATTCCTTTGGCTGTTTTTGAGTTTCAAGAGGAGGCTGTGTGGCAAACACGATGCAATTGGCCATCCAAAGACCATTCCCTCCTTCCTTTCTAACGAACACACCGATAGTGTTTGGGTTCCCCCAGGTGTCTAAACAGGCCCGTGCCATTAGCCACTGAGCACACGTCGGGCACACGTTTAAAACCGCTGATAACTTCCAGCTCTTCATCTGTGAAGTCATGGAGATGAAACTAAGGGAGATCTTGTCTCACACAGATCATTGTAGCAAAACCAAAACAAAGTCCTAAGTACTTAGAGCTCTGAGGAGCTGCTGCGAATTTGGGTATTCCCTTCACCTGGCCTTCAGATATCCCACAGGCACACGGCGGACTCCGGACTCCAACACTGAATGGCCCGAGGGCACACCCTGCCCACCTGCCTCTTACCCTTCCTGCCTCAGTGACCGCACTGATAAGGGTGCTTGCTGTGTGTGCCTTTGTGAAACCACCAAAGACAGTTTGGGAAGCTTTTTGTCTTTTTAAACTCCTGGTTTAACCATCCATTGAGAGAAAGAGAAAAAATAATTTGCATTTGTTTTTTTATCATGACTTTTCTTTTTTTTTTTTTAATTTTTTTTCAACGTTTTTTATTTATTTTTGGGACAGAGAGAGACAGAGCATGAACGGGGGAGGGGCAGAGAGAGAGGGAGACACAGAGTCGGAAACAGGCTCCAGGCTCTGAGCCATCAGCCCAGAGCCCGACGCGGGGCTCGAACTCACGGACCGCGAGATCGTGACCTGGCTGAAGTCGGACGCTTAACCGACTGCGCCACCCAGGCGCCCCTATCATGACTTTTCAATGATAAAGACTTTTCTGACCTAAGAAATACACTGTATTTCAAAATGTAGCCAGGTTACACACTCTGGTCTTTTATGCATTCACCCCAATTAAGAAATAATTTCAAACTCTAAATTCTTTCTTGTAATGCACCAGATATTATAAGTCCCCCTCCTAGCCACCTTCTTCTTTATTTTTTTTTAATGTTTATTTATTTTTGACAGAGAGAGAGAGAGAGAGAGAGAGACAGAGCGCTAGCAGGGGATGGGCAGAGAGAGGGAGACACAGAATCCAAAGCAGGCTCCATGCTCCGAGCTGTCAGCACAGAGCCTGACGCAGGGCTCAAACGCACAGACCACGAGACCATTACCTGAGCCGAAGTCAGACGCTCAACCGACTGAGCCACCCAGGTGCCCCCTTTCTATCCTTCTGCTGTAGCAACTGGAAAGCTAAACATTTGAATCCCCAGCCTCTGCCACAGTCAAGAGGCCACACCATAGGTTTGATCAATACGATGCAGAGGAAATGTGGTGGGTGTGGCTTCCAGGAGAGCGTTCACTGCTCTGGACTTAGCTGGCAAGGGCACTTTTCCCCTTCTGCCCTTCTCTTTTCTTCTAGCCTAGAAAGTGGGGGTGGTACCTGGAGGTGCTGCAGCCACCCTGACACAGGACACAGCGAAACGGCTTGCAAAATATGTCTTGAAAACCTTCCCCTTGGGGCGCCTGGGTGGCGCAGTCGGTTAAGCGTCCGACTTCAGCCAGGTCACGATCTCGCGGTCCGTGAGTTCGAGCCCCGCGTCAGGCTCTGGGCTGATGGCTCAGAGCCTGGAGCCTGTTTCCGATTCTGTGTCTCCCTCTCTCTCTGCCCCTCCCCCGTTCATGCTCTGTCTCTCTCTGTCCCAAAAATAAATAAACGTTGAAAAAAAAAATTTAAAAAAAAAAAAAGAAAACCTTCCCCAAATAATATACCCACAAGCATGGTCATTCTTGTATTGTTTCATCAACCTGCCAGGTTACAGAATCATCTGTGCATATGCCCGACTCAATCCAACAGGTACTGGCTACACACTATCCTCTCCCAGACATCACGGGAGACAAAGTAACTCCAGGCTACAGCCGCTGGCTGATGACGCTTTCAGTAGTCTGGGAAACCTGAGAGCAGAGAAATGGTGTATCATTGCATATTTCACCGCACAGCTCTAACCATGACTGCGTAGAGTTCAGAGAAGGTGTCGACAGAGGCACGTTAAAGACTGAAATTGTCAGATAAAGCTTCCAGAGAAAAGCAAACCTTGCAAGTAAGTCTTAAATGGGCACCTAAGGTAAAAGGATACGTCCACCAGGAGCGAATAATCGGAGCAACAGGACAGGGGTTACAACGTGTGTGCATGCGCACAACTCACATGGTGTAAGGACTGGGGAGCTCCTCTGGGCAGGTCTGCTCCTGCCAAATCCCATTGTAATTCCTCAAATGGGCCCAGTTCCTCAGCGAACTCTGGCTCCCACACGTCCCCAAGCTAATTTAGGTGACCCGTCTCCAAGTGGTCACCGCATTTCAGAATCCCGCCCAGGCACCTAGCCCTCACGCCCAGGGCCCAGCCAGACTAGGAGCCTCTAACTGTCACTACTGTCTTCTCAGTCGTAGCGCCGGCCACACATTGCAGAACAGCTGAGGACAGATGGCTCAATAAAATAGGACCAGGGGCGCCTGGGTGGCGCAGTCGGTTAAGCGTCCGACTTCAGCCAGGTCACGATCTCGCGGTCCGGGAGTTCGAGCCCCGCGTCAGGCTCTGGGCTGATGGCTCAGAGCCTGGAGCCTGTTTCCGATTCTGTGTCTCCCTCTCTCTCTGCCCCTCCCCCGTTCATGCTCTGTCTCTCTCTGTCTTAAAAATAAATAAACGTTGGAAAAAAAATAAAATAAAATAGGACCAGACTATGACTCCATTTCTGGGCCGTTCTGCTCTAAGATGAAGAGTCTTACAGTTAACAAAATAGGGTAAGCTTCGCCAAAAATTCTAACGCAAAAACCCTTGAGCGTTTTTTAAAACGTGGATTTAGGAGACACAAAAGTAATCCAATACTAGATGAAAAGAATCAGGTTAAAGACTGCCCCCTCCCTCTCCCTCCCCCCGCCCCCCACCCTCCCTGCCCTCCCCCCCCCCAGTGCAGCTGAGAAACCCCCCGCTGGGCCTCACCATCAGCATTTTGTGCAGGTCCTCCTCGAAGGCATCGATGTTGCAGTCGGTCTTCTCCAGGTCGTCCAGAACCTCGTGCAGCATGAACTGGTAGTACTGCTTCATCAGAAGGCCGCCCTTCAGCACCTCCTTACACTCCCTCACCAGCTGCGGGAGCACACACACCTTCTGTGACATCGCACACCAGGGCCGCGCCATCTGTCAGCCCACACACCTCCCACCTAAATCCTCAAGAAGTCTCGAAGTCCTAAAGTGTTTCCAATTCTCTATCAGCTCCGTTCATATACATATCTTAGCAGTCTTGATTAGGAACAAAAAACCAAAAATAAGTATTTACTATTACAGCATGAATACACAGAGAGAGTACCAGACAGGCAAATGCCGATTTGTGACAATACGTTCCCCTACAAATAAAGTTATACAGAAGAGACATCCCACACAGTAAGGTCTATTTTTCTACGATTTTGCATCATAGAAGACAATGGATAGAAAACTCTCCTAATGAAACTGCTTATTTTTAACCAAAAACATAGTAAAGATTCAAATACACCTACATACCACAGGGCACGACAATCTTTGCGGTAATTTAGTACAGTAACTACGTGATTTGTGGCCTTTACCATCAGAAGCCTCTAATAATCACAAAAATCAAACCTAAGATCAATTTGATGAAAACAGAGGTCAAGGGAAAACAAAACTAAACAAACAGATGAGTGACCCCACACACTAGGCCCAGGAGGCAGCGGGACAGGAGGGAGGGAGACGGGATGAGGTCACTGGCCCTCCAGCCCTTCCATCACGGCATCTCGCTAGATTATCACAGTATTGCTTAAAGCAACGGGGATTCCATAAATACGATGTACCTAGATAGCAGAGCACTGCTTTAGCCAGCTGAAATCTTTTTTTGAACAATGTTTAAGGGTAAAAACTCATCTCCTTTTCTTTTACTTGCATGTGTGGGATGAACAGGTGGACACAAATACACCGAAACAGTTACAGTGGTCCGCTCTGAGGGGCAGGATCATAGGATAATCCTCATTTTGTCTGATCATTTTCTGTACTTGTCAAATATTCCAAAATTAGTACAGATTGCCTTTATACACATAAATTCCCTTTCAAATGGTTCTAAAAGTAATTACTCACTATCAGGGAGCCACGGCTAGAGCGACATCTACTAAAAGCTGTTCTGTTCAGATGTACATTTCTCGGTTAAAGATGTCACTTAGGTGCTTATAACCGAATCTTTGAATGATCTAAGCCAAAACTTGTTTTATTTTGATTCTAGCAATACTACATTCATCTAAGTTTTGTTTTTTTATTTTTAAAAACATTTTAACATAAACTACTGTTTCATCTTCATAAGAGCCCCACTAGCAAAAAGTAAACTCTGCCTTGTTTTTACCAGGTTATATTCCTGAATATTGGTTTTGTGAGAAAGGAAGTCAGTATATACCCAGGCCTGCTAAAGCCTGCTAAATTACCACTGCAACAGGTGGACAAGTGAGAGGCACGGCCACGGCCACAGTGGGCAGTGAGCAGCAGAGCGAGGGAGAGAAGAACACTCTCTGGCCGGTGCTGGGCAGGAACCCAGGAACCCAGGAACCCAGGAACCCAAGCGGCAACAACGAGTCATGCCTTCTCGGAGCCACACCACCAAAGTCAAGTCCTATTCTGTGCCTATCCGATGACCTGTGCTTGTCCCCAGGTGCCATCCCATCATCCCCCTTCCATCCCCAGGGGACAGACAAGCACAGTTGACAAAAACATACCTTCCCTCCTCCCCCAATCGGAATTATTTATCTTGTATAGTGGATATCCGTATGGTTAATACCATAAAGTACGAATACAAACACTCACCAGCATTCACCGTGCTAGAGACAACTGCCTCCAGCCCTTCCTGTCACCTGTGGAGTATCAAACTCCCTAGAAAATCCCATCCAAAATTGATAAAAAACAAGAAAGCAGAAGCTGTCATTACTATTTAAACCATGCAACTGTCTACATGAGCAGAGTCCAAACAACTCCCAGCTGCACACTCGAAAGACAATGAATGATCTGTTTACAGGTAGCTTCACTCCGACAAGAAAATAAGTGTAAGGAACTTAAACTACTTCTCCTGAGTGAATTTTAAGCTCCCAGCCTTCAACGGCTAATGTTGGGAGGCTACGCTATTCCACCACCATCCCTCTATATCCTTCCGGAACAAGAAAGTGATGGCAGGAAGGCGAACCACAGTCTTCTCTTTGAGGACTACATGCAAAGAACGTTTGAAATTACCCTAAAAAGAGCAGCTTAACAACACCAACATGCACTCATTTTTCGCTATTTGCAACAATTTTAAAAAATCCTCAAAATAAAGACTATAAGCCTGTAGAATAGCATAATAATTGCTAACTTTTTTTAATCAGTCTTGGAAACAGACCTGCTTAATACTCAAGAGAGACGGTTCTCCAGCAGGCCTCTGCTCCAATCTTAACTTCAGACACTCATGTATGACATTCAGAAGGACTCGACAGAGGACCAGGAAGGCAGGTTCGAATGAGGGCAAGTCCATGGACTGGAGTTCATCCCACGACACAGTGCTGCATTTCTGCTCCGAGGAACATGGCGTCCTGGATAACTGCACATAATCTGAACCCCACATGGGGTCTGGAAATTCGGAAAACTAGAACAAAAATTCAACAAAAGTTACAAGAGCATACAAAAAGAGGTGCTATGGTTGTGGTTGTAACTACTATTCCCTATAATTTGCTGGCAAACCTACAAAAATCACAATTTTACAGGTAAGATAATCTTTAGAAGAATTCAACATGTTTAACATAGACCCAAGCAGTTCTAAAAGTAATAGAAAATCCTAACAAGAACTAATACCAAACTATGACATTTTTATCAAAAAAGCATAGTGGAAAAACTACCAAGTTCATCATTTTCATCACAAATTTTATCATCATACTTAAACTACAACACTTTACTTTTAGGGTTAGATACAGTACTATCCACAACTATCTCTAGACTGAGAAAACTAGAAATTATTAAAATCTGAGAAAGATTACCAGGGAGCCATTTACATAAACATAAAAACTAGCTGATTCTACCAATTCCTCTGTCCGTTGCTCTCCCGAGCTATATAAAAAATTTCTAAACTTGACCTGGCTGGTCCCACTCAAATGTTATTTGATACCCCTGGGAATCTCAGTGTCACTCCCCTTTCTTACAGTTACTCCATCCAATGCCTTATGCTGTTCCTCATAAAACAGGGAGTTTGGAGCTTCCCCACCGTTCTTAAACTTCTGGCAACATCACCCTGACCAATCAGATCCAAAGACCTTCATTTCTCCTTTTACTGACAAAACAGAGGCCAACAAAATTTGAAAACCTCAATTTCTCTTCAATTTAAAACGTCACCAATTAGAACTATTCTGCCTCAATGTCATTCCTATCTACGTTCCCTGTCCTTTACTGAACTCTTAACTCGTCTCCTCTGCTCATATCCTTTCATGCTCAACACAGATTTCTGCCTTTAAATTAACACATGCTTTAGTTTTCTGTAAGAGGCCAGAGTATTTAAAATAGTGCATCATTTTTAAAATGTGATAAACGTGGTTAGGGTTAAGACATGTCTGTTTAAAAGCTTTAGGCAATATAGGGGCGCCTCGGTGGCGCAGTCGGTTAAGCGTCCGACTTCAGCCAGGTCATGATCTCGCGGTCCGTGAGTTCGAGCCCCGCATCAGGCTCTGGGCTGATGGCTCGGAGCCTGGAGCCTGTTTCCGATTCTGTGTCTCCCTCTCTCTCTGCCCCTCCCCCGTTCATGCTCTGTCTCTCTCTGTCCCAAAAATAAAAATAAAAACGTTGAAAAAAAAATTAAAAAAAAAAAAAAAAAAAAAAAAAAAAAGCTTTAGGCAATATAAATGCTTGTTTTTCTCCGGTGCAGAGAGTGGTACCAGATCAAAGGCTGATGTAAAGCTCTATGAAATTCCGTAAGCTCTCTATGATAAAATTCTAAAGAATTCTTTTGGCATTCCCTAGCGTCCCAGTCCGTTTACCCACATGCTGCAAGCTCGCTGGGAAAGAGAACAATCCCTACTTGTCCACAGTGCAAGAGAACACCGCCTGGGAGACTCAATGGCCAGACCCACACAGCTGCTGGGAAAACGTGTTCCTCCTGGTGGTGCGTGGCGGGTCAATCCCTGTCCAAGGAGGAGCAGGCGTTAAAAAACTACTGAGCACTGAAGAGGAAGTGGCAACTTTAAGGAAACCAAGGTGAAGAATCAGAACAGCTGACACTGATTTCATGTAGGAAACAGAGAGAACCATAAAATACTCTACTGCAAGATCTCATTGCAGTCCTCTGGAAAAACAATTTAACAAACCAAGACTTCTATAATAAATTCAATAAAGGCAGTAAGAACAGAATGAATGTGATAAAAATTAATAACTTAGGCAGTAACTACAGAAATTATCGCTGTAACAAAGAGCAAAAGAAAAAGAAACAAATTTTGGGTGAAAAATAGAGACACGGGAGTCAGATCTAGGAGCTTAACGTAAGAATCACATGAGTGCAGAAAGAACAGGAGATGGAGAGGGCTGTTTGCACAGTCAAGATACCACTAACGTGAAGAAGGAAGAAACCTATTTAGATAAGGAAGAACTCTAAGTACAATTCCTTTATCTTCACTAAAAAAAACCCTGAGGAAGTATAGTAAGGTCTAATCAAATAAAAATTAAATCCAAATAAAGATCGTAAGACAAAATACCCAAGGAAGTGAGAAGCCATGAAATTAGCAGAATCTACACAGGCAGATACAACTCCAGGATGATAACTCGGTTAAAGAGTTATAATGCAAGTTCTAGAAAGGAGTATTTGAATTTAAAAAAAAATATATATGAGAAAAAAAAACCTGGAAAGGGGCAATAAAGTGCAAGAATGGCACTATTTGTTATTATTTCCTTCATTTATTATTACCTCCAGTGAGAAATACAGGGTTAAATATGGTATAAAATCTGTGATCAATTCAGGCAAACTGGGCTGACTCCATCGTACACAGACATCAATAAAAATGCAATGTAATTACAAATCATAATCTCACTGACCTTTTGTGTGGATTAATAAACTCATTCAATAAAACTCATGTGGAAGAAAGTAATGTACAAAAATAAAAGCAGCCCAGAAATTTTTTTTAAAGAATTAATGGGAACGGGGCACCTGGGTGGCTCAGTTGGTTAAGCATCTGACTTCAGCTCAGGTCATGATCTCACGCTTTGTGAGTTCGAGCCCCACGTCGGGCTTTGTGCTGACAGCTCAGGTCCCAGAGCCTGCTTCGGATTCTGTGTCTCCCCCTCTCTCTGCCCTTCCCCTGCTCATGCTATGTCTCTATCTCTCATTAATGAATAAACGTTAAAAAAAAATAATAAAAAAAATGTTTTTTAAAGAATTAATGGGAAGAATTGCCCCACACAATGGCAGACCTTACTAATGAAACTACTTTATGTAAAATAGAAAAGTACTGTAAACAGATCAGCAGAGAAACATATCTAATTATCCATAATTTAATACATAAAAAAGGCAGCAGCTGAAACAGTTGGACAATGGATAATCTAATGTTCTAGAAAATTGAAAAATTATCTCCTTACCTCCCTCTATTACTAGACCTCATGCTGTCACAATTAACCATTTTTTTAATTATGTGGCTGTTTAGAAATTCTTGCCTGATATGAGAAACCAAAGTATGTATTAGTGTAAGTATAAAAATATGTTTTGAACATACATATTTGGAAAGACTCCAAACGTACTAAAACCTAAACACAGAGCTATACATTAGGTTAAACCATATGAACTTGTCATTTTAGGCAGTCGAAATGACCAGTTATTTCTAACTGTTGACCAGTTAGGCAGTCAACATAATAACAGGAATTCTGGAAAGACAGTGGTGGCAGCAGAATTTTGATTTCCCTTAGTTCCCCCATAAGAACAGACAAAACTAGGACAACAAGACACACGTCCAATACAACTTGGTGATGAGGTATTGCCATGAAGTCCAAAGTAGAAGAGATGGGGAGAAATGACCTGTTCCGGACCCTGCAGGATCAGCACTTGTGCAGGGGAAACCCAGGGGATTACCAGGGTGTCTGATGGGCCTAAAGAGGCAAATTCCACAGTCACCAAGGACCATTCGATAGAAAGCTCACTGCTTCCATTGAGGACTTCAGTGAGAAGAAAGCAATTTGGGCCCAGATTCACAAGTGAGGTGAAAGCGTTGTAATAGGTCTGAAGGGCCGAAGCGGTTTAGGCTCCCCAGACTCTTAAATAAAACTATCCGCTAAAATCTTCTTCCAGGACAAACCTGCTAAAGTAAAATCCAACTGACCTGCAAACTACAGCAGACGTAAAGCAGCGAGAGGGTCCAGCAGTGGGAGGGGAACACAGCCAGAAGATCTCAAAAAGAGAGACTATTTTTTTGCAGTTCAGAAGGAGAAGCTCAAAGCTATAAACCTAAACACGTTCTGAACTCTCTCTTTCCTTAAAGTCCATGAAAACAAATGTTTAAAAAAGAGCAAGAGGAAAGGACAGCACTAGAACCCACTAGGGCTGGAACCCATACAAGGTTATTAAGCAGAGAAAGAAAGAGCTGAACCACTTTACGGACAAAGAAAACCGGCCAGAAAGACACGCCCACTAAACAGAGCTGTGGCCCAATTTTCAAAAAAAAAAAAAAAAACGCTGAAAGAAATTAAGAAAACCACAGAAGATATAAAAGAACAACATAAATTAAAATTAGAAGGACTCAAAGTGATAGTACTCAGAAGATAACTTTTCATCATTTCAAAAACAGAAAACAAACTAGCAGGAACATGAACACAAACAGAACAGATCATGGCTTCACAGAAACAGGAGGTAAAAATGAAGAAAATGTTATATATCAGAAAGGAAAGAAAAGAAAAGGAAAGGAAAGGAAAGGAAAGGAAAGGAAAGGAAAGGAAAGGAAAGGAAAGAAAAGGAAAGAGAAAAGAAGATTTGAAATAAAGGGACAGAGAAGAGAGGGAAAGTAGGTCGAAAACATATACAGCGGTGGTTCCCAGAGAAGAAAACCAAATCAATGAAACAGAAAAAAGTTAAAACAATAAGAAATTCACTTGAAATTAAAAAAAAAAAGATAAAAACCAAACAAAACCTGAAATAATATATTAAAATGGCACCATATATTCAAAAATACCAATGTGGAAAAACCAACACCAAGTAAACCAGTTGAAGTTTGAAGAAAAAGAAAACAACAACAACAACAACAACACAACGATCCTTTGGGCCTCCAGGTTATAAATAAATAAATAATACAGGTGAACAAAGGTCTTACAAGTAGAAACAAAAATGTATTGTCATCAGACTTCCCAACCTCCATGCTGCAGGCCAAAAGACAAAAGCATCATATATATCAAACTTCTTCAAGGAAAGAAAATATAGGCCAAAGATTTTATAGCCAAACAGACTTGCAAGAGTAAATGCCACAAACTGTTTGGAAAATTCAAGAACACAGAAAACGCTGTTTTTGTGAACCCTTACTGAGGACTACTACGGAACAAAATGACTCAGAAGACCATTAACAAAAATCAAAACATGAGTCTCAAAAATTAAAAAAAAAGCCAAAAACTTTCTATCTATATCTCAATCTCTGTCTGTCTACTTCTCTATGTCTGTCTATCGAAACTCACACACATACTCCCCTAGAGCTGAAAGGAGGGGATAATGTAAGGGAGAAAGTGTGGTCAGTAACAGCTATACTGTTGAAACACCGCAAGGATCACAATCTGGGGGGCCGGGGTGGGGGGCGGGCATATGCAATTTCTTAGCATTTCACTGGACATAAAAGAAAAATTACTTCAAATGAAAACCTGGGTTTAAAAAAAAAGGTTAATTCCAATATCCTCATAGTTGAGAACCCACAAATAACAACAAAAAAAATGTTGGGCTGGGGCACCTAGGTGGCTCAGGTTAAGTGTCCGACTTCAGCTCAAGTCATGATCTCCCGGTTCATGAGTTCAAGTTCTGTGTCGGGCTCTGTGCTGACAGCACGGAGCCTGGAGCCTGCTTCAGATTGTGTCTCCCTCTCTCTCTCTGCCCCTCGCCCACTCACCCTCTGTCTCTCTCTAAAATAAATAAACATTAAAAAAAATGTTGGGGCGAGAGAGAGCAGTAAGTATATTATACAAAGATATTAATGTAAGTATAACCTTAAGGGGTAAAAATACACTTGCCATATATTAAAAGTAAATAAAGAAAACTGCATACACAGCTTATATTAGAAAATGGAAGAATAAAACATAATCTTAAAGCGTAATACCTTTATCAGAGAAATCAGATTTCCTTGAAAATATATTATTCCATAGATTTTTCTCTTAAAGCATTTCTCATAACTCTTGCAAAATTAAGGTTAAAAAGCAAAACCTAAAAATAAAAAATACACATAAGAGATCTCTGAGTGGGTGAAGAAAATGTGGGACACCCACATTTGGGTGGGTATTATTCAGCCACACAGACGAATGGCGCATTGATACAACCACAACGTGGGTGGCGTGAAAAAAGCCAATCCTGAGAGACCACTAGAGGATTCCATTTACAGGAAATGGCCAGAATAGGCAAATACAAAGAGACAGAAAACAGGTAAGGGGTTGCTCAGGGCTGCAGGTGGCGGGTGGAAAGACTGGAGGTGGCAGCTAACTGGTCGCGGGCCTCGCGCGGGGATGCTGAAGATGTTCCCAGGTTACGTGGCACTGATGATTACACGGCCCTGAATACACTGAAAACCCCTGAACTCAACACTTCAAAATGGTGAATATCATGGTATGTGAACTCTGTCTCAATACAGCTGTTATTTTAAATAGATAGCCAAAAAAAGAAGAGAATCTAAATACATGTCCAGTTGGTGGCATAACCATGAAGAATTATTCAAGCATCTTTGAAACACGGTAATTTGAGGGCATATCCCCAAAGGGCTGTTCCCTAAGGATGGGAACGTCTCAGAGAGACAGTCATACATTCTATGTGTCCCGAGGAAGTAGTATCAATGCCATTAATCAACCAATCAATCAAGAAATCCTGAATCTGATCAAGCCACTAGACCTTACAGTCACTTTACACAGAACAAAGAGAAAAAGGAACACATAATAGGACACCTGTAGGTCCATTTACCAAAATTCAGACTGTGGGAGACTCCACAGGGTAAAAGGCCCAGGTTGTTCAATAAACATATGGCAAAACAAAGGGAGGGGGACTTACACTTAAGAAATATAATGAACTGTTACCTTGTGTGATGGATATTCGAAAACTGATGATTTAAATTGTTAAATGTTTTTCAAAGAAAACCAAGATAACTATGACACAATCAAAATATGAACATTAACTTGATCTTTGATGATCACAGGAGTTAATGCTACCTTTTAGGTGTGACAATGGGACTGCGGTACATTTCTAGAACAGGCCCTCTTCCTTCAGAGAAATGTATAAAATATGATGATCCCTGAGCTTTTCTTCAAAATGATGGAGGAAGTGTGGAGTGGCAGTAGGTACTGGCCAGGAGTTAATAACCACTGTGCTGGGATACAGATTCAAAGGTATTCATGGTATTATTCAGTCTAGTTTTACATGGGTTTAGTATTTTTCTTAACAAAATTTTCCTGAACTATGTAAAAACAATTAGGAAAAAATACAGAATGTTTTATAAACTTGGACTACACACAAAATAAGGTGATGAAGGCTATAATAAAAATTTTAAGTTTCTGTGTAGGGAAAAACATCATAAACAAGTTAAAAGACAGTTTGAAAAAAAGATGTATAGCCATAATAAAAAATGAATAATATCCATAAAATATAAATAACTCCAACAGATCAAGATTATAATAATAAAAATAGAAAATGAATACAATGAGGAAAAAGAAAATTCAAAGAAGACATATATGCGGCCTATAAACTTGACAACGGGCCCAATGTCACTAAAAGTGAGGAGAATGAAAGACTAAAAGGAAATTACAGTTTTTACTGATCATGGTTGCAAAACTGAGGACTAATGGGATTTCTCCTCCACTGTCAGGTAAAGTAAACATGAATGAAGCCATTTTGAAGGGCAAGTTGGCAGTGTCTGTCTATCAAAGATTTAAATGTGCATGCACAGTGAGCTCACAATTCCATTTCAATTAATCATTCTTACAAGAACAATGAAGTAAGTTTATAAAGGGGAATGTACACAATACTCTTGGCTGCACTATTAAAAGTTAAGTGTCCCTTAAGAGTGACGTGGTTATAATCATCAGGGAAATGCAAAACAAAACCACAATAAGATATCACCTCACACTTATTGAATGGCTATTACCAAAAGGATAAGAAGTAACAAGTGTTGGCGAGGATGTGGAGGAAAGGGAAGGCTTGTGCACTGTCGGCGGGGATGTAAATTGATGCAGCCACCATGGAAAACAGTATACGGATGTTCCTCAAAAAATTAAAAATAGACCTACCACCATCTGATCTGCAAATTTCACTTCTGTGTATTTATCCAAAGAGAATGAAAACACTAACACGAAGAGGAATCTGCCCCCAGTGTGTTCACTGCAGCACTATGTACAATAGCCAAGATATGGAAACAACCTAAGTGTCCATGAGTGGGTGAATGGATAAAGGAAGTGTGAGATTTTATATATATGCAAAATGGAATATCATTCAGTCACAAAAAAAGAAGGAAATCCTGCCATTTGTGACAACAAGGGTGAACCCTGAAGACATTTTCCTGAGTGAAGTAAGTCACACAAAGACCAACACCGTATGATCTCACTCATATGTGGAATCTAAAAACAAAGCAAAACAAAACTGTCCTGGGAGACACAGGGAACAGGTGGATGGGCGCCAGAGGCAGAGGGTGGGATTTAAACAAGAGATTAAAATGGTTAAACAGGCTATGGTACATTCATATGATGGAATACCATGTAGTTGTTAAATGGAACTGAAGCACAGCTAATTATACCAACATGGGGGCAGGGGGGACAACCCATCAGTCACAGAATAAATACAGCATTATCATTAAAAAAAAAAAAAAAAAAAAAGGAGCGCACTTGTGATGAGCACGGGGTGTTTATGGAAGAGCTGAGTCACTACATTGTACACCTGGAACTCGTATCAGGCCATATGTTAACTAACTGCGATTTAAATAAAAACCTGTTAAAAATTACCTGTATCACACAACAAAGACATACATTTATATAAGCACAAAAAAAAGTCTACAAGATCCAAACCAAAGGATTTAGTACTCTGAGCAGGATAAGCAGCAACTTCATCTCTTTGTATATACACTCAATACAGAAGTAAAACAAAAGAAGGCACATCGTCTTATAAAACGAAGGAGCAGATCAAAATACAGCGGACCCTTGAACAGCAGAGTCTGAACTGCATGCGTTCACTTACACGCAGAGTATTTTTGAAAAATACAGTACAGGACTGTAAATGTATCTTCTTTTCCTTATGATCTTCTTAGTAACATTTTCTTTTCATTGTGAGAATACAGTACATAATACATCTAACATACAAAATACATGTTAATTGTTTAGGTTATCAGTAAGGCTTCTGGTCAACTACAGGCTATTAGTAGTTAAGTTCTGGGGAGTCAAAAGTTATACACGCATTTTTGACTGTGCAAGGGGTCAGCACCCCTAACCCCCATGTTGCTCAAGGATCGACTGTAGTCTTTGTGTTAGCCTTCAAAAGTTAGTTTCTACGATTCTACACCAGGGGCCATGTCACAAACTGACATGCCCACAGGGCCAGGTGGGTGATGTCAATGGGTGAGCGAGGTAAAGGTGACGGTAAGAGAACAAGAAATGATGGGCACTGTGGTCAGCTGGAACCCGCCAGATGCTACCACGTGGGAATGCAGGCCCAGTGGCGACAGACCTCCTCCCAGGACTTTAAGGAAAACAAAAAAAATCCAGATATTCATGTAACATCTTGTAATTTTTTTAAATGCTAGCCACTAAGTCAAAAAATACTCAAGGCGCAAGGCGGGACAAAATATAAATTCAGGAGGCAGGATAGTGTAAGGATCAGGAGCACAGCTTTACAGCCAGTGCTGGGTTCGCGCCCTGGCTCTGCCATACTGGGTGACGACCAAGTTACTTGGCCAACCCGCCTCCATATATAGCAAGTACTCAGTTAATGGCAGCTACTAGCCTTGCTGCTGCTGCTGCTGCGTTGTCATCACGGGATCCAGTTCTCCACTGCAAGCTGATGAGTTCTCTCCTTTGATCTTTTTCATCTTACATCCGGTTTCATTCAGTTGGCTCACCGCAGTCAAAAATAACGCAGAACAAATTTCTATCTTCCCTCAAGTGAGTATGCTTCTTTTAAGAAAACAGAAAACTTATAGGCAAGTGAGCAGTATGTGTTCATTGGCTTGCCACTTACTCAATTAAAAAGTTCGCCATTAAAAAAATTTTTTAACAAAGGGGGTGCCTGGGTGGCTCTGTCGGTGGAGCATCTTCGGCTCAAGTCTCGAACTCACGGTCCGTGGGTTCCAGCCCCGCGTCGGGCTCTGTGCTGACGGCTCGGAGCCTGGAGTCCGCTTCGGATTCTGTGTCTCCCTCTCTCTCTGCCCCTCCCCTGCTCACACTCTGTCTCTCTCTCTCTCAAAAATAAATACACATCAAAAAATAAAAAAATAAAAAATAAGTAATAAAAAAAAGTTCGTGTAACTTTACTAATGCAATCAGACAGGTGATGACTGAAGCAAATGAAAAATTAACTACAATAACTGTATTAATGAACACCGATCTGGAAGGCGGGGGTAGGGGAATACCGTAGCCTACTTAGTGTCTCCCACGGGCTTAGTCCGAAGCGCACTGTGCTGGTCCCGCGCCTTGTGAAGCACGTTGGAGGGTAAAGATGTCGATGCTCATGTCCTACCCCAAGAGATTCTGGTTTGCCCTATAACCCAAAAGGGCACGAGTACGTGTATTTTCAAAAGCTCCCTGTGTAACAGTGATGTGCAGCCAGGTCTGGACACCACGGGCACAGTTTAAAGTCCGGGATCCAAGAGTCCTGGGTGTAAAGCCCTCCAACAATCAACAGCTCCTGTGATTTGGAGCAAGTTACCTACACCCCTTATTTGTGAAATATGGAATGAACAGCACCCCTTCCTTGGGTTGTTGTGCCTGGCACAAGGCAAGACTTGAAAACGAGTAGCTGTTGTTGCTACATGTCCCAGCTTCTACAGGCTTTGTTCGCTCTGAATACAAAAGGCAACCTCTCCAGGGCTGCTTGTGCTTATAGGAAAAGTTAGCATAATTATATATATTCTTGGATCATAAGGCAAACAATATTTGTTTGGCCATTAAACTTACGATAAATACATCATCATTTCCAACTCAAAAGAGAGTTAATTTATAAAGTAACCAAAACTGCTCCTTAGGATTTGAGGTAATATGCATGGTAACATGCAATGAGTCAGGCAACTAAATTTTTTTATACACTAAAGTAAAAATTTTCATTTTATCTTTCTCTTCTTCTGAAAAGGTATAAATTTCAGATGGTAAAACAAAAAGGAAGGAACAGAGAATAACCATATCACAA
Source organism: Lynx rufus (assembly GCF_022079265.1). Lineage (NCBI taxonomy): Eukaryota > Metazoa > Chordata > Mammalia > Carnivora > Felidae > Lynx > Lynx rufus. The sequence continues at coordinate 1,457,034 of NW_025814878.1, forward strand.
TCTATGGCTCCAATATTTTATGGGCATTTGACATTTTAAAAAATGCACAAAACTCACAGATCTATACAACACAAAAAGTAAACTTTATGGTAGGTAAACTTGAAAAAATCAACTAGGACACTGGGGAATCCCAAGACAGAAGGCAGACTGAGATTAAGTGAATCTAGCTTGGGGCGCCTGGGTGGCTCAGTTGGTTAAGCGACCGGCTTCCACTCAGGTCATGATCTCATGATCTGTGAGTTCAAGCCCCACATCGGACTCAGAGCCTGGAGCCTGCTTCCAATTCTGTGTCTCCCTCTCTCTCTGCCCCTCTCCCACTCATGCTCTGTCTCTTTCTCTCAAAAATAAACAGACAAACAAATAAATCTAGCTATGTTGCAAACGTATGCTATAACCTCACTGAAGAAGCTGGAGGAAACTGGTAACCTAACTAACTAACTGGTAAATTCTGTTGTGACACTCTGAGACTAAAGACAAAACAAACTGTACCTAAATGCTGTACTCTAGCTGGCCAATTTATTCCTCACAGGGGTCCCGGTCAGTGCTTCCGAAACCACGTTACATGTGCGCTCCAGCCGCACGAATAGGCCAATGACCTGCAGTCACGGGAGCCAGGCTTCCCACTGCCAGTGAGCAGAGGAGGGAGGCTGGATGAAACTTGTGGTGCTGGCTTAGACCACAGACATCAACCGGAACTCATGTTTATTTTTAACGGACAGACAGACAGACAGGTAGGTAAGCAGATAGACTGATCGATCGATCAATCGATAGAGAAGGAATTGCAGATCTGTGCATACACGTGGGCTGAAAGACATACCTATATTTTCTAACTCTATCACTGAAGGGCATGGAAGAATGACACCTGACAGTAACATCCAGGGCCTAGATCTTCATTTCTAAACACCATACTCCAATAAAAGGAACCAGAGCTCCTCGGGGAAACGGCTGACTTCAGGACCGCAACAGGAAAAATAAAGGATGATGCTTTAAAATAAGAAACTGCTCAAAAAGCAAAACCATACAAAAAAAGATGCAGGCATGTCAAAAGGACCCAGAAGCCAATTGAAAGAGTTCCGATGGCTAAAGCAGCAACAATCTGAGCAACGAAATAAAGAACAATATTATTAGATTACAACCCAAGAAAAAAAATAAAAATTTATGACTCCACACAGAGACATAAATAAATGGGAGAGAAGAGGTAAATCTTTCAAACAGAAGAACTCCAAATAATACATGTAGATATTCCCTCCTCCTGGAGGTGGAGATTCCTACAGGAATTCCCCTCCCCTTAAATGCGGGTTCCGTTTAGTGATTCACTTCAAAGAATACAGCATGGAAAGGGAAAACTGCTAACTTGTGGAGGAACCTGTCAGACACCTTCACGGGGTGATCCAGGTTAACATGACCAATGATATTATGATGCCATGAGAGTGGCATTCATGCCCAAGCCTAAGAACCCAGTCTACTCTTGAGAAAACATCAGACAAACCCAAATTCAGGGACATGCTACAAGCCACCCAGATCATGAGAAACAAGGGAAGACTGAGCAACTACCACAGATCACAGGAGACTAAGAAGATGCGACTAAATGCAATGTGGTGTCCTTGACTGGATCCTGGAACGGAAAGGGGCCATTAGTAGAAAAATAGAAACCCAAATAATGTCTGCAGTTAGTTAACAGTATTTTATACCAAAGTTAATGAATTAATTTCGACAAATATAGCAGAGTTAAGTAAGATGTCAGCATCAGAGGAAGCAGGATAAAGAACATAAATGAAAACTCTGTACTATCTTTACGAGTTTTCCAGAAGTCTAGAATCAACTGAAGATTACAAGTCTTTAAATTTAAAGATTTTGAAATATAATAATAAAATTTTAGAGAAAAACTGCTTCATAAAGCATGTTGATAAGCCAAAGGAAATTAAACATAAGATCACGTTATTCATAAACACTAATTATAAGTAACTTAATCATGAAGAATAAAAATACAAAGACATAGTCAAGAAAAATAAAATATCATGAGTATATTTCCTCCTTTCTACAAAATCCTTCGACTATATTCATTACTATTATCACATAAGCCATAAATACAGTGCAAAGTAGAAGATATGTGTTGGGTACAATGTGTGGCACCAGATGGTCAAGATGTTTCTAACAATCAAGAATGAAAATAAAATCGTCTTTAAACCTAAAGGCTATACACTGCTTAAAATGTACCTTTAAAATGTCTGAGTATTTGGCAGAGATTGCAGAGATAAAAAGGTTAAATACACTTTAAAAATAAAAATATAGAACAGTCTAGCCCATATTGACTTACAGTTAGCTTCTAAAGAGAAAAAAAAATTTAACAAAACTTATAAAAATTAATAGTTCATATTTGGCTTCTATAGCATTTTACTATGTATACAAATACCTTTTTAAGCCTCACAACAACCCTGTGAGGTAGGTAGTGAAGTAATATTATAGCCATTTTACAGACGCAAAGGCTAAGGGTCCGAAAGATTAAGTTATTTACAAAGTCATGTGGTGAGAAAGACCCACACCGAGGAATGGAATCCAGTCACTTGATTTCAAAACTGCAGCTCTTCCTCCAAAATACTTAGTCAAAGTCTAAAACGAACCAAGAAGGTAAGTCTATATATAGTCATGCGTATACATACACACCTCCCCTTACAGAAATGATGTTCCTCAAATGGAAATAAAAAGAAGTCTTCCTTTCCCACGGAGTTAATTATAATTCTGGGGCCTCATCTTTTATTAGTTTGGACTGATCTCTAATACAGAAGAATTTCTACTTCAGCTCTCGGTTACTCTTTCGTTCTTTGACAAACACATTTTATGACACAAAACCTGAAACAACAGGGGCTTCTGTACTCCATTTTTGTTGTGAAAAGCAAACACTATCCAAAAAATTCTAATAAGCAGCCTTTAACTCCCACGCTTTATGAGCTCTGAATCTGTACGTCTCCTCTTTTCCCTAACAAGGATAACCTTCTCAGTTACATCTCAACTGGTCAAACCGAAGGAAGGCAACTATGATGGGAACCCATCTGTACTCAGCTTGAGTTCTAATACAAAATGTAGTGCACTCATCACCCATTCTCAGCCTCTTTCTTGTTCCAACACATCTAAGGGACGCAAAGCTCTACTGTTAGCATCGACAGTTCACTGCCACGGAGGATCCCCAAGGGAGAGGGAGACAATCTGGGGGGAGGGGGGAGTTTAAAGCAGTCGTATGAAGCCCCCACATGCGTCCCGGGGCCCTTACCATGAGCCCCCCTCTCCTGTGAGATCCACTGAATTAGAGGTGAGGTAATGCTGCCAGAGCCGCTCCGTTCATATCACTTCAAAAATAGTGCTTCACAATAAAAGTTAATCATCGACCCTGTCTTGCCCACATGTGTCCTCACTGGAACTGACCCACTCCAGCCAAAAACCTAGACCAAAGTCAGCCATTCACCATCTGAAGTATCTGGCAAATCCTTATTCCGTATTTAGTTTGGTTCTACTGATTTTGAAACCTGCACTATATTGAAATCATACAAAACAGTGATTCAGGAGCTCAAAGGGAAAAAAGTCATTTGCCCTAATTAAAAGATGTACATAAAAAAATCAGAGTTAAAATACTGTCCAAAGAAAATCTCATAACAAATGCACTTTTAAGACATCTAATTAAAACAATAATCAAAGTAAACTAACTTCTTATAGCTACAAAGTACTGATTCCTTTTGCAAACATCTTGCTGTATTATGTTAATGTCTTACCCCTTCTCCTAGAAGTTCACGATCTAGTTCACGAACAATAAAAATCTTACAAACTGAGGCTCTCGTCCACTGTTTCCGATTATTAAAAAAATGCTGTTTTATCACCTCTCACTCCAAAGCAAGCCAGACTGTGTAAACTGAAGTTTAAAAAATAAAAATAGGGGTGGCCTGGGTGGCTAAGTCAGTTTAGCGTCCGACTTCAGCTCAGGTCTTGATCTCGCGGTTTGTGGGTTTGAGCCCTACGTCGGGCTCTGTGCTGACAGCTCAGAGCCTGGAGCCTGCTTTGGATTCTGGGTCTCCCTCTCTCTCTGCCCTTCCCCTGCTCACACTCTGTCTCTCTCTCTCTCTCTCTCTCTCTCTCTCTCTCTCTCAAAAGCAAATAAAACAAAAAGTTAAAAAAAATTTTAAGAATAAAAATAAAAGGTGCATACATACATATGTACATAGCTACTAAAATTTAGAATCGCAACCTAACACAGGTGTAAGGGATCTCAAAGATCTGAGTGTTTCTGCTTTTAGCCAAATGAACATGCAAACTCGCCACAGAGAAAAATTACTCTTTTGCTCTAAAGAACAGTATCCAACAACGTGCTACTTTCTAGCCTTAACACCCTTAACAGTGAAGAATTTGAGACCTCAAGCTATCAAAATGAAATTTGTACTGTTTTCCAACCGCTTTTTCTAGGAGGCATATTCCTTTCCCAGAAACCTTCACATATCAAACCGCAGACTTGATAATAATGAAGACTTCCCTTGAACCTCCATCATCTGCGCTAATCACTAGCTTTGCCAAACACAGAAGTGAACTCTTTTTTCCTTTGATCATTCTTACATTTCTCCACAACTCACATCTGTTTAAATAAAATACAGTGGCCAATGGGGCGCCTGGGTGGCTCAGTCAGTTGAGCACCCGACTTCGGCTCAGGTCATGGTGTTACAGTTCGTGAGTTCGAGCCCCGCGTCGGGCTCTGTGCTGACAGCTCAGAGCCCGGAGCCTGCTTCACATTCTGTCTCCCCCTCTCTCTGCCCCTCCCCCACTCGCGCTCTGTCTCTGCCTCTCAAAAATAAAGAAACATAATAACAAAAAAAAAATTAAAATACAGCGGCCAAACTGGACACACTACTCAAAAGGGAGTAAGCTATTTGCGAGGAATACAGAAAGAACTATATCCATGACCTTGGATGCCATATTCATTTAAAAATATTTCAGCATCATGTTGACTTTTTTACTGACTCATATTCAGCTTGTGGTCACCCATGATTGTGGCTTTCTTCCCTCTTTATTTATACCTAGCCTGTCCTTCTCCATCCTATATTTATATGGCTGGATTTTTTTCCCCTCCACACACCACCTTCTACTTAATTCACTGAATTTCATACAGTTTTCATAGATCCATTTCCCCATTTATTTCAGCACTTGAGAGAAGTGTTTAAATCTGCAAGTTACAGTAACTACCACTTACACTTAAAATATCGAGCCTATGAAAGTACCAACAATCAACGCAACACCTTGTAACAATGGAACTAAGGACAAGAACAGACTAGTGCCTACCAGAAACCTACCTCCACTAGATGGTCACTCTTTACCAGTGCTATACGTGCCCTTTGCAAGGAACCGTCCATCAGCTTGTGAAGTCTTAAAATTAACTTTCTTAACCCCATTTGCTTCAGCGCTTTGTCTACAAATGGCCTATAAATAGAAGTCAGACAGTGTCTACTAAAGCCTGCTTCCGTGCTGCCGTCTGGGGCTCCCCAGCCAGCAGAATCATCCTCAGACTCAAGCCGCTCAAGCTTCTTAGACACGCAGTCCTGAGAGTGGATGCTGAAACGGCGGTCAGCGGGCTGTGTGGGTTCCGGGGCCCTTGGACCAGAGAGCTCTTCTTCTTCGCTCTCGTCCGCGCTACTCTCCAGCCCTTTCAACTCCCCTTCTGTGTCATCACCCTCATCTTCCGGCTCATTGCCTTTGGATGATCGAGGAGAAGGGATTTCAAACACTGGCCAGCCAATGTCTGATAAATTCTTGATGCCCAAAACAGTGCCCATAATCCTTAACTTCTGATTTAGGTCTTTTGTGATGTTTAACCACAAACAGAGCGCCTGCACCCTGTCTTGGAAGTCTTTCGCAGCATACTTTTCGTAGTCCTTTTGAAGAGCCTGCAACGATGGATAAAGTGCTTCTATGTACTCCAGCAGCTCCATTATCCGTTTCACCTGCTCGAATGACACCCTCTGGCGTTGGAGATGCTCATGATATGTTGAGTAACCCACAATCTTTGTTGCATGAGGGGCTCTGCGCTGCCCTTCTACTGAAGTACCATTAAAACTAGCTCCATTTCGAACAAAGGCAAAGCTCCCATAATTCACTTTGAAAGTAAGGATTTCGTTGATAATATCTGGGATGGCTTGACGGGCTGTGTACAAAAAGAGGTCCTGGTCATTAATGGTCCGTCCTGCATGCCAGGCTTGTAGCTCTAACCAGATGAGCTCGTTAGATCGGTTAAACCAGAGAGCAGACGTATTTTCCTGTCCTCTTTGCTCCCTGTCCTTCTTCTTTGAGACTGAGGTAAGCTTTAGCAGAAGTCGTAAAGTCTCAAAAAACTTCAAGCGATCTGCTGGACAGTCAGTCCTAGAAGTCTGGCGTGCAGTTCTGGCTATAGGCATGGGCACGGATACCGGAAGCTTAGCGTTGCTGCAGCCAAGACTGAGGTAAGGCTTATTAAGATCCACATCTGGAATTGATTTTTTGGGCAAAGACCCACCCACCGAGTCCAACACGAACGAGCACTGCACATTTTTCTTATGGTCGCGCTCTGTTGTCCTAAGAGCTGCTCGGATCTTTTTCTCCTGCTTATAGCTGTATTCTTCCACATTCTCCACAGTTTTTCCAGTGTCTTTGTGTGGAGGCTGGTTTGGTGCATTCATTTTTTCTATTTAAAAACAAACAAACAGAACATTATGTTACTCTAAAACGTGAAGCTACTCTCGGCATCTTCAATAAAACTGATACTCACATATACTTCTTTTTCAGGCTGTTACTGGAGACAAAATCATAGCCATTTGCTGAAAATTAAAAGATTCAGAATATATGCATTTCTAAACCTCTAAAAAGATTTTACCCATCTTCCCTGCTTTATTATACTTGCTATAGTCTCTAAGAGTCTCCGGTGGTAGCCTAGAACAAGTTGTGTACCTCTGTGCCAAAAGTGCAGTTATACAGGGAGAGAAATCGTCAGAAGTTAAGCCTTCACCTTACAAGAGACACAGCACAGCAGATCTGACAGAAACATGGTTTAGAAAACACACCCAGGGCCGCCTGGGTGGCGCAGCTGGTTAAGCCTCTGACTCTTGATCTCAGCTCAGGTCATGATCTCACAGTTCGTGGGTTCAAGTCCCACATCGGGCTCTGGGCCGATGGCGTGGAGCCTGCTTGGGATTCTGTCTCTCCTCTCTGCCCCTCCCCCGCTCATGTGCGCACTATCAAAATAAATAAACTTAAAAAACAAAACAAGACAGAAAACACATCCAATTCTCCCCTTTGCCGTAAACTAAATGTATTAACTCAGAGCAAATCACGTAAGTTTTCCAGGTCACTTTTCTCATTTGTAAAATGAAGTAGATTGAACAAAGAATCTTTAGGCACTTTCAGATTATTTTCATAAAAAACGAAAGACAAACAATAGGCAAAAGTGTTATTCTCCTCCTTGGTTTCTTCTTTCCCACAAACAAATGAACGACAACATTTTGAATTTAGCATTAGCAAAAGTGAAAAGATATAGACTAATTCAGCATCACTTACCTGTACCGGCATATAAAGTAATTCAAAACTAATGCAAAGAAAGTAAACACACACTTTTTTGTCAAACAACTGTAGAAAGTTCCATTAATTTAATTCCCAAGCTTTGAAATGTCCTGTTTGGCATTTCTGCCGCTACCTTGCCGAAATCCCTTCACTCTGTTGCTTTGTAGACACAACAGTCTCTGGGTTCTTTCCTACTTCCCAAGTCACTCCTTTTCAAACCCCCTCCTTGCAACTTGCATCAGAAAATGCTAACGTTTCTCAGAGTTCCACTCTTCTGCCTCTTGTCTTGCTTTTCCCTCCCTCGGAGAGCTCCTTCACAGCCACTTCAGAGATCGAAATGCCCAAACCTAAATCTCCAGCCCAGTCTCCCCTCCACACCCAGGATATACGTCGTTTCATTGAATCTACGATACACATTCTCTATTTTAACATCTCTGAAATGAAAATATGTTTCATAATTAATAATGATATGAATAAGTTTTAGGAACAAACTAATAGCTTTCGCTTACATTTTCTCTTTTATATATATATAAATAACATATATAACATGTATATATGTATATATAACATATACATAAAAAGAATAAATAGCTTTTTTAAAACCTGTGTCTAAATATCAGGAAGTATAAAAGGGTTCTTTCAGTAAATAGAAAATAAAAATTCTAAGTATGAAAACACATTGCATCATCAATTGTAAGCATTTTTTTCCTTAACACATATTATAGTATGTCTTTAGACTGGGTGAAATATGGCATATTTATATGGGTTACAAACTAATAGACCCCAAAATCAATTCACTAAAGAAAATTAGTTTAAAATCAATTTACCTTCTAATCAATTTAAATGAGAATAGTTTTAAAATAAGAATTTTAAAACAAATATTCCTAAGTGCAATATTTACATTATATTTAATTTCCTTTATGGTCCATCAAAAAAGATTTTATCTGTCTATATGGATTTTTGCTATATTTTAATATAAAAACTATTATTTTTTAAATTACTACTATTTTTTAAGCGATATAACTTTTAACTCTGGTTTTAATCTACTTTACTTCTAAATGTCTTAAAACTTGTGATGCAGTCCATTGAAGAAACTTCTTCATAATTTTGTTTCTAGCTACAAAGGCCTATCAATGCTCATTCATAAAAAATTTGCCCAGTCCAGGGCTTTCTCTCCTCTGTGATGTTTTAACTGTGTTTTCCATGTCTTTACCGACATAGCACACGCATACATCCATCTCTACTCGGGAGAACAATGGTTACTTGAAAGCAAAGCTAACAAGTGCTTCCAAATTTAACTCCACTACTTTTATTTTTCAAGATATGAATTTATACTATGTTACTATGAACATCATAGCACACTGTTTAAGACTAGAGAAAAAGATACTGAGTAATTTTTTACTACACTAAGTTGGAGGTGCCTACTGGATAGCCATGTTGGTTGGAGATATCTGTAGGTGAGTAATACAGGTCTTGAGTTCAGGAAAGAAATCCAAAGATACCGATTTGGAAGTCATCAGTATATACAGACGTCATTTACTACTAGGAGAGTACATAAGAACATCCAAGAAACGTGTACAGAAGAGAGGCAATGCAGGTCTAGAAGAGAATGTTTTTTTGGTACGTGCATCCAAATAAATGGTTTTGAGTCAAAGACATCGAATACTTAAGTAACAAAAACCAATTTTTTTAGCTTAGGGTTTAGGATCCTAACAAGACTTCATAAAATGATGCAGAGTAAGGTAACTGATAATGGCCAGAAAATGTTTGCATATAGTTTATAATTTGAAAGTAATAGTGAAGAGTGAAAAAGTATTACTTGGCTTATATAACTCATAAATGTTCTTCTAATCCATGATTTAAAGATCCTAAGGAAAACAAAGGGTTAACTGAGAGCGGCTGGAATGGTTTTTCATAACTCCAGAAGACTGGACTATAAACATTATGTCCAAATCTATGCTGTATTTTCTAGGAAGCTAATCTTCATAGCATGAACACATTAAGAGGTAAAACTTCTCAGCCTTGATCTTTATTTCAATAATTAAGAGGACTTAAGACCAATAAATGGCACAATCCCATGTTTCTGTATAAAAGAATCAAATTTTAGTAGCATAAAAAGCTAATTTTTGTAGATTATATAGAAATCTTGTTAAGCTTACCTCACAGCATACAAAATGGTTTATTACACAATTTTTTTTTAAATTTTGTGTTTACATAAAGCAATGGCTTATTATTTGGATCTACAATGTGGATAAAGAAAAGCAAATTGGGAAAGGCACAAGATGGAACAGAAAAGCTTTTTTTTGTTTGTTTTTGAAAACAAAAAACCAAGTTGATTTTGAAAATAAATACACAAATGGAAACTGATACATCTTAATTTAAAGTTTTTTTTACCATTTACTTATTTTTGAGAGACAGAGACACAGCATGAGCAGGGGAGAGGTAGAAAGAGAGAGAAAGAGAGAAAGAGAGAGAAGGAAGGGGGGGGGAGAGAGAGAGATACAGAATCCAAAGCAGGCTCTAGGTTCTGAGCTGTCAGCACAGAGCCTGATGTGGGGCTCGAACCCAAGAACCACAACATCGTGACCTGAGCCGAAGTCGGACACAACGAACTGAGTCACCCAGGCGCCCCTGATACATCTTAATTTGAAAATGATTAATTTAAACTTAAAATAGCCTTTAACTACTGTGGGAAAAAAAAAATCAATCTACTTTATCGGTAGCTATACTTTTAGAATAATGTATTTGTGATGGGCAGAGGAAACACAAGCCTATTTCCTAGCAATCAGTGACCCGGTAGGCCTCTATGAAACCATAAGGGACCCATCAGTTAAGGGAGATGTAGAAATACTAGGTGTTGAGTGGGGAGGAGTGGAGGAAGGGGGGGGGAAGAAACTGTGCAAGTTTAGATACAGTTCATATTCCCAAGCATTTAATATTTTGTCTTTACCCAATCTGACATGAGTATAAAACTTTTAATAATAACTTAAAAGCCCATTGATAATAGACAAGTTTCTTTCTTTATCTAGTTTTCTGTTAATACTAAATCCCTTTGCAATTAATAAAAAGTCAAATACAAATAGTTTCTGAAAAGGAGAATAAATCAAAAGTATACAGAATGTATTACATGAAAAAATTCTAATTATAGTATTACAAAACTAGTTCATAACAACTTAAGTAAGACTAATGGAGGGGCGCCTGGGTGGCGCAGTCGGTTAAGCGTCCGACTTCAGCTCAGGTCACGATCTCGCGGTCCGTGAGTTCGAGCCCCGCGTCGGGCTCTGGGCTGATGGCTCAGAGCCTGGAGCCTGCTTCCGATTCTGTGTCTCCCTCTCTCTCTGCCCCTCCCCCGTTCATGCTCTGTCTCTCTCTGTCCCAAAAATAAATAAATGTTGAAAAAAAAAAAATTAAAAAAAAAAAAAAGACTAATGGAACATCTAATCTCCTGAGTAGCTATAAATTAAATGGTGTGATTTGGTCAGTGCAGTTAAAGTGATCTTCCAGATAGTTACTTTTTCCTTTGGCCAATCACCAATAATTCCTGCCTAATGAGAAGAATATGAAAGGAAAAGAAAAAAAAATTATAATGAAACCAAAAGCAACCAATGACAAGCAATAGGGTTCGCTTGTTTAAACAGAAATGAGACATTCAACCGAATTCTCCCACCATCCATATCTAGAACTGGCTCATTAGAATATATAGAAAATGTATTTTTTATCAAGTCCCTGTAATACTTAGGCTCTCCCATCTGTGCACTGTCCAAATGCAAAGCAATGGCCTTCCTCAAGCTCTCGGATGAGTAAGCGTAAACAGATGGCTGCCCCTTACCTTTAAGTGGGAGACGATCATTAGAGCAGTGACGTCCTGGATGATCACACAATGTCAGCAATCTGCAGGGGCTCAGAGATGGAATTCGAGGTTCTAAAATTTCAGTCAACACTAAGAATCACTTGGATTCTTGCTAAAATGCAGATTCCTAGGCCCACCCCCAGTGTCTCTGATTCAACCTGGCTAGAACGGCAGCACACATCAGAGGGAAACACTGCTTTCTTCAATCCCCTCCCTTTCAAGGTAGAAGCTGTACAGAGACTGTTGTCATCTTCACAACAACACTGTGAGGAAGACCACCATGGAACACAGAGACAGACAGGAAATGTCAGGACGGGGATCCCGACCAATGTTCATGCCATCACTCCACCGTTACACCTGTCACAGGTGCTCACGGACCAGCACTAACCGTCCAACGAAAGGTTAGACACTGAGGGTTGTAAACAACAGATTATAACAGGTGATCCATAAAGGCTTGAAGTAAGACCACATGCTTGACTGGGGCCTTAAAGAATGGAAGGAGCTCAAACAAGGGTATTAAGAAAGTCAAGAGCATCTTTGAAGCCAGAGAAGATCATGAAAAAAAGGAAGAAAAGAAGAGAACTTGGCTGAACAGTGAGTCTGTATAAGGGTAGCCTGGAAATATAAATTACAACTTTGACTATCAGGCTGAGTTTAGACTAAAGAGCTGAAATGCAGATTTTTATTTTTTTTATTATTTTTTTTTTTATTTAAAAAAAATTTTTTTTTCAACGTTTATTTATTTTTGGGACAGAGAGAGACAGAGCATGAACGGGGGAGGGGCAGAGAGAGAGGGAGACACAGAATCGGAAACAGGCTCCAGGCTCTGAGCCATCAGCCCAGAGCCTGACGCGGGGCTCGAACTCACGGACCGCGAGATCGTGACCTGGCTGAAGTCGGACGCTCAACCGACTGCGCCACCCAGGCGCCCCTGAAATGCAGATTTTTAAATCCACTCTAGTTAACAATGAACAATCGCGTGACTGACTACACAGCAGACCCCCTAAACAAGAAGGGTTTGAACTGTGCAGGTCCACTTATACACAGATTTTTTTTGATAAATACTGTAAATTTTTGATAAATACTGTAAATTCCCTTAAGTTTTCTTAATTTTTTTCCTCTAGCTTACTGCACTGCGAGAATATAGTACATAATACATACATAAATACACGTGAGTCGATTCCAGTCAACAGTAGGCTATGAGGTTAAGTTGTTGGGGACTCAAAAGTTATACACCAATTTTTGTGCACAGGGTTGGCCCCCTAACACCTCCCCTGCATTGTTCAAGGGTCAACTCTATAGACTGAATTTGACTTTTATCAGTTCAATTTTATGGCAGTATTATAGTCCCTCAAAAAAAAAGTTGCCGAGGCACCTGGGTGGCTCAGTTGGTTAAGTGTCCAAATCTTGATTTCGGCTCAGATCATGATCTCAGGGCCGTGGGAATCGAGCCCCACATCGGGTTTTGCGCTAAACATGGAGCCTGCTTGAGATTTTCTGTCTCTCTCTCTCTCTCTCTCTCTCTCTCTCCCCCCCTCCCCCACTCACACTCTCTCTAAAATAAAAAATTTAAAAAAAATTTTTAAGTGCTAATCCTACTTTTAGCAAAAAACACTTTTACACACACACATACATACACATACCTTGAGGTATTTGTTTATGATAGGGAAATTATGATGTTTGTTTATGATATATATGTATATATACACACACACATAGGTACCAATTCTGATTAAATGTCTTGAGATATTTGTTCTATCTCTATAATCTGGCAATTGCGGTATAGCGTAATACTGCTGTAAAAATGGGGCTGGTGTTGATTACGAGGCAGATTCACCCTGGAAAGGACTTTTTGGCTTGAGTGTTTTCATTCTTATTTAACCTATTTAAGCTATTAAATGAACCAGCTTTTAACTACGTTAAAAGAACAAAACTTTACAGATGCGATAGTTTGACTATCTCTTCCTTAAACCCATCTTAAGAAGAACAGTTACATATGACTAATTATTGTCCAAAACTTATTAAAATCTTAATTGCTGTGATTGGGCAGTTATTTACCATTATCCAAAAGTATAATTCAAATAATACCACAATTAGATCCTGTTACTCAGGGAAGTATGAAACCCAGCCTGGTCAGTGAGCTAAGTCAAGAGCTTAACTGGCAGGTTCCATCAGTCAGGATGTCACATAGCTGACTTCTTTTTAGGTAATAGGAACTGACCGTTCTTCCCGAGCTATCATAACGTGGCTATCATATTTGTCACAGCTTCTAAAAATAGAAGTTAATATTCTGACAACAAAAATGTCTTTAACCGCAAAAAACGGATAAAATATAGTTCTGCACACTTCTAAACTGGCAACCATTTAAAAGTCCGTCAATACAAAGCAAGAAATAAAACACCGCAACAACGGTGACCTCGCCTTCGCCCTCACGTCCCACCCCCGTCTTCAGTTCTCTCCCGTCTCAGTCTCAGACCTCTGTGACAGACACTGTTTTGAACTGTCCTGTCTGGTGGTTGCACACTCACATACTACAGTTGGAAATCACAAACGATGAATGACACATGAATCTCTGGGCAGCATTTACTATGTGCATTTGCAGGGACTTCTCTAAAGTCTACTCCCAGTGTGTGGATTTACCGGGTCAAGGACATAACCGACCACAACTTGACCGTATTAACAAATTACTGTCCCACAAGGATTGAGACCATTTATACTCCCGTTAGCCTGCATGAAAGCTGCCATCTCCTCATATCTTTGCTAGCAGTTACTCACTGAGGTAACTGTAAGAAATATATTTGGTTTTTGTCCAGGTTCCTGGCACAGAGCTGCTAAAAAACCCTCAGAATTTCCTAAGTGATAGGGGTTATCTTTTATTATTCATAAGGAGCCCCTTTCAATCACATCTAATAAATTTATGCTAAAGAGGTGACTTAGGGGGTGCTCCTAGAAAGCCTCCAGATGGGGCTGGTCACAGAGGGAGCAAGTAATTAGCAGCCCCCCTACCCACCTTCCTAACCTCCCAGAAAGGGGTTAGAGAGGGCAGCCTGGAGATTAAGAGCTACAAAGACTCTCAAATGGGAAATGTGATGAGCCCCAGGTTGGTGAACACATGGAGGTGGTGGGAGGCTAACTAACACCTGGGAGGACCCGGAAGTTTCATGGGAACCCGACACCCTGCCCTACACCTGTCTTCCATTTGGCTGTTCCTGAGTCCTTTATACCATAAAGTAAGTAAAGTGTGTTCCTGAGTTCCTGTGAGTTCTAGGAAATTATGGACCTGAAGAGGGTCTCATGGGAACTCTCAATTTATAGCGGGCTAGTTAGAAAGGGGCCTGGGACTGAATTTCCAATTATAAAAAAAATAAATCTATAGTAGTTACTACTATGGATTAGTAGCAGTTACCCTGAGCCTATAATAATAAAATATTTGAAGAATCATATCCATATAATCAGTTCATGACAATGGTTACCATTGCTAAAAGAAAATAAACGTTAATAGTTACTCTTACCTCCTTTCAATATAATGCCCTCAGTTACCTTTTCATGTGGTTATATTCCTTCAGGAATGCTTATGACGTTGTCTGCATTCACAAAGGAGAGAGGCTGGAGGCATAAAGACAGTAAGGCTGCCCAGACACAAACGCTCCAAAGCTTTATATCCAATGCAGGCAGGAGCTAGTCTCTTACAGCTAGCAACCCACCTCCTGCTGGTGAAATGCCCTGTGGTCCCCCCACCCCCCACCCCACAACGAATTCTGGCGGCCATGTGTCGCCAAAGAATTCAGCAAAAGCGGTGTCATGTGACTTCCTAAGTTATGAACCCTTACAACTTTCACCTCGACCTCTCGTGACACTTGCTCTGGGGGAAGCTAGCTGCCACATAAGAATTCCCATTACCCGGGACCAGTGTGCTGTGAAGAAGCCCAGGATATGCCATGTGGAAGGTTATGTAGGAACGAAACAAGGCCAGCCAGCTCTCAGCCCAGGTGCCAGACTCGTGAGTAAAGGAGCCATTGCGGACCACAGAGACCCAGCGACACCCTGTGGAGAGGAACCGAAAGCCCACGCTGAGGGCCCTATCCAGACCATGACCACATCTGCAGCCAACTGAGCCATTTCAGCTAAAGCTCGAGACATGATGGGTTTGAGACAAGCTGTGACCTGCCCGGACATGTGGCCCGCAGAATCCTGAGCACAATAAAATGGCTGTTCTTTCACGCCACTAAGTTTTGGGGTGGTTTGTTACACAGCAACAGATAACCTGAAAAATGCAAATACTATTGGTGACATTTGTTAAAAAGATGAGTGCAACTTGGGACTGCAGTTCTAAAGTGAAGAGTCTGATTCGGAGTGTCTTTGCTTGTGGCAGTGAGAAAGAACGAATGCACCAGTTCACATTTCCTTGGAAAGCTTTTAAAATAAAAGCTGACCAACCCAATTAATTCTAAAAGCTCTTGAAAGTACTGAGGGACCAATATATTATCATGAGTCACACACTCCTTTGAAATATTGGTCTCCCTGACTCAGCCTTCAGGTCATAGCACAAATGTCACTTGTTCCAGAAGCCCTGAAGCCGCAGGGGCCTTCCCAGCCCCTCCTGGGGGGGTGGGAGGCAGTCTCTCCTCACCAGCCTCTGTCCCACCTCCGCCCCCAAGACCGCACTGCCCGTTTACCTGCGTGCTTCCCACGCAAGTCGGGGCTCTCACCAAAGATAGTACAAGTTATCATTTCTATGTATTGGGTTTATAGGTATTTTTATTTCTTTTTGTTTGTATTTTCGAAATTTCCTACAATAAACATGTCATCTTTTACAATAAGAGACAAGATTAAGTTATTAAGGATTTTGGTCTCGTAGGTGCCACTGGATAGGTACAAGCCAAAAGACACATAGCGGGGCACCTGAGCAGCTCAGTGGGTTAAGCGCCCGGCTCTAGATTTCAGCTCAGATCATGATCTCACGGAAGGTTCGTAAGTCCAGACCCCGCATCAGGCTCTGTGCTGACGATGTGGAGCCTGCCCAGGATCCTCTCTCTCTCCCTCTCTCTCCCCTACCTATCAAAATAATATAACAAACTCTATCAAAATAAATAAACAAGCATACACACATAAAATAAAGACGTATGGCCATTTACTTCTTTACCTGAAAAATGGCAAGAATTGGAGTAAGCAGTCCTAAGACCCCTTCCAGATCTAAAATTCTGTAGTTTTATGGAATAAACAACTGAAAGAAATTGAGGAGGAAAGGAGGCAACCTTCCATCTTCTACCTCCCACATACCCCAGAAGGACAGTAGCCATTCAGCAAATATTTAGTGACTATTTTTCTGATTAGTGAAAGATAGTTAACTCAAGTACGGCATTCAGGTAAGCTTAACATCTGCTGCTTGTACTAGAAAAAACTCCAAACCAAGTACTCGGAGAACTATTTCTAAAAATACTCCTGTCACTATCTCAAGTTTTCTAGCCTTGAGGTTGCTTTGAAAATCCAGGCCTCAGTTTCTCAATCTACAAAACGTGAGAATTATGCCTTCGACTCCTATTCTAAAATGGTATGGACCAGGGTGCCTGGGGGACTCAGCTGGTTAAGCGTCCAACTCTTGATTTCGGCTCAGGTCATGATTTCGCAGTTTGAGCCTCACACTGGGCTCTGAGGTGACAATGCAGAGAGCCTGTTTAGGATTCTCTCTCTCTCTCTCTGTCCCTCCTCTGCTCTCTCTCTCTCTCTCTCTCTCAAAATAAACAAATAAACTTAAAAAATAAAGAAAAACCAGGGGCGCCTGGGTGGCTCAATCAGTTAAGCTTCCAACTTCGGCTCAGGTCATGATCTCACGGTTCGTGGGTTCGAGCCCCGCGTCGGGCTCTGTGCTGACAGCTGAGAGCCTGAAGCCTGCTTCAGGTTCCGTGTCTCCCTCTCTCTCTGTCCCTCTCCCATTCTCTCTCTCTCTCTCTCTCTCTCTCTCTCTCTCTCCCCCTCTCAAAAATAAACAAATGTTAACAAATTGTTTAAATAAATAAATAATGGAAATAAATAAAAATAAAACAGTATATGGACCAACAAGTGAAGAAAAGGCAGATGTGCTGCAGGCACCTTCTCAGTTTTCCCAGCTCGAAGCAAATATGTGCTAATACTGATTCAGGAGATGCTACTTCACTGACACCTATTTTAGATAAGGAGCTTCTATTGACGTCCTGGAAGAAATGAATAAGGGTTGATTTTAGAGAGGATAAATTGCAATAAAAGCTATTAGTTTCCAAAGAGGGTTGTAAGTGCAGGTCGCAAGTTAACATCCTGGTGCAAATAAAGTTTTAATAGAAAGTAAAAGAATCGGGGTGCCTTGCTGGCTCAGTCACTAGAGCACATGACTCCTGGTCTCAGCGTTGTAAGTTTGAGCCCCACATTGGGTGTAGAGATGACTTAAAAATCAAAAAAAAAAAAAAAAAATCTTAAGAGAAAATAAAAAATCACCTTCCCTGTGGAAAAGAAAGACTACTTACTGCTTAGAAATTCTTTCCTGGGTAAGACTTCACTCGAGCAAATAAACAAAATCCATTTCTCTCCCCTTCCTTCTTTCTTGAGGAAGGGCTACGACAGGAATACAGAGTGAATTTGCCAACTTACAGCCATGAGAGGTCAATGTGCGGAAGAAATCTGTAGGAAGGGGAACCTGGCCAAAGAAAAAGGAAGAACACGGACCAAAGAAATGCAGAAATGGGCAGGAGCTTGATGTCAAAAAGGGAGAACATGTGATAGGGGAAATTTCTCAGATAAGATCAAGAATGAAATCTCTACCTCGTGCAGCAACTGATGATCAACTTCCAAAAAGCTAGGAGATCAATTTTAGGACAAGTGGTTTGCTGAAATTAATAGAGAAATGCTAAAGCCATAAGGCTTCAGTGACCGGAGGATCTAAGCCAGAAAGCAGGGAACAAGGAGGTAGCAGGTCGGCATGATTTATCTCCCTCAGAAAAGAACAGCTGTGACATGCTGGAGGAAGTGAAGAAATGAAAACAGAAAACTCTCCCAGCTTCTAGGAACAGAACATTATCTGGGCTCTGAGATTCTAAACAAAGAGAAAAGGAGAACTGTCTGTGGTGATGAGGTGTAGGGTACCATCTCGGCACTGTGCCTGGCAAGAGAGAGGGCCACACACGCACGCTTAGGGCCATGTCACGGTCACCAACAGAGAGCACACGTCATGAGCTGCTTAGAGAAGCCTGGCTCTGCCTCTCCCCAACTACCCACACATCAAGTCTAGAAGACAAAAGCTAGAGATTCCAAGAATGAAAAAGGCCTGGGTGGCTCGGTGAGCGTCCGACTTCAGCTCAGGTCATGATCTCACAGTTCGCGGGTTCGAGCCCCGCATCAGGCTCTGCGCTGACACCTACAGTCTGGAGCCTGTTTCCAATTCTGTCTCTGTCTCTGTCTCTCTCTCTCTCTGCCCCTCCCCCACTCACACTCTGTCTCTGTCTCTCAAAAGTAAATACACGTTTTTAAAAAATGTGTTGTTGGTTTTTTTTTAATGAAAGACCAACTATCTCATCCACGAGTACCATCCTGAAGGAGTACACACTCGACTTCTTCCACCACTGGCTTTAACAATTACTCCGGCCAAACCTTTCTAGCTCTGGAGAATTCTTTTCTCCTTCATTAACAATACTGCTAGTGGTAATGATTCAAAAGTTAAGAAGTGAAATTTAAAATCGGCACCAAGGGGCGCCTGGGTGGCTTGGTCGGTTAAGCGTCCGACTTCGGCTCAGGTCATGATCTCACGGTCCATGAGTTCGAGCCCCGCATCGGGCTCTGTGCTGACAGCTCAGAGCCTGGAGCCTGTTTCCGATTCTGTGTCTCCCTCTCTCTCTGACCCTCCCCCGTTCATGCTCTGTCTCTCTCTGTCTCAAAAATAAATAAACGTTAAAAAAAATAAAATAAAATCGGCACCAAAATTAAATTTAAGATAAGAAGAAAAACATTCTCATAGAAAGGATCAATCAATAGTTATGTGATCTACCGATTAGGTACTGAAAGCATCAGGCCTGTGTATGTCGTACATAGCGCACTCACCTTTCAAACCAGACCGGCCAGCAGGCCTCCCGACGTTATTCCTCTGGTGCTTGGTGGACATGCGTTTTATCTGCCGAGGGGTGCTGGGGGGAGAGGTGCCATCAAGGTTCTCTGTATTGGTTTCATCTGGAAAGTCCTCTGGATCAGACTCGGAATTCTGGCAGCCGGAATCTCCTAACGCGCCCTCTTGCCTACGAAACATGATACACACAGAAAATACTCAGTGACGCGGTAAGTGAACTCAAATGTAAACTACTTGCAATTTCATTTAAGAACTCTTTGCAGAACTTTGCTACGGATACGTCTCCTCCTCGGCACCGGCGTCGTCCTCCTCTATTTGTACATGTGGCACTCACAGGAGAGCTCCTCTTTCGCCCGGTGGAGTAACGACCGTGACTTCTGCTCTGACCGCGAACGGCGAACAGCAGGGGAACCGCACGAGCAGGACGGCCCGCAGTTTCTCTGCTTAGAGAATTCTGACGTCAGTGACGTTTAAAACCAAAAGCTCACAGATTGAGTAAAAAGAGAGCAAAGGACTGGAAGATACCAATCAGACAGAACGAGGTATGTACGTGTGTGCTGGCCACTGAAAGCCGGGTGGGCGAGTGGACTTGCCTCGTCCTGCCCCGGACCTCGGGGCTGCTCTTCCTCTGAGGCACACAGAACAGAAAGCCCAGGAACGTTCTATGGTGACCCCGGCAGCAAAGCAGGGGGCACCGCTAACAGACGAGAGGTCCATGTTCCTATGTTCTCCGCCACACACGACGGGGCAGGGCTCGGGTGAGCAGTGGGGGAGGACGCTGGGGAAGGAGAAAAAGGAATTCGTTTCTCTCCAGCTTCAAAATGCCACTCCTCACTAACTTGTCCTCTGGTAATGCTTCCGGCCAATTCTCTATCCCCAGCCAGCTTCTCAAACACCACTATTTTGATAAAGTTCTATTTTTGCGAAACCAACAACAACAAAAAACTTATTAGTACAAACAGAAACAAATACAATCCCAGAACGGCAAGCTAGAAGGAACCGATCATGAAGCTCCTTTCAAGTACATACCACAGTCTACTGCATTCTGAATATTCTTTATTAAATACACCTCAAATTTTTAAACATAACTCCACACTATATCCAAGACAAAACCAGTTTTCTTCCTGGCAATTCATATCCTGATATAAAATCAAAGCTATTACAAAATCAAGATGGAAAAAAAAAAACCCACTCTAAAATATAGGATACATTATTGAATTATACTGACAAAATATCAGAAAATAAACTTTCAAAAAATAAAAATGCTGCAGAATTACATAAATTTACAGCACTGAAATCCATACAGAATCCCTCAGATGGGTCAAAAACTGACATAACCAGACAAGACCACTCTAGATACTGTGAATATACATGGCCCCACACATATGTGCATACATTAAGACATACAAATGAAATACCCTGAAAGCTGACTACAACAAATTAAATCATAAGCAAAGTTAGAAATGAGGTTTTTTTTTTTTATTTTTTTAACGTTCGTTTATTTTTGAGAAAGCATGCAGCGGGGGAGGGGTAGAGAGAGGGGGGAGGGGTACAGAAGACCCAAAGCGGGCTCTGCCCTGACAGCAGCAAGCCCGATACGGGGCTCGAACTCACAAACCACGGGATCATGACCCGAGCCGAGGTCAGACACTCAAACAACTGAGCCCCTAGGTGTCCCAGAAATAAGTTTTAAGTATTCCTGTTCCCTCAGGCTAACCACATCTATAATTTAAGTATCACACAGTCATACAATAAATAATACAACTTCCAGATGAACTTGGAATTTCCTACATCCATATCTTCTACACTCACTGCAAAATAGCTGATTCAGCTGAACAGAAGATACGACTATCAGTGACAAGGTCACTCATCTCATTTCCCCGTGTTGTAGTGGTTACTAGCATAAGCTTGGAATGATTAACACTAGGTTTTGTGGCACAAGGGACTTTGGTTGAAAGGCTGACTGTGCTAGTTAGTAGCCATGTGGGCCTTCGCCAAATTACTTAGTATCTCCACATTGCACATTTACCAAATAAAGATAATGCTTAGAATCCATACCTATGAGGATTTAATCCAATAATGTATGCTTAACAAAAGAGTAATAATAGAGCAGGGTTCACTAAATGATTGCCACTGCTCATATTATAAACCGTGGAAGTCACCAAGCCTATTGGCCATCATGAGGGAACCTGAGTTCCTTCCTCATCTGCTTAACATTAAGACAGGGGGTACCTGGCTGGCTCAGTTGGTACAGCAGGCAACTGCTGACCTCATGGTTGTTAGTTACAGCCCCACGGAGGGTGTAGAGATTATTTAAAAATAAAAATGTTTAAAAAAATAAAAAAGGAAAGGGGCACCTGGGTGGCTCTGTCGGTAAAGTGCCCACCTTTGGTTCAGGGCATGATCTTGCAGTAGGTGAGTGAGAGCCCCGCGTCGGGCTCTGTGCTGACAGCTCGGAGCCTGGAGCCTGCTTCGGATTCTGTGTCTCCCCCTCTCTGCCCCTCCCTCACTCATGCTCTGTCTCTCTCTGTCTCTCAATAATAAATGGACGTTAAAAAAAATATTTTTTTAAATAAAAAAGGAAAGAGAAGTCTGCCTTTGAGTTCAGCATGGTACAGGCCCGGAAACTACCTTAACATTTTTAACACCTTCTAAATTGTTTCAAATTCAATACTTTAACTTTTTTTTCCCCCACTAAGATAAAGTCAATGGTAAGGAAGGGCAGCATATTTCATTACTTTCGTATCTCCAAGTTTCTAGGATAGAACTCAAAAGCATTCAATGTTTTACCACAAAAACATATTTCATATTTCAGAATGGTAATCACAACAAAACTACAGCACAGACATTTAGTCAGTTAAACACATCAAGGCCAGAGAGCAGCGAATGCCAGGCTAAACAGAAAAATGGAGTCAGATAAAGGAGCAAACGAGACAATCAAAACATCCCTCTGCAGTGAAGAGAGACGTGGACTCAGGAAGCAGAAGACCAAAGGCCAAGTCCCAGCCTGACTAGACAGGTGACTGCATTCGTGACTTAATCTTTCTACGACTAAGAAAAAGACTAATATATAATTTGTAAAGCCAACATTCTAAAATACTTCAGGAAATTCAGTTATAAATATTTCAAAAAAGTCAAGGATATCAAAGTACTGGAAATAAACGGCTATGTGGAAAACACTACAGTATAAAACAGGCACAGAAAATGGCCTGTTTTAGTAGCATCCAGCAGCACTGTGTGCATGAATAAATTACTAAAACGCAAAGTATAGGAGGAGGAGGTTTTTATGAAGAGGGACTGAAAATGTCCAAACATCAGTGAGCCAGGTCTCCAAGGGCCAGCTCCCGGAGCTAAGGACAGAATCATGATCTCGGGATGAGGAGAGTTTATTTTTCAAGAAGTACCTTTGTCTGATCTACATATGATGGAAACAAGTCGACTGCTTTAGCAGATAAAAAGAGTCAAAGACAGTACATGTAATAAAGATGCTAACTTTTATGAAAAAATTTAATTTGGGGAAACAGAAAAAAAAATATTTGTCATCTAACTACGGACAAGTTATTTCTCTACACACGGAAAAATTCACTTGGCTGCACTCTCCAAATAAAAGTAAAAGACTAAATCCCTGTAATACTTCTCCAGAAGCTGAAGATCTCTTGTTTTCAAATCTGCATCTATCCCCAAACAGAAAGTCATCTTAGTCTATAACCTCACACACACAATAGACACTACTGGTTTCAAAGTATTTCCAAATTATTTAATTACTCTAACAGCAAACATAAAAAATGCATGGAAGCAAAGAGGAATACTGTCATAAACAATGTATTAAAATAAGATAAAACACGGTGCACTTCACCACTCTTTATTCATTATGCCACACAGAAAGTGAGGTAGAAAAACTGCCATGCGGAGCTGACAGCCACTTTCTTAGGATTACTTAAGCCCATCGAGATGGTACTCACACTCACTGAAAATGTTAATAGTTTACATTCCATCCAAGTAACTTAGTAACTTAATACATGTCAGTACAAAGTCCAAATATATTTGAAGGAATTTTTTAAAAGTCTAGCACTCAATAAGTAAAATTCATGTCTGCCATCCTGTCAAAAATTACCAAAGAAAAGGAAAATATGGCCCAACCCAGGAAAAAAAAAATCAGTAAGCAGACCAGAAATTTTGCTCAAACAGAACCTGTAAAGATGAAAATTATATCTGAAATGAAAAACACTCTGGATGGGATTTAAAAGCAGATGAGACACAGCAGAGGAAAAGAACCGTGAACTTGAAGATACAGCAATAGAAATGATCCAAAATGAATCAGAAAAAGATTAAGGAAAACAAAGAAAAAGAACAGAGCATCAGTTATCTGTGGGGCAGTAACAAGCAGTGTAACATGTGTTATTAGAATCCAAAACAGAAAAAGGGAAGCACAGAAAAAATCTTTTAAGAATTAAGGGCTGAAAATGTTCTAAATTGGAAGGAAACTGTAGTTCACAGATCCAAGGAGCTCCACAAACTCCAACCAGAACAACTTGAAGAAAACTATCAGTTTTGACTATGCACATCATAATCAAATTGCTGAAAACCAATGATGAAGAGAAAAATCTTAAAAGGAGACAGAGAAAAATAACTCGGCTTGGGAGTCTAAGCTAAGAAGCAATATACAATAGAGGGGTGGGAAGGGAAATCAAGCTAAAAGTTTCTTTTCTTTCTGTAAAAAGAAAAATTTATACACAAAATCTAGGAATATAAACACTAGTGGTAAGTTCAAAAGAACGTGCATCATTTCAATTAAGTAACCCAAACCATCCAAAACCTCATTTTGTATTAGCTCATGTGAGATGAGCTAATGTGGTCAGTTGACTGGTTCAGAATGTTGCCATGGATACCAATTATTTTGGATGAGGAAAGTAATACAAGGTTTACATCAATTGCCCTGAAACACTGGCCTGATATGTGCTGAAAAACACACAAATGTGAAATTCCTTTCTAGTGCTAAATTTCTGACAGTCATATAAAACAGTGTCTCACTCTTTTCACATCAAACTTTGCTAAAGTACTATTCACTTGACATAGAATCTGGTCTAACAAAAGTGTGCCCTGAACTCAACCCAAGGGGTTTTGCTGTCATTTCAATGGAAAATGTGTGGAAGACAAGACAAAAATTCAAGTAACTAGGGGTTAAATAGTTCTGCTGTGACACAGTTGGTGAACCACATGGTGCCCGAAATAGCTCATCTATAAAATAATGAAGTTGGATTAGACGAGTTCAAAAACATCTGTGGTTTTGCAAAAGCCCAAACACACCAAACACACACACACACACACACACACACACACACACACACACACCCTTCTTTAGAAGTTCTTTAGCAAAGTCCCTAGAAATCAATTTTAGGGACACCTGGGTGGCTCAGTCAGTTAAGCTTCCGACTTTGGCTTGGGTCCTGATCTCACGGTTCGTGTGTTGGAGCCCCGCATCAGGCTCTGTGCTGACAGCTCAGAGCCTGGAGCCTGCTTCAGATTTGGTCTCCCTCTCTCTGTGCCCCTCCCCTGCTTACATTCCATTTCTCTCTCTTAAAAATAAACATTAAAAATTTTTTTAAAAACAATCAAGTATTTTATTCACTTATGAAGTATAGTACTCACCCGTGTGAGATCCTCTCTGTCAACTCTGCCTTCTCACTAACCTATTCTCTATTAAACAATAATTAAAGAAAGATTTCAGGAAAGGCAGGGAAGGGGGTAGGCAGAGGTGGTAGATATTCTAGATTTCTTTTTTTAAGAATTCATACTAAAGAGTTTGCTTGGCTGGTGGTATAAATCAAAAGCAGCTAAGCTAAATTTGAGGTTGCTCAGTTGGTTTGTATTTGTAAGAGCCAATTAATTAAAAAGTTAGTTGATCTATATTGTCAGCCTATCATTGAATGTTTATCAGCTAACCTCCAACTAAACTGTTGTCAAACCTCAAATTTATCCAATATTTGCTAAGTTTTTAACTTTTTCTGTGGTGCCTGGGTGGCTCAGTTGGTTAAGCATCCGACTTTGGCTCAGGTCCTGATCTCACAGCTAGTGGGTTCCAGCCCCACATCAGGCTCTGTGCTGACAGCTTGGAGCCTGGAGCCTGCTTCAGATTCTGTGTCTCCCCCTCTCTCTGCCCCTCCCCTGCTCACGCTCTGTCTCTCTCCCCCCAAAATATTAAATAAACATTAAAAGAAATATATTGAACTTCTTCATTGACTCAGAGTATAGGGTCTTTACAAACCTACTGAGTCTTGGTTTTCAAGACAGACATTCAAACTTAATTTTTTTTAAACTAAATTCATTTTTTTTTAACAAAAGCAGATTAAAAAAAAAAAAAGATTTCCCGTGAAAAGAACTATCCCTCCCAACCAGTCTCAAAGCTCTGGGAAGGCAGGGACCCATCTATTACTGTTTCACCACAGTTTCTCCAATGTCTAGGACAGTACCTGGTGCAAATTATGTGCCCAATAACTACCTACTGAATAAATGAACTTGTGAGGCAAAAATAATGTTCTCTTTTGATACTTCAGACTTAATCATCATCTAAAGTCTATTAAAATACAATCCCACTTAATTATTTGAAGAATGTAATTTTTTTTAAAGGCTGCAAGAATTAAATGATTGTTGATTTCTGTGGATGATGTTATTGGGATACTGTAACCCTAGGTGCCAAGGTAACTACCTCCCGTCCAGAACAATGGCAATGGTGGATAACGGAGGGAATCGTGGTTTTGGAATGAGATTAACATGGGTTGAAATCCTTATGTCCCCACTCTTAAGAATACAAGCTTTAATCGAGTTACTCTAAATTTGCTTACACTTTCATTTATTAGAAGCCTTCTTATCAAATGCCACTGAGACTTGTGGCTAGCCAGTTAATTTTAAAAATACATATCAGGGGCGCCTGGGTGGCTCGGTCGGTTAAGTGTCTGACTTCAGCTCAGGTCATGATCTCACAGCTCGTGGGTTCAAGCCCCACATCGGGCTCTGTGCTGCCAGCTTGGAGCCTGGAGCCTGCTTCGGATTCTGTGTCTCCCTCTCTCTCTGCCCCTTTCCCACTCGTGCTCTGTCTCTCTCTCTCTCTCAAAAATAAATATTAAAAAAAATTTTTTTAAATACATATCAAGAGCATAAAGAATGAAACATGCAAACTCGAAAACCCGAAACATCTGTGGTGGCTGTGACTTTGGTGGCCTTCCACAAACCTGGCCTCCCAGTATTCACACCCTTCTATAATCACCTCCTCTTGAATCCAGTATGACCTTGTAACCTGCTTTAACTAAAGAGATGCAGTGAAAGTGACACTGGGCCAGTTACACCCTTGTCCTTCAGGGGAGGCTGGCCACAGGTAAGAAGGCCAGCAGCCCTGAGACTTCCGCGGTCTTCAAAGCCCCACCTAGGCAGGTGGACAGGCTGCACGAAGAGCCTAGCTAGGTCAAAGTCTTGTGAGCTTCCAGCTGACAGCCAGCACCAACTTGCTAGCTTGTGAGTGAGGCTATTTTGGACCTTCCAGCTGTCCACTGAACCCAAGCCAAGACCATGAGGAGCAGAAGACCCACTCAGTACCATAACAGATAAGAAATGGTTTTCATTTTAAGCCATTAAGCTTTGATATGGCTTGTTAAATTATAAGAGATAACAGACACACATATAAAACTTAAACATCTACTTTCACTTTAAGCCCATGAATGAGATTAAACCTATCACCACTCTGATGAGGGCCACAGCCTTGCCTTTTAGTGTGGGTCCCTGAGAGAAGTCATGAGTCACACGTACCACGACCAAGTGCGGTGTCTGCAATCCACACTCTGGTTCTTTAAAATAGAACAAGAATCTAAAGACTTTCGTGGAGCAACTTTTCCAGATTTTCATGATTTTTCTTCCTAAATGTTAACAGTCCTCTCCTTTACCTATTTGATGGCAATTTTCTTTTTGTGACCTATCTTGAGACTTTCCAAAGTATTCCATCTAGAGAGAAACTACAATTCTCTTTTGCATTCACAGTTCACATGTTTGCATAAAAGTGTACTAAAAAAAAAAAAAAAAGCGTACTAAATTATGCAATAACAATTAAAACATACAACAGACCTAAACAGATTTAGGAACAAACAAGGAACTCTTGATAAGCATATGTTTCAACTGGTGGAAACAGAAAGTCACGGCCATTCTAGAGTGTAACCTGTCAGTCATTCATGATGCTGCAAGCATCAGTAGATATGTTTCATAGAAGAAATGGAGAAGGTCAGGTCTTGGAAAGGGTTAGGTCACGTATGGATAAGGCTTACCTGACTTAGATCTTCTAGCAAAAGTCTTTTATTTAACTCACAGATTAACACAAAGTATACTTTATCACTCCTAAACTAACTAGAACAAAAAGAACACTTAAAGATAAAAAAATAAATATACACTCCATATGGATAAGTTCTGCTCATCATTAGAAATAAAAATAATTATAACCTGTTGAAAAAAGATTTTCAGGGGTGCCTTGGTGGCTCAGTCAGTTGAGCGTCTGACTCTTGATTTCAGTTCAGGTCATGATCTCACAGTTGTGATACTGAGCCTCACATCTGGGCTCCATGCTGGGCGTGCAGCCTGCTTGGGATTCTCTCTCTCCGGCTTCTTCTGCCCTCCCCCTCTCCCCACCACTCTCAAAAAAATAAAAGTATTTTCAGATGAAGTCTTTCAGAAAACAAAGTCTTATAAACAAATATAACAAACTGCTTTAAAGACTTATCTTTCATTTCTGGTTAACCAGAAGACTACTCCAAAAAAAGAACTAGAACCAAAAGAAGAGAGAGAGAAAAAAAGATAAAGAGAAGCTTTAGGTATCTAAATACATATAAGTCATGCTACAGATGAAAAGACAAATGTGATTATTCTCGTTTTTTCTGCAATTTTGCTGCAAGAACTGAGGATAAAAAGAAGAGGGCAAAGAATAAGACATTTTCAGGTGTGCTTTCTTATTTTTACCAGTTCTAACAGCTCCAAAGATGTATGAGCATATCTATCATCTACATCTTTTTCCAAAGCTCTGCAAATCAACACTAGATCGTATGAATATAGATTCGCAAGGAGACAATCAAAATGGAACAAAAACCCTTCTGAGATGCACCGATTAGGGGCCTTCCAGCTGAGTTGTTCAACATGAACAGGAGAAGGATGCCGGCAGCACAGGTGAGAGGATGTCTTTTCAATACAAGACGTGAAAATAAGCACAGATCAGTCTTGTTGTGAACGCATCTGATGATGAAATGCCCATGGAAAAGAATTTAAAGAAAGCAACATAAAAGTGCTAATTCATTCAAAAGGAGAATTGCAGGGGTGCCTGGGTAGCTCAGTCAGTTTAGCACCCGACTCCTGGTTTCAGCTCCAATCATGATCTCGCAGTTTGCAGGTTCGAGCCCCACGTCAGACTCGGCGCTGACAGTGTGGAGCCTGCTTAGGACTCTCTCTCTCTCTCCCTCTCTCTCTGCCACATCCCTGCTCATGCTCTGGCTCGCTCAAACTAAAAAAACCTAAAAAAATAAATAAATAAAGAGAACTGCGGGGCTGAAGCAGCTTAAGTGGGAAGATGAAAAACTGGACCAATGCTGGAAGGAAGAGCAAACAAAGGGTCTTCTATGCCAAGTGTGCACAAAACATTAAAGAGAAACAAGAAAAATGCTTAAAATTTTAAAGGGAGCAAAAAAAAATTTTTTAAGGTAGCAATAAGAATTATGATGTCCCCTCTACCTACTCTAACAAATGAGAACATTTTTTAAATTCCCTTATTTTAATTTTAATTTATTTGTGGAAAAAAACACATTTTCCATCATGAATTACTCCCTGTCATTCTTAGAAATCAAGTAACTGAGGAGCCTCTTTCTGTAGGAAACACATGAGCTGTCTGAATCGCCTTAGCTCAAGTTACCTTTCTAATTCAGATTTTTAAAATAGTTTTAAGTATAAATATGCTCTGTGACACACACACACGCACACACACACACTCAAAAGATGAACCCTAACTCTTGGGGATAGACAGATCTAGGAAATATGAGTATATTAAATATATTCTCCCAGGGTTTTTAGCGACGTAAACTGCAAAGAAAAGTGAGGAAAGCAATTAGGACAATTTGGACATAACATCCCTCACCTCTGCTTTGACATCAGCTCAGAAAAGCTCATTTATCTAGGGACCAGATCTTGGGTTTCCAGCACCATGCTCCAATAGAAGAACCAGAAGAAATGGCTGAGTTCAGGACTGGGGCAAAGAAGATGTAATACAAGCCTGGAGCACTTTGTAGTGCCAGCAAGTGAGGAAGTGCTCAAAAAACAAACAAACAAACAAACAAACAACCTATGGGAGTATTTTAGAAGGACACAGAAACAGAGCTCCCGTTGGCCAAAACTGGAAAATTCTGGGCAACAAAATACAGATATAGAATTATACCCATGAATTATATCCAATTATAACCATGAATCCATATTGATATAATTACTAAATAAATACATGGGAGAAGAGAGAAGTCACCTGTACAGACAAAAATCCAAAGAATTTAAGTCTACATTCCCCTCCCAAGGACGGGGAGGTTAACTCCCCACCACTTAGGTAGAATAACGTGTCAACGCTGGCTCACTAGCTGTGACAAATGTAGACAGTAGAAATACTGAAATTCTTTACACTATCTTTGCAATTGTCTCTAAATCTAAACTATTTTATAATAACCAATTTATTTTACACTTGATTATCTTAATGATGCTGTATGAGACAGTTCCTCGATGATGCTGAATAAATTTGGTGCTACTGTACCAGGTACAAAAGACTAAGAACCAGGACTAAATGGAAAATGTAGTATTATGAAATCAAGCAATTCTTTATCAACAGAACTGATGATTGTGGTTGTAAAAAAATTTCAAACGATAAGTAAAGAAATGCCCTTTAAAACAGTGACTTCCAAAATTGGGATATCCATCAGATTTCTATTTATGTTTTTAATCAGCTGTATAATTCGTTACACAGTAATGAATGATTTCCATTCTAACAGTATAATTGCCTCCATTAGGTACTGAATTCTGACCATCTGCCAGGCACTATGCTAACCATCATATGTAATTTCACCTAATCCTTGCCAGAGCTTATGGAGCCATTGTAGAAAGGCTTCTTTGCCCAGAAGGCCACTTCTCATTGATTATGAGAAGCGCTCGTCATCAAATACCCATTACATACTAGGTAGTCAGTCAGGCACTCTACAAATGTTATCTTATTTCACCTTCCCGATGACCCCCGCAGGTACTACTGCGGTCCCTAAGCTGCAAAGGTAACTTGTGTGCTCAGCTGGAAAGGACCTGAGCCAGAACTGGAGTCCTGGCCTAACCCCACGGCCCAGGGCCCCTGCACCCCCAGCCTGGTTGCTGGGACGTCTGCCCTCTCCCAGTGGCAGACACGGAGGAATACTCCCCCTGTGGAAGGAGGCCCCTACGGGCTGGAGAAAGAACGTGGGAACAGTTCGGAGATGTAGTACTCAGCCGAGCTGCAGGACTCGTATCTTTGCTGATGCCTTTTAACCACTCCACGTCAAAATTTCCTCACCTATAAAGGCGTTAGCCTGGCTAAGATACTGAGTCTCAATTCGGCTGGGGACCACAGTGTGACTACAATTTAAGTGAAAAAACAAAACGAAACAGAATAGTGAGGGCTTTGCTTGCCCTACCTCTTTCTGCGTATAAAAGAAAAGGTCTAAGTCAAATCCTCTCCCCTTCAGGTAGCTGCTTACCTTCCCTACCAAGTCCAAGAATTACGCCCTGTCTTCCCTTAATTTACTGTCCTCTAATAGAGCACTCCTCAGATCAGGCTAGTGTTTCCATTCGTTTTGTGTAAATCTGCGTGTGTTTATACCTAAAACAGAGCCTGAAACTACC
Organism: Lynx rufus; assembly: GCF_022079265.1. Classification (NCBI taxonomy): domain Eukaryota; kingdom Metazoa; phylum Chordata; class Mammalia; order Carnivora; family Felidae; genus Lynx; species Lynx rufus. The sequence continues at coordinate 1,488,455 of NW_025814878.1, forward strand.
CCCTAGAAGGACAGAAAAGCAAGCCTTTTAAATCAGAGAACAATAATTTGAAATTAACAATTAACTTTTTTTTCATTGAGAACAGGATTTTGTGTAAGAGAGGAGACAGAGGGCAATACAAAAATTTTAAGGTGTATTATCTTATTCACTTCCGTTTTTTTGTTTCTTGGGTCTTTGTTGTAGTGACTGGCTTATTTAGAGCTGAAAACACACATTAACTGTCCCATGCTTCCCTGTGTGTGTAGCTGCGTCAGCGACACTATTAGCTCCTCTAGGACGTTAACTGTGCCATTCGTTCAACAGTGGCCCTACCGGACAAGCGCTGTGCTAAGAGTTGAGGAAGAACACACGACTCAACGAGAGCGTCACCATTCCTGCCCTCCTGCAGCTTCCAATCTGCAGAAAGAACTAGATACTTAGCACGTAAGTGCGCACACACCAGTGTTTTCAGTGCGGTCCCCCATTACGCTGTGAACGACTGCTGGCGGACGGGGTCCAGCCCCGAGAACTGGGACAATTCCCAGCGACGATAAAGCAGACTTCTTTAAGAAGCAACATTTCAACCGAGATCGAAAGCTCCGAAGGCCCCGACTGGACGAAGGAGAGGAGGAGCAGCTGAGACAGAGGAGCACGGGGCTCAGGAGGAACCGAAAGGCCGTGACCACCAGGCACAGAGCGGGCAGAGTGAACGAGAGCCCCCGCAGGCGCAGGCGGCCGTCGGATTATGTCCTTCGTCCTAACAGGAACCTGTAGCCGCGCGGGCGCTAAAGCGGGGAGGACATGAGCGAACCCACCTCCCTAAGCATCTTCCGCCCCACTGTGCTCTACTAGACAGACGTACAGATACGCACCATTTTCTGGCACTACGTCGACTTTTTCACACACAAGGCTTCTCAACTATTCCATCACAAAGTCAACCTAAAGGGTTATTCTGTCTATGCTATTTCAACAAGCAAGACCGTTCCCCGGCTGGGAGCCCAAAGAGGAAAGAGAACTGCTCACCTGAGAGGAACGATGCCTTTAGGGATCGTGAAATGCTTAGAAATGGCCCCTTAACAACCAAGAAGTAAAACACTACCCAACACCAAAGACGTAATTAAAGATATATACACGTACACAAAGTTGTCTCGTGAAAAATATAATTTTCTTCTAATTAAAAACTACGTAAACTAGGAAAAAATGTAAATGGGTCTAAAACAATTTTAGAAGAAAAAAATAAAAGCTCCCATTTTTAATTATATAGCTTTCTTCACTCAAGAGAACATAATTGGTAACTGTGGTTGAATACATAAGGCCAACGTGAAATTTACTGGAAATGTAGAGCCTAGAAGTCTTGTTTGTGCCAAAAATAAACACCACCTACGGTTTCAGAAAAGAATGTCTCACAGTATACACTTAAATGCAACACGTACAAAAAATATAGGGAACACAAAAAGAGTTAACGTATCAAAACTGTATTTTTGTTTAATTTTTTTTCTAACGTTTATTATTAAGAGGCAGAGAGAAACAGACCATGAGCATGGGAGGGCCAGAGAGAGGGGGAGACACAGAATCCAAAGCAGGCTCCAGGCACTGAGCTGTCAGCAAAGAGCCCGACGCAGGGCTCAAACTCACAAACTACAAGATCATGACCTGAGCCGAAGTTGGACACTTAACTGACTGAGCCACCCAGGTGCCCCTTTTTAATTTTTATTTGAGAGAGACACAGAGAGAGAGAGTGAGCACTTGCTAGCAGGGCAGAGGGGCAGAGGGAAAGAGAAACATTCCTAAGCAGGCTCCACACTCAGCACAGAGCCCAATGTAGGGCTCAATCCGACATTGAGGTCAGGGATTATGACCTGAGCCGAAATCAAGAGCTGGATGCTTAACCAGTTGTGTCGCTCAGGCACCCCAAAACTATATTACCTTATAGCTCAATCATCAGACCACGAATTCCCTGAAACTGAATGCAAATTTTTATTACGTGCATTTTTCAGAGGAGTCAAGAGTCTACGGTTTTGATCAGATTCTCAAATACAATCTATGACCGAAAAAAGGTAAAGAAGCAATGACCTAGAGAATATTTACCACACATTTAGCAGAGTTCTCTTTTCAAAATACCTCATCCTGACATGTACTAGACACTGAGAGAATGAGGTTTCAGAGGCATAACTAATTCAAAATCAATACTCAAGCTACAAGGGCACAGCCACACTAGCCAAGAACGGAGGAAAACCCCCTCCCAACCACAAATACTGGCTTCACACAAAACTGACTTAAAACTCACCTAATGGTCATGAAGTAAACCAAATAAGAAAATCATTTTCAATCTTTGGTGACACGCTGTTGTTTTAGGTTTAGGATGACATGAACCTCCACACTCCCTGCAAAAGTGGTTAATTAAAATAACATTTAATTTTGTAACACAGTTAATTTAAGAATAAGTAAATCCTAGAGAAGAACTAGAGAACTACAGAAGAACAAGAGATTTAAGCAGTGATTTTTCCAGTGATGGTTGCCTTTGTGTTTATCCTTCCTGGGCCTCATCAAATTTTTTAAATCTATGGGTTTATAGTGCTCATCAAATTTGAAACATTTACAGTCATTATTTCTTAATCTTTTCCCTGTTTTCCCCCTTTCTTTCCTCTTTTAGGAACTTCAATTACACAATGCTGACTGCTTGATACGTCCTCATGTGTCACTGTTGTTCTCTACATTTTTTCTGGTCTTTGTTCTCTCTGTACTACATCTTACAACACTGACATTGCTAGGCCCACAAGTTCAGTAATTTTTTTTCTATAGGGTCTGTTCTGTTGAAAATCTCACCTGGTGTATTTGTAATTTCAGATACTCTATTCTTCATCTCTTGACATTCCATGTGGTCTTTTTTATCTATTTATTTTTCTCCAATGTTCGTTCATGTTTTCCTTTAAACAGCTGAATTGCAACCACATTAACAATTCCTTCTTCTACTTCTATCGTTTTTTAAATTTCTGGGATAGTTTCTATTGATTGTTTCTCTAGGTCAAGGGTCATCTTTTCGGGCTTATTGACATGTCTAGTAATTTTTGGTCACATGTTAGACATTATAATTTTATGCAACTGACAACCTGAATTTTGTTATCTTCCTTTAGAGACCATTTGGCATTTTCTTTTTTTTTTCACAAGCTGTTATTTCTAATTCCACTTTATCCTGTCAAGGTTTGTTTTCAAGCTTGAGTAGGCTAATTCCAGACATGCTTTTACTCTAGGATTCTACTACTAAGATGTGAATCTTCCATATCTTTATTGCATGTCCCAGTGACCAACAAACAAGAACTTTTCACTTTGACCACTGGAAATTCAAATACCTCCAAGTCCCATGTGAACTCTGGGCACCTTTTGGCTCACAGTTCTCCAGTGGCTCTTTGCTTAACCTTGTAGAGTTTCTACTCTACACAAGTGCATCTTGTATTCAAACACTCAAAGAAGTCTTTGGTAGATTTCTGGAGTTCTTTTTCTGTATCATTCCTTTCTCTACAGAACTCTGCCCTCAACTTCCAACCACTTCAGTCTCCCTGAACTCCAATCTGCCTCCTCAATTCAAGAAGACTACTCTGCTTTGCTGCGGATATTCCTGCCTGCACCACAGTCTAGAAAGGTTTGCGGGCAGAAAACCAGGGTAATTACAGGGCTCTCTTCATTTGTTTCCCTTGTCTCAGGGAGGACAATCCCGTATAGTCCATTATCCAGTGTCTGAAAACAGTTGTTCTGTATTTACATTTATCCAAAGTATGATAGGAATAGTTTATTATATACCACTAAAAGGCAGTATATGTATAAATTTTTATTTTAAAAATTGCTCTGTGGATTATTTAGTGTTAAAACAAAATGGTACTCTATCTACTCTGTTTTACATATAAGGAAAAGCCATACTTAACTTTCAAAGTGACTAATTTCACAACATAGCTAACTATTTTATGATAGGATCATACAGCAGTTACTTTAGGAAACAAAGAAGAGGGAAAATTTTGTTTAAAAACAAAGAAATTAATATAAGAAGGGAAACATTTCATTTTATTGGTTAAAATATTTATAAATAGCCAAATCCAACCCATTTATTTTGTAGCAATTAAAACACTTTGTTTGTGTCCCAGTTTCTATAATTTACATAAGATCAGAAAGACTCTTTGTAAACCTAATTGTAGAAGGGAAGATAAAAGATCTAAAACAAGATTTAGCACACAAAACTGATATCACTTAAATATACGAATATTTTAAAAATGACATACTTTTCAACTATAGATGGCACCAGAACACCAAACAAATACATAGCATTTTTGGCAGTTTCTCATGTCTGCTTGTCAGAAAAACTGTAAGTAGTTCTATTACTCTAATTTCTACTGCTGAGGGGAAAAAAATCATTAACAGAAAAAAAATGCCCCTAAATTTTTCTGACTTAGCTACAATCATCCAAACAAAATTTCTAATATATTAAGACAAGAAGCCACTCGATTTCTTTTTTTTATAATTTTTTTAACATTTATTTATTTTTGAGAGAGAGAAAGAGACAGAGTGTGAGCAGGGTAGGGGCAGAGAGAGGGAGACACAGAATCTGAAGCAGGTTCCAGGTTCTGAGCTGTCAGCACAGAGCCCAATGCAGGGCTCGAACCCACGAACCATGAGACCACAACCTGAGCAGAAGTTGGACGCTTAACTGACTGAGCCACCCAGGCGCCCCAAGAAGCCACTCAATTTCTGAAAATTTATACTTAAATAAACAAGTATATCCCTCTTCTACAAGAATAACTTTAACTATACTGAGTCTTGATACTTCCTTACAGCTTGATACTGTGTTGGTTAATCACTACTACTTTTGTTGATGTTTTTTTCATCTATGATTCTTTCCTCAGTGCCTACAGGACCTTTAATAAAGCAACATACTCCCATGATATATTGCATTACTAGAAACTTTTATTAACAGAGATAGAAATAATAAGGAACTGAGGTATCTTACAAAATATACTGAAAAAGTGTTGGCTACAGTTGGAAAATTCTTTTTAAAGAATCAATTTACCGCTTAAATTGAAGCTGAATTAGTTACTTTAAAGCATCCTTGCAATAAATACTTACTAATAGTTACTATATCCTAAACATTATTCTAGGCACAGGGATACAAGGTGTTAGAAGATAAAGGTAACCGAAACAATCCCATAAAGACTACTGTTGAAGGACTCACCTTCCCGATTTCCTGTTGCAATTACTACAAAAGTAACAATAATTAAGACAGTGTGGTCAATGGAACAGAACTGAGTGTCCAGATATAAACTTAACGGACTTTTGACAAAAGTGCCTAGACCTTCAATGGGGAAAGAAGAGTCTTTTCAGCAAATGGTGCTCGGATAAACAGATAACCACATACAAAAGAACGAAGATGCACCCTTAACTCACACTATATACAAAAATCAATTCAAAATGCATCAAAGATCTAAATGTAAGAGCTAAAATTATAAAACTCTTACACAAAAACTGGGGTAAATTTGTAGGACCTCAGATTTGGCAATGGATCCTTAGATACGGACTCAAAAGCATGAGCAACAAAGGAAAAAAATAGATAAATTAGACTTCATCAAAATTTAAAATGTTTGTGCATCAAAAGGCACTATCAAGAAAGTGAATAAGATAATCCACAGAACGAGAGAAAATATTTGCTAATCATATATCTGATAAGGGACACATCAAGAATATACAAAGAACTCTTATAACTCAGTAATAAAAAGACAGAGAACCCGATTTAAAAATGGAGATAGGATCTGAATAGACACTTCTCTAAAGAAGATATGTAAATGGCTAACAAGCATCTGAAAAGATGCTCACCACCATTAGGAAAGTGTAAATCAAAACCAAAAGATGGCATTGGATACCCAATAGGATAGTTATAATCAACAAGTTAGATAATTACAAGTGTGGGCCAGGAGGTGAAGAAATCAGAACTCTCCTAAGCTGCTGGTGGGAATGTTAAATGGTGCAGTCACACTGGAAAACATACGATGAAACAGTTGCAATCCTAAGTATTTACCCAAGAAAAATGAAAACACGTGTCCACACAAACACTTGTGCATGAATGTTTATAGCAGCATTATTCATAATGCCAAAAGGTGGAAACAACTCAATGTTAATCAAATGATGAATGGATAAACAAAATATATTAAATCCTTTAAAAGGAATATTATTCAGCCGTATAAAGGATTTAAGACTGATACATGGCATATCATGGATGAAACTTGAAAACATTATGCTATGGGAAAGAAGTCAATCACAAAAGACCACATGTTGTATCCTTCAATTTATATAAAATGTTTAGAACAGTCAAATATCCAGAGACAGAAAGCAGATTAATGGTTACTTAGGGTTGAAGGGCATGGGGATTTGAGGGTGGCAATAGCTAAAGGGTGTAGAGTTTCTTTTTGAGGTGATTCAAATGCTCTAAAATTGAGTATGGTAGTGGTCACATATACACTCACAGATGTATTAAACCGTGAAAGTATTAAACCAATTGATCTGGACACTTCAGATAGGTGAATTATATGGTATATGAATTGTATCTCAATAAAGCTACTTTATTTCTTTTGCTTTTTTTTCCCCCTTGGGGTTGGGGGGAACACCTGGATGTGAATCAGAGACTTCCTGATGCACAGAAAGCTATTTAAAAAACAAAGCAAAACAATAAAAGCAAGATCCCTACTCCTATAGTTCTCTTATGCTCCATGTAAATTACAATTCTGACTACTTTCTGATCAATTAGATGTGCAATGCTTTCGATAGTCCGGAATTCAAATATATATACACTAAGGTTAGTACAAGCTTTTAGCACCTTAATACCAAGAAAGTCTATCTCACCTGTTCATTTCTTAAAGAAACTGTGAATAGTAATAAATTTGGAAAACTGTATGGTACAGATCTCCACATACCAAATTAACTCATTTAATCACTTATTCAAATTCTGAAAAAAAAAATGAAAAAGCACTAGCAAACTAGCAGGATCTGAGAGGAAGGCAATCGAATATTTCTACTAAAACAAGGGAAACTGGGATATTATGACACGTTCTACATTAACTCTCACTCAAATACCATTTCCAGGAACAAAGCTCTTACCAGGCATGTAACATATAGTACCAGTGATGCAAAAAGCAGTAGAAATATAAGCCTAAAAGAAAGGGCACTCCTGTGTCTTTTTATTAGTTCACTAGTTCTCAGAAAATGAGTGCATACAGAGAATCCAGAGGAAAAGGTGCCAAGAACCAGTGAAATTTACTGAAGTAGTTATCAGTGATAATTCATTGAATTAACTCTTATTCATTCCATCGACAGTTAGGACCTACTATGTGCACAACTTACTGCAAGAAGGTTTCCAATGATGTAAAAATACATAAAGCCCATATTATAAGCTCCTTTACAGCTTGCATGCAGCCTACAGTAATCTTCCAGAAAATATCACACAAAATGATATTTATGTTATAAATACTTATTTATATATTATAAATATTTATGTTATGTTATAAATATTTACAAATAAATAAATATTTGTTATTTTTCCAGAAAATGGGTCTAAAATTATTTTCCCTTAATTTCATGTGTTGGACTCTCTAGCTTTAATAAATGGAAGAAAACTAAAAGACTTAACTATGTGGGGGCACCTGGGTGGCTCCGTCGGTTAAGCATCAACTTCGGATCAGGTCATGATCTCACAGTTTGTAAGTTTGAGCCTCATGCCGGGCTCTGTGCTGGCAGCCAGGAGTCTGGAGCCTGCTTCGGATTCTGTGACTCCCTCTCTCTCTGCCCCTCCCCGGCTCAGACTCTGTCTCTGTCTCTCTCAAAAATAAATAAAATGTTAAAAAAAATAAAAATAAATAAACATTAAAAAAATTTTTTTAGGATTTAACTGTGTGAACATTTAAAACGCTAATATATTTTTAAAAAACTAAGCCATATTAAAAGCTAAAATGGAGAAAAAGAACACATTGTCCTGAATTTATAAAAGGCTCACTAAATCTGGCAAGAAAAACCCTAAGACATCAACAGGAAAATAAGCAAAGAATGCAAAAAGATAATTCACAAAACAAATTTAAATAGCAATAAAACATGAGAACAGTTCCACCTACACCAGTAACCAGACACTCGAATTAAAACCAGATAACCCCTTCTGACCTATTAAATTAGTAAAGGCTTCTTTTAATACTCAGAGCTACAAAGGGCAAAGTACAGTAAGTACTATTTGTGGCCCACTGTACATTTGTACAATCTTCCCAAAAGCAAATTGTTTAACAATAGATATTAAAAATCTTAAAAGTGTTCAAAAGACTCCTTTTGAATCCTACATTCAGAAGTTAATTTTACAAGAGCACCCCGATTGCAGTCCTATCTAAAACAGAAACTGGTAATAACTTAAATAGGTTATGGTATAACCATAAAAAGAAGTATGATGGAGCCAATTAAAAACGATGTTTTAATATTTTTACTGACATGGCAATCGCTCACAATACATTCAGATAACATAACATGCCCACCTCAGCCTAAAGAGACCTCTGCCCATTCCTGCATAATGCATTTGGCAATTAATCATTCTTGTGGTATTCCTGCTAAAACAAGCTATTGTTTAGATCCTTCACCATGTCCTTTCACATTTATGCCTAAGGACATAGCACATAAGATAGAGAACCACAGACTCTGAAGCATAACAAATACAGATGAGTCCCAGCTCCAGGTATTCTCACCTAATCTGTCTCTTAAAGTCTCATTTTCCTCATCTGAAAAATGCACATCTATTTTACAAGCTTGTTGTCATCGTTACGTAAAACAGCAGGTTACAGCATTCAGATGACGGCACACAAGTAGATGCAGGGGTAAATTTATCACCATTTCTGCACCAGACTATGAGTTATCAAATTTCCATTATTTTATCTCTTCTCCTTAACTAGATTATAAATCCCCTGAAGGCAAGGCACATTTTACATTATGCTTATTATGTAATAAAACTACTATCTGTCTGGGGGAGTGTGGGGATATTCACAAGTGGAGTGCCTTCGGGAAGGACTCCAGTGGAAAAGGCAGGAAGGAGCAGCTGACACCCAGGAAACAATCTAGGAAAGGCGAGAAGCTGAGGAAGAACACAGCGCACTGAGGAACTGGGAAGATGGTCAGTGTGAATGCAGATTCTGAATTCTAAGAGGCAAGGAGTTCAGCGGGTCTATTTGGCCTGGACCGCCAGCGTCAGCCTGAAATTTGGCTGCTGCTGAAGGGCAAACGTGTGTGGGGACGCACCGTAAGGTCTCTTCACCAGTGGGATTAACTGAAATTTGTGGCCTCCCCGATTCTAGCTCAACCTGAAGGTGGGGAGATTTGTAACTCACAAAGCTCCCTGGGGCTAATCAAGGCCCGTAGAGGGCCTGGTCATCAGGTCAAGCCATGTCTTCATTTTATCCACCACTAGCCGCCCCATGGTCTGGCCTATCACTGTCTGACACTTAATTCATGAGCCGGGCTCAAGGGAGATTAATAAACGGTACAGGATATTTAATAGTTAAAACGGGATGAGGACACAAACTACTACTGACTACCTGTCACTAGAGTTAAGGTGGGGTTCTTAAATCTACTGCACAGAGTCAGGCCAGCCAGTCTCCCTTTTTAGAAATCATTCCTCAATACACACATACTCCTTTTGGTTTCCTGTTCAGTAACCTCTGGATATTCAAAAAGCCAAGCAAAACTCTTTTACAAAGTAAAAACTCAGCTCTGAAGTTGAACTTCATGGCAGACGTTTCTGATATTTCCAGAAGAATTTCTCCCCAATTTACTTCCGACATCCTACTTCATCAGATAAGTGAGTGTAATCAAACAACTTCTAAATTATTTATTTTAGTTCAAGACATGATTTCCAAAATTAAGTGTGTGACTGGGGGCGGGGGAAGAGGTGTTGAAAGGCAACCAAACAATAAGAGGTTGCCACCATTTTGCTTTGCCAAGTAAAAGATACAGAAAATACATAAAATCTACTGCCACCATCATCTCCAAAAACATACAATTTAGCCTGGAAAATAAGTGTAATTTTATAGAAAAACATCACCACCCTGTCATTTTATCAATTCACTGCAGGCTGATAATTTGAGCACCTGTTTGGGAACCTCTCGCTAAAGGAGTTTATTTGACATATGCTGCCAAAGAAACTTTCCTTAAAAGCATTTTCCTTTATAATTCTTCGTAAGACTTTCCTTGTATAAACCTGTTGGGACAGTGACTGCTCCTGTGAGTCAGGAAGCGTGTTGGTACCCACCTCTCCCCACTCGTTTGTGCCCCCCCCACCCCCGCCAATGCTCTCACCCTTCTCTTTGGGACTCTCCTCACTTACTCCCCGACAAGCACTCCTGGAATCACACACCCACGAGGTGTCTAAGCAAAGTCACCAGAGTGTCAGAGTTCTCACTCTGACAGCTGCCTTAGGATCCTCCAAGGAGCATCCGCTCCAAACACCCCAAGGAGTAAGAGGCACAAAAAGCATAATCAAAGCCACACCAAAGGACAACCTCATAGCCTTCGATGAACATAACTCAAAAGTTCCAGAGCAGTCAAAGTTGCACAAAATGCTTTGTATCAGACACCCATATGTGGCAAGATAAGTTCTCTTCGAAACTGTCCAAATATTTAAACTGTTAGTGGTTGAGTACTTAACAAGGATTAAAAACAGCCATACAGCAAAGTGATTAATGGTATGATCCTAAGCCTAGACTGAATAGTATCATCAAGCTTATCTACTCTACCTAAAAGAAAATAAAGGGGCAGGCAATTATACGATTAGATGGGCTAAGGTTTAAGGAGAAAAAAGAAATGTAATAGATCAAAATGACTTTTATTTAAAGCTGCCTATTTGAAAAAACTAATACATATTGGTTTAACCTAAGAAATGTAAAAAAAAAAAAGCCTACAATAAAGATAACTTCTAATCGAATGTTACTTGAGTCTAGTTATCAAATACTACTTGAGACTGTTTTCTATGCAACTACTTTCAGAAATGTTTTCATAACTGGTCACAAACCAAAAAGTACCATAAGGACAGTATTATCCTGTATCAGGATACAGTCTTATGAGGTCCCAATACAACCACACACAAATGTATTCATTAATTTACCAAACACATCCTGGGCATATCATGTAGTTGACATAGAACTAGACAGTTCAGGGATAAAAAGAATGTCTAAGATGATAGTTACTACCCTCAAGTAGTTCACAGTCAAGAAGAACGATATATGAATAATTTTTAAGACACAAAAGGAAGGGGCGCCTGGGTGGCTCAGTCGGTTGAGCGTCCGACTTCGACTCAGGTCACGATCTCGCGGTCCGCGAGTTCGAGCCCCGCGTCAGGCTCTGGGCTGATGGCTCGGAGCCTGGAGCCTGCTTCCGATTCTGTGTCTCCCTCTCTCTCTGCCCCTCCCCCATTCATGCTCTCTCTCTGTCTCAAAAATAAATAAACGTTAAAAAAAATTTAAAAAAAAAAAGACACAAAAGGAAGAAACATAAGTAACCAATTGACATAGTTAAACCTCACAAGTAATCAAAACACTAACAAAGACTTAAAAATAATCACTGTAGGGGCGCCTGGTGGTGGCTCAGTTGGTTAAGTGTCGACTTCGGCTCAGGTCATGATCCCACGGTTTTTGAGTTTGGGCCTGCGTCGGGCTCCGTGCTGACAGCTCAGAGCCTGGAGCCTGCTTCAGATTCTGTATCTTCCTCTCTCTCTGTCCCTCTCCCACATGCACTCTGTCTCTCTCAAAAATGAATAAACATTAAAAAAAATTTTTTTTTAATGATCATTGTAATGGCAAGACAAAGTTCACATGTTCCTAGTGAAAATTAACACAAATTTTATTTTTATTTATTTTGAGAAAAATAGAAAGCAAGCAGGGGAGAGGCAGAGGGAGAGAGGGAGACATTCTGTGCTAACAGCTAACAGTGCACAGCCTGATGCAGGGCTCAAGCCCACAAACTGTGAGATCATGATCTGAGCCAAAATCAAGAGTCGGATGCTTAACTGACCGAGCCACCCAGGCACCCCTGAACACAAGTTTTCTGAAGAGCATTTGGCAATATACATCAAAGATCTTTAAAATTATAAAACCTTAAAAGATGGAAGCAACCCAAGTGCTCACAGACAGATGAATGGACAAACGAAATGTGGTATATACACACAAGGGAATATTATTCAGCCTTAATAAGGAAGTTCTGACATGCTGCGACGCGGATGACGCTTGAGGACGTTATGCTAAGTGAAACAATCTAGTCACAAAAAAGTCAAATGCTGTATGACTGCACTTACATGAGGAACCTGGAAGAGACAAGCAGACAAGACAGTAGAATGGGGGTTCCAGAGACCAGAGGGGTGGGAAGGGGGGGGTGGGAAGCTGTTATTTAATGAGCAGAGTCTCACTTTTACAAGATGAAAAGAGTTCTAGAGACTTGATGCACAGCAGTGTGAATGAATGGACATAAAGCCCTACTGAACTGCACACTTAAAGATGGTTCCTATGGCTGAGGCACCTGGGTGGCTCAGTCAGTTAAGCATCCAACTTTGGCTCACGTCATGATATCATGGTTCGTGGGTTCAAGCCCCGCTTCAGGCTCTGTGCTGACAGCTCAGAGCCTGGAGCTTGCTTCGGATTCTCTCTCTCTCTCTCTCTCTCTCTCTCTCTCTCTCTGCCCCTCCCCTGCTCTTGGTCTGTCTCTGTCTCTCAAAAGTAAGTAAAAACATTTTTTTTAATTTAAAAAGAGATGGTTACTATGGTTAAAAAATAATGAATACATACACTGTGATACATCCACACAACAGAACATTTTACATATTTTACAGCAACAAGAGTAAAAGAACCATGACTACCCAAAACAAACCACACAGGTGAATTTCACAAAACATCATATTGCATGAAAGCTGGAAAATATCAGCAAGTGTCCAGGTAATGGGGAGAGGCAGAAAAGTGGCTGTGTGGGGGCCAGAGAGGATTTCTAGGAGACTGCTCATGGTCTACTTCTTCACCTGGGCGATCTCACATCAGAGCACGTGCACTGCTGGATAATTTATCAGGCTACCCATTTCACACATACGCAAGTATTTGTATTAGATTATACAACAAGAAATACTATTAAAAAACTTAAAAAAAAAAAGGGGCGCCTGGGTGGCGCAGTCGGTTAAGCGTCCGACTTCAGCCAGGTCACGATCTCGCGGTCCAGGAGTTCGAGCCCCGCGTCGGGCTCTGGGCTGATGGCTCGGAGCCTGGAGCCTGTTTCCGATTCTGTGTCTCCCTCTCTCTCTGCCCCTCCCCCGTTCATGCTCTGTCTCTCTCTGTCCCAAAAAAAATAAAATAAAACTTTGAAGAAAAAAAAAAATTTAAAAAAAACTTAAAAAAAAAAAAACCTGAAGAACTTACCAGGTCCTGCCTAATGGGTCAACTGGCCTCTCTTTCATCTCTGTATTACCAAATTCTGCCAACAGCCTGTACCGTTGCCTCCCTTATATATAAACTCACTATGTAAAATTCTGTATTTAAAGGATAGCAGACTGTAACTAAAGAATATAAAAGCATATTTTTTTGATACAGCAATTACATTTTCAGAATTTTATCCTAATAAAACATCCTGGATACACATAAAGATTGAGCTAAAAAGGGGCGCCTTGGTGGGTCCAGTCAGTTAAGTGCCGACTCAATTTCAGCTCAGGTCATGATCTCACGGTTCGTGAGACGGGGCCCCACGTCGGGCTCTGTGCTGACGGCACCGAGCCTGCTTGCGATTCTCTCGCCTCTCTGCCCCACCCCCCTCACATGTGCACACACTCGCTCGCTCTCGCTCTCAAAATAAATAAACTTAAAAAAAAAAAAAAAGATTGAGCTAAAAAGAATGCCCATAACGTTGTTTATAATAGGAAAAGAAATGGAAACACCCTAAAAGTCCAAGAAAGGACTGGTTAAATTAAGATCACCAACAGCCTCTTGGAATAGAAACATCAGAGAACTGAGTCAGCATCCAGTTTGCTACACAACAAAAGTTCCCACTGGTAGACTGAGATTATTCCAGATTTTCTGTAATAAAAATTAACTACATCCCACTTTCTTCCCCATCCCACTTCCTTTATACTCTTCGTGAATTTATCAGAATCATGTAGAAGCCAGCAGCTTCCTCTGTATATACACCACCATATATATCACATCAAGTTTAAAAACAATGGGAGTCAAGACCTTCCCCTATTTCACTGATTTTAAAACATGCATTTTCCACATCTTAACATTTCTGATATTACACTACTTCCTACAATGATATAAAAAGCACTGTGTCATAGTTTAATTGCAGTATTTTTTCCCTTGTGATATATAAAATCATAGTGCATCTGACAATCAAGAGCATCTTATATTTGATGAAATACTATTTAGAAGTTCATTTCAGTAAGTTAAATGAACATTAGGCAGCCAAAAATGAAGTCTATCCAAGAGCAAAAGCACGTGAATAAGTATGAACCAAAGCAATTTTTTAAAAAGAAAAAAAAATTTCTTTAGAGTTTTTTTAGAGCCCGTAAAAGTTATGTCCAGATATTCACAATTAAGTAAATTACTTCAAATTACTTGACGCAAATGAAGATACTCAATGTTATAAATAAAACACGGTGAGCTGGGCACTTACACATAACACTTGTGAAAACTGTTCAGTTTCATCTGAGCTCTGTGCTCCTGGATGAGAGCGATCAATAAGAAACCCTCCACCCTTTTGTGGTCCAAGAAATGGCTAAGCTGAGGGGCCACCATGTCCTTGCCTATTAGAGACCCACCTCTATCTTCCTCTATGATTTCCATGTTTCATAAAACAAGCTTTCTCCCTCCTCTTTGAGACACTCTCCATTAATGAACACTCCCATACTGTAACTGCCTGAACTGTTCTTCATTGTTTAAGAAAGCAAAAGTTTCTCGTGCAGGAAAGGTCCTTTACAATCAATCATGTTACGCCCACGTTCACTTTTTTTTTTAATTTTATTTATTTATTTAGGGGGCAGGGAGAGAGCATCACACAAGCTGGGCAGGGGCAGAGAGACAGGGAGAAAGAGAATCCCAAGCAGGCCCCACTCAGTGCAGGGCTCAATCTCACAAACCTCGAGATCATGACCTAAGCTGAAACTGAGTCACCCAAGCACCCCCTATGTTTACTTTGAAAATCTTTATTGTTACTTTGGTTAAATATATACTCAAGCATCACTTCTTGGTAAGTCATAATCCTATCTTAACCAAAGTGTTCAGAACTCCTGACAACTTTCTATACTTGCCTTCCCAAAATTAAATCCTAAATAGTATATTTTTTTACACCTATAACTGTCTTGGAGACTTCCCACAGGGGCCTTGGAAAATCACAAAGGATTTGTTTTTTCTTCTTGTAAAAGGAGAGGTGCTAGAAATAATAAGATTTATTTGATGTGTCACTATGTTGATGAGTTACCAAATCACAGGAGATGCTTAGGTTAAATTCGTCTGGGTAAGATGTCATAGTATTTCAAAAATGGCCTGCTGTAGGAGAAGTTCTTACAGAATTATCAACGCCCTCACTGTCCACGACACGCTTAGATCAGAGTGCTGGACCTACTTTGCTGGATATTAGACAACAGTCATATTCAGGCATAATTCAGGTATGTTTTTTATATTGTTCACTTAGTCCCAAGTTATTTTTTTTAATTTTTTAAATGTTTATTTATTTTTGAGAGACAGAGAGACAGAGCAGTAGTGGGGGAGGGGCAAAGAGAGGTGGAGACACAGAATCTGATGCAGGCTCTAGGCTCTGACACAGGGCTCGAACTCAGACCATGAGATCATGACCTGAGCCAAAGTTGGACGCTTAACTGACTGAGCCACCCAGGCTCCCCTGTCCCAAGTTCTTTAATTTGAATCTAGGATTATCTGGGCCAGTGGTTCTCAAATGGAAATTCATTATCACTTACCTGTGGAATTTTATAAATACACATAGATGTTTAAGACCTGTTCCAGATTTACAGAATCTCTTTACTTGGTATTCTTGATATAGTCTTGGAATATTCTAACTGTATATTTAGTATATTGTTGGTATATTATTATATCTGGACTATTATATGTTACCTGTGAAGATCTTTTTTCTCTATAAAGATTAAATGTTTTCCGTTTTCATAAATTAGACATAATACCCACTCTTTCTTGACAGGAAAGTTAACCATTATGTTTATAAATATTTTATCTAAAGATTTTTGGACTGACTTTTATCTTGTTTTGCATGTCACAGAAACAACCAAATTTCTTATCCATTGCCTCAATCTTATCATGAATCCCCACTAGATCTTCTACTTTTGAAACTTAGCAGTAATAAATTAACCAGGGTCATGTCAAGTTTCCCATCACCTACAGATAGGTTTTTGTTATACTCTGCCATTTCCCAGAAAGCACTTGCAATCGGCTATAGGGCTGAGTGCCTATCTTCAACAAAGAAGGGCTGTCCCAAAGCTTGGGGAAAAGGACTGTGCCAGGCACTTTTGGGTACAGGCTTCTGATGGCATGTTTCAACAGCTCTAAGACCATACCAGTGGACTGAGTCAGGATTTCTGAACTCCAGTCGAGAAGATGGATTCATAAAACTACTAAGTAAACAGCAAGCAGAACCAGAACTGCCTAGAACTGAATGCACTGATGAAGGATGACTACGGCTTTTGTTTAGAAGACTGTTAGTGAACTAATGTTTCATTGTCCCACTATGTAAGAAACCTCTTTTCTCTTAACTATCCATAACTCATAATTTTGTAAACTATGCTTTTGTAACTGAGATTATCCAGTGCATTTTGTCTTTCACATCAGTATGAGTAAAACAACTGAGTACCTTCTAAAAGGAAACGTGGCGACGTCTCAAGAGTCTTAAAACTCTAAATATCTTACGACCTAGTGATCTATGTTAAAGAAATAATCTAAAATACTTAAAAGTTTACATAAAGATTTTTAGCAAGTCATTAACAGGAAGTGGAAACATGTATTATAAAACAATTCAAGAATAACTGGGGCGCCTGCGTGGCTCAGTCGGTTAAGCAACCAACTTCGGCTCAGGTCATGATCTCACGGTTTGTGAGTTTAAGCCTGCATGGGGCTCTGTGCTGACAGCTCAGAGCCTGGAGCTGCTTCAGATTCTGTGTCTCCCTCTCTCTCTGCCCCTCCCCTGCTCACACTCTGTCTCTGTCCCTCAAAAATAAGATAAAACATTAAAAAAATTATTTTAATGAAAAAAAGAACAATTAAATTATGGCATATACATAAAGAGGAATACTCTGTCATTAAATATGTTTACAACATAAGAGGGTGCTCATGATATGGTAGCTTTTGAAGATAAACTGTATGGAGAAAAAAATGTGTGTGTATATATGTACATATGTATTTATGGATGTGTGTCACACACACACATAGACACCACACACATAGATAAACCCAGGAAATAAATGCTAAAATGTTAATGGTAACTATATTTCAGTGGTAAGATTATGATGGGTTACTTTCTTCTTTATACTTTTCAGATTTTTCAGACACAATAGATATGCAGCTTTTATAATCAGTGAGATATCTGGCTGATTAAGTTAGTTTTATTAATCAAATTGTATTTGTTTTTCTGAGGAGGCAGCTAGATCAATATGAAAAATATTACTTTTGAATACAGCATACAGCATTTTAAAAAATGAACAGTACTGGGGGCATCTCAGCGGCTCAGTCAGTTAAGCGTCTGACTCTTGATTTCCGCTCAGGTCTTGATCTCGTGGTCTGTGGGATCGAGCCCCACACTGGGCTCTGTGCTGACAGTGAGGAGCCTGCTTGGGATGCTCTCTCTCCCCCTCTCTGCCCTTCCCCACCTCTCTAAATAAACTTAAAAAAAAAAAAAAAAGACTAATATTGACCTAAGTTATAGACATGTCAAGTTAAATAAACAACTAAAAAGAACTTCAAAAAAAAAAAAAGACTGAGCTGTGCCTACTAACCTAAACAAGTTATTCAATCAGTAACAAAAAATTTCTGATTCCAAGACCATGCTTTAAGACCCTCTGAAGGACAGTCAGAATCCCAAACACCTTTAGGAATAATACGCTAAATAAATCAAATAAGTGAAGCAAAAGAAAGAATTTTTAAAAATCAGGTCCCCAAATCCTTTTTCTCCCTTCTTTGACTTCTGCAGACATAGAAAAAACAAATGTTTCCTGGGTAATGCAGATGATTGCAGTTATTTTTAAAAGTAGCTAGTCCCTAAGCCATTTGTGATGGCTTTTTAAGAAAATTAATTACAGTGGACTTCCCCTTTTTTCATTTTAAACCAAAAAGGAAGAAAAGAGAACTGTAACCATGATACCTAGTATATACGGAGCGCTTTACGTAAAAAGGCCATTATTTCATTGAATCTTAACGTAGCAAATAGGTGCTACTACTCTTCCGTTTTTCAAATGAGGAACTGAGTCTGAGGGAGGTTATATAACATCCCAAGAGCAGACACCTAACAATCAAAGGTAAGATTCAAAGCCTATCTAATACCAAATTCCCACTCTAACCAACATATTCACTGTCGCCTGCGTCCAACAGGTATCAGGGAAACCTACTAACCTTTAGATGCAGTACCAGGAAGTGGGATATAAAAGTCAACAAAACCATGTCCCGGCCTGCACGGGGCTTAACGTTAGGGGAAGGCAAGGCACAGTGAGCAAACCTGCTCACAGATATCTCATTACAAAACGTGACACACGCTGCGGTGGCCAAGTACAAGGGCTATGCGGACTTGTAACAAAAGGACCTAATTTAACCTAGGGGACAGGAGGAGGGGGCCAAGGAAAGGTTGACTCTGAAGTAAGTAATGCTGAAGAGAAGACCCTGAGCAAGAGGAATAACTAACAGGGTAAAGAGAGGGCAAAAGACAACTCTCCACTCTCCAGGCCGTCTTCTCTTAAAAGTATACTTCACTGGGGCACCTGGGTGGCTCAGTCGGTTAAGCGGCCGACTTCGGCTCAGGTCATGATCTCGCGGTCCGTGAGTTCGAGCCCCACGTCGGGCTCTGGGCTGACAGCTCAGAGCCTGGAGCCTGTTTCGGATTCTGTGTCTCCCTCTCTCTGACCCTCCCCTGTTCATGCTCTGTCTCTCCCTGTCTCAAAAATAAATAAAACGTTAAAAAAAAATTTTTAAAGTATACTTCACTGTACTGAAAACTGCTGTGCGTGCACACACACACACACACACACACACACACACACACACACAAGGCAGGGGAAGGGAAAATAGGATTTTCCCCCCACTTAGGGGCCACTCTATTTGAAAAAATGTAAATACAGATCAGTATTTTAAAGAAAAATAAAATATCAAAGGTATTCGTATATCCCAACTTCAATTTTCCTCTAAAATTAATCCTAAATTCTAAACCTCCCTTTACAATTGCTGTGTTTTAAGGATAACCAACCAAGAGAACAGCCCGGAAGGGCCAGGGTAAGATGTGCTCTTACTCTCGACTTGAGGAAATTACACTGTTTTCAAGAAAGAAATATTCAGATCCTAACCTCGCCCACCTTCTTCACCACTATCACTCAGTGGATAAGCGCTGTGCCATTCTCCTGACTTAATCTCAAGGGACAAGGGACAAAGTACAACAGCACCTTTTTTTATTTTTGGTAGAGCCATGTAGTTGTTCAAAGTGAGGGTCACAACCCATTTGTGGGTAATAAAATCAATTTAATGGATCACGGTGAACAACTTTTTTAACAGAACAGAATTATCAGAGTGTATCATATAAGGCCAAACATTACCTGATAAATTTTTATTTCACTTATGTAACATATACATACTGTTGTAAAATTTATTTCTTACTGTAGGTCACAGTCATGGCCAGAGTTTCAATATCACTACCCCAGAACAGAAATGACAATCTTACTGTCTGCTTAATCTAGAGACTGAGTACAGAAAAGAACTGCAAGGTAACTAAAAAGGTTTGAGCAGTGGTTCCTCTTTATTCTGTGAACTTAAAGTTTCATGAGAAAAAAAAAAAAAAAAGGTGTGTACAACGAGTTTGGAGGAGTTTGGGGGGGAGGTGCATTTTTTCCTGAAAATGAATCTTTCATCACTGCTGTATGCTGTAAACTCTAATCAATCCGGAAAACACAGTATTCCCCAGTTGCCGAGTAACTGGTCACGTGGGTACGAGCGGATGCTGGCCTAGGCAGTCAGGTGGCTGAAGAGCACCTTTAGCTTTGGACCCTAACCAGGGGAGCACAGTGTGACATAAAAGGAAGGGAAGCAAGAGCCTGGAGGCCTGGATCCTCAACTGTAACCTTGGTGAGGCAGTAGCCCCGCTAGGTGTCTTTTCTCATCTCTAAAATGAAGGGCACGGCTCCAAATTCCCTTCCAGCTCCAATTCTTGTAATTCTACAAGCAACGACTGAGAGGTGGGACGAAATCAATATTAACAGTCCTACCACCCGTAAGGCACTGTAAGTGCTTAATTCCTTATTTGAGTAAGAACGAAAAAAAATCAAGTTATAATGACATTTTTAGGTTCCTACATAAAAAGACTTTAGGATTTTTAATGGCACGATAAAAATAATGCATGTACTAAATTTCCTTCCAAAATATTCCCACTGACAGAGTAAAAAGGTTGACAATTTCTATTAATTTTACATCTCCCAACTAGCTGTCCTCTAAGAAGCCCTATTCAGAACATTCTACAGTTCAGCAGTATCCTCAAATAGCCTGCTCACATGCACAAAAAGCTTCCACTGAAAACATCAAATCTGATCAGCTTTAAAGCTTAGTACCCACTTTTCTCCACAGAAGGCTTATTTCTTCTGAAATTATGCTGAAATCAAATCCACTTACGAAATGCTTTTGACAGAATGCCTAATATCCTCTTAATAGCTTTCCCTGCTACTTTATAAACATTTGGCATCCAAATGATCCCTGAGACTAATACCTCCACTGATGTCTGCAAAATATGTCAACTGAATGTTCTTACAGGTAAGAAACAAATTCTCACTTTGCCTATGCTGTTAGTGAATAAATATCTATGGCAAATTACACTCCATTATATGAGTCTGAGGTCTGTGAGATACAAGAAAGTACCTACCACACCTACTTTCCAAAGGAATAATGCTCCTTTGAAAACACAGTGGTTTTGCACAGGCCTCTTAGAGAGGGGAAGGCATTTTAACATAATATACATGACGAAGATATATATTCTCAATAGTTCTATAAATATGGAAACTATCATGAAGCAAACACTGTGTTTTTGTCACTCTCACGTTATTTTTTTTTAATTCCTTTATTAAATTTTTTTCATGTTTATTTATTTTTGAGAGAGAGAGGGACAGAGCATGAGGAGGGCAGGGGCAGAGAGAGAAGGAGACACAGAATCTGAAGCAGGCTCCAGGCTCTGAGCTGTCAGCACAGAGCCCCATGCAGGCTTAAACTCACAAACCGTGAGATCCTGACCTGAGCCGAAGTCGGCCGCTCAACTGACTGAGCCACCCAGGCACCCCAATGCTCATTTTATTTCTAACCTATAAATTCTGTTACCCAGGATGAGGTAATTAAAGAAAACCATCTCGATATAGTCAGTGCAGTTAGTTCATAGATACTAAAAACACGTTTTAAAAAAGAAAATTTAAGTAATTAAAATAATTTAATTTAAATTCTGGCAACCATATTCTCTTTATATAAAATATAGAATCTCATCAATTCCAATTTTAGTAACAATTCCAAGTAAGGACACGTAAAATTATAAATGTACTAGTTAAGCATTTAGGCTCTATAATTAGCTTTTTATTATAAAATAAGAACAGGTAACATGGTAATTATAAAAAACTTAGGAAAAAGTTAGTATGTATCCTTTCAATCCTTTTTCTATGTAGATACACACTTTTTAAAAATGGGATCTATACTGAGCATTAGTTAGGATTAAGAAGCCCAACTCAAACTATTCATAATTTAAGCAAAAACAGAGAATTTATGAACTCACATTTCAAATCAAGAGAAAAATGGGGGTAAACCTAGCATAAAAAGAAATTGACCAAAGAGCCCTTTGGACCCCTCTGCTCTTTCTCTGGGGATTAATGTTACTGCCCGAAAGCAAAGTACTTCTCCATGAGACTGACTATAGCTTCAGGGAGCCAGCTCCAGGCTCAGAACTCCACATTGTATACATTTTGGTTATTTTATACACATATGTATAGTTATTAAAAACAGCACTGCTCTCCTCCAGCTCCAATTCCAAAGAACCGGCTTGGGTCAGGTGTCCATCCCTACGGCCAGGAACACGGAGGAAGATGGCAGGTCCAACCTGAAGCAGGCAGCTAGAGCCAATAGAGAAAGAGAGGACAATGGGAACAGGGAGGGCAAAGGAAGGACAGACACACTGGCGGAGAAATACGTACCAGCTGTGCAGCCACCTCAAGTAGTTCTGATGTTTACATACCCATCACTGCATTCAGTAACAGAGTAGGAAAGCTTATTGCAGAACATCACCTACTCTGTTACTGAATGCAGTGATGGGTATGTAAACATCAGAACTACTTGAGAATCTTTTTAAAACCAGGTACTCAGGTCCCACTTATCTATAAAGCCTTTTCTGGAAGGACTTCTATCATGAGCATGTTTCCATGTCACTGAATATTCTTTTTAAAAAAGCGGGGGTTTTAATAGCGGCACTGAATTCTAACATGGTTCTAAATTTTTTCATTTTAATGATTTAAATCCAGAAAAACCACATACCATCATGATCTTTTTTTGAACATAATACTCCCGAGAGTCAAAAAGCATTTTATGAAAGCAGCAACCACTGCCACACCTTTTTCAGAAAGTATGCCCAGGATTCTTTGTGGGGGGTGGCTGCAGGGGGGTGGGTTATGCGGTGGGTGGAGACAGTTAGGTGACCTTGAGACTTACCACTACTAAAAACCTAGCACTGAGGGTTTTTTTAAACAAATGTCTCTAAGGGACAAGGATACAACATACCTCAAAGTATAGCCAGAAAAGCAAAGTCTGTCATAGTCTAATTAAAGTAAGACTGAAGATTATAAACAAACACAGTATAACGCAACTAGCGGAGGGAAGTGAGTGATGAGAAGGGGAAAAAAGCAGCCTGTGCAAAGTCTAGGGAAATGAAAGCTTACGAGTAAGACTGTCACACGCCTCTCATACTAGAAGAAGGAGGTACAAGCCAACCTCCCCGGTCTGTCAACATGAATTGCTAATATCATTCAACCAATTTCCCTTGTTGATGTCATGTTCACCAATCCACTTCCTAATTGTACTCTGGCTTTCTATAGGCAAGAAGGATACAGTGGAGACAAAGCTGAGCAGGGGCTGAAGCACAGGACCTGGAACTTATCCTGCCGAGGGAATGCCAGCTCAAAAAGACCCACAGCAGTCACTGCCCAAACTCCTTTTCTGACATTTCTTCTATTTTCTCTTTAAAGAAACTATTTCCAATGGTCTACTTTTAGGCAACATGCAAATGTCTCCAAAAGGAATGGATACCACTGAGTCAAGTAAGAAGGCTGAGACAACAGAATGCTATGAGTAAAGAGATAATCATTGAGGAATGAGGAATTATTAAGTACCAGGAAGTTATTAAAGCAAATGTATCCAGTAAGCAGTCAAATCCTTATATCCCCATTTTTCAGGTAGAGCTCAGAACAAGATTTACAAGACACCGAGAGAAGACACGGGAGGAAGTAGAAGCAACTTCCAACCATATGACAATTAAAGGGAACTACAAAGTCCTTCTTGAAACACTAGCTGTCCCCATTTCAGAACGCGAGAAAGCTTCTGCCTTCGCTGGAGCCCTTTGTTGCTGCTGCTGCATGGTCACTGCTTCTCTGCCGGAAGCCACCCCCACCAATGGGATCTAACGTTGTAATGGTCTCAAGCCACGCCCATCACTGAGGCGGCCCAGGCAGTCTGCAGCTGCACCAGAAGGTGGATTTCGCTAGGGAGGATAGGTGACCTCCAATGTCAAGATTGGAACACGGAGGCTCAAAGGGGACATTCCAGTTGAGAGAGAGAAGGGACACAAGATTCAAGAACTCTTTTGTAGTGAAACCCATTTTTTTTTTCAAATGAACTTATGGCAACATATTACATAAATAGTAAATAAAGGTACCCTGGCTTAAAAAAGGGTGATTTTAAAGTTCACGTAACATGCACTTTTCAAGGTCAAGAAGTAGGAACAATGAGGCTATTTTAACATACATATTTTAAACGAAAAGTTACAGATAGGAGCGGTCTTTTATCAGCCTTAATATCTGAGTTCTGTGTTTTTTTAAGTGCAGATTCAAGAAATCCCAAAAGTAAATTGTTCCAAATTGTTTTTAACGTCTCTCTTTATAATCTCAGGATCTTCCTACAAATGACCCAGAAGCTTGAAAAATTCTAAGACATGTTTACTTCTAAGTTAAATCACGAACAGCTGCCACCCTTCTAATTCCTTATCAGAAGCAAGGGCAAGAACTACCCGGTGCCCGCCTGTAGGCAGTACAACTATTAGCACTGTCACCTCTCAACCTGTTTTGTGTTCCTTGGTGACTGTGTGACCCTCACGTCAGCACGCACCAAGCAGATGTGCAGGGCTGGCACCGGTCACGGCGGTGCGCTGGCCAACACGTGCAGACCTGAGTTCTGCAAAAGACCTGGGCATTAGAACAGCCTTCCTAATCAATGACATGTTAACATAAAGTACACGAACAAAGATGGCCGAAGAGTTTTATTCTGTCTGTCCCCAGACCAGTTACCTTGGCAGCACAAATCACCACGTCATTGGTCTCCAGGATTAAAATGTGGCATCTGTCATTTTGAACACGCATATGGAGCTTCTTTAAAATCGTTACAAACATAAATAAAAGCAGTCCAAATAAATACTTGCAGAATCCTGGAAGCATGTTGTCTTAATGATCTACAGTAAGTCCGTCAGGGGTCAGCTCTGTATACTGAACAGGTGGTGGTGACAATGATGGTGTATGAAAGACAAAATAACAGCTTTGTCAAATAATCTGTTTTACAGATTTGCTATTGTAAAATTAACTGCAATGTTGCTAAGAAAAATATTTCTAAGATCTTCTTGTTCTGCACACTGCTGTTCACTTCAAGTTGGATGAAGCCCATTTATCCTGACCTATTTTTATTATAACAAAGGCAGACCAAAACCTGACTGAAAAATCAAGGTTTCTTTTTATAGTTGGCGAAACAGTCCCTTTTCAGCACATTTCCACTTCTCTCTTTACTTTTACCTAAGAAGGATCACATCTATTTCTTTCCAAAGTGCCGTTACACAGAATTATAAACTTCTGATCTGCCCATCTGGGTAATAAAATCACGCCTCGGGGCGCCTGGGTGGCTTGGTCGGTTAAGCATCCGACTTTGGCTCAGGTCACGATCTCACGGTCCGTGAGTTCGAGCCCCGCGTTGGGCTCTGTGCTGACAGCTCAGAGCCTGGAGCCGGTTTCAGATTCTGTGTCTCCCTCTCTCTCTGCCCCTCCCCTGTTCATGCTCTGTCTCTCTCTGTCTCAAAAATAAATAAACGTTAAAAAAATTTTTAAAAAAATCACGCCTCTTCTTCAGGGTGTTTAAGGTTGTGTAATGTGCAACCAGACCTGAGTTCAACTAGCTGTGAAACCTTAGACAAGACACTTAACCTTTGTGTCTCTGTTTCTTCATTCGTAAAGAGAAATAACAGGCCCTACCTCATAGGGTTGTTGTAAGGATTAAGGAAGCAAAGAAAATGGCACATTTTAAGTAGTTAATGAGTGTTCACTATTCTTCTTCTTCAAGTTTATTTAGTTTTGAGAAAGAGCAGAAGCGCTTGCACAAGCGAGGGAGGGGCAGAGAGAGAGGGAGACAGAATCCCAAGCAGGCTCCTTGCTGTCAGTGCAGAGCCCAATGCGGGGCTCAACCTCACAAACCGTGAGATCCTGACCTGAGCCGAAATCGAGTCTGATGCTTAGTGGACTGAGCCACCCAGGAGCCCCTCGCTATTATTATTATTCTTAAAGAAAAACTTAAATGAGTCAAAATGCCCAAAGATAACCTACTAACAAATTCATACAATAAGCTTTTTGATAAACTTCTAAAAACGTTAGATGCATTCAAAAGGAACAAAATGAATTCTCATTACACCATGTACTATTATTTAGAGAAGCTGCTCCTTAAAAGTTCACAGAAGTATCTCAGAATTTAGGGAAACGAAGAATGACTTTTTTTCACAACTTATAAAAATAAAACAAACTTGTTTGGGCTGACCTGGTCGACAAGCAAGAATATGGCGCCTGTGTTCAGTTCTAACTACAGCTACAGAAATTGTTTTAAATGTCTTGAAGCAGGAAAACTAAAGACACTCGCCTTATTCGTGGAACTACAGAGCAAGACAGTAATGCAGGAGGAACTCGGCAGGTATTTTCACTATAAGGGACAGGGGGCAGCAGTTTGCAAGTTTACTCTAGGATGCAAAGGACAGGGGGTAAGAGGACGTTTGAACATACAAACACAGGCAATACAAGAGGTAAATTCTTAGTTATGGTGAGTCTGACTTCCCAATCAGGGAAAAAAAAAAAAAAAAAGGTGACATGAAACGAATTAACAGAGTCTCTAAGGCACAGAATGCAACAAATGCTTTGGGTACCAAAGTTCCATCTTAGAGCTTCAGGCGGTAGCAAAGTTTTAGAGAAATCAATCCTGGACTTTACGTGCACGTGTGAGCAACAATCTGCACAATGCTACTACTGAAGGCGGTCAAGGGCCCTCAGGAAGGGAAACCAACCTGCCTGTTTGCGGAGACGAAGTGCAGTTTCGCACTGGAAAGACGGCAAGCAAACGAAAGGGGGAGGGGGGTTGCAAAAAGAGGGCAGGAGGAGAACGCAGGGGACCCGCCAGTGCGTGTCTGCTTCACGAGTGTCTACTTCTTCACTCGAATTGGGGCAGAGGGAGGAGCATTTTTCGTTTGGCCACGATGGAAGCAATTTCTGCGCGGCCCCCGGGTCTGAAGCTGGCGGCGGGGACGAGGTCACAGTTCCCGCAAGACCAGGGGTGCCCCACTACGCTCCCGGCCCCGCCGCGTTCCGGGCGGGCACCGAAGCTGCAGCGAGGGCCGGCGGGCTGGACGCTCGGGCGGCCCCGCGGTCTCGGGCAGGGGTCCCTCGGCAGACTCGGCCGCGGTGCCCTCGGTCCCAGGGCTGCACCCCGCCCCTCTGACCCGGCCGCGGAGCCTGGATGCTGCCCTCACCACCTGGCGGGAAGCGCAGGCCCCCACGCCCCCTTGGCCTCCGACCGAGCTCAGGCCGGGACGCGACCCGCTTTCGGCGCCGGGCCGCTGCGGCAGCCCCACTCACCTCGCCGCCCGGCAGCGCTCCGGCTCGGGCTCAGGCTCGGGTCCCGGCGGCGGCGGTGGCGGCTCCTCCATGGCGGCGGCGGGGGTGACGGCGAAGGCGGGCGGGGGGACCAGCTCGGCGGCGGCGGCGGCTTCTCTCATCCGTGCACGGGGCCTCGCATGGCCGCGGCGGGCGGTAAGCTGCAGCCTGGCGCGGGGAACCGAAGCCCCGAAGTGCGGGAGTGACTCGGCTCCGCCTCCGCCTCTAGCCCGCCGCAGGAGCCGCTCGCGCCGCGGCCATCTTGGGAACGGCGACCGGCCAGCGCCGGGCTACGGCGGGCGGCGAGGGACAAGCATCCGAGGGCGGCGGCGGCGGGCGCGGCAGCGGACGGGCGGGGAGCCGGCGAGGGGAGGGGCGCGGGGAACGGCGCCGGGGGCCGGCGGCGTGGGCGACCGAGGCGGCGGCCCGGGAGGCACGTCGGGGCCACTTGGCCCGGGGGCCGGGGGCCCGCGACGGCGGCCTGATTTCGCTAGCGGGGAGTGTGCGCTGGGCCGTGCCCGCCCTTGCTCCCGGGGCGGCCGGTGGGGGGCTGGCGCGGGGGACCCCGGGAGGGGCCGCGCGGCCCGGATTAGGCGGCGACCGGAGACTTTGAAGGGCGCCGTGAACTTTAGCAAATGGATCGCCGCCAAAGGTGATGCCATGCTCAGAAATAGGGCGCAGTGCAACGCAGACGCTCACTACCCACACGCGGGCCTGGGGGCTCCGAGGGTCCCGTGAGTCCGGGGGAGGGTGGGGCGCACTGGTGAACGTGCAGTCTTCCGCCTGCACGTGAAACTCGGGTTTCTGAGACTAAACAAAGTCTCGGGACACGCAGAGCATTAAAGCTACCCTCTTATCAACAGGGCAGAAAAGAACATTGATCTAACCTCGCCTCAGTATCACAAGGTGGTTTTGATCTTCCGGAAACCCGAGCGGGAGTGCTGCTACGGTGTGGAGAAAAGAATTCTACAGATTTCTTCAGAGTTACAGCAATACTCTTGAAATTCCAGTGCATCCTGTGCCCTTGGAGAGGACTTGGGGCTTCACAGTTTTAAGTTGCACATATTTACAAAACTTCCCACAGGGTGAAGTCCAGAGTAAATTCAAAATCAGCATCTTTTAAAATTAAGTATATTTCTGTTCATTCAAACGTGCTGGTTTTTAAAACTTAATTCGGTGGAGCTCGAATATGTAAAACACACGTTGGATGAATGTTGGTAAGAAAACTGGCTGAGATAGAAAACTTTAAATATGATCATATTTAAAGGCAGTTGTGAAATTATCTGTATTTCTCTCAAAGTACCTTCCAGAAATTTCTGCGTCAATCTACTGTATCACGGTAGTCTGTACTGACATTCATTTTATTTATTCAACAACACTCATTCAACAAATACCTATCAAATGCATATATGTGCTAGGAACTGTACTAGATAGTGAGGATATAGCAGTGAGCAAAACAGACCATATCTTTTCCTGGTCGAGCTAACATCCTAGTTAAGCAAGGCAAAGAGAAAGAAAAAAGAAAAAGAAAAAATCGAGCATATAGCATCCCAGCCAGTGTAATGGCTATGCAGATGTCGGCTCGGAAAGACTGGAGAGGGGAATGCTGTTTTTATAGAGAGAGTGTGTGCATGCACAAGTGAGGGAGGGGCAGAGAGAGAATCCCAAGCAGAGCAGAGCCCAGAGTGGGACTCCATCCCAGGAACTATGAGATCAAGACCTGAGCTGAAAACCGAGAGTCCTACGCTTAACCTACTGAGCTACCCAGGGCTGTGAGGACAATGCAGTTTTACCAAGATTGGGGAAGATGATTAAATGATTTGCGCATAAACCATTCTTACTTACTGAATTTCACATTGTCTTTTGAGACAGTTGTATGACCAAATCTGTTAACTTTATTTTCACTAATTCATATTTAAGTATTTTAATACTTAATGAGTATTAAAGTATCTATTATTTATTTATTTATTATTTGGATAAGTCTTGGTTCACAAATAATTCCTGAGAACTGTCTGAGCCTGTGGCCTATCTTCAGGTCTCCAAGCTTGCTTGCAAGTCTATATTTGATATATAGACGAACATTTGAGAGATGTGTGGTTTGTTTTAATTTCCACTTGAAGATGCTATCTATTTTAGCATGAACCAAATGAACTTACATTTAACTAAGCACCGAAGGCACCAAGTGTAGAAACCTCAGTTAACTAGTACTAAATATTCAATGTAAGTGCAGTGAAGTTTTTCTTCACTTAAGGTAATTTTGTGTTAGGCATCCCCCCTTTCTTATTCCTTGTGTTCACCTCTTGTTCTGGGCCACCTCATTTCAGCAATCCACTATTCCGGATTCTGAGATCTGAATGGGTTTCCTTCTTATCCACACGCCCTTCAAAATTGCACCTGACCTGTGCTCTCTGACTTGGTGGTGAACTGTAGCAGCCTCGATTCAATCAGAGTTCTGAACCACCAGGCGCCCCTGTAACTCATTTTAAAGTAAAGAAACTTATGAAGGGCTATGTGAATTCAGTCTTGAGAACAGAGAGTGAGAGGCAATCTAACTATAATAGTTCGTTAATGTGAAAAATAAAAACACCCACATCCTGAATGCGATGATATTTACTAGCCCCCTGACTAGCGGGTCCCAAATCCCGGCAAATTTTACCTCCCCTGTGGCATCCATGCACCTCTCTCCATTCTCCAGTTCAGCCCGCCATCATGTGTCACCTAGATCACAGCCAGCCTCCAGGTCTCCCTGCCCCTCACACGGCAGTCGGTTCGGCGGCCACACTAATCTTCCCACATCTGCATCCAAACACATCACCCTCTTACCTAATGCATTTTATTAGCATCTCATTGCTGTCAATGAGAATAAAGTCCATAAAGAGCCTTTCTGAGTTCTTCAAAAGCTCCATAGTTGGTCCCATGACTAGGATTGTGCCCAAGCAGTTCCTATGCTGTGACACCACTCTTTCTGCCTGGCTGGTGCTCTCCCAGGGCAGGAGGGAGAGCCGTGCACTCTGGCAGGCTAAGAACTGGCATCTATTCAAACAATAATTTTAAAAATTTGTTCATATATGTTGTATATGTATGTTATATATATATGATATATATGTAATTATAATATATAACATATAGTATGTAATATATATACATGTCACTTACTAATCCATGTCCAGTGTGTGAAGAAAGCCCAGCAAAGTATTTCCCAGCTTTCTGTATTTCTGGTTCTCTACTTAATTTTCCTTTATAATTTTCCAGGCCAGAAGCCTTCTTGGAAGGCATATTAAAAATGTTAAATGTTATATACGCAGATAAATCCCTCTAGGGGCGCCTGGGTGGCTCAGTCAGTAAGCTTCCGACTTCAGCTCAGGTCACGATCTCGCGGTTCGTGAGTTCAAGCCCCCCATCGGGCTCTGTGCTGACAGCTCAGAGCCTGGAGCCTGCTTCAGATTCTGTGTCTCCCTCTCTCTCTGCTCCTCCCCCACTCACACTCTGTCTCTTTCTCAAACATAAATAAACATTAAAAAAAATTTTTTTAATAAAAATTAAAAAAAAAATCCCTCTCCTGTAAACAGCATTATGCCATATATTCTTTGATGTTGGTATTCCAACCAAGTGTGACAGCTGACTTTAATGGAGCTGATACACACACACATACACACGAGGCACAAAAACACTCCACGAATATAAACCAGCATCTGGGAGTGACTTCTTGTTATCTGAATTTCCACTTAAGGGTACTCTCTGTTTTAGCAGGAACCAAACAAATTTCAGCAATCATGTAAGGCATCTTGTGTAACTGGTGCTAAATATTCAGTTTAAGGGCAGTGACCACTGGCCCCCACAGCACCCACCACCTCCTCCAGCCCACAGATTCCTTTTCTGCCTTCACCACTAGAGATGTGCTCCTTCAGGATCGGAGCCTTCTGTCATCCGCCACTGTGACTCCTCACCACCAAGTGAACCGTCCTGGAGGGAGGGGACCACGGTGTCACCTGGCTGTCTCTGGTGCCAGCACAGTGTTCAATACATCATAGGAACTAGTCAACAGTGTTGCACTCGGGAGGTAGGTGTTATTTTTAACAGTGATGAACTGTTATTACAGTTAGATTTTTGTCTCTAAATGTATCACTGTTGTCACATGACTGGTCTCATTGCCTTTAATCATGTTCTTAAAAACAATGACAACAAAATCTGCAGGGGAGTGCCTCTCTCTGTCCTCAAGACTGGGTTCACATTGCCCTTATTAAATTCCATTACTTTAAAATGAGTCACAAAAGCTAGATTAAAGTTTTACTGAAGATCCAGTTTAGTTAGAGGTTGAGCTACGTAACATTCTCAGCTTTGCTTACTATGAATGTTAGGCCCAATTTTGACACATGCTACCCCTGTTATGAAGCCTCAGACTGGTAGGTAGGTAGGTAGGTAGGTAGATAGGTAGATAGATAATAGATGATGGATGGATGGATGGATGGATGGATGGACAGATGACAGATAGCCACACAGATAAATGGATGGATGGGTAGATAGACAGACAGACAGACAGACAGACAGGAAGACTTCCCCAGCCATTCCCTCTCCTCTCCAGTGGCTCCCTGGAGCCCTGCCCAGCTCTGCAGAGACAGAAACACAAAAGCCCAGACATCCTCATCTGCTCATGACCAGGGAGGGCTGACTTATTTCCACTCCAGCACACGCCACGGAAGTCCAGCTCAGAAACAGCAATAAAAGCTTCACTCCTATTGAAGAAAAGCTAAACTGAGCATTACACACATAGGTCTTTTGTTTTCCCTAGTGATACAGTGACATCTATTTCTGACTAGTAAAACACAAAAAATATTGGATACGTACAGAAGATAATTAGTCCTTGGAACACTGAAGCTTCACCCTTGAGGAGTTAGGTAAAATCTCCCCTGGGTTTTCTGAGGGGTGATTTGCCTGTTCTTGTTATTTGTCCAGCTGGACACCAATCATCCCTTATTTCTTTTTTTTTTTTTTTTCAACGTTTATTTATTTTTGGGACAGAGAGAGACAGAGCATGAACGGGGGAGGGGCAGAGAGAGAGGGAGACACAGAATCGGAAACAGGCTCCAGGCTCCGAGCCGTCAGCCCAGAGCCCGACACGGGGCTCGAACTCACGGACCGCGAGATCGTGACCTGGCTGAAGTCGGACGCTTAACCGACTGCGCCACCCAGGCGCCCCCAATCATCCCTTATTTCAGACGTTCTCTTCTGTACAAAGGAATCATTAAACGATGGATAAAAAGGTCACTCTCCTTTTCAATGGTTACAGGAGTATGAATGAGAACAATAGAGGGAAAGGAATTGTACTCCAACATGTGAAAAGTCACGCCAGAGAAGGGGGCGTGTGCTCCAGAGATGCACAGAGGGAAGAGCCCTTCACCCGATTTCCTTCTGGAAGTGCAGACAGTAGAAGTCAAGAGAGCGTACACTTCTTCAGCCCTGCTCAGCAGTCTCAGTTCAGCTCTCCAGGGTCCTGCCAACCTGAGCTTTGAGCATTTAAATCCCCAGGGGAGCCCACTCTTCTCGCTAGCCAAACAGCGCTCTCATTTCCCCACCAAAACGCCTACAGACCTTGCCAGATCCTCTCCCTTCCGTTCCGCTTTCAGACGTCCAGGTGCCAGCTTTAGAGAACCATGCCCCTGCAAGTGCACTGCCTAGATGAATTTCAGATCCCTTCAGTCCCTACACGTGGACTTCACACAGGACACGGAGTGGATGACACCGGCGACGAGCTCCTGGACCCTCTCCCCAGGGCTTCTGCTCCTCGCTTTCTCCTGCCACAAAGTCACTCCTCCTTGCAAATGCAGATGAAGGGTCTCCCAAACCACTCTGGAAAGACATCTCTGAGCTCCACCACCCGTCTGTCCTAACCTGACAACTGGGTGGTGCCTTAGTGTCCCCGTAACATCTTTTTAAAATTTTTTTTAAACGTTTATTTATTTGGGGGGGGGGAGGGCTGAGTGGGGGAGGGGCAAAGAGAGAGGGAGAGAGACTCCCAAGCAGGCTCCCTGCTGTCAGTGTGAGGCCCAACACAGGGCTCGATCCCAGGACCCTAGGATCATGATCTGAGTCAAAATCAAAAGTCAGATGCTCAGCCTACTGAGCTACCCAGGCGCCCCTGTCCTGGTAACATCTTGGGCAAATCCTCACTTTAGCACTTCCTCCCTATCTGCATCTATACGTTCGGTTGATTACATGTGTCTCTCCTCGCCTGTGACCTTCCAGAGAGCGGGAAACACTTCTTGCTATTGCTGTCTCTTCCGGACCTAAAATAACACACCGCTCATAGTACACGTTCAGGAAAATGTCCGTTGAGAAAACGAACTGGATGGATGAGTGAACATATGGACAGACGGAGACACGGACGGATCCAATTGGGGAAATAAGCCTTGGATAAAAATCACTCAAGACTCTAAGGAGCATCATAAGGCAGCTTTTTATTTTTATTTTTATTTTTTTTTAATTTTTTTTTAACATTTATTTATTTTTGAGACAGAGAGAGACAGAGCATGAACGGGGGAGGGTTAGAGAGAGAGGGAGACACAGAATCTGAAACAGGCCCCGGGCTCTGAGCTGTCAGCACAGAGCCCGACGTGGGGCTCGAACTCACAGACTGTGAGATTGTGACCCGAGCTGAAGTCAGACGCTAAGGCAGCTTTTTAAAGTGTCACAGACGTTCTAAAGGGTCAGAGACAATCAAGGTGGACACAAGTAAAGACGAAAAGTTACATAAAAAACAGGCATTCAGTATGAGGGGTAAAAGCAATGTTATTTCATATCCTATGAGGCTTCAAGTCACAAAACAGAAGAACAGAACAGAAATCACCTGGATTTTTAGACTGACAGTGAAGAATCTTAATGACCCCTTTGGTTGTTTGCATATATACACTTACACACCAACAAATAAAAGGTTCTGACTTTATTCTGGTTGAAGTAAAAGAACAATAGTGATGGATAAATGTTAAAATGGAGTTTAAAACACTGATTTTTATTGAGATACGACTCTGATGCACATCGGAAATATTTTGAGCCAACAGACTTATAACCAAAGGCCAGAAATAAGTTCCCAGAAGTCAAAGACCTATCCTTCTGAAGTGTACATTTTCAGAGTAGTTTTGCAACAGGAAACCTTTGAATTAAAACCATTCTTGGGGCGCCTGGGTGGCTTGGTCGGTTAAGCGTCCGACTTCGGCTCAGGTCACGATCTCACGGTCCGTGAGTTCGAGCCCTGCGTCGGGCTCTGTGCTGACAGCTCAGAGCCTGCAGCCTGTTTCAGATTCTGTGTCTCCCTCTCTCTCTGCTCCTCCCCTGTTCATGCTCTGTCTCTCTCTGTCTCAAAAATAAATAAACGTTAAAAAAAAAAATTTAAAAAAAAAAAACCATTCTTCAAAGCCACCTATCTGTCTTCTCAGAGCAAGATTTTCCTCTTCATTAAGCACAGACATGTCCAAGGCTTGAATTTCTCAGTTTCACAAGACAGTCTCTTCTGTATTTTGACAACTCTTATCCTTTGAAAATCAATGTTTATAATAATTCCAAACCTGCCTCCTTAATACGTCTACCCAATGTTCTATCTAAGACAAAGCAAAATAAAAGTTCAACATTTGAGAACAGCTATTGTGTGGTTCTCCCCAAAAATGGCAACAAAAAAGTCTTCAAAACCTTTTTTCCAGATTCATCATCCTCTCCCCTCCACTTCAGACTTGGGTAGTGTAGGCTAGCAATGACTCCACAGGAAGATCTTTCTGACAACGGTTTACTTGACAATTCCGATCTGATAAGAGTAGTTTTGCTTAAACTAATCACAGAATTTGACAGCAAAAGCAAAAAGTGCCTGGTCTGGGTGGGAGGACACCAACATGACCATAGCCATGAAACAAAATGCCACCTGCTTGGGATAATTCAGGGCAGAATGCACTTCTAGTAGAGTGGAGGAATAAGTCATAAGTCACCTGTGGGGGAAAAAATCAGTTTACATTAGGTTTGAGCAGGATTATTAAAAGAAGTTTGGAAAGTTAAGATATAGATCAATGGGTCTTCCCTTTGGCTGCAGGGCAGAACTACCTGGGGACGTCTTAAACGCATTAATGCTTGGATCCCACCCCTCTTCTACATCTGAGATTAACTGGTCTGGGACAGGTCCCCAGCATCCACAGGCTGAGAAAATCCCTCAGGGGATTCTAATGTCCAGCCAGGGTCAGAACCACGGTCATGGACCCCAACCTTCAACCGCAGGATGGCTTAGGAAACACGGTCTAAGAGTATTCCTCAATGATTTACTCAGGGCCCAATCTGAACAACATTGTGTGGCCTCAAGCTGGGAATACAGAGGTCTGGATAACCAGCTGCTGGTCCTCACGGGAAATGTCACCCAGTGGGGACCCAAGAGGCCCTGCAAACACAGAACTTTCCAGCATAGCCTTGACTGCATTGGGTGTTCACAAGGGTGCCGCCCCACCCTGTTTTTTGCCTCCCCCCATGGGTCACAGACCTGTGCTGCCAGTCATCCAGTGCCTGCAAACAGTGGTTCAAGATATTCTGACCGGTTTTCTAGTTGTTTATAGGCAGCTGGGTGTAGGAGTATCCCAGGGCCTCCATAATCCCCAAGTACCACAAACAGCAGGGCTTAAAACAACAATTTATTCTCTCACACTGCTGATGGCCAGAAGTCCAGAATCAAGGGGTCAGCAAAGTTGCTTCCTTCTTGGGGCTCAGAGGAAGAATCTGTTCCACGTCACTGTCATGGATTCTGGTGGCAGCCAGCAACTCGGCTTCCCACCACGTGGCTGTCTTCTGTCTGTCTCTGTGGTCTCTTCTCATAAGGACGCCAGTCATAACGGATTAAGGGCCCACCCTGCTCCAGTAGGACCTCAGCTTAATTAATTACATTGGTAACAACCCTATTTCTCACAGGGTCATACTCTGAGGTTCTGGCAAGGACGTGAATTTAAGGGTGACCGTGTTCAACCCCATGCAACAGGTCATGGTGGTCCTTGTCACTCCAAAACACTGCGCAATGGGAGTCCTCACTTGAATTGTAGACTCCTTGCTAGACGGATTGGTTCTTACGTACTTCCGTGCCTTTCACCATGCTCTACCCTATTGCAACTCACATGCTGAAACTAATTAGAGTCACATACCGAAATATAACCAAGAATTCTGTAAGTGCAGACTTCATGGCCCACCAGGCTCTGCTGGGTCAGAGTCTCGGGAGGAAGACTGGGAACATGCGTTTTTAAGGGCTTCTGGGTTGTTCAGATAGGTTTAGGCCTTGTTCTGGGAGATTCTGGCATGGGGGTTGACTATATATACTTTGCAGTGAGAAGGAGTGGAGTTCAAATTCTCACAGGGTGTATCAGAGAGCAGAGAAACAGAGCCAATAAGAAAAATGAGAAAAATGTATGTGTGTGTGTGTGTGTGTGTGTGTGTGTGTGTGTGCGGAGAGAGAAAGATTTTAAGAAATTGGTTTCCAAGATTAAGGAGGTTGACAAGTCCAAAGTCTGCACTGTGGGCTGGCAGACTGGAAACCCAGGGGAGAGCAAATGTTACAGATGAAATCCAAAGGCCATCTTCCAACAGAATTCCCTCACACTCAGGAGAGTTCAGTGGGGCGCCTGGGTGGCGCAGTCGGTTAAGCGTCCGACTTCAGCCAGGTCACGATCTCGTGGTCCGTGAGTTCGAGCCCCGCGTCAGGCTCTGGGCTGATGGCTCGGAGCCTGGAGCCTGTTTCCGATTCTGTGTCTCCCTCTCTCTCTGCCCCTCCCCCATTCATGCTCTGTCTCTCTCTGTCCCAAAAATAAATAAACGTTGAAAAAAAAAAAAAAAAAAAAGGAGAGGTCAGGCTTTTGGTCTATGCATGCTGGCAACTGATTAGATGAGGCCCACCCACGCTATGGAAGGCAATCTGCTTTCCTCAAAGTCTACCAATTTGAGTATTAATCTCATCCCAGACACCTTCACAGAAACATTCAGAATAATGTTGATCACCTATCTGGGTAGTGCAGCCCAGCGACGCTGTCACATAAAATTAACCATCACATAAGGATCTCATTGAGGCCGGCACTGAGAGAGGGCTAAATAGGAAAGGATCAGGAGAGAGGAGGCAGGGGCAGGTTGGTACATCTTAGGTTTGTGTTTCTCCAAGGAGGATCTTTCTACCCTCACCACTGGAAGCTCTACATGGAAACGCAAATCACTGGGCCCCATCCAGGAATCCGTGAATCAGAACCCATGGGGGTAGCACCCAGGCATCTATATTTGAAACAAATCCCCTTGGTGCAGCAAAGCGAGTTTAAGACGTCGCGCTGACCCACTGACTGCAGATCTAGACCGGTCAAAAGTGTCCATCTCACCAAACACGTCTGGCATAAAGCACTACGTGTGGGCCTTTCTGGAAGGAAACTGCTGAGCAACAGCTTCAGGCAGGAGGGGCACTGGAGGGCCCTGAGCCCAAGTGGATGCCACAGGTAGAAAGGGCGTTGGGCACTGGGGGACAGGGAAGACACGGAGCAGAGCCGCGTGCAGGGTTGGGGCTCAGACACGGTCCGGACGCCGTGGTGATAAGGGTGGGCCCCTGGCTGGGAACTAGAAAGTAAAGGATTTCAAATGTCAGTCCGGACTTTGTGTGCAAACGTGGTGGCGGCTGGAGGGCCCCGAAGGTATTCTTCTCAGTTTCCAGTCTTAATTTTAGAATCTCGGTACAACACAAAGGATCACAACAAGAGGACGGATTAAACGGCATTGAGAAGTCGCTGCGGTTCCCTAGCAGCAGCACAGAGAGAGTGACGACGTCTGCCCGGGCCTGCAGCCCTGGCCACGTCAGGAGAGACTTTTTAGCCCCTGTCCACGTCTGAAACTTGGAGAACTTAAGGCTGGAGACCG
This sequence comes from Lynx rufus, assembly GCF_022079265.1. Lineage (NCBI taxonomy): Eukaryota > Metazoa > Chordata > Mammalia > Carnivora > Felidae > Lynx > Lynx rufus. Next base: position 1,526,754 of record NW_025814878.1, read on the forward strand.
TAAATCTCCCTCTCGGTTGGCAGTCTCTGCCGTGATTCATTCATACCAGATCCCCAGTCACAGCGCCTCCCGGGTCCCGTTCCGCTGGGTGCTGGGGAACTGGGTGAAAAGCAGAAGCCGAGTGTGAGGCTTGGACACGTCAGAGGATTTCAGGCCAAACGTCTTCATGTCCCCTGCCGCCTGCCAGGTCGTGACACTTCTGTTATTATTAGGTCATCACCATGGCGTGTTTATGAACTGGCCAAACACCCCGGCCACGCGAGGGCAGATGTGTGGGAGAGTGTTGTGGTCACTGTATCTGGGTGCTGGGTTTGCTCCCATTTCCTCTTTGGAAAACACTGAAACCAAGGGGCTTAGCGATAATGAAACAGAAGTGGCTAGTTCAAGTGAAAACGGAGGAATAAGGCACACCCCCGTCCTCCCCATGCAAGCTTCCCCAGGTCCTTCCTTGCTCCCCGCCCCATCGCCCCTCTGTTCCCTGAGTCCAGCAAGGTAGGCAGGACAGCCACGTACTCTGCTTGAATGGACACCACGCACACACGTCTCAACACGCTTACATCTGGTGTCCAGGGTCCACTGCCCGCAGCTATCAGGCTTCCAAATTCAATGATCTCATCTAATTATTAAATTTTTTTTTAAAAAAAAACAACTCCTCAGCCAGTTTCTCTAGGACGTGCCTAGCAAATCAGCCTCTCCCTCCCTAAAAGTGGCTCTTGAGATGGAGATAAAAGTTGTTTTCTAAAAAAATGCTCATGTGGAGGTTAAGAACACCGCCAACATCAGAGCACAACACAATCGTTTAAGATAAGCACTGGAAACAAATCTCCGGCTTTATCATGATGATACGAAAGGTTTACAGGGCAATTAACACATTTTTTTAAGATTTTTAAAGAGAGGTCCCATTATCAACATTAGCAATTTCAATCCTTGCAGATTAACCTCTTGACAACCTCATTCCAGGGGAGATTATTAGTCACTTACTGTATGCACGGCTCTGTGCCGGTTATGGAGGGAAAGGTCACTCTCCCCTGAGACTGTGCAATCTGGCTGGGAGATAAGACGAGTGTGGGTAACAATTAAGTAACAATGTCAGGCAGTAAGGTCTGCTTACCTCCTGCCCATCCTGCTGGCTCCCGCCCAAGCCCCACCTCCTCTGTGACAAAGTCCTCAGCCTCCCCAGGTGGCCCGTCTCTCCCTTCCTGGGCTCCTGTATTCGTGCCTCATTCTGCCACTTCCCTGGGCACTGCCTTTGCTTCTGACTTGATTGTCTCCGGTGCATTTGTCCCCGACCTGGATGGCGATCTTTTGGGGGACCAAAACACACATTTACATTTCTTTTGCATTCTCCTCAGCAACTAGCACGTGGAAGAGACTGAATTAATACTCAGGTAAAAAAAAAAAAAAAAAAAAAAAAAAAGCATAGGGCTCAGTCTTCACTGAGGCCCGCTCAGCTCCAGGGCAACTGTTAGCTTCCGGGCGTCTCATAGAGAATGACCTAGATGTAATCAGTGTCAGTAGTCAGGATTAGTTATGAGCTGGGGTCTCCAAAGGCGAAAGTTAATAGGTTATCTATTTTCACATCACAACCAGTCATAACCAGCCTTGTTTGTATTTGGAGCCAATTTCTGACAAACATAAAAAGCTAACCCCAAGGCCCCAGACCATCCGGTGGTACGACGCAGGCAGAGATACGAGGGATCATTGAAATCTTTCATATTTGCCTCAAAACATCTCAGTGAATATAATCGTGATAAAGCCAGATCTCTAACGTGTATCTCAAATTGTTACTTGTTCTATGCTCTGATGGTGACCACGTTCTTTGCTGAACTCAATATATAATATACTTTATATTTAGTTTACTATGAACTATATTGTATATGATTACGTTATTTATATGTTAATACTATATACTTGATATTAAATATTTCATTATATTACATATTTATACAGTGATATTATAAGTAATTATATAATGACATATTACATATTTTATATGAACATAAAATATAAGTTATATAAGTTCCACTTAAAATAGTGAGAGTAAAAAAGTTTAGCATCCTCTCTAGAGATATAATGCAAGTCACAAAGGTGCGCCATATATAAAGTTTTTAATCGGCCACATCAAAAAAAAAAAAGAAACATAGAATCAATTTTAATAATAAATATATTTTATTTAGTCCAAATCACCAAAATACCATAATCTCAACATGTAAACAATATAAAACTTTATTCATGAGATATATACTTTTTCATACTAAGTCCTCACAATCCAGCGTATTTTACTTTTATAGCACATCTCAATTTAGATGAGCCACTTTTCAAAGACTCAATCACAGCCCCACGTGGCTACTGGTTACCATATTAGACAGCGCAGCACTGGTTGACTAGTTATAACTGATAAAAAAAAATTACATGAACTGTTGTATTTCTTTTTGTTGCATTAGTTGCCAGGAAACCCAAAGCTAAATTTGGTGCTCGATTATAGAGATCTTCTCATCCTGACGTCCTCTAAAATTTATTTCTCCTCCTTCTAAATGGATTTGAATATCTCTGTTTTGTACGTCCTTTTAGAGAAGTAATTTAATACTAGTAACAGCCATAATGATAATTGTCTTTTATTATTCATAATGATACTAATTTATTGCTCACCTGCTGTGTGCGAAGCAGAGTGCCATATGCCTTACATGGGCCACACAGCAAGACAGTGGTCGAGCGGCGAGGAGAGCTGAGATCTGATTCTAAAATCCTCCTTCTCCACCATTCCGCTCTTAGAATGCTTGTATCGGTGACCACCAGCACCACTCTGTTCCAGGAACCTCACACACACTCCATCCTTCCTCATCGTACAGGTTAGGATCGAGGCTCGGAGGTCAGGTCCCCCGTCGGGGTACGGCTAATAAACACGAGAGCCAGTATATGAACTCAGATGCTTTGTGCATTCACTTTCTAAATGCTCTCTGCTTCAATTATGTAAAACCAACTTTAAAGGATCGAATTCCTTTTGGAGATCAACATATCACAAAGTTATTAATTCAGTAGCTGTATTTTGAGCTCTTTTTGTGAGCCAGGCACCGGCCCCTCCCCAACCCCCAACACTGGGATTCACAAAAGGAAAGGACAAAATCCCTGACCTGAGAGGGTTCATAATGGAAGAAATGCAAAGTGGAGAAAAATGTTACAAATACTAACTGGAAATTCTCTGCTGGATTTTGCAGAGCAGGTGCTAAGCAAGTACTTGCAAAGAAACCTATCTAGCAAAGATCAAATGAGTAAAATAAATTAGAAAAAATAGTTCAAACCACTTAGAACTCTGAGTGGATGCATAAATGTGTCAGCGTTGACTGCAGACTCCTGCTTCTCCTAAAATGCCCTACATGCCCTCTGTGTCTCTACACGTGTTCCCGCGAGCTGTCCAAAAGGCAAATGGCCCACAAAAGGAGGCAGCCCACACCCTGTCTCAGCATAAACTGATACTCGGCACCATCAGCTAAATTGTTCGGGTGGCTCGTCGAGTTCACAGGATGAGAACTCACAGCTGCTTTCTTGAACGTCTGGCAGGGGCTCACGAATGCATTTCATCAAATTTGGCACATGGGCTGTTAGCAAACACACGAGCAAAAGGCACTCGTGTTTTGTTCAGTGCTGTCACTTTCCCGTCCTCCCCCCAACATCTGGCCCTGACATAGACTGATCTCAAATGAATGTCGGAGACTCACTGCCACGTAACGTTGTTACGCATTCGCTCAGCCACCATCGTTCAGCCCAGGTTCTCCATGCTCTCTCCCTGTGACCACACAGGCAGGTAGGTAGAGACATGGCTTACTGAAGCTCATTCATCAGGAATCCGTGCGGGGTCACTGGCTCAACCCCCTCCCTATTCTCCATTCTGACATTATATCTGATTCTAAAAATACCACGGTCTTAAGCCTAACCTTTAAATGACAGACACCTCATTCTTCATGCTATAGTGTCCTTAATTACCCCCTCAAAGCCAGTGATTTTGAAGGTTCCCAGGAGACCTGGCATGAGCGAGTTATAGTTTTCACTGGAGGGCTGTGTTTTCTGTATGCCCAGCAGAGAGTTTCTATTCAGATTGTCCTGGCTGCAAGGAACAGAAGCATGCTTTAATCAACTCAGGAAAAGTGGGGCTTATCGTAAGGACACAAGGAAAATGGAAATGGAACCTGAGGTACGAAACAGGCCCGGGGACTGATGCAGGGCCCACGCGGGCTTGGCCTCTCCCCGCTCTCCCGCCGTTCTGTCTCCTGCCGCTTCCTCTACTAATCACAGCTTTTCTCTCTTACAGTCTCAGACCGCATGGCCCTGACTCTCACTCATGACATCCTTTCAGCTGCTACCCCAGCATTCACCCATTCATATTCCCTACAGACATCACTGTTTTGGCCCAACCCAATTTTGAAGACCATTTGTCACTGGCCAGCTCACGGATTTGTTTATCTTGAGTCGGATGCCCAACTGTGGCCCAATTGTTTGTGGCTTCGAGGGCGGAGTGGGATGGGAGTGATGTGGCACCAGCAAGGACCCATGAGGGGGCAGGATCCCTAAGAGGTGTGGTCAGGGATGACACCTGAAGGTTTGCTTTGCCCAGTACAGACAAGTAAAATCACGTAATATGCTAATCGACGAAGAAACATCTAGGAATTAAGTTAAGGGAGATGTCTGAAGCGGAGAAAGAAGATGAATATCGAAAAAATAAATTAATTAAATCCAGTAGAATTTGCTGCTGAAATTAGTATTTATTAGCTACTTCATGCTAAGCACGGTGTAGGCATTTTATATGCATTATTTCATCTAAGCCTTCCGAACACCCCGGAAATAAGTGTTTCACTAACCCATTTTCATTTGTAGGACCTGAGGCTTGGGAGACATTACCTACGTCACTAAGTGACTCAAGGTCACAAAGCCAATGAACCAGGATATGAATCCATGTATATTTGACTCCGAAGTTCTTTCCACTATAAAACACACAGAGGAAGAGCTAAGTATTAACATCATTCTAATCTACCTCCTAACAAATTATACAATACAGCTGTTTCCTTGCAGACCTGACCTGCAGCGATACGAATAAACAATAACTCAACTTCAGTGTCTTGACAGCACTAAAAATCGTTCATAACAAATCGCTGGGTTATAACAACGTGGGCACTTATTACTTGGAAAAAGACCAAGCCCTTAAAATAATCCGTTTTAATCTACCGTATGAACGATTCTTGCCACCACCAACAAAATGCAATCGCTACCTCCCTGAGCCAGTCTGCTACTCTGATTCTTTTCTCTTACGTCTTTCAAGCTGAGCCAAAGGAAATGAAGGTACTGGCCCAATTGCACCTTGTTTTAAAAGTGCTCTCACAGCTTACTCCGGTATTTCTTTATAATGCAAATATCAGTTTAATTAATGATAGCAATATGACATTGGGTTAAGCTCTTCAAGACATACACTATTTTTAAGACTCAGACCCGATTGTTTCAGATTCACAACAAAGTGAATCTAAAATGTGGTACAATGTCCAGTGTTGATCTGAGGGACCCTGGAACAGGAACACATACAGTTTCTTGAGTAGAGATGGGTAAAGAACACGGCTGTTCGTAACTTTTTTTATCCTGTTAAAGACTGGCATCATCTGATCAAGGTAGAAATGTATTGCTTTTGGCCAAAAAACTTTGTAAGATAAAAAAAACAAGCATGAGCAGGGGTGCCTGGGTGGCTCAGTTGGTTAAGCATCTGACTTTGGTGTAGGTCATGATCTCGCGATTCGTGAGTTCGAGCCCCACATCAGGCTCTGTGCTGACAGCTTGGAGCCTGCTTGGGATTCTCTGTCTCCCTCTCTCTCTGCCCCTCCCCTACACTCTCTTTCTCTTCCTCTTAAAAAGAAGTAAATATTAAAAAAGAAAAAAGCAGGAGCAGACACAAAATGATCTTTAAAATCAATATCAAAGTTTAAATATAAGGATAGCACTTTAGACAAAACAAATGAACAAAGGGAAAAAATCAGAGGCAGAGAGACAAAGCAAGACACAGACTCGACTATAGAGAACACACTGATGGTTACCAGAGGGGAGGGGATCGGGGAAATAGGTGACAGGGATTAAGGAAGGCACTTGTCATGAGGATCACTCAGTGATGTATGCAACTGTTGAATCACTATATGGCACCTCCAACATTAACATTATACTGTATGTAACTATGCTGGAATTAAAATAAAACTTAAAACACAAACAATAGATCACGCTCCGGAACTGTCATCATAAAAAGAATCCTCACATTTAACACCACCATGTCACTCTACCTTCACTGTCCGAAGCGTCTTTAGCTTTTCAGCTTTGAAATGGCCAGAGCACCTGGAGATGTAACAACACTGATGTTTCTGGATATCAGAGCTCTTTTTTTAAAATTAACTTGTTTATTTTGAGAGAGAGAGAGAGGGAGAGAGAGAGTCCCAGAGAGAGTCTGACAGCGCAGAGCCTGATGTGAGGCTCGATTTCGAGAACAGTGAGAATCATGACCTGAGCCGAAATCGAGAGTCGGATGCTTAACTGATTGAGCCACCCAGGCCCCCCTCAGAGCTTCTAGTTAAAAACAGTGAAAGCTCATTTTAACCGACGTAGGCAAAACAGAAAACGTATTTTTCTTTAAATACTGGCCTCCGGGGGCGCCTGGGTGGCGCAGTCGGTTAAGCGTCCGACTTCAGCCAGGTCACGATCTCGCGGTCCGTGAGTTCGAGCCCCGCGTCAGGCTCTGGGCTGATGGCTCAGAGCCTGGAGCCTGCTTCCGATTCTGTGTCTCCCTCTCTCTCTGCCCCTCCCCCGTTCATGCTCTGTCTCTCTCTGTCCCAAAAATAAATAAACGTTGAAAAAAAAAAATTAAAAAAAAAATAAATAAATACTGGCCTCCGAGACATGTACAACAATGTTCACGACAGCGCTATTCGTAGGAGCCACGTCTGGACCCAAGCCACATGTCCGTGCCCAGTGGAATGGACACAGGGATTGTGATACGTATATTCCTCCAGTGGGAAACAGCATCTGAATGAGAGTGAATGACCGACAACAACATGGAACACGGAGGCTTCTCAACTGCAAAATGAAGAAGCCCAACACCACAGAGCGCTATACGATTCCACCTTCTTAACATTCGAAACACAGGCAAAACTAATGAACATAGTGATTTCCTTCTAGGGGCACCAGTGACTGCCAAGGCACCTGATGGGGAATGAAGGGTTTCTAGGGCTTTGTTTATTGATACGAATGCTGGTAAGGATTGATCCCCTTCGTGAAAATCCATCAAAGTATACTCTTAAGATCTGTGCAGTCTTATGCGTGCGTGTCCTTTTTCAAGAGACAATTTTATGCAACGCCGTGTGGCTTCAGTATTGCCAGGAAGGCTGAAGGACCAGGTTGAGGGCTTCACGTCTGGGAACAAAGCTTGCTACAGAACTGGTTGGCCAACGATGCCGCTGCCACCACGTGACTACCCAACAGTGGACCTGTCCACCGGCCCCTACTGCCCTCTCTTCCCCTGGGGCTGACCCCTGCGAAGCTTCCCCCCCCCCCCCCGCCTTGCCTCCAGACTGCAAGGCTGGTATCGCTGTGGCTGGCACGTGGAGCTGGTGTCTGGAATTTACAACTTCTGTGCTGAAAAACCACAGGGAGACACATAAGGCACAAAAGACAGATACGAGGCAGGTGTCGAGAAGGCTAATGTCTTCTACTGCCCCTGCATGGGACTCTGTTCTGGGCTGGACACGGATTCCAATGACTCGAGCAAGCTTCAGGCCTGGTGCCAGATATGCAGAACAACACAAAAGATGTTTTAGGAGATGCTTTGGTCCTCAAGGAAGGTCCAGAGAAAGGTCACCAGGTAGGGAATCTGAGTTAGAGCACCGAAGCAGGGGTGGCTTGGAATCAGATTGTTAAATGGCACTACAGATAGTAAAGAAAGCCATACTGGCTCCTTTGGGTGGTCTGTTAATGGTTGTTTGTAAATTAATTTTTTAAAAAAAATAGTTTTGGACTTAACAGAAAAGTTGTGAAGATAATACAGAGTTGCCATATCACCCAAACCTATTTTCCCCTCTTCATGCACATCTTATATCAGTATTGTATGTCTGTCACAAATAATGAACAAACATTGATGCATTGTTATTAACTAAAGCTCATACTTTATTCAGATTTCCTAATGTCCTTTTTCCATTCCAGGATCGCATCCTGGATACTATATTACCTTTGGTCCTCACATGTCCTTGGGTACCTTATGGCTGGAACAATTCCTCACTTTCCTTGTTTTTGATGACGGTTTCGAGTAGTGGTCAGGTATTTTGCAGGAAATCCACCAACTGGGGTCTGTCTGACATTTTCCCCACAGTTAGACCACAGTTATGGGTGTGAAGGAGGAAGACCACAGATGAAGTGCCCTTCTCTTCACATCATACCAAGGGGCCTTATCACTGTTGACGTTGACCTTGACCACCTCACTCGTGTTCATCAGGCCTCCCCACTGTAAAGTTTCTCTTTTCCCCCTTCCATTCTCTGCTCTTTGGAAAGAAGTCACCATGTGCCGCCCTCATGGGGGGAGGGGTACCTGCATATCTTGAGTAGGGGAAGTTGATAATCATTTTTTATCGCCTTCTAACATGTCGGAGATTGTATATCCCAAATAATTAGTTAACCAGATACAGCGTTTTGATCTTAATTTGTTATATAGTTAGTATTTATCTTAAAAATAACCCATGAATCCAGAGAAGATCAGAGGTGACTGTGTTTTGGTACTTTGACTCCAGGTCTTGTAATGTTAAACCCAGACGTAAGCAACTGGAGTTGTTTACCTGATGTCAGGAGAGGAAAAACATGTATTTAGCAAATACTGGAGAAGGGTTTCCATTATATCAACATTTTAGAGGTTTCATATGTTTTGACGGTTGGCTTTTATGGAAATGTCTTTGTTTATATATAGACTTTTAATTATGGCCAGATGAATACAGTCTTTACTGGATTTAATATTGCTACCAAGAAATGAATGTAAGAGACTACTTTTTGGGGGCTGGGGGGATTAGATTACCTTTAAAGATTTACCGATTTGTAGTGTGTGCATGATCCCAACCTCTACTCTGTTTGAAATCTGGGCCTATAGCTGTGCTGCAAAAAAAAAAAAAAAAAAAAAAAAAAATTGTATGCAGCACCACTGTCATTGCAAAATTCTATTTGCATCTTTACATATTGTGAATTTGCATACAAAAGTTTACTAACACCATTTCTGAATAGATTTCAGTTTTTGTACTTAAAACAGTGCGCCTTTTCTTACGGTATATTCAAATTGGTTTAAATCATATCATAAATGTCTTGTATCTGAGTTTTCTCTGCAATGTTCTAAGTGATGAGAGCAAGCATTTTAACCCTGAGAAGCACAGCCCCGAAGAGCCTGTCCTCAGAGCTGGGGCACGCGGGGGACAGAGTCCTCTGGCCGGACGCGAGAAGGGTCCAGAGGTGGGAATGGAGACACAAAGCCATAGCTATTAGGATTCCAACCTATAAATCTGAAGGCCCGGGTAACAGGAACCAAAATGTCAAGAGAATGGGCTGAAAACCAAGCAGTCGGGGGCTTAGCCCCAAGCAGCGGTTGCATGTTGGAACTTCCTTCCTCTTTTCAGGGTGGTCCTGAACTTGACTGTGACACCAGGTGAAACAGATGCCTCCCGCTTGGGTTAAACAGTTGACTTTGGCTCTTTCCATCCCTCACCCCTGGGCGTTGCAGTTAACCCTACTGACAGCAGCGTGCCTCCCTCAGGCACAACAGAATTAGCATGAGTTCTTGGAATCTGATTGGCATCCTAGAAAGAAGAGAATTCTTGGGAAAGATTGAAAAGAAGGTTAATCCAGTCTTTTGGCCGTTTTCCAGTCCTGAAATTGTAAAAATCAACACAGCTGAATTTTAAAACAAGAGCCCCCATTCTTTTACACTCTGCCATCTCTGGGGAGCAACCTTTGATATTTCAGACTTGGCTGGAAATTAGTTAATTGCGAGGCCTGCTCACAGTACTTGGAATAAAAACATGTTTTGGGAATAACGCTGGAAAATACCTTTAGGCTGGCACATGGAATTGTTGACTTTTTCAGATTTGCTTATCACGCATTTAATGAGTGGCAGTTGGATATGGGTCCGATTTCACTGGGTTCAAGAGAGGCTTTGTGGCCTCAGTCCGGAAAAATTGGCTCTTCATATTCAATCACGAAGGTGAGGGAGGTCAGGAGACGGCAGGGGCTGAGAGTGTATTTGGAAACTCCTAGGTACGTTAAAGAACACGTTAAGTTTAAGCTTTAATATCCATGAGTGTCCCGACAAAACTTTGAATCTGGACTGTTTGAACAACTCATGTCTCTGGATCCGGACAAGGATCCATCATACACGTATGACTAGTAATCACGTGTGTGGCTAGTTGCCGTACGTGTGACCAGCTATCGCACGCATGACCAGCAACCACACAGGTCTTTAGCATGGCACTTATGGGTTGTGAGGTACAGGTAGTTTCTACTTAGCATTTTAAACAGGTTTTGAACACAAATAAAGCATAGGTCATAGGTAATACAGAAGTCCACGGTGCGTTGTTCCATAAACCTTCTCAAACGTCACCACCGTTAACCTTCCGTCAGAAGCATTGTGAAGAGGCCCTGCAGAGCCCTCTGGCCCTTTGTCACTCTCTGCCTCTGTGGGACAGTGAAGCCCCTGGGGGCGGGAATAGGGTGGCAAAGAGGAAAGCTTTTAGGTTCAGGGAGCACAAGACGGATTGAGGCAACTTCTCCCACCTAAGCATCCTACGAGGAGTTGGAGAATAGAGCCGCCAGGAGTCTATTCCTGTCCCCATTCTAAATCAGCGGAGTCTGAAGACTTCCACGCCCATTATCAGTTCAGGAACATTGTCCTCCTACGCTGCCTACTTCCCGCAGCCCAGGGCTCACTAGACCGATGGGAAAGCAGGTAGCAGCACAAAGCACTGAGGAGCTGAAACACAGACCCTGGATGTGATTGCATGGCTTGAGCAATCATATCATAAGACAGTTATCGTATTTTTATTGGTCACGGCTCCAGGATACGGCTTCTCAAATTGGCCTTGAATCAATGAGAAATACAAGTCTACAATCCATGCAGCCATCTGGGCGGCCACGCGCCATGCTGGGAAGGAAGGTGTGTGCAGAGGATATCAAGAAGAAGAAGATACATGCCCTGCCTTCAAGAATACAAGGCCGGATTGAATGAAACAGAAAATAAATATTATAAACATCTCTTTAAATACAAAGACGTTTTAGGTGCTATTAAGTGACATTAATGAGGTAGAGAAGTATCAGGAAAAGGGTAACTGGGCTGACAAGGGGATAAGAAACTAAGTCATAGAAAGAAAGACCATGGGCAAAAACAGACACTCAGAGCAATGGAACAGAATAGAGAACCCACACACCTATGGCCAACTAATCTTTGACAAAGCAGGAAAGAATATCCAATGGAATAAAGAGAGTCTCCTCAGCAAGTGGTGCTGCGAAAACTGGACAATGACATGCAGAAAAATGAACCTGGATCACTTTCTTACACCAGACACAAAAATAAACTCAGAATGGATGAAAGACCTCAATGTAAGACAGGAAGCCATCAAAATCCTCAAGGAGAAAGCAGGCACAAACCTCTTTGATCTTGCCCACAGCAACTTCTTACTCAACATGTCTCTGGAGGCAAGGGAAACAAAAGCAAAAATGAACTATTGGGACCTCATCAAAATAAAAAGCTTCTGCACAGAGAAGGAAACAATCAGTAAAACTAAAAGGCAACCGACGGAATGGGAGAAGATATCTGCAAATGACATATCAGATAAAGGGGTAGTATCCAAAACCTATAAAGAACTTATCAAACTCAACACCCAAAAACCAAATAATCCAATGAGGAAATGGGCAAAAGACATGAATAGACACTTCTCCAAAGAAGACATTCAGATGGCCAACCGACACATGAAAAAATGCTCAACATCACTCATCATCAGGGAAATACAAATCAAAACCACAATGAGATACCAACTGACACCTGACAGAATGGCTCACATTAACAACTCCGGCAACAACAGATGTTGGCAAGGATGCGGAGAGAGAGGATCTCTTTTGTACTGCTGATGGAAATGCAAACTGGTGCAGCCACTTTGCAAAACAGTCTGATTTCCTCAAAAAATTAAAAATAGAACTACCCTACAACCCAGCAATTACACTACTAGGTATTTATCCAAGGGATACAGGTATGCTGTTTTGAAGGGACACAGGTACCCCAATGTTTATAGCAGTGCTATCAACAATAGCTAAAGTATGGAAAGAGCCCAAATGTCCATTGATGGATGAATGGATAAAGAAGATGTGGTATACATATACAATGGAGTATTACTCGGCAATCAAAAAGAATGAAATCTTGCCTTCTGCAACCACATGGATGGAACCAGAGGGTATTATGCTAAATGAAATTAGTCAGTCAGAGAAAGATAAATATCATATGACTTCACTCATAGGAGGACTTTAAGGTACAAAACAGATGAATACAAGGGAAGGGAAGCAAAAATAATATAAAACCAGGGAGGGGGGCAAAACATAAGAGACTCTTAAATATGGAGAACAAACAGAGGGTTCCTGGAGGGGTTGTGGGAGGGGGGATGGGCTAAATGAGTAAGGGACACTAAGGAATCTACTCCTGAAATCATTGTTGCACCATATGCTAACTTGGAGGTAAATTAAAAAAATAAATTAAAAAAGAAAAAGAAAAAAAAGAAAGAAAGACCAAAAGATTAGGGTTTGTTTTCTAAAAACCAGAAGACTGTAAAGGGCACGGGGGTGTGCACATGGGGATCTATATACATGGGGCAGAGTAATGTGACTGCTCTTTTCAAATATTTGAAAGCATGTGTGGAAAAGCCTTACTCTGCGTTCTTAAGGCCAACACCAGAACCAGCGGCAGGAAGCTGAGACAAAAGGAGGGGTTTCCCCTAGGCATTCTATTTGCTTCTGGGCCTTCCTTGCCCCCGTGCAGTTAGGTAGCACCACGTGAGCAGCTCTGGTCAGTGGGGTATGGGTGGCAGTGACAGGTGTCACTTCCAGACAAGGCATAGAAGAGATGGGGGCTGTTTATTACTGCAGCATATCCTATCATATCCTAACTGATACAGAAATTATGTGAAAGGAGATTTGAGACCAAAAAACCCTAAGCTACTAAAACTATTTACACAGATTATTTACTATTCATGTTGCCTTTGTCTAGAAGTGTTCAAAGCGAGGCTGAATGTGGAACATACAGTAGAAATTTCTGACATGGGTGAAGAGATTTGGTTACTTTTGGGGGGAAAAGGGCAGTTAAGGGCCTTATCTGTAACTATACATAATAATAAATAACTTCAAAACACTTAAAACTTAGAAATCTTGAGTTAACCTGTATACACCTACAGATAGATATTACTTTCAGATAGCAAACAATTTTTTATATTTAAAAGAAAAGGAAAATACAGGTCAATTTGACCACATAAAATGTTAAAACTCTATAGATCATGTAATGCCATCATAAAACCAAAATGTAAATAGTTGAGGAAAATATTTACCCCAATATGACAAAATATCAATATTCTTACTGCACTGGTGGCTTGATCAAGTAACTAACAAAAATAGGAGACTTCAACAGGTAAACTGACAAAAGACACGAACAAAAGGCCTACAAAGCCATAACAAGCTCACGAAAAAATTGCAAACATCACTGACAATTTTAACTCTGTTGTCAAAGAAAGAAAGAAAGAAAGAAAGAAAGAAAGAAAAGAAAGAAAGAAAGAAAGAAAGAAAAGAAAGAAAGAAGGAAAGAAAGAAAAAAAGAAAGAAAAATGACCAATACATAATGTTGGTGAAGCCACAGTAAAATAAGCATTCCTCTTTCACAAAGCCAAGAGGAGCAAAAACTGGAACGGCCTTTCTGGAGGGACATTTATAATACATATTCACTTTTGGCCTTACAACTCCATTTCTAGAAACTTATACTGCAGTATGAAGTGATTTCCACACAAGCATTATATACGATGCTGAAAAACTGATACAGACACCCAGCAATCAGAGAAAAGCAAATAAATTAGAGCACACCCATGAGATGAAACACTATGCAGTCGGGGGGTGAGAGGGAGGCGAGGGTGGGTGATGGGCATTGAGGAAGGCACCTGTTGGGATGAGCACTGGGTGTTGTATGGAAGCCAATTTGACAATAAATTTCACACACACACACACACACACACACACAAAAGAAAAGAAAAGAAAGACTACACAGTCATTAAAAGCCACATATGAGAATATGGAATAATGAAATGGAAAAGATTCATAAAGTAATATCAAGAAGGCAAATACATACACATACTGTGTGTGTGTGTGTGTGTGTGTGTGTGTATACACAGATGGTATGATTCTAATTTGTAACTAAGTAAGCAGAAAGACAACACCGAAAGTGTTAATATTTTGGGACGCCTGGGTGGCCCAGTCGGTTCAGCATCCAACTCTTGATTTTAGCTCAGGTCATGATCTCACGGTTTGTGATTTGGGAGCCCACCTCTGCACTCATAGCATAGAGCCTCTTGGGTTTCTCTCTCCCTCTCTCTCTCTCTCTCTCTGCTCTTCCCTGGCTCTCTCTCTTTCTCAAAATAAATAAATACACATGTAAAAAAGTATTAACATTTTATTTTTTATTTTAAAATTCTCTATTCACTTCTGATTATTCAAATTTTCTTCAGTAAAGGGCACTGCTTTAATAATTAGAAAAAATGTATTTGAACATAATTGATAGCACTCACTGCCTGAAGGGAGTAGTAAAAAGCATCTCTCACTCATTTCGGATGGGTGTGTATTCCTACAAACTTTCTCAAAAGGCAGCGAGTGCCCTAAAATGCTCCTACCCTTGACTCTTCTTGACTTGTATCTCTTGTGGCTAAGCTATCCTAAGAATTAACCTCCAATGAAAACTAAGATGTTATTTTCAATGATATTTATAGTGGTAGAAACTGGAAAACTTAAATGTCCAGAAGTAATGGAATAATTAAATTAGGATCTAGAATAAGGTATTGTGCAGTCCAGTCACCAAAAATAATGTTTACACAGCACTTTCAATGGCCTGGGAATATATGATGCAATATTAAGCTTATAAAAGAAAATTACACATACTCACAAATATGTATTCATAATATGGTCTCAAATAGAGGGGGAAATGCATTAAAAAACTGTGAATGGTTGGATTGTGGGCAAGTTTTTTTTTTTTTTTTCGTTTCTCTTTGCTTTTCATACTCCTAAGTTTTTATATCGAGCATATATTCTCTAAGTCAAATTTTTAAAAAATTGCAATGCAAAAATAAAAAGACCAAGCTTCTGCCATTATTACTGTGTTTTAACACTACTTTTGACACCGAGAAAGAGAAAGAACAGTCAGCCCTTTGAAGCTACCTGCACATTGCTAGAATTGTTCGTGTCTCAGACCTCCCGACACCTGACCTATTGGAAGCACCTGACAGAGGTGACCCCACCCAGGCCTCCTGGACATCATCTCTCTCTCTCTGCTTCCCCTCCCCTCGGGTCACACTTTCTCATGTTCCTTTGCTGGTCCCTTGCTATCCACTAACTGGCAAATGTGGGACTGCTACAGGTCTCTGACCGTGGCCACTTCCTTGTTTAGACCCGCTCTCCAGATAATTCCATCTACTTTCATGGGTTTAAACCGCATCTCTGCACTGATGTATCCGAATGCATGTCTCCAACCCAGAACAGGCCCCCGGCTCCTGTCAGACTCTCGCTAATGAACGTGCCTCCTGGACATCTCCACTTGGATAGCTAATAAACTTCACACGTCCCACATCGAACTCCTGATTTCTCTTGCATCCTTCAAAGAAATAATCAGACCTACAAAAACCCGCTCTGCCTGCAACATCTCCCTTTTGAGGATACAGAAACCCCACTTGCCCAGCGGCTCAAGCCAAAAGCTTAGAATTCTCTAATTTCCCTCGAACCCTATTTCCAAACGTTCAGCAAGATTTTCCCAGTTCTACCTGCACGGTACATCCAGAATGGAACCACTCTCCGTACCTCTGCTGCGACAGCTCCCAGGTGGGTCTGTTGAGAGATCTGCTCTCCCGGCTCCCCTGGTCTCCCTTCAGTCTTCTCGACACAGCAGCAGAATGAACCCCTATCCCTCAATCCCACTCTCCTTGCATCTCGCTTGGAGCGCAAGTCAAGGTTCTACGATAGCCTGGAAAGTTCTACCATGGCCTGGCCGTCTGCCAGCTGTCTCGCCTCTTCCAGCCACTCTGGCCTCCTTGCCACCCTTCCAGTATCCAAACCTGGCCCTGCCTCAGGGGCTCTGCACCTGCTCCTCCCTCACTGCAACACTGGGCAGATGTCTGCAGGCTCGCTTTGGTCCCTGCCCAAAATGCCACCTTCCCTGCGAGGCTTCACCTGGTTGCCCAACGTCAGACAGGACACCTGATGCCTCTCCCCCTTCCTCTTTCCTCTATAGAGCAGGAATGTCTACCGGGCATGTGGCACATCTTCTTGCTGATTATTTATTGTCTTTTTCTCCTACGAGGACAGAGGCACCACCGTATTCCTGGAACAGTGTCTGGTGCGTAAAAAGCATTCAAATATTCATTGCATAAACGTGGGACAGCTGCGAATGGTGAAAAGAACACTTACGTGGAGTTCAGGACACCTCGGACCCACAGGCAGCTATTGGGAACTCGGGCGTAAGTGCGACTGTCGTTGCCTTAACTCTCACACAGCAAAGGTACCGCGCGCTTGTGAACGGCTGGAAGCACGAAGCCAACGAAAGGAAGCTTTTGCTTCCTCCGGGGCGAGCGGGCGGCATCCGTTCCTTCACTGATTTTCTGTTCTAGAACAACAGTACGGGTGCATAGCTTCGATGCCGTGCACTGCTCCAGTCCCCAAGGGGCCTCCTGAGGGGTGTGGTGGGCTAAGGGCTTCCAGTGGGAAATCCGTTTGTTTGCTTTCTCAGAAGCCTTAAGTCACTGGGACAGCTGAGGCGGTCTCCAGGATGGCTCCAAAGAATGACATGAAGCTCATGACTATTCTGCTCATGCAGCAACCGCCACTGTGGACCAGGCGCTTTATATACACTGTCTCTAATGTTCACAACCAAGTGTCACCGTGCACATTTTCCTGAGGCGACAAACACTGAGAGCGACCGCTCTAGCTAAGCCGTAAGTCCGTGCTCTCCTTCTGCGAGCTTCTGTGCCTCCCTAAGTTTGGACCTAGTCTTTGTGATTCCTTACGTCATGAAGAACGTCCTTGGTAGCTGGTTACAAACAATTTTTAAAATACACAGTTGATGCACTGTATCCTTCCCACCTAGATTTAAACCGTGCAGAAAATAAACATTTGACTCCACTTAAACATGAAAAACACCCGATTAACTCACTCACTCATTCATTCCACAAATATTTAGAGACCCTACTGTGTGCTGGCACCACGTGAGGCACCGGAGATACAGCATCTCACAAAAAGAAAACACATACTGCTTTCATTCGGCTTACGTTTTATTGATGAAAGCAATCGGCCTACTAAATGAGCAAATACATAGTCGGTATGTCAGAAGGTGGTGAGGCCCAAAGTAGAGCAGGGAAAGAGCATGAGGTAGGTGTAAAGCGTGGAAGTGAAGCCTTTGGTCTGGAATAGAGTGGTCTCGGTCGGCCTCACCGCGCGGTCTGGAATAGAGTGGTCTCGGTCGGCCTCACCGCGCCGGTCAGAGCGCATAATCCGATGGATCAGCAAATAGGCGAGTTAGGAGCCTGACCCCTAAAGTAGATTTTCACTTTAAAAAGGACTGTGACAAAACGACAAACGCCTCTAACTAGCCATCTCGCCTAGTAGGATTTGATTCGCAGAAACCACGCACATCTCCCCAGCACACGTTCCCACGTAAGCAAGGTCCACCCACAGCTGTCTTAAGAAGGTCATTATCAAATAAGGTTATTATCAAATACATCGCGTAAAAACAAATGGGTTTTTTCAAGCTTGTTTAAAACCCTGCAAGAGTAACACATACTTTCGCATCTGGTGTAACCTTCCAAAGTCAAATGTCCCTAGGAAGTCCCAATAAATGAAACTATGGAAAAATATGTCAAAGGTTCCTGCCAGAGTCAAACACATGCATCCATGAGGAAAGGAGCTACTGTCTGCTGAATGTCTCAACAGTTCAAGAAATGTGCCTTCAAAGTTTTCTTGGACAAAGACGCCTCTGAGCTCACATTCTTTCCTACGCAGTATAATGATGCTTTGCAAGAAGGGGAAGCCATTTAGAAGCGGAATCAATGCAGGGCTCTTAGGGACAGAGGGAGACATTGGCGACAGAGGGAGCCTCCAGTGCACACGGAGCTACGAGGGGGACTCAGGCACAGGCTGGCACACCATGAACACGGACGGCGTCGCTGAAACCATCCCTTGACTTGATCGACCACTGGCACCATAAAACCTTAGGACAACGACTACAGCTCGTGGACACAGAACAGATATCACACAGTTGATTTCTCTCTGATTTAGTAAGGCCACCTCCAACAAAAAAATTGGGAAAGAATGAAAAGTTTAATGTCAAGTGTACTCACAGGGTGGGCTTTCTGTTTTCCTGAGGGTTTTTTTCTTTTTCCGCTCAGCAAAGGGTTTAATGCATTTCTATTTTTTCTCTTTTTAACCAGTCCAATAAAAGGTCTCCCTTACTTGCAAAGCAGTAGGAGTGGGCAGGAGTTCATCAGTCATGCGTGTCCAAATCCCCTAGTAGCTTCATGAAGAAACAATACCCAGGAGAGGGGATGTCCCTCGCCCTGGATCACAAAGCTGCCAAGGGCAGGGCTGGGGCTGGACCCCAGGCTCAGTGAGGTGGGTAGCTCCAGTCTCTTTACCAACTAACAAGTCCCACAGGGCTGTCATTAAAAACAAAATACTGTAAAGGGACGCTTGGGTGGCTCAGTCGGTTAAGCGTCTGACTCTTGATTTCAGTTCAGGTCATGGTCTCACGCTTTCGTGGGTTCAAGCCCCGCATCGGGCTCTGTACTGGTAGCACAGAGCCTGCTAAGGATTCTCTCTCCTCTCTCTCCCTCTCTCTCTGCCCTTCCCCCCCTCCCTTCGTGCTGTCTCTCTCTCAAAATAAAGAAATAAACTGGAAAAAAATTACTGCAGAAACCTAACTGAAAATGTACGGCGGACAGTTAATGATGATCTGAAAACAACTCATACTCCTTTCATACAGAAGCCTCCCCTGTGCCAGGCAGCCTGCTAACGGCAGAATGATCGTGAAGAAGGCCAGCACGATCCCTGTCCTCAGGAGCCTGCGGTCCAGTGAGGAAGACAGACAATTAAACAAGTAATAAAAATGAAGCACAGTTTTGTTCCCATAGGTGAAGCACGGGCACTGTGGGAACAAGACAGATTTAAAACTCGTGTGTGTGTGTGTGTGTGTGTGTGTGTGTGTGTGTGTGTACTTGGTCACGTGGCAGGTGTAGAGAAAGCCTCACCCATCCCTTGCCCCCAAAACAGACTCTATTTCATTCTCGATCTTGCCATCCATCCGGACTCCTGAGCTAGGATGCTGGGAGTCACCTGGACTTCTCTTGCTCCCTCGGCCTCCTATCCAGGAAACCGTCACGTTCTGTTGGTCGGAAGCTTATCGTTCTTGAGGCTGCCTCCCTCCTCCAGCCCTAACACCGTCTGGTCCACGTCTTACCCCAACTACCAGCAGAGTCTCACAGCTCCCCTCCTGGGGTTCCGTCTTGCTGTCAGTTCTGTCCTCTGTCAATTAAACTGCCTAACGTGCAACTCTGACCCCGTGACTTCCCCACTGGTAACTTTCTTTTCTTAAGTTCTTTTTCACGTGCATTTATTTTTGAGGGAGAGGAAGACAGAGTGCGAGCAGGGGAAGGGCAGAGAAAGAGGGAGACACAGAGCCCGAAGCTGAGCTGTCAGCACACAGCCCGACACAGGGCTTGAACTCACGAACCACAAGATCGTGACCTGAGCTGAAGCCAGACCTTTAACCGACCGAGCCACCCAGGCGCCCCTCCACTGAAAACTCTCGATGGCTCCCTGTTGGCTAATGAAGGATGAAGCCCGAACTTACCCACGCGGCCCGGGAGCACTCAGGAGTCAGTCTGGCCTCGTTCTCCAGCCTCCTCCTTGCCTCTGATCTCCTTCACTGTATATGCCAACAACGCCCTCCTCAGAATGCAGACTGCTGTTTGTTGTGACTCACGGGACATCTCTGCCGTCACTGCCGTCCCCTCCCACACCGCCTCCCACTCTGGTTGGAGACAGGGTGATGTTCATCCTCCCTGACTCAATCCAAGCATCCTTCGTCAGGAGGCCTTCCCGGCTGCCTCTTCCCGAAAGCGCAGTTAGGGACGCTTCTCCGTGTCACACAAAACCGGCATGGTCCACGTGGAATTACAGTCATTCGCCCCTGGCTCAATTTCCCTCCCTAGCTCTCAACCTCCTGGGGGACAGGGATTGCCCTGCTCACCTTTGCACACTTAGCACCCAGCATGGTCCTGACACACAGCAGGACGTCAGTATGTGTTTGTTAATGCCACAATGCTTGCACCACTCGTGGGCGGCGCTCAGCCCAACGGCAGCCCAAGGTGACAGTATTACATGTGGAAGTAAAATTAATGGGGTTTTGGTTTCCCAAAAGTGGAATAATTGGTTTAAGTTTCCTCAAAGTTACCGGTTTTGGCAAGACACATAACAACACCTAAAAGCTGTCTACGTTATCAAAAGACAATGGTTCCCGCTGTTTTATTACCGAAGAGACGTCCATATGTACGCAGCTGAATTATAAGTGCTAAAAACTAGCACAGCCCTAGTCCCGGGTCACAGCCTAGTGGTTTCTCCAATAGTGTGAGATTAACCAACTGGTTAGAGACTGGCTCCTGGGCAGGGCTCCTTAAGTGACACACTGCCTGGAGAGGTCACCATCCAAAACAGCAGGTAACCAAAATGAAACACATTTGCCCTCCCTTCTCCGAGTAGGGTTACCTATCTTCCAAATTTTGTAAACACTGTGGGGACACTGAAGGAGGCCACTGGAAGGAAAGCAACCTCGGAAAGTGTTTAGACAGAAAGCCGAGGCCAGCTAGACTTTGAAATGATTACCAAAAAGAGTGAACTACCGACTGATCATCTGCAAATTTTATGAATGAAAATGGACCGTGCTCCAACCAGAAGTAACCTGAACTTCAAACTGCGAACTGTACAGTCAGTGTGGAGAAGAAAATGACCAGCCAATCCCTCCAAATGCAAACATATACACTGGTTTTCTTAACACAGCACACATGCTTTCACATCAGCCCCAGTGAGGGAGTGGAGGGTTTATATACCATATTCCGGTGGTGTTTGTTTACAATATGGGTGTGGAGTAAAATATCATATCACAACACATTATCTGCTTCCATGAGAACCTCTCCTTCCCGCCTAGAGCGATCTGTACCCTCCTTTAGAACCCCGCATTTAAAAAGTGTATCTTGTCAAATTGTGACAAATTGTTGTTACCCGAATAGCAAAGAACTCGCTAACTAGAAGTAACTTTCGTTTCCTCCAAGCACATCCTTCAGGTAACAAACTGAATCTACTCTTTGTACTTCCGTAACCTTGAAAAAAAGGTGGGCCGGGGGCTCGGCAAAACCACTGGGTTATTCCCAAGAAGGCTCCAACACATTTTCAAAACGGTTTTCAGGCGGAGTATTGCTTTCAACTTACAAAAAGGAAACAGTATAGGCTGGTGCAGAACTAATCTAAAAATAGGGCTTTGGTGAAAAGGCTTTCTGCCTTCAAACATGAAGGGTGCTGGTATGTTGGTGCGTATCCATTCATCTATGGGTGGACACTTAGGTTGCTTCCGTATCTTGGCTACTGTAACTAATGCTACACTACACACAGGGGTGAATGCATCTCTTCAATTTAGTGTTTTCATTTTCCCTGGGTAAATACCCAATAGCGGAATCACTGGACGGTATGGTATTTCTATCTTTAATTTTTTAAGGAAACTCCATCCTGTTTTCCACAATGGCTCTGTCAATTTACATCCCCACCAATAGCGCACAAGGGTTCCTTTGTCTCCACACCCTTGCCAACATTTGTTGTTTCTCGTCTTTTTGATAGTAGACATTCTGACAGGTGTAAGCGGATATCTCACTGTGGTTTCTATTTGCATTTCCCTGATTATTAGTAACGATGAGCATCTTTTCACGTATGTGTTGGCTATCTGTGTGTCTTCATTGGAGAAAATGTCTATTCAGATCTTCTGCCCACTTTTCAATCAGAGTATTTGTATTTTTGGTATTGAGTTGTAGAAGTTCTTTATATATTTTGGATATGAACCCCTATTGGATACGTCACTTACAAATGTCTTCTCCCATTCAGTGGGTTTGACTTTTCATTTTGTTGACGGTCTCCTTCACTGTGCAAAAGCTTTTTATTTTGGTGTAGTCCTGATAATTTAGTTTTGCTTTTGTTTCCCTTACCTGAGGAGACCTATCTAGACAAACGTTGCTAAGGCTGATGTTAAAGAGACTACTGCCTATGTTTTCTTCTAGGAGTTTTATGCTTTCAGGTCTTTAAATCCATTTTGAGTTTATTTTTGTGTATGCTCTAAAAAGTAGTCCAGTTTCGTTCTTTTGCATGTAGCTGTCCAGTTTTCCCAGCCCCACCTATTGAAGGGACTATATTTTCCCCGTTGTACATTCTTACCTCCTTTGTTGTAGATTAATTGAGGACGGTTCTTTTGTCTCAAGGAAAGCGTTGTTGGGAGGACAGAGGAGGGACCCGGGTACGTATATGTGTTGTAGGAATGGTATGAGATAAGTGGGGGAAGAGGTATTTGCAGCACAATTTTGGCTATCATCAGCTTATTTCTTGGTTACTTTGGCTAGGGTCATTAAATAACAGGAATAACTATTTTTGCAATTTTGTTAGTATTTTCCTTTCAAACAAAATACAAAAATGGCTAAGAGGTAAAAAATCGTCCATGGAGGGCTTACGGATATGCCACTGTAGGTATAATCACAGCGTAATGTCGAACTTTATTTGTATGTCAGAAAGAATATACCATGATGCTCCATAGATGTGTCTTTCCACTTTAGTTAGTCCTGTATCTGTGAATTAACGTTCTTCCCAAAGTTAAGACACCACGTAGTCATGACGCAATTAGTCAGAAGGCCACAATCAAAAGCAGGCGTAAAAGTATCTCTCAGATTTAAGTCATCATTTTCACAGCCTGGCTAACGAACAGAAATTGAACCTATACTTATTTATGCCATAACTACTAGGCAATAACTATTCAACCCATTAAAGTAAAAACTGGGAACAATCCGAGAATTTTAGATGTTCAGATTCCTGAGAACAAATAAGGTAAATCAACCACTGAGGGAGTTTCTACCTGTGATGTCGAGTCCTCCCTTTCTGCCTAGCGTCAAAGCTGATGACGCGAGGAGTAATGGTTTCATTAAAGACGTGAATGAAAGAAAAATCCTATTATCTGATCTGTAACAGTCATGTATTAGAAATAGTGATGTAAGTTTTTACCTTTCCCCGGGATACCGGCACGTCGACACAGTTGTAAGTGATCTCGGATCTGGAGGTCCACGCAAAGTGAGACATAACGTGGCCTGAATGTAGGCTAGTGCCATCAAGTTCTTCTGCTTTGGCAAATGCACTGGTGAAACATCTGACAGATTACACGTGGTTTGTGGTTGTTTTTGAAGCGTGTGAGAACAATTTTACTGTTTCCTTTCCAGTTTGATTTTTTAAATTGTTTTGGTTTTCATTCCAGTAGTTAGTGGTGTTGTATTAATTTCAGGTGTACAATATAGTGAGTCACCAATTCCAGACGTCACTCGGTGCTCATCATGACAGGTGAGCTCCTTAATCCCCATCACCTGTTCCACCCATGTCCCCGCCCACCTGCTCTCTGGTGTTCCTCGGTGTGTTCTCTGTAGTTAAGAGTTTTGTTTCTTGCTTTGTCTCTCTCTCACTGTCTTTTTTCCTTGGCTTGTTTGTTTTGTTTCTAAAATTTGAGTGAAATCATATGGTTTTTGTCTCTCTGACTGACTTAGATTACATAGGATTGCAATACTTGCTCCAATGCATACTTAAGGTCACAGAAAATTCTAATATTCAAAACATACTGGTAGTTATGTTGACCCAAATAGGCAAAGCAGTCAGTCAATAGTTTACGGCAGTAAAGCCTCAAATCTCTAATCAGAAGTATATGAACAGCTCCCCAGTGGCATTTTCTATACACCTTCAGAGAATTTGCTGCCCTCAATTTTCTGATTGAAATGGGGAAGGCCAAGTTCCTTTGATTGTTCATTTTATTTTAAGGTCCCCTTTTATCACCAAAACTTTCCCTTCTATATAACAGAGGGGGGGAAATGAGGCGAAATAGAGGTAGCAAAAAAAAAAAATATCTACAAGGGAACAAGAGGCCATATTGAGCACATATTGAAAGAAAATCTTTCTGGAAAGACTGTCAAAAGGTCACGTGGAAAAGGAGTCCAGGAAAGACAGAAGCATAAATGACACCTAAATAAAAAGTCCATGTGAGGAACAGTTCAAGGTATTTTGATAAAAGAAGGATAAAATAAACAAGCCAGGGTGTCCTGGGGGAGTAGAAACAAAGCAGTCACTCATAAATCACTTTCAAGACAGTAAATAGGTTTTTCTAAAGACAAAATAGCAAAAGGAGAAATAAACTGTCATAACTTGTTACACCTCTTGATTCTAATGGAGCAAATGTTAAGTTCTGCCGCAGAGAGGAGGTCTATCAGAAGGAGCCCTGGAAGATGAGGAGGTCACAGGGGCGATAAAGTACAATCGGGGAAAAGGGTTTAGTGAGGATGAGGCCGCCTGAGTCAACGCCACAGAATCCCTCCTTGAAACGGTCAGCGGCAGAATAGTGGTGATTAACACAGCAGGACAAATGAGTCGAAAAAGAGGAGATCCCAAACCAAAGACAAGAACGAACAAGCAAAGGCCAACCAAAGTTAGGGTCTACACCTACCTAGTGAGTGAGCCGACCATTTTTAGGTTGCTTTCCATTTTCAACTTCAAGATCTGGCCACATGGCTGGTCTAATTCAGATGATAGGATTTCATGGCCTTTCTAGTAGGACCGCTACCAACAGCAGGCTTCGGACAGTCAGCCTGAAGTACCCCGATTCTTTCAGTTCTCTGACCCATCACTCAGTCCTAGAGTCCGGTCAACCAAATGTCACACAGAACACTCTCCCTGAGCTTGCCTCCCACCCACAAAAACCAACCCAGATCTTGTCCCTGAAGGAGCTCTGGTAGGGAGTCCCACTCTTCTTGGGGTGAGCCCCGACGTCAGTGCAGAGAGGCCGATCTTTGGGCCCTTCCCTCTGCAGAGATAAACCTCTGACCTCCCACCTGGGGCGAAGGGTGGAATGCTGGGAATTCTGTGAGAATCCGGGTGGAGGAAACGCTACCGTGTTCCCCGTAGACTTTGACTCACACCCTTCTCTGTCCCTGGATCATCCCTGGCTGCATCCACGTCTGGAGCTTCTCCCGAACTCCTGCCCGCCTTTCTTGTGCATCCCCATCCGTGGGCGTCCTCCAGACAATACCATCAGCTACCAATTCTTGTTTCTGCCACGGTCTCTGTCACCAGCGGCTCCCCTTTCTCTCAACCTTGTGGAGTGAAGCTTTTCAGATCTCTACGACTCTTTTGGTGGGTCTCTCTCAGGAGGGGGCCGCATGGGCAGGGGCAATCAGACACTTGCACCAAAAGTTCCACAAAGTTATTGGCACCTTCCGCATCTATACCGAACACACTGCTTTTTGGTCACTGGTGCTATTATTTCCGTGCTTTGCTTTGCCAAATAGATTTTTTAAGTTTTCAAGCTAGGACTCTTTATAAGCCTTAACATCAACGGTGCTGGACATAGAACAGCTACGCAAAAACGCACGTGGCTCATTTTGAGCCTCAAGAAGAAAATCAGGTTTCCGAGCGTAAGCATACCTTTGCTCACCACCCGGCCTGTGGCGTCCTCCTCTGCTCACTTTCTACCTAATGTCCTGGCTGTTCCTCCAGCTCCACCTCTTTGCCTGGCCCTCCCACGCCTTTGATGCTGGTGCTTCTTGGCGATTGTGCCCTGGCCTCTCTTTTCTCACTCTGCACGCAGATGCTCTCACCCATTCCTCTGGCTTCAAGAAACCTCTACGTGCTGATGACTCCCACGCTTATGTTCCTCAGACTAGATACGCACCTATATCTACCTACAGATTGCTTGGGTGTCTCACGGGTGCCTCAAATTTCACATGGTCCCCACCCACCTGTGGCTCTTTCCGGGTTCCCCAAGTCAGTGAACATCACCACCTGTCATCCAGATCAGAAACCTGGGCTCTGTGCCCCACGTCTCCCTCTTTCTCATCTACCCATCCCAACCCAATCCAATCATCCAAGTCCATCCCCAGCCATTCAGTTCCCTAGGTGCCAGCCACCCCTGTCCTCACTCGGGCCGCTGTCATCCTTCAAGAGCCTCCTAACCAATCGCTTACCCGCAGCGTCACACTGTGGACATGTAATCCACTATGTCAGTTTCCGGTATTTTGTAAAGACCCCCCCACAATCTGATCTTGACTCACTTCTCCAGCCTCATTTGTTTGATGATTCCCACCTCATAGGCACGATGCTCTGTGTTTATTTCCTTCAATGCGCATGGCTCTCCATTAGCCCCAGACCTTGGTGGACATTATTCTCTCTGCCTAGAAGATTATTCCTTCCACCCCCATGTTCTCAATCCACCGTCTTTACCTCATTCTTCCTTCAGATCCCTGCGCAGAAAGGACTCCAGAAGTCTCTCTGGCTACCCTACGCTCCACCTATTTTGGATTCACTGCCTCCTATGGATACCATAACACCCTGTACTTCCTCATCATGGGTTTTATCATAGAGTGTAATTGCCTTTCTCTGTCTGTATCTCCCTCTTACCCATAAGCTCAGGGTGTACAATGCCCACGCTAACTTGTTCATTGTTTTAATTGCACCCCGGGGCCTAAGACATGGTGCACAATCCATATACACTTGTGG
This sequence comes from Lynx rufus, assembly GCF_022079265.1. Classification (NCBI taxonomy): domain Eukaryota; kingdom Metazoa; phylum Chordata; class Mammalia; order Carnivora; family Felidae; genus Lynx; species Lynx rufus. The sequence continues at coordinate 1,553,907 of NW_025814878.1, forward strand.
CATGAATCCATGAAAGAGTAACCAGTATTTCATTGACTTCCGTTTTAATCTTTGCTTTCCTATAACTTTTGATTTCTAACATAAAACATTAGAAAGACAAATATTTCTCAAGACAGATGCTTTTTTTTTAATGTCAGAGGTTTGCTTATTTATTTATTCCAACATATTCCATTCTTCCCTTATGCGATTGGCCTGAGGAAGAGAGCCACCCAAATCAGCGCAGTCCCAGATGGGCCAAAGAAGGGAGTCTACCACTTTCTTGGGTGACCTCCCATGAGGAGATTCCAAAGGTACAGAGATTCTTTGGGAGCTGGGAAATAGGTTGTGGTATCTCGCAAGCAAGACTTCTAAATGCAGGTATAGATTTTAGCCCACTGGCCAGAATACACAATATTTGTATTTTCTCTAAAGCTATTTCTTGGAAATTAAATAAAGTGTAGAGATTCATTATTAATATACATTTTTAAACTATCAGATGACTCTGCATAAAAGTAACACTTGGTTCTTCTTTGTGTTCAAGATTTTCGTGTGTGTGTGTGTGTGTGTGTGTGTGTGTGTGCATGTTAGGAGGGGAAGACTGGATTAAAATCTTTGTTTATAATTAAAAAAAAACCCAGATGCTCTATTATTTAGGATTCTATGTTCTTTTTTATGGACCATTATTGGAGGTCAAGGGCTGAGACTGGTGTCTACGTAGATTTCAGAAGAAAGTTCCCCCAAAGGGGTCAAAGCTAGAAACCATTCACTAATTCTGATGATTCAGCTTATTAATGATAATGACAACAAATATTGGCTGTTGTACGCCTTCTGAGCACTTAGAAGGAAACAGGTGATGGCTCAGAAAAAAATCAAGGCAAGCTGAAATTATAGCATGTTAAATTAAATTAAGTAAATAGCCCCACATTCTGTAAGGACAGATCACTACCCACCTGAAGACTGGTTTCTAGGAACCTGTCACAAGGCTTTGTCATTGGCTCCATTCAATGCAATGCTTTTATCAATGATTTGGAAGAAGAACAGAATGGGGAGGTGTAGGTAGTATTTTTATTGTTATTATTTATTTATTTATCTTTTGCACACATCTCGGTTGTCTTTATTGAAAGATGATACAGAAATGATAGAGTGATACCTAAAGGGTCTTGAATATAAGATAAGAAGACAGAGGTCCCTAATGGAATGTCCCCGAACCTTCTGGCACTGGCCCCTGTTAAGTCTCCTTGCATGATTGCTGCATATTCCTTCCGGTGCTCAACCAGCTTCAGGAATACTTCATATTTCTTGTCATAGTATCTTTTATCCTCCAGTCTAGGAAACACGACTTTCCCAACTTTGCTCATTCTAGCCATTGCCTCCGGTACAGAAGTGAAATCCCCAGAGGCACCAGCACCCAGAATAACAGCGCCCACAAGAACAGACTCCACCTCTTGCGACAGGACCACAGGCATGCCTGTAATGTCCGCGTGCACCTGCACAAAAGGCGATTCCTGCTCAGGTCTCCACACAGGAAAACAGCGCTGATACAGTGCCCTGCCACCCCCAAGGTCTCTATAATGAGGTGGGTCCCAAAAGCAATGGCTTGAACTGTGGCCAGATAGAGAATGGCAAGATCATTGAGGTCCTGAGACAGGTAATATTTTAAAAAACAAGACAGGGTATTAAGTAACATTAGGAATTATTTTTAATTTTTACAAGTATGCTGAAAGGATATTATGGTTATCTAAAAGAGTACCTTTTTTTCCTGGGGCAAAATATCAAAATATGTGTATATGTCACTGAAATGTTATAATGTCTGTGTGTTTATCCACGAACAATCTAAAAGTAAAATAATGTACGTGTGTGTGTGTGTGTGTGTGTGTGTGTGTGTGTGTATAATGAAGACAAAGAAAAATCCCCAGAACTGAAGGACATGACTTTGCACTTTGAAACAGCCCACTCAAAAAATAAACCCACATGAAGTACTTGAATACTGGAGATTAAAAAATATCCTAAAAACTACCAGAGAGAAAATATAGGTTACATGTGAGGCATGAAAAATGAGAATGGCATTAGGCATCTCACAGCAACTGTGGGACCAGGAATATAATTCTGGGGGGGAATATGAAATTTTTATCCACCCAAATTGTCAAGTAGGTGTAAAGGTAGAGTCAAGATATTTTCAGACATAGAAGATATTAAAAGATCTATTGAGTCAACTGATTTTCAATTAGAGTTCAAAGACATTCTATTGGGAAAGGACAGTCACTTCAACAACTGGACAGCCATACACAAAAGCACCAAGTTGGACCCCTACCTCATACCATGCACACAGATTAGCTCAAAATGGACAAACAACCTAAATATAAGACCTAAACCGTAACACTTCTAGAAGAAAACAGGGGCAAATCTCCATGGCTTTAAATTTGACAAAGGATTCTTAGACATGACACTAAAAAACAACAAAAGAAAACTAGAGAAGTTGGACTTCTTCAAGATTAAAAAATATTGTGCATCAAAGAACATTATCCACAAGGCAAAAAGCAACCTACAAAATGGGAGAGAACATTTACAAGTGATATATCTGATAAAGGCCTAGTATCTATAATATATAAAGAACTTTTACAACTCAACAACAAAAAGACAAACAACCCAACTTAAAAAATAGGCACAGGATTTGAATAGACAGTTCTCCAAAGATATACAAATAGCGAACAAGTACATGAAATGATGTTCACATCATTAGTCATGAAGGAAATTCAAATCAAAATCACAATGAAATACGACTTCATACCCACTACGATGCGTATAACTTAAGAAAATGGAAAATAACAAGTACTAGTGAGAATATAGAGAAGTTAGAACTCTTGTTCATTGCTGGCAGGAATGTAAGATGGTTCAGCTGCCATGAAAAATAGTTTGGCAGCTTCTCAAAATGTTAAATAGAATTACCATATGATTCGGCAATTCCACTCTTAGGTATACACCCCAAATAACTGACAACAGGTACTCGAACAAATACTTGAGCACAAATATTCATAGCAATCGCTAAAAGGTGGAAACAACCCAGATGTTTGTCAGTGGGTAAATGAATCAACAAACTGTGGTATATATACACAATAGAATATTATTAAGCCACAAGAAGGAATGAAGTACCCATACATGCTACAATATGGCTGACCCTGGAAAACATTATGCTAAGTGGTTGCTCATTGCTAAGGCTGGGGGAAGGGGAAAGGGAGTGAGTACAGGGCATTATTTTAGGGTGATGGAAATATTTTAGAACTAGGTAGAGGGAATGGTTGCACAGCATTAGAGACGTCCTAAATGACAATGAAATTTTCACTTTAAGATGTTTAATTCTGTTACATGAATTTTACCTCCATTAAAAAAAATTCACGTATCTTTTCTAAGGATTTCCTCCGATAAAATGAAGAAGTAATAAATTAAAAAAAGAAAGAGATGTGAGATTCAGGAATCGGGGTCAAATCAAGGAGGCTAAGGGATCTGGTAGATGACAAGACATGGGGATCACATGACAAGTGTGCATCAGGTCTGACGCGAACCCAGGCCAGGTGGGAGCAAGACAGAGGGTCCAGAGGAGAGATCCTTAAGAGCAGAAAATCACTAGGCTGCCTAATAGATCTGGGTGTATACAAAAAAGATTTGTAAAACTGGTAGAGAATTTGGGGTGGGAATTAGTGAAAATACATGAAAAGCTTACAAAAATTATGAATTCTAGTGAGAAATGTAAAAGTATACTACATGACTTAGTTATAAACAGCATTTTCCTACTCATTAAAGATCTGAACACTGAAGATTTATATAACCAAAATTAGAACGTAATTATCTATTGTATTGGGAGCATATGAGAAAGGACGTGTGTGTGTGTGTGTGTGTGTGTGTGTGCGCGCGCGTGTGTGTGTGTGGTGTGATGTTGACAGGTAGTTAAAGGGAGTTCAGTCCTAATGTTGCAAACTGAGAACTCAAAAGATAATGATTATAGCTGAAAAAAAAAATCTAGAAGCACTAGGATTGGAATGTTATTTAGAGAGCAGAAGGTAAATGCCCCTAGAATCCGTTTAAGGAGTTCAAAGTGGTTTCCTTTGGGATGAAGGAATTGTAGGTGCTTCTCAGAACTTTTTGGCTCTCCACGTGCACATATCAAAGTTGAGCTTTTAATAACTAGATTAAAAGAAAATGTTTAATGCCAAAATAGATTGGATGGGTGCACACTGCATCATGACAGCCTTGTGGGGCTTGGGTTAGGGACAGGATGAGATCAGGGCCCGAGGACCCACGAGGGAACTAGAGAGGATTTCATCTTTTGTTTTTTTATTTTTTATTTTTTTAATATGAAATTTATTGTCAAATTGGTTTCCATACAACACCCAGTGCTCATCCCAAAAGGTGCCCTCCTCAATACCCATCACCACAAAAGGCCCCGAATAGCCAAAGTAATTTTGAAGAAGACCAAAGCAGAAGGCATCACAATCCCAGACTTTAGCCTCTACTACAAAGCTGTAATCATCAAGACAGCATGGTCTTGGCACAAAAACAGACACACAGACCAATGGAATAGAACAGAAACCCCAGAACTAGACCCACAAAAGTATGGCCAACTAACCTTTGACAAAGCAGGAAAGAATATCCAATGGAAAAAGTCTCTTTAACAAATGGTGCTGGGAGAACTGGACAGCAACATGCAGAAGAATGAAACTAGACCACCTTCTTACACCATTCACAAAAATCAACTCAAAATGGATGAAGGACCTGAATGTGAGACAGGAAACCATCATCATTTGTTTTTTTAAAGAATAATGCTCAAAGGACGAAAGGTTCACAATTATTCATTCCAGGTTGTGGGAAAGCTGGTAAATTGCTTTGGTATTTGTTCAATCTGTACTTTTCCGTATAGCTAACATTTCTTAAATTAACATATGTTAATGAACTCTATAATCAGCTTCACAATCCAGGATGGAAAGCTACCTGAAGGATGGTTTACACACACACACACACACACACACACACACACACACACACACACACGACTGCTGAGCTACTAGCTTAAAACGAAGGGTCTTTTAAAAAATGTCTGCAGAATTCATAGAAATCCGGCATTCTGGTCAAGGGATGAGTAACAGTGGACCCATGGGGCTCTGTCTTAGTTCTCTGGAACATACCTGGAGGCCGTGGTCTTTTCTAAGGTGGTGCATATTCAAGGAATGGTGATGAGGGACGCAGGAGACTGGTGGCCCTGAGCGATGCTTGCAGACATCTCTGGAAGACTGTCCTTTACAAGAGAGGCTGAGGGATGACTGGTCCAGCACAAGTGGTCCTTATTACTGACAACATTTTTTGCTCACCTTCTATGAGGATGCTGTGATCGCATTTAAGTTTCCTTTATGCAATTTACTTTCCTAAATGCAATTTTTTATACCTGTTTTCTACTTTTGTAAGAAAGATAAATAACAAAGAAAGCCAGAAAAATCTGTTCAAAAGAGTCATTTCCAAGGTATCACACTGAGAGAATGTGGATTGGGTCTCCTGCATTTAACTGCATTTTTATTACTGACTGCCGAGAATGGCAACCTCACGCTTAACCAGCAGTACAGATTATTGCTTTCGGTTTTTCAGTGTGCTTATGAAATCACAAAAACATGTAATGTTTTTGTTCCTGTTGCTTATTTCACAGATCTTTAGAAGTCCCTTTTTTTTTTCATTTAAAAAGGGTTTAGTGAGGAGCAATAAAAGTATAGACTTAGTACAACGGATAACACACTTTTTCTTATAAAGATATCTAGCTGCTTATACACGCATGCACATGTACATCATATGGGTTAAATTACTAGAGGAAATAAAATTTTTAGAAATTGCAACGTTTTCTGATTGTTAAGCATATCAGCTAGCTTTAGGGTATTAATTTTACTCTACTTATATTAATTGAAGCCCAAGCTTCAGAATAGTGGGGGATAAACGTTAAACTGATCTAAGTAAAAGGGTTTCTCCTTTATTCCCTCTTCTGGAAATAAGGGGAGAGAGGTGTACAGAGAAAACAGTAAGCCCCCCAGCCCCCACTATATACCCTTGAAGTAACCAGCTCACAATTCTCAGTATCACTTAGAAAAGATCATCTGTACTTCTATATAACATGAGGCAGACGGAACATATAATTATCCATATTTAATTAAGGGTATATAAACCCGTGTTACCTGGGATCAATATGCCCTGTGGTAAGCTACTTCCATCAGATTCCATAAAGGAACATTGTTTTGCATAGCTTTCTAGGAACCCGTCTATCGCACAAAACAAGGCCGATCTGTGGAAGGAAGCTTACCAAAGTCACACTGGGCACGTTAAGGAGAAGGAGCAGAACTGGCTTGTCCGGTGTTGGAATTTCTCCGGCCAAAAAACACAGGTGCGAACTCCCTCCCTGCCCCTTCCTCCCCAACCTAGCCTCCCCAGTCGCTGCCTTCATCAAAAGGGTGTTTTGAAACCGGGAAAGGCAGGGCGCCGCCGGCCTCCAAACACCGCCTACGCGCACCGTTTCTCGGCGCAGGCTTCGGCGTCTAGAGCGTCAAGGCTACGCATCCACGCACGTGCCAGGTGGAAACTCCACTCCTCCTCTTCCACGCGGATTGTGCGCAGGCCCACCGCGGGCGGCCGACGCTGGGCCAGCCCTTGGACGGAGCCCATCCCCGGGCGCGGGATGGAGGAGGGCTCCTACCTTTGCTTCCCGCCGCCGCCGCCGCGTCACTCGGCCCGAACGCGCGCAGCTGCGCCCCGCCCGCTCCCCCGGTCCTCCCCGGGGGCTTCTGCCCTCGTCCCAGGCCCTAACCGTGCACGGGAACGGCCCCGGGCCCGCACCAGCGCCCCCCCCCCCCCCCGCGCGCGGGGTCTGCAGCCTCCGAAGGGATGTGACCCATCTGCCGGCGGAGTCGCTGAGGCTAAAACCTGCGACAGGTTCGGTGACCCGGAGACTCCGATCCGGGAGGCGCGACGCTCAGCCTCCGCCGCCAAAAGCGGCGGCGTCTGCCGCCCCCTGCCGGCCCGGGTCGGCGCGCGCTTTGCTCAGCAGCGTTCCAGAAAAGCGGAGCACCTCCAAGGCACGTCCAGAGTAAAGGCCGCCTGCCGCGTGGGCCGGAGTTAAGTCTCCCTGCCTCAGAGCGGTGGCCCCAGGCGCTGGGATCGCCGCGGGAGGAGGTTTCAGGGCTGCGTCGCTGGAAACTCCAAGCCCTAGCGGGAAGCTAACTTTCCACATTGAGCACGTAACATAATCTACTTTATCTCCTCTGGTTTACCGTCTCTCCAGACGAGCAAGCCTCTGCAAAATCGGGCTTACGAAGAAGTTTTCTTCGGAGAAGCAAATGTTGGCTGTGCCGATTCCCTGCCTGGGAGTTGTTGACCGCATCGAACTGATGCCCTTAAACGCATTGGAACAATCAATCAGGAAGGCGATTTGAAAAGGAACGTTCCATTCGACTGAACAGGTTTCTACTTGAGCACCAAGACGCCCTCTGCAGGTTTGGGGATATAAAAGAGAAATAAAATGAGCCGTGTGTTTCCTGCAGGAGTTCAACTCAGCTTGGCGATGTCCATCCCAAAAGCAGGAAGCAAACCGAACTCTGCACAACCAAGAGGCAAACTCAGTGCAAGAAATTAAAATGTGCAGACCTGAGCAGATAGTCCCGGGGCAGTGGCCCCAGAGTAAGTTGGTCTAGGCAGCACCCTTTAGGCAGTGGCCTCTGATTTGGATTCTGCTTTGTCTACCTGTCCTTGGCTTTGCCTCATTGCTGCAAATGCAGCAGGCGCTCTATAAATGCTTATTTATGGTTGATGCAATGGTTGATAACTTTGGTGGATAATGAGAAGCTGGAGGCTTTCTGCAGCAGTGAGGCTGAAGGGTCTGGCTGGGGCATTCAATGCCCTGCCAGTCCCTACCCCAACCAGCCTCACTAGCTGTGTGACACTGGACCCGTTATGAACCTCTCCTCACTCCTCGGCCATCAAAATGCAAATGATAATAACAGTGCCTCCTTCTTAGGATCAGGATGAAGGGTAAGTGGAAATAACGTATGTGAAGTGTTTAGGGTGGAGCCTAGTACATAGCCAGTACTCAATCAAGTGGTGCTATAATCCTTTTTGTTACCACTGCTGTTCCTTCTTTCCCCAAGTTGCAATGCACTAGTTAATAGCAGTCACTTGAGGGGCACCTGGGTGGCTCAGTCGGTTGAGCGGCCAACTTCGGCTCAGGTCATGATCTCGCGGCCTGTGAGTTGGAGCCCCGCGTCGGTCTCCGTGCTGACGGCTCAGAGCCTAGAGCCTGTTTCAGATTCTGTGTCTCCCTCTCTCTCTCTCTCTCTCTCTGACCCTCCCCCGTTCATGCTCTGTCTCTCTCTGTCTCAAAAGTAAATAAACGTTAAAAAAAATTTTTTTTAAAAAACTAAAAAAATTTTTAAAAAAGCAGTCACTTGAAACCCAGATATTTGGGTAGGAAGGTGGCCAATTTCCACTGGCATAACACTGGACAAGTGAGTTTCAATTTCCTGAGCTATAAAATGGCAATGATTATAATAGCAAAGGATATGGTGGTTATTTCGTGATGTGACGTTGTACTTAAT